>NC_091283.1:576963174-578267341 GCF_032444005.1 Ranitomeya imitator | reverse complement strand
CACGGCTCTGCTGGAAATAAGCCGTTCTTTTGCCGTTCACACTCACGCTGCAGCGGTTCTTGGTGTAGGAGCTTTTGATGACATCGTAGGTCTTTCCTCCTATTCCACTCTCCTATCTATCTATCTATCTATCTATCTATCTATCTATCTATCTATCTATCTATCTATCTATCTATCTATCTATCTATTCCATATCTATCTTTCACATATCTATCTATCTATCTATCTATCTATCTATCTATCTATCTATCTATTCCATATCTATCTTTCACATATCTATCTATCTGTCTCTCTATCTATCTATCTATCTATCTATCTATCTATCTATCTATCTATCTATCCATCTATGTTATCTATCTTTCACATATCTATCTATCTATCTATCTATCTATCTATCTATCTATCTATCTATCTATCTATCCCATATCTATCTTTCACATATCTATCTATCTATCTATCTATCTATCTATCTATCTATCTATCTATCTATCTGTCTACCTATCTACCTATCTATCCATCTATGTTATCTATCTTTCCAAGTGCCCTATTCTTTTTAACCAGCTGCTGCTTGTCATTGAATGCCGAAGTAGATTACTGCAGCATAGCCATTATACCCAAGTCCGAGTTTTACTCTGTTATCCATAGTTGTAGGACTGGGTATATTTGAAACTGTCTTGATACATATTTATTGCTGTGCTTGGTTAGAAATGCTGTATAGGAATTTTATGCTTAATCTTTATGAGGTATGACCTTTTTTTCCTCCAATCAATATTTTCATCATTCCATCAATCTGTGGAAAGCTAATTTACCTATACACAGTTGGCCAAAACGCAAGACATTGTCATAGATATGTAAAGTGTTTGTCATGCAAAACCTTACTAAATTACTTTAATTTTATGGTCAATGTGGTTTTTAAAATGTTGCATACATCAAGTACAAGAGATTATAAGAAACTTTGTAACATATAACATAAAAATCAGCTTGTTTCTCCACTTATGAGCCACATCACTTATCTCCCCAAACCTCCTGAACTCATCATCCACATTGAAAAACAAATAAAATCTATTTAGCTGAAAACAATGGACTGCCAGTTCACTGACCACTGCCTAGTAAGGCCTATGGAAAAGGGAGGAGGAAGGGAAGAGCACATTTAGAGAACAAGCGTGGCGGACATAGACAGATTGCTCCGCAGGCTGGGATTCACAGGTACACTGCTCAGTACTGCTGTTTAATACACTTCTGCTTTTTCTGAACATGTGCTACATAGAGACAGGAGAGCAGGAATCCCTCTGTCTCATAGATGTCATCTACATCCAATGGCTGAAATACAACTGAAAATTAGAAATAGAAACTGGTGAAAAGTACCAGTCATATAATGTCCATACATCGGGGTATCCCTTATGTGCACTCATATTACAGCTTATGTAAGGGAAAAGTCATGTGACATACTAAATTGGCTCTCATTATCTTTTAAATTAAGCACTTTCACTTTATTCTGTTCCCTTGTAAAATTCATCAACTCACAAAATGATTTACTGTTATGTTTGCAGGAAGAAATGGACACTAGTCCAATGGTCTCCTCACTTCTCAGTGGCTTGGCTAATTACACAAACCTGACCCAAGGAGTGCGTGAGCATGAAGAAGCTGAAAACAATGAAGGGGCAAAGAAGAAGCCTATTCAGGTGAGACTCTAGAAAAGACCCTGAAAGGGCACCTGTCGTTTCCATGAGCTTCATCTGGACTTAGAAGAACTGAAGAAGTAAAATATAGCTTTGTAGGAAAAGATTGAAAACGAGTTGTAATTGTTTCTTCATTTGTGGAATTGTACCTTCATTCTTGCTCATTCTGGGCTTAGGAGTCTACTAGGTGGTCCAACTCCCTGATTGACAGCTATCTCTATGCACATTAATGTAGGATAGACTTTCAGTAACTAAAGGCGTTGACCATGTTTGGGACAAAAGTCTACAGTCAACCTATGTGACGGCAGATTGTTGAACCGTGGCAGTAAGCGGTATTGACGCTATCCTCATTCCCCAGTATTTCCTGCGACAACAGATATGTGACCACACGTATTCAATTTGTATATTTGAGTTCAAATGCCGACTAGACGTGTCTCGCCTCACTTCTATTGAGAGAAGCCGGACATGTCTAGTTGGCATTTGACCGCAAATATGCAAATCGCATACATGTGGTCTTGTGACTGACGAATAGCATGAGGAATACCGGGGTACTGTGACACGGTGCATATAGCACGCTTCACTCGATGTGTTTTGTTCCAAGCTGGGACAACCCCTTTAATTATATAATTCACTGGACCCCTAAACCCATAACGAGCAGACCTTTTAACAGCTAAAGTTTTTAACTTCTAAAGTTAAGTTTTACTAAACAATATATGAATATGTTCAGCACTTCCTACTCTTTACCATGTTGCATGTAGGATGGACACCATTAGGCTCGGACTGGCCCACAGGGGAACAGGTAAATCCCCGGGTGGGCTGCTATGCAGGATTACCTTCCCCCCTGTATAACTAGTTGTATTGAGAATACACTTGATTCACTCTGTACAGGCAAAGCCAGCATCTCATTACGCACGTAACAAACTACCCGGTGTATTATTATATAGGAGCATAGGTAACTTTGTGAATGAGGGTAATGTAATATTTGCATGTAGCTGAACAGTGGACCTCCAACATCAATGTTACTGCTGGGCTCTTAGCATCCCAGTCCGACCCAGTTCAACGTTACAAGTTTTTTTAACTGTTGACATACACATCTCTATCTAGAATTCTCAGTGATTGGCTTATCCATTAAGTGTATCAGAAGAAGACCATCTAGCCAATGAGCCATACAGTGAGAGTAATTATAAAGAATTGTCTTTCATCTGACTGCATGGGATATAGAAGGATTAGTGCAAACAGCATCAATATTCCTCAATGATCAGAAAGAGAATGGCCACAAGGGCTTGGCTAATCTTAGCTGCAGGGAAATTTGAAGGTTGTGGCCTTTAAGCAAGCCTCCCTAGGTGACTATCGACCTGTAATGTACAGAAGCAATAATGTTTGTAGAATACAATGGAGCTTTATGAGGCTGTTCGTTTGCTATACTCTAGCATATGTATACGATGATGAGAATGATTCCGTGAAATGCAAAATTTTAAACCAGTAAGAGAAAGATAGACAATAATTAATACTTGTAATCTGAATAGGTCAAATCAATTAAAGTCATTATGGTCCGACAAAAGCATGCTCATTACCCAAGCTATATAAATAATAGTAGCTGCGGAGACACCATCACGTGTTTCTCGATGCAAGCAGTGAATAGCCAGGCCTTTCCCCGGGAAGGAACAACCACGGGAAGGGCAGCATCCTATGAAGGAAAGCCACCTATGCCAAGCATGGTATCCATCCACAGACAGCTGTTTCGGGGTTTTTGCAAAAACCCCGAAACAGCTGTCTGTGGATGGATACCATGCTTGGCATAGGTGGCTTTCCTTCATAGGATGCTGCCCTTCCCGTGGTTGTTCCTTCCCGGGGAAAGGCCTGGCTATTCACTGCTTGCGTCAAGAAACACTTGATGGTGTCTCCGCAGCTTCTTTACTTGCATCTGCATATTTCCCATAAGGGATGGGGGCAGTGTTCTGGAATCACTGCGTTGAGAAACACGTGATGGTGTCTCCGCGGTGTTGGATGTTCATCTGTGCCTTTATAGCCTTTTTACTAGGCACTGCTCCTAATAGCCAGATTCCTACTCCACACTGATGAGGGGCAAAAACCCCGAAACAGCTGTCTGTGGATGGATACCATGCTTGGCATAGGTGGCTTTCCTTCATAGGATGCTGCCCTTCCCGTGGTTGTTCCTTCCCGGGGAAAGGCCTGGCTATTCACTGCTTGCGTCGAGAAACACGTGATGGTGTCTCCGCAGCTTCTTTACTTGCATCTATATAAATAATAGTGTCAGCCTCCATGGATTAAATGACTATTTATCACAGACATGACTAAGGAGCAATGCGTCCACATCAGGACTGTGGTATTCAATAGTCTTTTCCTTCATTACGTAGCGCATGGACCTTGTACATAATGAACAAAAGGACTCTCAAGCAGTATTTTCCATGTACTAGTGGTTTCCATTGTCTGCACATACTCATCTCTGCCAGGTCATATTTAGTTATAATCAGAAAACAGCAATAATAGCTATAAATAGATATAGATAATAGCTATATTTAGAAAAACACCTATTAAGTTTTTACGTTAAATGTTTTTTTCGGGGGCAATTGTTTACCTATCATAATCTGTCTAAAAAATTTTAAAAAAAATTGAAGTTATTTTTTAGAACTATGGGCTTCTTTTGTTTCAGGAAACAACATATGTACATAGCCATAACTGTCGAACTCTAACATAATTATCTTTTGTATTGAATTGTCCCATAAGCCTGTGAGTAGGGTATTGTGTAGGGAGGAGGAGCAGGGTCATCTGTGACATCACCTACTGTGATTGGTGGATCCTGTGCTCTCAGCTGTGTATAGAGGTGTCACATGTCCTTGTCATTCTGCCTCTGAGGATAAGAAAACTCCAGTAAACTCCTCCTAAAGGACAGGAAGTATGAGTGTAGAAAATCCTGTGGCCAGTGTAAAAATTGCAAGATTATTAATTATATATGTTTAATAAAGATTCTGATATAAAAATGTTGCCGATGTTTTTAAACTACAGTACAGACCAAAAATTAGGACACACCTTCTCATTTAAAGATTGTTCTGTATTTTCATGACTATGAAAATTGTACATTCACACTGAAGGCATCAAAACTATGAATTAACACATGTGGAATTATATGCTTAACAAAAAAGTGTGAAACAACTGAAAAAATGTCTTATATTCTAGGTTCTTCAAAGTAGCCACCTTTTGCTTTGATGACTGCTTTGCACACTCTTGGCATTTAGAAACTTTGATGAATCCAGTAAACTAAGTGATACATCATTGGCATCAGGGTCTCTTTTCCTAAATTACGTTGCTATCAGATGAGGCGGCAAAACCCTGATGACAGATTCCCTTTAATAATGTACTAAATTAAATAAAAAGTGTTGTAAGCTGCTGGTCAATAATATCTACCATATTGATATTTTTATTACCTATAAAACCTCATTGGTTTAAGGAGACAGTAGAATGCATTTTACTTTGACCGTATTATGGTCTGGTCTAAGGTGACTGATTTTTTTTTCTTACCTGCTGCTAACAAGGAAACCTTACATCATTGTGATAAACCATTCCAGTTTCTAAGAGAAAATTGGAGAAAAGATGAAACCTTACCCAGGAACCTCATGGGAACACCATGTTCATTAACCCCTTTCTGACCTCGGACGGGATAGTACGTCTGAGGTCAGAACCCCCGCTTTGATGCGGGCTTCGGCAGTGAGCCCACATCAAAGCCGGGACCTGTCAGCTCTTTTGAACAGCTGACATGTGCCTCCAATAGCGGCGGGTGAAATCGTGATTCACCCACCGCTACTAACTAGTTAAATGCCGCTGACAGTGGCATTTAACCGGCGCTTCTGGCCATCGGGCCAGAAATGATCGCATAGTAAATCTAAAAATTCAGAGACCCAGCTCTAGACAAAGCGTGGTCCTGGCAAAATTTGAGAAGGGGCCCCAAAATGCATCATCAAATAGACACATTTAGGGTGCATTCATACTGCTGATCTCAGGCCATTATTAGAGTGCCAACGGGCTATATACAATCCGTCGTTACTCATTCACTGTACTGTTGACACAGGCTGATAAAACTAATACAGGTTGATACCATACATAAAAAATGGAGTTAAAAGAAGTTATGCTTCTCTTCCATAAACCTCAATATTGCCACAGCTACTGCTTTTGTGATACGTACAGCACCTATGCTATATTTGCGCACAGTATTTTTGCTATTTACATACAGAATCTATGCTATATATACACTATCCACTCTACAGATACAAAATGTATGTTATATACATGATATATACACAGAGAGAGTGTAAAGAACATAAAAATCTGTTCCTCAAGAGTCCCAGAGAGTGAAGAACCTTTGGTCATGTGACCATGATGTGCCACAGGTCCTTCTACCTGTCTAACGTTGGACACTGAACTAATAATACAGTTGGCATTATCAGTGCAGTTTCTGTTTTGCAAGTCTGGCAGGGGCCCTTTGGCGATGGGGCCCTGTTCAGTTGTCCAGCGTTCCCAGTGTTGGCACTTGACTACAGCAGTGTACACAAAGGTGCCAGTTGAATGCTAATCTGAATAGCTGTGCCAGTCTCTTTCTTTCTCTATTTACTTCCTGTGACAAGGAAGGGGGTGGGGTTGCCTTTAAAGAAGACAGTCAGATGGCCCCCATTACACACTGCTCTGGTCACATATACAGATAATTAATGAATATTTTTTTACCCTGGAAAATCCCATTATACTTATTGTCCACCATCGAAGGTTCTGTGGTAATTAATAATTGTATCATGTCTTTATAGCAGATTTGCCCTCCAAACAAATTTGGCGGCTACCTGCATGTTTTTTATTTTTTAAGTTGCTACACTATAACTTTACTACAATCTGTTCGTAATACATTTTAATATAGGTTTGTCTTTTTTCCCACATATACGAATTTCATTACTTTATAGAATGAATTGTCTTTTTCCCAGGCTCCAAGGATGGGAACGTTCATGGGTGTCTACCTGCCCTGCTTACAGAACATTTTTGGTGTCATCCTGTTCCTACGTCTGACTTGGGTTGTGGGAGTTGGAGGTGTCATGGAGTCTTTTATTATTGTCGTGATGTGCTGCTCTACTGTGAGTATGGGACCGGGGAGTAGTGGATGATGGAAGAACAGTAAATCAGGTCATTCCACCGAGGCTTTCTAGTCACATGGCACCAAACTCTAAACTTGTTGGGTAGTCATTTTATCTACATTACAAATCTAAACCAATCAGCCAGAACATTAAAACCTTGGACAGATGAAGTCAATAAAATCTCTTATCAATAGTACCTGTCAATGGTCGGAAAAAGGGCAAGGAAATAAATCTAAAAATGACCAGATGACGATGCCAAGATGAATGGGTCAGAGCATTTCCAAAGCAGTGGGATGTTCCTGGCTATTAGTGGTTAGTATTAGAAATGATTGAACCTTTTCAAATTTGAATTCGCAAGCTTTGGCAAATTTGCCCCCCAAAAATGAGACAGAGGAACACAGAGAGAGGGAGCTAAAATGACAATTTTTGGCAATTTTGAACTGCGCATTGTTTGAATCAGAACATGCGGATTTCAGGAAATTCGACTTGATTTCGAATTATATTGAATCAATTTGATCACCTCTAGTTAGTACCTGACGAAAGCTGTCCAGAAAAGGACAACCAGTGAACCAGACTCAGGGGCATCCAAACCTTACTGATGTATGAGGGGAGCAAACTGGTCCCTCCGAAGAGCAACTGCTAAAAAAAATAATAATGTTGGCTACCATGGAAATATGGAACGCAGTGTACTGCAGCTTGCTTTGTAGGACATAGGCTGGTGGTTTTACTGTTCTGGCTGAGCACTGTACATACACTATGTATACATGTATTAGCTCCACTAGTACCATTGACGTCCTATTAAAAGTAGATATTTTTTCTCTTGATACCTATAACAGAACAAATACCAGTCCAGTAATGGGCAATCACAGCACATCTGCAGCAATGGACACTATAGCTGGGGGTCCGATATAGGGGCCTAGATTCCTTACATATATGTCAGGCTGCTAGTTCTAGAATGAAATACATGTACATTTAGATGATGGATTTTTTGAAAAAACAAACCAAAACAAAACTGTTCTATGTTCTTCTTTATTCCAACCTTAATTCCTCAGTATTACTGTATGTCTGCACATTCCTGTCCTCATAACCCTCTCATACCGAATGGCTTCTCTCTCCTAGCACCTCCACCATAGCTTTTCTTCTTCCAGCATTTGGACAATTCAATCCGGCAATTCAGCAGCATTTATCGGAACCGGTCCCATATGTTACCATATATCTTCTGAGAAGTCCATCAGATGGTTCACACGGCCTTCTCCGCATTGATTCAGTATTTTGACTCCATGATCTTGTCTGATGTTACTGCCAGTGACTGTGTCTAATATCACACCCACTCTTTATAGGATCACGGCTAGTGCCAGAGCTAATCCTTAAATGAGCAGCACGGCTTCTTGAATTATCGTCTCGTTCTGGATTCTAGTGCATGTTCTTATTTGGAATATAGCACTAAACTGGTAACATTCATCCTAATCCCGGTTATTAAATTAACGATGTAGAAGACATTCTATTAAAGCTGCCATCTCTCAAAGTGCATGAAAATCATTTGCCAAATTGGTCAAAGAGCAAACAAAGCTTCCATTAACCACACATGTATTGTAACATGCAACCCTACTGCCCTCTCTACAGAGATGATCCTCTTATCAGGACTAAGCCTGTCATTTGGCACAGCCCAGCTTTAAGGTATCACAGAGTATCTGTGGTTTTACATAGGACTACAGGTATCGCTAGATTATTATTTCAGTTCACAAACAGCACAATAGATTACGTTGTATTAAATATCACATTTGACTCTGCACTAGTTATAAAACAGAACACAAAGCTTTAAAGAGAATCAATCTCCTGTTTTTTTGCAACCTAATCTAAGCTCAGCATAACAAAGGGGCAGAGACCCTGATTCCAGCGATGTGTCACTTACTGGGCTGCTTGCTGTAGTTTTGATAAAATAACTGTTTTATCAGCAGGAGATTATCATTAGAAGTCTAGTAAACCTGCTGCCATTTAGACCTCCATAATCCCGCCCCCACCACTGATTGGATGATTCTGCCTATGTAGAGTGTACACATAAACATTAAACAGCCAATCAGAGGTGTGGGCGGGGTTATACAGAGCTCAGCATTCAGAGAACTGATAGATCTGCAGCAGATAAAAGAGGGATTTTATCAAAACTGCAGCAAGCAGCCTGGTAAGTGGCACATCGTTGGAATCACAATCTCTACCCCTACATCATGCTGCTTTCAGATGGGGTAGCTAAATCCTGATGCCAGCATCCCTTTAAAAGTAAGATTTAGAACAGTCTAGGCCTCCTGAATGTCAGGCTATGTTCATATTGCTTTTCTGCAGAAAATTTGGGGGTTCTGTGTGAATCCTCCTAAAAACGATATTCAGGCAAACCCTTGATGGGGTCAAGAAATGAAAAGACAGAGTTGAAATATCACCCTACCAAATGAGTAGAAATATTGCTGTATGTAACTGGCAGTTATATCTTAGTTATTGTCTGTTATGACATCCAGTGACTAAATCGGGTACTGCACCCTTTGCTAATATCCCATAGCTGACACATAGATTTCGATGAACCCTTGCAGTTAGATTCATAGACTTCCTTGGTCGAATGACTACACTGTCAGATTGCATTGTCTCAAGAGGCTGTAATGACAAGACGATGGTGGGATAGAAGCATACATCATGCAGACTGCCTGCTGTCAGTACTGCCATACAGCTGCTGTGAATGGGGGTGCAGGTGTCAGATGTCCCCGTGTCGCCCTTGCCTGAATGCAACACCACAGTAAATACAATCATACCCTTATTTCTTTGTGGATTTATCTGTGCAGCCATTTATATTTCCATCACATGGTGATTCTACTTTCACATGTTTTCAAGTGTGAAAGTCACTCTTCTGAAAACCTAAGGAATAAATATCACCACCTACCCTTCACACTAGCATCACCAAATATTAAAGAAGTCCTTGGCACATAACTGTGTTTCAACAAGAAGAGGCATATTGTAATTATTGCTTGACCTAAAGGAAAACCATTCTAATGTGGACACCATGCATTAGTACCTAGTGATGCCAAGTGTGCAATAAGAACCATTAAGGCTAGTCTACTTTGCACTGGTATAATACACCATAACCTAACCTCTACCTCTCTGCTAGGTGGTGCCACACTACTACATCATAACCTAACCTCTACCTCTCTGCTGGGTGGTGCCACACTACTACATCATAACCTAACTTCAACCTCTCTGCTGGGTGATGCCACACTACCACACCATAAGCTAACCTCACCCTCTTTGCTAGGTGGTGCCACACTGCTACACCATAACCTAACTTCAACCTCTCTGCTGGGTGGTGCCACACTACTACATCATAACCTAACCTCTACCTCTCTGCTGGGTGGTGCCACACTGCTACATCATAACCTAACCTCTACCTCTCTGCTGGGTGGTGCCACACTGCTACATCATAACCTAACCTCTACCTCTCTGCTGGGTGGTGCCACACTACTACATCATAACCTAACCTCTACCTCTCTGCTGGGTGGTGCCACACTACTACATCATAACCTAACCTCTACCTCTCTGCTGGGTGATGCCACACTGCTACACCATAACCTAACCTCAAGATCTCTGCTGGGTGGTGTCACACTACCATAATAACCTAACCTCAACCTCTTTGCTAGGTGGTGCCACACTACTGCACCATAATCTAACCTGAACCCCTCTGCTTCTTGGTGCCACCCTAGCACACCAGACCTAACTTACACCTCTCTACTGGTTAATCCAGCTGCTGTTCCACTATTGGTAGCCAATCTGTCTACTAAACAAAGGTTCCATACCTACCACACCCCAGCATTGAGTCTTAGCATCTCTATGACAGCCCTTTGCTGGGTGTTGCTAGAACATTCATTTTATAAGCTGAAAGACTACATGGTACAATATCATATTTCTTGTTATGTCAGTGTCTAATTCTTATATTAATGTTCTGTGATATTATGTCTTCTATGTTTCATTCCTTATGTATGACATGGCATCCTCTGTATCGGAAATGACCCCTTTTTCATGTGATATCGGACATAACAGCTGCCGCATTCTTATATCCTAAGTGATTGAAATTCTGTCTACCAACAGATCTTCTGGCCTTCATCCTCCTACCGCCCATCAGATACCTTCTAACCAATATGACATTCTATGTTTTTACAGTCTTCTAAAAAGACTGTGCCCTAACCACTTTTCCATGCATAACCAGTGACCAATTTTGTCCAATACATCCGAATATGCCATGGCCTCTACCCTGTCCAAGTGCTAAATCATTGCGTTCCATGGAAAAAACACACCATGCTACATGACCTAATGTGAAAGTCTTGTATTTTAGATTTTCTGGCTGTTCGCTGCATCTGATATCACATGTTCAGACTGTTCACTGCATCTGAAATCATGCTCCCTGGTTGTATGCTGCTGGTGTCATATCCTGTGCACTGTGCTTGATGTCGCACTCCCTGCTTCTCAGGTTATGTGAACTGAGGGTGCACTGCAAGTGTGCACTGCAAGTGTGCACTGCAAGTGTGCACTACATCTCAGGTCCCATTGTCTGAGGGGGCGTTGTATCTCAGGCAATGTAGTCTGAGTATGGACTGCACCTGATACCACATCCTCTTACCGTGCACTGCATTTGATATCATTTACTCCCACCATGCACTGCACCAGAAATCCCCCACATTGCACTGCGTCTGACATCTTCACCTTACCACGCACTGTACCTGAGACAATATCTCTTCATGGTGCACTGCTTCTCTTATCCTCCCATGATGCATTGCGTCTCATGTCTTCCCCCCTTATGATGCACTGCTCCTGTCATCATCTACCCCACCCCATTATGCATTGGGTACAGGCTCATGGCGCCTACCTGTGTTTGCTCTGCAGACCATGCTGACTGCTATCTCAATGAGCGCCATCGCTACCAATGGAGTTGTGCCAGGTAGGGGGAATTTCAGATGAGCAAAATAAGGGGGATGCAGTGCGTGGGTGGGAGGAATTGGGTGGGGGTGCGCAATACGGCTGGATGCAGACGCAGTGTGTGTGGGGGGTGTTGGAGACTATATGCCAGATGCAGGCGCTTTGCCTCAATCAGATTAAATAGGAGCATAAGGGGATTAGTCCTTAAGAAGAATGTGTAGTAATGAAAATGCCTAGGGAAGGAGGAAAGGATTGCAATGAAGTTTCTTGATCAATCTGTATAAAGTTGTCTTTAGCAATACCGTAGCATAGCAATACATTGTAAATCTAATGTACTAAGTACAGCTATACTGGAAGAGTGCAGTGCATTGATCATGAGGTGCAGTGCGGTGATACAATGTGTGATAGTGCCCATATCGTCAATATATGCTTCTGAGAACTCTATCTCTCTGTAGCTGGTGGCTCATATTACATGATCTCTCGCTCGTTGGGCCCAGAGTTCGGAGGAGCTGTGGGGCTTTGCTTTTACTTGGGGACCACGTTCGCAGGAGCCATGTACATTCTGGGGACCATCGAGATTCTTTTGGTGAGTTATTAATCAGTGACTCTCTAAGCAAAAATTACACTTTAAGGCTCTGATTCATCATTTACGGTTTACCGAAGTCACTTACCTTTTTTTGACTTGCGGTACTCGCTGATTTTTATTGCACCAGATTCTTCAGAATGGCACACCCGATTCATTCATTGGGTGCAAGATCAAAAATGCACTTTATTTTGGTTTTAAACTTTTTTTTTGCAACGTATTAGTCCTTTGAAAAATCTTAAAAAACAGCAAATTAAAAACTTCAGAAACTTTACTCCAAGCATGGACTGGAATGAGATGAGCTAAAAAAAAAGAGAGACATTTGGTAAAAGTCACATTTCATGAATCTCTGTAAAAAAGACAACTTTGGTGGCACAAAATTTATCGAGAATAAGACACAAATAATAAAGTCACTAAGAAACAGTAAATTACTCCAGAAAAGTAGTAAAACTACAATGGTGAATCAGGGCCCAAATGTTTTGATCCTTAGATCATAAAATGGTCCAACACGTGGAGACGATAACAAATCTGCTGATTTGTATAGGTTCCAGTGATGGGACACCCACCTGTCAGACAATAGATTTGTGTAATAAGTCTATTATGGGAAAATCTACTTAATTTTTAAAAAGACAAGTTAACAACATCTCTGAAAGTAAAATTATTTTTCTTAATATGCTATCTCTTTCTTTATCCAGACATATCTCTTCCCTAAAATGGCCGTCTTTAAGGCAAAAGAAGCTAGTGAGGAGCCTGCTGCACTACTTAACAACATGCGTGTATATGGCACATGTGTGCTAACCTGCATGGCCATTGTGGTTTTTGTGGGAGTGAAGTACGTCAATAAGTTTGCGTTGGTGTTCTTGGGTTGTGTGATCCTATCAATCTTTTCAATATATGCCGGAGTCATTAAGTCTGCCTTTGACCCACCAGATTTTCCGTGAGTTTCCTTAAATATTCTTTAATGTTACTTGTAAGTTTGTATTCCTATTACTGCTTTGTTATTATCAATTTTATTCACATCTTTTCTTGACAGGTAAACACAGCAAAACAGTTTCATTCAGAATTTTTATGCATAAGTACAAATGGTCATACAGAGCGCAACTTTGTATTGGGGCATATACAACATATTTCCCAATACACCTGCAACGGTGCTTACCTCTAGGAGAGCAATATTCACCATGCATTGTTAAAAACACTCGTTTGCCAATTATCTTGCAGAGTAAACAGGCTGCAGATCACCCAATGAATAAGCAAAACACTCGTCCATTGGGTGAAATAATCTTTTGTGTAGCGTAAAAGTACATAATTCTCGAAGGTGCATCATCCTGTGTAAACAGGACTCTCACTGCCGACAATTATGGCAACACTGAGCAATCCAGTACAGCGCGCATTACATGCTTTGGTCTGCCTCTGTAAATTGGCAACCAGTCAAATGACCACCGATTGTTAAAAGTTTACCGATCAGCGGTCATATCGTGCAACCGGTCGGTCCATGTAAACTGACCTTTAATCACCAATATAAATGCTGAAACCACTCATGGGGAAGTATCAAATGTTTTTATTGAATAATACAATATAATAAAATAGTAAAAATTCATAAAATAACTGGGGAGCCGCACAGAACGAAGCGCATAAGAAATAGCATCAGATGGGGACCAACATACAGGGCAGGTACACAGTATGTATATTATAATAAAGGTTATACCTTAAGAATTAAAAGAAACAAAAACAAAGAATGAGTGTGGACTGAAAAATATATATAAGGTGAGATAGCAAGTAGACTGTGAGATAAGTGGAAAAGCCCTTATTATTTCACACTAAGTAAAAAGAACACCTACTGTATATTCAATACATCAGTACAATAATGATAGTGTCAATGTAAGTATACCATTTGTTGAAAAAAAGAACATGGACTGTACCTACAAAAAATCATCCATTGATCTAATGCCGCCAGGTAAAAATATATACACCTGAACATTAGGTTCTTAGTATAACATTCTGGGCAGACTGTATGAAGCCCATTGCCATGTCACGGTGAACCTCTCAGTGTTTCCTAACTTTCGTTGCCCTAAAGAAGCGGCGTCATGTGCTAACCACTGCCACAGTGACAATGCACCGCCAGGGCGGATGGCCTGGTGCGATACCTCAGAGCGCCCATGCTGCAAGACTGAGTTGCTATGACTCCAGACCGCACCGCCCCACAGCACCAACACCGAATGAAAGGAGCATTGAAACTCACCTTCGTCAAGCTCTCAAGTGAGAGCAAAATGAGGCTTAACGCCCTTTGCAGTCTCCTGGTAATTAAAATCACCTGTGCCAAATGGGAGGAGTGCAAGCCCAGAAAAAAAATAGAGAGGTACGCCGTGACGTGGTAGTGGGCTTCATACAGTCTGATCAGAACTAAGAACCTCATGTTCAGAAATATACATATTTTTGCCTGGCGGCATTAGCTCAATGTAAGATTTTTTGAGGTGCTGTCCATGCTTCTTTTTCAGCGTAAGTATACCATACACTGCCCCTACCAAGAAGTGAGGTTTGCGGCACCACTTCTTGGTAGGTCCAGTTATGAATATGATTAGTCAAGACAGACAGACATGTACAGTGCTCCCAACTGAAAATAAAAAACATTGGAGTCTTTAGGTACCTTCACACTGAACAACTTAACAACGATATCGCTAGCGATCCGTGACGTTGCAGCATCCTGGATAGCGATATCGTTGTGTTTGACACGCAGCAGCGATCTGGATCCTGCTGTGACATCGTTGGTCGGAGCAGAAAGGCCAGAACTTTATTTCGTCGCTGGATCTCCCGCAGACATCGCTGAATCGGCGTGTGTGACGCCGATTCAGCGATGTCTTCACTGGTAACCAGGGTAAACATCGGGTTACTAATCGCAGGGCCGCGCTTAGTAACCCGATGTTTATCCTGGTTACCATTGTAAATGTAAAAAACTCCAAACAGTACATACTTACATTCTGGTGTCTGTCCCCTCGCCGTCAGCTTCCCGCACTGACTGTGAGCGCCGGCCGGCCGTAAAGCACAGCGGTGATGTCACCGCTCTGCTTTACGGCCGGCCGGCGCTCACAGTCAGTGCGGGAAGCTGATGCCGGGGGACAGACACCGGAATGTAAGTATGTAGTGTTTGTTTTTTTTACATTTACAATGGTAACCAGGGTAAACATCGGGTTACTAAGCGCGGCCCTGCGCTTAGTAACCCGATGTTTACCCTGGTTACCAGGGGACTTCAGCATCGTTGGTCGCGGGAGAGCTGTCTGTGTGACAGCTCTCCAGCGACCACACAACAACGAAACAGCGACGCTGCAGCGATCGGCATCGTTGCCTATATCGCTGCAGCGTCGCTTAATGTGACGGTACCTTTTGACTTCTCCTTTTGAACCCTCCTTTCCTGCTTAGAACTTTGCAACTTGAAAACTGTACATATATTGCACAACAATTATAGTCTAAAATGTCCTCTATGACCAAAAATATATCTACTATTATCACTCTTATATACAAAAATGTATATCTACTAAACTGCACCCTATTGACAAGAATATTGCAACTATACTGCTCCTTACCTGTTATTTTATTATGACTATAAACTCACAAAAATGCATGGCTCTTCATTACTGATTTCCCCTTTTCAGCTACAGTATTATACAGGACTAGATGGTGGCCCGATTCTAACGCAGTGGGTATTCTAGAATATGCCTGTCCACGTAGTATATTGCCCAGCCACGTAGTATATTGCCCAGCCACGTAGTATATTGCCCTGTCACGTAGTATATTGCCCAGCTACGTAGTATATTGCCCAGTGACGTAGTATATTGGCCAGCCACGTAGTATTTTGCCCAGTCATGTAGTATATTGCCCAGCCATATAGTATATTGCCCAGCCACATAGTATATTTCCCAGCTACGTAGTATATTGCCCAGCTACGTAGTATATTGCCCAGCCACGTAGTATATTGCCCAGTCACGTAGTATATTGCCCAGCCACGTAGTATATTGCCGAGCTACGTAGTATACAGCACAGAGCCACGTAGTATATTGCCCAGTCACATAGTATATTGCTCAGTTACGTAGTATATTGCCCAGCCACGTAGTATATTTCCCAGCTACGTAGTATATTGCCCAGCTACGTAGTATATTGCCCAGCCACGTAGTATATTGCCCAGTCACGTAGTATATTGCCCAGCCACGTAGTATATTGCCGAGCTACGTAGTATAGAGCACAGAGCCACGTAGTATATTGCCCAGTCACATAGTATATTGCCCAGTTACGTAGTATATTGCCCAGCCATGTAGTATATTGCCCAGTCACGTAGTATATTGCCCAGTCATGTAGTATATTGCCCAGTCACGTAGTATATTGCCCAGTCACGTAGTATATAGCCCAGTTATGTAGTATATTGTCCAGTGACGTAGTATATTGCCCAGCCATGTAGTATATTGCCCAGCCACGTAGTAAACAGCACAGAGCCACGTAGTGTACAGCACAGAGCCACGTAGTATACAGCAGACACGTAGTATATTGGCTAGTCACGTAGTATATTGCCCAGCTACGTAGTATATTGCCCAGCCACGTATGTAACAGGTTAAAAAATAAAAAATAAACATTCTCACCTTCTGAAGGGCCCTTGTAGTCCTGTCGCCTGTGTGCGGTGCACGCGGCAGCTTCCGGTCCCAGGGTTGGTATGAGCGCAGGACCTGTGATGATGTCGCGGTCACATGACCGTGACGTCATGGCAGATCCTTCTCGCATAGCATCCTTAGCACCGGAACTTGCCGCTTGCACTGCCGAGGACAGGACGACACGTCGGAGGGTGAGAATAACCATGGTTTTTTTTATTATTATTATTTGTAACAGTAGATCTTTTTACTATTGATGCTGCATATGCAGCATCAATAGTAAAAAGTTGGTCACACAGGGTTAATAGCTGCATAACCGGAGTGCATTACACCGCGCACCGGTAACGCTGGCATTAACCCTGTGTGAGGGCTGACTGGATGACTGGAGGGGAGTATGGAGCGGGCACTGACTGCGGGGAGGAAAGAGCGTCCATATTGCCGCTGGACTGTGGCCGTCGCTGATTGGTCGTGGCAATGGTCGTGGGCATTTTGCCACGACCAATCAGCGACTTGGATTCCATGACAGACAGAGGCCGCGACCAATGAATATCCGTGACAGAAGGACAGACAGACAGACAGAAAGACGGAAGTGACCCTTAGACAATTATATAGTAGATTATGGATAGTATATAAGAAAGTAACAATGACACCACTACATCAATTGCAGAGCTCAAACCTTAGTCCACAGTATAACATGGCACATTGTGGAGACTTAAGACCCCTATACAGGTACTGACTGGGGCTGAAATTCAGCCCTGGCATTTGAAATGACTCAGGCCCATGTTGTCCCCTTCCCTAAGCACTAGATGGGATATATTACTAATATTTCCATGGATGGAGGAAAGCAAGATTTACTATAAGACTAATATTCCTAATGATTCCTGTGGCATGCTGGGGTAAGTGAAGGAGTCAGTGACTTTGTGCTCCTTCACAACTCTTAACAGTATGGAAGTCTTGAGTACACCATTCTGTTAATAACATTGCAGACAAGGCAGCCAATGACCAGACAGGCCCTTCTGGCATTTGTCAGAATTGCAGTCCAGCCCTGCCCCCGTACACATTAGACTAATTTCGGTTTAACCTCCCAATATCGACAGGTTCAGCACCGTCTTAGTGATTGTTGGGGAAGATGACAATCAGGCATGTCCTTCTTTGCACTTCTGATTGCAATGTTCTCCTGGATATAAGCTGCCAGCTGACCTGTGAGCCGGAGGCTTTTTCATGGAGAACATAGGAGCGCTCGTCTGAACAATGTGTATTGGAGAGATGACTGAAATCGCTGTCTGGAAAATGATCATGTGAAGCATCGTTAGGCCAAGAGCCATCTAATGTACATGGAGGCCTTTAAAACTAAACACTTCAGATGCCTTTTGGGTATCCAGTCCATTGGTTCTATTATGACATCACTGTATAAAACTACAGTTGCAAATAATAATAATAATAATTTTTATTTATATGGCGCCAACATATTCCGCAGCACTTTACAATTAAGCAGGGACATGTACAGACAATAAAGTCAATGCAAGTTAAGACAATTTAAATAGTTACATTAGGAGTGAGGTCCCTGCTCGCAAGCTTACAATCTATAAGGAAATGGGGGGAAATAATAGGTGAGAAGTGCAATTATAATACTTAGGGATTTTCATATAAAGCTGCATGATCCGGTCATCAGCCCGTGTGTTTAAGTGCAATAGTCAAGTATAAAGTGCAGTTATAGTGTGCATGGAGGGTGTGGAAACAGATGAATAGTAGGGTGCAGATTCAGAATAATATTTGGAAGGAGGGAACAGGGCAAACTTAGTTTACTTAGTAGTTGATGTGGTAGGCTTGTTTGAAGAGAGGGGTTTTCACAGCGCGCTTGAATAGATCGGGACTAGGTATCAGTCTGATTGTCTGGGGAAGTGCATTCCAGAGAGCTGGCGCAGCACGAGAGAAGTCTTGGAGACGGACGTGCGAGGTTCGGATTATGGGGGATGTTAGTCTTAGGTCATTTGTAGAACGGAGGCCACGTGTAGGGCGATAGACGGAGATGAGAGAGGAGATATAAGGTGGTGCAGAACTGTGGAGAGCTTTGTGGGTGAGAGAGATGAGTTTATACTGGACCCTGTAGCGAATGGGTAGCCAGTGTAATGACTGACAAGATGGAGGCATCGGTGAAGCGGCTAGACAGAAATATGACCCTGGCTGCTGCATTCAAGAGGATTGAAGAGGAGAAGGTTTGGTAAGAGGGAGACCGATCAGAAGAGAGTTGTAGTAGTCCAGACGAGAATGAATAAGAGCGACACACGTCAGGATTGCATCAGGATTTTGTCAGGATTTTGTCAGGATTTTTCATCAGTATTTGTAGCCAAAACCAGGAGTCGGTGATAAATGCAGAAGGGGTGCAGATGTTTCTATTATACTTTTCCTCTAATTGTTCCACTCCTGGTTTTGGCTACAAATCCTGATGAAAAATCCTGACAAAATCCTGACAAAATCCTGATGCAATCCTGACGTGTGCACATACCCTAAGAGTCTTAGCAGTTTCAAAGGTGAGAAAAGGTCAGATTCTGGAGATGTTTTTAAGATGCATGTGACAAGAGTGAGTGAGTGATCGGATATAGGGAGTAAAGGAAAGTTTGATGTCGAATATGACCCCAAGACAGCGGGCATGCTGCTTGGAAGTTATGGTTAAACCCTCCAGGGTAATTTCGATGTTAGGTAGAGTGAAGTTAGTAGAGGGGAGAAACACAAGAAGTTCAGTTTTGGAGAGATTTAGTTTCAGATAGAGGGAGGACATGATGTTAGAGACAGCAGACAGACAATCCTTGGTATTTTGTATTAGGGTAGGGGTGATGTCAGGGGAAGAAGTGTATAATTGGGTGTTGTCAGCATAAAGATGATACTGGAACCCAAATCTGATGATTGTTTGTCCAATAGGGACAGTGTATAGAGAGAACAGGAGGGGGCCTAGGACTGAGCCCTGCGGAACCCGGATAGTAAGGGGACGAGGAGAGGAAGAGGAGCCGGCAAAAGATACAGTGAAGGAGCGGTCAGAGAGGTAGGAGAACCAGGAGAGGGCTGTGTCCTTGAGGCCTATGGAGCGGAGCATGGTGAGAAGGAGCTGGTGATCCACAGTATCAAATGCGGCAGATAGATCCAGGAGAATCAGCAGAGAGCAATGACCTTTGGATTTAGTTGTTATTAGATCATTAGAGACTTTAGTGAGGGCAGTTTCAGTGGAGTGTAAAGAGCGGAATCCAGATTGTAAGGGGTCAAGAAGAGAGTTATCCGAGAGATAGTGGATTAGACAGGAGTGGACCAAGCGTTCCAGGAGTTTAGAGATGAAGGAAAGGTTAGAGACAGGTCTGTAGTTAGCCCTGCAGTTCTGGTCCAGGGATGGCTTTTTAAGAAAAGGGGTTATGATGGCATGTTTAAATGAGGAGGGAAAGATACCTGAAGAGAGAAGTTAAATATTTTAGTCAGGTGAGTGGTGACCACTGGTGAGAGAGACTGCAGGAGATGTGAAGGAATGGGGTCACTGTTGCAGGTTGTAGGCCGAGCAGAAGCGAGGAGCTTGGAAACTTCTTCTGAAACAGGATCAAAGATGTCTAGTGAGCTTGAGATGCGGCAGGGAAGGGGGTCCAGGCACTGAGGAGATTGGGCTGCAAATGACTAATGAAGCCAATATAGTCACACAAATGGTGATAAAAGGTGACAAGACTGTAAATTCTAAGTGCCTTTTTCCTATTCTTGACTGCATTGGCGAAGATACTCAATCTCTCGCCCTATTCAACAAAAAAAATAATAAGATAGTCAAGGAGATGCTGTACATACAATAGCTTGAGAAATAAATGTGTCCCTTGGTTTATTCTCACCAGATGTCTTTAATATTGCATATGAAAATCAATAAATATATGCAGAAATTCTACTTAAAAAGAAGCTGAGTCGCAGAGTACATGCAGGAAACTGCAGTGCTAAACAGTCTGGTGCTAATTCCTGGACAGGAGTGGAAATGTAAAAATAGCAGAAGCCATAATTAAAAGTACTTTGTAATGAAGACACAAATGTCATCTCTATAGTGCTGTATGCTAAAAGTGTGGTGGCCAATCTGTAAATGCAAAGATACTTTATATTAATCATTAGTGATTTCTTTTATCATTACCGTTGTTACTTTTGCTTGTATGTTGCCTGTTTTGAAATTATTTGAAAAATAGTTGGCAAATCTAAATACCTGCTCAAGACACAGATTGGATGGGTACAATTTAACCATGCATGTTTGGGCAGGACGCACACATCTGTGAAATACTATTTTCAGGTCAAAAGGTCCAACCACTGGGTCTCCTGACCGAGTTAACTGCCTCATAAGCATCTATGAAGGAGTTAGCGTGCATTGGGAGATGCGGCAGTCGTGCCAGGTTTCATGGATGTGTAAAACCAGTTTGAGTACTCATGCAGATGTCACCACAATGTACGGACCGGCCATAGGTTCTCCGACCTGAACGTGACAGGCTCATAGAAATATATGAAGCTATCATGCTCCTGGCAGGGGACCTGTGGCCAGTCCGAATATTGTGGCCCGTGATCGGATTGAGATCCATAGCATCTGCATGAGCCGTTAGGCAGCTTTAACTGTGACCTCATAGCTAGTCTTTATTCAAAGAGTAAGCCAGAAAAAGGATTGAATCTTATCAGAATACAGAAAATCCCCTTCACCCACCCAAATTAGTAACTAAGGCTTTCACTGAGAGATTTGATAGGACATGGTGGATAAAGTTTCAAATGAAAGGTCTTCAGAAAAGCAATGAAATGAAGCTATAAATTGTGCACTTTATGTGCATATATGCAGTACTGTCTATAGAATGTAATATTAGACAGAAAATAATTCATTTCATAGTGTTCAGAGCGCAAATCCTCTGGTCAAAAAACAGGCAAATAAGGGTCCCATTCCACTATACATGAAAATTCAGGTGTGAGAAGTTATGCAGAAAATTCAGGTGTGAGTAGTTATGCACGCTGTTTGGTAGAATTCTGAACCTGAAGAGTAGCTGTGGGTTTGTCTCAACTTCTAAAATGGGTAAACTTGAAAAGTACTTGAAAAAATAAGCAACTTTGCGACTTTCGTTTTATTAAAAAACTTCTCCATTGTCAAGAATTGCGGGTTTATTAATTATATAGCTTACTGATCATTGTCTAAGTTATTGGCTAACTGTGCAATCTATCAGAGGTGGCCAGTTTCCTAGGTAAGGAGCATTTGCATGCAATGTTTGTTAGACAGCTTGCAAGTGCTGCTCTGAAGCTGGTCGAATCTTTGCATTCTGGCCACCTTTAGCACCCCTGAGTTTCTCTGATGCTTTTGCTTGTAGCATAGGAGAGGGCACTCTTCAGACAAGCAGCACAACCATGACGTTGGTCTAAGTTGTCAATCTACAGGTGGGATTCCAAAGGAGAATTAGACAACTCCTTTAAGTTTCTGAACTGTCATAGAAAGAAATGAATGGTCAATAAATAATGACTCTGTAAGGTTAAAGGGGTTAGAGCAGGAGCACAGTGTATCACTTTTCCACAGGATAGGTGGATAATGGATGGTAGCTTAAGGTTCCACAACAGGTTTGGCTATTTGTGCCAAATCTATGGCTACAGAATGGAGCAGTAGTTCGTATGCATAACCATTGCTCCACTGGAACAGGTGACAGAAAAATAAAAAAGAACGATACAGAGGCAAACAAAAGTTAGTGCACCCCTGGTCAAAATTACTGTTATTGTGAACAGTTAAGCAAGTTGAAGATGTAATGATATCTAAACTTAAAGATGACACATTTCCTTTGTATTTTAGGCAAACAAATAGACTTTTTTTTATTTTAAAAATCACAAAAAGGAAAATGGTCCTATGGAAAAGTTTGGGCACTCGTAAAGATTTGTGTGCTCAGATAACTTTGACCAAGGTTTCAGATCTTAATTAGCCTGCTAGGGTTATGCCTTGTTCACTGTCATCGTTAGGAAAGGACAAGTGATGCTAATTTCCCAGCGTTATAAAAACCCAGCCTCCTCTAACCTTGTGCCAAAGAAACAGCAGTCATGGATTCTTCTAAAGAGCTGCCAGTCACTTTGAAAATGAAAATCCCACAAAGCAGATGGCTATAACACGTTGCCCTTTCCTTAGTTCAAAATGTAATTAAGAAACGGCATTTGACAGAAACAGTGGAGGTCCAGATAAGGTCTGGAAGACCAAGCAAAATTTCAGTGAGAGCTGTTTGTACGATTGCTATAGAGGCAATTTATAACACCTGCTTGACTGCAAAAGACTTTCAGAAAGATTTAGCAGGCGTGGGGAAGAATGGATTAAATTAAATTTCAACAAATTCTTGATGCAAACATAACACCATATGTAAAAAAGCAAAAGTTGAAAAGAAGGTAAGGTACACAAGGTTCCCGTGTTAGGTAGTCAAGGGCAAGGGGCTGCTGTGTTCCCAGACCCTGGCACCTTACAAATTAATGGTGTCTTGATTCTCCTGTGCTATGCGTGTCATAAGTAACACTCACATTTTGGTTGCAGGCCTCTGGTATCTCCAGTTCTTCAATTTCAGGAACTGCCGCACACATATTAGGGGACATCAACATTGTTTCACATTAAAGACGTTTACTTAACTGTCCATTTTTATATTAAAACACGCAGTATTGGGCACAAACCTATCCATCGTCAAAGTCCATAGCACAGCACGTTCTGATGCCCGCAGTTCGCTCGTCCTGAGCTATCCCTTTCCTCTCTGGCATCTCTGACCCCTGGGATACGGCATCCAACTCTGCAGGTTCCATGAGTCCCGTCCGAACTTCCTTATGCAATTCCCCATCCGACATCTACTGGGAAGATATTGAGACACACTTCTCAGTTGGACTGAAGGTCCAGGAATCTCTGCTCCGAGTTTATAGCTGATGTTCTCTTACTGCTGAACAGCCCATTTTCCTGATGCCTTCAGACCTCCTACTACTGCTCTCTCTCCATCTAATGTCTTACTGCAATAACCAGGAAGTGTTCTTCTTATTAACTGCCCCTGCCCCTCACACTGGGGCTGTTTCTGAACACATTAACTGTTTCTATGCTGAACCAGTCTACTTCCTGAAATTATTGTGCCCACCACTGCACTGTACCTAATCCTATGTACTAATCTTATCCTTTCCCTATATCTAATACAGTTATGAGAACACATTGAGTTATCCACTTTTTTATAGCAATACATTAACTGTACATATTGATGCCTATAAGGTTCTATGCAAGATACAACACTTTTTTGTATACACAGGTTATAATCGTTTTTATAATCAAGGGAGAAGCCCTTGACTGTCACTCTCCTACAAACACACGTCAAAACCCACAATAGACTACCTCAAAAGGCGCAAGCTGAAGGTTTTACAATGGCCCTCACAGTCCCCTGATCTGAATATCATGGAAAATATGTAGCTAGACCTCAAAATTGCAGTGCATGCAAGAAAACCCAGGAATCTCACAGAACTGGAAGAATTTTCCAAGTAAGAATGGCTGAACATCCCTCAAACAAGAATTGAAATACTCTTGTTTGCCTATAAAAAGCATTTACAAGCTGTAATACTTTCAAAAGGGGGCGCTACTAGGTACTAACCATGCAGGGTGCCAAAACTTTTGCATAGGCCATTTTCCTGTTTGTCATTTTAAAATGTAAAAGATGACAATATATTTTGCCTAAAATACACAGGAAATATGTAATCTTTAACTTTAGGCCTTATCCGAGCACACTCGTGTGTTATCCGATTATTTTGGACGTGCTTGTATATTATGTTTGAGTTCTCGCAGCTGCATTATTTGCGACTGTTAGATATGTGAACACATGTGGGGATTCCCTAACAAACAGCCAATCCCAAGTACATTGACTCATCACTAATCATTTCATCTTCAACTTGCTTACACACATGGTCAAAATTGTTGGTACCCCTCTTTAATGACAGAAAAACCCACAATGGTCACAGAAAAAACTTGAATCTGTCAAAAGTAATAATAAATAAAAGAACTATGATAATGAACAAATGAAAGTCAGACATTGCTTTTCAACCATGCTGCCACAGAATAAAAAAAAAACCTCATGAAATAGACCTGGACAGAAATGATGGTATCCTGAACTTAATATTTTGTTGTGCAACCTTTTGAGGCAATCACTGCAATCAAACGATTCCTGTAACAGTCACAGAGAATTCTGCACCTCTCGACAGGTATTTTGGCCCACTCCTCTCAAGAGAAAACTGCTCCAGTTGTCTCGTGTTTGAAGGTTGCCTTTTCTAGGTGGCATGTTTCAGCTCTTTCCAAAGGTGCGCAATAGGATTTAGGTTAGGGCTCATAGAAGGCCACTTCAGAATAGTCCAATGTTTTCCCCCAAGCCATTCTTGGGTGTTTTTAGCTGTGTTTTGGGTCATTATCCAGTTGCAAGACCCATGACCTGCGACTGAGACCAAGCTTTCTGACACTGGGCAGCACATTTCTCTCTAGAATCCCTTGATAGTCTTGAGATTTTATTGTACCCTGCACAGATTCTAGACACCCTGTACCAGATGCAGTAAAGCAGCCCCAGAGCATAACAGAGCCTCCTCCATATTTCACAGTAAAGACAGTGTTCTTTTCTTGATATGTTTAATTTTTCCATCTGTGAACATAGAGCTGATGTGCCTTGCCAAAAAGTTCCTTTTTTGTCTCATCTGTCCATAGGACATTCTGTCAGAAGCTTTGTGGCTTGTCAACATGTAGTTTGGCAAATTCCAGTTTGGCTTTTTTATGATTT
Organism: Ranitomeya imitator; assembly: GCF_032444005.1. Classification (NCBI taxonomy): domain Eukaryota; kingdom Metazoa; phylum Chordata; class Amphibia; order Anura; family Dendrobatidae; genus Ranitomeya; species Ranitomeya imitator. Next base: position 578,241,586 of record NC_091283.1, on the reverse strand, counting down.
TTTTTCAACAATGGTGTCCTCCTTGGTCGTCTCCCATGAAGTCCACTTTGGCTCATACAACAATGGATGGTGCCATCTGACACTGATGTTCCTTGAGCTTGAAGTTCACCTTTAATCAGTTCAGAGGTTTTTCTGGGCTCTTTTGTTACCATTCGTATTATCCGTCTCTTTGATTTGTCATCAATTTTCCTCCTGCGGCCACATCCAGGGAGGTTGGCTACAGTCCCATGGATCTTAAATTTCTGAATAATATGTGCAACTGTAGTCACAGAAATATCAGGCTTCCCTGGAGATGGTCTTATAACGTTTACCTTTAATATGTTTATCTATCATTTTTTTTAATCTCCTGAGACAACTCTTTCCTTCGCTTCCTCTGGTCCATGTTGAGTGTGATGCACATCGTGTCACCAAACAGCACAGTGAGTATCTGTAGCCCTATATACAGGCCCACTCACTGATTCCAAGATTGTAGACACCTGTGATGCTAGTTAGTGGACACACCTTGATTTAACATGTCCATTTTGTTTCATTATGTTCAGGGGTACCATCATTTCTGTCCACGCCTATTTCATGAGTTTTATTTTTTTTTTAAATTCTGTGGAAGCATGGTTGAAAAGGAATGTCTGACGTTTATTTGTTCATTTTCATAGATCCTTTATTTATTATTACTTTTGTCAGACTCAAGTTATTTCTGTGACCATTTTACATTTTTCTGTCATTAAATGAGGGGTACCAACAATTTTGACCATGTATGTAACTTCTCACAATAAGTCATTTTGACCAGGGGTGCCCAAACCTTTACATGCCACTGTAGATTACTTACTCTTTGAAAAAAGTGGTGCCTACTTGTATGATATTCCAACCATCATTCACATGACCACTACAGCCAATCTCTGGCCCCAGCAGTCGCATGCCACACATAACAATGTTACCACTAGGGGCAGTGATTGGCCAGAGCAGTAGCAAGAATGATGGATGAAGCATCATCAATTCTGGTTCCAACCTGGAACACAGGAGTGCGATGCTGCAGCAAGGAAAGTAATGCTTATCTCCTTATTTTTTAACATTCTCAGTTCTAAAATAATATTCAGAAAAACCTTTTTCATTTGTTTTTCTTTTTGGCTGTAATTCTATATTTCTTTATTAATTTGCACAATTTCTGCTGTCTTCTTTCTTTACTTCTTTTCAGTATCTGCATCCTTGGCAACCGCACTCTTTCCCGAAAAGGTTTTGATATCTGTGCTAAGTTTATAGACATTGGGAATGAGACAGTCACCACCAAGCTGTGGGCTCTTTTCTGCTCCTCTCCATTCTTGAATGCGACGTGTGACCTGTACTTCTCCCAGAATAATGTCACAGAGATCCAGGGCATTCCTGGAGCAGCTAGCACTCTTATCCAAGGTGAATTGTTACAGAGGCAGATAAAAAGCTATTGTTAGTAAAAGGAGAAACCATTTTATACAATGACAGACATGATAAAATATTGTGTGGAAATGAAAATTAGCTGCATGATTCATATCTGAAAGTACATTCTGGAGGGTACTCATCCTTTACTTTTTCTATTTAACACTTTAGAAAACGTGTGGTCGAATTATTTAACCAAAGGCGTTATGGTGGAGAAAAGTGGCTTGCAATCTGTACCCTCTGGAGATCCAGTCAATATAGACCAGCCATATGTCTTTAGCGATATGACAACATATTTCACACTATTAGTGGGAATTTATTTCCCCTCTGTTACAGGTAATTTTATCTATCTTGCATTCTGAGAGCCATATACTTTTTTGTTGTTGATGTAGCTGTATAGTGTCAGAGTTTTTAAGGTTGAAGGTGCACTTAAGTCCATTGATTTCAACCTAGAGCCTAACATATATCCATAGGACCTCAAAAACCTCATGGGGTAGACACTAATAGCTTCATATTAAGGTAAATATTCCTTCCTAACTCCACATACAGCAATCAGAAGAGTTCCCTGGATCAATGCCCCATCATAAAATCTAGTACAGCATTCTGTCTTTGAAGATCCATAATCTCACTGCTATTTCAGTAGTCACCTTCTGTGGTTATGATTAAACTCTTTCCTCTAGAAGTAGAGGATGCCCTCTCATGCCCGTCACAGGCTTAGGTGTAAAAAGATCATTAAAAAGATCTCTGTGCTGTCCCCTCATATAGTACATTGTTATAAGATCGCCCTTAAGGCTCAGTATTTCCAAACTTAAAAATCCAAAGTTTGATGACCTGTCTTGATATTGCAGTCCCCCCATTCTCTTAATAACCTTGGTTGCTCTTTTCTGCACCCACTTAAGTTCAGTTATGTCCTTCATATGCAATGGAGACCAAAATTGTACATAGTATTCTAAGTGTGGCCGCACTAGTGATTTGTATAGATGCAAAACTGTGTTATAATCATGAGCATCTCTGACTCTTTTAATGGATCCCATTATTTTATTTGCCTTGGCGGCAGTTGCCTGGCTCTGATCACTGAAGTGGACTTCTTGTCCACAAATATGCCCAAGTCTTTTTCAATTGTAGTGTTACGTAGTGTTTTACAGTTTAGTACATAATTATACATTTTATTTCCTCTGCCCAAGCCTTACATTTATCTACATTAAAGTTCAATTGCTATTTCTCAGCCAAAGCCTCCAGCTCACATAAGTCCATCTGTAACATTAAATTGTCCTGCTCTGTGTTGATTGCTCTGCAAAATTTAGTATTATCTGCAAATATTGAAATTCTACTCTGTAAACCTCATAAAAGGTCATTAATAAATATGTTAAAATGAAGAGGGCCCAATACTGACACCTGGGGTACCCCACTACTAACTACTTGTGGTACTTCACTATTAACTATGACTGTAGTATGCTTTCAATCGCATCATTTTGAAATATAATTAACTTTGATTTATTTTTTAGGGGGGAGGAGAGGGTAACATAGTAACATAGTAACATAGTTAGTAAGGCCAAAAAAAGACATTTGTCCATCCAGTTCAGCCTATATTCCATCATAATAAATCCCCAGATCTACGTCCTTCTACAGAACCTAATAATTGTATGATACAATATTGTTCTGCTCCAGGAAGACATCCAGGCCTCTCTTGAACCCCTCGACTGAGTTCGCCATCACCACCTCCTCAGGCAAGCAATTCCAGATTCTCACTGCCCTAACAGTAAAGAATCCTCTTCTATGTTGGTGGAAAAACCTTCTCTCCTCCAGACGCAAAGAATGCCCCCTTGTGCCCGTCACCTTCCTTGGTATAAACAGATCCTCAGCGAGATATTTGTATTGTCCCCTTATATACTTATACATGGTTATTAGATCGCCCCTCAGTCGTCATTTTTCTAGACTAAATAATCCTAATTTCGCTAATCTATCTGGGTATTGTAGTTCTCCCATCCCCTTTATTAATTTTGTTGCCCTCCTTTGTACTCTCTCTAGTTCCATTATATCCTTCATGAGCACCGGTGCCCAAAACTGGACACAGTACTCCATGTGCGGTCTAACTAGGGATTTGTACAGAGGCAGTATAATGCTCTCATCATGTGTATCCAGACCTCTTTTTTACAAAAAAACCCCATCAAAATATGCAATTACATAACTGGGTTTTGTTTCTTGGGTTTCATTTTCATGTTTACTGTGCAGTATAAATGACATACTAATTTTATTCTGTGGGTTGGTATGATTACAGAGATACCAAATTTTTTTTTTTTTTACTACTGTGGCACAATATCAACAACTAGAAAATGGTTTTGTATTGTCATATTCGCAACACTAATTATTTTTTTTTTCATCAAAGGATCTGTTTTGGGACTTTTTTTTATACTTGATGTTTTCAATCGTACCATTTTTGGGATCATACAACTGATTACTTTTAATATTTTGGGAAGAGAGGTATTAAAAAAAACAACAATTCCATCATTTTTGTTTAATTTCCTTACATTGTTTACTGTGCAGCCTAGAAAAATGATAATTTTATTATTCGAATTGTTACAAGTGCAGCAATACTAAATATGTTATTTTTTGTTTTTCTTTTGACTAATATTTGTAAACATTTTTGTTTTTTAACTCTTTTAGTTTTATAAGATTAACTTTTATGAGTTTGTTAACACCTAACATGGCAATACTTTTGTAATGCAGGGAGGTATCCAATCAAGGTCTGATAGGTTTGCTAAGATGGCAGCCCCTAACTCTGTCTAATTACTTAAATGCCATGGTCACTACTGATGTTCAATATTGACCACAGAGTCTAAGGTTATTTTCAAACTTGCATTGAAGAAGGCTCTGTCAAAAATCCTGTCATTTTAATTGGCAGAAAACGATAGCATTTTTTTCTGTTAAAATGATGTGACACTAATCACTTGTCACGGACAAGTCATGTGGCTGGATAGTCAAGAGGTCCGGGGTCAGACACCAAAAGGACTTGTCACAAACAAGGCAAAGGAATAGTCGGGCAACAGTCCAAGGTTAAAATTCCAGTAAGGTAGCGGATCAACACAAAGGGGTGAGGCAAATGGATACAGAGCAAGCACACCATGTAAGCAAAGCTACAACTGACACTAATTAGAGGCAGAGAGCCAGCTAAATAGCCAGGTATTCACTCGAGTAGCAGCCACATGGAAAAAAAACCTGGCACATCTCAGCAATGATATTGACAGCTCAGCACAGTCTAGCCTCCAATTTGGACTGCTAAGCTTTCCACCATTCTGACTGCTCAGCACACCCCTGTCCTAAATTAGTTTTCTTCATGTTATGGGAACAGGAAAAATGGAATTCAAACGCTGGTGTGAAACTACCCCACTGTTGAAATGGAATATATCTTTGATCCTGGATGTTGAGTTCGAAGCCTGGCTGTGTAATTGAGCTTTCATCAATAAGTTTTCAGCACCCAAAAGATCACCGTAATGAAAGTGTACTTCATGGATGACAAAAAAAATTCCCATAACATATATTTTCATCATGGGCCCACAAGAGGTTTTTTTTCTTCACTGAAAAAGATGGCGCAAGAGTCTCTTTTTTACAGAATTTCTAATTTGTGCTTTTAAAGAGGAGGCAATGTGATTTTGTTTCTTATCTGTATGGCATTCATTGGCTCGTGATACACTTCTGCTCCACCAGCCTCTTTGATTAGGAGAGGAGCATCTGGAGGAGGATGTCATTTGAGCATTGGAATATTCAACCTGACAATATTTTTAATCACTTTTTCACAGCTTGAGATAATTGAGCTTTAATGAGAAACCACGTTATCACTTCTGTGTAGTGATTTATAAAGCTAATTCCTTGAAAGCGAGAGCTTAAAAGCAATGTTAAAAAGAACATATCAATAAGAACCAAAGAGATCATAGCTTGTTTAGAAAATTACAAATATTTCTATTGTATTATGAAAATCTGCTGGAACGTCAGATTCGTAGATCGAATAAAAATTCGGCAAACAAAAAAAAAAAAAGAAAACTAAATGAACATAGTTAAAACCGAATGAATTCTCGCCTTCAAATAAACAAGTAGGTCTATAGATAATGGTGATAACTGCATGAAAGTGTGAATGGTAGGTTGTGTGTGAATCACGGCAAAGGCATTATCATTAGTTACTCTTTATACTGTATCACCTTGTATCTAGTCCCGTAATTACTTTCAGTTCTCGCTTTTTTCTCTAATCACCCAGGAATAATGGCCGGTTCTAACAGATCTGGAGATCTCCGTGATGCACAAAAATCCATTCCCATTGGCACTATAATGGCTATTGCCACTACATCTTTTGTTTGTATCCTTTACAAATGGATGAATAATTTGAATTATACTTTATGCCTTTTAGTATGTAATGGACACATTTATTCTACTACTATACCAACCTAACACTGGCTTTTGTGCACTGTGACATATCATGTTCAGGCAGTTTTGCTAAGGAATATATTATCAGTAAATAATTGTCTAAATCAAGTTTTTTTGTCAAACATATTTTTCAGAATTCATGGTAACATTTTCTTAATTTTCTATCTCACTATCCATATTAAAGATAATCCTTCAATCTTGCTTTCACGCTGAGCCTGAGTTCTCACATCTTCTTGTTTTATGTACATCACAGAAGATACCGTCTATATATTATTCACATAACACTGGGTCACAATATAATGGTCACAGCTTACCTCCTCCCTCCTCCTTCATAGGTCACAGCATACAAAGTCAAGGGGAAATTTGTCATGTGGGTGCAATAGCTTTATTTGCGTATGATTTATCAAAGTGCTGCATGATGTTTGATTAATGTGGAGAATCTATAAAGAAGACCTGTCACTTGCTCCAACGTTTTTTAGTTACAAACTTTAAAAAATGTTCTGAGCTCCCATAATTCTGCCATTCTTACCCTTTTTGCACTGTGTCATTCCATTGCAGAGATTTTCACATTTATTGCTTTTGGAGTGCAGTAAGTGAAATATCTGCATGCAGTTCACCTGTACATAGCCTAACTGCATATAACAATATGTGCCCCGAAGATGGGTCTGCGTGAGTAGACTTAGACGTTTAGGAAACTTTTGCAGTTCCCAGAAGGACTTCCCTATTTCTATGAGCCTGTCGGGTCTTAAAGGGAACCTGTCACCAGTTTTTTTGCCTATCAACTAAAAATATCATCTAATAGAGTGTGAGCTATACATTCCCCAACTACTTGTGAAACCCCCCGACTCCCCATGAATCCCCCATAAGAACCTTTTATATTTCTCCCATGCTGTGTGGAAATATCCTCGGTCCGGTCTGATGGGCGTTGGTTCTGGCCCCTCTCCCCACCCCAAATCGGCGTGCTGTACGCATTCCGTTCTGTGAATAGCGTTGTTTGCGCACAGGTCCCGCGCGTGCGCCTTCAAATTGCCTTCTGCGCGTGCGCAGTATGCTTTGCCCAGATGCGGGCAAAGCCGAAAAGCATTAGTGCGCATGCACCGGAAGTACTATGTCCCGGAACACAGTGAAAGACTTCAGGGACATAGTACTTCTGCAGCATGCGCACAGTTGGGCAAAGGATACTGCGCACGCGCAGAAGGCGGTGCACAGTATGTGGCGCCGCATGGCTCCGCTCCGTTAGGGCGGTAGGCAGGGCTGTATTTAGAGTTTCTGCTGCCCTAGGCACTTTTCGTGCTGCCTCCCCCATTGGTGAGTATGACACTATCGGCAGTGACTTAGGCTACTTTAACATCAGCGATTTTTGACATTTGCGGCAGTTTTTCCGCATCCGTAACGGATCACTTACGGCAACAGTGCGTTCGGCCTCATTCATTCCCTATGGGACTTGGACATGTGCGGCACTTGCGGTTTTGCCGCGATCCGGCAAATGCGGTACTTGCAGCAACAGGGAAAAAAAATGCTGCTAGCCGTGTTTTTTTGTATCGCCTCAAGTGCAAAACCTCAAGTGCCGCACATGTTCGCAAGTCCCATGAATGAGGCCGAATGCAGAGTTGCCGGCCCGTAACTGATACGTTAGGCGGCAGATGCGGAAAAACTGCAGTATCTGCCGCGAACGGAGAAAATTGCTGATGTGAAAGTAGCCTTAGCAAACCTTTCCAGTTGTCATGTGAGAATCTGGTGAATCTCATACACATTACATGGTCAGTTGATTCTGCCATGGTTGCAAGGTTTGACAGATTTCTAAAGGGAACCCCTTCTTCAACCTCACCCTGTTGGATGCAGGACGCAGACTTTCCTCAGCAGCCTCTCCTCACTCCCGTAAGCAGCCTCCACCTGCCAGATGCAGCCTCCACCTGCCGAATGCAGCCACCTCAGCAGCCTCTCATCTCACCAGCCTCTCATCTCCTCACCAGCCTCACCTCTCCTCAGTAGCCTCCCATCACCAGCCTCTCATCTCCTCTCCAGCTTCTCATCTCCTCACCAGCCTCTCATCTCCTCAGCAGCCTCCCCTCTCATCTCCTCACCAGCATCCCATCTCCTCACCAGCCTCCCATCTCCTCCCATCACCAGCCTCTCCTCACCAGCCTCTCTTCCCCTCACCAGCCTCCCCTCTCCTCACCAGTCTCCCTTCTCTCCTCACCAGCCTTCCCTCTCACCAGCCTCTCCTCTCACCAGCCTCCCCTCTCCTCACCAGCAGCCTCTCCTCTCCTCAACAGCCTCCCATCTTCTCACCAGCCTCCCATCTCCTCACCAGCCTCTCATCTCCTCACCAGCCTCCCCTCTCACAGCCTCCCCTCTCCTCTCCAGCCTCCCTTCTTCTCTCCTCACCAGCCTCTCCTCTCATCAGCCTCCCCTCTCCTCACCAGCAGCCTCTCCTCTCCTCACCAGCAGCCTTTCCTCTCCTCAAAAGCCTCCCCTCACCAGCCTCCTCTCTCCTCAGCAGCCTCCCCTCAGCAGCCTCCCCTCTCCTCAGCAGCCTCCCTCCTCAGCATCCCCCCTCCTCAGCATCCCCCCTCATCTCCTCAGCAGCCTCCCATCTCCTCACCAGCCTCCCATCTCCTCTCCTCACCAGCCTCTCATCTCCTCTCCTCACCAGCCTCTCATATCCTCCCCTTAGCAGCCTCCCCTCACCAGCCTCTCCTCTCCCCTTAGCAGCCTCCCCTCTCATCTCCTCTCCAGCCTCTCATATCCCCCATTAGCAGCCTCCCCTCACCAGCCTCTCCTCTCCTCTTAGCAGCCTCCCCTCTCATCTCTCCAGCCTCTCATATCCTCCCCTTAGCAGCCTCCCCTCACCAGCCTCTCCTCTCCCCTTAGCAGCCTCCCCTCTCCAGCCTCTCATCTCCTCTCCTCAGCAGCCACTCATATCCTCCCCTTAGCAGCCTCCCCTCACCAGCCTCTCCTCTCCCCTTAGCAGCCTCCCCTCTCCAGCCTCTCATCTCCTCTCCTCAGCAGCCACTCATATCCTCCCCTTAGCAGCCTCCCCTTACCAGCCTCTCCCCTCCCCTTAGCAGCCTCCCCTCTCCAGCCTCTCCTCTCCCCTTAGCAGCCTCCCCTCTCCAGCCTCTCATCTCCTCTCCTCAGCAGCCACTCATATCCTCCACTTAGCAGCCTCCCCTCACCAGCCTCTCCCCTCCCCTTAGCAGCCTTCCCTCTCCAGCCTCTCCTCTCCCCTTAGCAGCCTCCCCTCTCCAGCCTCTCCTCTTAGCAGCCTCCCCTCTCCAGCCTCTCATCTCCTCTCCTCAGCAGCCACTCATATCCTCCCCTCACCAGCCTCTCCTCTCCCCTTAGCATCATCCCCTCTCATCTCTCCAGCCTCTCATATCCTCCCCTCACCAGCCTCTCCTCTCCCCTTAGCAGCCTCCCCTCACCAGCCTCTCCTCTCCCCTTAGCAGCCTCCCCTCACCAGCCTCTCCTCTCCCCTTAGCAACCTCCCCTCTCCAGCCTCTCCTCTCCCCTTAGCAGCCTCCCCTCACCAGCCTCTCCCCTCCCCTTAGCAGCCTCCCCTCTCCAGCCTCTCCTCTCCCCTTAGCAGCTTCCCCTCTCCAGCCTCTCATCTCCTCAGCAGCCACTCATATCCTCCCCTCACCAGCCTCTCCTCTCCCCTTAGCAGCATCCCCTCATCTCCTTTCCAGCCTCTCATATCCTCCCCTTAGCAGCCTCCCCTCACCAGCCTCTCCTCTCCCCTTAGCAGCCTCCCCTCACCAGCCTCTCCTCTCCCCTTAGCAGCCTCCCCTCACCAGCCTCTCCTCTCCCCTTAGCAGCCTCCCCTCACCAGCCTCTCCTCTCCCCTTAGCAACCTCCCCTCACCAGCCTCTCCTCTCCCCTTAGCAGCCTCCCCTCTCATCTCCTCTCCAGCCTCTCATATTCTCCCCTTAGCAGCCTCCCCTCTCCTCACACACATCAGCAGACTCCCGTCTCCTCTCTCACCTCACTCCTCTCTGCTGATTCCTCTCACACTGCCGCCTCCTCTCCCTGCTCACCGCCGACTTCGGTATCTTCTCCCACAAACATGGCATGCTGCTCAGCTCTGCAGTCTGCTCCAGTGCTCCTACATTCAGAAGAGCGCGCAGCATGTCACATGACCGGCGTCAGGACCATGATGCACTTGGGCCTGCCTGCTGCTTAAAGGTACAGCACCCATTTCTGGACGCCAGATGCACACTAACAAGTAATGCCCGGATAGCGGGCGGCCCTGCGCCAGAGACCCCCTCCCCCCGCAACAGTCGTGGCTGAGGTAGGTGGGTGGGCGGGGTGACCCCCGAACCTTAAAAAAAAAAAAATATTTTTTTTTTAAACTTGCTCAGGTGCCGCCCCCTCACATTGCCCCCGCCCTAGGCACGTGCCCTCAAGTGCCTAGTGGCAAATACGGCCCTGGCGGTAGGACCCACTATGAGGTTTGCCGTGACGTGGCAGTGGGCTTCATACAGTCTGATCAGAATGTTAAACTGAAAACCTCATGTTCAGTTATATAAATTTTTGCCCAGCGGCTTTAGATCAACTTATGATTTTGGGATGTGCGGTTAATACTCTTTTTTTCCTCTTTTGCAATACTTATAATACATATGATAGCACACAGAGCCATTCATGTTTGGAACGTTCCCAAGTTTTAGAATAACTATGTGAAAGATTGAGGCCACATTGAGATTAAAAACTGATACTGGCCAAAAACTGATTTAAATTGGATCCTGAACACTGATGTATACCTATTATGTATTGATGTCCCTTTATAAAATGTATATATATTACTAATAATAACAATTATGTCTCGACCACATCTTGACAAAAATATTGAAATACATTCAGAAGAAAACAACATTGACCATATCCACTTGATTAGTAGTAAAACTATCCTTGAAATCGGTACTTTGACAATTTGATTTCTGATTTCATAAGTACTGTCTCAGATTTTCCTTTACAGATGAATAGATATTTCTACTGTTATTCTGTTTGGTGCCTGCATTGAAGGTGTTGTTTTGCGTGACAAGTAAGTATCCTAAAAGTTTACACTGTAATATGAAACAAACATAACATTATTTTTGTGGTGACAAAGAGAAAGAACAGCACCTCCAAAAATCATACAATGATCTAATGCCTCTCGGCAAAACTATGTATAACTGAACATGAGGTTCTTAGTTTAACATTCTGATCAGACTGTATGAAGCCCACTGCCACGTCTCGGTAAACCTTGTATTGGGTCCTACCACCCTAATGGAGCGGAGCCATGCGCCGACTACCGCCACAGTGGCCATGCACTGGCAGGGCAGATGGCCCAGGGTCTCCATGCCGCCCTGCCCCACCAACACAAAACCACAGAAACAATGGCCGCCAAACAGCACCAAATGAAAGGAGTCCCCATTGCCCCCACAGAGCGGAGCTGTGCATCGACCACCGTCACAGTGGCAATGCAGCAGCAGGGCAGATGGCCTGGTGTCTCACAGCACCCATGCTTCAAGACGGAGTTGCCATGACTCCAGACCGCGCCTCCCCACCACAAAACCAAAGCAACAATGTCTGCCACACAGCACTAACACCAAGTGTAAGGAGCACTGAAACTCACCTCCATCAAGCTCTCCAGTGAGAGCAAAAATGGGCTAGACCCCTTACTTTGCAGTCTCCTGCTAATTAAAATCACTCGTGCCAAATGGAAGGGGTGCACATCCAAAGAAAAAAAAATTACAGAACATGCAATATGCTGAAAAAAGAGAAAGAACAGTTTTGTAGTATGGGTGCTGTGGGGCACCAGGCCGTCTGCCCTGCTGGTGCATTGCCGCTGTGTCGGTGGTCAGTGGACAGCTCCGCTCCATTAGGGCGGTAGGACCCACTACGAGGTTTGCCGTGACCTGGCAGTGGGCTTCATACAGTCTGATCAGAATGTAAAACTAAGAACCTCATGTTCAGTTATATAAATTTTTGCCTAGTGGCTTTAGATCAATGTATGACGTTTGGATGTGCGGTTCATGCTTTTTTTTTGTGCATGACATTATCTTTGGTGCACCAAACTGTAAAGTTTTAGTTTATACGCAACACTGTTTTCTAGATGTTTGCATTGCTTATCTTCTTTGTATTCTTAGGCCTCTTTCACACTTCAGTCTTCTGGCGTCAGTTAAAATCTGTCGTCGCGACGGATCAGAATCGTCAAAAATAGTGAAAAACGGAAACAACGGATCCGGTTTTTCAACGGATCCACTATACAGATCCATCGAAAAACCGGATCCGTTGCATCCATTTTTTTGACGGATCCGTTTTTACATATCTCCAAATGGGAGGCTCCCAAATGTGATGGGCTACTGGAAAATAATGGAAACCTATATATTGAGTGTTTTAACACCCCATCTTTGAGAGGTTGTAGAGCAAGTGGCAGAAATGGAAGGGGTTCTAGCAAATATTGTGACCATCTATGCATCTATCCATCAGGCAGGTTGCTGGCAGGCTTCTTGCTTGTATGCTTCTTGCTGGCACATTGAGGAATGAAGCCACATGTCAGGTTTATGTAGATTTGGGGCTGTGTGGCCAATTGGCTACTAAATACAGATTTGGAGCATGCTCAGTGTAAAAATATTGAATCCGTCGCTGGATTCCGTCATTTGATGGACAGCGACTGATCCTGCGCCCATAGGCTTCTATTCTAGCCAAAGAATAGATGTTACTTTGTCCGTACTCTCCAGACGACGGATAAACAAATTCCCACGGATCCAGCGCACGACGGACGAAACAAGAGGCCATCAGTCATAATCCGTCGCTAATACAAGTGTATGAGAAAAAGACGGATCCAGCGGGCAAATTTTTTCACAAAACGACGGATTTAGACTGAAACAAAAAGACTGAAGTGTGAAAGAGGCCTTATATTATATGGCCTTTTTAGCAATCCAAAACTTTACATATATGGCATAGTATGTTAAAATGTTCCAAATTTCACAAAACAAATGTTGTGTTTTTATCATTTACAGATTTGGAGAAGCTGTTAATGGAAATTTAGTGGTGGGAACATTGTCCTGGCCTTCACCCTGGGTCATTGTTATTGGGTCTTTCTTCTCTACTTGTGGAGCTGGTTTGCAAAGTTTGACAGGAGCTCCACGTCTCTTACAAGCTATATCACGTGATGGAATTGTACCTTTTCTCAGAGTAAGTCAGTTGTATCTCAGTGCTTATAATAATAATCTTTATTTTTATATAGCGCTAACATATTCCGCAGCGCTTTACAGTTTGCACACATTATCATCGCTGTCCCCGATGGGGCTCACAATCTAAATTCCCTGTTAGTATGTCTTTGGAATGTGGGCGGAAACTGGAGCAACCGGAGGAAACCCACACAAACACGGGGAGAACATACAAACTCCTTATTAGAATGTTGATGTTATTTTCTGGAAAACTAACAAATATCATATATTTTATTCATATACACATTAATGTTCCACTTGAGTGAGTGTTTGAGTGTTCATGTGTTTTCAATGGAGAATAAAAGTGTCAGATATTTCATTCCAAACTGCTTAACACTTTTGGTTCTGGCCTTTCTGCTCCGACCAATGATGTCGCAGCAGGATCCAGATCGCTGCTGCGTGTCAAACACAACGATATCGCTATCCAGGACGCTGCAACGTCACGGATCGCTAGCGATATCGTTGTTAAGTTGTTCAGTGTGAAGGTACCTTAAGTTAGAAGATCTATCTCAGAACTACATAGTAGCTGAGAGGGAAGAGACATGATTATAGCTTATATAAGCTGTTTTTCTAACTCCAAAAATGGAATTTAGGCTTACATCACAATACTCTAGCGAGTATGCCATGCACTGCCTCACCCCTTTAGGTAAAGGTTTTATTTCATGGTCCAATAATCACCCGTAGGAGCATTTGTTCAAACATTTGTTCCCAATCATTGACCCATGTAAACATGACAGCAAGTAAAATGCTGGGTCATTGGCTGATCACATCTTTTATGCAACATAAAAAATCATTTTTGTTGGCGGCACATCTCGGTGTAAACAGGGAATGCACTGCTGACAGAATGCAGACTGTATGGGACCGACACCGTCCCCACATTGGTCAATGTAACAGGACCTTCAAAAAAAAGTTGACCATCTTGCTATACAGTTGACTGCACTTGTTACAAACAGAAATTTGGAAATGTGGCTTTGGTTTTTCTTCTCAAGTGACTCTCTAGTTGGGGGAGATAAAAGTAATGCAGAGTTAGCAGTCATACACTTGACCTCCATGCCAGAGGGAGAGCAGAGGCCACTCTACCACACATGTAGTTGCCAGTCTTCTATTTGCCACTTAGTTTTGCTAACCATTTTGCACTGGTGTCCAGAAGCTTCAAGTGCTACTTCTACTCTAAATATAATATAATATAATATTCAATGGTGTTATAACAGGAATATGGGATGAGCGTGTCAATGAAATTTCATGATTGAAGATTTCAACTTACAATCCTCAGTGTTCCTCTAATATTCAATGAGGCAAAAATGTCTACCGAATCAGTGTGTTCCCTTTTATATAGTTTGCGTTCCTTATTTCTTTCTAATTAGAAGTCCGTTGTAGTGTATGGCATTCATGTATATACTACATGGCTCTTTATATGCAAAATTTACAACCTTGCTGATCTACTAATCTATTGCTTTACTAATTGTGATGCGCACCCCAGTGGTAGATAAGGCTCAGCTGGGAACACAGTTTTCAAAGAGTGATCATATGCTGAACGTACATGTTGCACAGGCCCTCCTGTTGATGTATAGACCTTTCTTTTTCTGATTTAGCAACTTCATTTAATCTATCTCAATGTTATATTGAGCTCTGCTTATAAATTAGAGATCAACTAAGAATTATTGTAAGATTTGGCATAGACTTTGACTAGTGGTGAGACCAGGAATCACTGTGTTATGGACCCTGTTGAAATGGTTGGAGAAGCATTGTACTAATTTTATCCTACAATATATATGCTCAATGTATTATCTTTTTATGGTACCAATAAAAATGATAATTAATAAAAACCGATTGATGTGGTAAACCCAATTATCAGTAGACTTGTAATGAAACATAATTTATATTTACTTGCCACTATATCGAACTAAGGAACATAATGTTGAGAATTTCAGCTGGACAAGAGCTTTCTGTAGTGAATAGACAAATTAATTATTAATGAAACATATTTCCAGTTTGTAGAATAACGTCTCTAAATCAGTCACAGTTTACTGCAGATGATAAAAAGATTCACTATGGAGTTTATTTCTATGAACATCAAGCTTTTTCTTTTTTCAAAGAATGCTGCTACTGGTTGTAGAGCATAACTGCGTATTCTTTATCTGGGTTTTGATAGTTGATGGTGATGAGAGCTGAAGAAGGTCGATAGCAATTAATAAATAGATAACAGTGAAAAAAAAAACCTATACGGTGATGTTAATGATGAAGCTCTAGTTAAAGGGGCTGTTCGGGACTTTAACTTCATGGACTATCCTTAGGATAGATCAACAATATGTGATCGGTGGGGGGTGCAACACCAGGCATCCCCGACAATCAGCTATTACCAGTGTTGGCAGCTGGAACTGCTCGGTTACAGCACAGCTCCGTCAACTGTATAGTTGCCGCATACTCCTATTCAAATCAATAGGGTGTTGATGTGTAGTACCCAGCAGCAGCCACTATTCTGTTGAATGAGCTGTGCAGCTCCGTAACTGAGCAGTTACGGCTGGTAACGGCTGATCGGTGGGGATGCAATGTGTCGCATCCCCAGCAATCAGACATTGATGACCTATCCTAAGTATAGGCCATCAATGTTAAAGTTTTGGACAACCCCTTTGAAGACATTTGTCATCATGAGATCTCTTTAAAATAAGAACATCAAGTCCTTATAAGATGAGGTTTTTTTTTACAGTGTCCATCACCAGGTCCAATGTGGCCAATTTTTGCTCTTATTTTATTCTCGCTGCTACACCTGAATATTCCATTTTTTTTAAATCTTCTATATGGAATCAGAGATGTGGCTTCTTGCAAAGGCCATGAACATTTACACCCAATAAAATGGCCCATATTTCCAGAACTGTAGAGTGGATTTAAAAAAAGAAAAACAGCGCAAAACTCAGGGGAGCAGCGAGAATAAAATAAGAGCAAAAACTGGTCACTTTGACCTGATGACAGGTTTTCTTTGTCTAGCATAACCAACTAGACAACTTTTTACTTTCTACTTTCCCTTTCTAAGAATGTCTTTTGGCCTTGGCTGGTCCAAGATGCTCTGTGTCTAAGGTGGATTACATATGGCTTGGGCTATCTGGAGATAAGCCCATCCGATTGCTCTTAGTCTACCTGTGAGACCAAGTGGCAACATCAATTTTTTTAGATACCGAAAAGTGTGAAGGTACCGTCACATTAAGCGACGCTGCAGCGATATAGGCAACGATGCCGATTGCTGCAGCGTCGCTGTTTCGTCGCTGTGTGGTCTCTGGAGAGCTGTCACACAGACAGCTCTCCAGCGACCAACGATGCCGAAGTCCCCTGGTAACCAGGGTAAACATCGGGTAACTTCTGTCAGGAAAGAATCAGGAAGCTACTATACACATTAGATGGTCAGCTGATCCTGTCGACTTTAATATACAGTGGGTGAAATAAATATTGAACATGTTACCAATTTTCTAAGTAAACATATTTCTAAAGGTGCTATTGAGTTTTTCTCACAGTGCTAGTGAGGATGTCACAGAGGTCATGGCAGTTCAGACCAGCTGGGAACGGAGCCTCAGTGACCAGAGGTAACCTCGATGACGTCAGAGCCAGTCACTGAGGCTGTGCTCACAGCAGTTCAGTCACCAGTGGTTCTCAGCCTGGACGGTTGCATTTTGGCACCGTCCAGGTTGAAAACTGTTTTTCCCCCAGAAATGGATTATGGTGTGCTACAGAATGACGGAGAGGTGAGAGATATCGTTTTTTTATTTTAGTTTTATTACAGGAGAATGAGGGCTTCGGAGGAATTAGGTGTTTGGAGAGTATAACTGTGTTTGTTATTTTTAAATAAAAAAGGAAAACTGTGTTTTGTTTTATTTCTAATAAAGGACTTTATTCTGGCTGTGTCTTTATTTACAATACAACTGTAGGATTAGTAATGGATAGGTGTGCTACAGACGCCTCTCCTTTAATAAGCCGTGGGCTTGATGTCACCTGACAATACAAAGGTGACATCAACCCCACAAATATAAACCCCACTTGCCACCACTACAGAGCAAGTGGGAAGAGGCGGGCAAAGTGCCAAAATTGGCGCATCTAATAAATGTGCCTTTTCTAGGCAGCTGGAGGCTGCTATTTTTAGGCTGGGGGGGCAATATCCATGGCCCCTTACCAGCCTGAGAATACTAGTCCCCAGCTGTCTGCTTTAGCAAGGCTGGTTGTCAAAAATTGGGGGGACCCCACACTGTTTAAATTATTTAAATAATTAAAAAATACAGCATGGGGACCCCTCTATTCATTCTAACTAGCCTTCCTGACGCTGACAGAAGCAGCCCCCAGCTGTGAGTTTTGCCTGACTGGTTAACAAAAATACAGGGGAACCCACGCCGTTTAAAAAAAAAAATTATTAACTTACAGAGCTGGAGCGGCTGAGGAATACTTCCATCCGCCACTCCTGCTCTCGCTGTTATTAGCAGCAACAGATGTCGGATAATGGGAGCACCAGTGACCGGAGGTAAACTTTATACCTCAGATCACAGCTGAGCACTCACGCTGTCTTTTGACAGCATGGGAACCGTCGTTCTATGACCGGTGGGGATGGTTTCACTGCCGATCAGAATCGGTGTTTGCTGCACTGTCATGCCCATGCCAGCAGAGCAAACACTAGATGTTTGTGCCCCCATTGAAGTGAATGGGGTCTGGGTTCGGGCACTGTTCTGGTACCCGAACCCAAACTTTTTGTTACAGTTCGGCTGAACCCGCCGGACCTGAAC
The DNA here is from genome assembly GCF_032444005.1 of Ranitomeya imitator. Classification (NCBI taxonomy): domain Eukaryota; kingdom Metazoa; phylum Chordata; class Amphibia; order Anura; family Dendrobatidae; genus Ranitomeya; species Ranitomeya imitator. The sequence continues at coordinate 578,223,789 of NC_091283.1, read as the reverse complement.
ATCCAAGTTGTCCGCCCATCTCTAATGAAGGCCAAAAACACAAAAAACGATCGTTTTTATTGTGCAATTTGACTGCAGTTTTTTCCCATGTTTAAGTATGTTGAATAACAAAACTAAGACAGTCATTGAAAACTACAACTCATCCCAGAAAAAACAAGCCCTTACATGGCTATGAGGATAAAAAAAATAAAAAAAGTTATGGCTCTTGGAACCCGGGGAGGAAAAAAAGGAAAATTGCATGGTTGGCAAGGGGTAAAACAAACGGTCATTTTCTGATTCCCTTTAAATCACTGAAGGAAATGTATGATTTTTAGTTCTTCAATAAAGTCATTGCAATTTCTCTGTGTACAATATTCACAACTGCAAGTTTCTTCTTACTTTGAATGTCAAAGAGGTGGTAGTTATCATCTAGATTTGCATATCAGTATACAGCGCTGATACGTCTTTATATATTTATTATCTACATAGGTTTTTGGCCATGGAAAGGCTAATGGAGAACCAACATGGGCTTTGCTACTGACAGCCTGCATCTGTGAGATTGGCATCCTTATAGCATCTTTGGATGAAGTTGCTCCAATTCTTTCTATGTATGTTTATTATACATTAGTTTTTTATGTGATACATTTTCAACATATAGTATATCTCAGATTATTTTCTTTTATTTCCATCACTCTAACTTTTGTCTTTTTCTGTGACTCCTAACTTTCTAGTTCCTGTCTTTTCTTCTTCTTTACTGTAACTGCAGGTTTTTCTTGATGTGTTACATGTTTGTTAACTTGGCCTGCGCAGTTCAGACATTGCTCAGGACTCCCAACTGGAGGCCTCGCTTCAAATATTATCATTGGTGAGTGTGAAGGCCTTGAAAGGATGAGACACGGAGTAGTTGGTTTGATACAATCACCATGTCAGAGAAATCTATCTTCTAATGATTTGCTCAATATAAAAGAAAGTTCTTTAGAATAGCTTGCATGAATTTTTATTTAAAAATGTAATGTACCTGTTATTCTCCTTCCAGTTGCCTCAAAAAGTTGTCACCCCCTATTCAACAATTAAGGTGTGGCTTTGTGGGGCAGTGGGGGTACTTTTTCTTATTAAAAATATCCAGCTTATGTATGTAGAAATATTTCCAGGCATTTCCACACCTTGGGTGAAAAAAAGTCCATCAAGTAATTGAAATGAGTCCTCAAACTATTATACATACTAATAATTTACATTAAGAACACCCCCTCTCCACCCAATGACCACTTTTCAATGTAATTTTGGTTGGTTGTCTTCAAAAGTTTTCACTGTACCTCAAATCAAACATGTATCTGTAGAGAACTGTTGAGAACAAGCACCTCCTAGACCTGTTTAAAGGGACTCTGTCAGCACAGGATGACTGTTCAAACTAAGTTCCGCTGCTTGGTGCCTCATTGTGTGGTCAATCATTTAAATACACCTTCCCACCTACTTGTTTTCCATCGTTCTCCACCCTGCCCCTCTTCTTTGATTGACAGCTCTGGCTTCATAGGGCCAGAGAAGGTTGGAGATTGTTTTCCATCTAGCAGGTGGGAAGGTTTATGTAAATGTTTGGCCCCGCCCATGAAGCACCGAGCGCCTGTACTTGGTTTGAACAGTCATCCTGTGCTGAGAGTCCCTTTAAAAAAGTATTTAATCAAGCCAACCAGTAAGCTACTATGTGCTCACAAGGGGCAAGAACCTCAAAAGAGCTATTTATAGATTGATATTTGTCTCTTTCTGGAAGAGAGCTAATTTGCATACAAATGTGGGAAGTTATTTTTCTGAGCGTATGCAAGTAGAAGAAAAAATAACACGAAAACCTGATTTGAACAAGAGGTAGTTTTCTTATGCTGACCTCCCTTTAAACACTTAACAGGGTGGAAGCCAGGAGAGCCGTCACCTAGAAAGTTGAACTTTAGGGGAAGCTGTTTTTTGTCTCTAGATAAGCTTGTTTTAAGGCATGTTCCTTACAATACAAATAAACATATTGTGTCTCCTTTGCAGGACACTTTCATTCCTTGGAATGAGCCTTTGTCTGGCTTTGATGTTCCTCTGCTCTTGGTATTATGCTCTTGTAGCCATGCTGATTGCTGGTCTTATCTACAAATACATTGAGTACCGTGGGTGAGCATAAATAAAACGCTAATCCAAAAACATAGTTGATCGTACTGTTGCTGTGCAGAAGAAGCTACTTTATTGTAATGGTTATTTTTATTTCCATTATTATCTTTTTAGTTACTAAGAAAGGTTTACGCCTTGAACATTATAATTAAATGGGCCGAGGTCAAACGTTCTAAGCCTTTGCTTTTACGTTCATTTCCTGGGGAACTTTGCTTTTAGAGATTGTTAGTGAGAAAAGGCCTACACGCTGCACAAATATCTGTATGTGTTACATCTGTTCAATGATAACTGAATACATCAAAGGACAATGAATACTTTTTCTAAGCTTTCTACAATACTTTTTACAATACTTTTGCAGTTGGTTAGCTGTTAAGACATGTTACGTACATTATGTTTTATTCTGTATTTAAAGAGGACCTTTCACAAAATGTTTCATTTTGAGCTGGACACATGATGTAATAGTGGCTGTACAACAGAATAAAACATGTTTGTTTTCAATGTTGCCTCTCCACAGTGGAGATATTAGCAAGTGAAGTGTTTGGCACTAGTGATGAGCAAGTATACTTGTTAATCAAGATTTCCCGAGCATGCTCTGGTGATCTCTGAGAATTTGGATGTGCTCCGAGATTTAGTCTCTGTTTCCGTAGCTGCATGACTTGCGGCTACTAGACAGCCTGAACACATGTCGGGATTTCCTAACAAACAGGCAACCCCCACATGTAGTAAGGCTGTCTAGCAGCCGCAAATCATGCAGCTACGGAGACAGAAACTAAATCTCCGAGCACTCAGAAATACTCGGAGATCACCAGAGTGTGCTCGGGAAATCTCGAGTAACAAGCATACTCACTCATCACTATTTGGCATCTAATGAGTTAGCATTCCTTGAGTCCAAGTGGGCGTTATCAGAGAGTTTTCACTGGGACATGCACTTCTCTGTATGAGTTGCGATCTTATAACACCCACGTGGACTTAACAAAAGGTAACTCAATATGTACCGAATACTCTTATTGCCAATATCTCCACAACAGAGAGGCAAAAATAAAAAATACGTTTTTTCCACTCTGCAGCCACTATAACATCATGTGTCCACTTCAACGTGAGAAATTTGTTGAAAGGTCCAAATTGGAATATTTGATGTCAGGATAAAAACATTTCTTTAAATCAACTTGCTATACACCATATTAATTGTAATTTATAGAATGTTTCTGGTAATAGACTAAATTAAGTAGTATTCCATAATATACTGTACCAAATGTCTAAATATACAGGGCTGAGAAGGAGTGGGGGGATGGTATTCGTGGGCTGTCACTCAGTGCTGCTCGATATGCTCTCCTAAGATTGGAGGAAGGTCCACCACATACCAAAAATTGGAGGTATGTATGTGAATTATTAATAATTTCTTAAGTAAGAATATATCTCTCCTCTCTATTTTATTTCGGAATTGAGCTTACGTGTTCTTTCTTTTCAGACCTCAGTTGCTTGTTCTAGTCCGAGTGGATCAGGACCAAAATGTTGTTCATCCTCAGCTTCTTTCTTTAACCTCTCAATTAAAAGCAGGTAAAGGACTTACCATTGTAGGCTCTGTGTTGGAAGGGACATATTTGGAGAACCATCCCCAATCTCAACGTGCGGAAGAGGTGAGTAGACTGTATTTTTTACACTGCAGACAGTGTAAAAAATGTCTTAAGATTTAGATTTCATATCTTTTCAATTTTATTTCAGTCTATACACAGGCTTATGGAAGCTGAAAAGGTGAAAGGCTTCTGCCAGGTAGTTATTTCTTCCAATATTCGAGATGGAATTTCTCATTTAATTCAGTCTAGTGGCCTTGGAGGGCTGCAGCATAACACAGTCCTTGTGGGATGGCCGCGTAATTGGAAACAGAAGGAGGACCACCAGACATGGAGAGATTTCATTGGTATTATCTCTTGTTTTAAATAAATTCACTACATTCTGGCTACAAATTGGTGTAATATTTACTTCATCTCTAAATGTTAAATACTCGTTATGCCGCTTCATTTTCTATTATTACAGAACTTGTGAGGGAAACTACTGCTGCTCATTTGGCTTTAATTGCCACTAAAAATGTGGCAATGTTCCCTGGAAACCAGGAAAGATTTTCTGAAGGCAATATTGATGTTTGGTGGGTTGTCCATGATGGTGGTATGCTGATGCTCTTGCCATTCCTTCTGCGTCACCACAAGGTAATCAATTGGGAACATTAATACTGTAAGCATATTTCAAAGTTTGACCCATGAACCCATGTGTTTTTATTATATTAATCTTTAATCAAGCCATGTATCAGCATGTTATTTTTAGACAAGACATTCATCTTACATTTATGCTGTAATCAAACGTAATTGCATAATTACCCATAACCGACAGGTTCACAAAGAATCTTCAAACATTTCTGAAAGTAGAAATTGAATTGGTTGCAGCAGGCAAAACATCTTCTCTGATAGTTTCAATGAATCTTCCCACATTGAAATGACTATCTGCCATAAATTAAGAAGGGGGATACACTAATTACATCTATCTAAGTGAAAACAATTCTGAAAACAATGAAATCAAGACATGCTAATTTACAAATAGGAATAATTTTTAGTTTCAAAACAAATTGAATAGAGATTTTTGAGTTTTAGGGTACAATATTATGATTTCAAATATGTAATATAAAACAGAACAAATGCTTGTTTTAATGCATTAGAGGTAATTTTAAGAACTGTTTACTGAAATATTAACTCACTCCTTAGGCAAATTCAGTAAGGGTACCGTCTCACAGTGGCACTTTTGTCGCTACGACGGTACGATCCGTGACGTTCCAGCGATATCCATACGATATCGCTGTGTCTGACACGCAGCAGCAATCAGGGACCCTGCTGAGAATCGTACGTCGCAGCAGATCGTTTGGAACTTTCTTTCGTCGCTGGATTTCCCGCTGTCATCGCTGGATCGGTGTGTGTGACACCGATCCAGCGATGCGTTCACTTGTAACCCGGGTAAACATCGGGTTACTAAGCGCAGGGCCGCGCTTAGTAACCCGATGTTTATCCTGGTTACCATCGTAAATGTAAAAAAAAAAAAAACACTACATACTTACATTCCGGTGTCTGTCAGGTCCCTTGCCGTCTGCTTTCCCGCACTGACTGACTGCCGGCCGTAAAGTGAAAGCAGAGCACAGCGGTGACGTCACCGCTGTGCTGTGCTTTCACTTTACGGCCGGCAGTCAGTCAGTGCGGGAAGCAGACGGCAAGGGACAAACACCGGAATGTAAGTATGTAGTGTTTGTTTTTTTTTACGCTGGTAACCAGGGTAAACATCGGGTTACTAAGCGCGGCCCCGCGCTTAGTAACCCAATGTTTACCCTGGTTACCCGGGGACCTCGGCATCGTTGGTCGTTGGAGAGCTGTCTGTGTGACAGCTCTCCAGCGACCACACAGCGACTTACCAACGATCACGGCCAGGTCGTATCGCTGGTCGTGATCGTTGGTAAATCGTATAGTGTAACGGTACCCTTAGAAGGAGGTAGAGATACTTTAGACAGTGCTTCTTGTAACAATTTGGAAATTACTTTTTTTCAAAGGAAAGAAAAAAAACAAGCCAAAAGAAACCTGTCCAATTCTTACTCAAGGCATTTTATGTAGAACTAAAGATGTTTATTTATGGATTTATATGTTTTGGTCCATTGATCGGGATTTCCAGTGATTTGAATCAGTGACTCTGCTTTGTTTATCCAGTTCAACTTTTTTGTTTTCCAGCTTCAAATATTTTTTTTTCATTCCCAACTTTGCTTGTAAGGCCGATGTCACACCTGCGAGTGCAATACGAGAAATTCGCGCATCAATACTCGGCACTGCCGCTGGCGGTACGGACCGGAGCGTTCAGCTACATACAAATACATGCAGCCGCACACTTCGGTCCCGAGTGCTGGCGGCAGTGCCGGGTATTGATGCGAGAGACTCGCGAGTTTCTCGCATTGCACTCACAAGTGTGACCCCGGCCTAAGGACAATATCACAAAGCTGTCTAGGGCAATTGACTGTTGCAAATGAAACTGATTTGTGGGGCATATTTCTTTGAAACTAGTAATGGAGGATGTGTTTCCTGCCAAATATGAGTACATCCTGTCCTGTGGTTGAGAATATGGTGCTACCATGGCCGGACTGGCCATCTGGCAAATGCCAGAAGGGCCTGTCTGGCTGTGGGCCGCCTTGTCTGCTACATTGTTAACAGAATCAGTGTTCTCCAGATACCCATACTGTTAAAAGTTGTGATGGAGCACAAAGTTGCTGACTCCGTCACTTACCCCAGCATGCCATGGGTATCATTAGAAATATTGGTCTTGTAGTAAATCTTGCTTTCCTCCATCCAGGGCTATATTAGTAACTAGCTATTGAACCCGTTCTACACCCGGGTGGCGAGCATTTATATTGGTATATGGTCTCCATCCTGGTATGTGCTGCTCCATCCTGCGTCCCCATCCTGTCATGTGCTGCTCCATCCTGCGTCCCCATCCTGTCATGAGCTGCTCCATCCTGCGCCCCCATCCAGTCATGTGCTGCTCCATCCTGCGTCCCCATCCTGTCATGTGCTGCACCCATCCTGCGCCCCCATTCTGTCATGTGCTGCTCCCATCCTGTGCCCCCATTCTGACATGTGCTGCTCCCATCCTGCGCCCCAATTCTGACATGTGCTGCACCCATCCTGCGCCTCCATTCTGACATGTGCTGCACCCATCCTGCGCCTCCATTCTGACATGTGCTGTACCCATCCTGCGCCTCCATTCTGTCACTGGCTGCTCCCATCCTGTCATGTGCTGCTCCCATCCTGTGCCCAGGTTCTGTCATGTGCTGCTTCCATCCTGCACCCCGTTCTGTCATGTGCTGCTCCCATCCTGCACCCCCATTCTGTCATGTGCTGCTTCCATCCTGCACCCCCGTTCTGTCATGTGCTACTGCCATTCTGCTCCCCCGTTCTGTCATGTGCTGCTCGCATCCTGCGCCCCCGTTCTGTCATTTGCTGCTTCCATCCTGCACCCCCGTTCTGTCATGTGCTGCTGCCATCCTGCACCCCCGTTCTGTCATGTGCCGCTCCCATCCTGCGCCTCCGTTGTCATGTGCTGCTGCCATCCTGCGCCCCCATTCTGATATGTGCTGCTCCCATCCTGCGCCCCCGTTCTGTCATGTGCTGCTTCCATCCTGCACCCCCGTTCTGTCATGTGCTGCTGCCATCCTGCACCCCCGTTCTGTCATGTGCTGCCCTATTCTGTCATGTGCTGCTCCCATCCTGCGCCCCCGTTCTGTCATGTGCTGCTGCCATCCTGCACCCCCGTTCTGTCATGTGCTGCCCTATTCTGTCATGTGCTGCTCCCATCCTGCGCCCCCGTTCTGTCATGTGCTGCTCCCATCCATATGCCCCATACGCTGCTCCATAAAGGTTTATGACCCCCATCAGGTGGCGTAAGTAACAAATAGCTGTGGCATGAAGTGCCACAGCCTCATGACACAGCAATTTGTTACTTACGCTGCCTGATTCTTTTCCGGCGCCATTGTCTTGGTCCTCCTGGTGTCGGAATCGGCGCCTGCGCAGTCCGCACTTTCCGGTGCCATTTTCTTGAAGACACACTGCTGTGTGTCTTCAAGAAAATGGCGCCGGTAAGCGCGGACTGCGCAGGCACCGATTCCGACACCGGGAGGAGCAAGACAATGGCGCCGGAAAGGAATGGCGTAAGTAACAAATTGCTGTGGCATGAAGTGCCACAGCCTCATGGCACAGCAAGTTTTTACTTACGCTATTCGTTTCGGGCGCCATTGTCTTGCTCCTGGTGCCGGAATCGGCGCCTGCGCAGTCCGCGCTTTCCGGCGCCATTTTCTTGAAGACACACAGTAGTGTGTCTTCAAGAAAATGGCGCCGGAAAGCGCAGACTGCGCAGGCGCCGATTCCGGCACCAGGAGGAGCAAGACAATGGCGCCCGAAACGAATAGCGTAAGTAAAAACTTACTATGGCGGCGGATTATTTGCATAATCAGGGCGCAAATATGTAGACGGCGTCCCCGTGCTCCCGACCCCTGCTCTCGGTGGCATTTTTTCTATAATGTAACGCTAGGAGCGTCGCGCCTGCACAGTCTATTAAGGCTTCGGACAGAGTGACGCTCCCAGTGTTATATTATAGATATATCCCATCTGGTTCCTGGGGACGGGGACAAAATGGGCCTGTGATTTCAAATGCCAGAACTGAATTTCAGCTCCAGTCCGTACCTGGGTGCTACTTATCCTATTTCTATGCTGAGTAGATCCAGTTTTCTCATTTCTGCTAAGACAGTAGCAGATAGTGCAATTTAAGATTCCATTTTGCAGGCACATAAAATATCAAGACACATTAGATAACCATCTTATTTTAGGCGTTTTTAATGTATAATGGATCTTTATTGCCATAATACAATTTACTTGCTTCATTCAACAGGATAGAGAGTTAACTATACAAATGGCATTTTTTTCCATTAAAAAAAAGAACCTTGAAGATATGGATGCTGAAAATAGGGCTATTCCGTTGCATCAATAATGAACTCAAAGTAGGGAACTTTGCACTCGTTCATATTCAGTTCAGAAAATATGTAAACATTTGTTTAGACAAGTTATATGAAACAATCTCACAGATCAGTAAATATGAATGTAACTATGATAGCTTTTAAATAATATCAAACACATAATTGTCATGCATCGTCTACTAAGGTTTGGAGGAGATGTACAATGCGGATTTTCACAGTGGCACAAATGGACGACAACAGTATCCAGATGAAAAAGGATTTAACCACTTTCTTATACCACCTAAGAATTAATGCAGAAGTTGAAGTAGTAGAAATGGTAAGTTATCATGACTTGCATTCTAAATAAATATAAATGTAGAAAGAGGCATGGGAAACTTTTAAGTTTGACTCCATAATAAATCCTCTTTAACCCCTTCAGCCCGAGCCTGTTTTCACCTTCCTGATCAGGCCAAATTTTAAAATTCTAACCATTGTCACTTTATGTAGTAATAACTCTTGAATGCATCAACGTATCCCAGTGATTCTGTGATTGTTTTTTCGGAACTCATTTAACTTCATGTTAGTGATAAACTTATGATAATATTTCTTGTGCTTATTTGTGAAAATATAGAAATTTTGGTGAAAATGTTGAAATTTTCACACTTTTCATGTTTAAACCCTAAAACCAGATAGTTGTATCACACAAAGAATTTAATAAATAACATTTACCACATGTCTACTTTACATAATTTTTTAAACATCATTTTTTTCTTAGGAAGTTAGAAGGGTTAAAATTTGATTAGCAATTTCTCAATTTTCCAAACTTTCCAACAAAATTTACAAAACCAATTTTTGTAGGGACCACATCACATTTGAAGTAACTTTGAGAAGCCTATAAAACTAAGAATACCCAAAAGTGACATCATTTTAAAAATGGCACCCGTCAAAGTGCTCAAAACCACATTCAATAAGTTTATTAACCCTTCAGGTCTTTCACAGGAATTAAAGCACTGTGGGAGAAAAAAGAAAATGTTGGATTAGCCCCAAATTTAGCATTTTCACAAGGGTATTCCAGAAAATGGACCATACAATTTGTTGTGCAATTTCTCCTGAGTATGTAAATACTCCATATGTAATGGAAAACTATTGTTTAGAGGCACAGCAGGGCATGGAAGGAAAGGAGCCCCATTTGTCTTTTGGAGTGCAAAATTGGCTGGAACAGATAGCGGACGCAATGTTGTGTTTGCAGAGGCCCTGATGTACCTAAACAGTGAAAAACACCACCACGTGTCCCCATTTTCAAAACTACACCCCTCAAACTCATCTGCAGGAGTGATGACCACGTTGACCCTATAGTTGCTTCAGAGACTTTTATAACGTTGAGCCATGAAAATGAAAACATTTTCCCACAAAAATGTTGGTTTTGCCACAGATTTTTCATTTTCACAAGGGTAACAGGAGAAAATGAACTGAACAATTTGTTGTACAATTTCTCCTGAATGCTAGAATACTCCTTATATAGAAGAAAACTACTGTCTTGGACGGGAAGGTGCGCAAACTGAATTCTGTTGGCTTAAATAGATTGCGGATGCCAACAAGTGACTCCATTATACAGATGATACCTCTTGAGAAATTTATCTAGGGGTGTAGTGAGCATTTTTAACCTTTAAGCGATTCACAGAATTGTATACCATTAAGTGAGTAAAAGAAAATTACAATTTTTTTCCCTGAAATGATGCTTTGGCCCCAAATTTTTAACTTTCAAATAATACTATATGAAAAAAAATGAACAGTACAATTTGCTGCGCAATTTCTTCTGAGTATGCCAAGACCCCATATGTGGTTGAAAACTACTTTTGAGGCATAGTACAAAGCTCAGAAGAGAAGAAGCGTCATATTGGAATTCAGATTTTGCTAGAATGGTTTGAGGGGAGGAAACGCGTTGGGAAAGGAAGACACATTACTCAGGGAGGCTATACTTGTCATGGGCACCGTGTAGTAGATCTATACTTGGGTACTGCCCTCGTCAGGGAGGGAGTCTTTTTGCAGAGGGCACGACAGGGAAGTCAGACCCCGAGACCCCCCCCATATTTTTTCCTCTCGTTACTTCAAGTTCAACTGTCCTGATCCTTTGAATGGTGGAAAATCAGGAAACAACAATTGGGTGAGCTTGTACCATTTTATTACATGTACTGGTATTTTTGAGCACTTTATAATTTTTTGTCTGTGTATTGTCTTTTTATCATATAAATTAAAGGTCAAGTTTTATCAGATTTATAAGCTGGCTACCCTAGATGGTGAAATCCAGGATAGGGCGAGGTCTTTGATGCCAAAGGAGGAGAGGATCTGTAGTAGGAGGCAGTGGTCAACTGTGTCGAAAGCAGAGGACAGGTCTAGAAGGAGGAGTACATTGTATTGTCCATTAGCTTTGGCTGTAAGTAGGTCGTTAGTAATTTTGGTCAGGGCTGTCTCAGTTGAGTGATGGGGCAGAAACCAGATTGTAGATTGTCAAAGAGCAAGTTAGATGAGAGGTGGGAGGAAAGTTTAGCGTGGACGTGCTGCTCCAGGAGTTTGGAAGCGAATGGGAACAGCGATATTGGGCAATAGCTGGACATAGCAGTTGGATCGAGGGTTGGCTTATTAAGGATATGAACAAGGATAATGGTGTGCACTCTGGTCAAGGACACGGAGGTGCTGGTAAAACAGACCGTGTGGTCAAGTTAGACCGTGTGGTCAAGTCAAGGCTTTTTAAGGATAGGCGTGATTGTGGCATGTTTGAAAGCAGAAGGAAAGGTACCAGAAGTTAGTGATAGGCTGAATAGGTGGGTTAGGGATGGGATAAGAGTGGTGGTGAGGTTGGGGAGGAGGTTGGATGGGGTCGAGCGCACAGGTGGTGAGGTGCGATTTGGAGAGGAGACAATTAAGCCCCCTTCAGTGATGTTGGATAGGGAAGTTATGGGGTTTGGGCATTGGTCTGGTATACAAAGGGGTTGTGGTAGTTGAACAATGAAGACTTGCCTTGTTTGGTTGATCTTATTTTTAAAGTGTGTGGCAAAGTCCTCAGCAGAGATGCGGGAGGTTGGAGGGACAGTGGGGGGGCGGGGGAGGGAGTTAAAGGTTTTGAATAACTGTTTGGGGTTATAGGATAGGGAAGATAGGAGGGTTGTGAAGTAGGCCTGTTTAGCAGAGGTGAGAGCAGATTTAAAAGCGAGTGTTGCCTGTTTGAATGCAGAGAAGTTGTCTTGCGAATTTGTTTTCTTCCAGTGCTGCTCTGCAACTCAGGACACTTGCCGGAGCGTTTTAGTGGTGTTATTGTTCCAGGGTTGTCTATTGATATGTCACACTCTGCCATGAATGAGAGTGGCAACCGTGTCAATAGCTGATGCAAGAGTGGCATTGTAGAAAGCAGTGGCACTGTCTGTGTCATGGAGTGAGGATATGGATGCCAGTGGTAGGATAGTCAGAGAGTGTGTGAGTGTCTAGGTGTGCGAGGTTTCTGCGGGGGTGCGCATGTTGCTGGACATGGGTGACCGGTGAGGACAGGGATGAGAAAGAGGGCAGATGGTGGTCGGATAGAGGGAGAGAGGAGGTGGTGATCGTGGAAATTATCTTAGAATAGTTTGCAGACTCATATACAAAGACCCTAAATGCCAAAAGAGCAGGATCCCCCTCAAGTGACCCCATTTTGGAACTTCTTCTCTGGGAATTTATGTACAGGTGTAGCTACAATTTTGACTTTAATCAGTGTTTTCCCAGAAACAAGCAGCAGTGGATGTTGCCGAGTGAAAATTGAAAATATGCCAGTGTAGTGCCCAGTACATTGTAGTGACCATACATTATGCCCAGTTCGTGGTTTGGGAGACATGCATTTGTAAATTAAGTGGGCTATCTTTGATACAGAAATAACAAAGATGTGGACCCTAAATGTGGTTTAGGCACACTGTGAGGCTCAGAAGGGAGGAGGGCATTTGGATTTGGGAGTGCAGAATTCGCTGAATATTATTTGGGAAGGGGGTGAGGAGCCCTAGTGCTTTTCCAGAGAAATCGTGCTATCAGTAGCGTGGAAGCCCCCTATATTTCAGTTAACATATGACGGAGTGGTGACTTGCTTTTTTATGTGGATTGAGTTGAAGCTTTTATTGGGAAGATTTTTCATAACATTTTGAATCACATTTATCCTGTGCTCTACACTGAGCATTTACATCAGGGTTTCCATCTAAATCTCTAAATGATATGAATCAGATGAAACCCCCGAAGGATCCATTCACTATAATGAGGCAGTAGCATTACAATGGGCTCTGTCTGGCTTCTGTTCAGCGGAGTCCTTCTTTTCAAAGGTGCACAAAACTGTGCCATTTTTTTTTTCATTTTAAAAATTACAAAAAAGAAAATGGGATGATGCAAAAGTTTGGTCAACCTTGGAGATTTCTGTGCTCAGATAACGTTGACCAAAGTTTCAGGCCGTGATTAGCCTGCTAGGGTTTTGGCTTGTTCTCTGTCATCTTTAGTAAAGGCCAGGTGATGCAAATTTCCCAGGCTCCTCTAACCTTATGCCAAAAAAACAGCAGCCATGGGCTCTTCTAAGCAGCTGCCTAACACTCTGAAAATGGAAGCCCATAAAGCAGGAGAAGGCTATAAGACGATAGCAAAGTGTTTTTAAGTTGTTGTTTCCTCAGTTCCCAATGTAATTAAGAAATGGCAGTTAACAGGAACAGTGTAAGTCAAGATAGGGACTGGAAGATTAAGCAAAATTTCAGTGAGAGATGCTCATAGGATTGCTAGATAGGCAAATCAGAACCCCTGCTTGATTGCAAAAGACCTTTAGCAGACTCTGGAGTTGTGGTATGTTGTTCTACTGTTCAGAGACACCTGCACAAATAGGTCCTTCCTTCAAAGAAGAGTCATCAGAAGAAAACCTCTCCTACATTCTCACCATAAAATTCACCATCAGAAGTATGCAAAAAAAACATTTTAGAAACAAGTCCTGTGGACTGATGAGGTTAAAATAGAACTCTTTGGCCACAAAGATCAGAGGTACACACGTGGTCAAAATTGTTGGTAACCCTCGCTTAATGACAGAAAAACCCACAATGGTCACAGAAATAACTTGAAAAAAGTAATAATAAAGATCTATGAAAATGAACAAATGAAACTCAGACATTGCTTTTCAACCGTGCTTCCACAGAATTAAAAAAAAAATAAAACTCATGAAATAGGCCTAAACAGAAATGATGGTACCCCTGAAAATAATGTGACAAAAAGAACATGTTAAATCAAGGGGTGTCCACTGACTAGCATCACAGGTGTCTACAATGTTGGAATCAGTGAGTGGGCCTGTATATAGGGCTACAGATACTCACTGTGCTGTTTGGTGACATGATGTGCATCACACTCAACATGGACCAGAGGAAGCAAAGGAAAGAATTGTCTCAGGAGATTAGAAAGAAAATTATAGACAAAGATGTTAAAGGTAAACATTATAAAACCATCTCCAAGCAGCTTGATGTTCTTGTGACTATAGTTGCACATATTATTCGGAAATTTAAGATCCATGGGACAGTAGCCAACCTCCCTGGATGTGGCCGCAGGAGGAAAATTGATGACAAATCAAAGAGACAGATAATACAAATGGTAACAACAGAGCCCAGAAAAACCTCTAAACAGATTAAAGGTGAACTTCAAGCTCAAGGAACATGAGTGTCAGATCGCACCATCAGTTGTTGTATGAGCCATAGTGGACTTCATGGGAGACAACCAAGGAGGACACCATTGTTGAAAAAAATCATAAAAAAGCCAAACTGGAATTTGCCAAACTACATGTTGACAAGCCACAAATCTTCTAGGAGAATGTCCTATGGACAGATGAGACAAAAATTGAACTTTTTGCCAAGGCACATCAGCTCTATGTTCACAGATGGAAAAATGAAGCATATCAAGAAAAGAACACTGTCCCTACTGTGAAACAAGGAGGCGGTTGTGTTATGTTCTGGGGCTGCTTTGCTGCATCTAGCACAGGGTGTCTAGAATATCTGCAGGGAACAATGAAATCTCAAGAATATCAAGGGATTCTAGAGAGAAATGTGCTGCCCAGTGTCAGAAAGCTTGGTCTCAGTCGCAGGTCATGGGTCTTGCAACAGGATAATGACCCAAAACACACAGCTAAAAACACCCAAGAATGGCTAAAAGGAAAACATTGGACAATTCTGAAGTGACCTTCTATGAGCCCTGACCTAAATCCTACTGAGCATCTTTGGAAAGAGCTGAAACATGCTATCTAACCTTCAAACACGTGACAATTGGAGCAGCTTACTCTTAAGGAGTGGGCCAAAATACCTGTTGAGAGGTGCAGAATTCTCATGACAGTTACAAGAATTGTTTGATTGCAGTGATTGCCTCAAAAGGTTGTGCAACAAAGTATTAACTTAAGGGTACAATCATTTCTGTCCAGGCCTGGTTAATGAGTTTTATTTTTATAAAAGTTCTGTGAAAGCATGGTGTAAAGCAATGTCTGACTTTCATTTGTTCATTTACATAGATTTTTTTTTATTATTACTTGTCAGAATCAAATTATTTATGTGACCATTGTGGGTTTTTCTGTCATTAAAGGAGGGGTACTAACAATTTTGAGCATGTATGCGTGGAGAAAAAAGGGCACAGAATTTCAGGAAAAGAACATCTTGACAACCATTAAGCATGGGGGTGGATCCATCAAGCTTTGGCGGTGTGTTGTAGCCAATGGCAAGGAGAACATTTCACAGATAGAGGGAAGAATGGATTCAATGAAATTCTGACAAATTCTTGATGTAAACAACACCATCTGTAAAAAAAAAGCTGTAATTGAAAAGAGTATGGCTTCTACAAATGATTAATGATCATACAAACACATCAAAATACACCATAAACTACCTCAAAAGGTGCAAGCTGAAGGTTTTACAATGGCCATCACAGTTCCCTGATCTGAACATCATTGAAAATTTGTGGCTAGACCTCAAAATAACAGTGCATGCAAGACGACCAAGAAATCTCACAGAACTGGAAAAATGTTCCAAGTAAGAAAGGCTGAAAGTCCCTCTAACAAGAATTTAAAGACTCTTGGCTGGCTACAAAAAGTGTTTACAAGCTGTGATACTTTCAAAAGGGGGTGGCTACTACACTGCTCAAAAAATATAGGGAACACTTAAACAACAGAATATAAGTAAATCAAACTTCTGTTGAATCAAACTGTCCACATAAGAAGCAACACTGATTGACAATCAATTTCACATGCTGTTGTGCAAATGAAATAGACAACAGATGGAAATTATTGTCAATTTTCAAGACACACTCAATAAAGGAGTGGTTCTGCAGGTGGCGACCACATCTCAGTACCAATGCTTTCTGGCTGATATTTTGGTCACTTTAGAATGTTGGTTGTGCTTTCACACTCACGGTAGCATGAGAAGGACTCTACAACCCATACAAGTGGCTCAGGTAGTGCAGCTCATCCAGGATGGCACATCATTGAGAGCTGTGGCAAGGTTTGCTGTGTCTGTCAGCGTTGTGTAAAAGCTGGAGGCGCTACCAGGAGACAGGCCACTACACCATGAGACGTGGAGGGGTCCGTAGGAGGGCAACAATCCTGCAGCAATACCGCTACCTCAGCCTTCGTGCGAGGAACAGGAGGGGTAGTGCCAGGCCACAAATGTGCATGTGTCTGCACAAACGGTTAGAAACTGACTCCATGAGGATGGTCTGTGTGCCCGACATCCACAGAGTGGGGTTGTGCTCACAGCCCAACACCATGCAGGATGCTTGGAATTTGCCACCGAACACCAGGATTGGCAAATTCGCCACTGGCGCCTTGTGCTCTTCACAGATGAAAGCAGGTTCACACTGAGCATATGTGACAGACGTGACAGAGTCTGGAGATGCCATGGAGAGCGATCTGCTGCTTGCAACATCCTTCAGCATGACCGGTTTGGCAGTGGGTCAGTAAAGGTATGGGGTGGCATTTCTTTGGAGGGCTGCACAGCCCTCCATGTGTTCTCCAGAGGTAGCCTGACTGCCATTAGGTACCGAGATGAGATTCACAGACCCCTTGTGAGATCATATGCTGGTGTGGTTGGCCCTGGGTTCCTTCTAATGCAGGACAATGCCAGACCTCATGTGGCTGGAGTGTGTCAGCAGTTCCTGCAAGATGAAGGCATTTAAGCTATGGACTGGCCTGCCTGTTCCCCTGACCTGAATCCAGTTGAACACATCTGGAACATCATGTCTCTCCCTATCCACCAACGTCACATTGCACCACAGACTGTCCAGGAGTTGGTGGATGCTTTAGTCCAGGTCTGGGAGGAGATCCCTCAGGAGACCATCCTCATCAGGAGCAAGCTCAGGCGATGTAGGTAGGTCATACAGGCACGTGCAGGCCACACACACTACTGAGCATCATTTTCTTGTCTTGAGGCATTTCCACTGACGTTTGATCAGCCTGTGACTTCATTTTCCACTATGATTTTGAGCATCATTCCAACTCCAGACCTCCGTGAGATATTAGTTGTGATTTATGTTGATAATTTTTAGGTTTTACTGTTCTCAACACATTCCAGTATGTAATGAAGAATAAAGATTTACAACTGGAATATTTCATTCAGTGATATCTAGGATGTGGGATTTTAGTGTTCCCTTTATTTTTTAGAGCAGTGTATGTACTAAATGTTTGCATCTGCCCAGTTTCCTTTTTGTAACTTTTAATGTAAAGAATGAAAATACAGTGGGGCAAAAAAGTATTTAGTCAGTCAGCAATAGTGCAAGTTCCACCACTTAAAAAGATGAGAGGCGTCTGTAATTTATATCATAGGTAGACCTCAACTATGGGAGACAAACTGAGAAAAAAAAATCCAGAAAATCACATTGTCTGTTTTTTTAACAATTTATTTGCATATTATGGTGGAAAATAAGTATTTGGTCAGAAACAAAATTTCATCTCAATACTTTGTAATATATCCTTTGTTGGCAATGACAGAGGTCAAACGTTTTCTGTAAGTCTTCACAAGGTTGCCACACACTGTTGTTGGTATGTTGGCCCATTCCTCCATGCATATATCCTCTAGAGCAGTGATGTTTTTGGCTTTTCGCTTGGCAACACGGACTTTCAACTCCCTAAAAAGGTTTTCTATAGGGTTGAGATCTGGAGACTGGCTAGGCCACTCCAGGACCTTGAAATGCTTCTTATGAATCCACTCCTTCGTTGCCCTGGTGGTGTGCTTTGAATCATTGTCATGTTGAAAGACCCAGCCACGTTTCATCTTCAATGCCCTTGCTGATGGAAGGAGGTTTGCACTCAAAATCTCACGATACATGGCCCCATTCATTCTTTCATGTACCCGGATCAGTCGTCCTGGCCCCTTTGCAGAGAAACAGCCCCAAAGCATGATGTTTCCACCACCATGCTTTACAGTAGGTATGGTGTTTGATAGATGCAACTCAGTATTCTTTTTCCTCCAAACACGACAAGTTGTGTTTCTACCAAACAGTTCCAGTTTGGTTTCATCAGACCATAGGACATTCTCCCAAAACTCCTCTGGATCATCCAAATGCTCTCTAGCAAACTTCAGACGGGCCCGGACATGTACTGGCTTAAGCAGTGGGACACGTCTGGCACTGCAGGATCTGAATCAATGGTGGCGTAGTGTGTTACTTATGGTAGGCCTTGTTACATTGGTCCCAGCTCTCTGCAGTTCATTCACTAGGTCCCCCCGCGTGGTTCTGGGATTTTTGCTCACCGTTCTTGTGATCATTCTGACCCCTCAGGGTGGGATTTTGCGTGGAGCCCCAGATCGAGGGAGATTATCAGTGGTCTTGTATGTCTTCCATTTTCTAATTATTGCTCCCACTGTTGATTTCTTCACTCCAAGCTGGTTGGCTATTGCAGATTCAGTCTTCCCAGCCTGGTGCAGGGCTACAATTTTGTTTCTGGTGTCCTTTGACAGCTCTTTGGTCTTCACCATAGTGGAGTTTGGAGTCAGACTGTTTGAGGGTGTGCACAGGTGTCTTTTTATACTGATAACAAGTTTAAACAGGTGCCATTACTACAGGTAATGAGTGGAGGAAAGAGGAGACTCTTAAAGAAGAAGTTACAGGTCTGTGAGAGACAGAAATCTTGATTGTTTGTTTCTGACCAAATACTTATTTTCCACCATAATATGCAAATAAATTGTTAAAAAAACAGACAATGTGATTTTCTGGATTTTTTTTTCTCAGTTTGTCTCCCATAGTTGAGGTCTACCTATGATGTAAATTACAGACGCCTCTCATCTTTTTAAGTGGTGGAACTTGCACTATTGCTGACTGACTAAATACTTTTTTGCCTCACTGTATATATATTTTTCATTGCCTAAAATACAAAGGAAATGTGTGATCTTTAACTTTAGGTCTTAGGGGGTCTACTTTCCAAAATGGTGTCACTTGTGGGAGGTTTCAATGTTTAGGCATATCAGGGGCTCCTCAACGCAACATGGCGTCCCATCTCAATTCCAGCCAATTTTGCATTGAAAAGTCAAACGGCGCTCCTTCCCTTCCAAGCTCTGTCATGCACACAAACAGTGGTTTACCCCCAGATATGGGGTATCAGTGTACTCAGGACAAATTGCACAACAACATTTGGGGTACAATTTCTTCTGTTAACCTTAGGAAAATAAAAAATTGGGGGCGAAAAGTTCATTTTTGTGAAAAAATATTTTTTATTTTTACGGCTCTACATTATAAACTTCTGTGAAGCACTTGGTGGGTTAAAGTGCTCACCACACATCTAGATAAGTTTCTTAGGGGGTCTACTTTCCAAAATGGTGTCACTTGTGGGGGGTTTCAATGTTTAGGCACATCAGGGGCTCTCCAAACGCAACATGGCGTCCCATCTCAATTCCAGCCAATTTTGCATTGAAAAGTCAAATAGTGCTCCTTCGCTTCCGAGCTATGCCATGCGCCCAAACAGTGGTTTACCCCCACATATGGGGTATCGGGGTACTCAGGACAAATTGTACAACAACTTTTGTGGTCCATTTTCTCCTGGTATCCTTGGTAAAATTAGACAAATTGTAACTGAAGTAAATTTTTTGTGAAAAAAAATTAAATGTTCATTTTTTTAAACATTCCAAAAATTCCTGTGAAGCACCAGAAGAGTTAATAAACTTCTTGAATGTGGTTTTGAGCACCTTGGGGGCGCAGTTTTTAGAATGGTGTCATACTTGGTTATTTTCTATCATATAGACCCCTCAAAATGACTTCAAATGTGATGTGGTCCCTAAAAAAAAGTGGTGTTGTGAAAATGAGAAATTGCTGGTCAACTTTTAACCCTTATAACTCCCTAAAAAAAAAAATTTTGTTTCCAAAATTGTGCTGATGTAAAGTAGACATGTGGGAAATGTTACTTATTAAGTATTTTGTGTGACATATGTCTGTGATTTAAGGGCATCAAATTTCAAAGTTGGAAAATTGCGAAATTTTCAAAATGTTCGCCATATTTCCGTTTCTTCCACAAATAAACGCAGGTAATATCAAAGAAATGTTACCACTATCATGAATTACAATATGTCTCGAGAAAACAATGTCAGAATCACCAGGATCCGTTGAAGCGTTCCAGAGTTATAACCTCATAAAGGGACAGTGGTCAGAATTTTAAAAATTGGCCCGGTCATTAATGTGCAAACTACCCTCGGGGCTTAAGGGGTTAATCAAAATTTCAAGTGGAAAAAATAGCTTTTAGATATGATATCTTATTTATGAATATTGGCTTTATCCTCCTGGACTGATCATTCACTCTTAGTTCACTGGTTAAATATATGTCCTCAGCTCACTGATGTATGAGTGAAAATTGCCATTCATTCATGTCAGTGGAGGAAAGAAGTAGGAGAGAGGAGCTAGAGGCTAGAGGCAGACGTTATGGTACAGGTTCACCTGAAATGCCAGCTACACTTTAAAGAATAACAAAAATATTTTACTTAGCAAATCAAACCTGTTTCAGATTATATAATTTACAATTGTACTTTCAATTTTTTTTAACATTATTATATTGTATTGTAGCATGACAGTGATATTTCAGCATACACATATGAAAAGACTCTAGTGATGGAACAGCGATCTCAAATTTTGAAGCAAATGCATTTGACAAAAACAGAACGGGAAAGGGAGGTAAATATTCAATATGTTCTCTTTTTAAAAATCTGATTTGCTTGCAATCTTGGAATATGCAGACACATAATCTCATCCCGAAAGGCAATATCAAATACTTGAAGCCTTAAAAACTTTCTATTTTTTTAAGCAACCATGTTTTTCAAATCTTGTAAAAATAAATTACAAGGTAAGAATTAGTCTACATTAATTTATGATAAATTCCTTTCTGGATAGATTCAGAGTATCACAGATGAATCACGTGGTTCAATAAGACGCAAAAATCCAACAAATTCACGACTACATCTAAGCGTTCCAGAAGAGCAAGTAGGAGACTGTGAAGAAAAGCTTGAGGAAGAGGTAAAATTGGAATTATTCAGACACATCAAATGTCCCATTTTTAAATTGTTGCCTGAATATTCATTTAATTTAACTTCAGGAAAAACTAATTCATGATGAAAATGCAACAAGTACACCACAATCTCCGCCAGAGGAACCAGACACTACTCAAGACAAGGTGCACCTTACCTGGACAAAGGATAAGTTTACAGCAGACAAAAATAAAAGCAAAAGTCCTAGCACTCCAGAAGGAATAAGAGACTTTTTCAATATGAAACCGTAAGTAGATTTTGTACATGTAAAAAAGATGAAGGTGTTCTGTAGACATAAATAGATTAGTACACATTCTGCTACAACTCTTACAGACTTCAATGTTTATGTAGTTACAGATTACAAATGTTTAGTAGTTGATTGTATTGTATTACCCCTGTGGGGTAAGGGTAAAAGAGCATGCATCCTAAGTGTATGTGTCCACCTTCAGGATGGACGGCGCTTTGGACGGAGCGGAAAACTCGCTCCGCCCAATGCCCCGCCCCCTTCTGGAGACGCGATGCTGGATGTGTTCATTGCACACATCCGGAATCATCGCACCCCACACATAGGGTCCCGTGATTTACCTTGCGGCGGCGCAGCGGCGCCGCAAGGTAAACGGACATGCTGCGATCTAAAAAGACGCGCCGCATGTCCAGAATCGCAGGGCCGCCGGATGCGTGTTACCACGCATAGTGGAGAAGGGATTTCATAAAATCCCCTCCACTATAATATTTGGACGCTGCGGATTGAACGCTGCGGCTCCACGCAGCGTTCAATCCGAATCTAGTCCGGATGTAAAACGGCCCGTGGACACATACCCTAAGAAGAAATACCAAGTCAGGCTGCACTCCAAAAGTAACATATGTAAATATCTCTGCAATGGAGTAACACAGTGCAAAAAACCAAGAGCAACAGAATCAGGAGAACTCAGGGATGTCAACAAGGTAGTTAACGTATTTTTTTTTCCAGCAAGTGACAGGTCCTTTTTAGAGCTAATATGTCATCAGATAATGACCTCCCGCTTTTTGCTTACAAATACTGATGTAAAATACTGACCAAATGCTGAATGTGGCCTAACAATAAGTCATTTTCTGAATACATATTCCCTTTAAAATCCTATGAGAAGAGGTAATGTGTGTATTCTACCTGGGTGTGAAGAATTTTGCTTCTATTAATATGATCTGTAACCATTCTAGTAAGAGTGGAAGAACGTATCCTTTATATAATTTAGTCACAAAGTGCATGCATTTGCCTGGCTTAGGGAGAATAGTATCAATGGATAATGAGGAATGGCAAATGAAAAATTAAAAACAAAGGTGAATATGGAGAAACTAAATTGAAGTCTATAAAGAAGAAGGGTGTCAAACAGTGCACTGAAGTTTTACAGATATTAGCAATATAGCTGCAGTGGCTTGCGAAAGTATTCACCTTCCTTGGCATTTTTCATGTTTTGCTACCTCACAACCTGGAATTTCACTTTTTGTTATTTTTTAGGGTTTGCATCAGTTCATGTAAAGAACATGCCTACAACTGTGAACATTTAGTTTTCTTTTTATAGTGAAGCAGACAAATAGGACAAAACAATGAAACATTTCAGTGTGCATAAGAATTCACCTCCTAAAGTCAGTTCTTTGTAGAGCCTACTTTTGTGGCAATTACAACTTCAAGTTGCTTTGGATAAGTCTCTAAGCTTTCCACATCTTGCTACTGGTATTTTTGCCCATTCCTCAAGGCAAGTTAGATGGTTACCTCTGGTGAACAGCAATATTCAAGTATGGCTATATTTTCTCAAATGGATCTTATAAGGTATGTGGATTATGGGATATGGATTAAGTGGTGCCTCTTTGACTAGTTAACTCCAAAACATTTACACATTTCCTCTTAAAGCACTCAAGTATTGCTTTACCAGCATGCTTTGGGTCATTGAGATGGAGGGTCACCTTCCAACAAGACAGTCTCAAATCACTGACAGACTGAAACAGTTTTTTCTCAAGAATATCCCTGTGTTTAGCACCAGCCATCTTACCCTCAACTAGGCCCATTTTCCCTGTCCCTGCTGCCAAAAAACATCCCAACCTTGTTTTACTGTGGAGATGGTGTTCTAGGGGTGATGAGCTGCGTTGGTTTGGAGCCAGACATAGGGTTTACCTTGGTGGCCAAAAAGTTTGATTTTGGTCTCATCTGACCACAGCACCTTCCTCCATACATTTGGGGAGTTTCCACGTCTTTTGGCTAACTCAAAACAAGCCTTACAATTTTTGTCTGTAAGTAAAAACTTTTTCTTCTCACGATATGGAGTGTACGGCTTATTGTGATCTTATGGACAGATGCTCCTGTCTCTGCTTGGAAACTCTGCAGCGCCTTAAGGATTACCCTTTGGTCTCTATGCTGCCTCTCTGATTAATGCCCTCCTTTCACGGTCTGAGTTTTGGTGAGTGGCCCTCTCTTGGCAGCTTTATTGTGGTACCATATTCTTTCCATTTGATGCTAATAGATTTGATAGTGCGCCAGGGGATTATCAGAGATTGGAAGTTTTTTTTTAACCCAACCTTGACTTGTACTTCTCAACAACTTTGTCCCTGACTTGTTTGGAAATCTCCTTGGTCTTCATAGTGTTGTTTGGTTAGTGGTGCCTCTTGCTTAATGGTGATGCAGCCTCTGTAGTTTTTCAGAAAAAGGTATATATACTGCGACAGGGTCACTGGCACTGTATGAGGGGAGATATGGGTCAGAGATTGCTTTCCTCTGTGATCTAGAAATCTGTAAGTTTCTTTTCAGCATGCTATGTGCTGAAGGAGTTAAGCGGCCATGTTATGGGCGGGTTTTTAGGTGGGTAGGTAAAGAGATGGGCGGGACGCCTACTCACCATATCTCCACCCAACTGTGTGGCTGGGAAATTAATGTACAGCCATTTTTTCCTTGTTCTGTGTTGCGTGGAGGCAAGGAAGTCTCCATACTGAAGCTCATGTGAGTGCTGCCATGTGTTGTCCCAAAAGTACTGGGCAGGACTGTGTATGAACTGTTTATTTTCTTTTGAGCAGGACAGGCTGCTTTTCTGTGTCCATTTTGGGTTTTTGATACAATAAACTACCCAGAGACATTAACCCCACGTGTGCCTGTGTCTACCTCAAGGAGCAGCTAAGTGAGCCGACTTACCACAATACCAACAGACCATGTTACACTTAGATTGCACACAGATGAACTTCCTTTCACTAAGCATGTGACTTATGAATTGTGTGCATCAGAAATTTTTAGGGGCTACATAGCAAAAGGGGTGAATACATATTCACATGCCAGTTTTTAGTTATTGATCCTGTAAATTTAATGTATGCTTATATTTTCTCACTTCACCAACTTAAACTATTTACTGTTGATGTATCACACAAATCGGATTACAAAAATATTTAAACCTAGGTTGTAATGTAACAAAATAGGTAAAAAGCCAAGGTGGGTGAATACTTTCCCAAGCCACTGTATCTGACCCTTGACTCTTCTTTTTTCCCGGTCACCTTGGAAAGTACCCCGGTAACTAAAGGCTTGGGCATTATGTAGTGATTGGGGAAGAGTTGTGAGGACAAAGTGCCTAACAGTTTAAAAAAGAGTCAACACAAAAAATATAGTAATAAGCAATTTAGCTTCCAAGGGAAAAGGCCAACAATTGTCTACTTTTATTGCCATATTCATATAATTTACTATAACAAACCTGAGGGGTGTGGTTGTGAGCATAGTCCAATAGCAGAACCTTAGGAGGTAGGACAGAAAGGGCATGTTTGTAAGCCAGTTTAGAGAGCTATTTTTTTAAATTAATCTTGTGAGTCATGTTGAAAGAGAATGTCAGAAATGAACATTTTGGTTTTCCACTGCATTAGGGAGGAAAAGTGTGATCTTGAGCGTGATCACTGGCAAAATGTTTTATAATACGTCAGAGACACAGACAGTGGCAAGTAGCCATACTTTGTTGAATCTTCAATATTTATTGAGAAATCAGAACATTAGGGTACAAAAAAAGAACAATATAGTCTGACCAGAAAATGACATCTATGGAATTGAACAGCACCCAGGAAAAATGCATTGTGGAGTGATGAAAGCTATTATCTGTCTTAGGCAAGTTTCACAGTAGCTTTCGGCAGGGCTGCGCATGACATCCTTCCTCCATTAAGCCCCGCCCACTGTCGAGCCTCTTCCTTCAGCTCCGCCAGCGTCTGCATGCATCCTGCGTACCCTGGGTACACAGGCCATGCAGATGCCTCCGCATGCGTCCTTTTGACCCTGCACTGACTGCAACAAAATGCAACATGTTGCGTTCGACGCTGGTCAGTGCGTCAAGACGATGCATGCGGAGGTATCCGCATGGCCTGCGTACCCAATTTTATATATAGGGTACGCAGGACACATACAGACATAGGCGGAGCTGAAGGAAGAGGCGCGGCAGTGGGAAGGGCTTAATGGAGGAAGGATTTCATCCGCAGCCCTGCCAAACGCTAGTGTGAAACTAGCCTTAGATGTGTAGGAGCCACCAGCTGGTTTACAATTTGCAACAGCTTCTCTGGAGTGTATAGTTCTCTCACACTCTAGCAGATGTTTGTGAATGCATCTATATGTAGGGATAATGAACAGTATAGGACTTGTTTGGATAGATAAGGCAGAGTTAGATTCCAAGGCCTACATGGTGAGGAAAACACAGGTAGGGATCCAGGGAAAAAACAAAAAGAAGCTTCAGAAAACCAACTCCAATAATAAAGAAATCAGAATAAGGTACTTCCCTAGACTTGAAAAATACAAGCAAGGGACAATAGAGCACCTTAAATGCACGATTAGTCCAATACCTAAGAAGGTAGGTAACAGGTGCATAGAAGCTATCTGTTCTTGAAACAAACACGTGATTTCTTCTGTATTAAGCAGTGCAGGCAGCCTCTTAATGATGCCAGAATGTTTCCGTGCTGACAAGAATCCCTCTTTCTTGGGCCTGTGGAAGCCAGCCTTAATGCGGGGTCAGTAGTGTGTTAAGTATAATTAAACAGTGGTTGTACAGTTCTAAAAGGTAATAAACACAAGGATAGGTAGATCAAATGTGAAGGTGTGTTCCCCATGTATGGACATCAGAGCTCAGGGAAAGCCTCAGTAGTATAAGATAACTCAGTTTTTGAGTATGTCCAGAAGCAAATTGAGAGTGGGACTTTAGGTCAATGAGTGTCAAGATGAATGTCGGGAAATGTTGTTGAAGATTATTGACAAGTTTTTTGTAGAATATAATCAATTAGCATGAACATTAAGCAAATTACATCTCTTATTGCTTTTGTCATCTGGACTAGGAGAGCACAGCTTATCTTAATATGGGTGTTGTGGAATGACCCATCAGACTAACATATGAGGATGGTCAGTGTAGGGATCAATGTAGGAGTGGCGACGGATTAAAAATATTCAATTTATTTTGTTCTGCCTACTTGTTTTCAATATCATCCACTTTATTTGAGAATACAGTTGGCTGAAATGCTAGTCTTGATGCTGGTGTGCCAAGCGGCCAATCCCTGATTCTGTAGGCTGGCTGTCTCATTTGGTATTACCGCACCTGTGCAGCCGACATCTTCACTTGGGCCAGCTGCACCATGTTAGTGCATTTGATTTGAGGCATGGGCAGGTAAACACCTGTGCCTGTTTTTTTGTGTTTAGTCTTGCTGCGGTGATGGCCTAAACAGTTTATAATACCAGAGTGTGAGGAAAGTTCAGTGGCAATTATAGTTTGTATTCCTCTAGATATTTTTTTTTTAGCAAAACAGGTCATATCAGCTTTAACCCCTTACCGACCTCCGCCGTACTATTACGTACAAGGTCAGATCCCCCTCTTTGATGCAGGGCTCCGGCGGTGAGCCCACCTCAAAGCCGGGACATGTCAGCTGTTTTGAACTGCTGACATGTGCCCGCAATAGTGGTGGGTGAAATCGAGATTCACCCGCCGCTATTAACTAGTTAAATGCTGCTGTCAAATGCTGACAGCGGCACTTAACAGGCGCTTCTGGCCATCGGGCCAGAAATGAGCGCATCGCCAAACCCCGTCACATGATCAGGGGTCAGCGATGTGTCTGCATAGTAACCATAGAGGTCCTTGAGACCTCTATGGTTACTGATGCCGGATTGCTGTGAGCGCCACCCTGTGGTCGGCGCTCATAGCAATGCAGGAATTCAACTACATAGGAGCGATCTGATGATAGCCAGAGGCTATTGAAACATGGCAAAAGTAAAAAAAAAAAAAGTTTAAAAAAATATGAAAAAAAATATAAAAGTTTAAATCACCCCTTTCAAAATAAAATAAAAAAATCAAACCTACACATATTTCGTACCGCCGCATTCAGAATCGCCCGATCTATCAATAAAAAAAAGATTAACCTGATCCCTAAACAGCGTAGCGAGAAAAATATCGAAACGCCAGAATTACGTTTTTTTGGTCGCTGCGACATTGCATTAAAATGCAATAACGGACGATCAAAAGATCGTATCTGCACCAAAATGGTATCATTAAAAATGGCACGCAAAAAAGCCCTCACCTGACCCCAGATCACGAAAAATGGAGACGCTACAGGTATTGGAAAATAGCACAATTTTTTTTTTTTTTTTTGCAATGTTTGGAATTTTGTTTTCCCACTTAGATAAAACGTAACCTAGACATGTTTGATGTCTATTAACTCGTAATGACCTGGAGAATCACAATGGCTAGCAAATCAGTTTTAGCATTTAGTGAACCTAGCAAGAAAGCCAAACAAAAAAACAAGTGTGGGGTTGCACTTTTTTTTTGCAATTTCACACTTGGAATTTTTTTCCCATTTTCTAGTACACGACATGCTAAAACCAATGATGTCGTTCAAAAGTGCAACTTGTCCCGCAAAAAAACAAGCCCTCACAAGGCCATATTGACGGAAAAATAGTTATGGCTCTGGGAAGGAGGGGTGTGAAAAACGAGAATGCAAAAACGGAAATGGGCAGGGGTTAATGGTATCGTACCTTGAAACGGATCAGTTCCTTAGAGTGCCCAATCTGTTGTCAGACAGGAAAGGGGACATTATGCAAAGGAGTGTTTTTAAGGCATATTTACGTTTGCTTATATATTTAGGTCCAGAAATATTTGGACATTGAAACAAATTTTGGCATTTTAGCTGATCATATAACAGCACCTTGGATGTTTTTTTGGTAATCAATATAACCTTAAAAATTGCAGAATCAGCTTTGAGTGTATTCTCACCCTAATTGGAGTTAAGGTTTAAGAATTTCAGCTCTTTAATATGTAGCTGACGCTTTATAAACAGACCAAAAGTAATTGGACAATTATCTCACAAGCTGTTTAATTGGCTGCAAAGGCTATTCCCTTGATAATCCAACATCAATTAAGCAAATAAAAGAGTGTGGCATTTACATTTGGGTGCTGTTGCTGTGAACTCAAGACATGCTGTCAAAAAAGGTCAATGGAAGAAAAACAGACCTCTTAGGTGTCAAGTTCCCACCGCTGCACAGGGGGAATCTCAAACCATGTCCGCCGCGGTCCCCCATTCTCCTCCAGCCGTAGTGAAACCTGCTCAGCAGAGACATTGATCCCAGCGTCTGGCTCAAGCAGATATTGTGAATTTGGTTACTGCTGCCTTTCCAAGCTCAGCCCCTGTAGCCAGCACTGATCAGTGGCAAGCAGATGTTCCAGGGACTATGTCCTGATTTTTCCCCAACTGAGCATGCCCATGGGTCAACCACTCATTGGAGGTCGGGGGTCACAGAGGCTCAGGTCCTGTAGCGGCACCTATTGGATCACTAGGAAGGTCCTGGAGAGCTACAGCTATAAAAAGTTTGCATGGCCGCACGACCATGCGCTAGCATAAATCAATTATTGTGTGTGTGTGGATGTATGCCTGTTTCAGTGAAAGCTCCAAATCATTCCCATCCCTAGTGATGAATGTTCGCGAATGTTGGAGCTGTCTAGCGCCAGTTAGTGCCATCCAGCACGAGGCACAATCTACAGCGTCTATCAGCAGCGTTAACCAGTGCGGTACCGTGCGCTTACCCGTCCCTAGTTAGGGCGGTTAGTGTTCGACAGAGCGGCGCTGCACGCACCCAGTGCGCTGAACCTGTTATAGTTTACTCCTGACACCACTGTAGTGGTGTCAAGCGCAGGTCTCGAGAGACTCTGACCGAGTCTTGGGGCAGAGTTCTGTGACTCCTTGCCTGCGCCCTCTGTGCGGTGTCACGGCCCTGTGACACAACAGGGTTTGCTTCCTTTATACCTGCCTCCACAGCTGCATGTGCCGCGGCTTTGTTACAGGCACAACACATGCATGGAGAGCCCAACAAATAGGCTCTCCATGCATGTGTTGTGCCTGTCACACAGCCGCGGCACATGCAGCTGCGGAGGCAGACAGCTGATCAGCCGGCACGCTCCAGGAAGCTGGGTTTCCTATGCAACTAGTCGGCAAGCGCTATAGCTTGCCGACTAAGGAGGGAGCCGATCATGTTCGCTCAACTCTACAGACCATCATTAGGCTGAAAAAAGAAAGCCATTAGAGATAACAAATGTCACAGAATTCTTTCCATGGTGAAAAAAATATTTACCCAAGTGAAGAAAACGCTCCAGAAAGTAGGTGTTTCAGTATCCTAGGCTACCATAAAGAGAAGACTTCGTGAGAGCAAACACAGAGGGTTCCCCACTTTATTCATTCATGAGTTATTTACAAGTTTATGACCACTTATTAAATGTGTTCAAAGTGCTGCCCATTGTGATGGATTGCCAATTAGTGATGAGCGAATATACTCGTTAATCGAGATTTCCCGAGCACGCTCGGGGGTCCTCTGAGTATTTTTTAGTGCTCGGAGATTTAGTTTTTCTTGCCGCAGCTGAATGATTTAGATCTGTTAGCCAGCATAAGTACATGTGGGGATTCCCTAGCAACCCCCACATGTACTTATGCTGGCTAACAGATGTAAATCATTCAGCTGCGGCAAGAAAAACTAAATCTCCGAGCACTAAAAATACTGTCAGCCAAGCGTGCTCGCGAAATCTCGAGTAACGAGTATATTCGCTCATCACAATTGCCAATGCAACCCTCTTCTCCCACACTTGACACACTGATAGCAACACCGCAGAAAAAATGCTAGCACAGGATTCCAGTATCCGTTGTTTCAAATGCTGCACGTCTCCTATCTTCACAGCATAGACAATTGTCTTCAGATGACCCCAAAGATAAAAGTTCCTACATGAAGTTTCCTGGAAAGTGGATAGGTTGTCATGGGCCAGTTGAATGGCCACCAAGGTCTCCCAATCTTAGAATTTTATCTTTGGGTCATCTGAAGGCAATTGTCTATGCTGTGAAGATAGAAATGTGCAGCATCTGAAACAGATACTGGAAGCCTGTGCTAGCATTTCTTCTGTGATGTTGCCATCAGTGTGTCAAAAGTGGGAGAAGAGGGTTGCATTGGCAATCCAACACAATGGGCAGCACTTTGAACACATTTAATAAGTGGTCATAAACTTGTAAATAACTCATGAAAGAATAGTTACGTTAAAACCAAGCACACCATTGTTTTTCTTGTGAAATTCTCAATGTTTGATGTGTCACATGACCCTTTTCCCATTGGGAAAAAATAAAGTTGGATTCAAAATGGCTGACTTCAAAATGTCCACCATGGTCACCACCCATCTTGAAAAGTTTTCCCCCTCCCATATACTAATGTGCCACACACAGGAAGTTGATATCACCAACCATTCCCATTTTATTTAAGTGTATCCATATAAATGGCCCACCTAGTAGAAAGGCCAGATTACATTTGGACTAAAACACATCCAAAGCCAGAAAAGTTCTGGAAAAGCATTCTTTGGCAAATGTCTTATGATCCAAAGCACACCATATCCTGTGTAAAAGATGGTGGAGGCTGTGTGTGTATATCTTTTATAGCATGTGAGAAAATGAGAGTACTCAGGGGATACCCAGGCAAACATGGAGGGAACATACAAACTCAATGGAGATATTATCCTTGGTCAGATTTAAATCCAGGTGCTCCAGAACTACAAGACAACACTAATAACAACAGACCCAACATACTATCTATAAAACAATGTTAAGGTTTTGCTGATCTGGTCTAAAATTAATTAGTGGGGAGAATGATCCACATGAATATCAGATATGATGGAAAAGCTGAATTGTGCTAGTGCCATTATGATGAGGTTAAGAATCAAAATATGGGGGCAAGTTATATGGAAGGCTATTCCAGTTTAAACCAGAGTACCAGTGGGGACAACAGAAAGCAGGTGGCTCCATTAGCAAAAGGGAGGTCGGGGTACCAGGTCCAATGGCTGGAACATGGGTGGTATATGGTACTCACATTCCATTATTTTGGATGGTTATACAGGTACGTAGGGGAGGCTGGATCTGTAAAAGATGCAATCAAGAGCTGTTGGAGGCATCAGCTTAGTCTGGTAGTTAATCGAGCACAGCTCCTGAGTTAGGTGTTGGGATTTTTGAAAAGACCCTTGCACTCCCACCAGCTTTTCCAACTGTTGGGTTTGGAGCAAGGATTTGAAACTACATTGATCTAGCGATGAGCATCTGGGTGTGCTTATATATTCTGTTCCGAGTCCGTGCGGCTCCATGATTTGCAGCTGTTGGGCAATCTCCACATGTTGAGGCTATTTGTTACCCAATACCCACGTGTTGAGGCTGTCTAACCTCACATCATGCAGATGAAGAGACTCAAACATAATATATGAGCACAGAGAGATACTCGGATAACATGTTATCCGAGCACGTTCATTCATCTAGTCCTCCTTATAGGATTTCCCCTCCCCCCCATTAAGGATGGCAAGGTGCCAGCTATCATTCATGGCTTAAAAAAAAAAAAAAACCTTGGGAAGACAGATCTCCACTTTATTATAGCTGACTATACGGCCCACAAAGGTTGTATGTATTCTGTCAATTTCCAAAATAGAGATTGAAATAGAAGCCTCAGATTCAGTGAAAACTGTTCAGGTGATAGGACACTTCTAAATATCAACAGCCCATCAACAGATCATGTACAAGTTGTTTACAATCTTTTTTTTTTTATTGAACTCAGTCTACTGCCATGAAGGAGAATATAAAGATTATCCATATTTTCGCTTTATGTAACACTAATTCAGCTTTGTTTCTTATTTTCTTGCAATCAGAGAGTGGGAAAACTTGTAAGTCTTTTTGTTTTGAAAATGTGCTTGTTAAACATCACTGGAGGATCTAATATATTAATAGGCTTGAAAACATATACAAAGTTTCTTATTCAATTTCTTTTTACCCAGGAACCAAACAAATGTTCGGAGGATGCATACAGCTGTGAAACTTAATGAGGTTATTGTCAAGAAATCTCACGATGCAAAACTTGTTCTACTTAATATGCCTGGTCCACCTCGTAATAGGAAAGGCGATGAAAACTGTATCTTTTTCTACGAAATACAGTAAAATTCATCTTTGAAAAGGTAGTAGTTTTTTGGGGGTAAAAATATACTCTTAACATAATGAAACGCGGCAGTCAGTCTCTGTAGCCATGTAATTTATAGCTCAAAATGTGAAGTTTTGCTGATCTTGTACATTACAGAATTGTTTTCTGAACTACAGTGGCTATCTAGTGCTACACAGCATCTGTTCCGTAAATGAGCACTGCATTGTAATTTTCTATATACGGTATATCATTCTTATCGTCATAGGACTAGTTCAATCACAAAATGATCCACTCACAACCATTTCTAAATTTCCTCAACCTCTGCCACCAGATATGGAGTTTTTAGAAGTCCTCACAGAACATCTGGACCGAGTTATGTTGGTTCGTGGTGGTGGACGTGAGGTCA
This sequence comes from Ranitomeya imitator, assembly GCF_032444005.1. Taxonomy (NCBI): domain Eukaryota; kingdom Metazoa; phylum Chordata; class Amphibia; order Anura; family Dendrobatidae; genus Ranitomeya; species Ranitomeya imitator. The sequence continues at coordinate 578,190,781 of NC_091283.1, read as the reverse complement.
TAACCATCTATTCTTGAATACCAGAACCTGGATGAAGTTTTTGCTGCACTTAGCAGGAGCCTTCAAACCTCTCTCCACATTGCAAAAGTATTAAGAGATCAGGAGAGTTGGGAGGAGGCATATGGTCAGTGCTCACAAACTTCACTTGCTTCCATTTCCCTTTAATGCCCTTACATGTGAACTGCAGCACCAGATCTTCCATTCCAGCACAAGTGCAACTGTTCCTCATATCTTCACCAGTGTGCTACTGATGAAGCTGGTTTCCAAATCCTTACATAAGTCTATGTTTCTTAAACTGAGCCGCACTGCTTAAGATGCTATAAATACTGGCCCCTCTGTGCATACTGTGATCCACTGTTACACTAATTTCTCCCCGACACAGACTTGGAGAACACATGGGTTATACAGGCAGAAATCAGAAGATAACTTTCATCTACGCATATTGGATATAAAGACCAGTCATTAGATAAAGCATTGGTGTGACAAGAAAAGGGAAAGAGGGAGTATTCACCAGCATGCTTTACCGTTCCAAATGTTCCTCCCTCCACGCCCTATTCTTGACAGCCGCTCTTTTCTCCTCGGCTTCAGCAATTTGAGCTGTCAGGATTTGGGGTAACAGCAGACAATTATGGTCTTATTCAGACTGCACATGCCCCAGATCAGGAAGAATAAAGCCAAAGTCGCAGAAGAGGCCAAACAAGACATTAAGAGGACCACTCAGCTGTGCAGGAAATCAAGCAAGGGCTGTTATATTGTCTGATGCCGAGGAGCATGTTGCAATAATAATCTGATGCAAAAAGAAAAAGTTTCTGCCTTTTACTCTACCCTTTTGCTCTGTAGTATTGCCTCTGAGGATCTGTGCCAGGACGGTGCACAGTGATTACAAATTTAATACAAAGTGCAAGGGCAACAGTTTGTGTAGATTCAGACTGGTAGCAGGAAAATCAGGGGACCTTTTGGAGACTGTAACTTGCTTTTGCAGTCTCAAATTGCATGGCCTAGGATAGATTCTTTATGTAAAGTTCATTTCACACTAACCCATTCATAAGTCTTTAAGCTGTGATTTTTCTGCTTGCTTCTTTTGTCCTCCTTCTCTGCAATGAAGTGGCTCCCACATAAAGGGAGAATACAAATTTAAAAACTAGTCAAAACCATCTTTAAAACAAAATGATACAAGGCCGGTAATGTTTATGCACTTTTGAAACATTTTATTAAACAAAAAAAAAATTACAAAAAAAAAAAGTCTACATAAAAAACATATAAAAACAGCAACCAAACTATCCACAAACCGGTCTTCCAGAACTGTAATAAATGGGATAAAGGTTGAAACTTTGTTGGGCTTTAATTTTTCAATTGCACGTTTGTTCTTTTTGATGGGCCACTTCATCGTAGTAAGTGCAGTTAATTCAGCATTCACAGTATATAACTATTAAAAAGAGAAACCACAACCCATTCATTTTAGTTGTTTAAATGTTTTCCAGTGCCATTGTTAATAGTGCTGTGACTTTAAGCTGTATGTGGCGTAGGTGTGAAAGAAAAAAAAAAAAACACTCGCCAGTGTACATATATATTTTTTAACTATATAAATATATAAAGAGATTTATTCAGAATGCAGAGTTCTACTGTTTAAAACAAAAGAGTAAAGCATGTACTGCAAAGTTTTATTAATTTCGCATCTGTAGCACATTCAGTCAATATTTTTATAATTGTAATAGCTCAAGCTCCTCATCACTGAGGTATCTTGTAAAGTATATTTAAAATATTGGAAAAGCTATATATGACTTATTTGCTTTTGGTGTTTATATTTTTAGCTTATTCCGGTGCTTTTCATGTATGAAATGAAACTGTAGTGTTTGCAATAAATGTATTCCATTTGTCCTCAAGTTAGTAAAAACCTGCCAAATACAGTAGTAAAATGGTCTCAAACAAAGACTGCAGCATGAAGTCGGTATCTAGAGCAAAATCAAACAACAACCTTTAATAAATACATTTATTCTTTACTAGGTGTGTAACACATGGCTCTCCTCATCATCCCTCCATTTCAATTATAGGCTTGAACTACTTTTGTAATTTGGGCTTTGCAGTTGCATCCATTCTTCTGTACAATGAGAAAAGCAGCAGCCGTGCATTACTGCAACGCAAATTTTGTTTAATTAAGGCGATGTGAGCAACTATGAACATGACGGTGATCATAACTTCGCAAGGTCCAAGCTTTTCTGTGTAAGGCATCTTTTGCAGCAGGGACAGGGTAAATTTTAGCCTGTTTTCACATTTGTACATAAGTGGTCCATGAGTTTTACTATTTGTTCCTTGAAGTGCCTCTAAGAGTGAAAAACTGGCTTTCTTGTGCTCCACTACATAGATCTTAGCAAACAGATGATGTAACAAAGTTAAGAAAATGTGCATTTTTCTCCTATATTCATCTTCCGGTTCTATGTAAATGAGGCTTAATCCTTGTACAAAAAAAGTGTTCATCTTTAATGGAATACTTTGCGTGCCAATTTCCCACCATTTTGAATCCCTTTATTCTATTACAATGAAACCAAGTATTTTTGTTTAAATCCCAGTGCTAAAAGTCTTGAGAATATTACTTTTACAAATTAAGTTAAGGCAGTGTTAAACATACATCACAAACATAAGGTTATTTAGACCAAGAAAGCTCCTAGCATCCAGACTAAACCTGCCCAAAAGGTTATTAGGCTGATGAAGGCATGTTCTTTTGGCCTCAGTCTGGTCAGTATAAACAAAAATTTTTTTCCCCCACACTGGATCCCTATAGGTGACAAATGCTAGAGAATGGCATCCATTGAATGCATTCATCTGATGTATACATTCTAGATTATATTACAAAAGGGGTCATAGAGATCAACATTTATTCATATATAATTAGCTACGTATTCTTGCAAGATAAACAAAAGCAGCACAAAACTGGTTTGCCAGATATCAATCCGATAAAAATGAGAGATTTGAACAAAATCACATTCAAAAGTTAAACTTGTAAGTCGCATCTTTGTTTATATAGAACCAAAAACTACTTTTTAAGCTTTATTTACCCCCTCAAAAAACTGCATTAAATTTAAAATTGCCAATTTCGATTCTGCACTAGAGAAAAAAACAAAAAACAAAAACGAATTGTGCTTCATTGCCAATGAAGTAGCTTGGCTAGGGTTTTGTTTAAAAGGAGCAATTCACGAAGAGGCCAGGATTTACTAAACCTGCTAATAGTGTTCAAATGCACATCTCAGAGTTGGAGCGTGCACATTCTTGCTTCTATGCAGACATATCAGGGACCTTTGAGAAAATAAGAAATATTTTGGTAATAGTTCTATCAACGAAAGGGGGGGGGGGGGAAGCAGGGAGACCTAGTAATGCCTCAGCAAGTGATAAGACTTGAGTAAGCAATTTGCTTTTTCTTTACACGATGACAAATGGCTGAGAAGTCGGTCTTCTCTAAAATCTTCCAATACTATGAGGCTAACTGGCATGTCCTGATTAGCACTTTGGGTGGGAGGTAATAAAGTTCAGTGCTAGTGTGGCAGCTTAGCGATTTCAAACAAGTTGCACTACAAGGGTCAGAATACTAGGTCTGACAACAAGACTTTAGTAAAATGCTCCAACATCTTATTCTCCTGTTAATTTAACTCACTTTGTGCTACCTGTGCAATATACATAAATATAAATATATATATTTCATACTTAGACATATTTAAATGTGTTTTGAAAAGTTCTACCACCAATGTGATTTTACAAGAAACCCTCAACTGCACTCTATGTTTTATGTGACTCCCAGTTACTTGACATGTGCTATTTCCCTAGATGGCTAGTAAATACAAAATGCTTTAATTTTGTCTGTTTATTATGGATATAGATTAAAAATCAGTGTACAAATATTTCTGTTCCAAACCAAATGAATCACTGCTATAGACTGGCTGCTTTCGTTATGTATCTTACAGGACTAGTTTCATGTTTTGTGTAGCTATTTAGTGTGGTTCTCTTTGTGGTTGAATGCTCTTACTTACTCATACAGCTTTAATGTGCCGATTTAATTTGTTTTGAGACTGTCAGCACAAAATGCAATAAACCTAATTTTATTACACCCTTTTGATGTGGTGTTGAAAATGTTATTACACAATTTTAAGTTGTCTTCTGGGAAAACAAAAAATACCAAGAAGTACCCGCTTGTCTGAATGCTCACCAAGTGATGCCACACCAAAGCTCGGAAATATGATTATTTTTTATTATATTGGTGAAGTCTAAATGTTTTTTGATTCATGTTTGAGTACCATGTAAAAGGGCTACATTTCATTTGATTTGTTTCTCCTCTCGCAGATACAGTTAGAGCTCTACATGCCTCTACAAGGCGGAGCTGTAATCACCTACGGTCTTCACATACACAGCTCTGCAACTGTTATAATGCTCAATCTGCTCAAGAAACCAGGAGTGAGGGAGCAAACTCGTAAGCAGCAGGGCATGTGATGTGATTTCATCTCCGTACAAATGGGAAATAACCATGTGTTTAGAGTACAATATTGAGATGTAACACAAGAAACAACAGCAACAGACACATGGTCATGTCAATGCAAGAGAGGAGCTTGCAGGCAATGATAGTACAGGGTGGGCCATGTATATGGATACCCCTAACTAAAATGGAAATGGTTGGTGATATCAACTTCCTGTTTGTGGCACATTAGTACATGGGAGAGGGAAAACTTTTCAAGATGGGTTGTGACCATGGAGGCCATTTTAAAGTCGGCCATTTTGGATCCAACTTTATTTTTTCCAATGGGAAGAGGGTCATGTGACACATCAACCTTATTGAGAATTTCACAAGAAAAACAATAGCGTGCTTGGTTTTAATGTAACTTTATTCTTTAATTTATTTACAAGTTTCTCTTTGTTTACAGCCATTGACCTATAGCAGAGGTTAACACGTGAGGAGCGGATAGAAATGGTGTTGATGTCTGGTGAACGCAGTACCCGGGTCATTGCAGCAGATCTCAATGCAAGACACCCTCGCAAGAAAACGGTCACCATTCCCATGTTATTTAGGTGTATCCATATAAATGGCCCACCCAAAAAAGTTTGCCTCATCACGGAACATAAAGGTCTGTTTAAACTGAGGGTCCTGTTCCAATTTTTTCCCACTCTGCAAATTCAGTGTGCCGATCTGTGTCATCCTCGTTGAGATGCTACAGCAGCTGGATTTTGTAAGGGTGCCATTTGTGAGTAGCTAATATCTGCGCCAAAGGGATGTTCGACTGATGCCAGTTTTCCCCCTCCCATATACTAATGTGCCACAAACAGGAAGTTGATATCACCAACCATTCCCATTTTATTTAGGTGTATCCATATACATGGCCCAGCCTGTATCTTAATGATGAATAGAGTTGAGCGAATTTCTTCGGGTCCCCATTTATACTACAAGCGTTAGCGCTTGCCAAATAAGCAAATAAGCATGTGTCGCGGCTGTGTCACTGTCACAGAACATGCATGGAAAATTTGTTGGGCTCTCCATGCATGTGCTGTGACAATGACAGACGCAACACATGCAGCTGCAGCGCAGATCAACCGCTGTTCCTTCTGCAGCTTATTCGGCAAGCGCTATAGCTTGCCGACTAAGCGGGGACCCGAAGAAATTCGCTCAACTCTAATGATGAACCTTTTTGCAGTTAAACCATTTGCTTACACTTTTTAGAAAATCCAAAAATCTTTTTGACCAAGTGCTATAACTAAAAGATACAAAACCTGAAGCATGAACAAAAGGCAAGTCAATAAAGACAAGAACTCCTGCTCTATATTCTGGAGTCAAGAATTGAGCATATACTTAGCAAACTTATGCTTTTAATAAGGAGTCAAACTTTTTTTTTTTTTAAATAACTTTTACTAAAAAAGTTGAAGACCACAAGAAACAAATTTCATGTAATAAACATGACATTGTAGGGAGTTTTCACAAAACAATTTTAACAATGCAAAATTACTGAGGACTAATGCAGATTAACAAAATAGGAGAATTCTGAAAATAAAAAGTGGGGAATCTGCTTATTAACGAACGCTTATTAACGAACCATTATATAAAGTTTTGCTTTACTAACTGGCTTTATCGTAGAACAAAACAAAAAGGAATATCCATCTGTTTGTATTTTAGAAATGCACTAGTAGGTGACCTCTAGAGGTCAAAACAAGATCGATAAGACCTAATGCATGGTTTAGAAGTGGCGAGGATAAGTGACCAGTGAAGGCTGTTGTGGAGGCCCACTGCGAACTGCTTGAGCAGTCGTCTGACTTACGAAATGGGAAAGTGCAGGTCCACTCTGAATCAATGTGTCCAGAGCTTTCTGCACGCTAGGATTGTCAAAGTTTATGCCTACAGATGCCACTGGTCGTTGGTTAGGTACATTATTTGGAGCTTGTGGACGAAGTTGCCCATACATATTTTGCATTTGAACAGATGGAACAGGCCTGGAAGCTGCACCCCTTACTCCTTCACCTTGAGTCAAAGAGCTAGGATGTTGGTTCACTATGGCCTGAGACCGCTGGACAGATGGACCAAGAGATGCAACATCCATTTGGGCTACTGGGCGTTGTGTAGAGGCTGTAGTGCCATAGCTCTGGCCTGGGGTAGTAGTTGTTGCTCCTGAACTGGTTGGCTTGGAAGTAAGAGAAGAGACTGCTCCACTATTGAACAGACTGAGAATTTTTGCCTGCAGCTCCTGTTGAGATTTGCTTGGAGTTTGAGTGGTTGGAGTACCAGAAGTCAGCGGCTGTGTCATTGTTTGACTGCTTCCAAGGGTCAAAGATCCCTCATGAGAAGGTCCAGAGCTTGCTCCCAAAGGTCTTGAGAGTTGTGCTATAGACGAGAAAAAAAAAAAAAAAAAACACAGAACAGGCACATGTAAGATTGAGAGTTAAAGTACAATTTTAGTAAACTAAAAAACAAAAGTTGCTATGCAGTTAGAACAATCCCTACTTACGTGTTAATGGTTCACCAGATAAAGCCAAAATTCTCTCTTTACGATCTTGTAAATAGAGTATAACTTTTTCTATTTCCTCGGCGGTAACATATCTATTATCTGCAAGCAAGTTAAGCAAGGTCATTATTCCAGGAGGTGGAGGAGCCCTTATTCCTTCCTCCGTACGTTCTCTCAAAATTGCATCTGTAGACAGCTTGGCAGCTTGTCTTGCAACATCTTCACGTTCCTTGTCACGTTTCTCTACTTTATACCGTTCATAGCTTCTTGCCACAAGAACCATGGCATCTGCAAGTGGCATGTTCCGATGCTCTGTAGTGATAATGAAAGTATTTTGTCAAAATAGAAGTTTTTATAGCAGTTCTCAGAAAATGCTAGTGTATACAAATGTATAGAAACAAAAAGCTGAAGTTAAATATACATAGGAAAAACCAGATGCATTCATGTTGTAGATCTCCACGTAAAATGACAGCACTGCAGCCAATAAGTGAGCTCAGGGGTTTGTGTTGTCAACACAGGTACAGCCTGTTATTTTTCAGGTACAGTTATTTGCTGCAGTGCTGTTGATTCGACTTCAGTGCTGTGGACAATAATAGATACCAGGAGCAGCGACGGAAACAGACCTAAAGAGAGTGAGAAAAATGTATGTATGTATGTATGTATGTATGTATGTATGTATGTATGTATGTATGCATGTATGTATGTATGTATTATTTTTTTTTTAACAAAATGCAGCCATCCAGGGAACAGGGGTTTACCCAAAATTGAAAAAGCCATTAACTACTTCAATTCTTTTACATCTGTTTTAAAAGACCAACATTTCTATTGCATTTGCAGGTATCCAAGAAAAGAAAACCGGCCATATATTAGAGCAAAACTAAAATAAGCCCTATACTTATTAACTATGTGGCAGAAATTTTATAGTATGACTGAACAGGATTTGAAGACGAAATGTGACATCTTGCATTCACGTTATCAATACCGGATATGCCGTAACTTCCTGTTGTCAATTAAAAATAAAAGGTAATAAAATAGAAAAAATGTCAATAAGGGAGATTTATGAAACAGTTTTACACTTAGAACTGTGTTTATTGCTCAATCAACAATCACGGAACAACCAACATTTTGTAATTCTGTTCCTAAAAATAAAAAAGTCGTACCTTTTTTTCTTATAGCCTTCATAAAAATCCTCAAAGCTCAAAGACAAACACTGTGTGTTAACTAGAAGCAGATGACATATTACCTTGAGGTGTCCCAAACAAGATATTTACAGTGCAGGAGTGATGAGTCTGATGTTGCGGGGATATAACTATGGCAAAAGGTGTGCCCCCTCTAGTCACATCTTCCAAGACTTGAGATAAAGATACATCTGTATTCAAAAATATCAAGTCTACCAACATGCCCAAGTCACGGACCTTTCTTCCCACTGACTCTGCATATTCCCTAAAAATAAAAATAAAATATAACTAGTTCATTTTAAGCAGAGCTTTAACATAGGAAAAAAAGATTTGGAGAAGAATAAAGTGAATCCAAATGTTCTACATTTTCTTACTTTGACTGCTTGTTTGCAACAACAACCGAGCATTCCACGCGGCGATCCTGTTCTGCTTTTTTTTGAAGGTCATCATAATATTGTCTATATAGCTCCTCTCGTCTACGTTCTTCACGCTTGTATCGGTCTACAAGTAGAACTCAAAACATTAGCTATAGATTCATTGGGTAACATGCAGAAAAACTGAACTATGTAGTAAAGTTGTGCCACAAGCCACCGTTGTTAGGGTATGATTAAGAACCTGAAACAGTTGAAAACGAGTCCGCATTTATTGCCCTTCTGGAACGGATATGTGCACAATGTAAATAAAAAAACACTTTGGGCATTGAAACAGAACAGCAGACCTTTTAGTGTCATGTTTTTGGGCTTGCCGAAAGCACTTGTAGATTGCTGCAGGAGTGGGGAGCTGTGCATTTTTTCATTTAGTTTAATAAGTAGTTATACCAAGGTAAATCAGAAATTAGAACAAAAAGTTTTGTAATCACTGCATTTCCTGGACTTTGGGACACTATTAAGCAATAATACAGCAGTCTTATAGTCTGCCGGTAGCGCCAGATGCCCTTGACTATTCCCATAATGATTTGACAGAGCACTCAAAAGAGCCGAGCCCAAGAGATCTGTGTGACAGTTCAAACTTGTACTGTTCTTTATGGTCTGGAAAATCCATACGAATTGAGTACTCCAGTACCCACACATCGAACCTCAACCTAGTAGTGTAGGGTTACCCCTGAAGCACAGCTCAATCCTACATGAAGAGTCTGCGGCCACATGGCAAGCGATGAGACAGTGGAGATTCACATGTGTCACGTACAGTTTCGGATGTCACTAAAGGAACAAATGCTCCAAAATGAGAGACCAGGTAGCAGCCTTACAAATCTCTTCTATCGAGACATTCACTTTCTCTGCCCAGAAGGTTGCCATGGGCCGCGTGGAATGAGCCCTTTAACCTTCCAGCACTTCCTTGCTTCTTGAGTAGGCTTGAGAAATGGACTGTCTAAATCACCTAGCAATAGTATGTTTTGATGCTCTGCACTAACAACTTCTTCTCGTTCTTTGGATTGGGAAAAAAGGGGGAAGGAAGACTTCCTGTAGTCTTTGGTAAGTTATTTTGGTTTTAAAGGTTACCCTATCACCTAGGATCTGGATAAAAGGCGGGGTTATAGAGCTTGAATATCACGAACTCTTCTGGCTGAAATTAACGCTGCCAGCAGGGCTGTTTTGAAAGAAAGAACCTTAAGGGTTGCTGACTCAATGGCTTCAAATGGCATATCAGTTAAGGCAGTCAAGACCAAATTTAAGTTCGGCGGTACCAAATTTACCTTAGAAATGGGTCTAGATCTTAAAGATGCTTTAATAAATCGTGACACCCATTAAGTTAACTGCCAAATCACAGCTATACAGAGCCCAGAGATCCGACACCTGTACTTTTAGGGCGTGGTGGATAACCAATTCAAGGCCCCTCAGTAAGAACTCCAGAATCTTCCCTATTGGCGACTCTTCCTCCACCCTAGAACCTGGAAAGGATAAAAACTTTCTCCAAGTTCAAGCATATATCGGAATCGTGATTGGTTTCCTACTCTGAAGCAGAGTGGATATAAGCCTAGCGGAAAAGTCTGTGTCCTTTCAAGATCCACGCTGTCAAGTGGAGGCTGGTTACTCATGGATGGAATTTAGGCCCTTGGGAAAAAAAGATTTGGGATTTCTGGTAGGACCCTCAGATTGGACACAGACATCTTCTCAGACAAAAGAAACAAAGTCTCTTGGGCCAGAAGGGGGCAATTAACATGATCCTCGCCTTCTCTGATTTTCCTTATGACCGGGGGAACTGGAGAAACTGGAAGGAAGGTGTATGCCAGGCTGAAATCCCAGGGAAATGAATAGAGTATCTACAGCCAAGGGCTTTTCTGATGGGTTCTGGGAACAGAACTCCTCACCTTCCGATTTAACTTTGTGGCAAACAAATCTACTACCGGGAGGCCCAACATTTGAACGGTGTGAAGGCATCTTGATTTAGTATCCACTCCCCCCTGTCTCAGAGGATTGCGGCTTAGGAAGTCTGCTTTGGTATTTTTCTTCCCTCTAATATGTAGGGGTGTCAGATGATTCCCTGCTACCTGAAACAGATCTGTCACTCTAATCAAATGTTTTTTGACCGAGTCCCCGCCCCTACTCTCCCTGGCAGTTTATGTAAGCCAGAGCTACACGATTGTCAGAAAAGATCTTGACATTATGCCCAGTAGGGATACAATGAACTTGATTATAGCCCACTCCACAGCCAGGTACTCTTGTACATTTGAAGACAAGGCTTTCTCACTTACAGTCCAGAATCCCTGGACCACAACTCTACCTAGACGGGCCCCCCCAACCTGAGGGGCTAGAATCCGTGCTAACATTAACCACCCAAGGAACCCCCTGGACAGGTTTGATACCTCTAACCACCACTGAAGGGATTTCACTGCCCAGTTTTAGCTCCTTCAGGAAAGTATTCAGGGCTTTCAGATTAATAGTCCAGCAGTCTGGTTGGATATCAAAAAGATGGGGGAGTAGAACCCCTTCCCTCTCAGACTTTGGGACTTCCCGGAGGATGGCCTTCCAAACTAGATCCATTTATTTTTGTAGGGTAGACTGAACTGTCTGGGAGGGGTCAGGGTGAACCTTCCCTGAGAAACTGACTAACTCCAACCTCAGACCTGACCTAATCGGGCTGAGGATTCAGTTACTAGCCGAAATGCTTTCCCAGGCAGGAAGAAAGACTCCCCCCTACCTGGACAGGGAGTCATCATTGACTTTCAGCGAGCCTGAGAAGAGGACCTGAACAAGAGTCCCCTACCTCTTCCTATGCGATCCTGACATTTGTCCCAATCTTTAAGAAACTTTCTTCAGACAAATTTTATTTTTCAGAAAGATTGCCTATTGCTAGGCATGGAAAGACAAGGAACCCTATCTTTACATTTCAAGCTTTTTCGAGGATCCCTTTCAGAGCGGAGCCAAAGAGGTACTCTCCCTCACAAGGGATGGAACAAAGTATTGTTCTGGCCTGGATATCTCCTGGCCAACACTTCAGTCACAAAGCCCTATAGGCAGCATTAGAAATGATGGCACATCGTGCCACCAACCTCAGAGTCAGCAGAGGCATTCGCTAGAAAAGCTGCTGCACCTTTCATCTGTGGGTTGGTGGACATCTTTTCTTGCCACCCTGTCCTTCAGCTGCTCCAGCCAGATCATCAATGATTTGGCTGTGCATGTTGCTGCTAAAGACAGCTTCAAGGCACCTGCCGATGTCTCCCAAGTACCCTTACAAAGTGTGCTTACCTATCTAGGGGGCCTCAGTGCCCCCATATCAACAAGCAGAGGCTCTCTCCTGGACGTTTTAGCAATTGCATCATCCAGTCGTGGGGCTTTGTCCCAAAAGGATGAAGAAGGTTCCTTAAATGCGACTTTCTTTTAAAAGAAGGGTGAAGCCTTTCCTTTTTGGCCGCTTCCATTTTTTCTGGACCAGCCCCTGGATCTTATCATTTAATGGAAAAGCACCTCCTCTTCATCTGATCTGGACCACGGAACATCAAATCCTGCACAGACCTCTCAGTCCTAGTGTACACAATGCCCATGGTGGATCGGACTGCTTTCACCAGTCCATCAACTTCATTTAAAAAGGAAAACAATGGTGCCCTCCCCAATCAGAGGAGGAGGATGACTAAGTTGAAATAGGCGTGTCATCGATCTGAAACAAGGGATACATCAGAAACTGGGGAGAGATCTATATCAATTTCCCTTTTCTGCTTCTCTTTCTTAGTCTGGAGTCACACTAGACCGTAATACGGACGAGTGCTATGCGATAAAAAAAATCTTGTTAAAAAAATGGGGAAGAATTTGTGTCTACAGAGATGAATTAAGAGTTTCTATATCAAAACTCAAATTATATATTCATATAGTAGATATACATTGTAATACAGATTGTTAATTTTGTATGAAGACTTATATTACACACAAAAAATGAAGTGTCCTCAGAGCACCAATGGCATGGTCAAAAAAGCAGCAAATTATTTTTAATACTTCATTAGCATACTCCGCTCTCCCCTTCTGCTTCATTGGCAAGGCACGCTTGCCCAAAGCAAGCACCGCTCGAATAGAATCCACAGCCCTGCACAAGCGCTCGGTCTCAACTAGTGATGAGTAAATTTGATCGGGTCAGGGCTTATTTGGCAAGCTACATGTGTCGCAGCTTTGTGACAGTCACGACCCATGCATGGAGAGCCCAACAAACAGGCTGGTACACAGCCGCGACACATGCAGCTGCAGAGCCGAACAGCTGATCAGACGTCGCTATCCAGGTAGCCGAGTTCCCTCTGCAGCTTATTCAGTAAGCGCTACAGCTTGCTGAATAAGCCCTGACTCTTTCAAATTCGTTCATCTCTAGTCACAACCAGAGCGGTGAAGTTGGAATAACATTGATAGACTCCTAAAATATATAATAAATAGGGTACAGTAGTACAATGCAGGATCTGCTGAATATTTCTTCATAAGAATTTGGGAAAGTTATGAAATGTCCTATTGTGTTATGAAATGTCCTATTATGAAATGTCTGTTGTGTTCCTGATCTAAGGATGTGGGCTTTTAGTAGAGATGAATCTGTGCTGCACTTTATGCACATGCTCAGTAGTGACCAGTCGGGATGCTTGGCTTACTGACTCCACAGCCCTGCTCACAGTACACAAGGGGGATGGCAAAGAACTTCTTATTTTTATTGTATTTCTGTAAATAAATTAGCATAAAAGCTAAAAAAAAAAGTTACATTTATACTCCAGGTATGATTTCTGAGAGAAAAAAAAGTTTCCTTAACCCATTCCCGACCCATGACGCCACGTAGGCGTCATGAAAGTCGGTGCCAATCCAACCCATGACGCCTATGTGGGGTCATGGAAAGATCGCGTCCCTGCAGGCCGGGTGAAAGGGTTAACTCCCATTTCACCCGATCTGCAGGGACAGGGGGAGTGGTAGTTTAGCCCAGGGGGGGTGGCTTCACCCCCTCGTGGCTACGATCGCTCTGATTGGCTGTTGAAAGTGAAACTGCCAATCAGAGCGATTTGTAATATTTCACCTATTATAACGGGTGAAATATTACAATCCAGCCATGGCCGATGCTGAAATATCATCGGCCATGGCTGGAAATACTAATGTGCCCCCACCCCACCGATCGCCCCCCGATCTGGCCGGTACACTGTTCCGGCTCCCCTCCGTCCAGTGCTCCGCTACCCCCCGTGCTCTTGTCCGCTCCCCCCGTGCTCCAATCACCCCCCCCCCCCCCGTGCTCCAATCACCCCCCCTGCACTCCGATCCACCCCCCGGTGCTCCGTTCCACCCCCCCGGTGCTCCATTCCAGCCCCCCCGTGCTCCATTCCAGCCCCCCCGTGCTCCATTCCACGCCCCCCGTGCTCCGATCCCCCCCCCCATCATACTTACCGATCCAGTCGGGGTCCCGTCAGTCTTCTCCCTGGGCGCCGCTATCTTCCAAAATGGCGAGCGCATGCGCAGTGCGCCCGCCGAATCTGCCGGCCGGCAGATTCGTTCCAAAGTGCATTTTGATCACTGAGATATAATCTATCTCAGTGATCAAAATAGAAAAAATAATAAATGACCCCCCCCCCCCCCCTTTTGTCACCCCCATAGGTAGGGACAATTAAAAAAAATAAAGAAATTTTTTTTTTTTCCACTAATGTTAGAATAGGGTTAGGGTTAGGGGTAGGGTTAGGGGTAGGGGTAGGGGTAGGGCTAGGGTTTTGGTATGTGCACACGTATTCTGGTCCTCTGCGGATTTTTCCGCTGCGGATTTGATAAATCCGCAGTGCTAAACCGCTGCGGATTTACCGCGTTTTTTTCTGCGCATTTCACTGCGGTTTTACAACTGCGATTTTCTATTGGAGCAATTGTAAAACCGCTGCGGAATCCGCAGAAAGAAGTGACATGCTGCGGAATGTAAACCGCTGCGTTTCCGTGCAGTTTTTCCGCAGCATGTGTACAGCGATTTTTGTTTCCCGTAGGTTTACATTGAACTGTAAACTCATGGGAAACTGCTGCGGATCCGCAGCGTTTTCCGCAGCGTGTGCACATACCTTTAGAATTAGGCTATGTGCACACGGTGCGGATTTGGCTGCGGATTGGCCGCTGCGGATTCGCAGCAGTGTTCCATCAGGTTTACAGTACCATGTAAACGTATGAAAAACCAAATCCGCTGTGCCCATGGTGCGGAAAATACCGCGCGGAAACGCTGCGTTGTATTTTCCGCAGCATGTCAATTCTTTGTGCGGATTCCGCAGCGTTTTACACCTGTTCCTCAATAGGAATCCGCAGGTGAAATCCGCACAAAAAACACTGGAAATCCGCGGAAAATCCGCAGGTAAAACGCAGTGCCTTTTACCCGCGGATTTTTCAAAAATGGTGCGGAAATATCTCACACGAATCCGCAACGTGGGCACATAGCCTTAGGGTTAGGGTTGGAATTAGGGTTGTGATTAGGGTTATGGCTACAGTTGGGATTAGGGTTAGGGGTGTGTTGGGGTTAGTGTTGGAGGTAGAATTGAGGGGTTACCACTGTTTAGGCACATCAGGGGTCTCCAAACGCAACATGGCCCCACCATTGATTCCAGCCAATCTCGTATTCAAAAAGTCAAATGGTGCTCCCTCACTTCCGAGCCCTGACGTGTGCCCAAACAGTGGTTTACCCCCACATATGGGGTACCAGCATACTCAGGACAAACTGCGCAACAATTACTGGGGTCCAATTTCTCCTGTTACCCTTGTGAATCTAAAAAAATGCTTGCTAAAACATAATTTTTGAGGAAAGAAAAATGATTTTTTATTTTCACGGCTCTGCGTTGTAAACGTCTGTGAAGCACTTGGGGGTTCAAAGTGCTCACCACATATCTAGAGAAGTTCCTTGGGGGGGTCTAGTTTCTAAAATGGGGTCACTTGTGGGGGTTTCTACTGTTTAGGCACACCAGGGGCTCTGCAAATGCAACGTGACACCCGCAGACCATTCCATCAAAGTCTGCATTTCAAAAGTCACTACTTCCCTTCTGAGCCCCGACGTGTGCCCAAACAGTGGTTTACCCCCACTCATGGGGTATCAGCGTACTCAGGAGAAACTGGACAACAACTTTTGGGGTCAAATTTCTCCTGTTACCCTTGGGAAAATAAAAAATTGCAGGCTAAAAGATCATTTTTGAGAAAATAATTTTTTATTTTTATTTTCATGACTCTGCGTTATAAACTTCTGTGAAGCTCTTGGGGGTTCAAAGTCCTCACCACACATCTAGATAAGTTCCTTGGGGGGTCTAGTTTCCAAAATGGGGTCACTTGTGGGGGAGCTCCAATGTTTAGGCACACAGGGGCTCTCCAAACGCGACATGGTGTCCGCTAACAATTGGAGCTAATTTTCCATTCAAAAAGTCAAATGGCGCGCCTTCCCTTCCGAGCCCTGCCGAGTGCCCAAACAGTGGTTTACCCCCACATGTGAGGTATTGGTGTACTCAGGAGAAATTGCCCAACACATTTTAGGATCCATTTTATCCTGTTGCCCATGTGAAAATGAAAAAATTGAGGCTAAAAGATTTTTTTTGTGAAAAAAAAGTACTTTTTCATTTTTACGGATCAATTTGTGAAGCACCTGGGGGTTCAAAGTGCTCACTATTCATCTAGATAAGTTCCTTGGGGCGTCTAGTTTCCAAAATGGGGTCACTTGTGGGGGAGCTCCAATTTTTAGGCACACGGGGGCTCTCCAAACGTGACATGGTGTCCGCTAAAGAGTGGAGCCAATTTTTGATTCAAAAAGTCAAATGGCGCTCCTTCCCTTCCAAGCCCTGCCGTGCGCCCAAACAGTGGTTTACCCCCACATATGAGGTATCAGCGTACTCAGGACAAATTGGACAACAACTTTCGTGGTTCAGTTTCTCCTTTTACCATTGGGAAAATAAAAAAATTGTTGCTAAAAGAATTTTTGTGACTAAAAAGTTAAATGTTCATTTTTCCCTTCCATGTTGCTTCTGCTGCTGTGAAGCACCTGAAGGGTTAATAAACTTCTTGAATGTGGTTTTGAGTACCTTGAGGGGTGCAGTTTTTAGAATGGTGTCACTTTTGGGTATTTTCAGCCATATAGACCCCTCAAACTGACTTCAAATGTGAGGTGGTCCCTAAAAAAAATGGTTTTGTAAATTTCGTTGTAAAAATGACAAATCGCTGGTCAAATTTTAACCCTTATAACTTCCTAACAAAAAAAAATTTTGTTTCCAAAATTGTGCTGATGTAAAGTAAACATGTGGGAAATGTTATTTATTAACTATTTTGTGTCACATATCTCTCTGGTTTAACAGAATAAAAATTCAAAATGTGAAAATTGCGAAATTTCCAAAATTTTCGCCAAATTTCCGTTTTTATCACAAATAAACGCAGAATTTATTGACCTAAATTTACCACTAACATGAAGCCCAATATGTCACGAAAAAACAATCTCAGAACCGCTAGGATCCGTTGAAGCGTTCCTGAGTTATTACCTCATAAAGGGACACTGGTCAGAATTGCAAAAAACGGCAAGGTCTTTAAGGTCAAAATAGGCTGGGTCATGAAGGGGTTAAAGTGGTTTTCCACTACTCGGACAATCCCTTCTCAATCTGTAGGTTTCCCCCTTTTAAAATAACACATTCTCACAAACAGTGCCGTTCCAGCGGTGTTTTCACCGTCTCTTCCGGCGATTGCATGTGAGGTCACGTGAACCCAGCAGAGCAGTCAGCAACCAATTCACAATTTCAGCCTTAGGACAAATCGCTTACATCATGAGGACTTGAGCGCTGCTGCTCTTCCTTCGGATGTATGGGATAAGTCCAAAGGTGGGGAGAGTGAAGCAGCCGCTGAATGGCCACAGGGTTCAAGTGACTTAAGGTACCGTCACACTAAGCGACGCTGCAGCGATACCGACAACGATCCGGATCGCTGCAGCGTCGCTGTTTGGTCGCTGGAGAGCTGTCACACAGACAGCTCTCCAGCGACCAACGATGCTGGTAACCAGGGTAAACATCGGGTAACTAAGCGCAGGGCCGCGCTTAGTAACCCGATGTTTACCCTGGTTACCATCGTTAAAGTAAAAAAACAACCACTACATACTTACCTACCGCTGTCTGTCCCCGGCGCTCTGCTTCTCTGGTCTGAACGTGAGCACAGCGGCCGGAAAGCAGAGCGGTGACGTCACCGCTCTGCTTTCCAGCTGCCCGGCGCTCACAGCCAGTACAGGAGGAGTGCAGAGCACAGCGCTGGAGGACAGACAGCGGTAGGTAAGTATGTAGTGTTTGTTTTTTTTACTTTTAGGATGGTAACCAGGGTAAACATCGGGTTACTAAGCGCGGCCCTGCGCTTAGTTACCCGATGTTTACCCTGGTTACCAGCGAAGACATCGCTGAATCGGTGTCACACACACCGATTCAGCGATGTCTGCGGGAGATCCAGCGACGAAATAAAGTTCTGGACTTTCTTCCCCGACCAGCGACATCACAGCAGGGGCCTGATCGCTGCTGCCTGTCACACTGGACGATATCGATAGCGAGGACGCTGCAACGTCACGGATCGCTAGCGATATCGTCTAGTGTGACGGTACCTTTAGACTTATGTGATCACCTGGTGACAGTTCTGACACAGCTGGAATGGCGCTAGCCTCAAAGGAGAGTATAAATGTTATGTTAAAAGGAGGGAAACTTACAGATTGAGATGCGGTTGTCCCAGTAGTGGACAACCCCTTTAATGTCGCAATGCACATTAGATGGCTGTAGGCCAAGTGATAATTCAACTGAATGCCTTCTTAGATAATTTTCCTAAAGGAGAGGTCAGTGTGGATCAGAATGCTCCTGTGTTTTCTGTGGGAAAGCTATCAGCTGACAATAACAATGCAAACATCAGTCCTAAATCAGACATACGTGATTGAAATCTCCCACATCAGTTGGCCAATGCCCCATACACAATAGACCGTCAAAACAGTCAATATCAGTAGGTCCGACGGACACCAGTCTAATGTGTAAGAACCAGATAACTGGTATCTAAAAAGTTTAAGATGAAATTGAGTCAAATGAAGATCTATACATGCATCAATGAGGGCTGAATCTCCTGGAGCCTTGCTTAAGACTTTCCCCAAACACAGCAGCAAAAAGACTGGTCTCTTTTACAAGAAGGATGTCAAATAGTTTTAAAATCTATCAAAGATGCTTTGCAAATCAAACATAGCTGAATTTTAAATCTGGAAAAGAACCAAAGAAGGTTTTCAATGTCTCAACACCAAGTTGTTATGTGCAGCTCAGCCAGTTTTGCTATTAGGCAGTCTTTTATTATGTCCCTCAGTTTTTTTATTACCTCCCACAATGGGTCGAAAGAAGCTTAAAATGGAAGAGAAATCCCGTGCCTTGACTCTGCTCGAGAAGGGGGATTCGGTGATTGCTGTAGCTAGAGATCTGGGAGTGTCAAGAGAAGCAATTTATCAACTGAAGCGGTCGGCGGCATCATTGCCTCCTGGGATGGTACCGCAGAGGAAGTCAGGCTCTGGCGCACCTAAGAAGACTTCACCAAGGACTGATAAGCTTCTGAAGCGTGAAGTGATGTCACATCCTTCTATAACTGCTGTTGAACTAAAAAACAAGTACCCTATGCTCCTCCAGAACATCGCAACTAGCCACCGCCTACAGAAGGACCTGGGTCTACCAAGTTGCCGTGCCACAAAGAAGCCCCTGCTCACAGCAGCAATGAAGAAGAAAAGGCTTGCCTTTTGAAAGAAATATCAAGATTGGACATCTGAAATGTGGAAGAAAGTGATGTTTAGTGATGAGAGCACTTTCAGGCTGGTCAGGGGAGGCTCAAAGGTTGTGCGTCGTCCGAGTACCGTGTCACGGTATGACCCAAAATATACAGTACTAAAGGAGGTGCTGAAGACACTGTGGGTAAACATGGACTCCACATACTTAGCCAGCCTTGCTGAATCCATGCCTAAACGACTGCAGATGGTGATAAAATGTAAGACATGACAAAATACTAATTATAATAAAATATCCACAATAAAACACTTGAATCCACTTGAATACTAAGATTTTGTGGTTTCATTGAACTTGTAAAGATTTTTTTTGCCGGCACTGTATCATTCTTGCAAACCAAATGTAGTCTAGAACAGGCTTTGGGGGGGGGGGGGGGAATTGCATACCATCTGGTTGTCTGTCGAGAGGCTCTCTATAACGATCCAAGTAGTCTTCCCGCTTTTGGTGGTAATCATCATTTCTGAAAGATTAAAAGCAAATGAAAAAAAACTTTAAAAAGACTACAAATTTTGAGAAACTGTCTCAGATCGATTACATATTTCTTATGAAATGTGTTGGTTAAGTTTAGCCAAAAAGGGTTATGCATATATTCATTTGTGTCTAGGTACTCCATACACATTTTGCTTAAAATGATTTTCAAATTTCATATAGAGAGAGTGGACCCCAAATGTTTAGTCATGTAAAATAAAATCATATAGCAGTCACCCTCCCCATATCCAGCATCGGTTGTTTGACATTGCTCCGGTATCAGTGTTTTGGCTGCAGCAGTGACGTCACATGGACAGTTCACTGAAGGAAGTTAGTCACTGAATTCAGCAGCTTGTGGCACCTACATCGTCTGAGCCACAGAACTCGGTTATTAAATGCAGCAATAACTGTTGGCGCAACGTCACCGTTGCAAGCCAAAACACTAGGGTGGAGGTAGAGAACTGGCATTCTACTGTAGAAGGTCGAGTACCACCAGATTTTATTATTTTACATGACAAGAACCATTTGGGGTCCATTTTTCTAAACATGGGAGTGAAAAAACAGCAAATTCCATTGTAAATGGGATTACCGTATATACTCGAGTATAAGCCGAGATTTTCAGCCCAAATTTTTGGGCTGAAAGTGCCCCTCTTGGCTTATACTCGAGTCAAGGTGGGTGGCAGGGTCGGCGGGTGAGGGCGCTGAGGCATACTTACCTAGTCCTGGCGCTCCCCCTGCCGTCCCACGGTCTTCTGTGCTGGAGCGTCTTCCCCTCTTCAGCGGTCACGTGGGACCGCTCATTAAAAAAATGAATAGGCGGCTCCACCTCCCATAGGGGTGGAGCCGCGTATTAATTTCTCTAATCAGCGGTGCCGGTGACCGCTGACAGGAAGAGGCTGCGGCACCGAAGACCAGGCAGAGGGAGCGTCAGGATCGCTGGGACCAGGTAAGTATGTAATATTCACCTGTCCGCGTTCCAGCTGCCGGGCGTCGCTCCATCTTCCCGGCGCCTCCATCTTCCCGGCGTCTCTGCGCTCTGACTGTTCAGGTCAGAGGGCGCGATGACGCATATAGTGTGCGCGGCGCCCTCTGCCTGATCAGTCAGAGCAGAGACGCCGGGAAGATGGAGGCGCCGGGACCGGACGCTGGGAGCTGCAAACAAGAGAGGTGAGTATGTGTTTTTTTTTTTTGTTATTGCAGCAGCAGCAGCAGCAGCACAGATTTATGTGGAGCATCTATGGGGAAATATGAACGCTGCAGAGCACTGTATATGGGGCACAGCTATGGGGCACAATGAACGGTGCAGAGCACTGTATATGGGGCACAGCTATGGGGCACAATGAACGGTGCAGAGCACTGTATATGGGGCACAATGAACGGTGCAGAGCACTATATGGCACAGCTATGGGGAAATAATGATCTATTTTTATTTTTGAAATTCACCGGTAAATGCTGCATTTCCACCCTAGGCTTATACTCGAGTCAATAAGTTTTCCCAGTTTTTTGTGGCAAAATTAGGGGGGGTCGGCTTATACTCGGGTCGGCTTATACTCGAGTATATACGGTAAGTTTATACCCAGAATCAACTGTAAAGTAAATCTCAATCTGTGAAACAGATCACCAAGAACTAAGGCTGGTTTCACATTTGCATTTTTTTGCCGCTGCGTTTGTAACGCATAAAAACACATGTTTTCCTATATTTAACATTAAAAACGCATGCGTTTTTTTTGTACGTGTTTGACGACGCATGCGTCTTTTTGTCGCTTGCGGCTTGGCGCGGAAATGCAACATGTAGTAATTTCTAGAGGCTTTTTTGCCGCAAAAAAATGCATGTGTTCGATTGCGTTTTCATAGAGAAAAACAAGTCTAGACACTGATAAGCCACCCCCCACCATCAAGGTGATAAAGGTATCCAAACCCTAACCCTAGCCCTAACCCCAAAGGGATCCAAACCCTAACCCTAACCCCAAAGGGATCCAAACCCTAACCCCAAAGGGATCCAAACCCTAACCCCAAAGGGATCCAAACCCTAACCCTAATGGGAAAATGGAAATAAATACTTTTTTATTTTTTAATTTTTCCCTAACTAAGGAGTTGATGAAAGGGGTTTGATTTCTATTTATAAGGGGTTTTCTAGTGGATTTTTATGATTGGCAGCTGTCACACACTGAAAGATGCTTTTTATTCCCAAAAATATTTTTTGCGTTACCACATTTTGAGAGCTACAATTTTTCCATATTTTGGTCCACAGAGTCATGTGAGGTCTTGTTTTTTGCGGGACTTTTTATTGGTAACATTTTCGGGCACGTGACATTTTTGATTGCTTTTTTATTCCGATTTTTGTGAAGCAGAATGAACAAAAACCAGCTTGTGAAATTTCTCATCATGCGTACCAAAAGCTCAAACGCAGGAAAAAAACGCATGTAAACGCATACAAAAGCGGCGTTTTTTAACCGCATGCGAAAACGCATGCGTCTAAAAAACGCAGCGTTTGTACGCATTTACATGCGTTTTTTTTCACCACATGCGGATGCGTTTAAAAACGCTGCAGATTTAAACGCAAATGTGAAACCAGCCTAAGTGGATATATTGTGGCGTGAAACACTTATTACAAGCCAGGAAGTGTATAAAATCTCCATAGTACACACCTGTGCAAGGCAAGATTGCACCTTGTGCAGGCATCTACTACGGAGGACAGAGAATGAACTTCAATCCAATATTGCAGCCAGCATGCAGCCAGCGGGTAAGGAAAGGGTGAATCAAAAACCCCCAAACCCCGCCTCCATGGCTGAAGATTGTTCCCTCCAAATTCAGGTGACAGTGTCCCTTTAATATCTACACAGAATAGGTTTTAATCTATATAAAAAAATAAAAATCTCTAGACCAGCTCATACCTGTATGGAGTTTTTGAGTCACGGACCTCTCTATAACGGTCATACAGTGACTCTCTAACTTCTCTTGTATCACGGGAGGGATCGCGAAAATCTCTTGAATCACGGGGGTCTCTATAGTCTCTAGGATCACGGCTATCTCTCAGATCTCGGCTATCCCTTGAACTATGACCATCCCTTAAGTCTCCATCACGAGCATCTCTGAAGTCTTTGTGATCCCTAAAGTCTCTTGATCCTTGTCCATCTCGTGAGTCCCGAAAAGATCGAAAATCTCTCTCTCTTTGTTCTCTGCTGTCTCTCCTTGGGCTGGATCTGAGAGGAGATCGGTCACGTCTTGACTCCAAAGTATCACCATATCCATACAATTCTCTGGAGCGCCAAAAAACAAAGTTATTAGTATTGCATAACTATTCATAATACAACACTTTCACTTGTGCCAACTCCTCCCTCCACCCAAAATAAAAGCCTTCTGACTTTGACCAGAATGTAAAAGTACATATAGACAAGAATACAACTCCTATGCTTTGGACTTCCACAATAGTCACTGCAATAGTCAGAGAGGTTACTTTAACAGCCATAAACTTTGTAATGAAGAGTTGTTTATTTTGGCAACTTGTGGAGTAAAATCACAACACACAAAAATGAAATGACTATCGGGTTTTTTTTTTGTTTTTTTTTTAGAGCTGCACATTCATTTACGCTCACGGCTTTAAACAAAATAATACAAAGTAGACATTTTTATGCTGTTAAGTGCTGCATCAGGAAAGAAAAGCTCAAAATCGAAATTCCAAAAAGACAGAATTTAACCCCTGTCTGGACTCCAGTAAATTGCGATTGTAAGTTGCTGTTCCTTTAAGTCCACTGTTCAGAATCAGGAGTAAAATTTTGCGTAATGTTACAACCCATTTGATAAAATATATGTAGCAAATTGAAGTTATGCTTGCGTGCGGTTTCGGTTTACTTTTTTAAGAAAGGAGTCATTTCAAAGAGAGAAACTGATGGCTTTAATATGAAGAGAGTTTGAGTAAAAGAAAACTAAGAAAAGAGTCTGACTTAAGTAGGATTTTAAAATGTGATTTTGTGGGTTTTTTGTTTGACGTTTGCGGCTTTTTTTTTTTAAATTTATTATTTTGATAAAGTTTTTTTTTCTCTTTTTTATAACCACCCACTTAGCGCAGGGTGAACGCAAAAAGATTATTCAAGGATTTGCTGTAGTCTTGTGACACTGGCAAACGGCTTGTAAATAGCTGGTGCATAAGAAGTGTAAAGTCATCCGGGAACTTAACTATTAAACGATGGTGGAAAAAGACTGATCCAGGAAATCCAACCAACAGAAGACCAAGTTTGGCCCTTGTTTACTTTACCTTCGTGGTGGGCTTGGCCTGGATGAAGCTTTATGCATATTCCTTCTCTCCGCTGCCTTGTTAATATCTGAAAAGCACAATTAACCCATCTATTCAATAACTTGAAAGTAATCACAATAACCAACATAATTCTAGAAAGAAAAATAAACTACCACCATGGAGGAATTTAAATAGAAGGAACTTTATTTGGAGCCCAAGTAACATTACCTACACTACTACATAACATTTTCTATAAGCCATCATTACCAATTCGCATTTTGATAAACATGTGATCACTCCCCCCCCACATGTATTTTAGTGCATATTCCACATTAAAATTCGCCCTCAAATAGCCGCTTATTGATTTCAATGGGAAATCCGTAAACCTGCAGAATTTTTCTACACAGATTTAAAGATTAGTCATGGAAAAAGTGGAATTAGCAACACAAGTGTAATTTATTAAAAGTTTCTGTCTGGCAGAAAGCGCAAAACTTACTATTCAAGATGAACAGGACTGATCTTCAAGTGAACTGCAAAATGTCATACGGCAAGGCCATTTCTGATTTTTCCAGCACCATTATACTGTGTGTGAAAGTAGACCGTTCCAGTAGAGAGAACAGAGAGCAGGCCTTTTAAACGCCACAAGCAGATTGTAATTATCGTTATTGTAAGTCAATATATTAACATCTAGACTTAGATTTCCATGATTTCAGTTTTTAATATGCCATGAAAATCTCAACTGTATACTAGAAGAATCAGCAGAACAATCTTATAATTGAAAAAAAATTTAGGTAACAGAGTGCCTGCAAGACTCAAGAGCCGACCAAAGCACTCCACAAAGGAAAACCACCAGAGGTTTTTACTAAACGCAAAATATCCAACGTTTCAAGCTAAATGAGTCATTGTCAAGCTTTAGAAAGGACAACTTGAGTTTGAAATGTTGAATGAGTGGTAAAGGTTGAAAATTCACTTAGTTGATTTTCATTATGGAGTACTGTGATCATCTCTATGCGGATTAGATGGAAAATGTTCATTTTTGACAGTACACTTATTTCCAACCAGTTGAATGCAATACAAAACTGAGAAAGGACAAGAAATCCTGTTCACAACTGTTGAGATGACTGCTATAATTGCGCTACAGTTCTAGCTTCATGTTTCCATTAAGAACTTTACTTTATGACAGCTTTGTTAAATTACGGTATCTTCAAATATTGGTTTCTTTAGTTCCTCTTCGATGATTTTTTTTGAAGTTTGCGAGCTTACAATTGACAAAAATATTTCCGTTTCAACAAATTCATAGTTGCATATAAAATGTGCTGCTTTTAGCCTCCATTTACATGAAATTCCCCCTTGATAAAGTGAGGCGAAACGAGAGTAGAAATGTTCCATCACCACAAGTTCTGCTTGGATATCCTACCATTATGTTGCATTTTTATGTTGCCACCGATACTGACCATCTTCAGTGCTAGGTTTCTCGTGTATACAGTTTAGTACATACAGTATAGAGGGGGATTTGCTACTTACGCTATAGAGGATTAGGCCAGTTAATATTTGTAGCCTTTACCCCCTCTATTTTTGCATATTCCTCCCTTGATGCTTATATATGCACATATTACCGGATGATCAGCAGGAATCTGAAGCATACGGTAATTTAAATTACCGTGTATTGTGTATGTCTCCCAATTTCATATTATTAAAAAAAAAGAGAAGATCACATTGTATATATTTTGGTTGTCCAAATTGCTTTTTGGTTTAGTATAATCTGTTGGAATTTGGGGTAATGACTGTACGCTTCACATTTTTTGTCAGGTATTTTTAAGCAAAGTTAACAATTGACCATGAAAAGAAGTAAAAAAAAAAAAACCTAATAAATGAAGCCTCAATTTTTTTCTAAGTTTGCTAGCTTTTGTTTTTATAAATATTTTGCTTCAAGTTTGTTTTTTATAAATTTTGTTTCAATTACTGCGTTGTTGTTTTTTTTTTTTTTTTATGTAGGACAAAATAAAATATAGGAGTTCAAGAAATGTACTGCAAAACAAAAATGACCCAAAGGATTTAGGGTCTTTTTTTATTTCTTTCTGTTTTATTTTTCTACATTTTCTACAATTGTTTGTTAGGTCCACATTAAACAAGTCTGTGTAAATACACTTTTAATATTATAAACTTGCAACATGACTTCTTATGAAATGTGCTCAAACGTAAGCATTTTGATTCAGTAAAATGATACAATTTGCAAAAGTGTAGAACAGTTTCATTTTTATTTTGACCTTGGAGTCATTTGCCAATCTTATAGTTTTTGTAGGCAGAATTATACATTGGTCTTTACCCTGCTGTATAGCATCCACAAACTATGATCTGGAATCAAAAATAAGGTCATGTGGTCCCACATTAGTAAAACTGTAGTGCCTCCTAAATAGCTATGCTATTCTAACCCTGTGAGGAGGGACAAGGAAAATGAATCCTCATTACATACAGATGTCCACTTTTGATGGTCGTGTGCCTCCTCAAAACAATATTGGAAACTATCAGTATGTGTCACTGGTTTGAATAAATATGCCGAAGCAGGTGAATTTCCACTAGAGTAAACTAAATAATGTAGAATTAAAATATAAAAGAGAAAGAAGAAGAGAAAGAGAGTGATAGATATTTCAGACAATAGCCCACAGAGATTCTCATGCATAGACAAAAACAAATGACATACTAAAAGACAAGTTTCAGGACTTGGAGAAATTTGCTTCAGTAAGGGTGTTGTGAGCATTGAACAGATAGATATCAGAGTGATAAAGCATGCAAGCTTAAATTTTGGCAGGTTTGTGCCCGATTACATGCAACACAATAAAACAGTCAGAACTAAAGAATCTCAAGTCATGTTTATTCTGTCGCAAATTCCTTTAAATTTAAACAAAACTCACGTGTTTTGGCTGTAAAACTTTATTTAGAAATGAGGACTACAAAAAGATGCATGCACTGGCATGGACAGAAAACCTTCCAGAACAGGCCATATTTTATTATTCTGACCAGTGTAATTTTATGTGGTAATAACTCTGGAATGCTTCAACAGATTACACCGATTCGAGACTGTTTTTCCGTGACACATAGGTCTTTATGCTATTGGTAAATTTAGGTTGAAATTTTGGGGGCGTTTGCGAAAATTTTGGAATTTTGATAATTTTAAGCTCATATCTTTAAAGCAGATGGTCATGCTGTACAAAATTTATAAACATTTCCCATATGTCCACTTTATACCACTATCATGTTTGAAAAAATTTTTGTTAGGAAGTTGAAAAGGGTTAAGAGTTTATCAGCAGTTTCTCATTTTTCCAACATTTACAAACAGGTTGCTTTTTATTTTTTTAAAAGTATTTTTAGGTAACATCACGTTTGAAGTTCATCCTGAGAGGCCTACCGGTATATGAGAGAAAATACTCAAGTGACAATTTTAAAAATTGAACCCCTCTAAGTGCTCAAAATCACAAGAATTTTATTAACCCTTCACAGAAATGAAGGCAATATGGAAGAAAAAAAATTAACATTTTAGTTTTTCACAGGAAAATGTTCATTTTGCGTTTTCACAAGGGTAATAGAAGAAAATGAACCATACAATTTGTATGTATGTACAATCTGTCCCGAGTACTCAGATATGCCATATGAGGTGGAGAACTACTGTTTCGGTGCACATCAGGACTCGGAACATCAATTGACTTTTGGAGCGCAAGAGTGGCTGGAAAAGAGAGTGGACACGATGTCGGCGTTTGCACAGCCCCTGATGTGTTAACAGCAGAAATCCACACAAGTGACCACATTTTAGAAGCTACAGCTCTTGAGAAATTCATCTAGGGGCGTAGTGCGCATTTTTACCCCTTAGGCGATTCACAGAATTGCATAACATTGGGCTGAGTCAATGGAAAATTACCATTTTTTCCAGTTACTTTGGCCCAAAGCTTTCAACTTTCAAAAGAGGATAAAAGGAGAAAATGGACTGCAAAATATGTTGTGCAATTTCATAGATGCCCCATATGGGGTCAAAAACTACTTTTGAGGCAGAGTACAAAGCTTAGAAAGGAAGGAGCACATTGTAATGCACATTTTGCTGGATTGGTTGGAGAGTGACATGTCATGTTGGCAGAGCCCCTGAGGTGCAAGAACAGTAGAAACCCTCCATAAATGATCTTATTTTGCAAACTACACATCTCAATGAATTCATCTAGGGGTGCAGTGATCATATTGACACAAAGGGTGTGTCACAGAATTTTATACCATTTTTGCAATGGAAATTTTGTTCTAGCCCCAGATTTTAAGATTTTACATTGTCATATGGCGAAATGGGTAAAAATGACACCAAAATCCGTCACACAATTGCTGCTCAATGTGCCAATACCCCATATGTGGCTGTACAGTACCGCTTAGCCACACAGCGAGACTCGGGAGGGACGGAGCGCTATTTGACACTAGGAGAACAAATTATCGTAGAATAGTTTGCGGACTCCACATACAGAGCCTTTAAGTGCCAGAAGAGCAGATTCCCCTTTGAAGTGACCTCATTTTGGAAATTGCACCCCTCTGGGAATTTTTCTACAGGTGCAATGACCTATTTTGACTCCATGGGAACAAGCAGCAGCGAATGTTTCCAAGTGAAACTTGCAAATCTGCCATTGTACTGACCATATAATGTAGTGTACGCACATTGTGCCCAGCTCATGCTTCTGAAGCCATGGACCCCCAAAATTAGGCAGGCTCTCATTGCTACAGAAACGCCAAACATGGATGTTAACTGTGGCTTAGCCTTACATGTGAGTGAGAAAACCTCCAAAAATAAAAAGGTAATATTTAAATTAATCACTACATTAATTAAAAGAGCAAAACACAAATTCATTACTGAAGAGTGCAACACGTCTATTAGGTATAGGGAATAAAGCAGGAGGGGTGAGGGTAAGGGGACACTATCCTTAAAACAATGCACCCTATATTTCACCCTGCCTAGCTGCGGGCTTGGCACCTTTTAAAAACACACAAGATTGGCACCTTGGCTCATCGCAGTCTTGCCCTATGGGACCCTAGGAAGCACTAAGCCAGGAAGGTCTACTGTAAAAACATCCTACAAGGAACACACAAATGAACACTAGAAACACATAATATGAATATAGATAGATTTCCTATAGTTCTAAAATGCTGACCGTGTTTGAGTAAAAAAAGGGTTCTTATCCGGATATAAAATACATGGTCCACACACATCAAGCAGTATGTCACAAACGTAGAAAACCTGCATGAGTTACATATTTACCATGACCTTAGGACAAAGGCAATACTGGGATAACTAGGACAATAAAATAAAGCCCCACATAGCTAGCAGTTCACCATGACCTTGACATGTTTCCCAATAAAGGTACTGGCTCAGCAGGAGTTGTGTAAGTGATGGTCCATAATTTGAAGCTTGTCTAGGAGGTGACCCATTGATATCAGTCATGCTAACTGCGGTTTAGGCACACTTTCTGAAGGGGT
Organism: Ranitomeya imitator; assembly: GCF_032444005.1. Taxonomy (NCBI): domain Eukaryota; kingdom Metazoa; phylum Chordata; class Amphibia; order Anura; family Dendrobatidae; genus Ranitomeya; species Ranitomeya imitator. The sequence goes on along the minus strand of NC_091283.1, from coordinate 578,161,222 downwards.
TAACCAGTGGTACAGTTTCATAGGTCAGTCAATAAGAGGTGATCGCAAATATGTACTCTTTTTGTTTTTTACTCAACATATATGTATTTATTGGATTCATATCACAATGACCTGCGATGATGTAGCGGTCTCGCGAGACCGTACGTCATCTGGTGTCATTACCGCGAGGCATTACTGGGAACAGGAGCATCGTGAGGAGTGGGAGACGCCGGAAGGTGAGAATATCACGATTTTTTATTTTTTTAAATTATTAACATTATATCTCTTTACTATTAATGCTGCATAGGCAGCATCAATAGTAAAAAGTTGGTCACACACTATGTTTGACAAGTGTGACCAACCTTTCAGTTTTTCAAGCGATGATACAGATCGCTTAGAAAACGCTAGCATTCTGCGAGCTAATTACGCTTGCAAAACGCTAGTGTTAAGCGGGAAAACGCATGCCAATTCTGCATGCAGTATACCGTGGAAATTTCCGCGGCAATTCTGCAACGTGTGCACACAGCCTTAACCTTGGATTGCCATGGCAGCCATAAGGACCACAACACCGTGATCAAGGGGGAGATTGATAAGGTTACAAAGAGGGAGCCCCCTGCACGCTGTTAACCATACAGATGCCATTGTCCCTATTGAGAGCAGTAGTTAGGCGATTAACAGCTATGGTTGGTGGCAACACTGATTGTGACTGATGCAGCAGGGTGGCTGCTAAAGTGTACAGCTGCTGTATTTTCACCCATTGGGGAAATGTTCTCATTTTAGGTCAGTAAAAAAAAGCGTATTGATGGTCATTAAATGGCTGAGACATTGAACATAGCATTCCCAATCATTACCTCCTTGCTCATACAGTCGTTTTTACATGTAGAGTGAAAGAAAGAAGAAAAAAAAAAAAAGATAAAAAAAAAAAAAAACCACCAGCAGCCAGAGGAAATTAAAAACTCTATGGCCATTATACTTTACCCCCTAAAACTAGTTACATATAAGAGTTAATAAAGGAATCTCTCGCGTCAAAAACTCAAATAATATACTTTAAATTTCGAACAAACACAAAAATACAGCATATCAATACATTGTAAATAGAACAGTTTACAGATCTGCAATAGGCATTAATTTTGTGTTTAGTGAACAGCAACTATGTGTCATGGTACAGAACATGGTTTGTGTCCTGCTCTTTCAGGGTTAATATTGCTGGCCTCTCTGGATCTGGGAGGGGTATTTATACACACTCCAGACCAGGATTCCCTGTCACTATACTTTCATTTAGTCTGTGTCTGACCCCTTGAGTGTGTGCTCGGTTTGCATTTGCTTGTTTTGCTCTCTGTGCTTAACTCTACTTGTTTGTTCTGTTGGCTTTCTGACCTTTGGCTCCCTTCTTGACTATCCCTCCTCCTCACCCCTCGGTTACCTTGTTATTTCCTGGTTTTGATCTTGGCACGTTTAACTACTCGCCAGTGTATATCGTCTCCTCTGCAACCCGGCGTCTGGCGCCGCTCTCGACCACCTCCTACCCAGTCACGTGCTTCAGGTCCTGTTTGCTACTCGGCGAGTTCCCCGCTGCTCTGCTCCCTTGCTGCGGCACGCAGCTCTCCCCGCATCAGCTATACCCGGGAGTCGTGACACTATGCAGTTAGTATTACATATTGTCCTTACTGACAATTGTGGTTATCAGTTATAGTTTTTCAATGCAGTTTGTCACTTTAGGTTTTGCAGAAATCATCTATTTCAATTGGTTCTAATAATGGTAAAAGTTTTTGCTCCTGTAGACGTCTTTGATATTCTCATAGACTAGTATTAGCGACGGATGGCCTCATGTTTCATCAGTCTTTCGAAAATTGTTTATCCGGCTGGAGAAAAAAGGACATAGTAACGTTTTTTTGTGTTTGTTCAAAAAACGGACGTCGCCGTCCGTCATTTGCTAGAATGCAAGCCTATGGCGTCAGATCTGTCAAATGACAGAATCCAGTGACGGATTCAGTTTTTATTAACTGAGCATGCTCTGATTTTTTTAGGATCCAATTAGCTGGATCAGCTAGTTGGATCCAGCGAAAAAAAAGGATCCGTCGCATCAGTTTTTCACAATCTGTGACTGATCAGTTTTTTTTCAACATTCGTCAGATTGTGACTGATGGCAAAAAACTGGTGTGTGAAAGCAGCCTAAGGCTTCTTTCACACTTCAGTTGTTTGGCGTCAGTCTGCTCCGACATTGTGACGGATTCGTTAAAATTGTTGAGCAAACGGTTCTAACAGATCCGGTTTTTTTTATGCATCCGTGTATCTGGGAAAAGTATGTACTTTTTGGAGCATGCTCAATTGAAAAAGCGGATTGGGGCGACGGATCCGCCAAATGACGGTCGCGACGGATCGCCCATAGGCCGCCATTCTATGAAATGGCAGACGCGATGGATCCATCGCGAACCGCCATTTCGGCGCAAACAAAAAACGTTGCAATGTCCGTCAATGTCTAGACAACGTCCGCCAAATTTCAACGGATCCGTCACATGGCGGATGGAACGGACGACCATCCGCCACAATCAGAACGCTAATGCGAGTCTATGGTAAAATAGCGGATCCACCAAAAAAAAAAAAAAAAAAAAAAAAGATGCGGATCCACTATTTGACGAAAACGGCGGATTCAAACTGACGCCAAAAGACTGAAGTGTGAAAGAGGCCTAAGGCTATTTTCACAAATCCGTTTTTTCAGATCCGTTGCAATGCATCGTTTTGGGGGGAAAAAACGGATCCTGCAAATGTGCCCGCAGGATCCGTTTTTTTCCCATAGACTTGTTTTAGCGACGGATGCCTCACTGAAAGTGCAGCTACAAGGAGAAAATGAACTTTATTCCTCCCAGTAACTGCTGGCTTGCAGTCATAAAGGTGTGCCTGGAGTGGTTTCTGCCATTGCTCCATAGCAGAGGGCTTGTTCTTTGCACATTAGGCATACATTTCTCAACTATAACATTTTCGTGTACATATGACGTCTTCATGTCTGTTACATTGTTTTGATGAGTGAGGTGACCGAAAAAAAGAACTGTATGATTAACATAATATATCTTGTTAGCACTTTTACATGCACGGTGATTTTTTTCAATAGGAAAAAGATGGGGCGGCGGGGAAATGGGTATTAATCAGAGAGGCGGTACAGAGATCAAATTGTAACCCTGAAAGAGCTGCAGAGTTCCCAAGCAGAGACTGGAATATCTGTCCATATGACCACAATAAGTCGCACACTCCATAGAAGTGGCCTTTATGGAAGAGTTGTCCAAAAAAAAAAAAAAAGCCTTTACTTACACACAAAAATTGTAAGGCTTGTTTTGAGTTTGTTAAAAGACATGGGAAATGCCCCAAATGTTTGGAGGAAGGTGGTCAGATGAGACCAAAATTGAACTTTTGGCCACAAAAGGTAAACACTGTCTGGCACCAAAACAACACAGCTTATCACCCCAAGAACACCATTCCCACAGAGAAAAATGGTGGTGGCAGCATCATGCTGTGGGGGAGTGGGGAGTTTGGCAGCAGGAACAGGGAAAATGGTCTGAACCGAGGGGAAGATAAATGATGTGAATTACAGGGATATTCTTGAGTAAAACATGTTTCAGTCTGTCCGCGATTTGAGACTGGGACAGAGGTTCACATTCCAACAAAACAATGTTCCAAAGCATACTGCTAAAAGCAACAGTCGAGTGATTTAAGGCCAAAACGAGTAAATATTTTGGAGTGGCCTAGTGAAAGCCCAGACCTTAATCCAATTGAGAATCTGTGGATAGACTTGAATATTGCTGTTCATCAGAGGAAACCATCGAATTTGAAGGAGCTGGATCAGTTTGCCTTGAGAATCCCAGTGGCAAGATGTGAAACGCTCAGACTTATCCAAAACTGCTGGTAGCTGTAATTTCCGAAAAAGGAGGGTCCACAAAGTACAGACTTTAGGGGGCTGAATAGTTATGTACACTGAAGTTTTTCAGTTATTTCGTTTCATTTGTTGTTTGCTTCACAATAAAAAGAAAGCGAAATGTTTCCTGCTGAAAGAATGTCCTTTACATTAACTGATTCAACACCTCCCACCCCCCCAAAAAAAGGTCACAAAATGCCAAGGGGTGAATACTTTTGCAAGCCAATGGATTTTTTTTTTTATACAACTTATGTTAATCTGCTACTGTATACTTTTGATTTATAAACCTCTAAAGGAACTTTAAGGTAAAAAACAAGCATTGCACCATATAGTGAAATTGCGGTTGACCTACGAGACTCCGTTTCAGAAGAAGACTAAGATGGCAGTTAAGGGGGCCATCAGCAGGCCCCAAGCTGCCATGACAACACAGAATCCCTATAATAGCATTGGGAGCCATTTAATTGACAGTCAACAACACATTGGAGCAAGCTCCAACTGCTGTTGTTGAAGGAAGATGCTGGCTGTGCAATACAGCTGGCATTGGCAGGGCATGGGGCAGACTGTTTGAGCTCACTAAATACACCCACCATGACCATATGATGTAAAGTTTCTGTAGTGTTCAGTTAAACAACTTGCGTGCCAGGAAACCTTGTTTCATTAAATCTGTTATGCTTACAATTATGTTGCAAGAATGCAAGAGCAAAGAGAGAACCCCAAAAATATCACTGCATTCAGTAAGGATTCCAAAAATACTACAGATTGCCTTACCTAATATACTCCCTTTATAACGGCGACCTTTTTCACCCGCCACAGCAGCATCAGCATCTTCTATACGCTCAAATTGGACAAATCCATAACGACGGAACATGGAGAGAGCTGGAAAATTAGTAATTGTTATAATAGAGAAAAAAAAAAATAGTCCCACTGAAATGCCCTGAACAAAAATTGTCATGAATAGTTTTTAGTTTTTACTAGATTATCTACAAGAACTGCCTATATTGGGCCCCTAAAGTGTATTAAAAACAAGGACAACATCTGGAAGGAGTTTGTATGTTCTCCCCATGTTTGCGCGGGATTCCTCAGATTTCCTCTCACACTCCAAAAACATACTGATAGGGAATCTAGAATGAGCCCAATTGGGGACAGTAATGATAATGGATGGAAAGCAATGTGGAATAAGATAGCGCTATATTAAAGGGAACCTGTCACCCCCGTTTTTTCAGATTGAGATATAAATACTGTTAAATAGGGCCTGCGCTGTGCGTTACAATAGTGTATGTAGTGTACCCTGATTCCCCACCTATGCTGAGAAATACATTACCAAAGTCGCCGTTTTCGCCTGTCAATCAGGCTGGTCTGGTCAGGTGGGCGTGGTGACATCGCTCTTTTCTTCCCCAGCTTTCCGTTGGTGGCGTAGTGGTGTGCGCATGTCGCAATGACGAATCCACTGCGCGCACGTGAAGAAGCAGCGCGCGATCTGCGCTATTACCCTCTGTCATCGGTGGGCGCGGCCATCCTCCTGGGGCCGCGCGTGCGCAGATGGAGTGCTCTGCTGCACGGGGCTTCAGGAAAATGGCCTCGGGATGCCGCGCGTGCGCAGAAGAGATCGCGGCGGCCATTTTCCCAAAGCCGAGTTTGCATCTTGGCTTTGGGAAAATGGCCGCCGCGATCTCTTCTGCGCACGCGCGGCATCCCGCGGCCATTTTCCTGAAGCCCCGTGCAGCAGAGCACTCCATCTGCGCACGCGCGGCCCCAGGAAGATGGCCGCCCCCACCGATGACAGGGGGTTATAGCGCAGATCGCGCACTGTTTCTTCACGTGCGCGCAGTGGATTCGTCACTGCGACATGCGCACACCACTACGCCACCAACGGAAAGCTGGGGAAGAAAAGAGCGATGTCACCACGCCCACCTGACCTGACCAGCCTGATTGACAGGCGAAAACGGCGACTTTGGTAATGTATTTCTCAGCATAGGTGGGGAATCAGGGTACACTACATACACTATTGTAACGCACAGCACAGGCCCTATTTAACAGTATTAATATCTCAATCTGAAAAAACGGGGTGACAGGTTCCCTTTAACAATGCATAATAAATAATGACATCTGCAAGTATAGCACTAAACTGCAGAGGTCAGCAGGGTTTTTGCTCATTTTTTCTCTTGTAGGTTTTAGAGGTCAGCGTTTGGCAGCAACCATCAGGTGTGCATTTATGGCTCCATCTGCAGAACCAGTGAAGGACTTGCCAAGACCATTGACGTGACGGTTCTCAAACCGCAGCGTGAGCAGAAGATTTTATTTATTCTTGTTTTTTCCTTTTTAACTACGTTCCCTGCTTTCAGTACATGGGCAACTAACAATTTGCCCTTTTTGATTGTCAGACTCTTAAGAGCCAAAATGTCGCTACTCTTCTATTAACATACTGTAGTTGTATGAGGGCTTATTTACGCTGAATAGGTTGTGAAGTTTTTTCCTTTTAATAATCCAAATTTTCAATAGGAGAAGTTTTTAATGAATATTTATGACATACAATTTTAATTTTTATTGTCCCCCCCGGGGACTTGACTTGAGGCAGTGAAACATTGTTTTTATTGCTTTGGAATACATAGCATTTAGCCAGTCAATAGTGCAGGAAACCTATGGCAGATACAGGTGGTAACCTGTGGTACACCAAATAATGGTGGTAATGGTCAAACACAAAGGGTGGCAAATGTCAAACACATGGGAGTCCAGGCCAAAATGTAGCTTTCAAGAATATTTACTCAATTACAAAAGATTTTCTAGGCTGTAGTAAAAAGTAAAATGAAAAAAAATTACCCCATACGCCAAAAAGCACATTTTATTCAAACTAATTTACAATGACAATGTCCTGCCATTAAATTAAAAGTAATACTAACCACTGATTTTTCCGTATTTGGAAAACATCGCTTTCATTTCTTGATATTCCATTACTTCTGTAGGTAAATTGCCAATAAAAATTCTTCTGTCCAAATCTTTTGGATCATCGCTGTCAGTTCGGTGGCGAAGCATATTTGACAAATTCCAATGGAACTTCGCAGAAAAAAAAACGTCCAGGCATAGAGTTTTAAAATATGTTAAGCGCCAGCATCATCACAAAATAGCTTTTTTTTTGGTTTGTTTTAAAAACTGACCATGTAATAACCAAATTACTTGATATAGAATATTGACTGTTTGAAATACTTGAGAAAACAAAAAAGCTGCTAAAGATGAAAAGCATTGAAACAAAACTGGTTTAGTAAAATGCAATTTATTATACAAGTTTAAAGTCAACAACAAACAGTGGAAAAAGTAGTAAAATTATCCTACAGGAATCAATAGAAGACAAACTGAAAACCACCAGATTATTTCTATGCACGTTTTTAACTGGCTCCTTGCAAAGTTACCGTAATAAAAACAACGGTTTATATAAGAAAACAACTAATCAAACAATTGAAACCCACACGCAAAAAGGTTTCATTTTTTTTAGATGGTCTTAGATTTGGACACAGGAAAAATAATAGAAATTCTCCAAAATATTTGTGAATCTCTGCCTCTTCTAGAATTTGTAAAGGAAAAGAACATTCTCCTAAAAACGCTACCGTGACCAGAGCCTAAGCTCTTTTTTAGGAACCAAAGTCACCCATGCATTAATACTTAATCAGTTCGATGCCATGAAGAGGCTGCTTAACCAAATCTCTAAGGCCGGCTTCACACTTGCGAGTTTTACGGACGTAAGAGCGCAGAAACTACGTCCATAAAACTCGCAAAAAATACGGCACAATTATTCTCTATGCCCCTGCTCCTATCTGCCGTATTATACGGCTTTCTACGGCCGTACAAAATCGTAGCATGCTGCGTTTGTCACCGTACTGTGCAAGAAATACGCCAATGAAAGTCTATGGAAGCGTGAAAAATACGGATTTCACACGGACAAGCAGTGTGACTTGCGAGAAATACGCAGCGCTGTTAGAGAGAAAAGCCGGTAATTCAGTGCGGTGTACAGTAAAATCACACTGACAGCTTACAGTAGAATAGGTAGAATAAATGTGTACACATAGAATAGATATATATATATGAATAGATATAGATATATAGAGAGATATATAGATATAGATATATAGAGAGATATATAGAGAGATATATAGATATAGATATATAGAGAGATATATAGAGAGATATATAGAGAGATATATAGAGAGATATATAGAGAGATATATAGAGAGATATATAGAGAGATATATAGAGAGATATATAGAGAGATATATAGAGAGATATATAGAGAGATATATAGAGAGATATATAGAGAGATATATAGAGAGATATATAGAGAGATATATAGAGAGATATATAGAGAGATATATAGAGAGATATATTATATATATAGAGAGATATATTATATATATAGAGAGATATAATATATATATAGAGAGATATAATATATATATATATATATATATATATATATATATATATATATATATATATATATATATATATATATATATATATATATGTATATGTCAGTGAGACACATATGTATATATATTAATATTTTTTCCAGCGCTATACAGCTTGAAAGCCGGTAATTCAATTACCGGCTTTTTCTTTCTCCTTCCTAAAACCCGACATGATTTGAGACATGGTTTACATACAGTAAACCATGTCTTCTCTCCTTTTTTTTGCAGATTCCACACTACTAATGTCAGTAGTGTGTATCTGCAAAATTTGGCCGTTCTAGCTCTTAAAATAAAGGGTTAAATGGCGGAAAAAATTGGCGTGGGCTCCCGCGCAATTTTCTCCGCCAGAGTAGTAAAGCCAGTGACTGAGGGCAGATATTAATAGCCTGGAGAGGGTCCATGGTTATTGGCCCCCCCCTGGCTAAAAATATCTGCCCCCAGCCACCCCAGAACAGGCACATCTGGAAGATGCGCCTATTCTGGCACTTGGCCACTCTCTTCCCATTCCCGTGTAGCGGTGGGATATGGGGTAATGAAGGGTTAATGCCACCTTGCTATTGTAAGGTGACATTAAGCCTAATTAATAATGGAGAGGCGTCAGTTATGACACCTATCCATTATTAATCCAATTGAATGAAAGGGTTAAATAAAACACAAACACATTATTTAAAATTATTTTAATGAAATAAAAACAATCGTTGTTGGAGTATTTTATTCTACGCCCAATCCAGTCACTGAAGACCCTCGTTCTGTGAAAGAAAAAACATAATAAACCAACAATATACTTACCCTCCGCAGATCTGTAACGTCCAACGATGTAAATCCTTCTGAAGGGGTTAAAACATTTTGCAGCAAGGAGCTTTGCTAATGCAGGCTGTTCCTCGCTGCAAAACCCCAGGGAATGAGTCTAAATATAGATCAATGAGCTATATTTAGCTTCATTTGCGGTGAGGCGCCCTCTGCTGGCTGTTTATAGATCGTGGGAACTTGCCTAGAAAGCCTGGGAGCTTTCTAGGAAATTTCTCACGATCTATGAACATCCAGCAGAGGGCGCCTCACCGCAAATGAAGCTAAATGTAGCTCATTGATCTATATTTAGACTCATTCCCTGGGGTTTTGCAGCGAGGAGCAGCCTGCATTAGCAAAGCTCCTTGCTGCAAAATGTTTTAACCCCTTCAGAAGGATTTACATCGTTGGACGTTACAGATCTGCGGAGGGTAAGTATATTGTTGGTTTATTATGTTTTTTCTTTCACAGAACGAGGGACTTCAGTGACTGGATTGGGCGTAGAATAAAATACTCCAACAACCATTGTTTTTATTTCATTAAAATAATTTTAAATAATGTGTTTGTGTTTTATTTAACCCTTTCATTCAATTGGATTAATAATGGATAGGTGTCATAACTGACGCCTCTCCATTATTAATTAGGCTTAATGTCACCTTACAATAGCAAGGTGGCATTAACCCTTCATTACCCCATATCCCACCGCTACACGGGAATGGGAAGAGAGTGGCCAAGTGCCAGAATAGGCGCATCTTCCAGATGTGCCTGTTCTGGGGTGGCTGGGGGCAGATATTTTTAGCCAGGGGGGGGCCAATAACCATGGACCCTCTCCAGGCTATTAATATCTGCCCTCAGTCACTGGCTTTACTACTCTGGCGGAGAAAATTGCGCGGGAGCCCACGCTAATTTTTTCCGCCATTTAACCCTTTATTTTAAGAGCTAGAACGGCCAAATTTTGCAGATACACACTACTGACATTAGTAGTGTGGAATCTGCAAAAAAATGGAGAGAAGACATGGTTTACTGTATGTAAACCATGTCTCAAATCATGTCGGGTTTTAGGAAGGAGAATGAAAAAGCCGGTAATTGAATTACCGGCTTTCAAGCTGTGTAGCGCTGGAAAAAATATTAATATATATACATCTGTGTCTAATGATATATATATATATATATATATATATATATATATATATATATATATATATATATATATATATATATATATATATATATATATATATATATATATATATATATATAACAGTATATATATCTTTTTTTTTCCTTTTGGGACACATGGATCATTTCTATAGCGGTATGTTGGTTTTGCAAGCCTGCGAGAAAACCACGCAGTACGGATGCCATACGGATTACATACGGAAGATGCCATGCGCAAAAAACGCTGACACACCCTGCCTACGGAGGAGCTACGGACCACTATTTTCGGGACATTTCAGCGTATTACGGCCGTAATATACGGACCGTATTTTCATACGCTGAGTGTGAAGCCGGCCTAAGGCTGGTTTCACACTTGCGTTTTTGTCTGCAGCGTTTTTTTAAAAAAAAAAAGGCATGCGTTTTTTTCCCCCTGTATTTAACATTGAAAACGCATGCGTTTTTTTGTGTATGCGTTTGGTCGCGTTTTGCAACGCATGCGTTTTTTTTTCTAAAATGCTACTTGTAGTATTTTTAGAAGCGTTTTTTGGACCAAAAAAAAAACGCATGCGTTTTCATGCGTTTTTTTGGGGTCAAAAAATGCATTGGAGTCAATGGGGATGCATGCGTTTTTTGGTGCACGCGTTTTTTGCGTTAAAAAACGCACGCGTTTTTTGCGTTAAAAAACGCACGCGTTTTTTGCGTTAAAAAACGCATGCGTTTTTTTATTAAAAACCCTGAAAACAAACTAATATGACACCCCCCAACGTAAAGGTGATAAAGGGATCCTAACCCTACCCCTAACCCTAAGGGATCCTAACCCTACCCCTATCCCTACCCCCTTTATGGTTAGGGGTAGGGTTAGGATCCCTAAGGGTTAGGGGTAGGGTTAGGATCCCTTTAGGGTTAGGGTTATGATCCCTACCCCTAACCCTAACTATTTGTTTATAGTGGGTTTTTTACTTTATTTTAATGATTGGCAGCTGTCACACATTTCTCAGCATGCGTTTAAAAAACGCAAACGCATGAAAAAACGCATGTAAACGCGGTAAAACGCCGAGGTTTTTACACCACATGCAAAAACGCATGCGTCAAAAAAACGCAGCGTTTGCATGCGTTTTTTCACCATGCGTTTTTTGCGTTTTTTACCGCAAAAACGCACCCAAAAAACGCAAATGTGAAACCAGCCTAAAACCTGGCTTTTGCTGGCAAACTAATCAGGGGCTCCTATGTTGAAAGAGGCTGCGTGTCATGGAGAGCCTCACCTTTCACTAGGAAATAAAACACCTTATTCCTCATGCAGCACCGTGTTAAGCTCGGCCATCTGAAAACGGTCCTCATTTGAAGTTAACATGTTTTCATGAACTTTGGACGTTACTAGATAAAGCTACATTATAAACCAGAACAAAGATAAAGGGCATTGCTTGCCTACAGTCACTGCTTAAAAATATTACAACCTTGAAGGATTTTTTTTTTAAAGGGAACCTGTCACCCCGAAAATCGCGGGTGAGGTAATCCCACCGCCATCAGGGGCTTATCTGCAGCATTCTGTAATGCTGTAGATAAGCCCCCGATGTTACCTGAAAAAGGAGAAAAAGACGTTAGATTATACTCACCCAGGGGCGGTCCCGCTGCTGGTCAGGTCGGATGGGCATCTCTGGTCCGCTGCGGCGCCTCCTATCTTCTTTCCATGACGTCCTCTTCTGATCTTTAGCCACGGCTCCGGCGCAGGCGTACTTTGCTCTGCCCTGTTGAGGGCAGACAAAGTACTGCAGTGCGCAGGCGCCGAGCCTCTGACCTTTCCGGCGCCTGCGCACTGAAGTACTATCCTCTGCCCTCAAGAGGGCAGAGCAAAGTACGCCTGCGCCGGAGCCATGGCTGAAGATCAGAAGAGGACGTCATGGAAAGAAGATAGGAGGCGCCGGAGCGGACCGGGGACGCCCATCCGACCTGACCAGCAGCGGGACCGCCCCTGGGTGAGTATAATCTAACGTCTTTTTCTCCTTTTTCAGGTAACATCGGGGGCTTATCTACAGCATTACAGAATGCTGCAGATAAGCCCCTGATGCCGGTGGGATTACCTCACCCGCGATTTTCGGGGTGACAGGTTCCCTTTAAAATATGTATAGCAAAAAGTGTCGCCCTTTCTCAACACAAGCTAGGCCAGAGTATGCACTAGGCCTTAGTAACTTTGTGTTGAGGGTAACATCATTGCTCCATCCACTATTGCCTCCAGTAATGTTTTGGCAATGATGACAAAACATCTTTTCACAAAGACTATATAAAGTTAAAAGGGCTATAAAGGAATATAAAATATGGTAAAGCAAAGTGTTCTTCAAATAAAGGTGACGAAGGTGACGCATTCGGTTTTTTTGTAACCTTAATTTTAACCTGCTACAGTTCTTCAGTACTTCTGGTTTATGGGCATTATGTCCAAGCCCCAGTAAGATACAAATGTTCTCAGAGGAGAAGAAAACAAAAAACTACACAGCTTTTGACAGAAAGACATAAGTAGTACTTTTCCCATCATACTAGTGCTAAAAGGCACTGACCCACGACAGATGACAACAGCAAGTTGCAGTTGTTTTTAGTGGTGCGACTTGTATGAGACCTGCTGTTTAAACGACATGCCACTATGTAGCCCCAGTCTCATCCATACATCACTGAGCCATTACCACTTCTACATCAGTCTTTATTTCGGGTAAGGCTACTTTCACACTAGCGTCGGAATCTCCCCGTCGCAATGCGTCAGGGAGAGATTCAGACGCTAGCGTTTAGCGCATTGCACAATGAAGGCAGCGGATGCATTTCTCCGGCGCATCCGCTGCCCCATTGTAAGGTGCGGGGAGGTGGGAGCGGAGTTCCGGCCGCGCATGCGCGGTCGGAAAAAGCGGTCCGTCAGGAGCAAAAAAACGTTACATGTAGCGTTTTTTGCTCCCGACGGTCCGCAGAAGCACGACGCATCCGTCGCTCGACGGATGCGACGTGTGGCAATCCGTCGCAAATGCGTCGTCAATACAAGTCTATGGGGAAAAAACGCATCCTGCAAGCACTTTTGCAGGATACGTTTTTTCTGCAAAACGACGCATTGTGACGGATTGCAGAAAACGCTAGTGTGAAACTAGCCTTACATTGGTTTCATAGGTCACACATTCCTTCATATGGAACATTTTGTTCTGCATCCAGATGCTTAGCAACTAAACTCAAAATTACAATGCATGGTTAGGATGTGTGCACACATCTTTAAGACACCAGGAAACCTGCTGAAGTTTTCCTAGGAAAAGCTGGCAGTTTATATCCTGAAGCAGCTTCACTGACATTATTGACTGCATCCATTTTCTATTCTATAGATTAAACTATAACTCGAGAGCGGCTTCCTAGAGGAAGCTGTCCAATCAGTGAACATACAATTTCATTTAACGGCTTCATGGTTTCCGAACCCTCGAAGGGGTTAAAATAATTAACAAAAGACTAAACATGTGCACAGCAACGTCATTTTCACATTGCAGAGCATAGTTTTCATTTTCTGAGGTTGCTTTGGGGCACTTTTTGAGGCAGGTTCCAGACAAAATTCACCTGAAAAAGATGATGTACACAACCTCTTGTACCCTCTCCCCAATCTACAGTTTGTTTTGGAGAAAAAAAGCTAGACTTTACTAACCCTCTCCTGGTGCAGCACCGAGTCGTTATTGCCTGCAGCGCAGAAGTTAGTAAGAGTTTCCTGACCAGGTCAATTTTTCAGTTCTGACCAGTGTCAGTTTATGTAGTAGTAACTCTGGAACATTTCAAATCCCAGTGATTCTGAGATTGTTTTTTTGGGTGACACATTGTTCCTTATGCTATTTGTAACTTTAAATCAAAATATTTCAAGCTTCGTTATGAAACTATGAAAAATTTTGCAGCTTTAAGTTTTGATGCCCGTAAACAAGATAGTCATGCCACACAAAATTTAAAGGTACCACATCCCATCTGAAGTGACTGAGGGTCCTATGATAGAAAGCATTAAGCTACTTACTGGTAGCGGCATTTTTCGGAGGCCCATGACAGCACTACGAGAGAGGGGATCCGCCCTTCAGGAACAGGAAACCTACAGATACAAAAGGGCGGCACCTCTCCCCATGCATCAGTTGTATTTCAGAGCCTGAGAGGACTACCGCGGTTAGTAGCACACAAATATACATTATATACAGTTTATGTACAAAAATAATCCATCATATTGAACTATATACCACACTTGAGATCTATCTATCTCATTATATATACTATAGGAAGTGCAACCCCCACGTGAATAGGGAGGGAACTAAGGGTGCTGTCATGGGCCTCCGAAAAATGCCGCTACCAGTAAGTAGCTTAATGCTTTATTCGGATTCCCATGACAGCACTACGAGAGAATTACAGAGATGTAAACTACCTTAGGGAGGGACTATAGCCTGCAGCACCCTTAACCCGAAGGTGAGATCAGAAGAGAACCCCAAGTCCAACCTATAGTGCTTGAAAAAGGTGGAAGGGGATGACCACGTAGCTGCCTTACATATCTGGTCGATCGACACTCCAGATCTTTCAGCCCAGGATGTAGCCATGGCGCGGGTGGAATGTGCCCTCAGATTCTGCGGAGCCGGACCTCCACCTGCAGTATAAGCCAGAGAGATAGCCTCCCTAATCCACTTCGCTAGCGTGTACTTTGAAACTCTAAGACCTTTCCTGGGACCTTGGAAGGATAGAAACAACGCATCCTCTCTCTTCCAAGCATCAGTGACTGATATATATTCTAATAGACATCTCCTAACATCTAATGTATGGAGTAACTCCTCTTTGGAATTAGAAAGATTAGGGAGAAATGACGGTAACACTATCTCCTGAGATCTGTGAAAATCTGAGGCCACTTTTGGTAAATAAGCTGGATCTGGTCTGAGGACTACTCTGTCCTGTAAAAATTCTGTATAAGGGGACAGCCTAGAAAGAGCCTGTATGTCTCCTACCCTACGAGCAGATGTAATTGCCACCAAAAACGCTGTTTTGAGGGATAGTAATTTAAGTGAGGCTGAATGTAAGGGCTCAAATGGTTCCTTAGTCAAGGCTGAAAGGACTAGATTGAGATCCCAAGGCATTGACCTATTCCTGTGTATAGGTCTGGATCTACTAGATGCTTTGATAAACCTTGATACCCAATAATTACCCGCAATGTTACAAGAAAATAGAGCCCCCAGGGCTGATACTTGTACTTTTAGTGTACTTGTGGATAGAATTAGCTCTAGCCCCCTCTGCAGGAATTCTAGAATCTGGTTGATTGGTATACCCTCTTCAATATTAAAATTTGAAGAGGCCAGAAACTTCCTCCAAGTTCTAGAGTAGATCTTAGTTGTTATGTTTTTCCTACTCTTCATAAGGGTATCAATTAGGTTTGGAGAAAAACCTCTGCTTTTTAACAATGACCTCTCAAAAACCATGCCGTCAAATGGAGACCCTTCACTTGTGGATGGTTGATCGGACCTTGATGAAGTAAGTCCGGAATGTCCGGCAGCACCCAGGGGTCTTTCACGGACATGGTCCTGAGCCAGGAAAACCAAGCTCTTCTGGGCCAGAACGGAGCGATCAGTATGACTCTCGCTTGATCCTCCCTTATCTTTCTGACCACCAGCGGCAATAGATTGAGCGGGGGGAACGCATATGCCAATCGGAAATCCCATCTGATCAGGAAGGCATCCACTGCCAGTGGATATTCCCTGGGATTTAAGGAACAGAAATTTATCGTCTTTCTGTTGTGCTTGGTGGCAAATAAGTCCACTTCTGGATGACCCCACATGCGGACAATCCGGTTGAAGATCTTTGTGTTCAGAGACCATTCTCCTTGTTTTAAGGTGCTTCGACTTAGAAAGTCTGCTCTTATATTCTCTCTCCCTCTTATGTGAACTGCGGATAAAGATAGAAAATGGTTTTCTGCTGTCTGGAGCAGGCGATCCGCTACTTCCATCAGGGACTTGGAGCGTGTTCCACCCTGGTGATTCACATAGGCCACTGCCACCTGGTTGTCGGAGAGGATTTTGACATGGTGACCCTGTAGATATACGAGGAGTTCTTTAATTGAGAATTCAATTGCCATTAACTCCTTCTGATTGGAAGAGGCTGATGTTTGGGGATCCCATAACCCCTGGACTACTACGTCACCCATGTGTTACCCCCACCCCGTGGGGCTGGCGTCCGTCGTAATTACCCGAGTCACTTGAGTCACCCAGGGAACTCCTGCTGACAGATTGTCTTCCTCTAGCCACCATTTAAGAGATGCCAGAACCTCTGGACTCAATGTCATCTGACCCTGCAAGGAACCCTGTAAGACTATCATAATTCAGTACTTCAAACTGTAAAGGTCTGGAGTGGAACTGTGCCCAACAGACGGCGGGAATACAGGAAGTTAGGGAACCTAATAAAGACATAGCCTGTCTAAGAGTCATGGTTGGTTTATTAATTGCTTTTAATACCTGTTGTTGGATATGGAGCAGTTTATCAGGTGGAAGACGGCATTGTTGGGACTCGGAATCTAACAGCAGCCCTAGAAATCTCTGGGTTTTTAGGGGTTGTAATCGGGATTTTTCATAGTTTATAATCCAGCCCAGATGTTCTAGTTTGGACATAGCTGTTTTTACCTGAGCAAGGCAATGGTCTGCTGAGTTTCCAACTATCAGGAAATCATCCAGATAAGGGATTATGAGGATATCAGATTCACGTAAGTGCGCCATGACCTCCGCAACAACTTTAGTGAATACTCTGGGAGACGTTGAGAGGCCGAAGGGAAGGGCTCTAAATTGAAAGTGTCGAACAATACCCCCCATAGACACCGCCACACGTAGAAACCTCTGAAAGTTTTCATGGATAGGAACATGATAATACGCATCTTTTAAGTCCACAACTACCATGAAGCAGTGTTTGAACAACATTTTTATTGCAGAGCTGATTGACTCCATTTTAAATGTGGCCTTAACCAGGTATTCATTAAGGGATTTAAGGTTAATAATAGTCCTAAATGACCTGTCTGGTTTTTGAATCAGAAATAGAGGAGAGTAGAATCCACTCCCTCTTTCTGACTCTGGGACCTCAATCAGCACGTTTTTAAGGCATAAACTCACAACTTCTGCCTCTAAAGCCGTCTGTTCAATAGTGGAGGAGCGTAAGGGGGTTAACAAATTTATCCCGAGGCCAGTGAATAAATTCCAATTTCAGACCTTCTGAAATAATACCTCGGACCCAGTCACTATTTGAGATGTTAGTCCATGCGGAAGAGAAGGCTGACAATCTCCCTCCCACAGGGATTGCTAGTCATTGGTCCGGTTTCTTACGTTCTTTTGAGGAACGGCGGAACATGTAACCCGTACCTTTCCTGCGTCTATCCTCAAATCTAAAATTCTCTCTAGAGGGCGAGGATGCGCGCTTCCTTCCGCGACCAAATCTCCTCCTGTTGAATGGACGCCGAAAAGAGGCTGATGACAAACTAGGGAATTTTTTCTTGTCATCTCCAGCCTTTTCAAGCAGCTCATCCAAGGTTGGCCCAAAGAGATATTCCCCTTTGCATGGAATAGCGCATAATTTGGACCTTGATTGAATGTCACCCGACCAACATTTCAACCACAGGGCTCTACGAGCCGCGTTGGAGAGTCCTGCTGCTCTGGCCGCCATTCTGACCGAATCGACCGACGCGTCCGACAGGAAAGCCACAGCATCTTGAATCACCGGAAGCGCACTTAGAATAGAACTTCTGGAAGCGCCTTCTTTAAGCTGGGATTCCAACTGTTCCAGCCAGACCATTAGGGATCTGGCTGTACAAGTCGCAGCCACTGCCGGTCTCAAGGATCCGGCTGCCATCTCCCAAGTACCTTTAAGGAAAGTATCCGCCTTCCTGTCAAGAGGGTCTTTAAGGGATCCCATGTCCTCGAAAGGTAATGCGGCTCTCTTTGATGCCTTTGCCACAGCGGCATCTAATTTAGGGGCCTTGTCCCAGGTATCCACAGTCGTATCCTCAAAGGGATACCTGCGTTTTAAAGCTGGTGGTAATGAGCCTTTCTTCTCCGGTTTCTTCCATTCTCGGAGAATCAGGTCTTGAATTTTATCATTCACCGGGAAGGATCTACGCTTCTTGTGTTCCAAGCCACTGAACATTAGCCCAAGACGGGAAAGCTGAGTCTTAGGTTCTTCTAGGCCCATCGTACCTCTGACCGACTTAACTAATTTATCCACCCGGTCCAGAGGCAGACAGAATCGGCCAGATTCCTCTTCTGATGACGAGGAAGAGAGATTTGAGCCATAAGAACCTTCCTCTTTATCTTCCTCTGACGAATCAGAGATCACCGAGGCTCTCTGTTTTGAACTTCCCGCCTGGGACATAGACCGCAGGGATTCCCTTACTTCTGTACGGATCATCTCACGTAGATTAGCCGTAGAAGCAGATTCTTCCGCTACCTAGGGGAGGACAATAAGGGTGATACCATCTATCTAGCCTGATGTCACTCAACCCCTCCACTCCTGTAGACCTCACCATCTGTTGTATACAGGAGGCGCATAATTTTTTAGTATAAGAATCTGGTAACGGGACTTCACACAGGGCACACTCCTTATGTTTCGACTTTGCACTTTTCTTCCCCTAGAATGACAAAGTATAAGGGGCCCGCGTCACTGAGTGAGCATTCACGTAGATCTCTTACCAGTGTACGCCAACAAAGGTACCGGAACACGAGGGGGTTCTTTGCCAGTCGATGCTCTAGATCCCTGCTTGGACGAGCTTTTACGGCTGGACTGGTCACTCCTGGCATGCTCCTTCTCCGTGGGCTTTTGTCGCACCTCCTCCGACAGCTGAAGCTGCCGCTCACCATCACTCTCCATGATGTGGATGTGACCAAAGGCAGAGCTCTAAATCCAGCTCCTGCTTAAATCCCCCTCAGATCCGGTCAGCAGGCTGCCTGGCGCTACTCTCATTGGTTCCTGCTGATGAGGCAACAGCTGGGGGGTCAGCGCAGTGTGTGAGGAGTCCGGCGTTCAGGATCGATGGGCGCCGCCATCTTGGATGAACTGCGCATGCGCAGTTCCCCAGTGACCCGGAAGCGCCTGCTGACTCTGCCCCCTCGACGTCACTGCACCCGAAAACGCTCCAGCTAACGCTGAGAGCGATGCAGGACGCCGAAGAGCACGCAGCAGCGCTCCGGATAGCGTTCCCCTCCTGGCACCGCTACCTCACCACCGCGCTGCACCACCACATGAACCGAAGGAGCGCTATACTTACCGGGGCCGGCGCTGAAGGAGATCAGGAATCCTCTGGACTCTGCTCCCTGCTGTCTACGTCACTGACGTGCAGTCCAGCCAGGACCACCGTGACATCTTCCAGGGGCTTCCGCACCAGCCGAGGTAGGAGACCCCCCCGCTACCTGATTCGGTCCGGCCGGCCTGGGATCCATTACGAGATTCATCTGTAGGATCCTGTCCCTTCAGGAACAGGAAACCAACTGATGCATAGGGAGAGGTGCCGCCCTTTTGTATCTGTAGGTTTCCTGTTCCTGAAGGGCGGATCCCCTCTCTCGTAGTGCTGTCATGGGAATCCGAATAAAAATTACATTTTAATCACATTATGTTTTAGCCCCAAATTTTAAAATTTTCACATGGTGAAAACTGGCAACAAAGTTTGTTACACTCTCTGCTTAACATGGTAATACCCTATATATGACTACAGTACTGCTCAGCCACACAAACTCTGAATATTCTTTTTCTGTCAGGTTTTAAATTTCAGTTAAGGGACTAGCACATACGAGAACCCTTGAAAAGGGTTGCAAGCTTGCATATTTTGGCCAAAAAATTGAGCAATAGCTCAGGTAATGTATTTTGTACATTATTTTCATCCATGCATGCATGTTCGTTGAGTGTATGTGGTGCCTGTCCTTGTGGGGTCCACTTACACAGTGCTGGGCAGCCCATCTGATCCATTAGTATTGGCGTCATCAATAGGCTGTAAGAAAAACACTGCAAGGAACTGCTGACTTGACATCAGAGCTGCCGACAAGAATAGGCACTTGAAGCAACAGACTCTGTAGTAGACCAAAAGAGTGAGTAAAGGTACTGTCACACTAGACGATATCGCTAGCGATCCGTGACGTTGCAGCGTCCTCGCTAGCGATATCGTCCAGTGTGACAGGCAGCAGCGATCAGGCCCCTGCTGGGAGATCGCTGGTTGGGGAAGAAAGTCCAGAACTTTATTTCGTCGCTGGACTCCCCGTAGACATCGCTGAATCGGCGTGTGTGACACCGATTCAGCGATGTCTTCGCTGGTAACCAGGGTAAACATCGGGTAACTAAGCGCAGGGCCGCGCTTAGTAACCCGATGTTTACCCTGGTTACCATCCTAAAAGTAAAAAAACAAACACTACATACTTACCTACCGCTGTCTGTCCTCCAGCGCTGTGCTCTGCTCTCCTCCTGCTCTGGCTGTGAGCGTCGGTCAGCCGGAAAGCAGAGCGGTGACGTCACCGCTCTGCTTTCTGGCTGCCCGGCGCTCACAGCCAGACCAGAGAAGCAGAGCGCCGAGGACAGACAGCGGAAGGTAAGTATGTAGCGTTTGTTTTTTTACTTTTTAGGATGGTAACCAGGGTAAACATCGGGTTACTAAGCGCGGCCCTGCGCTTACTTACCCGATGTTTACCCTGGTTACCGGGGACCTCGGGATCGTTGGTCGCTGGAGAGCTGTCTGTGTGACAGCTCTCCAGCGACCAAACAGTGATCCGGATCGTTGTCGGTATCGCTGCAGCGTCGCTATGTGTGACGGTACCTTAAGAGTGTTTTTTTCCTTTTGTAAAACAAACTGCAGCCGGGAGACCAAAAAAATCCCTTTAAGGCCACGAGCAAATGTTGAGTATTTGGTCAGTATTTTACCTCCGTATTTGTAAGCCAAAACCACGTCACCACTTCTGCATTTTTTACCAGCTCCTGGTTTTGGTTTACAAATATGGAGGTAAAAAACAGGTCAAACACTGAACGTGTGCACATGGCCCAAGAATGATGTTATATCACCGCTTTTAATGTAAATGCCCTCATTCACATTAGACTGGTCCAGACAACATAAGCCAACAGTAATGTACAAAGACAGATTATGTTGGGCAGTTAGAATTTTAACACCAAATCCTCTCGATCATCAGGAGCTAATCTACTGCCAGACCTATAACGCAGAAGCTCTCGATTGATGTGTATGTGGGGGAATTGGGAGATACAGAAAGCAGTCAAATGAGTGCTCAGCCAACAGCTATCATGTAGCCAGCTTTAATCCATAGCAAACAACTACTTCCCGCTTTTAGGCTATGTGCACACGTTGCGGATTGTATGCGTTTTTTGCAGAGTTATTTCGCTGCGAAAACACATACACAACACAGCCCATTGAATTCAATGGGATTCCGCAATGCTGTGCCATATTCGCCATTTTCCGATACCAGCAGCGTCTCCATTTTTCATGATCTCGGGTCGGGTGAGGGCTTATTTTTTGCGTGCCGAGCTGACGTTTTTAATGATACCATTTTGGTGCAGATACGTTCTTTTGATCGCCTGTTATTGCATTTTAATGCAATGTCGCGGCGTCAAAAAACGTAATTCTGGCGTTTCAATTTTTTGGGGGGCTACGCTGTTTAGCGATCAGGTTAATGCTTTTTTTATTGATAGATCGGGTGATTCTGAACGCGGCGATATACATGTGTAGGTTTGACTATTTTTATTGTTTTATTTTGAATGGGGCGATTTAAACTTATATTTTTTTTCATATTTTTTTAAACTTTTTTTTTTTTTTTTTTTTTTTACTTTTGCTATGCTTCAATAGCCTCCATGGGAGGCTAGAAGCTGGCACAACTCAATCGGCTCAGCTACATGGGAGCTATCATTAGATCGCTCCTATGTAGCTGAAATCCTGCATTGCAGCAGCACTCCATCTGCGCACGCGCGGCCTCAGGAAGATGGCCGCCCCCACCGATGACAAGGGTAATAGCGCAGATCGCGCGCTTTTTCTTCACCTGCGCGCGATCTCTTCTGCGCACGCGTAGCATCCCGCGGCCATTTTCCTGAAGCCCCGTGCAGCAGAGCACTCCATCTGCGCACGCGCGGCCCCAGGAAGATGGCCGCCCCCACCGATGAAAGGGATAACAGCGCAGATCGCGCGCTGTTTCTTCACGTGCGCGCAGGGAATTCGGCACTTGGACATGCGCACACCACTACGCCACCAACGGAAAGCTGGGGAAGAAAAGAGCGATGTCACCACGCCCACCCGACCAGCCTGATTGACAGGCGAAAACGGCGACTTTGGTAATGTATTTCTCAGCATAGGTGGGGAATCAGGGTACACTACATACACTATAGTAACGCACAGCGCAGGCCCTATATAACAGTATTTATATCTCAATCTGAAAAAACGGGGTGACAGGTTCCCTTTAAAGTAAAAGTATGGCCACAATGCCCTGTTATTTGCAGCCTGGTTCTGGTTTAATTCACGTTAGAAGTTTTGGTGCAATAGCCTCTTCGTGAATAGGGCCGTCGGCAGCTCTGCAGTAGCCCCTCCGCATTCTTATGAGCCCATTTTAAATTTTGCGCTGGTGCCGCCCGCAGAGCTTGCACACATTCATGACCCACTGCAGGTTGCTAGCGAACAGTGAACTCACTGAGCTCAACTTGCGTGAGCTCAAGTGACATTTTCTCACAGTGCTGAGGTCATCGCAGTTCAGCCCAGCTGGGAACACAGCCTCGATGATCTGCAGTAACCTCTATTGGGTCACCGCAGTGATTCTCAGCCTGGACGGTCGCATCTTGGCAACGTCCAGGTTGCAAACCAATTATCCCCAGACATGAATTACGGCGTTGGACAGAAAGTCAGACAGGTTGGGGATATTTTTTATTTTTGATTCATTACAGGAGAAAGAGGGCTTCGGTGGAATTAGGAGAGTATAAACTATGTTTGTTATTTTTAAATAAAAATGGAAAAGCGTGTTTTGTTTTTATTTCCCTGAAATGAAGTGTCATTAGAGATCATCGGTTCAGGGGCTGAGCTAGTTTCTGCGTGATGTGCACAATGACAGCGCAGTTTCTTGCTGGCTCAGATCCGCAGTAAGAAACTGGAAGCAGAGCACCATCACTTCCCATTGTCAGAATACCCGGTGTGCAGAGACCAAGCGCCACCTCTGCAAGTGACATCCCTGTTCTCTGCATGCCAGGTATTCTGGCAACGCACACTGACTGTGCTCTCTGTTGCCGATTGGATACTGATGATTGGCCCTTGTCAGTGCAAAGTATGAGATCTAATTTGGCTAAGGGAGAGGCTCTGGAAGGGTACCGTCACACAGTGGCACTTTGGTCGCTAGGATGGCACGATCCGTGACGTTCCAGCGATATCCTTACGATCTCGCTGTGTCTGACACGCTACTGCGATCAGGGACCCCGCTGAGAATCGTACGTCGTAGTAGATAGTTTGAAACTTTCTTTCGTCGCTGGATCTCCTGCTGACATCGCTGAATCGGCGTGTGTGACGCCGATTCAGCGATGTCTTCACTGGTAACAAGGGTAAACATCGGGTTACTAAGCGCAGGGCCGCGCTTAGTAACCCGATATTTACCCTGGTTACCAGTGTAAATGTAAAAAAAAAAAAAAAAAACACTACATACTTACATTCCCGGTGTCTGGTCAGGTCCCTCGCCTTCAGCTTCCCGCACTGACTGGTGAGCGCCAGCCGGCCGTAAAGAACAGCGGTTACGTCACCGCTCTGCTTTCCGGCGCTCACTGTCAGTGCAGAGAAGCACAGCGCCGAGGGACGCGACAGGAATGTAAGTATGTAGTGTTTGTTTTTTTTTACGTTTACGCTGGTAACCAGGGTAAACATCGGGTTACTAAGCGCGGCCCTGCGCTTAGTAACCCGATGTTTACCCTGGTTACCGGGGACTTCGGGATCGTTGGTCGCTGGAGTGGTGTGTGACAGCTCTCCAGCGACCAAACAGCGACGCTGCAGCGATCGACATCGTTGTCGTATCGCTGCAGCGTCGTTTTAGTGTGACGGTACCCTTAGGGGTAAAGTTTCTCCTTGTGAAGAGTGACACACCAGCTCTGGCTTGTCAAGCTAAGGAGGCTTATTCGCTGTACAATGCTACTCTGGGAAATTTATATTAGAAAATAGTTTACATCACGGGTGGGGAACATGCAGTGACTTCATGCGGTCCTGTGCTTTTCTACTGGTGATCTGTGTTCCCCACCAGTGCTGTATGCGCTTCCTGCGTGTGATGTGCAGACAGCGCCTCCTGCGTGTGATGTGCAGACAGCGCCTCCTGCGTGTGATGTGCAGACAGCGCCTCCTGCGTGTGATGTGCAGACAGCGCCTCCGCGACTACTATGTGGTGTATATACAGCTGTCTCAGCGTCTCCTATGTGATGTGATTTACATAGCTTATTATATTGACACAAACCTGGAAAAGCAGCTGTGAGAAGTAACATGACCATTATCACCTAACATCACAGCTGCACCAAAATAAAAGCAGCTCCAGCTGTCACATTAAAGGTGAGTAACTGTAATTGTTTGACTAAATATACCGGGGTAATTTTCAAGGTGATTATTTTTGTGTGACCCCCCAAATGATGGTAGAAATTTCTAAATGGGCCCCGGCTGGAGAAAATGCAATCCAGGGGTGGGGAACCTATCGCACTAAATAGATAAAAATGAATGTTCATCCTAAATCCCTATTTTGGACCACCCATTTAAAATAACCTCTGGTGGCAGACTCTCTGTCCCACCTAGAGAACTTAGCAGCTCAGTTACATATTACGAATAATGTGTCTGTCTCTGGAATAAGACATCGGATCACAGGTATCGTTTTACTCAGCTTCCTATGAACTGTATGCACATATAGACAATATAGGAGGGTTGATCCTACTTACAGATTCACATTAACCCCTTAGTGACAGAGCCAATTTGGAACTTAGGCTACTTTCACACTAGCGTCGGCCCGTCGCAGTGCGTCGGCCCGTCGCAGTGCGTCGGGCCGACGTACCGACGCATCCTGTCTCAACGCTGCACAATGGGGGCAGCGGATGCATTATTACAACGCATCCGCTGCCCCATTGTGAGTTGGGGGGAGGAGGGGGCGGAGTTCCGGCCACGACACACCAAAAACGTTACAAGCAACGGCGGTTGTGATGTGTGACAATGCGTCGCTAATACAAGCCTATGGAGAAAAAACGCATCCTGCAGACAACTTTGCAGAATGCATTTTTTTCTGCAAAACGACGCATTGTGACGGAGGCCAAACAACGCTAGTGTGAAAGTAGCCTTAAAGGGAACCTGTCACCCCGTTTTTTCAGATTGAGATAAAAATACTGTTAAATAGGGTCTGCGCTGTGCGTTACAATAGTGTATGTAGTGTACCCTGATTCCCCACCTATGCTGCGAAATACATTACCAAAGTGGCCTTTTTCACTTGTCAATCAGGCTGGTCAGGTCAGGTGGGCGTGGTGACATCGCTCTTTTCTTCCCCAGCTTTCCGTTGGTGGCGTAGTGGGGTGCGCATGTCCAAGTGCCGAATCCACTGCACGCAGGTGAAGAAAAAGCGAGCGATCTGCGCTATTACCCTTGTCATTGTCGGCTTCAGGAAAATGGCCGCCGCGATCTCCATCTGCGCACGCGCGGCATCCCGCGGCCATTTTCCTGAAGCCCCGTGCAGCAGAGCACTCCATCTGCGCACGCGTGGCCTCAAGAAGATGGCCGCCCCCACCGATGACAAGGGTAATAGCGCAGATCGCGAGATCGCATGCTTTTTCTTCACCTGTGCGCAGTGGATTCGGCACTGCGACATGCGCACACCACTACGCCACCAACGGAAAGCTGGGGAAGAAAAGAGCGATGTCACCACGCCCACCTGACCAGCCTGATTGACAGGCGAAAACGGCGACTTTGGTAATGTATTTCGCAGCATAGGTGGGGAATCAGGGTACACTACATACACTATTGTAACGCACAGCGCAGGCCCTATTTAACAGTATTTTTATCTCAATCTGAAAAAACGGGGTGACAGGTTCCCTTTAACGACCAAGAAATTTCTAACAATTCTGACCACTATCACGTTATGCGGTTATAACTCTGGAATCATGCCGATTCTGAGACGGTTTTTTATTGTGACATATTGTACTTCATGTTAGTGGTAAAATTTCTTCGATATGACTGGCGTTTATTTATGAAAAAAAAAAATATGGCAAAAATGTGGAAGATTTTCAAACTTTGAATTTTTATACTCTTAAATCAGAGAGATATCACACAAAATAGTTACTGCATTTTTCAGACTATAAGACGCAGTCTTCCCCCACAAATATTTTTTTTTTTTTAAGGGAAAATGGGGGTGCGTCTTTTAGTCGGAATATACTTACAAATACTGTGGCGGCAGCAGGAGTCGGGCGATTCTGTGGCGGTCCCGGTCCGATGAGAACACTCCCTTCCCAGGCTGGTGTGGCAGTGCTCTTTGGTGCGGTGGGCTCCACCGGCATTTTGTGAAAGCCCAGAGGCCACCCGCACATCCATTGTTGCGATGTGGTGGTCTCTGGGAAAATGGCCGCCGGGTGTGGTCATTGTGGTGCACGCTCCGATTGAGATCTTGGCAAAGAACTTGTCTACTGCGATCTCGGGACAAGATCTTGTTGCCGATATCTCAATCTGCTGCGATGCAGTGGCCTCCGGGAAAACGGTTGCCGGGGGCGGCGCATGTTCAAATTGAGATCTTGTCCCGAGATCTCGGGATGAGATCTTGCTGCCAACATCTCAATCTGAGCATGCGTTGCCC
The DNA here is from genome assembly GCF_032444005.1 of Ranitomeya imitator. Lineage (NCBI taxonomy): Eukaryota > Metazoa > Chordata > Amphibia > Anura > Dendrobatidae > Ranitomeya > Ranitomeya imitator. The sequence continues at coordinate 578,134,124 of NC_091283.1, read as the reverse complement.
CCAGTGGCCATTTTCCAAGAGGCCACCGCATCACAGCAATGAATGTGTGGGAGCCTACGGGCTTTCATGAAATGCAGGCGGAGATCCCACACCACAAAGCACCACCGCCACACCAGCCTGGGTGACCACGATCCACCAGCGCTGCCGATCCCCCTGGTAAGCTGAATTGAACTGTAAGATGGACCCCCATTTGACACATTAATTTTTTTCCCTATTTTCCTTCGGAAAATTTGGGGTGCGTCTTATGGTCCGGTGCATCTTATAGTCCAAAAAAAATAAGGTAATAAGCAACATTTCCTGCATGTGTACTTTATATCAGCACAATTCTGGAAACAATGTTCTTTGTTAGGAAGTTATAAGGGTTAAAAGTTTTCTAATTTTTCCAACAAAATTTACAAAACCATTTTTTTTAGAGACCACTTCACATATGAAGTGAGTTGGGGGGGGGGTCAATATAGCAGAAAATACCCAAAAGTGACACCATTCTAAAAAATTGCACACTTCAAGGTACACAAAACCACATTCAAGAAGTTTATTAACCATTCAGGTGCTTCACGAGAACTAAAGCAAAGTGGAAGGAAAAAAATTAACATTTTACTTTTTTCACAAAAATCTTTGGAACCAATTTTTTTTATTTTTACAAGGGTATCAAAAGACAATGGACCACAAAATTTCTTGTGCAATTTCTCCTGAGTACGCCGATACACCGCATGTGGGGGTAAGCTATTGTTTGTGCGCATGGAAGGGAGGGAGCACCATTTAACTTTTTGAACACAAAATCGGCTACAATCAATGATGGGTGCCATGTCACATTTGGAGACCCCCCAGATGTACCTAAACAGTGGTACCCCCCAATTCAAATTCCAACCATAGATCAACCAGATATCTTCCCTCTCGTAATCACAGGTCCTCCCAAAACCTTCTCTCCTCCACACTTATTCGCTCCTCACCCAACTGAATCCAAGACTTCTCCTGAATATCCCCCATCCTCTGGAATTCTTTGCCCCAACACCTCCATCAACCACATTCGGATCCTTCAGATGGAACCAGAAAACCCATCTCTTCAGGAAAGCTTACAGCCTGCACTGACCCCACTGCCTCCTCACCACCACCAGAGCTACCTCCTCACCAACACCGGAGCTACTGCAAGCCCCCAACCCACTGTCTCCTTCACCACCATCCTGTAGAATGTAAGCCTCACAAGGGCAGAATCCTCGCCCCTCTGTATCAATCTGTAATTGTTAGTTTGCTTGCTATGATATCTGTAAGGCTAGTTTCACACTAGCGTTTTGCTGATCTGCAAACTTCCTCCGTGAAGCCCCACCCTCGGCCACACCTCCGCCGCTAGCTCCGCCCACTTCTGCATGCGGCCGGCATGCGGCCTGTGTACCTATCTTTAACATTAGGTACGCAAGTCGTGCAGCTGTATGCGGATGCTTCCGCATGCGTCGTTTTGATGCGGAGAAAAAAAATTGCTACAAGCTGCATCCTACGCTGGTCGCGGCATCGTCATCCGCATATAGCGGCAAGACCTGCGTACCTAATATTAAAGATAGGTACGCAGGTCGCATGCAGCAGTAGGCGGAGTTAGCGGCAGAGGTGCAGCCAAGGGCAGGGCTTCACGGAGGAAGTCCGCAGCCCTCCGCAGATCAGCAAAACGCGAAAATGAAATCGGCCTAATTTGTATGTCACCCCTTCTCATGTACAGCACCATGGAATCAATGGTGCTATATATTATTATTATTATTATTAACCTACTTTAGCCAAACCCTAACTAATAAACAGGGGATGATAAAGTGGGGGGTTTACTTACTTTTTTTTTTTATTTTGATCACTGTGATAGGGTCTATTACAGTGATCAAAATGAAGCAATGAAAAAAAAATTTCCTATTTTTGCCGGTTGGCAGATCTCAGCGGGCGCACTGCACATGTGCCCACCATTTTCTCCTGTAAAAAGATGCTGGCGGCCTAGGGGACTTCACGGGGGGATTGCAGGGACAACAGAGGTACTGAGGAGGAAATCAGGGGACTATATTCCTATTAAAGGGAACCTGTCACCCCGTTTTTTCAGATTGAGATAAAAATACTGTTAAATAGCCGAAATTGCACCTCGGCTTCAGGAAAATGGCCGCCGCGATCTCCATCTGCGCACACGCGGCATCCCGCGGCCATTTTCCTGAAGCCCCGTGCAGCAGAGCACTCCATCTGCGCACGCGCGGCCTCAGGAAGATGGCCGCCCCCACCGATGACAAGGGGTAATAGCGCAGATCGCGCGCTTTTTCTTCACCTGCACGCAGTGGATTCGGCACTTGGACATGCGCACACCACTACGCCACCAACGGAAAGCTGAGGAAGAAACAGTGATGTCACCACGCCCACCCGACCTGACCAGCCTGATTGACAGGCGAAAACGGCGACTTTGGTAATGTATTTCGCAGCATAGGTGGGGAATCAGGGTACACTACATACACTATTGTAACGCACAGCGCAGGCCCTATTTAACAGTATTTTTATCTCAATCTGAAAAAACGGGGTGACAGGTTCCCTTTAAATGGAAAATCTGATTTATTTATTTTGTTGCAGTCGGCGTTATACCGCTAGTAATGGCGATCGCAACACCGGGGTCGGTAAAAACAAACACGAATCATGTTCTCTGGGGGCCGCTATACACTTATTTCTCAGCGCCGTTAAAAAGCGGCGCTGTGGTTTAAAGGGAACCTGTCACCCCGAAATTCGCGGGTGAGGTAAGCCCACCGGCATCAGGGGCTTATCTACAGCATTCTGTAATGCTGTAGATAAGCCCCCGATATTACCTAAAAGATGAGAAAAAGACGTTATATTATACTCACCCAGGGGCGGTCCCGCTGCTGGTCCGGTTGGATGGGCGTCTCTGGTCTGCTGCGGCGCCTCCCATCTTCATTACAAGACGTCCTCTTCTGATCTTCAGCCACGGCTCCAGCGCAGGCGTACTTTGCTCTGCCCTGTTGAGGGCAAAGTACTGCAGTGCGCAGGCGCCGGGCCTCTGACCTTTCCGGCGCCTGCGCACTGCAGTACTATCCTCTGCCCTCAAGAGGGCAGAGCAAAGTACGCCTGCGCCGGAGCCGTGGCTGAAGATCAGAAGAGGACGTCTTGTAATGAAGATGGGAGGTGCCGCAGCAGATCGGAGACACCCGTTTGACCTGACCAGCAGCAGGACCGCTCCTGGGTGAGTATAATATAACGTCTTTTTCTCCTCTTTTAGGCAACATCGGGGGCTTATCTACAGCATTACAGAATGCTGTAGATAAGCCCCTGATGCCGGTGGGCTTACCTCACCCGCGATTTTCGGGGTGACAGGTTCCCTTTAAGTACCCTTAACTGCCACCGTTAAAAGGCGTATCGGTGGCCGTTAAGGGGTTAAAATGCATATTTAAAAGAGGTTGTCCATTACTCTTTTCATTTATGACTTCGGATAGGTCATTAATGCGGGGTCCCCACACCGGCACCCCACAGATCAGCTGGGTCAGGAAGTACCCACTTGCTGAGCTGATCCGTCCACTGATGGTGGTCGGGGGCTTGGTACTGCACATCGCCTCCTATTGAAATCAGTGATGCAGATGTGTAGCCCCCTGCAGCGGTTACTATCAGAGGACTAGCTTGGTAAGAGAGTACATCCGGCCGGCTGACCGGTGTGTTAGTTTGCACTTTGGAGGGTCGCACCACGGTCTGCTACATGCCAGCGCCAACTGGAGATATGATTGGTTTCATCAGATCAGTGACTACATGAACGGGATTAAAACCAAGGAGCAGCAAAGTAACAGTAATCATCACAGTATCAAATAAGGAACACCTGACAAATTCACATCACGGAAAATCCGGCTCCATGCACGTAGTGTAAATATACATGTAACCACCGTGTCGGAGTCTGCACTCATCACTACCGTAGCAGTGCATTACCGCAGCAGTGCATTACCGCTGCTGCACCTTGTAAACCGTGGTACAGCATGGCATGGCCGGGGCCTCATCGTGCGCGCCATAGTGCGCAGGCAGAACACATGCATATTGCCGCCAATGCACTGCCCGACGTGCACAATCACCGTTAAACATGGCGCTCACCTACTCCGAGCGTCGTCCTTGCTTTCTCTGCACACGAAACCGTTCCCGAACACAAAGCCTGCTCACGTCCCGGAGCGCCCCACAACGAAGTCTTGCTTTACGGCAAACCCCGCCTATCTCCTTGGCCTCGGAAAGCCGAGCGCTTGCGATTTGCCGCGCCAGAATCGTGACGTCACCTTCCTGACCAACCTTCCGTCGCCATCTTGTCTCCGAACGGTTCTTGTCAGTTAATGGCTGGTGATGACGTAGAACACGTTACCTGCTCAATTCTTATTTCAAAATACGTTAAATAAACGTTATGTCAGAAAAAAAACAAGAGAATGTAGTTCTGTCATAAAGAGCTGGTTAGTTTTCCTCACGGGCCAGAAGTCACTGGCAGATTTGCTTAGGGCATAATGCGTTATATCTTTTCTGAGGTAAAATATGTTCACATCTGTTTTTAAACACAACTGTATTTCTTTTTTCTGCCTGTAGCCTTGCCAATTCAGATAAAAATCAAAGAAAAAGGCATAAATACTTAAAAATTTACAAAGGAATATTAAACATGCTCCAGCCTTGAGGCTATGTGCACACGCTGCGGATTACTCTGCAGATTTTTCCAGACTGATTTTGGTAAATCCGCAGGTAATCCGCACTGCGGATTTACCTCATTTTTTGTGCGGATTTCGCCTGCAGTTTTACATCTGCGGATTCCTATTATGGAGCAGGTGTAAAAGCGCTGTGGAATCCGCATAAAGAATTGACATGCTGCGGAATAAACAACGCTACGTTTCCGCAGCATGTGCACTGCAGATGTTGTTTTCCATAGGTTTACATGGTACTGTAAACTCATGGAAAGCTGCTGCGAATCTGCAGCGGACAATCCCCTGCGGATCCGCAGCTAAATCTGCAGCGTGTGCACATACCCTTAGGAAGTAAGCTGGTTTCGGCCTCTGGAGCCCTCAGGTTTTTCAGCATGGTGGCTCAGAGATTAGAACCTGATGGGGCACTGGATTCAAATCCCCCCAATGTGGTTTCCTCCCACACGCCGTAGACATACTGAGGGTATTTTCACACTGGACATTTTTGCTGCTTTTTTCTGCAGCAAAACGTGATTTCTTGGTTGGAAATAAGCTGCGGCAAAAACGCAGGTTTAGTTGCGTTTTTAGTGCATTTTTTGGGCTAACTTGTGTCTGTTTGTCCATGTTAATGTCCCTGACTTTTCTACAGAAAAAAAACTGCAAACAATGATACCTTCATTTTTTCAACACCCATTCAAGCCAATGGGTGAAAAACTCTGCAAAAACGCTGAAGTGGCATGGTCTATGTTCAAAAAAAGCAGCAAAGCACAAAATCTTGATGACAAAAAAAACAATGTGTGTATGAGATTTTTGAAATCCCATAGGCTTTGCTGGTACTGTAAAAAGCAGCTGAAAATTAGCATTAAAAAAGAAAATGCAGCAAAAATGCCCAGTGTGAACATACCTTGATAGGGAATTCACATTGTGAGCCCCAATGGGGACAGTGCCAATGATGTCTGTAACACGCTGTGAAATTAATGGCGCTGTATAAGGTTGGTTTCACACTTGCGTTTGGCTGGTCTGCGTATGGCTGCGTACATCCTCCGTTAAGCTCCGCCTACTTCTGCATGCATCCTACTTCGTCCTTTGTACCTGCGAACGCAACTCTTTGTGTTCCCGTGCGGTTGGCGGGCACGTCAAAATGCCGCATGCGGAAACATCTGCATACAACGCATGTCCCTGCGTACCCAATGTTATAGCAGATCCGTTGAAAAACCGGATCCGTTGCATCCGTTTTTTCATCCGTTTCTTCCATTTTTTTTTTCCACGGATCCATTTTTTCATATCTCCAAATGGGAGGCTTCCAAACGTGATTGGCTACTGTAAAATAATGGAAACCTATATATTGAGTGTTTTAACACCCCATCTTTGAGAGGTTGTAGAGCAAGTGGCAGAAATAGAAGGAGTTCTAGCAAATATTGTGACCATCTATCCATCAGGCAGGTTGCTGGCAGGCTTCTTGCTTGTATGCTTCTTGCTGGTACATTGAGGAAAGAAGCCACATGGCAGGTTTATGTAGATTTGGGGCTGTCTGGCCAATTGGCTACTAAATACAGATTTGGAGCATGCCCATTGTAAAAAAAAAATGGAATCCATCGCTGCATTCCGTCATTTGACAGATAGCGACGGATCCTGCGCCCATAGGCTTCCATTCTAGACAACGACGGATGCCGCTGGAACTGTCGCTGTCCGACTTTTTGATGCAGACAAAAAACGTTACTTTGTCCGTCCTCTCCAGACGACGGATAAACAAATTCTGATGGATCCAGAGCACGACGGACGAAACGTGAGGCCATCCGTCGTAATCCGTCGCCAATACAAGTCTATGAGAAAAAAACGGATCCAGCGGGCAAATTCCCTGGATCCGTTTTTTTTCACAAAACAACAGATTTTGACTGAAACAAAAAGACTGAAGTGTGAAAGAGACTCATATACAGGTGCTTCTCACAAAATTATAATATCAAAAAGTTTCAGTTCTTCAATAGAAAAAGTGAAACCCATATAGAGTCATTACAAACAGTGATCTATTTCAAGTATTTGTTTCTGTTAGGCTATGTGCACGCGCTGCGGATTTTGCTGCGGATCTGCAGCGGTTTTGACGCTGCGGATTCGCAGCAGTTTTCCATGAGTTTACAGGACCATGTAAACCTATGGAAAACAAAACCTCAATGCACAGCATTACACCTGCTCCATAATAGGATTCCGCAGGTGTAAAACCGCAGGTGGAATTCGCACAAAAACCGTGGTAAATGCGCTGTAATTCTGCAGCAAAGCCGCAGGTAATTCGCAGTGCGTTTTACCTGCGGATTTACAAAAACAGGTGCGGAAAAATCCGCAGAGATTCCACCTACGTGTGCACATACCCTTACACATCAGTTTATTGCTATCACTCGCAATCCATTGAATTTTGAATAAAACGGTCTGGCGACTGATGCCGACGAATCCATTTTTTTTTTTTCATAGACTTGTATTAGCGACAGATTGGCCTCACGTTTCATCTGTTGTTCGCCGGATCCATCTAAAATTGTCCGGCGGCCGGAGACAACGGACAAAGTAACGTATTTTTGTGTCCGTCGAAAAAACGGACAGCGACGGATCCATCGCCGTTCGTCGGTTGCTCGAATGGAAGCCTATGGGCATCGGATCCGTCAAATGACAGAATCCGGCGACGGATTCCATTTTTTTAAACTGATCATGCTCCTATCCAATCAGCCAGATCTGCTGGTCGGATCCATCCAAAAACTGGATCCGTCGCATCAGTTTTTCACAATCTGCGACAAATCCGTCGATCCTTCTAGCCAGCGGATTGTGACTGACGGCAAAAAACTGATGTGTGAAAGGGGCCTTAATGTTGATGATTATGGCTTACAGCCAATGAAAACCCCAAAGTTATTATCTCAGTAATTTGGAATATTTTATAACATGGTGCTGAACACGGCTCTCTTCATTTTCCCCTGCTTTGCCGGCAATCAGCGCGAGCAAGGGAGAATGATGAGGTATATTTAAGTGGTAAAAGAGACAGCAGGCGGCGGCGGTGGAACAAATAGAGGAAAAGTATAATAGAAACATATGCACCACTTCTGCATTTATCACCCACTCCTGGTTTTGGCTTACAAATACTGATGTAAAATACTGACCAAATACTGCTAGTGTGACGGTGCCTTCCCCTGCTGCTGCTAATAACAGTGACAGCAGGAGCGCTATAAATAAATGAAAAAAATGGTGTGGGTTCCCCTGTATTTTCTATAACCAGCCAGGCAAAACTTAATTTTAAAAAACGGCATGGGGTTGCCCCCATTGTTGACAACCAGCCTTGCTAAAGCTCACAGCTAGGGGCTGGTATTCTCAGTCTGGTAAGGGGCCATGGATATTGATTCCCCCAGCCTAAAAATAGCAGCTTGCAGCTGCCCACAAAAGGCACTATTAGATGTGCCAATTCTGGCGCTTTGCCTGACTCTTCCCACTTGCCCTGTACGGTGGTAAGTGGGGTTGATGTCACTTTTGTATTGTCACGGCTCACAGTGCTAGCATGGATCTCACCGAAGTAATCGCAGTTCAGCCCGGTCTTATAGACTGAGAATACCAGCCCCTACCTGTGAACTTTAGCAAGGCTGGTTATCAAAAATAGGGGGAACCCACACCGGTTTTTAAAATCATTTATTTAAATCGTTTTAAAAAAGCAGCGTGGGGACCCCTCTATTCTTGATAACCAACCTTGCTGAAGATGACAGCTGAGGGTTGCAGCCCCCACCTGTGAGTTTTGCCTGGCTGGTTGTAAAAAATGCAGGGGAATCCACACTGTTTTTTTCATTTATTTATTTATAGTGCAGGCGGCGGCTGATGAATACCCCTATCAGCCTCTCCTACTGTCACTGTTATTAGCATTGGCAGGCTGATGGGAGTAATAGTCCCACCAGCCGCTGCCTGCTGTCTCATTTAGCACTTATATGTAACTCTCATCATTCTCCCCTGCTTGCGCCGATCGCTGGCAGAGAAGGGGAGAATGATGAGAGCCATGTTCAGCACCCGGCGCCGGGGAACAGCGCTTACTGTAACGCTTCTTCCCCAGCGCCGGTGCGTGTCACATGGATGACATCCATGTGTGTTATGAGTATGCACATGTGTGGAACATTTTGTGGCCCATGCTGACATTAAAAAACGGACATATCAGCCTGCTTTGCCCACAGACACACAGTCCTTGGAAACACACTAACATGTACACAAACCCATTCACTTGAATAGGCAAATAATGCTCTGTTCCTCCCGAGTCTCTCCGTATGGCTAAGTAGTACTGTACAGCCACATATGGGGTATTGCCACGTTCAGTAGAAATTGTGGGACAACTTTTGGTGCCATTTTTACCCACTTCTTGTGTGAAAATTTAAAATCTTTGGCTAAAACAATATTTTGGTGTTAAAAATGTAGTTATTTTGTCTTCAACGCCCAATGGTAGAAAATTCTGTGACACACACATGGTGTCAATATGATCACTGCACCCCTAGATGAATTCATTGAAAGGTGTAGTTCGTAAAATGGAGTCACTTATAGGGGGTTCTGCTGTCCTGGCACGTCATAGGCTCTCCCAGTGGTTCATGGCACCTGCAAACCATAACCGTAAAATCTTGCGCTCCTTGCCACTTGAGCTTTGAACTGTGCCTGGAAAATATTTCCCGATTACATGTAGGGTATTCGCACACTTAGGAAAAAATGGATGTCAGTTTGTTATAAAAACTTTCCTATTAGCCCTTAGAAAAATTAAAAACTTGGGGCTAAACAACATTTTAGTGGTAAAAATGTAATTTATTCTTTTTTTACCGCTCAGTGGTATGAAATTCTGTAAGGCACATGTGGTGTTAATATGATCACTGCACCTCTGGATGAATTCATTGGGGAGTGTAGTTTGTAACATGAGTTCACATATAGGGGGTTTCTGTTGTTCTGGCACCTCAGAGGCTCTGCCAATGTGACATGGCACCCTCAAACCATTCCAGCAAAATCTGAACTCCAATATGGCGCCTCTTCCCTTCTGAGCTCTGCACTGTACTTCAAAAGTAGTATTCCCCTATATATGGGTATCGGCGTACTCAAGAGAAACTGCAGAATAACTTTTGGGGTCCAATTTCTCCTATTGCCCTGTGGAAAATAAAAAATTGTTTTTGTGGAAAAAATATGATTTTTTATTTTCACGGCTTTACGTGAGGTAAAGGGGTTAAAATATATATATATATATATATATATATATATATATATATTGATTGTATGACTTAATATTGAACAGAATTAAGTATGCTGACATTCCCTTATATACAATATGAGCCCCCACATAGCCCCGTCAATCAAAAACTAAAACGATCATCCTATGGGGATCTTATTCATGTAAACCATAACAAAAAAAAACGTAAAAAAACTCTATTTAGTTTAAAAACCCAATACATAAATACTTAAATGCAGACATATTTGCACAGAAAAACAGTGATTAACCCATTTACCCCCAAGGGTGGTTTGCACGTTCATGACCGGGCCAGTTTTTACTATTTTGACCACTGTCCATTTATGAGGTTATAACTCTGGAACGCTTCAACGGATCCCGGTGATTCTGACAATGTTTTCTCATGACATATTGTACTTCATGATAGTGGTAACATTTTTTTGATATTACTTGCGTTTATTTGTGAAAAAAAACAAATTTGGCGAAAATTTTGAAAATGTCGCAATTTTCCAACTTTGAATTTTCATGCCCTTAAATCACAGAGAAATGTTCCACAAAATACTTAATAAGTAACATTTTCCACATGTCTACTTTACATCAGCACAATTTTGGACCAAGCATTTTTTTTGTTAGGGAGTTATAAGGGTTAAAAGTTGACCAGCGATTTCTCATTTTTACAACACCATTTTTTTTAGGGACCACATCACAATTGAAGTCACTTTGAGGGGTTTATATGATATAAAATACCCAAGTATGACACCATTCAAAAAACTGCATCCTCAAGGTGCTCAAAACCACATTCAAGATGTTTATTAACCCTTCAGGTGCTTCATAGGAATTTTTGGAATGGTTAACAAAAAATGAACATTAACTTTTTTTCACAAAAAAAATTACTTCAGATCCAAATTTTATTTTACCAATGGTAACAGGAGAATTTGGACCCCGAAAGTTGTTGTACAATTTGTCCTGAGTACAATGATACCCCATATGTGGGTGTAAACCCCTGTTTGGATGAATGGCAAGGCTCGGAAGGGAAGGAGCGCCGTTTCACTTTTCAATGCAAAATTGTCTGGAATTGAGATAGCACGCCATGTCGAGTTTGGGCGGCCCCTGATGTGCCTAAACAGTGGAAACCGCCAACAAGTGACACCATTTTGGAAAGTAGACCCCCTAAGGAACTTTTCTAGATGTGTGGTGAGCACCTTGAACCCGCAAGTTTATAATGTAGAGCCGTAAAAAGAAAAAATCATATTTTTTTCACAAAAATTATTTTTTCACCCCCAATTTTTCATTTTCCGAAGGGTAACAGGAGAAATTGGACCCCAAATGTTGTTCTGCAATTTGTCCTGAATACGCTGATACCCCATATGTGGGAGAAAACTACTGTTTGGGCACACGTCGGGGCTCGTAAGGGAAGAAGTGGCGTTTTGGAATGCAGACTTTGATGGAATGGTCTGTGGGTGTTATGTTGCGTTTGCAGAGCTCCTGATGTAGCTAAACAGTAGAATCCCCCCACAAGTGACCTCATAATTGAAACTAGACTCGCCAATTGAACCACAACCCTAACCCTAACACACCCCTAACCCAATCGTAAATGTAATCCAAACCCTAACTCCAACTCTAGCCCCAATCCTAATCCTAAAGGTACCATCACACTAAGCGACGCTGCAGCGATACCGACAACGATCCGGATCGCTGCAGCGTCGCTGTTTGGTCGCTGGAGAGCTGTCACACAGACAGCTCTCCAGCGACCAACTATGCCGGTAACCAGGGTAAACATCGGGTTACTAAGCGCAGGGCCGCGCTTAGTAACCCGATGTTTACCCTGGTTACCAGCGTAAAAGTAAAAAAAAAACAAACACTACATACTTACCTTCCGCTGTCTGTCCCTCGGCGCTCTGCTTCTCTGCCCTGTGTAAGCACAGCGGCCGGAAAGCAGAGTGGTGACGTCTGGACAAGAAAAGAAGATCATTAGCCATACTGCAATGAGGATAACAGTTCACAGGCCCAGGCACTATTCCTCCACATAGTCCCCTACATACAATATAAGCCCCCACATAGCCCCCTATATACAGTAAGAGCCCCCACATAGCCCCATACATACAGTATGAGCCCACACAGCCCTCTACATGCAGAATAAGTTCCCACATAACACCCTACACACAGTATGATCCATTACATAGCCCAAAAGTTACAGTATGAGTCCTCACATAGCTTACAGCTTGTAAGCAGACCCTGGCACTTTGACTGACAGCTCCCGATGCAGTGCATCATTACAGAGCCAACTGTATTACTGAAAGCCAACGGTTCCTGGGATGAATAAAGTCAATTTTTCCCCATGAGCTGCACTTTTAGTACAGCTGTCGGGCACCTTTTCAAACAATATTAACCTGTAGATTAACCCTACATCTGCAGGTTAGTAGTGTTATCTGACATGACAGGTTCCCTTTAAAGGGTTTGTTCACTACTCAGACAACCGCATCTCAATCCGTATGTTGCCCCCTTGTAAAATAACAACAATTATACTCACTGCTGGTGCTGTACCAGCAGCACCGTTGGTATGGCACCGGTGGTGAATATAAGTGTTGGTATTTTACAAGAGTGAAACATACAGATTAAGATGGGGTTGTCTGAGTAGTGGAAAAGCCCCTTAAGGCTCTGTCAGAGGCCAGTGTGTGGCGCCCCAGGGTCCTGGTCGTCGCAGTGGTATTGCTTTCCTCTCAGGGAAGAGTGATGCTACGTTTGGAGGCAAAGAAGGATAACTGCATCCAGGTATCATAAACATGCAACACATTTCACACTCCAGGCCACCAGGGGGAGCTCTTGCTCCTATTTATTAGGTCACTCCCCACATAGGTAAAACTGGTCGCCTGTAGGGAAAGTTAGTTACTGGCTGAGCTCCGCTCAGTTAGTTGGTCCCTGACAGGGGTGGGATCCTGTCAGAGAACGAAGGAGAAGGACACAGAGCTGTGCATGCCCTCAGAGCTGTATCTCCTAGGACGAGACATCGAAGGCAGAACTGTATTGCAGCGAGCATGCAAGGAAGTCGTAGCAAAGGAGAGGATACCAGAAAGGGACCAGCCCTGCACAGGCTGCCTCCTTCTGAGGCGCAGAAGCCTGGTAGCCGGAACACAGAGGGAGTAAGGACCTTTATGCTTTGATCCAGAGACTGGCAGGACAGCTAATTTCACGTTACCTGCCCGCCCTACACCCAGGAGGCACAGTGGCACCCCTTAGAGGCTGGGGCATGATAGAGTCCCTATAAACCGCCTCAAGCCACCAGTCATACGGGTTTGTCCTATCCTATATGGGGGACAAGAGAGAAAGACATTACATCTGTGAGGACCTTATGTGAAACCTTAGGCAGTAAGGAACTACAACACTGCAGCGAAAGGGAAGGCTACTGATTTCCACCTGGACAAGGGGACTCTGGACTTGCCTACAAACCGGCCGGACTCTGCCTGCCCTGTGATCCGGTGCTCTGGACTGTGGATGCTGAAGTCTTCAGTAAAGGTAAAGAGACTGCAACCTTGTGTCCTCGCTCTTCTCTGCGCCTCTCACCATACCACCATCTACACACCGGGAAGCCCTGGGGACATCCTTCACCCTGACCGAATACCACAGGTGGCGTCACGAACACAAACTTTATCCTTTTAAAGACCTTTCCCTTTTACACGGACGTCCCAGGGCCACGGACCAGGTCAGCTACCGTGACATCCCCCTGTGAACCGCAGGACCCGGTACCGAGTACCCCGCTGCCCTGACGGGGCGATCCATATGTGTCCGGTATGTATGGTGACAGTTTTCACACAAGCTGGACACACTTACACACATAGACACTTTCAAATGAATGGGTCTGTGTACATGCAAAGTGTGTTTCCAAGAACCGTGTGTCCATGGGCAAAACACGCTGACATGCCCATTTTTTAATAGCAGCACAGGCCGTAAAATGTCCCACACATGCACCCGGATGACATCCATGTGTTATCAGTGTGACACGTACCGGCGCCTGGGAAGCAGTGGTACTGTTAGCGCTGTACCCTGGTGCTAAAGACCACTCTTATCGTCTTATAAGGGAGAATGTTGAGAGTTATATTTAACTGCGAGAGCAGGAGGCTTATGGGACTACTACTGCCATCATCCTTCACCTATTGCTTCTAATAACAGTGAGAGCTGATGTTTGACAGTTTCTACTCTACTAACTGGACCTGCTACTATGGAGTACAAGGCATTAAGCAGCACGATAAAACATTATACTGCAAAGTTATCACATGCAGGGTGGGTGGCAAAAAAAAGAACCTTGTTTCCCTTGTGTGGTTTTTACAGGATACTGCTTATCGGGCCTTGTAATGTCCACACGGTGTAAGGAATTTAAGAGAGAGTAAGCTTTAACTGTATTTTATTCTTCTCTTTTCCTCCAGCCCACAGCATAACAGCAGCATAAGATTTTCTCCTCAGGCCAGAACTGAAACTGAAACTGAACTCAACTCCCGCCCTCGCTTTCTTAAAGAGACAGATCTAATTCTTATACATTGCATCATCCCCCTTTTTTATATATATATATATATATATATATATATATATATATATATATATATATATATTAACAACCTAAAACAAATATTGACAATGTAACAACACGAAAATGTCCAAGAAAAACCATATGTCTGTATTGTCTTATTCCCCTTTTTTTAAAACTATATCTCTGCAATAAGTCTCGATGGAGCCCTTCTTTCCCGTGTAGGGTAATGTCTGGGTTCATTGGGGGTGTCCAATGCTGACGGATCAGTCACCTCTTGTTGGTCCTCTCCACCGTCGGGTATCAAATCTTCCACTGGTGGGAGTTCATTACCATTGTTCTGCGGTATGATTTTAAAATGTGAGGAATTTCGAGTGATGGAGTGTCCGTCTCGCTCAGCCGTGACCATACTGCCTTTCCTCTCAGTAACATTATATTTTGCAGGACTATATACAGCTGAGGTTTTGTTGGTTGATTTTTGACGCACAACAACCATATCACCTCTTTTGATGGCACATGGCTGTGCCCGTCGCCTTCTGTCTGCATAATGTTTCATGGCTTGCTTGTTAAAGAAATCCGTTGATCGCACTGAAGAGTCATTTGGTAAGGGATAACTGGTCACATCAGGGATCCGTGTACGAAGAGTTCTGCTGAACATTAGATGAGATGGCGCAGCATTAGTGGTGGAATGTGGCGTGTTGCGGTAATTGCGCAGGAATTTGTATAGTGACTGTTTCAGTGGGGTGTGCTCCAGGCTAGCTGCCTTGATTCGTTTCCCCATGGTGCGCATGAAACGTTCTACGATTCCATTAGCTTGCGGCCAGCAAGGTGTGATTTTTCTGTGGCTGAACCCCAAGTATTCAGAAAACTGTGCAAACACATGTCCATTGAATGGAGGTCCATTATCTGTTTTGACCACTCTTGGAATGCCATATGCAGAGAATATGTCGTCCAGTTCTGGTATGACACTATTAGCAGACGTTGAAGAGATGAATGAAATGACAGGGTATCTAGAATATTCATCAATTGTTACTAGAATGTATTGGCCATTTGGTAATGGTCCATATATGTCGACTGCCACTTCCTCCCATACAGCAGTAGGTAACGGAGACATTTGTAATGGCTCTGGAGTTGATGATGGAGTAATTAATTGACAAGTGGAGCAATGTCCAATCTTCTCTTCCACCAATTTTTCCATATTTGGGAACCACACTTTTTCTCTGAGTAACTTTTTTGTGCCAACAATTCCTAGATGACCTTCGTGTGCTATCTGTATGACTAGGTTGCGCAAGGCCTTAGGTACAACCAGTTTGGTACCACGAAGGATGAGTTGATCTTCAGTGACTGATAATTCCTCACGTACATTTGAAAATAGTTTTAACTCTTTCAGATCAATCCCCTCTTCAGGAATTTTTTTCTTTTGAATTTCATGCCACCTTCTATTTTGGATAATTTGTATTAAGGCACAGAGTGTCTTGTCACTTGTTGTCGTATTCACAAACTGATCAACAGAAAGTGCTTTTGGCACGGCGTGAGCTGCAACAAAGTGGATGTATTCTTCAATGGAGGAATGCACAGGTAAATCATCATTCGTGGGATGTCTTGAGAGATAATCAGCCGGATTGCTGTATTTTCCAGGTTTGTGAACAATTTTGTAATTATAGTCCTGTAGACGTAGACCCCATCATTCTATCCGTGCTGGCATTTTAGCTCGGGGATTTCCAAAAATTGTAAGGAGAGCTTGATGATCTGTGACAATAGTGAAGGGAGCGCCATAGAGAAATAAATGAAAGTGTTCAAATCCCCAGACGACTGCCAAACTTTCTTTTTCAGGTTGTGAATATTTTCTTTCAGTGCTTGTTAAGCTTTTACTTGCATAAGAAATGATGTGGGGACTTTGATTGTCATCCTTGTATTGTGTTAAAATTGCACCCAGTCCCATAGGACTAGCATCCACAATCAGTTCAGTTCGAAGAGCTGGATCAAAATAGGCCATGGTGGTTGTTGAGCAGAGTTCGTTTTTGATTGTTTCAAAAGAGGCCTGACAGTCTTGGGACCATTGAAAAACGCAATTTTGTTTCGTAAGTTCCCTTAATGGAGTGCTGATTGTCGAAAAATTTGGAATATATCTAGCACAGTAACTTGCCATTCCAAGAAAAGAGCGCACTTCACTGGCATCCTGTGGAATTGAAGCTGCTCTGATGGATTCCACTTTCTTGGGATCAGGTCGTACTCCTTCCGCCGAGAAAATGTGACCATAGAACTCCAATGAATTTTTACCAAATTCGCATTTTTATTTGTTTAAAGTGAGTCCAGCAGAGAACAGACATTCAAAGATAGCATATAGAGCACGATTATGTTCAGCTTGAGTTTTCCCAAAAACCAGTATGTCATCACTGTAATTAAAGGCATTTGGAATATGTTGAATGACTCTCCTTATCGTATCCTGAAAAATTTCTGCTGCTGAGCAGACCCCAAACGTCAATCTTTTGTATCTTCTGAGACCCACATGGGTGGAAAATGTTGTTAAGTATCTGGATTCTGGACTCAATTGATGATAGCCCTTATTGAGGTCGAGCTTTGAAAAAACAGTTGCTCCATTTAATAAATGAATAATGTCATCAATTGTGGGTGAGATGTGTCTTTCCCTTTGAATAGCAGTATTGGGCAGGCGCATGTCAACACACAGTCTTACCTGCTCTGGAGTCTTTGGTTTTGGAACTACCACAAGTGGAGAGACCCACGGAGTGGGACCAGAAACAGTTTCAATGACATCATCATCCATGAGTAATTGGAGTTCCTTTTCTACCTTCTTTCTCAGGTGAAATGGAATACGCCTGTGAGCCTGGGCTACTGGACGGACACTGTCATCCACATGAAGATGCACTTGAGAGTCCTTTAATTTTCCTAGTCCACTAAATAGGGAGGGAAAACTATTCACCATGGCTTGTACATCCAGGTCCGCAGGGTCGGTTATGGTATGAACAATCTGGATGAGTCCTAGCTTCAAGGCAGTGTGATAGCTGAGAAGACAGCCTCCTGATCCTTGTAATGTGTGAAAAGTGGTTTTCTGCCTATTTTCTTTATAGCTAAGTTCAGCATCAAATTGTCCCATTGTAACTAGAGGTGTTTTAGATCCATATGGGAAGATTTTAGTATGCACTTGCTGTAAGGCTGGCTTTGTTTTCAACTGTTCATAAGTATTGCTGTCTATGATATCCACTGAAGCTCCTGTATCTATTGTAAAGGTGATATCCGTGTTGCAGATGGTGAGTGTAATACATGGAGACTGCACTGAGCCAGTGACAGAAGTTGTGAACACATAGTTCTCAGCCACAGACATTTCTTCTATATCCTGATTTACCATTTTTATATTTGCAGGCTTTGTCATTGGCAGAGGAGACTTGTTGGGCGCTGATTTGCAGACAACTGCAAAATGGTTCCCTTTTCCACATTTACTGCAAGTTTGTCCTATAGCTGGACATTTGTTCATGTGGTGAGGGAAATCTTGTCCACATCTATAACATTTCTTCTGTTGCGGGGCCTGCTTGCCTTGTGCACTGTTATGTTTGAGATTATGCACATGTAAATGATCCCCACTCTCCATTGCAGTTGCCTGATGATCTGCTATCTCTATAGCACGGGCCATCTTGAGTAAATCATGCAGAGAGAGATCCTGCTGCAGAGCTTTACGCCTTAGGCTACGTTCACATTAGCGTTGCGCGCCGGTGCGTCGGCGACGCAACGGCGACGCAACGCGCGACGCACCAAAAACGCGCGCAAAAACGCTGCGTTTTGCGACGCGTGCGTCGTTTTTTGAGGAAGATCGGACGCACGAAAAATGCAACTTGTTGCATTTTCTTGCGTCCGACGCTAGCGTCGAAAACGACGCACATGTCGGAAAACGCTACCAAAAAAACGCACGCGTCCCCATGTTAAACATAGGGGCGCGTCGCCGCTGCGTCGCCGACGCAACAGCGACGCACATTAGCGAAACCCTAATGTGAACGTAGCCTTATGGTATTAGACGAGCAGGTGACAATTACTTGAGTTAGGATTTCATCATCTACGTCAGTAAATGCACACCCATGTGCTAGTTCTTTTAGCCGGGTGACATAGGTGTCTATGGATTCTTCTGGAAGCTGCTTAGCAATCCTGAACTTGTATCTTTCATATCTGATGTTTTGTTTAGGGTTGAAGTAGTCGGTGAGAGCTTTGGAGCATTTGCTGTACGTGTCTGTCTCCGCTGCTGGTAATGTGCTGTATATGTCATAGACTCCTGTGCCCGCACAATGCAGGAACACGGCTTTTTTTCTGTTCTCCTCTTTTATATCTATTGCTTCCAGGAAATTCTCAAATCGATTTAACCATTTTCTCCAGTTATGAGAGAGATTAGTGACATCAGTCATATCAAACTGTGGGAACATGTGCAAGTATTCAGCCATGTTGGAGTCTCTCAGTGGTGCTGGCGTGTGAAGCAGTAAAGCAGGGGTCAGTACTCACAGTAGCAGGTGATTCAATCCCATCCTCGTCGCCAGTTGTAATGTCCACACGGTGTAAGGAATTTAAGAGAGAGTAAGCTTTAACTGTATTTTATTCTTCTCTTTTCCTCCAGCCCACAGCATAACAGCAGCATAAGATTTTCTCCTCAGGCCAGAACTGAAACTGAAACTGAACTCAACTCCCGCCCTCGCTTTCTTAAAGAGACAGATCTAATTCTTATACATTACAGGCCTCATTCATCAAAACTGTCTTACAATAAATCTACAGTTTTTTCTTACACATAGCAAACGGTGAATTAGAGCAAAGCTTTCTTTTTACCAGAGCAGTGTAAGAAATTAAGGAAGCCCATAGTATCCTTCCCCATCTGTTAAGTGACATCCTTTGCAGAGGGCAGTAGTGTTATTTGTGTGTCCTACATGATGTATTTGATTTATCAAAGAATTGCCATGCTGGAGGCCTATGTTACCACAGAAAGCAACAGAAATTATGCTGTTGCTTTCTAGTCAGTGTTTTACCTCCCCACAGAGAATTCAGTATATGCTATCTTTATTTTCCATAATGCACTGTTTCACTTAAAGTACGGTAACAAGCAGAAATACACACATGGCCACTGGAACGCAACATAGATAATGCAGAGTTAAATTATATATACAGTATATAAATCCATGAAGGTGCATTCCATGGCCACAATTACGGACTAGTAAAGGACCCACTGAGATCAATATGAGAAACCACACAAACAAAAATTTACAGTGGAACAAAAGCCAAAACAGTAAAGCAAAAATATTGCAAACATACATTTATTAGTACAAAAAAGATCAATTGACAACAAACATGGCTAAAAGGTGACGAGCAGTGCCGCATAGAAATAGGCAGTAAGAGACAGCATGATATCCACAGCTATATAATAATATAGGCTATAGATCCCCAAATAGTACAAGCAACAGTTCATGAATCAATGTCATCCTAGGAGTACTATACCTAGTGGTATGCAGCAGGGACACACGCAATCTCCTGCCCTCCCCGACGCGCGTTTCGGAAGTCTCCTTCCTTCCTCCTAAGCCCCCTGAGGAAGGAAGGAGAATTCTGAAACGCGCATCGGGGAGGGCGGGAGATTGCGTGTGTCCCTGCTGCATACCACTAGGTATAGTACCGCACATATAGTGGAGATAGGATTTCATAAAATCCCAGCCACTATGCTGTAACATCTGGCCGCTGCAGGTTGTACGTTGCAGCTGTACGTACCGTCCAATCCACAGCGTTTACTGACTGTGGAACCATACCCTTATATGAGAGCTATAAGTCAGACACTGTTAGGTCTGCTGACCATGCAGTCTAAAACTTATTGCACATTGTATGTTCTGTTAAGAGGAACCTGTCAAGGGATTTATACTGCCAAAACCGTGTACAGCATGAATCACGATATGATGCTGCACTGCAATACACACCGCATGGCAGTGACATCATACGTTGCCCATAGGAGGCTCTGTGACTGCTACAGACGAGGATGCCAAGGGAAGGCGAGTAGAATGGTTTTTTTTATGCTTTAGAGAGCAGCGTCAGAATGGGGACATATACAGTATACCAGGGATGAACCCAGGATAGGGGACATATATACCAGGAAGAGGCCCAGAATGGGGGACATATATACCAAGAATGGGCAGAGATGAGGGACATATATATCAAGAAATGGCCCAGCATAAAGACACATATACCAGGATCATTTATAAAAATAAATACTTGAAATTGATCACTCAATTTGAAATTACTCTATATAATATATGAGTTTCACTTTTTGTGTTGAAGAACTGAAATAAATTAACTTTTTGATGATATTCTAATTTTGTGAGAAGCATCTGTATATGCCAAAAAGGGACTCAGGATGGGGGACATATGTGGCACCCCAGGAGTTCAGGTACCACAGTGGTATTGCCGTCCTCTCGGGGAGGGTAATGCCATGCCTGGAGACAGGAGGAATCCCTTTGGCAGGTAACCTTACATGCAACACATTCTGATTCCAGGCCAGAAGGGGGAGCTCTACACCCGACTTGAGGGGAGCTGCTCTCTCTGGCCGGGAGGATGAGTCAGTTGCTAGGCAGACAAGCAGACAGTTGACCGTTGGTAGAAGACAGTGAAGGAGCACAGAGGTACTTAGGAGCTAGAGAAAGACTGCTACAAGGCCTCTCTAAGCTGAGTGCAGAAACCGGGTACCGAGAGCCGGAGGCTGAGGGGGACTGCAAGCCCCACAGCAGAACCGGAGGGCAGGAAACTAAAAGGCACTTGCCCACATAATACCTGAGGTACAGCAGCAATCAGAGTCCAGAGTCACCGTGAACAGAGACCCAAAAAAGACGGCTCAAGTTGCCTACCGTGCAGGTACTGTCTCTAGACAGGGAAGAAAGAGGGCCTTGTTCGAGAGCTACAGGCAGCAAGGGACCACAGACCAGCGCATAGTGGAAGGCTCCCAAACTGACCTGTCAAGGGGATTTCCACCTGTCTTCAGGCTGCCTGGACTCAAGCTACACCTGTTAACGGTACCCTGGACTGAGGCTGAATACCATCTCAGTAAACCAGGTAAAGACTGCAACCCTGTGTCCTCCAATTATTTTTGGCATTCACCATCCCTGCCAAATACACCGGGAGCCCTGGGGACACCACTTCACCTGTGGGAAGCGACACCATCCTTGCTGCAGCACCATCGCCCCCCAGAGGACCCTTTTAAGCAACGTCGGTCACCTCTGACCGAGAACCACAGGTGGCGTCACAAACTTTCCTTATTTCCACAACCCCTTTAAAGACCGTCCCTTTAACATGGGCACCCAGGGCCACGGACCGGGTCGCCACCACCGTGACGCGTCCCTTTAAGCAACAGACTCGGTACCGAGTACTCAACGGCCCTGACGGGCGACTCATTTTGGCGTCACGAACAAGATGGACTGACCCTTTGAAGTGGGTCTTGTGCACCTAAGTGACTATACTTAAAAGAGAGACTTTAATAAGTTGTATGCCAGAGACTTTAATGGGCTTCTAAAACATCGCCATCAAAACATCGACATAACTGCATCACACCATAACTGCCACCATCACCGCGTCACACAGTACTCGCACTTTGTTTTAAAAATAACCGCCAACAGCTACCGGAAGGAACGCCGTGAGAGCGCAGGAAAAGAGGGGTGTGTCATTGTGGGCGGAGCCTGAAGTGAGAGCCGCAAGTGAGGATGCCGTGCAGCAATACCGCAAGTGAAGACGCTGCACAGCTGCACAGGACGGAGGGTTGGGAGAAGAGCCCGACCGCTGACAAGAGGAACTGCTGCAGACCGCACACCGGAGAAACTGCTACAGTCTCCAGAAGAGAAAAAAACACTGGGCCTCTATAACGTTAGCAAGGGGACATGTCTGACCCGGGAGAAAAATTGGTGGCGGTCGCAGCCGCAAGCTCCATGATGCCCCCAGACCCCGCAGTGGATGCAGCCGCAGGTCCTATAATGCCACCAGGTTCCGCAGTGCCCGCACCTCCTGCCAGCCGGCCAGACCTCACCTCAGTAACTGCTCCCATAATGCTGCTATCCATGCCCTATATACCAGGAGCGGCCTGGCTTCCACAATATCTGGAGAGTCCCATACACTCAGTGACTTTAACCCCTTTCTGACATTGGACGTACTATTCCGTGTTATGAAAGGCAATTCAGTACTACAATGGACATAGCGGTCAGAGCACATACAGTGATCTGACAATAACCCAAAATCATAGAACGAGCTCTGAGACGTGGGAACTCTGCAGACCGCAATCCCTAATCCTCTCCAAACAACACTAGAGGCAGCCGTGGATTGCGCCTAACTCTGCCTAGGCAACTCGGCACAGCCTGAGAAACTAACTAGCCTGAAGATAGAAAATAAGCCTACCTTGCCTCAGAGAAATACCCCAAAGGAAAAGGCAGCCCCCCACATATAATGACTGTGAGTTAAGATGAAAAGACAAACGTAGAAATGAAATAGATTCAGCAAAGTGAGGCCCGACTTTCTTAACAGATCGAGGATAGAAAAGGTAACTTTGCGGTCTACACAAAACCCTAAAGAAAACCACGCAAAGGGGGCAAAAAGACCCTCCGTACCGAACTAACGGCACGGAGGTACACCCTTTGCGTCCCAGAGCTTCCAGCAACAAATTAGACAAGCTGGACAGAAAAAATAGCAAACAAATAGCAAAGAAGAACTTAGCTATGCAGAGCAGCAGGCCACAGGAATGATCCAGGGAAAAGCAAGTCCAACACTGGAACATTGACAGGAAGCCAGGATCAAAGCATTAGGTGGAGTTAAGTAGAGAAGCACCTAACGACCTCACCAGATCACCTGAGGGAGGAAACTCAGAAGCCGCAGTACCACTTCCCTCCACCAACAGAAGCTCACAGAGAGAATCAGCCGAAGTACCACTTGTGACCACAGGAGGGAGCTCTGCCACAGAATTCACAACAGTACCCCCCCCTTGAGGAGGGGTCACCGAACCCTCACCAGAGCCCCCAGGCCGACCAGGATGAGCCACATGAAAGGCACGAACAAGATCGGGAGCATGGACATCAGAGGCAAAAACCCAGGAATTATCTTCCTGAGCATAACCCTTCCATTTAACCAGATACTGGAGTTTCCGTCTAGAAACACGAGAATCCCAAATCTTCTCCACAATATACTCCAATTCCCCCTCCACCAAAACCGGGGCAGGAGGATCAACAGATGGAACCATAGGTGCCACGTATCTCCGCAACAATGACCTATGGAATACGTTATGTATGGAAAAAGAATCTGGAAGGGTCAGACGAAAAGACACAGGATTAAGAACCTCAGAAATCCTATACGGACCAATGAAACGAGGTTTAAACTTAGGAGAGGAAACCTTCATAGGAATATGACGAGAAGATAACCAAACCAGATCCCCAACACGAAGTCGGGGACCCACACAGCGTCTGCGATTAGCGAAACATTGAGCCTTCTCCTGGGACAAGGTCAAATTGTCCACTACATGAGTCCAAATCTGCTGCAACCTGTCCACCACAGTATCCACACCAGGACAGTCCGAAGACTCAACCTGTCCTGAAGAGAAACGAGGATGGAACCCAGAATTGCAGAAAAATGGCGAAACCAAGGTAGCCGAGCTGGCCCGATTATTAAGGGCGAACTCAGCCAAAGGCAAAAAGGACACCCAGTCATCCTGATCGGCAGAAACAAAGCATCTCAGATATGTTTCCAAGGTCTGATTGGTTCGTTCGGTCTGGCCATTAGTCTGAGGATGGAAAGCCGAGGAAAAAGACAAGTCAATGCCCATCCTACCACAAAAGGCTCGCCAAAACCTTGAAACAAACTGGGAACCTCTGTCAGAAACGATATTCTCTGGAATGCCATGTAAACGAACCACATGCTGGAAGAACAATGGCACCAAATCAGAGGAGGAAGGCAATTTAGACAAGGGTACCAGATGGACCATCTTAGAAAAGCGATCACAGACCACCCAAATGACTGACATCTTTTGAGAAACGGGAAGATCAGAAATAAAATCCATAGAGATATGTGTCCAAGGCCTCTTCGGGACCGGCAAGGGCAAAAGCAACCCACTGGCACGAGAACAGCAGGGCTTAGCCCGAGCACAAATCCCACAGGACTGCACAAAAACACGCACATCCCGTGACAGAGACAGCCACCAAAAGGATCTAGCCACCAACTCTCTGGTACCAAAGATTCCAGGATGACCAGCCAACACCGAACAATGAACCTCAGAGATAACTTTATTGGTCCACCTATCAGGGACAAACAGTCTCTCCGCTGGACAACGATCAGGTTTATTAGCCTGAAATTTTTGCAGCACCCGCCGCAAATCAGGGGAGATGGCAGATACAATTACTCCTTCCTTGAGGATACCCGCCGGCTCAGACAAACCCGGAGAGTCGGGCACAAAACTCCTAGATAGAGTTGAGCGACCTTGACCTTTTTAGAGTCGAGCCGGGTTTCGCGAAACCCGACTATCTCAAAAGTCGGGTCGAGTGAAATCGGCCGATTATGGCGAAAAGTCGGGATCGACCGAAACACGAAACCCAATGCAAGTCAATGGGGCAGCATAGTCGGCAGTGAGTGGGGGCCAGGAAAACACCTAGAGTGCCCATTTTAATGTCAAAACCATCCATTCTTCTTAATGAAGCTTGTCAAGCGTAATTTACCTTATAATAATTGGAAGGCATTTGAAATTGGGGGTCATTTGGCTAAAGTTGTGTGGGGTAGGGCTGGTTCAAGTAATTAGTGGGCCCAGGAAATCTGGACCACGTCACGGCAGTGGAGCAGGGAGAGGTAAGTATTTCAACTTTGCAAGTGCTGTGATCCTGAGCAAGCAGGGGGGGCCTACTTGTTGGCATTGGCACTGGCACAGGGCCCCTCAAAGTACAGCGGTGTGTTTGCACGGCGGGGGCGCCTCCCACCGGCAGCAACACTTTTGCGTACTATGAGAGGCCCTGTGCCAGTGACGTCGCCAACTAGTATTCCTCCCCCCACCTGATGAAGGAACCTGCACTTTCATCTGCACCTTCCTCTTTGTCCCCGTGTAAGGTGGTATGGTATGCGGGAAGAGCAACCTGACTTTCAGCAGGGTCACAATGTTGTTGTGTAGCATGCACGGGGAATGTTGCGTTATGGGTCAATGTACCAGCAGACTCATCTATCACTGGCTGGGCAATGGGCACGATGAAGTGGAAACACAGATATAGGCCCAAAGAATAAAGTGGGCTAAATGCAGTTCAAAATTGGTAACACAGGAATAACCAGGGGGCATTGCAGTGGAGGACAACTGGAATGAGAGGCTGACACAGAGAGTAGGGCCAAATCAGTAAGTAGTCGAAATGCAGTTCAAAATTGGCAACCGTAGTAAACAGGCGGCACAGCTTTGTTCAGTGGAGGAGAACAGCAAGGAGTGGCAGACACCGATAGTAGGCCCCAACCCAACTAGTAGGCCAAATGCAGTCTAACATTAACAACTACTTAACGAGAGCCTGAAAATGGAATTTCAGGACAGGAAACCAGGAGAACAGCAAGGAGTGGCAGACACCGATAGTAGGCCCCAAACCAACTAGTACGCCAAATGCAGTTGTTCCATTTAACCACAATTTAATGAGAGCCTGAAGATAGAAGCTCAGGAAAGGCAACCTGGGGAACACCTTGGAGTGTAACACACCATCTCTCTCCACCCCATACCCATTTTGTAGGCCTAATGCAGTGTACTTTTCTACAACTACTAAACGAGAGTCGGAAGACCGAAGCAATGGCAAGGAAACCTGGGGAACACCTTGGAGTGTAACACACCATCTCTCTCCACCCCATACCCAATTTGTAGGCCTAATGCAGTGTAGTTTCCAAGAACTACTAAACGAGAGCCGGAAGATCGAAGCTCAGGAAAGGCAACCTGGGGAACACCTTGGAGTGTAACACACCCTCTCTCTACACCCCATACCCAATTTGAAGGCCTAATGCAGTGTAGTTTCCAAGAACTACTAAACGAGAGCCGGAAGATCGAAGCTCAGGAAAGGCAACCTGGGGAACACCTTGGAGTGGAACACACCATCTCTCTACACCCCATACCCAATTTGAAGGCCTAATGCAGCGTAGTTTCCAACAACTACTAAACGAGAGCCGGAAGATCGAAGCTCAGGAAAGGCAACCTGGGGAACACCTTGGAGTGTAACACAACGTCTCTCTACACCACGGAAGGGCTGATTCTTAGGAAGGAAGGCTGTTGGAAATAAGCATTGCGCGTCCGAGGGTGATTATATTCTTATTAGGTATATACTCACCCTCGGACGCGCCCTGCTTCTTTATTTGGAATGAATGTTTATTTGCAATGTGGTGTTGACTTTCTCTATTATTTTGGTAATTAATGATTTTATTATTTTCATTGTTTTGCATCTTCTCGGCAATAATATAAAGAAGACGCGACAGGACAACACTCGGTGGATGCCATATCTGTGTTTTCAATTTAAAAAACCTTTCAGTTAAATACTTGCAGGATAAAGTAATTGTAGCTGGTGGCCATTTTTAGTACTGTACCAGATTTTAGTTGTGTGTTTGTTTTTAATGTTAAAATGTCCGCATTTGATATCTCACCAGTATTTTCTTTTTTATAAGCAAAATACTTTTTTTTTTATTTTATGATGTTGGTTCAAGGGGTACACGGGCAGCAGTAGACAGGTCAGTGGAGGCCTAGTGGAAGGAGGGACCGCAGACAGGCTTCGAAGCCCTAACATAATAAATTGGGCTGCCTGTAGGCAGTTTAAAATTGGTTCCAGGGGAACACGGGCAGCAGTAGACAGGTCAGTGGAGGCCTAGTGGAAGGAGGGACCGCAGACAGGCTTCGAAGCCCTAACATAATAAATTGGGCTGCCTGTAGGCAATTTAAAATTGGTTCCAGGGGAACACGGGCAGCAGTAGACAGGTAAGTGGAGGCCTAGTGGAAGGAGGGACCGCAGACAGGCTTCGAAGGCCTAACATAATAAAATGGGCTGGCTGTAGGCAATTTAAAATTGGTTCCAGGGGAACACGGGCAGCAGGAGACAGGTCAGTGGAGGCCTAGTGGAAGGAGGGACCGCAGACAGGCTTCGAAGGCCTAACATAATAAAATGGGCTGGCTGTAGGCAATTTAAAATTGGTTCCAGGGGAACACGGGCAGCAGTAGACAGGTAAGTGGAGGCCTAGTGGAAGGAGGGACCGCAGACAGGCTTCGAAGGCCTAACATAATAAATTGGGCTGCCTGTAGGCAATTTAAAATTGGTTCCAGGGGAACACGGGCAGCAGTAGACAGGTAAGTGGAGGCCTAGTGGAAGGAGGGACCGCAGACAGGCTTCGAAGGCCTAACGTAATAAAATGGGCTGGCTGTAGGCAATTTACAATTGGTTCCATGGGAACACGGGCAGCAGTAGACAGGTCAGTGGAGGCCTAGTGGAAGGAGTGACGGCAGACAGGCATCAAAGGCCTAACATCATAACATTGGGCTGTTGGCAATTTAAAATTGGTTCCAGGGGTACACGGGCAACAGTGGTCTGGTCAGTGGAAGTCTAGTGGAAGGAGTGACGGCAGACAGGCATCAAAGGCCTAACATAATAACATTTGGCTGTTGGCAATTTAAAATTGGTTCCAGGGGTACACGGGCAACAGTGGTCTGGTCAGTGGAAGTCTAGTGGAAGGAGTGACGGCAGACAGGCTAAGAAGGCCTAACATAACAAAATTGGGCTGGCTGTAGGCAAGTTTAAATTGGTTCCAGGGGAACACGGCCAGCAGTGGCCTGGTCAGTGTAGTAGTTGTAGAAAGAACGGACCGCAGACAGGCTTCGAAGGCCTAACATAACAAAAATGTCAAAACAATGGTATTGTCAGTGCCAGGCATTGAAGGATGTCAGCGCATAGACTAAACATTGGTGAAGCTGTGAGAGATAATTTTGCTAGTGGTAGAGCACTGTTTGAGCTGGGGGGGGAACTGTCTTGTGGCCGGCGGTACAGGCCCAGGGCCCCTCATATTACAATGGTGTGTCTGACGTTGGGTGCGCACCACCACCGCCAGAGACACTTTATTGTACTATGAGGGACCCAGTGGCAGTGCCGTCGACCAAAAGCGGGCACACCCACCTCTTCAGACAAACAGCACTCTCACGGGTGCTGGCGCAAAGTGGCGATACCACGGCCCCGTGTGGGGAGTTTGGCCATTTTGTTAGGAGTAAACATGTCGTATGCTGGACAATCAGGTGCAGAAAATTACGAGATTGGAAAAGTCATTCAGAAGAGTCCACAGGCAAGACCTTTTCATAGGAAAGTTAGGTGTCAGCCGGGCAAGGTGGGGCAAAAGATTTCGAAATCCAGTTGTGGTTCATTTTAATGAAGGTTAGATCATCTACATTTTGGGTAGCCAGACGAGTCCTTTTTTCAGTTAGTATTGAACCTGCAGCACTGAATACTCTTTCTGATAGGACACTAGCTGCCGGGCAAGCAAGCTCCTGCAATGCATATTCTGCCAATTCTGGCCAGGTGTCTAATTTGGATGCCCAGTAATGAAATGGGAATGACGGTTGAGGGAGAACGTCGATAAGGGATGAAAAATAGTTTGTAACCATACTGGACAAATGTTGTCTCCTGTCACTTTGAATTGATGCTGCAGTACCTGTCCTGTCTGCGGTCATAGCAAAATCACTCCACAACCTGGTCAGAAAACCCCTCTGGCCAACGCCACTTCTGATTTCTGCCCCTCTAACACCTCTGGTCTGCTGGTCCCTGGAGCTCGTGTGAGAACGATCACGGGCGCTGTGTGCAGGGAATGCCAGAAGCAAACAGTCAACAAGAGTTGATTGTTTTGTTGCTAATATTAGTTCCAAGTTCTCATGTGGCATAATATTTTGCAATTTGCCTTTATAGCGAGGATCAAGGAGGCAGGCCAACCAGTAATCGTCATCGTTCATCATTTTTGTAATGCGTGTGTCCCTTTTGAGGATACGCAAGGCATAATCCGCCATGTGGGCCAAAGTTCCAGTTGTCAAATCTGCGGTTGTGCTTGGTTGAGGGGCAGTTGCAGGCAAATCTACGTCACTTGTGTCCTTCAAAAAACCAGAACCCGCCCTTGCCACGCCACCAATTTCCAATGACCCCGGGAAAGCTTCCTCATTAAAAATATACTCATCCCCATCATCCTCCTCATCCTCCACCTCCTCTTCGCCCGCTACCTCGTCCTGTACACTGCCCTGACCAGACAATGGCTGACTGTCATCAAGGCTTTCCTCTTCCTCTGGTGCAGACGCCTGATCCTTTATGTGCGTCAAACTTTGCATCAGCAGACACATTAGGGGGATGCTCATGCTTATTATGGCGTTGTCTGCACTAACCAGCCGTGTGCATTCCTCAAAACACTGAAGGACTTGACACATGTCTTGAATCTTCGACCACTGCACACCTGACAACTCCATGTCTGCCATCCTACTGCCTGCCCGTGTATGTGTATCCTCCCACAAAAACATAACAGCCCGCCTCTGTTCGCACAGTCTCTGAAGCATGTGCAGTGTTGAGTTCCACCTTGTAACAACGTCTATGATTAGGCGATGCTGGGGAAGGTTCAAAGAACGCTGATAGGTCTGCATACGGCTGGAGTGTACAGGCGAACGGCGGATATGTGCGCAAAGTCCACGCACTTTGAGGAGCAGGTCGGATAACCCCGGATAACTTTTCAGGAAGCACTGCACCACCAGGTTTAAGGTGTGAGCCAGGCAAGGAATGTGTTTCAGTTGGGAAAGGGAGATGGCAGCCATGAAATTCCTTCCGTTATCACTCACTACCTTGCCTGCCTCAAGATCTACAGTGCCCAGCCACGACTGCGTTTCTTGCTGCAAGAACTCGGACAGAACTTCCGCGGTGTGTCTGTTGTCGCCCAAACACTTCATAGCCAATACAACCTGCTGACGTTTGCCAGTAGCTGCCCCATAATGGGAGACCTGGTGTGCAACAGTGGCAGCTGCAGATGGAGTGGTTGTGCGACTGCGGTCTGTGGACGAGCTCTCGCTTCTGCAGGAGGACGAGGAGGAGGAGGAGGGGGTGCGAACGGCTACAGCCAACTGTTTCCTAGACCGTGGGCTAGGCAGAACTGTCCCAAACTTGCTGTCCCCTGTGGACCCTGAATCCACCACATTTACCCAGTGTGCCGTGATGGACACGTAACGTCCCTGGCCATGCCTACTGGTCCATGCATCTGTTGTCAGGTGCACCTTTGTGCTCACAGATTGCCTGAGTGCATGGACGATGTGCTCTTTAACATGCTGGTGGAGGGCTGGGATGGCTTTTCTGGAAAAAAAGTGTCGACTGGGTAGCTCGTAGCGTGGTACAGCGTAGTCCATCAGGTCTTTGAAAGCTTCGCTTTCAACTAACCGGTAGGGCATCATCTCTAACGAGATTAGTCTAGCTATGTGGGCGTTCAAACCCTGTGTACGCGGATGCGAGGCTAAGTACTTCCTTTTTCTAACCATAGTCTCATGTAGGGTGAGCTGGACTGGAGAGCTGGAGATCGTGGAACTAGCGGGGGTGCCGGTGGACATGGCAGACTGAGAGACGGTGGGAGATGGTATTGTTGCCGCCGGTGCCCTAGATGCAGTGTTTCCTACTACGAAACTGGAGATTCCCTGACCCTGACTGCTTTGGCCTGGCAAAGAAACCTGCACAGATACTGCAGGTGGTGCAGAAAATGGTGGCCCTACACTGCCGGAAGGGATGTTGCGTTGATGAGTAGCTTCATTGGCCGAGAGTGCTACAACCTTAAGGGACGTTTGGTAGTTAGTCCAAGCTTGCAAATGCATGGTGGTTAAATGTCTATGCATGCAACTTGTATTGAGACTTTTCAGATTCTGGCCTCTGCTTAAGGTAGTTGAACATTTTTGACAGATTACTTTGTGCTGATCAATTGGATGTTGTTTAAAAAAATGCCAGACTGCACTCTTTCTAGCATCGGATACCTTTTCAGGCATTGCAGACTGAGCTTTAACCGGATGGCCACGCTGTCCTCCAACAGGTTTTGACTTTGCCACGCGTTTTGGCCAAGATACGGGCCCGGCAGATGGAACCTGTTGCGATGTTGATGCCTGCTGCGGCCCCTCCTCCTCCGCTTCAGAACTGCTGCCGCCTGCACCCTGTTCCCCCAATGGCTGCCAATCGGGGTCAAGAACTGGGTCATCTATTACCTCTTCTTGTAGCTCGTGTGCAACTTCGTCTGTGTCACCGTGTCGGTCGGTGGTATAGCGTTCGTGATGGGGCAACATAGTCTCATCAGGGTCTGATTCTTGATCAGCACCCTGCGAGGGCAATGTTGTGGTCTGAGTCAAAGGACCAGTATAGTAGTCTGGCTGTGGCTGTGCATCAGTGCACTCCATGTCAGATTCAACTTGTAATGGGCATGGACTGTTAACTGCTTCACTTTCTAAGCCAGGGACGGTATGTGTAAAGAGCTCCATGGAGTAACCCGTTGTGTCGCCTGCTGCATTCTTCTCTGTTGTTGTTTTTGCTGAAGAGGACAAGGAAGCGACTTGTCCCTGACCGTGAACATCCACTAACGACGCGCTGCTTTTACTTTTACCAGTTTCACGAGAGGAGGCAAAAGAGCTAGAGGCTGAGTCAGCAAGATAAGCCAAAACTTGCTCTTGATGCTCCGGCTTTAAAAGCGGTTTTCCTACTCCCAGAAAAGGGAGGGTTCGAGGCCTTGTGTAGCCAGACGACGAACCTGGCTCCACAGCTCCAGACTTAGGTGCAATATTTTTTTTTCCCACGACCACCTGATGCTCCACCACTACCACTACCCTCTTTACCAGCTGACAACGAACGCCCCCGGCCACGACCTCTTCCACCAGACTTCCTCATTGTTTTAAAAACGTTACCAAACGAACGGTATTTGTTGCTGTCACACAACTTACACGGTGAGCTATAACTTCAGTATGATTTAGCTACCCCTTTACAGGTGGGTGAGACCACAACGAAAATCAGCCACAATGTTACACACTCTGTTGTTGTTGGCAACAAATGAGATGGCACACACGCAGGACTGTCACTCAAGCGCAAATGTAAATATTTATCTCCCACTGATTTGTGTTTGTTTTTTTTAAAAGGGAGACTTCAGAAAAAAAAAAAATTAAAAAAAAATTATTTTTTACAGAAGAATTTATAAAACAAATAAAATGAAATGATTGTTTCAGGGAGAATTTAGGAAAAAAAAAAAAAAAAGGCTTTGTAGGGCCCACTGAGTGAGAGAGGACGCACACAGGAGTCAGGAGTGGCACACAAGCCCAGAGGCCAATATTAATCTCCCACCGATTGATTTAGTTATTTTTTTTGGTAGATTTTGGAACCCAAATCAAGCAAAAAAATTAATAGGCTTTCTATGGCCCACAATTGGGGAGAGAGAGAGAGATGGCACACCCAGGAGTCAAGACTGGCACACAAGCAGAAGGGGCAATATGAATCTCCCACAGATTTTTTTTTTTTTTTTTTTTTTCAGGGAGACTTGAGAGAAAAAAAAATACAAAAAAAATGATTTTTTTCAGGAATAATTTAGAAACCAAAGAAAATAAAATGATTGTTTCAGGGAGAATTTAGAAAACAAATAAAACAAAAAATAGGCTTTCTAGGGCCCACTGAGTGACAGATGACGCACACAGGAGTCAGGAGTGGCACACAAGCCCAGAGGCCAATATTAATCTCCCACTGATTGATTTAGTTATTTTTTTTGGTAGATTTTGGAACCCAAATCAAGCAAAAAAATTAATAGGCTTTCTATGGCCCACAATTGGGGAGAGAGAGAGAGATGGCACACCCAGGAGTCAAGACTGGCACACAAGCAGAAGGGGCAATATGAATCTCCCACAGATTTTTTTTTTTTTTTTTTTTTCAGGGAGATTTGAGAGAAAAAAAAATACAAAAAAAATGATTTTTTTCAGGAATAATTTAGAAACCAAAGAAAATAAAATGATTGTTTCAGGGAGAATTTAGAAAACAAATAAAACAAAAAATAGGCTTTCTAGGGCCCACTGAGTGACAGATGACGCACACAGGAGTCAGGAGTGGCACACAAGCCCAGAGGCCAATATTAATCTCCCACTGATTGATTTAGTTATTTTTTTTGGTAGATTTTGGAACCCAAATCAAGCAAAAAAATTAATAGGCTTTCTATGGCCCACAATTGGGGAGAGAGAGAGAGATGGCACACCCAGGAGTCAAGACTGGCACACAAGCAGAAGGGGCAATATGAATCTCCCACAGATTTTTTTTTTTTTTTTTTTTCAGGGAGACTTTAGAGAAAAAAAAATACAAAAAAAATGATTTTTTTCAGGAATAATTTAGAAACCAAAGAAAATAAAATGATTTTTTCAGGGAGAATTTAGAAAACAAATAAAACAAAAAATAGGCTTTCTAGGGCCCACTGAGTGACAGATGACGCACACAGGAGTCAGGAGTGGCAGACAAGCCCAGAGGCCAATATTAATCTCCCACTTATTGATTTAGTGATTATTTTTGGTAGATTTTGGAACCCAAATCAAGCAAAAAAATTAATAGGCTTTCTATGGCCCACAATTGGGGAGAGAGAGAGAGATGGCACACCCAGGAGTCAAGACTGGCACACAAGCAGAAGGGGCAATATGAATCTCCCACAGATTTTTTTTTTTTTTTTTCAGGGAGACTTTAGAGAAAAAAAAATACAAAAAAAATGATTTTTTTCAGGAATAATTTAGAAACCAAAGAAAATAAAATGATTTTTTCAGGGAGAATTTAGAAAACAAATAAAACAAAAAATAGGCTTTCTAGGGCCCACTGAGTGACAGATGACGCTCACAGGAGTCAGGAGTGGCACACAAGCCCAGAGGCCAATATTAATCTCCCACTGATTGATTTAGTGATTTTTTTTGGTAGATTTTGGAACCCAAATCAAGCAAAAAAATTAATAGGCTTTCTATGGCCCACTATTTGTGAGAGAGATGGCACGCTCAGGACTGGCACACAAGCCCAGAGGCCAATATTAATCTCCCATTTTTTTTTTTTCCAGGGAAAATTTATAAACCCAATAAAAAAAATAATAATAAATAGGCTTTCTATGGCCCACTATCTGAGAGAGAGAGATGGCACGCTTAGGACTGGCACACAAGCCCAAAGGCCAATATTAATCTCCCACTGATTGATTGATTGATTTTTTCAGGTAGAATTATGAACCCAAATCAACCAAAAAAATAAATAGGCTTTCTATGGCCCACTATTTGTGAGAGAGATGGCACGCTCAGGACTGGCACACAAGCCCAGAGGCCAATATTAATCTCCCACTTTTTTTTTTTTCCAGGGAAAATTTATAAACCCAATAAAATAATAAAAAAATAGGCTTTCTATGGCCCACTATCTGAGAGAGAGAGAGAGAGAGATGGCACGCTTAGGACTGGCACACAAGCCCAAAGGCCAATATTAATCTCCCACTGATTGATTTAATGATTTTTTCAGGTAGAATTTAGAACCCAAATCAAGCAAAAAAATTAATAGGCTTTCTATGGCCCACTGAGTGAGAGATGGCACACACAGGAGTCAAGACTGGCACACAAGCAGAAGGGGCAATATGAATCTCCCACAGATTTTTTTTTTTTTTTTTCAGGGAGACTTTAGAGAAAAAAAAATACAAAAAAAATGATTTTTTTCAGGAATAATTTAGAAACCAAAGAAAATAAAATGATTTTTTCAGGGAGAATTTAGAAAACAAATAAAACAAAAAATAGGCTTTCTAGGGCCCACTGAGTGACAGATGACGCTCACAGGAGTCAGGAGTGGCACACAAGCCCAGAGGCCAATATTAATCTCCCACTGATTGATTTAGTGATTTTTTTTGGTAGATTTTGGAACCCAAATCAAGCAAAAAAATTAATAGGCTTTCTATGGCCCACTATTTGTGAGAGAGATGGCACGCTCAGGACTGGCACACAAGCCCAGAGGCCAATATTAATCTCCCATTTTTTTTTTTTCCAGGGAAAATTTATAAACCCAATAAAAAAAATAATAATAAATAGGCTTTCTATGGCCCACTATCTGAGAGAGAGAGATGGCACGCTTAGGACTGGCACACAAGCCCAAAGGCCAATATTAATCTCCCACTGATTGATTGATTGATTTTTTCAGGTAGAATTATGAACCCAAATCAACCAAAAAAATAAATAGGCTTTCTATGGCCCACTATTTGTGAGAGAGATGGCACGCTCAGGACTGGCACACAAGCCCAGAGGCCAATATTAATCTCCCACTTTTTTTTTTTTCCAGGGAAAATTTATAAACCCAATAAAATAATAAAAAAATAGGCTTTCTATGGCCCACTATCTGAGAGAGAGAGAGAGAGAGATGGCACGCTTAGGACTGGCACACAAGCCCAAAGGCCAATATTAATCTCCCACTGATTGATTTAATGATTTTTTCAGGTAGAATTTAGAACCCAAATCAAGCAAAAAAATTAATAGGCTTTCTATGGCCCACTGAGTGAGAGATGGCACACACAGGAGTAAGGAGTGGCACACAAGCCCTGAGGCCAATATTTTTCTCCCACTGATTGATTGATTGATTTTTTCAGGTAGAATTATGAACCCAAATCAACCAAAAAAATAAATAGGCTTTCTATGGCCCACTATTTGTGAGAGAGATGGCACGCTCAGGACTGGCACACAAGCCCAGAGGCCAATATTAATCTCCCATTTTTTTTTTTTCCAGGGAAAATTTATAAACCCAATAAAAAAAATAATAATAAATAGGCTTTCTATGGCCCACTATCTGAGAGAGAGAGATGGCACGCTTAGGACTGACACACAAGCCCAAAGGCCAATATTAATCTCCCACTGATTGATTGATTGATTTTTTCAGGTAGAATTATGAACCCAAATCAACCAAAAAAATAAATAGGCTTTCTATGGCCCACTATTTGTGAGAGAGATGGCACGCTCAGGACTGGCACACAAGCCCAGAGGCCAATATTAATCTCCCACTTTTTTTTTTTTTCCAGGGAAAATTTATAAACCCAATAAAATAATAAAAAAATAGGCTTTCTATGGCCCACTATCTGAGAGAGAGAGAGATGGCACGCTTAGGACTGGCACACAAGCCCAAAGGCCAATATTAATCTCCCACTGATTGATTTATTGATTTTTTCAGGTAGAATTTAGAACCCAAATCAAGCAAAAAAATTAATAGGCTTTCTATGGCCCACTGAGTGAGAGATGGCACACACAGGAGTAAGGAGTGGCACACAAGCCCTGAGGCCAATATTTTTCTCCCACTGATTGATGTTGTGATTTTTTCTGGTAGATTTTGGAACCCAAATCAAGCAAAAAAATAAATAGGCTTTCTATGGCCCACTGAGTGAGAGATGACACAGACAGAGATGGCACTCTAGCAGAAATGTCAATCTTAATCTCCCACAAAAAAAAAAAAAAAAAAAAAGGAACTGTCCTTCAATTACTATCTCCCTGCAGTAATCTCAGCCAGGTATGGCAGGCAGCAATAAGGAGTGGACTGTTGCACAAATTAAATAAAAAGTGTGGACAAACAAACAAGATAGCTGTGCAGAAAGGAAGGAACAAGAGGATTTGTGCTTTGAAAAAAGCAGTTGGTTTGCACAGCGGCGTACACACAGCAATGCAGCTATCAGGGAGCCTTCTAGGGCAGCCCAATGAGCTACAGCGCTGAGGAAAAAAAAAAAAAAAGCAGCTTCCACTGTCCCTGCACACCGAAGGTGGTGTTGGGCAGTAGAAATCGCTACAGCACAAGCGGTTTTGTGGTTAATGGACCCTGCCTAACGCTATCCCTGCTTCTGACGAAGCGGCAGCAACCTCTCCCTAAGCTCAGATCAGCAGCAGTAACATGGCGGTCGGCGGGAACTCCCCTTTATAGCCCCTGTGACGCCGCAGACAGCAAGCCAATCACTGCAATGCCCTTCTCTAAGATGGTGGGGACCAGGACCTATGTCATCACGCTGCCCACACTCTGCGTTTACCTTCATTGGCTGAGAAATGGCGCTTTTCGCGTCATTGAAACGCGACTTTGGCGCGAAAGTCGCGTACCGCATGGCCGACCACGCACAGGGGTCGGATCGGGTTTCATGAAACTCGACTTTGCCAAAAGTCGGCGACTTTTGAAAATGTTCGACCCGTTTCGCTCAACCCTACTCCTAGACAGAGCATCCGCCTTCACATTTTTAGAGCCCGGAAGGTACGAAATCACAAAGTCAAAACGGGCAAAAAACAGCGACCAACGAGCCTGTCTAGGATTCAACCGCTTAGCAGACTCAAGATAAGTCAAGTTCTTATGATCAGTCAATACCACCATGCGATGCTTAGCTCCTTCAAGCCAATGACGCCACTCCTCGAATGCCCACTTCATGGCCAGCAACTCTTGGTTGCCCACATCATAAATTCGCTCAGCAGGCGAAAACTTCCTGGAAAAAAAAGCGCATGGTTTCATCACTGAGCAATCAGAACCTCTCTGCGACAAAACAGCCCCTGCTCCAATCTCAGAAGCATCAACCTCGACCTGGAACGGAAGAGAAACATCTGGTTGACACAACACAGGGGCAGAAGAAAAACGACGCTTCAAGTCTTGAAAAGCTTCCACAGCAGCAGAAGACCAATTGACCAAATCAGCACCCTTCTTGGTCAAATCGGTCAATGGTTTGGCAATACTAGAAAAATTGCAGATGAAGCGACGATAAAAATTAGCAAAGCCCAGGAACTTTTGCAGACTTTTCAGAGATGTCGGCTGAGTCCAATCATGGATGGCTTGGACCTTAACAGGATCCATCTCGATAGTAGAAGGGGAAAAGATGAACCCCAAAAATGAAACCTTCTGCACACCAAAGAGACACTTTGATCCCTTCACAAACAAAGAATTAGCACGCAGGACCTGAAAAACTGTTCTGACCTGCTTCACATGAGACTCCCAATCATCCGAGAAGATCAAAATGTCATCCAAGTACACAATCAGGAATTTATCCAGGTACTCTCGGAAGATGTCATGCATAAAGGACTGAAACACTGATGGAGCATTGGCAAGTCCGAATGGCATCACTAGATACTCAAAATGACCCTCGGGCGTATTAAATGCAGTTTTCCATTCATCTCCTCGCCTGATTCGCACCAGATTATACGCACCACGAAGATCTATCTTGGTGAACCAACTAGCCCCCTTAATCCGAGCAAACAAATCAGATAACAATGGCAAGGGGTACTGAAATTTAACCGTGATCTTATTTAGAAGGCGGTAATCTATACAAGGTCTCAGCGAACCATCCTTCTTGGCTACAAAAAAGAACCCTGCTCCTAATGGTGACGATGACGGGCGAATATGCCCCTTCTCCAGGGATTCCTTCACATAACTGCGCATAGCGGCGTGCTCAGGCACGGATAAATTAAACAGTCGACCTTTTGGGAATTTACTACCAGGAATCAAATTGATAGCACAATCACAATCCCTATGTGGAGGTAGGGCATCGGACTTGGGCTCATCAAATACATCCCGGTGTGAAGAGCAGAACAAAAATGATTACCTCCGACTGAGTGTGATCCCGACATTTCCTGGCGCCAGAACAGGGACCCGAGGTCTGTGTATTCCTTCAAGAACACCGGCAGAATACGAACGAAAAGAGAATCTGGGATAATGGACGGCAGATGAACAAAAACCTGGCCAGGTAAGAGACACTGTTAGATCTCTTATATCTGCCCTGCACTGTCCGTAAGATTTTCTGTGTCGTGTTCTTTAGCGGGTAGTTCTAGTAGAGGAGGATACCTATAGCTCGGGTTCTTGAACTATTTAGGAATTGATCACCTCACGGAGTACGGCATTGAATGAGAGTGAATGTGAATAGACGGTGTGTGGAAGTTGGGAATAGCCCTATAAGCCGCCCAGGGGGTTGAAACAGAAGAAGTGACTGTCCCACTGGGCAACGTGGTTGCGTCCTTTCGGGGAGACCTCCGCGCCTATGTTCAATCTCTGATCCTGTCTTTGACAAAAACCTGGTGACGGATAAGTGTATGATAGTATGAGCCCAGGACAGATAAATTAGCCTGGGACAAGAATACGTTGTATGTGATAGTATAAGCCCAGGACAGATAAATTAGCCTGGGACAAGATACGTTGTATGTTCTTTTTCTTTTTCTGTCTGGTTGCATTTGTGTTGTTTGCTATAGGTGTAGGAATCAGGATTTTCTTACATCAACACAGTTTAAACATCCTAGCTCCTTAGGAAGAAGGTAACGAGGTATTCTCATACCCAAACGCCACCTAGGGCAAGAAAAAGACATCCTAGCTCCTTAGGAAGAAGGTAACGAGGTATTCTCATACCCAAACGCCACCTAGGGCAAGAAAGCTCAGGATAAGAAAATGGGGAATAAGCAAACAAAGTCGGAACCAGAAGAATTAGATATCTATACTATCATAAAGGAGAGAAGTGGTGAAGATGCCACTAAGGGGCTGAAAAAGATTTTTAGTAAGTTTGGAGTTACTATGGCAGAAGCTTTTAGTAGAAAACTATGGGAAGGAATTCAGGAAAGGAAAAAAGGCATAATCAGAGACAAGAAATGGATAGATCAGATCCAAGCATTGATTGATGTCTCTAGGGTAGCAGAAAATGAGGGATGGACATATAATCAACAGAGTAAAAAGTGGTGTATTAGACCCACAGGCTGTGGAGTAAAACAAAATGTGGAATCTAAAAATACCCCACTCCCATACCTTAACCCACATGCCCCATCTTTTCTCCAAACACCACCTCAAAGTTTAGCCGGACCAGGAGGATGGGTATGTCCGCACTGTGGACAACAAAATCCAGACTGGAGAAATGATTGCCTAGCCTGTGGTACACCTAGACATGGCGCTGTACTTGCCCCTGTTAGGGTAGTACCAAGACCCTTTAGGGAACCTGGTGCTGACGGAGTAATGGGAACTAGATATCACCAAACTCGACAATATTTCCCTTGGTCCCCCGCTGAAGGCATGTCTCTCTTGCATAACGCACCAGATCCCACCCAGTGTCCAGTTAGATTTGCACAATATATACAGCAAATTATGCAGACTCACGCTGGAGTTTGGGCAGATGGAGAAGAATTATGTAGAATGAAAATGACTCCTGGACTCTTCCAGGAGCTATTAGCGAATCTACAGGTACATAGGCCCCAAGCAGGAGATGGTGCCTTACAAACGATAAAATCAGGTACACAATTTGTAGATCACTTAATGGTTTTCATGAGGGAGAGACAGAGGCAGAGAGGAACAACGGGAGTGGTGGCTCAGAAATCTGGACAATCAGTAGACGAATATTATCTAAGTGTAGAAAATAATTTCAGAGATGAAGGCATGGATCTAACCGCTCCAGGAATGATGAGGTTAGTTACAAAAACCTTTATAGATGGATTGTCTCCAAAAGTGAAGGAAAAGCTTAAGGCCGCAACCCCTGATTGGAGAACCTTGGAAGACCCACACCTGGCTAGACAGAAAGCTGTAGGGATAGAAATGGACTTAAGAGAAAATTCTAAGCCAGTAAGAATTGCACAGGCTAATACTGGCTCTGCTAATCAAAAGTTTACTTGTCATTACTGTAAGAAGCCAGGACATTTCCAAAGGGAATGTAGGAAGAGAAAAACAGATATAGATTCAGGAACCTTTGTACCCAAAAATAGGATAAATAACCCAGTGCCTGATCAAACAGACAGCTCAGAGTGACTGAAAGTTATGCAGGTCTCTCTTCCTTCTAGAAGACCAATAATACAAGTTGAAGTCGAGGGTAAAAATGTACCTTTTCTGATAGATACGGGAGCAACATCCTCCATTTTAAATCAGGACTTTTTACCATATCCTGACAATATATCCTCAAAGGTTACATATGCAGAAGGGTATGATGGTAAAATTCAGGCGTTGCCCTTTACAAAACCTTTAAATGTGAGCTTTGGCCCTAAAACTTTTGTATCCAAATTTTTATTTGCTAAAGGTGCACCTACCTGCTTGTTGGGTACTGATGTCTTAAGTAAAATGCATGCAAACATCCATTTTAGAGAAGATGGCACAGTTATGCTGACCATCCCTGAAGATGCAGAAACTCTGGAACCATATGTTAGAATACAGGCAATGGAGGATTTTCCCGAAATTTACACTCAACAAGCAAAAATTGACTTGTCTCGGGTTCCTGACAGCCTATGGGCAAAAGGAGACACTGATGTAGGATTTTTATCAGTAGCTCCTATACTGTTAGAAACTGCCCCGGGAACCATATTACCTCAGCTTAGGCAATACCCCATCAGCGCCCAGCAAGAACAGGCGATTTCTCAACAAATTCAGGATTATGTGTTACAAGGTGTTTTGGTAGAAATCAGGTCACCCGCCAATACACCCTTATATCCTGTTAAAAAGAAAGTGTCCTCCAAAGAAACTATGGTGAAATATCGCATGGTGCACGACTTACGGGAAATCAATAAGGTTTTGGCACCGGTCACCCCTGTGGTACCGAATCCTCATACCTTACTGTCTCAAATTCCCAGCACTGCTGCATATTTTACGGTAATTGACTTATCAAACGCATTTTTTTCTGTGCCACTACATAAGAACTGTTGGCATTTGTTTGGCTTTACATTCAAGGGTAAACAATTAGCATGGACAAGATTGCCACAAGGTATGGTACACTCACCAACTTTGTACTCTGAAGCAATGCAGACCGTGCTAAAAAATTTCATCCCAGAACCAGGAGTAGTCATTCTACAGTATGTAGATGACTTACTTATTTGTTGCCCTGATGAACAGACGGCAGTTACCTCAACTGTTAATTTCTTAATTTTCCTAGCGCAAGAAGGCTGTAAAGTAAATAGACAGAAACTCCAGGCTTGTCAACAAACAGTCGTGTTTTTAGGTCACTGCATATCACAGGGCATCAGACACCTCACACCTCAACGTACGGAAGCCATACGTAACATGCTTGAACCCAGGAATCACAAACAGCTGCGTGCTTTCCTAGGTATTGTTTCACACTGTAGACAGTGGATCATACATGCAAGTCAACTCATGCAGCCTTTATATGACTGTATTGCCAACACACCATATTCACTCAGTGAAGAGGCTAAACAGTCATTTTCCTCTTTGAAAACAGCACTGGTATCAGCTCCGGCTTTGGGACTCCCAGACTACACTAAACCTTTTCAATTGATGGCAGCTGAGATATCCTCACATGCTACAGGGGTGCTCACACAAAAACATGGAAACAAACAGAGACCTGTGGCATACATATCAGCTCATCTGGACCCTGTAGCTAGAGCCGCACCTTCTTGTGTAAGAGTAGTAGCCGCAATTTCACTGTTATTAGAAAAAGCTTCTGAGATTGTTCTTGATCACCCACTTCTAGTTCAGACCACTCATGATGTACATGGCATTCTTAACCAGGTCCAACCTAAACATATTTCAATGGCCAGACACCTCCGTCTCCAATGTTCCCTACCACTGCCGCCCAACATTTCCTTTGCCAGGATTCAGACTCTAAAGGTACCTTCACACATAACGATATTGTTAACGATATCGTTGCTATTTGTGACGTAGCAACGATATCGTTAATGAAATCGTTATGTGTGACAGCGACCAACGATCAGGCCCCTGCTGGGAGATCGTTGGTCGCTGAATAAAGTCCAGAACTTTATTTCGTCGCTGGACTCCCTGGAGACATCGCTGGATCGGCGTGTGTGACACCGATCCAGCGATGTCTTCACTGGTAACCAGGGTAAACATCGGGTAACTAAGCGCAGGGCCGCGCTTAGTAACCCGATGTTTACCCTGGTTACCATGCTAAAAGTAAAAAAAAACAAACAGTACATACTTACCTACAGCTGTCTGTCCTCCAGCGCTGCGCTCTGCACTCCTCCTGTACTGGCTGTGAGCCGGAAAGCAGAGCGGTGACGTCACCGCTCTGCTTTCCGGCTCCCAGACAGTACAGGAGGAGAGCAGAGAAGCAGAGCGCAGCGCTGGAGGACAGACGGCTGTAGGTAAGTATGTACTGTTTGTTTTTTTTTACTTTTAGCATGGTAACCAGGGTAAACATCGGGTTACTAAGCGCGGCCCTGCGCTTAGTTACCCGATGTTTACCCTGGTTACCGGCATCGTTGGTCGCTGGAGAGCGGTCTGTGTGACAGCTCTCCAGCGACCAAACAGCGACGCTGCAGCGATTCGGATCGTTGTCGGTATCGCTGCAGCGTCGCTAAATGTGAAGGGGCCTTTAATCTCGCGTCTTTGCTCCCTTTAGAGTCTGAGGGGGGTACCATACCTGAGGAAACTGCACTCTCCAACTCCTTTGAAACTGCACTCTCCAACTCCTTTGACC
Source organism: Ranitomeya imitator (assembly GCF_032444005.1). Taxonomy (NCBI): domain Eukaryota; kingdom Metazoa; phylum Chordata; class Amphibia; order Anura; family Dendrobatidae; genus Ranitomeya; species Ranitomeya imitator. The sequence continues at coordinate 578,090,341 of NC_091283.1, read as the reverse complement.
CATCAAAGTCAATGCATGATTGTGTACAATTAATGGAACAAGAGACTCAGGGCTTATGTAATGTACGTGACAAGCCACTCTGTAATGCTACATTTGAACTTTTCATAGATGGCAGTAGATATGCAGATATGAATGGACAATTTCATACAGGTTATGCGGTAGTACCTCAGCATGAAGTGCTGAAAGCAGAACCTCTCCCTGCTAATCAGTCTGCACAAGAAGCAGAACTTACGGCATTAGTTGAAGCTCTAAAAATAGCCAAAGATCAGACAGCAAACATATACACTGATTCTAGATATGCACATGGCATTATTTTCGATTTTGGCGTAATATGGAGAGCCAGAGGTTATATGACTGCTTCAGGCCAACCTGTTAAACATGCCTCCCTCATTAGACAGATTCTGGAGGCAGCACAAGAAACTAAAGAAATAGCGGTGATAAAGGTAGCTGCACATGTGAGACTCGACACCGAGGAAGCCAGGGGTAACGATAAAGCCGATAAGGCAGCAAAACAGGCAGCACGTAAACCCTTACATCATGCCCACACACTAGATAGCTCTGAAGATGATGAGGAAAGATTGAAGGAAGCTCAGAAACAGGTAGACGACGAAGAACGAGGGCAGTGGCAGAAAAAAGGGGCAGAAGATCAGCAAGGATTATGGAAAAAAGGAACTTTGTTGTGTTTACCCAGAGCCTGGTACCCCGCAGTGGCAAGTGACCTCCACCTACCCACGCATGTGTCGGCAAATGGTATGACGCTCAAGGTAAAAGAAAGGTGGTTGGCTCCAGGCTTTGGTAATTTTGCTCGGAACATGTGTGCTGCATGCGCTATATGCCTGGCACACATTCCAGGTCAGGCCATTAAAACCCCAACCAAGCATCATGTAAGACCACTGTATCCCTTTCAAAGACTCCAGATCGACTACATCCAACTTCCTAGGTACAATGGATACGAATATGTGCTTGTGTGTGTGGACATGTTCTCAGGGTGGCCAGAGGCTTATCCAGTTCGTAAAGCCTCAGCAAAAACTACTGCCATTAAAATAGCACATGAACTGATACCCCGTTACGGCATGCCTGAGGTGATCGAGTCAGATAGGGGTACCCATTTTACTGGGGAAATATTCCAGAATGTTATGAAAATGTTGGGAGTAGAAAACCAGTTTCACACTCCATATCATCCACAGACTTCAGGTAAAGTGGAAAGATTAAATGGGACAATAAAATTAAAAATCCAGAAGGCCATGGCAGAAACAGGAAAGCCTTGGACCGAGTGTCTACCACTTGCCCTGTATTCCATCCGAAACACCCCAAGGGGGAAGGCTAAGCTGTCACCACATGAGATTCTTTTTGGTAGAGCAGCAAATTTGGGTTGTTATTTTCCACAACAACTGATGTTGAATACTGAGACTTTAACTGCTTATGTACAAGAATTACAAAAACGTTTAACTAAAGTGCATTCGCAAGTTTTTGCTTCCCTTCCAGATCCAGAAAATCTCGAAGGAGGCCACAAGTTGGAACCTGGTGATCAAGTCTACGTGAAAAGACACACCAGAAAGACTCTGGAACCGAGATTTGACGGACCTTTCCAAGTCCTGTTAACAACTCCAACAGCAGTCAAGCTTGAAGGAAAGGCATCATGGATACATGCAAGCCATTGCAAAAAAGCAGTATAAGACTCATGATATTGATGTTAATAATGTTAACCTCAACGGAGGCATGGGAAAGACTGAATTCTCTAGCCCCTTTGAACAATAGATTCGTACAACATCATAGAAAATTAGTGCATGACTTGTTAAATAATACGCAACCCCTGGCAGATTGTTGGATCTGTACCCATTCACCAGTATCAGCCACAAGTATACCTTTTCTAGCAGTTCCCGTGTCAGCTGAAGAAATATTCGCTTGGCCTAATTGTTCAGACAACCTGGCCAACAACCAACCTGGCAATACTAGACTATGGAATACTACAATCGCCATACCAATTGTGGGATGGGTAGAATTTCCTTGGTGGCAGGGCAATCTTACAGGAAAAATAGACAACTTACAATATTTAGCATTCAAGGGAGGAAAATGGGTACCTAGGAATAAGACTGGATTAACTGATTTAGAACAGGTCCCCACTGAAAATCTACAGCTCAGTTTCAGTACAACCACCCCTTCCTCTGATGCTTTCAAACCTACAGTATTGGAAAGATACATACATAATAGAAAATGGGAACATTCTGAGTTGTTCCCCCAAGGTGATGCAGACAGTTGTACAAGTAAGCCGGGGAACCTGGTTTGTAATGAATCCAATGAGTATGTCAACGGAATGCATGTATGTGGGAATCCCGCAGCCGGGTACTGTAGCCCCTTGGGACAAAAACCCTCTTGGTGTATGCTTCAGAATGTATCTAGTTTTGTGGATTTGGCTCACAGATTGGTATTGCAGCACTCAGCTTTGTGGGATCTGCCTGAGGGTACATTTTGGATATGCGGAGAAGGAGCATATAAATGGCTTCCCGTAGGTATAAAGGGTACTTGTACATTAGGACGCCTAACCCCGGCTACTTTCATAATTTCAAATAAACAAGTGAATATGCAAGCCGTGCCCAAGCACACACTGTATAAAAGAGCTGCAGATAACTCACCACGTCCCTCGGGGAGGCCGCATATAGTACAAATGGGAATTCCCAACAAAATTGCTAGTACCATTTTTATTTATCCTATGTTAACACAGATGTGGGATAAATTAGTTAGAGCCACGGATTATCTAAATGATCAGATTTGGGATATATTGGACATATTAAATACTAGTATAGCTGTACAGAATCAGCTTATAATAGTCACTAACCAACATACCCTGGTATTGGATTACCTAACTGCCTCACAAGGGGGTATGTGTCAAATCATCGGACCCACCTGCTGTCATTATATAGACCCGAATAGTACTATGAGTATGAGATTTAAATTAAAAGACGTACAACGACTCAGGGATCAGTATGACAAAGACAATGACCAAAATAAGGATAGCTGGTGGTCAGATACCTTTTCTTTTCTTAACCCGGCCAATTGGTTCAGAGGGATCGGTGGGTGGGTTACCGGGATTATGCAAAGCCTAATACATACAGTTATGGTTATTGTAATTATATATGTATTATTCAAGGTTGTACTCAAGGGTATCTCGGTATGCACAAATAAATTTTGTGTAATGGATGCGAGAATATAAAGTTTTTTTTTTTGTAATATCACAAAAAGAATGACTAAAATGATCGACAAGGTTTTGAATGGAATATGTCAAAGGGGGGATTGTGAAGAGCAGAACAAAAATGATTACCTCAATGAACAAAAATTTAAAAAAAAGAATTTGTGATAAATATTGACCTGTCCATTCAAGGACATTTTAGCTATAGTATGAAATCCTGTTTTTCTTGTCTGTGGAATTGCCTTTGTACTGTTTGTTGTGAAACTGCCGCCCACGAAACTGTTTTCTTTTCTTTTCTTTCTTTCCTGTTTTGTCTCTTTGTTTAAACATGCAAAACTTGTATAACCACTAAACCTACTGAAACAACTATATAAAGAAGGGATAGCACCTTGAAGGCAGGCGTGCTTCAGAGACTTCCCAGTGATACACTATACAAGACGTGTCTTGTATATTATTTCTGGTGATTCCCCACTTCCAAAGGCTGCTCCGACTGAGTGTGATCCCGACACCGGTAATCAGACAAGAACTCTGGAACCTCAGAAGGGGTGGATGACGAAATTGACAGAAATAGAACATCACCATGTACCCCCTGACAACCCCAGCTGGACACCGACATGGATTTCCAATCTAATACTGGATTATGGGCTTGTAGCCATGGCAACCCCAACACGACCACATCATGCAGATTATGCAACACCAGAAAGCGAATAACCTCCTGATGTGCAGGAGCCATGCACATGGTCAGCTGGGTCCAGTATTGAGGCTTATTCTTGGCCAAAGGCGTGGCATCAATTCCTCTCAATGGAATAGGACACTGCAAGGGCTCTAAGAGAAACCCACAACGCTTAGCATACTCCAAGTCCATCAAATTCAGGGCAGTGCCTGAATCCACAAATGCCATGACAGAATACGATGACAAAGAGCAGATCAAGGTAACGGACAGAAGAAATTTTGACTGTACCGTACCAATGGTGGCAGACCTAGCGAACCGCTTAGTGCGCTTAGGACAATCAGAGATAGCATGAGTGGAATCACCACAGTAGAAACACAGCCCATTCAGACGTCTGTGTTCTTGCCGTTTAACTCTGGTCAAAGTCCTATCGCACTGCATAGGCTCAGGTTTAAGCTCAGGTAATACCGCCAAATGGTGCACAGATTTACGCTCACGCAAGCGTCGACCGATCTGAATGGCCAAAGACATAGACTCATTCAAACCAGCAGGCATAGGAAATCCCACCATGACATCCTTAAGGGCTTCAGAGAGACCCTTTCTGAACATAGCTGCCAGCGCAGATTCATTCCATTGAGTGAGCACGGACCACTTTCTAAATTTCTGACAATATACCTCTATCTCATCCTGACCCTGACAAAGAGCCAGCAAATTTTTCTCTGCCTGATCCACTGAATTAGGTTCATCGTACAGCAATCCGAGCGCCAGGAAAAACGCATCGATATTACTCAATGCAGGATCTCCTGGCGCAAGAGAAAATGCCCAGTCCTGAGGGTCACCGCGCAAAAAAGAAATAACAATCAAAACCTGTTGAACTGGATCACCAGAGGAGCGAGGTTTCAAGGCCAGAAATAATTTACAATTATTTTTGAAACTCAGAAACTTAGTTCTATCTCCAAAAAACAAATCAGGAATAGGAATTCTTGGTTCCAACATAGCTTTCTGATCAATAGTGTCTTGAATCTTTTGTACTCTTGCCGAGAGCTGATCCACAAATGAAGACAGACTTCTAATGTCCATCGCTACACCTGTGTACTGAACCACCCAAATGTCTAGGGGAAAAAAAAGGCAAAACACAGTGCAAAGAAAAAAAAATGGTCTCAGAAATTCTTTTTTCCCTGTATTGAGAATCATTAGTACTTTTGGCTTCCTGTACTGTTATGAAAGGCAATTCAGTACTACAATGGGCATGGCGGTCAGAGCAGATACAGTGATCTGACAATAACCCAAAATCATAGAACGAGCTCTGAGACGTGGGAACTCTGCAGACCGCAATCCCTAATCCTCTCCAAACAACACTAGAGGCAGCCGTGGATTGCGCCTAATTCTGCCTAGGCAACTCGGCACAGCCTGAGAAACTAACTAGCCTGAAGATAGAAAATAAGCCTACCTTGCCTCAGAGAAATACCCCAAAGGAAAAGGCAGCCCCCCACATATAATGACTGTGAGTTAAGATGAAAAGACAAACGTAGAGATGAAATAGATTCAGCAAAGTGAGGCCCGACTTTCTTAACAGATCGAGGATAGAAAAGGTAACTTTGCGGTCTACACAAAACCCTAAAGAAAACCACGCAAAGGGGGCAAAAAGACCCTCCGTACCGAACTAATGGCACGGAGGTACACCCTTTGCGTCCCAGAGCTTCCAGCAACAAATTAGAGAAGCTGGACAGAAAAAATAGCAAACAAATAGCAAAGAAGAACTTAGCTATGCAGAGCAGCAGGCCACAGGAATGATCCAGGGAAAAGCAAGTCCAACACTGGAACATTGACAGGAAGCCAGGATCAAAGTATTAGGTGGAGTTAAGTAGAGAAGCACCTAACGACCTCACCAGATCACCTGAGGGAGGAAACTCAGAAGCCGCAATACCACTTCCCTCCACCAACAGAAGCTCACAGAGAGAATCAGCCGAAGTACCACTTGTGACCACAGGAGGGAGCTCTGCCACAGAATTCACAACAATTCCGTCCATGTGTGCCCTAATTCCCAAGGACGGAATAGTACGTCCAGCGCGATAGGCCGCGCTCACAGGGGGAGCGCGGCCGATCGCGGCCGGGTGTCAGCTGACTATCGCAGCTGATATCTGGCACTATGTGCCAGGAGTGGTCACGGACCGCCCCCGGCACATTAACCCCTGGCACACCGCGATCAAACATGATCGCAGTGTTCCGGGGGCATAGGAAAGCATCGCGCAGGGAGGGGGCTCCCTGCGGGCTTCCCTGAGACGATCGGTACAAGGCGATGTGCTCACCTTGTACCGAGCGTCTCCTCCCTGCAGGCCCCGGAACCAAAATGGCCGCGGGGCTACTTCCGGGTCCAGCAGGGAGTACTTCCGGGTCCAGAGCAGGCTCTGGTAACTAAGCAGCAGGGCACGCCAGATCGCTGATCTGACACAGTGCTCTGCAAAGTGTCAGATCAGTGATCTGTCACTATACAGTGATGTCCCCCCTGGGACAAAGTAAAAAAGTTAAAAAAAATTTTTTTTAGATGTGTAAAAAAAAAAAAAAAAAATTCCTAAATAAAGAAAAAAAATATTGTTCCCATAGAAACAATAAAAGTACACATATTTAGTATCGCCGCATCTGTAACGACCCGACCTATAAAACTGTCCCACTAGTTAACCCCTTCAGTGAACACCGTAATAAAAAAAAAGAGGCAAAAAACAACGCTTTATTATCATACCACCGAACAAAAAGTGGAATAACACGCGATCAAAAAGACGGATATAAATAACCATGGTACCGCTGAAAACATCATCTTGTCCCGCAAAAAACGAGCTGCCATACAGCATCAACAGCAAAAAAAAAAGTTACAGTCCTCAGAATAAAGCAAAGCAAAAATAATTATTTTTTCTATAAAATAGTTTTTATCGTATAAAAAGCGCCAAAACATAAAAAAAGATATAAATGAGGTATCGCTGTAAACGTACTGACCTGAAGAATAAAACTGCTTTATCCATTTTATCAAACGCGGAACGGTATAAACTCCACCCCCCCCCCAAAGAAATTCATGAATAGCTGGGTTTTAGTCATTCTGCCTCACAAAAATTGGAATAAAAAGTGATCAAAAAATTTCACGTGCCCGAAAATGTTACCAATAAAAACGTCAACTTGTCCCGCAAGAAACAAGACCTCACATGACTCTGTGGACCAAAATATGGAAAAATTATAGGTCTCAAAATGTGGTAACGCAAAAAAAGCGTCTTTTAGTGTGTGACGGCTGCCAATCATAAAAATCCGCTAGAAAACACGCTATAAAAGTAAATCAAACCCCCCTTCATCACCCCCTTAGTTAGCAAAACATAAAAAAAATAAAAAAATGTATTTCCATTTTCCCATTAGGGCTAGGGTTAGGGCTAGGGTTGGGGTTAGGGTTAGGGTTGGGGCTAGGGTTGGGGCTAGGGTTGGGGTTAGGGTTGGGGCTAGGGTTGGGGCTAGGGTTAGGGTTGGGGCTAAAGTTAGGGTTGGGGCTAAAGTTAGGGTTGGGGCTAAAGTTAGGGTTAGGGTTGGGGCTAAAATTAGGGTTGGGGCTAAAGTTAGGGTTAGGGTTACATTTACGGTTGGGATTAAGGTTAGGGGGGTGTCAGGGTTAGGGGTGTGTTTAGGGTTATGGTTGGGATTAGGCTTAGGGGTGTGTTGTTAGGGTTTCATTTCGAATTGGGGGTTTCCACTGTTTAGGCACATCAGGGCTCTCCAAAGGCGACATGGCGTCCGATCTCAATTCCAGCCAATTCTGCGTTGAAAAAGTAAAACAGTGGTGCTTCCCTTCCGAGCTCTCCCATGCGCCCAAACAGGGGTTTACCCCAACATATGGGGTATCAGCATACTCAGGACAAATTGGACAACAACTATTTGGGTCCAATTTCTCTTGTTACCCTTGGGAAAATAAAAATTTGGGGGTCTAAAAAAACATTGTGGGAAAAAAATTAATTTTTATTTTCACGACTCTGCGTTATAATTGTAGTGAAACACTTGGGGGTTCAAAGCTGTCAAAACACATCTAGATAAGTTCCTTAGGGGGTCTACTTTCCAATATAGTGTCACTTGTGGGGCTTTCAATGTTTAGGCACATCAGGGGCTCTCCAAACGCAACATGGCGTCCCATCTCAATTCTCAATTTTGCATTGAAAAGTCAAACGGCGCTCCTTCCCTTCCGAGCTCTGCCCAAACAGTGGTTTACCCCCACATGTGGGGTATGAGCATACTCAGAACAAATTGCACAACAACTTTTGGGGTCCAATTTCTTCTCTTACCCTTGGGAAAATAAAAAATTGGGTGCGAAAAGATGGTATTTGTGAAAAAATATGATTTTTTATTTTTACGGCTCTGCATTCTAAACTTCTGTGAAGCACTTGGTGGGTTAAAGTGCTCACCACACATCAAGATAAGTTCCTTAGGGGGTCTACTTTCCAAAATGGTGTCACTTGTGGGGGGTTTCAATGTTTAGGCACATCAGGGGCTCTCCAAACGCAACATGGCATCCCATCTCAATTCCAGTCAATTTTGCATTGAAAAGTCAAACGGCGCTCCTTCCCTTCTGAGCTCAACCATGCGCCAAAACAGTGGTTTACCCCCACATGTGGGGTATCGGCGTACTCAGAACAAATGGCACAACTTTTTTTTTTCTTCTCTTACCCTTGGGAAAATAAAACAAATTTGAGCTGAAGTAAATTTTTTGTGAAAAAAGTTAAATGTTAATTTTTTTTAAAACATTCCAAAAATTCCTGTAAAACATCTGAAGGGTTAATAAACTTCTTGAATGTGGTTTTGAGCACCTTGAGGGGTGCAGTTTTTAGAATGGTGTCACACTTTGTTATTTTCTATCACATAGACCCCTCAAAATGACTTCAAATGTGATGCGGCCCCTAAAAAATATTGGTGTTGTAAAAATGAGAAATTGCTGGTCAAATTTTAACCCTTATTACTCCCTAACAAAAAAAATTTGGGGTTCCAAAATTGTGCTGATGTAAAGTAGACATGTGGGAAATGGTACTTATTAATTATTTTACATGACATATCTCTGTCATTTAAGGGCATAAAAATTCAAATTTGGAAAATTGCAAAATTTTCAAAATTTTCGCCAAAATTCCGTTTTTTTCACAAATAAACGCAAGTTATATCGAAGAATTTTTACCAAAATACGCTTTTATTGAGCCATGGTACAGTAGCAACGTTTCGACCACCACTTGGTCATGCTTGACAAAGACCAAGTGGTGGTCAAAACGTTGCTGCTGTACCATGGCTCAATAAAAGCGTATTTTGAAGATTTCTACACCTGGGTGGAGCGCTGTTCATTATGCATTATTTGAAATATATCCTCTGACAGAGCATCAAAAGGTCAGCATTCTAATTGGCCAACTAATTGGCACAATCCTAAGAGAGGTAAAATCCTGGCCACATATAGAAAACTAGATGGTGGCCTGATTCTAACGCATTGGGTATTCTAGAATATGCATGTCCACGTAGTATATTGCCCAGCCACGTAGTATATTGCCCAGCCACGTAGTATATTGCCCAGCCACGTAGTATATTGCCCAGTCACGTAGTATATTTCCCAGCCATGTAGTATATTGCCCAGTAACGTAGTATATTGCCTAGTCACGTAGTATATTGCCCAGTCACGTAGTATATTGCCGGGTCACGTAGTATATTGCCCAGTCACGTAGTATATTGCCCAGCCACGTAGTATATTGCCCAGCCACGTAGTATATTGCCCAGTCAAGTAGTATATTGCCCAGTGACGTAGTATATTGCCCAGCCACGTAGTATATTGCCCAGTTACGTAGTATATTGCCCAGTGACGTAGTATATTGCCCAGCCACGTAGTATATAGCCCAGTTACGTAGTATATTGCCCAGTTACGTAGTATATTGCCCAGTGACGTAGTATACAGCACAGAGCCACGTAGTATATTGCCCAGCCACGCAGTATATTGGCCAGTCACGTAGTATATTGCCCAGCTACGTACTATATTGCCCAGCCACGTATGTCACAGGTTAAAAAATAAAAAATAAACATATACTCACCTTCCGAGGACCCCTTGTAGTTTGGTTCGTAGGCGCGCAGGACCTGTGATGACGTCGCGGTCACATGACCGTGACGTCATGTCAGGTCGTTCTCGCGCAGGCGCGCAGGACCTGTGATGACGTCGCGGTCACATGACCGTGGCGTCATGGCAGGTCCTTCTCCCATACCATCCTTGCCACCGGAACCTGCCGCTTGCATGGAGCGGTCACCAGAGCGTAGCCAGGAGCGGGAAAGGCGGTGGAAGGTCAGTATATAATTAATTTTTTTTTCATTATTATTTTTAACATTAGATGTTCTTACTATTGACGCTGCCTAGGCAGCATCAATAGTAAAAACTTGGTCACACAAAGTTAATAGCGGCGGTAACAGAGTGAGTTACCCGTGGCATAACGTGGTCCGTTACCGCTGGCATTAACCCTGTGTGAGCGGTGACTGCGGGGAGTATGGAGCGGGCACCAGGCGCTGACTGCAGGGGAGTAGGGAGGGACTAATAGGACTGTGGCCATCGCTGATTGGTAGCGGCAGCCATGACAGGCAGCTGACGAGACCAATCAGCGACTTGGATTCCATGACAGACAGAGGCTGCGACTAATGAATATCTGTGACAGAAAGAAGGAAATAAAGAAGGACAGACAGAAGGACAGACAGAAAGACGGAAGTGACCCTTAGACAATTATATAGTAGAAGGGACTGTGCAGCAAATCTTTGGCAAACTTAAAATAAACTTTGACACCCGCACCGTTGCAGAAATCAAAATGAAGTTTTTCGGGTACAAGCAGGGAACACAGGATAGCATACGGGACTATGCCCTTAATCTACAGGAGGCACTGCAGGACATCAAACAAGTTGACCCTAACAGCGTACAGGATGGGACCCATCAGATTAATGAGACCACCTTGACGATGGTTGATGGGCTCACACTATTTGGCCAAATTCTGTGCAAAGCCTCTCTCAAATATTTTTCCTAATGTTCAAAAGCCATTTTGCTATTCATATTTCATGTATTTCATATTAGACATGCTTTGGCACGATAGAGTGCAACCTTTTTTTGTATATTGTATATGGAGGTAGCTGCTCCTGGTATGCACCTATTCACATTAGTTTGGATGTGCCAGTCGTTTTTTTGTCATTTCTATGTTAGCTTACTGACTGAGCACTCCTCCCTTCACCATGTGGTTTTTAATTACATCTAATCACACTTGGTTCCGACCAACCCATATGTAGGCTTTGCTGAAAGAGGTGTCCACATTCACCCAAGCATACAGACATTAGCCTTCGGTAAGTGATCACATTTGGACAGGGAGGTCAAGGACCCATCAGATTAATGAGACCACCTTGGCGATGGTTGATGGGCTCACACTATTTGGCCAAATTCTTTGCACAGCCTCTCTCAAATATTTTTCCTAATGTTCAAAAGCCATTTTGCTATTCATATTTCATGTATTTCATATTAGACATACTTTGGCACGATAGAGTGCAACCTTTTTTTGTATCGCGTACAGGATGGAGACAAGCTCTTAAAGGAGCAGTTCATTGAGGGACTCCTATCCAGCACGGGGACCCATCTGCGCATCCTGGCCTTGCAAAACCCTGACCTGGACTTTGCGCAATTTAAAGACAGGGCCATCTGGGTGCTGCACGAACCTCAGCCCCGCCGCACATTGCCCCCTTGGCATCCAGCCCTCACGTACCACCAGGAGGTAGCATCATGTCCTCAGGTCCCCGTTTAGGCCGACGCACAGATCCTGGATGATGATCCTTCCACAGGACTACGCCTCCAGGTGCAGGAACTGACAAAAAGCGTAGCTGCACTAGCCATGACCGTGCAGTCCCTGCAGGAATCTCCGAAAGAAAAGATCAAGCTGGCTGCCAGCCCTGAGGACGTCCCCTGGCAAAGACCGAAGAGGATTCTGCCAACCAGAGGAAGAGATAATGACCGCTATCATCAGGACTGATGACCCATCTGCTGCCACTGCAACCAGGCAGGACATATTGCAAGGTACTGTCATTTAAACAAGCGACCCCTGGGGCAGAGGGCCAACCCCCAGGAATAAGACGACCAGGCCCACAAAGTTGGCGAGCCAAGTATGTCGGAGGACGACTGGTCCTCCCCATTGTAATCGACGGCATCACTTGAACGCTTTATTGGACACTGGTTCTCAGGTGATGACTATGCCTTACATCCTATATAAACGGTACTGGGCTGACACAGACATTACCCGTGGCCCAGATAGTGATTTAACAATAGTTGCCAGTAATGGTCAGCCTTTGCCACAGGTGGGGTACAAAGAGGTCACCATTAAGGTTTGCCGGGTACAATTGAAGGCCCAAGGAATCGTGCTGATATTGATCGACGTGAATGTAACCCTATGATGACCACTGGTACTAATGTTGTTGAAAATTGTCTTGCCGAGGTTATTGTCTTGTTATAACAGGTGGCCGAAACTGCTGGTTCCAGTGAGCAACGTGTCCTACAGAAAGAAATCAGACCTCTGGTGCAGAGAGTACAAATCTCAAAGTACACATTGGTAGCATTTTCAAATATTTATACACCCACTATTCCAAAGCTCAATAAGGGTATACATCATATATGCTACATATGGCGGACCATATAAAGATAGGCCATTCGTTATATAGACTAAAGCAACAACACACGAGAAAACAAGGAACAATAGGCCAGATATATTGTAAAAAGTATAACAAATCTTTATTTAAATAGATACAATAAAACAGGTGAAACAGTGAGTATTCCTACAGGACATGTTTGTCAATAGAGTCAGCATAAACGGGACATGGGAGGTCTGGTGGTAGTAACTACAAAAGTATTCATATATAATAACTCAATATGTTATATTTTAATGTTATCCAAGAATAGTCCCCATTCATATAAATGGCGAGCAAAGCAAAACCCCTGCATTTGATAAGTATCCATAAAGGATAGTATAGAACACAAAAGATTGCTCCCAGTATTAATATATTATAGGGTATCGCCATTATATTCTTACCAGATGGATGGAATGCAAACGCCCAAATCCTAATAAGGGGACACACCAGAGGCTTCCACGTCGCCCCGACGCACGTTTCGGCACAGCCTTCGTCAGGGGTTCTAGTGAGCAACGTGTCCTACAGAAAGAAATCAGATCTCTGGTGCAGAGACAACAGGTAGAATTATCTGGTGGAGAAATTGGACGTGTCACAGTGAGTGATCCGATCCCCATTGCAATACCCCCCAGGAGTGAAATGTTGATATGGTGTCGGGCAGCAATAGGCCTCAGAGGTAAAGACTACCAGGCCCTGGGGGAACCTGTGTATTCAGATAGTAGGCCCACAATCCTGACAGCCAGAGGGGTGGTTGATGTCCGCAAGGGGAGGGTACCAGTACGTGTCCTTAACTGTGGAGAGAAAGAGGTCCACTTAACCAGATATGCCACACTTGCCAAACTGTTTACTGTTGATAATAATGCAATACAGCAACAGAACCCTTGGTCCTGTCCAACCAGGCCGAGGACAATGGCTCTGCAGGACAATTAGAAGATTGGTGTCAGAAATTACACTTGGGCACTGACTGTACCCCATCACACCACAAACAAGGGGCTTACCGGGTGGCCCATGAGTATGAGAGGTTATTAAGCAATCACCCACAAGATTTTGGGCAGGTAAAAGGGGTTCAACATCATATTTCCACAGGAAATCATCCGCCCATAAAAGAGAGGTACCAGCCTGTACCTCCAGCTCACTACCAGTGTGCCAAAAGTATGTTACGAGAGATGAAGGAGGCTGGGGTAATCAGAGATAGTTGTAGCCCCTAGGCAGCTCCATTAGTCCTCGTCAGGAAGAAGGATGGTACAATGAGGATGTGTGTTGATTACAGGCAGATAAACCACATTACACATAAGGATGCCCACCCATTACCCAGAATTGAAGAGTCATTAGCTGCTTTAAAATCTGCTATTTCTCTACCCTGGATCTCACTAGTGGGTATTGGCAGGTTCCCGTAGCAGAGGCGGATAAGGAAAGACGGCTTTCACAACGCCGATGGGTCTCTCTGAATTTAACTACATGCCGTTCAGACTGTGCAACGCACCAGGAACATTCCAGAGGATGATGGAGTGCTGTCTTGGGCACAAGAATTTCAAAACCGTCTTGTTGTACCTGGACGATGTCATTGTCTTCTCCAAGACATATGAGGACCACCTGAAGCACCTGGCCAAGGTGTTCGATGCTCTGTCCAACTTTGGCCTAAAGGTAAAACCATCCAAATGTCATCTGTTAAAGCCCAAAGTGCAGTACCTGGGCCATGTGGTAACCGCCAAAGGAATGGCACCAGACCCTGACAAGGTCACAGTGATTAGAGACTGGCCGAAGCCCAGCAACATCCATGAAGTCCGACAGTTCCTTGGGTTGGTAGGCTACTACAGAAGATTTATTAAAGACTTCACCAAGATAGCCGCACCACTACAAAACCTGTTAGTAGGCCAATCTAAGAAAACCAGGGGAAAGAACACCCCGTTTGACTGGAACGACAGACTGGAGGGATCCTTCGGTCGGTTGAAGGTGGCTCTCATGGGAGATGAGGTTCTGGCCTACCCAGAATATGACCAACCGTTCGTGCTGTACATGGATGCCAACAACGTGGGATTTGGAGCCGTGTTGTCCCAGGTACAGAAAGGCAAAGAAAGGATAATTGCCTACGCCAGCAGGAAACTTCGTCCCACCGAAAGGAACCTGGAGAAATACAGTTCCTTCAAGCTGGAGTTCCTCGCCGTAGTCTGGGCGGTAACAGAGTGGTTAAAACACTACCTGGCCTCCGCAAGATTCACAGTTTTCACGGACAACAATCCGCTGACACACCTGGAGACGTCAAAACTAGGTGCTTTGGAGCAGTGATAGATGGCCTGATTGTCCAATTATGAATTCACCATCAAGTACCGGGCAGGGCACAAGAATGCCAATGCCGATGCGCTGTCCAGGATGCCTAACTTACCAGAGATGGGAGAAGATTCGGAAGAACTCGAAGAAATAGAGTTACCAGCTTTCCATCGCCCTCTGGCGACTCAGTATTCCCATTATGTGAGGAACAGGCGTAAGGACAAGCAAGAAGCTACGCTGAACCCATTGCCTCATCATGGATGGGCCGAGACACAGGACAGTGACCCAGCAGTCCGTCTGGTCAAGGACCTGCTGATGCAAGCCGATTCGCACCCTAGTCCAGATGCTCCACAAGAGACTCAACAGCTGTGGAAAGAGAAAGGCAAACTGTTTATGTATGACGGTAAGCTGTGTCGGAGGAATATTGACCCACGCACTCAGACAGTGGTCCCAAGACAAGATGCGCCAATGGTTCTGGAAGCGTACCACGATGGAGCAGGACACTTTGGATGGAAAAAGTTAGAGATCCTACTTCGTGGAAGGTTTAACTGGATTGGAATGAGAAAAGCCATTGAAAGGTGGTGCCGAGACTGTGGCCCATGCAACCTGCGCAGAAAGGACCGTGACAGCCAGAAGGGAACACAGGGGTCACCGCCGAGGCCCCAACGCGCGTTTCGCGAAGCCGACGCGAAACGCGCGTTGGGGCCTCGGCGGTGACCCCTGTGTTCCCTTCTTATGGGTAAGAGCTATTTAACCGGGCTGAGTAGGATATTCGCCGAATATGGTGATCAGTATCCCACTGCGGGAAGTATATGGATAGACTCTTAGTTATCCGATTTATGTAGCACCCTTTGCTTTAATATGCACTTTTGGCACTTTGAGATGTTAAATTAACAGGGATTCACAGGGGCTGCCGCCCTGTAGATTTTTTCTGTGTTTTCCTCTAGTTCCTTTCTGTGTACATTATGTTTGTAATGATTTATTGTCTTAAATTATTTGTTATGTGACGGTTTCTGACCAATAAAGATATGTATTTATACTTTTTCTAAATGGGACTTATACTCCGTGTTTTTCTCTGGTGTTCTCCTAGTATCTAGAGATCATCTCAAATTATGCCCTGACAAATTGAGAGACAAAGAAAAGATCCAAGTACTACTCAACCAAAGATAGAAGAAAAAAAGAGGATCCCTACCGTTCTTGGAGATTTTCCCCGGTCTTGGACTCAAGTACATCAGGCCATAGTGATACCTGTCTTGGCTTCTCCTCAGCAGGAAATACCAGAACAAAATATGATTCAAGACCATCCTGAGACAGAAGAAACTTTACACCAGCGGGCTCAAGTAGGAAACGTCACCCCAGCAGTGGAACAAGAGAATCCACCATCTGCTATCGGTAAATCTGTCAGACCCATGGTGAATCTAAGAAGTCGCAGACATTTGCCCACTTTACCAATACCCATAGTACCAGAAGTCAGATCCCAGCGCGTTACAGGGACTGCTGTAAATAATTGTTGTTATCTGTTTTAAAAATATTTGCTTATGCTTGTTGCAGGTTTAAAATGGACAATAGAGTAATGGACAGTGAATAGCCCAAAAACTGTTATTGTACATAGTTGGCACCCTCAAGGTGCACCCTGGTAATGCCCACATTGCTGGCGTGGGTAGAAGCTTGTTACTTCACAGACCTGAAGCTAAAACCATCTGGCGTGGTGAGCACCGGGTCTGGATACGCCTTGTAGCCCACCTAAGGTCTACATTGGGGGTTTATGACGGATCCCCCACATCAGTAGTCTTGCTAATGAACAAGGACACCCTGGTATAAGACCAGTTGCACTTTTGTAAATATGTTGGCAACGTTTAAGCCAAAAATGCCTCCCATAAGGGAAGAATAAGTTTAAACCTGTTTTATGTTTTTCAAAATGTTTTACACCTTTGTAACCTGTTGTTTACAGTATGTTTCCTTTTCCCAGTCTGGGAGTACCGGATTTAGTGGGGGGGAATGTGGCACCCCAGGAGTTCAGGTACCACAGTGGTATTGCCTTCCTCTTGGGGAGGGTAATGCCATGCCTGAAGACAGGAGGAATCCCTTACATGCAACACATTCTGACTCCAGGATAGAAGGGGGAGCTCTACACCCGACTTGAGGGGAGCTGCTCTCTCTGGTCGGGAGGATGAGTCAGTTGCTAGGCAGACAAGCAGACAGTTGACAGTTGGTAGTAGACAGTGATGGAGCACAGAGGTACTTAGGAGCTAGAGAAAGACTGCTACTGGGCCTCTCTAAGCTGAGCGCAGAAACCGGGTACTGAGAGCCCGAGGCTGAGGGGGACTGCAAGCCCCACAGCAGAACCGGAGGGCAGGAAACTAAAAGGCACTTGCCCACATAATACCTGTAACAATTATAGTGGTACACTGAGGAATCTCTTGGCTTGAGACAAATAAGGCAACTGAACCAAAGTGCAGTGTAAAGTCTGTATTATTGAAATAAACACAGGTGCAAGGCGTGAGCAAGTTCAAACACAGCAAACAAGATGATATCAGAAGTGCCTTAGCAGCTCTGTTGCAGGCAGACTCAGTGTTTATATGCACAAACGTGGATGCAGCATGTGCACAACAGTTCAAGTAAATAGCAAACAAGGTCCTTCTTAGGAGTAGTTCAGTTGCAGCTCTGCTGCGGGCAAAGTCTTATGGGTGTAGCACCCTCTGTGGTGAAGCAGATAATAAGACACAGTTCATACTAGGTTTAGCAGTCACTAGAAAAGAGTCCAGAAGCAGTGCAGAGCTTCGAGTCCAGAAACAGTCAAACTGGCAGCGGATACCAAACTAGATTGGCTGTAGCAGGCAGAGCTTACGTGTCCTAGCAGGCAGGAGAAGATTGCAGATAGACACAGGCAAAAACAGTTGCAGCACAGACACCACTGAGAGCTGCTCCTGATGATCTGTCTCCAATACAATGGTAAGAGGTATGGTCACCTGATCGACAGGCCCAGAGATTAAAGGTGACCCATCCACTGTCTCCATGGCAATTGGGGAAGCATCTTTTTCCACAACCCCTTTAAAGACCGTCCCTATAACATGGGCGCCCAGGGCCACGGACCGGGTTGCTGCCGCCGTGACACATCCCTTTAAGTAACGGACCCGGTACCGAGTACCCCACGGCCCTGTCGGGCGACTCACATATATACCTGGAAGGGGCCCAAATGAGAGGCATATATACCTGGAAGAGGGCAATGATAGGGGACATTACTACATAATGTGCGTGCAACATGTACCGTATATACTCGAGTATAAGCCGAGATTTTCAGCCCATTTTTTTGGGCTGAAAGTCCCCCTCTCGGCTTATACTCGAGTCATATACCCGGGTGTCGGCAGGGGAGGGGGAGCGGGGGCTGTGTAGTCATACTTACCTGCTGCGGCGCGGTCCCTGCAGTCCCTGGCTTCTCCGGCGCTGCAGATTCTTCCTGTACTGAGCGGTTACATGGCACCGCACATTACAGAAATGAATAGGCGGCTCCACCCCCATAGGGGAGGAGCCGCATATTCATTGCTGTAAATGATCGGTGCCATGTGACTGCTCAATTACAGGAAGAAGCTGCAGCGCCGGAGAAGCCAGGGACTGCAGGGACCGCGCCGCAGCAGGTAAGGGGAGCGCAGCGCTATAATTACCTGCTCCTCGCTCCGGTGCGGCTCCGTCTGCAGCGTCCTCTAGCAGTGACGCTCAGGTTAGAGGGCGCGGTGACGTAGTCAGTTCGCGCCCTCTGCTGAGCGTCAGTGCTGGAGACGGAGCCGCAGAGGAGCATGTAATTATTGAAAGCGCTGGCGTCCTGAGAAGAGAGGTGAGTATGTGATTTTTATTGCAGCCGCATTCTATATGGCACAGCATTAAAAGGAGCACCTATTGGGCCATAATCAAAGGTGCAGAGCATATATGGCACAGCATTATAAGGAGCACCTATGGGGCCATAATCAAAGGTGCAGAGCATATATGGCACAGCATTATAAGGAGCATCTATGGGGCCATAATCAAAGGTGCAGAGCATATATGGCACAGCATTATAAGGAGCATCTATGGGGCCATAATCAAAGGTGCAGAGCATATATGGCACAGCATTATAAGGGGCATCTATGGGGCCATAATCAAAGGTGCAGAGTAGGGTTGAGCGAAACGGATCGTTCATTTTCAAAAGTCGCCGACTTTCATGAAACCCGACCCGATCCCTGTGTGGGGTCGGCCATGCGGTACGCGACTTTCGCGCCAAAGTCGCGTTTCGTATGACGCGCTTGGCGCCATTTTTTTCAGCCAATGAAGGGGCGTGGGCAGAGTGATGACATAGGTCTTAGGGGCGTGGACGCCTATCGCCATGTTGTCGCTTGTGCGCTGTAGCGATTTGCACTGTGTAACACCAGCTTTTCAGTTGAGAGAGAGAGAGAGAGAGAGGGAGAGAGAGAGAGAGAGAGAGAGAGAAAAAAAAAAAAATAAATAAATAAATTCCCGTTGGCTTTGCATTGGGTTTCGTGTTTCGGTCGATCCTCGACTTTTCGCCATAATCGGCCGATTTCACTCGACTCGACTTTTGAGATAGTCAACGGTGCAGAGCATTCTATATGGCACAGCTTTATGTGGAGCATCTATGGGGCAATAATGAACGGTGCAGAGCATTCTCTATAGCACAGTTGTATATGGAGCATCTATGGGGCAATAATGAACGGTATGGAGCATCTATTTTTATTTTTGAAATTCACCGGTAGCTGCTGCATTTTCTACCCTAGGCTTATACTCGAGTCAATAAGTTTTCCCAGTTTTTTGTGGCAAAATTAGGGGGGTCGGCTTATACTCGGGTCGGCTTATACTCGAGTATATACGGTATGTCCTTGTAGCATTTAGAACGCTACAATGGCCCATACATCTGATCAGGGCCGGACTGGCCATCGGGCACTTCTGGCAAATGCCAGAAGGTCCGGTGCCAGTAATGGGCCACTGCACACCGACTCATCCCCCCCACCGCATTCAACTATACCGGTGACTATGAGGCAGGTACAGTTGAATGCAATGATGGAGGAGAGAGCGTCTGCTAATGCCCCCTCTCCCATCATTCTCCGCTCTGCCTCTGACACTGCGGGTGCACGCGCACTCACTGTGCACCAGGCAGGGCAGCGGCAGCCGCCGAGACAGCAGCAGGGAGCAACGCGGGCATGGGGAGAGGTGAGGAGTGTTTTTTTTTTTTTACTAGACTGTGGGGCCATTCTCGGGGGGGAGGAGAGATGCGGGCTGTGCTGTATACTACTATGTGGGCTGTGCTGTATACTGCTAAGTGGGCTTAGCTGTATACTGCTACGTGGGCTGTGCTGTATACTGCTACGTGGGCTGTGCTGTATACTGCTATGTGGGCTGTGCTGTACACTGCTTCGTGGGCTGTGCTGTATACTACTGTGTGGGCAGTGCTGTATACTACTGTGTGGGCTGTGCTGTATACCAGGGCTGGACTGGCCATCGGGCACTTCTGGCAAATGCCAGAAGGGCCGGTGCCAGTAGTGGCCGCTGCACACCGACTCACCCCCCCCACCAGCGCAGCCACCGCATTCAACTATACCGGCGTCTATGACGCAGGTACTGTTGATTGCAATGATGGAGGAGAGAGCGTCTGCTAACGCCCCCTCTACCATCATTCCCTGCTCTGCCTCTGACACTGCGGGTGCACGCGCACTCACTGTGCGCCAGGCTACATGGGCTGTGCTGTATACTGCTACGTGAGCTGTGCTGTATACTGCTATGTGGGCTGTGCTGTATACTACTGTGTGGGCTGTGCTGTATACTACTGTGTGGGCTGTGCTGTATACTACTGTGTGGGCTGTGCTGTATACTACGTGGGCTATGTTATCTGCTATGCGGGTTGTGCTATATACTATGCAGGTTGTGCTATATACTATGCGGGCTTTGCTATATACTATGGGGGGTATATTATATAGGCCGTGTTATATACTATGTGGCTGTTATATACTATTGTGGGGGTATATTCTATTCTATGGGGAGGCTGTGTTATATACTATGGGGGGTGTTTTATATTCTATGGGGGAGGCTATGTTATATACTGTGGGGGGCTGCATTATATTCTATGGGGGCTACATTATATATTATGGGGAGGTGGCCTGTATTATATTCTATGGGGGGCTGTATTAGATTTTATGAGGGATGACTGCATCATACTCTTTGATGGGGCTGCATTATATTCTGTGGGGAGGTGGGCTGTATTATATTCTATTCGGAGCTACATTATATTCTATGGGGGGGGCTGTATTATATTTATATTCTTTGAGGGGTGATTGCGTCATACTCTATGAGGGAGGCTGCATTATATTCTATGGGGTGACTGTATTATAATCTGGGGTGGCTGCATTATACTCTGGGGTGGCGCATTATGCTCTGGGGTGGCGCATTATATTCTGTAGGGTGGTGGCTGCATTATACTGTATTGAGGACTATGGGGAATACGTTATACTATATGAAGAACTATGGGGTGCATTATGCTATGGGAAGTGAATTGTACTACATGGATGACTATGGTGGTGCATTATACTATATGGAGCACTATGAGAAGTGTATTATACTATGTGGAGCACTGAGCAGTGTATTTTAATATATGGAGGACTTTAGAGAGTGTATTATACTATATGGAGGACTGTGGTGCACATTATAATATATGGAGGACTATGGGGTGTATTTTACTAAACAAGTAAAATGCTGCATATTCAGATTGTTTTTGCTGGAACAAAACTCATTGTTCTCAGCAGCACATTGCCGGTGTAAACTGTAGATGTGCTGCTGATAATATGATACTGTATGGGGATCGGTTAGTGATCTGTTAGTGATCATTCTGTCCCATCATTATTCCTCAGTTGGTGGAAAGAGGCCGGGAAACAAGCGTTGAACAATTTCAGTATTGTCGATCAAACTGATTTAGCAGCCTGAGATCAGCGCATGTAAATACAACCAAAATAGTTTTGTGTGATGTGCAATATGTTAACATTTGGGGCCCCATTTTAAACTTTGCCTAGGGCCCCACTTTGCCTAAAACGGGCCCTGTCTACAAGTGTACAAAGATATTATACAGTCACCATGTGACAAGTGGGCCTGTGTAACTTCAAATGCCAGGGCTGAATTTTAGTCCCAGTCCGGCCCTGCATCTGACAAAATGTCAGCATAACAGCGCAATTGTGGCCATGCCTTTACTTTATGTTACTAAATACTGCTGGTAGGTTGTCGTTAACATCCAATGAGTAAAGGTGCTACGTGCACCAGAAACGCGTTGCTGTTCTCATTTTAAGAACTAAAATTCGGATGTTAAGATGCCTTTAAAAATTTACCAATGAAGACACAAATTTCAGATCTATAAATCTGGATTCTTTTCTACTATACTGTAACTGGTTCCACTCCTGGCAGTAACATTGAGCTCTGGATGAAATCAGGCCGATATCGTGAGCTGACTCTACGTTATCATAGTTTGGTTCTGCTCCTGGCAGTAACATTGAGCTCTGGATGAAATCAGGCTGATATCGTAAGCTGACTCTACGTTATCATAGTTTGGTTCTGCTCCTGGCAGTAACATTGAGCTCTGGATGAAATCAGGCTGATATCGTAAGCTGACTCTACGTTATCATAGTTTGGTTCTGCTCCTGGCAGTAACATTGAGCTCTGGATGAAATCAGGCCGATATCGTGAGCTGACTCTATCTTATCATAGTTTGGTTCCGCTCCTGGCAGTAACATTGAGCTCTGGATGAAATCAGGCCGATATCGTGAGCTGACTCTACGTTATCATAGTTTGGTTCTGCTCCTGGCAGTAACATTGAGCTCTGGATGAAATCAGGTCGATATCGTGAGCTGACTCTACGTTATCATAGTTTGGTTCCGCTCCTGGCAGTAACATTGAGCTCTGGATGAAATCAGGCCGATATCGTGAGCTGACTCTACGTTATCATAGTTTGGTTCCGCTCCTGGCAGTGACATTGAGCTCTGGATGAAATCAGGCCGATATCGTGAGCTGACTCTACGTTATCATAGTTTGGTTCCGCTCCTGGCAGTGACATTGAGCTCTGGATGAAATCAGGCCGATATCGTGAGCTGACTCTACGTTATCATAGTTTGGTTCTGCTCCTGGCAGTAACATTGAGCTCTGGATGAAATCAGGCCGATATCGTGAGCTGACTCTACGTTATCATAGTTTGGTTCCGCTCCTGGCAGTAACATTGAGCTCTGGATGAAATCAGGTCGATATCGTGAGCTGACTCTACGTTATCATAGTTTGGTTCCGCTCCTGGCAGTAACATTGAGCTCTGGATGAAATCAGGCCGATATCGTGAGCTGACTCTATCTTATCATAGTTTGGTTCCGCTCCTGGCTGTAACATTGAGCTCTGGATGAAATCAGGCCGATATCGTGAGCTGACTCTACGTTATCATAGTTTGGTTCCGCTCCTGGCAGTAACATTGAGCTCTGGATGAAATCAGGTCGATATCGTGAGCTGACTCTACGTTATCATAGTTTGGTTCCGCTCCTGGCAGTGACATTGAGCTCTGGATGAAATCAGGCCGATATCGTGAGCTGACTCTACGTTATCATAGTTTGGTTCCGCTCCTGGCAGTAACATTGAGCTCTGGATGAAATCAGGCCGATATCGTGAGCTGACTCTACGTTATCATAGTTTGGTTCCGCTCCTGGCAGTAACATTGAGCTCTGGATGAAATCAGGCCGATATCGTGAGCTGACTCTACGTTATCATAGTTTGGTTCTGCTCCTGGCAGTAACATTGAGCTCTGGATGAAATCAGGCCGATATCGTGAGCTGACTCTACGTTATCATAGTTTGGTTCCGCTCCTGGCAGTAACATTGAGCTCTGGATGAAATCAGGTCGATATCGTGAGCTGACTCTACGTTATCATAGTTTGGTTCCGCTCCTGGCAGTGACATTGAGCTCTGGATGAAATCAGGCCGATATCGTGAGCTGACTCTACGTTATCATAGTTTGGTTCCGCTCCTGGCAGTAACATTGAGCTCTGGATGAAATCAGGCCGATATCGTGAGCTGACTCTACGTTATCATAGTTTGGTTCCGCTCCTGGCAGTAACATTGAGCTCTGGATGAAATCAGGCCGATATCGTGAGCTGACTCTACGTTATCATAGTTTGGTTCTGCTCCTGGCAGTAACATTGAGCTCTGGATGAAATCAGGCCGATATCGTGAGCTGACTCTACGTTATCATAGTTTGGTTCCGCTCCTGGCAGTAACATTGAGCTCTGGATGAAATCAGGTCGATATCGTGAGCTGACTCTACGTTATCATAGTTTGGTTCCGCTCCTGGCAGTGACATTGAGCTCTGGATGAAATCAGGCCGATATCGTGAGCTGACTCTACGTTATCATAGTTTGGTTCCGCTCCTGGCAGTAACATTGAGCTCTGGATGAAATCAGGCCGATATCGTGAGCTGACTCTACGTTATCATAGTTTGGTTCTGCTCCTGGCAGTAACATTGAGCTCTGGATGAAATCAGGCCGATGTCGTGAGCTGACTCTACGTTATCATAGTTTTAAAGTATGCAAGATTTGTTAAACTGCATGAACCAGTTTGACCAATGTGAGCATTTTAAAACTGTATAAGAATTAGACAGCATTGATAAATATGCCTCAATGTGTGCTGTAATGGTAATTTTGTAGGAAACTGTCAGTTTCTATTTTAGAAAAATGAAACTTCCACTGTTATGTTATTTTAAATAGTCTAAAGCACCATCTAGTGGTGAAAATGGGTAATGTAGCAAAGTACATTTTTCTGGCAACCTTTCCACATACTTTCTGTTCTCTGTGAAAACTAGCACACAATACATGTTATGTAAATGTATCAAGCCTACCTATGTTTTTGTTTAGTAGCTTTGCTTGTGAACCCTGTATTCATGTGCCTTTTTTATGCACTTGATTCTGGAATTTTAAAAGTCTGTTGATCTGTAAAATGTATCTTAGTTCTAAATCCCATTTTCCAGAAAGCTTGATATTCTGGTAATTGCTACTTGCGCTAGATTGCAATAAAATATTTGATAAAACTATATGCAATAAAATACAAAAGTAATTTCACTGAAGAAGAAGCAGCTTGAGCTGAGCTATCCTGATCATAAAACACTGTCATCGTCACAGATTTTCTGTTAACATTTTTATTTCTTCTGTTTTATGTATGGTTCTGTTGTCTTCTGATAATCCACAAAGCAAAGGAAATAAAGATACTCAGGGACCTCAATTTTATTAATAAATGATGATGTTACATTTATATTAACCCCTTCATGACCCAGCCTATTTTGACCTTAAAGACCTTGCCGTTTTTTGCAATTCTGACCAGTGTCCCTTTATGAGGTAATAACTCAGGAACGCTTCAACGGATCCTAGCGGTTCTGAGATTGTTTTTTCATGACATATTGGGCTTCATGTTAGTGGTAAATTTAGGTCAATAAATTCTGCGTTTATTTGTAATAAAAACGGAAATTTGGCGAAAATTTTGAAAATTTTGCAATTTTCACATTTTGAATTTTTATTCTGTTAAACCAGAGAGATATGTGACACAAAATAGTTAATAAATAACATTTCCCACATGTTTACTTTACATCAGCACAATTTTGGAAACAAAATTTTTTTTTGTTAGGAAGTTATAAAGGTTAAAATTTGACCAGCGATTTGTCATTTTTACAACGAAATTTACAAAACCATTTTTTTTAGGGACCACCTCACATTTGAAGTCAGTTTGAGGGGTCTATATGGCTGAAAATACCCAAAAGTGACACCATTCTAAAAACTGCACCCCTCAAGGTACTCAAAACCACATTCAAGAAGTTTATTAACCCTTCAGGTGCTTCACAGCAGCAGAAGCAACATGGAAGGAAAAAATTAACATTTAACTTTTTAGTCACAAAAATTATCTTTTAGCAACAATTTTTTTATTTTCCCAATGGTAAAAGGAGAAACTGAACCACGAAAGTTGTTGTCCAATTTGTCCTGAGTACGCTGATACCTCATATGTGGGGGTAAACCACTGTTTGGGCGCACGGCAGGGCTTGGAAGGGAAGGAGCGCCATTTGACTTTTTGAATCAAAAATTGGCTCCACTCTTTAGCGGACACCATGTCACGTTTGGAGAGCCCCCGTGTGCCTAAAAATTGGAGCTCCCCCACAAGTGACCCCATTTTGGAAACTAGACGCCCCAAGGAACTTATCTAGATGCATAGTGAGCACTTTGAACCCCCAGGTGCTTCACAAATTGATCCGTAAAAATGAAAAAGTACTTTTTTTTTCACAAAAAAATTCTTTTAGCCTCAATTTTTTTCATTTTCACATGGGCAACACGATAAAATGGATCCCAAAATGTGTTGGGCAATTTCTCCTGAGTACGCCGATACCTCATATGTGGGGGTAAACCACTGTTTGGGCACATGGTAAGGCTCGGAAGGGAAGGAGCGCCATTTGACTTTTTGAATGAAAAATTATTTCCATCGTTAGCGGACACCATGTTGCGTTTGGAGAGCTCCTGTGTGCCTAAACATTGGAGATCCCCCAGAAATGACCCCATTTTGGAAACTAGACCCCCAAAGGAACTAATCTAGATGTGTGGTGAGGACTTTGAACCCCCAAGTGCTTCACAGAAGTTTATAACGCAGAGCCATGAAAATAAAAAATAAAAATTATTTTCTCAAAAATGATCTTTTAGCCTGCAATTTTTTATTTTCCCAAGGGTTACAGGAGAAATTGGATCCCAAAAGTTGTTGTCCAGTTTCTCCTGAGTACGCTGATACCCCATATGTGGGGGTAAACCACTGTTTGGGCACATGCCGAGGCTCGGAAGTGAAGTAGTGACGTTTTGAAATGCAGACTTTGATGGAATGCTCTGTGGGCGTCACGTTGCGTTTGCAGAGCCCCTGATGTGGCTTAACAGTAGAAACCCCCCACAAGTGACCCCATTTTGGAAACTAGACCCCGAAAGGAACTTATCTAGATGTGTGGTGAGCACTTTGAACCCCCAAGTGCTTCACAGAAGTTTATAATGCAGAGCCGTGAAAATAATAAATACGTTTTCTTTCCTCAAAAATAATTATTTAGCCCAGAATTTTTTAATTTTCCCAAACTGTAACAGGAGAAATTTGATCCCAATATTTGTTGTCCAGTTTCTCCTGAGTACGGTGATACCCCATATGTGGGGGTAAACTACTGTTTGGGCACATGCCGGGGCTCGGAATTGAAGTAGTGACGTTTTGAAATGCAGACTTTGATGGAATGCTCTGCGGGCGTCACGTTGCGTTTGCAGAGCCCCTGATGTGCCTAAACAGTAGAAACCCCCCACAAGTGACCCCATTTTGGAAACTAGACCCCGAAAGGAACTTATCTAGATGTGTGGTGAGCACTTTGAACCCCCAAGTGCTTCATAGAAGTTTATAATGCAGAGCCGTGAAAATAATAAATACGTTTTCTTTCCTCAAAAATAATTATTTAGCCCAGAATTTTTTATTTTCCCAAGGGTTACAGGAGAAATTGGACCCCAAAAGTTGTTGTCCAGTTTCTCCTGAGTACGCTGATACCCCATGTGTGGGGGTAAACCACTGTTTGGGCACACGTCGGGGCTCAGAAGGGAAGTAGTGACTTTTGAAATGCAGACTTTGATGGAATGGTCTGCGGGCGTCACATTGCGTTTGCAGAGCCCCTGGTGTGCCTAAACAGTAGAAACCCCCCACAAGTGATCCCATTTCAGAAACTAGACCCCCTAGACTTATCTAGATATGTGGTGAGCACTTTGAACCCCCAAGTGCTTCACAGACGTTTACAACGCAGAGCCGTGAAAATAAAAAATCATTTTTCTTTCCTCAAAAATGATGTTTTAGCAAGCATTTCTTTATTTTCACAAGGGTAACAGGAGAAACTGGACCCCAGTAATTGTTGCGCAGTTTATCCTGAGTATGCTGGTACCCCATATGTGGGGGTAAACCACTGTTTGGGCACACGTCAGGGCTCGGAATTGAGGGAGCACCATTTGACTTTTTGAATACGAGATTGGCTGGAATCAATGGTGGCGCCATGTTGCGTTTGGAGACCCCCTGATGTGCCTAAACAGTGGAAACCCCTCAATTCTAACTCCAACACTAACCCCCCCACACCCCTAACCCTAATCCCAACTGTAGCCATAACCCTAATCACAACCCTAATTCCAACCCTAACCCTAAGGCCATGTGCCCACGTTGCGGATTCGTGTGAGATTTTTCAGCATCATTTTTGAAAAATCCGCGGGTAAAAGGCACTGCGTTTTACCTGCGGATTTTCCGCGGATTTCCAGTATTTTTTGTGCGGATTTCACCTGCGGATTCCTATTGAGGAACAGGTGTAAAACGCTGTGGAATCCGCACAAAGAATTGACATGCTGCGGAAAATACAACGCAGCGTTTCCGCGCGGTATTTTCCGCACCATGGGCACAGCGGATTTGGTTTTCCATATGTTTACATGGTACTGTAAACCTGATGGAACACTGCTGCGAATCCGCAGCCAAATCCGCACCGTGTGCACATAGCCTAATTCTAAAGGTATGTGCACACGCTGCGGAAAACGCTGCGGATCCGCAGCAGTTTCCCATGAGTTTACAGTTCAATGTAAACCTACGGGAAACAAAAATCACTGTACATATGCTGCGGAAAAACTGCACGGAAACGCAGCGGTTTAAATTCCGCAGCATGTCACTTCTTTGTGCGAATTCCGCAGCAGTTTTACAACTGCTCCAATAGAAAATCGCAATTGTAAAACCGCAGTGAAATGCGCAGAAAAAAACGCGGTAAATCCGCCATAAATCCGCAGCGGTTTAGCACTGCGGATTTATCAAATCCGCAGCGGAAAAATCCACAGAGGACCAGAATACGTGTGCACATACCGAAACCCTAACCCTACCCCTAACCCTAGCCCTAACCCTAACCCTACCCCTACCCCTAGCCCTAACCCTTGCCCTAACCCTACCCCTACCCCTACCTTTAACCCTACCCCTAACCCTACCCCTAACCCTACCCCTACCCCTAACCCTACCCCTAACCCTAACCCTAACCCTATTCTAACATTAGTGGAAAAAAAAAATTTCTTTATTTTTTTATTGTCCCTACCTATGGGGGTGACAAAGGGGGGGGGGTCATTTATTATTTTTGTTATTTTGATCACTGAGATATAATCTATCTCAGTGATCAAAATGCACTTTGTAACGAATCTGCCGGTCGGCAGATTCGGCGGGCGCACTGTGCATGCGCCCACCATTTTGGAAGATGGCGGCGCCCAGGGAGAAGACGGACGGAGCCCGGCAGGATCGGTAAGTATGATGGGGTGGGGGGGAGCACGGGGGGGGATCGGAGCATGGAGGGGGGGAATCGGAGCGCAGCAGGCGTGGAACGGAGCACGGGGGGGCGTGGAACGGAGCACGGGGGGGCTGGAACGGAGCACGGGGGGGTGGAACGGAGCACGGGGGGGTGGAACGGAGCACGGGGGGGTGGATCGGAGTGCAGGGGGGGTGATTGGAGCACGGGGGGAGCGGACAAGAGCACGGGGGGGAGCGGAGCACTGGACGGAGGGGAGCCGGAGCAGTGTACCGGCCAGATCGGGGGGCTGGGGGGGCGATCGGTGTGGTGGGTTGGGGGCACATTAGTATTTCCAGCCATGGCCGATGATATTTCAGCATCGGCCATGGCTGGATTGTAATATTTCACCCGTTATAATAGGTGAAATATTACAAATCGCTGATTGGCAGTTTCACTTTCAACAGCCAATCAGAGCGATCGTAGCCACGAGGGGGTGAAGCCACCCCCCCTGGGCTAAACTACCACTCCCCCTGTCCCTGCAGATCGGGTGAAATGGGAGTTAACCCTTTCACCCGATCTGCAGGGACGCGATCTTTCCATGACGCCACATAGGCGTCATGGGTCGGATTGGCACCGACTTTCATGACGCCTACGTGGCGTCATGGGTCGGGAAGGGGTTAAAGGGGTTGTCTCATGTTCTTAAGTAATGTACATAAACACTTCTGCGCATGTGACTGCCAGAGGTTAATATACAGTTAGGTCCAAAAATATTTGGACAGTGACCGAACCTTTGTGATTTGGTCTCTGCGTGCAGCTATTTTTTTTAATGTAAAATGAAACAACTGAGATGCCATTAAAGTGTTGACTTTCAGTATACCTATCAACTTTGTAAGAACAGAAAGAGGGACCAATCATGCGGCATGTGTATCACTCTGCTGCAAATTGTGGCCACACCCCAATCCACTCCCATTTACCATTTTTTTTCTACCCTGGCAGGAGGAAATGTCAGAGGGGCGGTGGTAGTGAGGGAGTCGGGACAGTTAGCAGGCGCCCCAGACTGTAGGGTGTAGATCCAAATCCGGGACTGTCTTCTGTATACAAGACAGTTGGTACTAGAGGTAAGGCTGGTTTCACATTTGCGGTTGTGTCTGCAGCCTTTCGGACACATACATCCGCATGCATCTTGATTTCCTATCTTTTACATTGTAGACGCAGTTTGCATGCGTTATCCCTCCGTTTGCTTACGCATGCGTATTTTGGCGGTGTGCGGCTGGGCGCGGCTGACGCACCATGTTAGAATTTTTGTGGCGGCAAATTACTGCCGCCATACGCATGCGGATGCTTGCAGAAGGAGTGCGTCAAATAATTGCATTACAGTCTATGGGAACGCATGCTTACATAATGACTTGCGTTTGCGTACGCATGCGTTCTTCTGAGTAAACATGTCTAGGAACTTGTTTTAAGCCACCCCCCAAACAAACCTTATAAAAGTAGGTGTGGGCGGTGGAAATCCATTACTCTCAAGACTCTGGAAGCGAGAAAAGCATTGCAGCACACCAAGTTTGGAAGACTATCAAAATGTAAGTATTCAAGCTATGCGTCTGCCTGTCTGTTTTTCTCCCTGCAGTCTGTAATCATTTCTATCTTTCTTGCAGCATTCCTCCACGGAGGATCAGAGCTCACACAGTGGACATGAGACTGAAGTGAGTACATTTGCTGCTGATTGGTAACTATTCACTGTCACTATTACACATGTGGCAAAATATTTATTTTTATTTTTACAGAACCATTTCAGTGCAGATGAGCAGCAGACTCAGGCCCAAGTTCCGGTGGCAAAACGGTGTGTAAGTATTATTGACTGTTTTTATTTATCTTGTAGATTGTGAGCCCTCGCGGGCAGGGTCCTCTCTCCTCCTGTATCAGTTGTGACTTGTATTGTTCAAGATTATTGTACCTGTTTTTATTATGTATACCCCTCCTTACATGTAAAGCGCCATGAAATAAATGGCGCTATAATAATAAATAATAATAATAATAATTTATTCTTGACTGTTTATGGGATGCTTGACTATTTATTTTTTTTATTTTTGACTGTTTTTGTTTTAAGGGCAGAGACACACTGCCGTATTTCTCTTGCGATAATCGCATCGCACTGCACGGACTGGCCGGCACCTCTCCTGACCCAAGTATGACAGAATGATGGATTACTATGCTGCTGTCAGGAGAGCTGACATCCAGTACCAGTTTTACAATGCGATTCTCGTACGAGAAATACGTCAGTGTGTCCCTGCCCTAGTGTTATATCTTTCCAACATTAATGTCTTTTTTCATTTTTAGGTCCCACAACGGGAGGAGGATTTTATTGATAACGACCTTCTCATCACCTTGGTGCAGGAGCGAGTTGCGTTGTGGGACACCCGGGAGCAGCAGCACTCGGACGCTGTGGTGATTTGGCGGCTGTGGAATGAGGTGGCCCAAGCGCTGATGGATGACTGGGACATCGCCACGTCACGTGTCAGAAAGGCTTTTCGTAAGTATTGCAGTGTGGTCTGATGCGGCAGTGAACCTGAAGGCCGGGATCACACAACCGTGTGTGATGCGATAAACTCAGCGTCGGACTGGGGCACCGGGACACCGGAGAATCCTCCGGTGGGCCCCGCCCCCTGGCCCTGCCTGCCTCCTTCATTTGTCCCTGCAGTGCCCAGGCTGCCTCATTCACGCTCGCATAGTGTGTGATCATCTCATGTCCTGTGTGAGAAGTGCAGCCGCGCTGCAGCTCCTTCTCCACATCACATGACATCACATCACCACACTAGTGGACCATTCATTACCGCGCGCTCAGTGCTGGGCTGGCTGCAGACAGTGCAGTGGCTAGTACTGTCTGCAGCCGCTGCAGTGCCGACTGTGCGCTACTGGCTGCCTGGCTGCTATCATGCTATTGAGAGCAGGCAGCCCGTGCGCAGCGATTCGCCGCTCAGCAGACCCGGCCACGGCACCACCCCTCACCCCTCACCCCACCAGCACCAGTCAGGAGTCACTCAGTCTCAGTCACATACCATTGCATACATTTGATTTGCATGAGCATCATTCATGATCTTCTCAACTCCGCCTCCTCTTCTAGTTCTGTGGTCTGGTTGGACTACGGTATTCTAATGCTGATTGGCTGACATGCAGCCAATCAGCATTAGTTTTGCTTTGTGTGACCTCACAAGCCACAGCACAGAGTGAGCTGTGCTGTGATTGGTCGACTGTCCTCCTGCCCAAGCAGCACAGAGCCTGCACAGGCGCACTGAGTCCTGCACGATCATTCATAGTCGGAGTCGGAGAGGCTGCAGTGCTGCCTGTAGCTGATGGTTCAGAGACAGTCCAGGAATTTCCTGTCTTAGTTAGTGAGTCACTACTATTGTAATAAATCAATGTACTAATGTATGTAAAGCCCCCGTCACACACAGCGAGATCGCTAGCGAGATCGCTGCTGAGTCACAAGTTTTGTGAAGCAACAGCGATCTCAGTAGCGATCTCGCTATGTGTGACACGTAGCAGCGACCAGGCCCCTGCTGTGAGATCGCTGGTCGTGTCGGAATGGCCTGGGCCATTTTTTGATCGTTGAGGTCCCGCTGGGTAGCACACATCACTGTGTTTGATACCTTACCAACGACCTCGCTGACAGGACGTCCCATTGAATCGTCATGAAATAGCATCGTTGTACAGGTCGCTACAGGTCGCCGCATCGCTGCTGCGTCGTTGGTGAGATCTCACTGTTTGACATCTCACCAGCGACCACTTAGCGACGCTTGAGCGATCCCTGACAGGTCGTATCGTTGTCGGAATCGCTCAAGCGTCGCTATGTGTGACGGGGCCTTAAGACAGTATGTGAGTAAAATATGCCTGCAGCCTGCAGCAGTAGACAGCCACTGAGACAGTTATGGGAGGCCCCCCCGGCCCCTGCAATAAAGCGGTGACACAAGGTGTGGGTCTGGGGGGCCCCCATATAAAATTTCTAATTTCCTGTGGTCCACCTTCCCCACTGTCTCCTAATTTGCTGTGGGGCCCGGACACCTCTCCCATCATTTCACCTCTGGGGAAGGGCCCCAAAGGGGCACACAGGGGGCCCTCAAGAAATTAGGTGACACAGTGGGGAAGGCAATATACTACGTGACTGGGCAATATACTACGTGGCTCTGTGCTGTATATACTACGTGGCTGGGCAATATACTATGTCGCTGTGCAATATACTATGTGGCTGTGCAATATACAACGTGGCTCTGTGCTGTATATACTACGTGGCTCTGTGCTGTATATACTACGTGGCTGGGCAATATACTATGTCGCTGTGCAGTATACTATGTGGCTCTGTGCAATTTACAACGTGGCTCTGTGCTGGTTATACTATGTGGCTCTGTGCTGTATATACTACGTGGCTCTGTGCTGTATATACTACGTGGCTCTGTGCTGTATACTACGTGGCTGGGCAATATACTACGTCGCTGTGCAATATACTACGTGGCTCTGTGCTGTATATACTACGTGGCTCTGTGCTGTATATACTACGTGGCTCTGTGCTGTATACAACGTGGCTGGGCAATATACTACGTCACTGGGCAATATACTACGTGGCTGGGCAATATACTACGGGGCTCTGTGCTGTATACTACGTGACTGGGCAATATACTACGTGGCTGGCCAACATACTACGTCACTGGGCAATATACTACGTCGCTGTGCAATATACTACGTAGCTGGGCAATATAGTATGTCACTGGGCAATATACTACGTAACTGGGCAATATTCTACATGGCTCTGCTATATACTATGTGGCTGGGCAATATACTACGTGACTGAGCAA
The DNA here is from genome assembly GCF_032444005.1 of Ranitomeya imitator. NCBI lineage: Eukaryota > Metazoa > Chordata > Amphibia > Anura > Dendrobatidae > Ranitomeya > Ranitomeya imitator. Next base: position 578,056,344 of record NC_091283.1, on the reverse strand, counting down.
TATACTGTACTACGTGCCTCTGCTATATACTACGTGACTGGGCAATATACTATGTGGCTGGACAATATACTCCGTAACTGGGCAATATACTACATGGCTCTGCTATATACTATGTGGCTGGGCAATATACTACGTGACTGAGCAATTTACCGTACTACGTGCCTCTGCTATATACTACGTGGCTGGGCAATATACTATGTGACTGGGCAATATACTATGTGGCTAGGCAATATACTATGTGACTGGGCAATATACTACGTGACTGGGCAATATACTATGTGGCTGGACAATATACTCCGTAACTGGGCAATATACTACATGGCTCTGCTATATACTATGTGGCTGGGCAATATACTACGTGACTGGGCAATATACTATGTGGCTGGACAATATACTCCGTAACTGGGCAATATACTACATGGCTCTGCTATATACTATGTGGCTGGGCAATATACTACGTGACTGAGCAATATACTACGTGACTGAGCAATTTACCGTACTACGTGCCTCTGCTATATACTACGTGGCTGGGCAATATATTGCGTGACTGGGCAATATACTGCGTGACTGGGCAATATACTACGTGAATGGGCAATATACCACGTGGCTGGGCAATATACTACGTGGCTGGGCAATATACTACGTGGCTGGGCAATATACTACGTGGCTGGGCAATATACTACGTGGCTGGGCAATATACTATATGGCTGGGCAATATACTACGTGCCTGGGCAATATACTACGTGGCTGGGCAATATACTACGTGGCTGGGCAATATACTACGTGGCTGGGAAATATACTACATGGCTGGGCAATATACTACGTGACTGGGCAATATACTACGTGGCTGGGCAATATACTACGTGGCTGGGCAATATACTACGTGCCTGGGCAATATACTACGTGGCTGGGAAATATACTACATGGCTGGGCAATATACTACGTGGCTGGGCAATATACTATATGGCTGGGCAATATATTACGTGACTGGGCAATATACTACGTGACTGGGCAATATACTACGTGGCTGAGCAATATACTACGTGGCTGGGCAATATACTACGTGCCTGGGCAATATACTACATGGCTGGGCAATATACTATGTGCCTGGGCAATATACTACATGCCTGGGCAATATACTACGTGGCTGGGCAATATACTACGAGACTGGGCAATATACTACGTGGACATGCATATTCTAGAATACCCGATGCGTTAGAATCGGGCCACCATCTAGTAAATATATATTCACCTCCCGCACTGGCAGCGTTCCAGTGATGTTGGGGCTGGATCTCATTGTTATGAGCACTGATGGGCGGCTTTGGTTTGGGCAATCCCTTTCAACTGAGTGATACATAATTGTGATTATACAGCATTTTACATGTTTGGAACGGTTGTACTGTCAGAAGCTGTGTGTCTCAATGACTCCCCTTGTAATGTCACTCACCCGAAATATTACAGCATCTCCCCTGACCACAATGGGCTGTGATTAGTGTTGAGCGATACCGTCCGATACTTGAAAGTATCGGTATCGGATAGTATCGGCCGATACCCGAAAAATATTGGATATCGCCGATACCGATATCCGATACCAATACAAGTCAATGGGACATCAAGTATCGGAAGATATTCTCATGGTTCCCAGGGTCTGAAGGAGAGGAAACTCTCCTTCAGGCCCTGGGATCCATAGGGATGTGTAAAATAAAGACTTAAAATAAAAAATATTGATATATTTACCTCTCCGGCGGCCCCTGAACTCAGCGCGGGTAACCGGCAGGCTTCTTTGTTCAAAATCAGCGCTTTTAGGACCTGAGAATCACGTCCCGGCTTCTGATTGGTCGCGGGCCGCCCATGTGACCGCCACGCGACCAATCACAAGCCATGACGTCATTCACAGGTCCTTAACGCGCTCATTTTTAAAAAATGAGCGCGGTAATGACTTTCAAAGACGTAGCAGCTTGTGATTGGTCGCGGCCACGCGACCAATCACAAGCCGCGACGTCACCGCAAGCTATTAACGCGCTCATTTTTAACCCCTTCGCGCCATGCGCCGTACTAGTACTGCGCTGCCGGCACTGCATTAGTGCCAGCCGCAGTACTAGTACGGCGCCGCCATTTTCCGGTCACCGCGCGGCACCGCGCGGTGATCGGGTTCCGGTGTCTGCTGTCCCTGACAGCAGACCATCCGTGCACGCAGCCCCGAGTGCCTGCACCGCCCCCCCGCATCAGCGATCGCTGTGATTGGCTGGTCAATTCTGACCAGCCAATCACAGCGATTTGACAATAAAGTTTAAAAAAAAAAAAAAGCATGTGACAGGCTGTGATTGATGCTGTGTGACGTCGCACCAATCACAGCCGTCACAGTAGGTGGGGTGATCACCACGTCACCTCACCTGATTAACCCCTATGGCGCTGATTGGCTGAACAATAGCTTCTAGCCAATCAGCGCCAAAGGGGTTAATTTAAAATACCGATCACCGCCCTGCACGCCATCATTCTCTCAGATTTGGCGTGCAGAGCGGTGGTCTAAGCCCCTCTGTCACCTTAGTCAAATAATCCATTGGTGGCCAGTGCGATCGTCCCTGCGATCTCCTGCTTCCAGCTTGTGCTCCAGCTTGTGCTCCAGTGCTGTGTGCTCTCTGCTGCCATCTGCCTGCTGTGTGACTCCTGTGATCACAGCAGCAGCAGCACCTCCCCCACCCCTTTCCCATCCCCCCATCCCTGTTCCAGTACCCCCTCCCTCCCCCACCCTCCAATTGAAATTTTTGCGCACTTTTTTGCGCTTTTTTTCCTGTGCGCGGCGTCCCGCGCAGAGCATTCGTGCTCTTCCTGTGTCCGCAGCGCTCTGATCAGTATCGCTGCTGATCAGAGACTGCGCCACAGGACTTTTTTTTTTTAGTTAGTTAGTGTAGCGGACATTGCAGTCTAAGCGACGTCCGTTTTTTTTTTTTTAGAAAAAAAATTGTAGTTAGTACAGTGTAGTTTTAGACGTAACAAGGTAGCGTAGCCGGCGTCAGTGTTTGGTGACGTCCCTCCATCCCTGTTCAAGTACCCCCCTCCAATTCAATTTTTGCGCACTTTTTTGCGCTTTTTTTCCTGTGCGCGGCGTCCCGCGCAGAGCATTCGTGCTCTTCCTGTGTCCGCAGCGCTCTGATCAGTATCGCTGCTGATCAGAGACTGCGCCACAGGACTTTTTTTTTTTAGTTAGTGTAGCGGACATTGCAGTCTAAGCGACGTCCGTTTTTTTTTTTTTAGAAAAAAAATTGTAGTTAGTACAGTGTAGTTTTAGACGTAACAAGGTAGCGTAGCCGGCGTCAGTGTTTGGTGACGTCCCTCCATCCCTGTTCAAGTACCCCCCTCCAATTCAATTTTGTGCGCACTTTTTTGCGCTTTTTTCCTGTGCGCGGCGTCCCGCGCAGAGCATTCGTGCTCTTCCTGTGTCCGCAGCGCTCTGATCAGTATCGCTGCTGATCAGAGACTGCGCCACAGGACTTTTATTTTTTAGCTAGTTAGTGTAACGGACTTCGCAGTCTAAGCGACGTCCGATTTTTTTTTTTTCTTTTACAAAAATATAATAGTAGTTAGTACAGTGTAGTCTTAGACGTAGATTAGCTGGTGTCACAGCGTTCGTGACGACCGGTCTTTTTTTTTTTTTTAGAGAAAAAAAAAATTGTACAGAGTAGTTTAGTGGTAGCGTGTTAGTGTAGCCGGCGTCACAGCGTTAGTGACAACCGATCATCTTTTAGAAAAAAAAAATCGTACTGAGTTTTATAGGTAGGGAGGTAGCGTCTTGTGCATAAAAAAAATCTGCTATCGCCGGATAATCTCTAGTGCATTAGGGGAGCGTACGTCACACTGTTAGTGGCGTTCGCTTTTCTTTTGTAAAAAGAATAATTAGTTGCGTCGTCTAATTTTTAGTGCGTTTGGGAAAAAAAAAATGGCCCATTCGTCAACAAGGCGCTATTCACCAGAGGAGGCTTACGCCATCCTTGCGTCCGACACAGATTCAGCCAGTGAGGAAGATCCCACGTTCCTCTATTCCTCCTCCTCCTCATCCTCCTCCTCATCTGGTGAGGAAAGACCCCTAATAAGGCGCCGTAGGACCCAGGCAACTCCTGCAGCAATCGATCCCGTATGGATTGCACCCTCGGAAAATTTTCAGCCCGTCATTCCGGATTTCAGCAGCAGCTCAGGAATCCAGTTTGACACGACTGGCCTCACTGAAATTGATTTCTTCAAATTCTTTTTCAGTGATGAAATAATAAATATTATGGTGGCCCAGACGAACCTGTATGCCCAACAATTTTTCACCCAAAATCCCACGTCATTTTATGCCAGATGGACCCCCGTAAATGCAGCAGAGATGATGACATTTTGGGGAATTGTGCTGCATATGGGCCTAATCAAAAAGCCAAAGCTTCGGCAATACTGGAGTACTGACATTCTCTACAGTACACCGGTATTCCGCATGGCCATGAAAAGGACACGATTTGAAGCGATCCAAAAATTTTTGCATTTCAGTGATAATGCGCAGTGTCCTCCCCAAGACGATCCAAACTTTGATCGTCTATATAAAATTCGTCCAGTGGTTGAACACTTCAGCAGAAAATTTGCTGAGGCGTACACACCCCAGAGGGACATCGCTATTGATGAATCTCTCGTTCATTTCAAAGGGAGGCTAAAATTCCGACAGTACCTGCCCAGTAAGAGGTCCAGGTACGGAATAAAGTTGTACAAACTGTGCGAGAGTACCTCAGGGTACACCCACAGATTTAGGGTCTACGAGGGTAAGGACACCCAGATTAACTCCCCTGAATGCCCCCCCATCCTGGGGGTGAGTGGGAAAATTGTGTGGGAATTGCTGCACCCACTGGTGGATAAGGGTTATCACCTCTACATTGACAACTTTTACACCAGCATCCCACTCTTCAAGGCCCTCTCTGCCAGAGGTACAGCTGCATGTGGCACCGTGCGAAAAAATCAGCGAGGCCTCCCTAAGCCGCTAATTGGGCAAACGCTAAGAAAAGGGGAAAGCAGAGCCAAATGCAGCGACAACATGCTGGTGGTCAAGTATAAGGACAAAAGGGATGTCCTTATCCTGACCACCATACACCGTGACAACAGCACCCTTGTCACTGTTCGTGGGACCACAACACAAGTCCCAAAGCCAGATTGTATCCTGGATTACAATCGGTACATGGGTGGTGTGGATCTCTCAGATCAGGTTCTCCAACCATACAGTGCCATGCGAAAAGCTTACGTATGGTACAAAAAATTGGCCGTGCACATTGTACAGATGGCACTGTACAATGCTTTTGTGCTGTCCCGATCTGCAGGCAATACGGGGACCTTCCTTCAGTTTCAGGAGGTAGTCATCAAGGCCCTAATGTTTGGCACTCAGGGAGGTGAGGGTCCCAGTACTTCTGAATCTGATAGTGCCCGTATTGTCCAAGGTCAACATTTCCCAGGACAGGTTCCCCAAACAGCGAGGACAGGACGATCACAAAAACGGTGCAGAGTATGTTCCAAGAGGGGAATCCGAAAGGACACAATTTACCATTGTGAAACCTGCCCTGAGAAACCTGGCCTTTGCATTAAGGATTGCTTCAAAGCATACCACACGTCCACAAATTAATAAAAATTAGTTTATACCCTGTTGACACAACACACTGTGTAGTTTCCAACATGGGGTCACTTGTGGAGTGAGGCACTTGCAGGTTTACGGTGCTCACCACATATCTAAATAAATTCCTTGGGAGGTCCAGTTTTAAAAATAGGGTCACTTGTGGAGTGAGGCACTTGGAGGTTTACGGTGCTCACCACATATCTAAATAAATTCCTTGGGAGGTCCAGTTTTAAAAATAGGGTCACTTGTGGAGTGAGGCACTTGGAGGTTTACGGTGCTCACCACATATCTAAATAAATTCCTTGGGAGGTCCAGTTTTAAAAATAGGGTCACTTGTGGAGTGAGGCACTTGGAGGTTTACGGTGCTCACCACATATCTAAATAAATTCCTTGGGAGGTCCAGTTTTAAAAATAGGGTCACTTGTGGAGTGAGGCACTTGGAGGTTTACGGTGCTCACCACATATCTAAATAAATTCCTTGGGAGGTCCAGTTTTAAAAATAGGGTCACTTGTGGAGTGAGGCACTTGGAGGTTTACGGTGCTCACCACATATCTAAATAAATTCCTTGGGAGGTCCAGTTTTCAAAATGGTGTCACTTGTGGAGTGAGGCACTTGGAGGTTTACGGTGCTCACCACATATCTAAATAAATTCCTTGGGAGGTCCAGTTTTCAAAATGGGGTCACTTGTGGAGTGAGGCACTTGGAGGTTTACGGTGCTCACCACATATCTAAATAAATTCCTTGGGAGGTCCAGTTTTCAAAATGGGGTCACTTGTGGCGGTTTTCCACTGTTTAGGCACATCAGGGGCTCTGCAAATGCAACGTGACGCCTGCAGACCAATCCATCTAAGTCTGCATTCCAAATGGTGCTCCTTCCCTTCCGAGCTCTGCCATGCGCACAAACAGTGGTTTTTCCCCACATATGGGGTATCAGTGTATTCAGGATAAATTGGTCAACAACTTTAGTGGTCCATTTTCTCCTTTTACACTTGTGAAGATAAAAAAATTGTTGTTAAAAGATCATTTTTGGGAAAAAAATGTGAATTTTTATTTTTACACCTCTACGTTCTAAACTTTTGTGAAGCACCTGGGGATTCAATGTGCTCACCACATAGCTAGATAAGTTCCTTGAAGGGTCTAGTTTCCAAAATGGGGTCACTTGTGGCGGTTTTCCACTGTTTAGGCACATCAGGGGCTCTCCAAACGGGACATGGTGTCCGATCTCAATTCCAGCCAATTTTGGTTTGTAAAAGTCAAATAGCGCTCCTTCCCTTCCGAGCCCTGCCGTGTGCCCAAGCAGTGGTTTTCCCCCACATATGGGGTGTCAGTGTATTCAGGATAAATTGGTCAACAACTTTAGTGGTCCATTTTCTCCTTTTACACTTGTGAAGATAAAAAAATTGTTGTTAAAAGATCATTTTTGGGGAAAAAATGTGAATTTTTAATTTTACGCCTCTACGTTCTAAACTTTTGTGAAGCACCTGGGGGTTCAATGTGCTCACCACATAGCTAGATAAGTTCCTTGAAGGGTCTAGTTTCCAAAATGGGGTCACTTGTGGTGGTTTTCCACTGTTTAGGCACATCAGGGGCTCTCCAAACGGGACATGGTGTCCGATCTCAATTCCAGCCAATTTTGGTTTGTAAAAGTCAAATGGCGCTCCTTCCCTTCCGAGCCCTGCCGTGTGCCCAAGCAGTGGTTTTCCCCCACATATGGGGTATCAGTGTATTCAGGATAAATTGGTCAATAACTTTAGTGGTCCATTTTCTCCTTTTACACTTGTGAAGATAAAAAAATTGTTGTTAAAAGATCATTTTTGGGGGAAAAATGTGAATTTTTATTTTTACGCCTCCACGTTCTAAACTTTTGTGAAGCACCTGGGGGTTCAATGTGCTCACCACATAGCTAGATAAGTTCCTTGAAGGGTCTAGTTTCCAAAATGGGGTCACTTGTGGCGGTTTTCCACTGTTTAGGCACATCAGTGGCTCTCCAAACGGGACATGGTGTCCAATCTCAATTCCAGCCAATTTTGGTTTGTAAAAGTCAAATGGCGCTCCTTCCCTTCCGAGCCCTGCCGTGTGCCCAAACAGTGGTTTTCCCCCACATATGGGGTATCAGTGTATTCAGGATAAATTGGTCAACAACTTTAGTGGTCCATTTTCTCCTTTTACACTTGTGAAGATAAAAAAATTGTTGTTAAAAGATCATTTTTGGGGGAAAAATGTGAATTTTTATTTTTACGCCTCCACGTTCTAAACTTTTGTGAAGCACCTGGGGATTCAATGTGCTCACCACATAGCTAGATAAGTTCCTTGAAGGGTCTAGTTTCCAAAATGGGGTCACTTGTGGTGGTTTTCCACTGTTTAGGCACATCAGTGGCTCTCCAAACGGGACATGGTGTCCAATCTCAATTCCAGCCAATTTTGGTTTGTAAAAGTCAAATGGCGCTCCTTCCCTTCCGAGCCCTGCCGTGTGCCCAAGCAGTGGTTTTCCCCCACATATGGGGTATCAGTGTATTCAGGATAAATTGGTCAACAACTTTAGTGGTCCATTTTCTCCTTTTACACTTGTGAAGATAAAAAAATTGTTGTTAAAAGATCATTTTTGGGGGAAAAATGTGAATTTTTATTTTTACGCCTCCACGTTCTAAACTTTTGTGAAGCACCTGGGGGTTCAATGTGCTCACCACATAGCTAGATAAGTTCCTTGAAGGGTCTAGTTTCCAAAATGGGGTCACTTGTGGCGGTTTTCCACTGTTTAGGCACATCAGTGGCTCTCCAAACGGGACATGGTGTCCAATCTCAATTCCAGCCAATTTTGGTTTGTAAAAGTCAAATGGCGCTCCTTCCCTTCCGAGCCCTGCCGTGTGCCCAAACAGTGGTTTTCCCCCACATGTGGGGTATCAGTGTATTCAGGATAAATTGGTCAACAACTTTAGTGGTCCATTTTCTCCTTTTACACTTGTGAAGATAAAAAAAATTGTTGTTAAAAGATCATTTTTTGGGGAAAAATGTGAATTTTTATTTTTACGCCTCCACGTTCTAAACTTTTGTGAAGCACCTGGGGATTCAATGTGCTCACCACATAGCTAGATAAGTTCCTTGAAGGGTCTAGTTTCCAAAATGGGGTCACTTGTGGCGGTTTTCCACTGTTTAGGCACATCAGTGGCTCTCCAAACGGGACATGGTGTCCAATCTCAATTCCAGCCAATTTTGGTTTGTAAAAGTCAAATGGCGCTCCTTCCCTTCCGAGCCCTGCCGTGTGCCCAAACAGTGGTTTTCCCCCACATATGGGGTATCAGTGTATTCAGGATAAATTGGTCAACAACTTTAGTGGTCCATTTTCTCCTTTTACACTTGTGAAGATAAAAAAATTGTTGTTAAAAGATCATTTTTGGGGGAAAAATGTGAATTTTTATTTTTACGCCTCCACGTTCTAAACTTTTGTGAAGCACCTGGGGGTTCAATGTGCTCACCACATAGCTAGATAAGTTCCTTGAAGGGTCTAGTTTCCAAAATGGGGTCACTTGTGGCGGTTTTCCACTGTTTAGGCACATCAGTGGCTCTCCAAACGGGACATGGTGTCCAATCTCAATTCCAGCCAATTTTGGTTTGTAAAAGTCAAATGGCGCTCCTTCCCTTCCGAGCCCTGCCGTGTGCCCAAACAGTGGTTTTCCCCCACATATGGGGTATCAGTGTATTCAGGATAAATTGGTCAACAACTTTAGTGGTCCATTTTCTCCTTTTACACTTGTGAAGATAAAAAAATTGTTGTTAAAAGATCATTTTTGGGGGAAAAATGTGAATTTTTATTTTTACGCCTCCACGTTCTAAACTTTTGTGAAGCACCTGGGGGTTCAATGTGCTCACCACATAGCTAGATAAGTTCCTTGAAGGGTCTAGTTTCCAAAATGGGGTCACTTGTGGCGGTTTTCCACTGTTTAGGCACATCAGTGGCTCTCCAAACGGGACATGGTGTCCAATCTCAATTCCAGCCAATTTTGGTTTGTAAAAGTCAAATGGCGCTCCTTCCCTTCCGAGCCCTGCCGTGTGCCCAAACAGTGGTTTTCCCCCACATATGGGGTATCAGTGTATTCAGGATAAATTGGTCAACAACTTTAGTGGTCCATTTTCTCCTTTTACACTTGTGAAGATAAAAAAATTGTTGTTAAAAGATCATTTTTGGGGGAAAAATGTGAATTTTTATTTTTACGCCTCCACGTTCTAAACTTTTGTGAAGCACCTGGGGATTCAATGTGCTCACCACATAGCTAGATAAGTTCCTTGAAGGGTCTAGTTTCCAAAATGGGGTCACTTGTGGCGGTTTTCCACTGTTTAGGCACATCAGTGGCTCTCCAAACGGGACATGGTGTCCAATCTCAATTCCAGCCAATTTTGGTTTGTAAAAGTCAAATGGCGCTCCTTCCCTTCCGAGCCCTGCCGTGTGCCCAAACAGTGGTTTTCCCCCACATATGGGGTATCAGTGTATTCAGGATAAATTGATCAACAACTTTAGTGGTCCATTTTCTCCTTTTACACTTGTGAAGATAAAAAAATTGTTGTTAAAAGATCATTTTTGGGGGAAAAATGTGAATTTTTATTTTTACGCCTCCACGTTCTAAACTTTTGTGAAGCACCTGGGGGTTCAATGTGCTCACCACATAGCTAGATAAGTTCCTTGAAGGGTCTAGTTTCCAAAATGGGGTCACTTGTGGCGGTTTTCCACTGTTTAGGCACATCAGTGGCTCTCCAAACGGGACATGGTGTCCAATCTCAATTCCAGCCAATTTTGGTTTGTAAAAGTCAAATGGCGCTCCTTCCCTTCCGAGCCCTGCCGTGTGCCCAAACAGTGGTTTTCCCCCACATATGGGGTATCAGTGTATTCAGGATAAATTGGTCAACAACTTTAGTGGTCCATTTTCTCCATTTACACTTGTGAAGATAAAAAAATTGTTGTTAAAAGATCATTTTTGGGGGAAAAATGTGAATTTTTATTTTTACGCCTCCACGTTCTAAACTTTTGTGAAGCACCTGGGGATTCAATGTGCTCACCACATAGCTAGATAAGTTCCTTGAAGGGTCTAGTTTCCAAAATGGGGTCACTTGTGGCGGTTTTCCACTGTTTAGGCACATCAGTGGCTCTCCAAACGGGACATGGTGTCCAATCTCAATTCCAGCCAATTTTGGTTTGTAAAAGTCAAATGGCGCTCCTTCCCTTCCGAGCCCTGCCGTGTGCCCAAACAGTGGTTTTCCCCCACATATGGGGTATCAGTGTATTCAGGATAAATTGGTCAACAACTTTAGTGGTCCATTTTCTCCTTTTACACTTGTGAAGATAAAAAAATTGTTGTTAAAAGATCATTTTTGGGGGAAAAATGTGAATTTTTATTTTTACGCCTCCACGTTCTAAACTTTTGTGAAGCACCTGGGGGTTCAATGTGCTCACCACATAGCTAGATAAGTTCCTTGAAGGGTCTAGTTTCCAAAATGGGGTCACTTGTGGCGGTTTTCCACTGTTTAGGTACATCAGGGGCTCTCCAAACGGGACATGGTGTCCGATCTCAATTCCAGCCAATTTTGGTTTGAAATAGTCAAAAGGCGCTCCTTCCCTTCCGAGCCCTGCCGTGCACCCAGACAGTGGTTTTCTCCCACATATGGGGTATCAGTGTATTCAGAAGGAATTGCACAACAACTTTCGTGGTCCATTTTCTTCTTTTACCCTTGTGAAAATAAAAAAAATGTTGCTAAAAGATCATTATGTGGAAAAAAAAGTTAAATGTTATTTTTTTCCTTCCACATTCCGTTAATTCCTGTGAAGCACCTGAAGGGTTAATAAACTTCTTGAATGTGGTTTTGAGTACCTCGGGGGGTGTAGTTTTTAGAATGGTGTCACTTTTGGGTATTTTAAATCCTATAAGCCTCTCAAAGTGACTTCAAATATGATGTGGTCCCTACAAAAAATGGTTTTATAAAAGTTGATGAAAAAATGAGAAATCGCTGTTTAACTTTTAACCCTTATAACTCCCTAACGAAAAAAAAATTGGTTCCAAAATGTTGCTGATGTAAAGTAGACATGTGGGAAATGTTATTTATTAACTAATTTGTGCGATATGAGTCTCTAATGCAAGGGTATAAAAATTCAAAGTTTAAAAATTGCAAAATTTTCAAAATTTTTGCCAAATTTCCATTTTTTTCACAAATAAACAAAGGTAATATCAAATAAATTTTACCACTATCATGAAGTACAATATGTCACGAGAAAACAATGTCAGAATCGCCAGGATCCATTGAAGCGTTTCAGAGTTATAACCTCATAAAGGGACAGTGGTCAGAATTGTTAAAATTGGCCCTGTCACTTAGGTGAAAACAGGCTTCGGGGTGAAGGGGTTAAAAATGAGCGCGTTAATGACTTTCAAAGACGTAGCGGCTTGTGATTGGTCGCGTGGCCGCGACCAATCACAAGCCGCTACGTCTTTGAAAGTCATTAACGCGCTCATTTTTAAAAATGAGCGCGTTAATAGCTTGCGGTGACGTCGCGGCTTGTGATTGGTCGCGTGGCCGCGACCAATCACAAGCCACTACGTCTTTGAAAGTCATTAACGCGCTCATTTTTAAAAATGAGTGCGTTAATAGCTTGCGGTGACGTCGCGGCTTGTGATTGGTCGCGTGGCGGTCACATGGGCGGCCCGCGACCAATCAGAAGCCGGAACGTGATTCTCAGGTCCTAAAAGTGCTGATTTTGAACAACGAAGCCTGCCGGTTACCCGCGCTGAGTCCAGGGGCCGCCGGAGAGGTAAATATATCAATATTTTTTATTTTAATTCTTTATTTTACACATCTCTATGTATCCGATACCGATACCCGATACCACAAAATTATCGGATCTCGGTATCGGAATTCCGATACCGCAAGTATCTGCCGATACCCGATACTTGCGGTATCGGAATGCTCAACACTAGCTGTGATATCACAACAGCTCCATAACTGATGCCAACCTCATAAAACGACATATGTGATGAGTTATCTGCTGTGATGACCAGGTAGTGCCAGTCATAGATCCCTATGACATTTCTTGTATCTGTAACCATATAGGTATTTGGATATAGCTGTAGAATGGGCCCCTAGGGTCAATTCCTCCTGTGGGCCCCAGACACCCCAGTCCGACGCTGGATAAACTCCTGCAAGTTTCTCGCATCACACACGATTGTGTGATCCCGGCCTAAAGTGCATTGTTTAACAATTTTTTTCTCCCTATTCACAGTGATCAAAGTTAAAACCCGTTGGTGTTCAATGAAAGATCACTTCAACAAGGACCCGAGACAGGAGATCCAAGTTCACAGTGGTGCAGCAGCAAGGATAGGGAAATACAAGTACCACCGGCTGTTTGCTTTCCTGAGGCCTGTCCTTGGTCAGAGAACGTAAGTATGTTTGTGTTGTATTCCATTGTGTTGTATTCACTAATCTGAATTTTTCTATTCCACAGGAGTTGGCGCTTTTACAATTTATTTTTTTGGTAGTAATGTTTTACTTTTTCTTTGCACAGAACCTGTAGCAGCACCCTCGAACCTAGATCATCCTCTAGAACGGTCCTTCATCAAACTGCCACGGATCAGTCCCAGCCATCCACCAGCGAAGCAGCAAGTGGGCTGGCGTCACAGGCTGGAGAACAGGCAGCTGGTCCTTCAGAGGTGCCCCTGTCCCAGTCCTCTGCCTCTTTTTTGGGGGCTCTTCCCGTTAGAAGGCCTCGGACAGGTCACTCATGCCCGAGTTTATTCACTTGAGCTCGGTCTTCCAGAAGGGCTCAAAGGCGCTGGGAGATAGACTGGAAAGTGGACTGACCTACTTTAATACACTTTTCCAGGATGTCAACCAGCGCCTTAACCATCAGGAAGCCGACCTCCAGAGACCAGGACACCATTTTTTTAACCAGATAAAGTAGGGCATGTCGGAACACCTTACGCCTGAACACCAGCTCAACGTGATGCAGGCCTGCAACGCTGCTTCCGTTCAGGCTATGTTGCAGACTCAGTACTTCCACCAGGCACAGGTGCCACCAATTACACACTTAACAGCAATACCGAGTCCTGCTGCATGCCACTGTACGGCCACCACTATGCCTAGTCCTGCCGCAGACCACTACACCGCCACCACATGCCGGGTGCTGCTGCAATCCACACCACCGCCATGCCGAGTCCTGTTCCTGCACGGCTGCCCACCGCCACCATCAGTAGGCCGCCAGAAGATCCTGCACGGCTGCCCACCGCCACCACCACCAGGCCGCCAGAAGTACCTGCAGAGCTGCCCACCACCACCACCAGTAGGCCGCCAGAAGTACCTGCATGGCTGTCCACCGCCATCACCACTAGGCCACCAGATGAACCTGCACGGCTGTCCACAGCCACCACCAGGCCGGGTCGAGTAGATACACGCCCTGCTGACTGCACCACTCCCACCCTCCCAAGGAGAAACAAAAAAAGAAGGATGTCACAGAAAAGTGGACATAAATTAAAAAGGACTAAAGGCAGCAGAAGTGTCATACTACCTCCACCCTCACCTCCCAATGTGTCTGTGTTGTCCAGTTTTTCTCTCCCTTCCAATGTGTCTCTCCCATCCCATGCTTCCACTCCTAATGTGTCTACTCCTTCACCTCCCAGACCCCACAAGTTTAGTTACCCCTTCCCCTGGAACCCCTTCATCGTCCACTGGTAGCCAATCCTCCCAGCTCCACACCCCCCAGGTCCATAACATTTTCCCCTCATAGGTTCGTAAATTTTTTTTTTTTGTAAATAAATTTGTGTTGTTTTCCCCCAATCACTGATTGATCTTTGTCTCTTTTGTCGCCGTCAACATACACCGTGTGCCGTCAACACATATGTCGCCGTATACACGCACTGTGTTTTTGCCACCTCATATCTTCATGACACACAAAAATACAGCTCCTCTTTTTTATTGCTATAAGTCACCTTTTTGTAAATGACTCCTCTCCATGGACTGAATTAATCAGTCCGACTCTAACCTCTACAACATGGGAAAGACCAAAGAGCTTTCTAAGGATGTCAGGGACAAGATCATAGACCTGCACAAAGCTAGAATGGGCTACGAAACCATAAATAAGACGTTGGGTGAGAAGGAGACAACTGTTGGTGCAATAGTAAGAAAATGGAAGAAATACAAAATGACTGTAAATTGACATTGATCTAGGGCACCACGCAAAATCTCTCCTTGTGGAGTATCCTTGATCATAAGGAAGGTGACAGATCAGCCTATAACTACCATCCCCACTGTCAAGCATGGAAGTGGGAACATTATGTTTTGGAGTCGTTTCTCTGCTAAGGGCGCAGGAATACTTCACTGCATCAATGGGAGAATGGATAGAGCCATATACTGTAAAATACTGAGTGACAACCTCCTTTCCTCCACCAGGACATTAAAAATGGGTCGTGGCTGAGTTTTCCAACAAGGCAATAATCCAAAACTAGGGGCGGACACAGACAGCTTCGGGCCCCTGTGCAGGAAATGTGTCTGGCCCCCCCTCCTTTTAAGGCGACAAAGCTAAGGGACTGTGCTATACATAAGTTAGTACACGTTATACTAAGGGACTGTGTTAGACATAATAGTGAAGAGCGAGTATACTCGTTGCTTGGGTTTTCCCGAGCACGCTCAGGTGGTCTCCGAGTATTTTTGACTGCTCGGAGATTTAGTTTTTGCTGACACAGCTGCATGATTTACAGCTGCTAGCCAGCCTGAGTACATGTGGGGGGTTGCCTGGTTGCTAGGGAATCCCCACATGTAATCAAGTGGTCTAATAGCCGCAAATCATGCAGCTGCGGCAAGAAAAACTAAATCACCAAGCAGTCACAAATACTCGGAGACCACCCGAGCATGCTCGGGAGAACCCAAGCAACGAGTATACTCGCTCATCACTAATAATAATTTATAATAATGTCTTCCTCCAACTCCCTCTGTTCTTAAATCCATTATAATCCCCTGCATCCCATTATTGCCCTCTTCACCACCTCCATTATTTCTTTCTCCCCACCACCCCATTATTGCCCATTCCACCACCTCCATCATTGCCTCCTCCTCACCACCCCTATCATTGTCCTTTCCACTGCCACCATCATTGCCTTCTCCCCCACCACCCCAACATTAACCATTCCACCACCTCCATCATTTCCTCCTCACCCAGCACCCCTATCATTGCCCTCTCCATCAACTCAATCATTGCCTTCTACCCATCACCTCCATCATTGCCCTCTCTGTCAACCTAATCATTGCCTTCTGCCCCATCACCCCCATCATTGCCCTCTCTGTCAACCCAATCATTGCCTTCTGCCCCATCACCCCATCATTGCCCTCCGTCAACTCAATCACTGCCTTCTTCCCCATCACCCCATCATTGCCCTCTCCTCCACCTACACACACACAGACACACACAGCACCATTAACCTCTCTGCACAAACACACCTCACCTCTGCGCACAGTATCCTGAAGCCGCACCATCGCTGGCAGCTTCTGTCTCGCACAGCCGTGGCGCTGAATGATGTAATTCAGCTGCGGCTGTGTGACAGGAAGCGCGGGCAGGAAGCAGGATGGATCCATTCCCTGCAGCTCTAATCCGCTGCCTTCTTCTCTTGCAGGCAGTGAAGTTGCAGCGATTGTTCCTGCCCGCCGCACATGAGGGCAATCTGGCCAGGGGCCTCCCAGAGGCTCAGGGCTGGATAAACTGGCCAGATTGCCCTCATTATTATCCGCCCTGCAGGCAGGGCTGGTTTTACGCAAAGTGGGGCCCTAGGCAAAGTTTAAAATGGGGCCCCAAATGCTAACATATTGTACATCACACAGAAGCATTTCGGTTGTATTTACATGCTCTGAGTTAAGGCCGCTAAATGAGTGTGATCGACAATATTGAAATAGTTCAATGCTTGCTTCCTGGCCTCTTTCCACCGTTTGAGAAAGAATGATGGGAACAGAATGATCACTAATAGATTACTAACAGATCACCATACAGTACAATGTTATCAGAAGCACATCTACAGTTTACACTGGCGATGTGCTGCTGAGAACAATTATTTCTGTTCCGGCATAAACAATCCAATCACTCGATGAATATGCAGCAATTTGCTTGTTTAGTATAATATACCCCATACTCCTCCATGTATTATAATGTGCACCACAGTCCTCCATATTATAAAATGCACTCCCCATAGTCCTCCATATAATATAATATGCCCCATAGTCCTCCATGTAGTATAATACACTCCCCAGTCCTCCATATAGTATTATACACTTCCCCTAGTCCTTCACATAGTATAATACACTCTTCATAGTGCTCCATATAGTATAATGCACCGCCATAGTCATCCATGTAGTACAATTCATTTCCCATAGTATAATGCACCCCATAGTTCTTCATATAGTATAATTTATTCCCCATAGTCCTCGATACAGTATAATGCAGCCTACATATAGTATAATGCAGCCACCCCATAGAATATAATGCAGCCCACATAAAGTATAATGCAGCCACCCCACAGAGTATAATGTAACCCCGAACAGAATATAATGCAGCCCCCTCATAGAGTATGATGCAAGTGCAGCGCCCCAGAGACCTGGTCGTTGCAGTATAGCGCTCTGCCACTAAGGGGAGCAGCGGTACGTCTGATGGCACTAAAGAGTTATCCTGACCAGGTATCACCAGAACACATTACACTTCACACTTCGGCCACTAGGGGGAGCAAAAGGCTTTATTTATTGGGCCACTCCGCACATTGGTAAAACTAGAGGTTGGGGAGGAAGTTAGTCAGAAGCTGACTGGGTTGGAACCAGGCAACATCCCGTGGCAGGGGGTGTTGCAGGGAGAAGGCACAGGGGGGTCCCTGTCAGGCGTGGGAACCTGGCAGGTGCCTAGCGACAGAACAGAACGTAACGGAACCGCGCCTGCACACCCTGCGGCGGTGTCCAGGAGAGAGACACGAGGGGAAGGATATTGTGGAACAGTGTAAACGAGATCAGCACAAAGGAGAGCCAGTAAGAGTCGTGCCGAGAGAGGAAGGCAACATCTTACTGAGGCGCGTAGTCGGTGGCCGGATCACCGTAGGAGTAACTGACTTCAGGCCTTACTTCAAATTCCGCTGGACAGTTGATTATAGGTTGGCTGTCTACCTTTCACACCTACGAAGACATAGGGGGCAACATTGGGAGAGGGGCGTCTCTAGGGTCCCGGAAGACCTCCAAGCCTTCCCGTCAAACGGGTGGCGTCCTAGCCATAACATACCTGGGGGACGTTAGAAACTAGTAACATCTGGAACCAGGGAACGAGAGAGAGAGAGAGATGTAGAGAACGAACGAACGAGAACAGCAGTTGTGAGGACTATTCCGAATGCTCAGCAGGGTAGAACTGCAACACACAGGCGCTATTGGTAGGCAACGATTTCCATCTGCGAGGGAAACTCTGGATGCGCCCATCGGACCGGCCGATCTCAGAGAGCCCTGTTGAACGTACTCTGGATTGAGGATCCTGAAACCTTCAGTAAAGAGGTAAAGAGACTGCAACCTTGTGTCCTCGTTATTGACTGCGCCTTACACCATCACCATCCACCTTACTGGGAAGCCCTGGGGACATACTTCACCTGTGGGAAGTTATAACATCCAGCTGCCATTCCATCACCCCAGTGGACCCCACAGCAGCGTCGGTCACCCTGACCGAACACCACAGGTGGCGTCACGAACCCTTGACAGACTGTACAAATCCCTTTACTGGACGCCCCTTAGCAGGGTCACGGACCGGGTCTAGCCACCGTGACAGCCTCAGAACCGAACCAGAGAGGCCCGGTACCGAGAACCCGTGGCCCTGTGTCTGGGGGCGCTCCAACTTGGCGTCACGGACAGGATCGTACTTAAGCCAGAAGAATTGGGTCATGTGTGCCTTGGAACTGTGATTGAAACGTGTTTGGACTGTGATTTATTGCAAGGACTGTGTATTGCTATTTGCCGCCAAGATCCCCGCCAAAACCGCCGCCATTGCAGCGCCACGAGGAGCGCAAGAGAAGAAGAAGGGCGTGGAAGTGGGCGTGAGTGAGCTGGAGAGCGCGAAAGATAATGGCCGCCCAGTCTAAATATTTCTACACCTTGAGGACGTGTCCGTCAGCAGCCGAGATCCGCCTCCTGATCCTCAATGGGGGGCGGAGGAACAAGAAGCGAATCCGCCCACGAAGGAGAGAGCGGGAAAGAGACCAGGAAGTGAGTCACGTGGAGGACGCCATGACAAGCCGCCCGGGACCGGAGCATGGGGTCGGAGCCGAGGACTCCCCCAGCTACCCAGAGAGATACCGCGGCCAGGCGTCACCTGTTGGCCCCGACTTCCTGCAGGCTGAAGTGGACGAGCTCAGCGATCGACTCCGGCGGACGCAGTGGAGCACTGAGGCCGGGTGGAAGGAGATCGTCACCGGGGGCCTCACCAGACGTCTGTCGGCAGCCTCATCTGGTCCGGAGCAAGGAAGAAGTTCCAGTGCTCCGAAGCCAGAAAGCAAGGCCGTGCCGAAAAGCGAGATACTGCAAACAGAGATGACGACGCTACAGCGCAAGGCCCCGCAGTCAGTGTTCCAGATCCCAGCTGAGATGGAGCAGGCCAGCACCGGAGGGACCGCATCTGAAGCACGTATGAAGAACGACCCTGCCCCAGTAACAGAAGACCTACTGATAGGCTACGTAGCAGCGCCACCTGCTGCCATGACTAAGAATAACTCTGAACTGACAAATCCTAATACTACTACCACAGTGGGCATTATTGCCGCTACTGAACCTACTACCAAAATTGACATTCGAACCCAGATGATACCTGAAAAACTGATTAGTGACATTGATACCGCATCGGATGAGAAAAGAGATATGCAAAGCCATGAGACCCCCATCTGGAGTGAGGGAGCTCCCTATGTGGCACTTGGTAGTCGCCAGTATCCAGCTGGGCTACCCCATGAGTTACAGCACTAAACCTTGAAACCCCGACAAATGTACATAGTTATTGAACTGTTTCCTGTTTTGCTGCTTTAAACCCGACCAGGGTTATTTCTTAAAGGGGTCCCTTTGTTTACCCGGGATCCCTAATGTTTTCTATTTCTTTTTCTACTTTTGCACAAAGTTCATCATTGTTTCAAAGACTGCCGGATCATGGACAGTGAATGATTCAGAACTGTTTTGTATATAGTTTGCACCTTCTTAAAGGTGCTCCCTACTGGTTTTACAAGCGAAAGAAGACTTTGCGAAGATAATGCTTCTGGACATGTCTAGTGTTGAGCATTCCAATACCGCAAGTATCGGGTATCGGCCGATACTTGCGGTATCGGAATTCCGATACCGAGATCCGATACTTTTGTGGTATCGGGTATCGGTATCGGATACATAGAGATGTGTAAAATAAAGAATTAAAATAAAAAATATTGATATATTTACCTCTCCGGCGGCCCCTGGACTCAGCGCGGGTAACCGGCAGGCTTCGTTGTTCAAAATCAGCGCTTTTAGGACCTGAGAATCACGTCCCGGCTTCTGATTGGTCGCGGGCCGCCCATGTGACCGCCACGCGACCAATCACAAGCCGCGACGTCACCGCAAGCTATTAGCGCGCTCATTTTTGAAAATGAGCGCGTTAATGACTTTCAAAGACGTAGCGGCTTGTGATTGGTCGCGGCCACGCGACCAATCACAAGCCGCGACGTCAAAGCAAGCTATTAACGCGCTCATTTTTAAAAATGAGCGCGTTAATGGCTTTCAAAGACGTAGCGGCTTGTGATTGGTCGCGTGGCCGCGACCAATCACAAGCCGCGACGTCACCGCAAGCTATTAACGCGCTCATTTTTAAAAATGAGCGCGTTAATGGCTTTCAAAGACGTAGCAGCTTGTGATTGGTCGCGTGGCCGCGACCAATCACAAGCCGCGACGTCACCGCAAGCTATTAACGCGCTCATTTTTAAAAATGAGCGCGTTAATGGCTTTCAAAGACGTAGCGGGTTGTGATTGGTCGCGGCCGCGACCAATCACAAGCCGCGACGTCACCGCAAGCTATTAACGCGCTCATTTTTAAAAATGAGCGCGTTAATGGCTTTCAAAGACGTAGCGGCTTGTGATTGGTCGCGTGGCCGCGACCAATCACAAGCCGCGACGTCACCGCAAGCTATTAACGCGCTCATTTTTAAAAATGAGCGCGTTAATGGCTTTCAAAGACGTAGCGGCTTGTGATTGGTCGCGTGGCCGCGACCAATCACAAGCCGCGACGTCACCGCAAGCTATTAACGCGCTCATTTTTAAAAATGAGCGCGTTAATGGCTTTCAAAGACGTAGC
Source organism: Ranitomeya imitator (assembly GCF_032444005.1). Classification (NCBI taxonomy): domain Eukaryota; kingdom Metazoa; phylum Chordata; class Amphibia; order Anura; family Dendrobatidae; genus Ranitomeya; species Ranitomeya imitator. The sequence goes on along the minus strand of NC_091283.1, from coordinate 578,035,383 downwards.
GGCTTGTGATTGGTCGCGTGGCCGCGACCAATCACAAGCCGCGACGTCACCGCAAGCTATTAACGCGCTCATTTTTAAAAATGAGCGCGTTAATAGCTTGCGGTGACGTCGCGGCTTGTGATTGGTCGCGTGGCCGCGACCAATCACAAGCCGCTACGTCTTTGAAAGTCATTAACGCGCTCATTTTTCAAAAATGAGCGCGCTAATAGCTTGCGGTGACGTCGCGGCTTGTGATTGGTCGCGTGGCGGTCACATGGGCGGCCCGCGACCAATCAGAAGCCGGGACGTGATTCTCAGGTCCTAAAAGCGCTGATTTTGAACAAAGAAGCCTGCCGGTTACCCGCGCTGAGTTCAGGGGCCGCCGGAGAGGTAAATATATCAATATTTTTTATTTTAATTCTTTATTTTACACATCCCTATGGATCCCAGGGCCTGAAGGAGAGTTTCCTCTCCTTCAGACCCTGGGAACCATGAGAATACCTTCCGATACTTGATGTCCCATTGACTTGTATTGGTATCGGATATCGGTATCGGCGATATCCGATATTTTTCGGGTATCGGCCGATACTATCCGATACCGATACTTTCAAGTATCGGACGGTATCGCTCAACACTAGACATGACGCAGAAGGTCTTGCTTTCCGTGAACTTGCAGACAGAGAGAGAATCTGCACTACCTCCTAGAGACTTGGGTCCCTCTTAAAGGGAATGTTTACATGATTGCAATAAAAGTTAAAAAACGTTAATGATGTTCAAATTTAGATAATGTTGATAGAGATTGAGGACAGGAAAGCTTGAAGTGAACCCGTAGGGGTTAGAGAGAGAGTCCTCCTGAGAACTTTAGAAAGATGGTCGGCACAATGGCAGTAGGCCCAGCCAAGGAGCTAGGCGGTCCTGCATTGGTGAAGTGAGAACGGAAAAGAAAGTTGAGTTGTTGTAGTACTTGATAGTAGGCCTTTAGTGGGTTCAGCTTATACGCCCTTAAAGGAAAGGTTAAACCAAAGTTTGCACTTAGTAGAATACCCGGCTGGGTACTGAGAGTTATTTATAGTCATAATGTTATTTAAAAATATTTAACTGTTATTTTTGTTTGTAACGTTCAAGTGTCCTTACCTCCCATAAAGGGAAGCACCTTTTCTATTTACTTGTTCTTAGCATTCAAAATTTTGAATGTCTTTCACCGCATTATATTGCTGTTCTTCTTCCCAGTCCAGGAGTACTGGATTTAACTGGGGGGGGGGGGGAGTGCAGTGCCCCAGAGACCTGGTCGTTGCAGTATAGCGCTCTGCCACTAAGGGGAGCAGCGGTACGTCTGATGGCACTAAAGAGTTATCCTGACCAGGTATCACCAGAACACATTACACTTCACTGTTGTGAATTCTGTTGTCGAACTCCCTCCTGTGGTCGTGAATGGTACTTCGGCGAGTTCTGTCCATGGACTCCCTCTGGTGGCTGTGAGTGAAGCTGCTGCTTCTGAGGTTCCTTACACAGGTGACGTGGTTTATCCTTTGGTTGGCTGCTCTATTTAACTCCACTTAGATCGTTACTCCATGCCAGCTGTCAATGTTCCTGCATTGGTTCAGTTCGCTCTTGGATCTTTCTGGTGACCTGTCTTCTCCAGCAGAAGCTAAGTTCCTGATAGTTATTATTTGTTCATTGTTTCCTTGTCCAGCTGGTTATCATGATTTTGTCTTGCTAGCTGGAAGCTCTGGGATGCAGAGTGGCATCTCCGCACCGTTAGTCGGTGCGGAGGTCTTTTTGCACACTCTGCGTGATCTTTTGTAGTTTTTTGTGCTGACCGCAAAGATACCTTTCCTATCCTCTGTCTGTTTAGTAAGTCTGGCCTCCCTTTGCTGAAACCTGTTTCATTTCTGCGTTTGTGACTTTCATCTTTACTCACAGTCAATATATGTGGGGGGATGCCTTTTCCTTTGGGGAATTTCTGTGAGGCAAGGTAGGCTTTATTTTCTATCTCTAGGGCTAGCTAGCTCTTAGGCTGTGAAGAGGCGTCTAGGGAGTGTCAGGAACGCTCCACGGCTATTTCTAGTCGTTGTGATAGGATTAGGGCCTGCGGTCAGCAGAGCTCCCACATCCCAGAGCTTGTCCTGTGTGAGTTTAACTATCAGGTCGTGCCGGGTGCTCCTAACCACCAGGTCCATAACAGTACAGCTGGCCCGAAGTATTAATGCATCTCAATAGAGGGATAAGAGAAGTTCTGAGACCATTTTTTTTCCTGTGCACTGTGTTTTGTCTTTCTTTTCCCCTAAACCTTTGGGTGGTTCAGGACACAGGTGTAGATATGGACATTCAAGGTCTGTCCTCTTGTGTGGATCATCTCACTGCAAGGGTACAAAACATTCAAGATTTTGTGGTTCAGAATCCTATGTTAGAGCCTAGAATTCCTATTCCTGATTTATTTTCTGGGGATAGATCTAAGTTTCTGAATTTCAAAAATAATTGTAAACTGTTTCTAGCTTTGAAACCCCGCTCCTCTGGTGACCCCGTTCAACAAGTAAAAATCATTATTTCTTTGTTGCGTGGTGACCCTCAAGACTGAGCATTTTCCCTTGCGCCAGGAGATCCTGCATTGCGTGATGTTGATGTGTTTTTTCTGGCGCTTGGATTGCTTTATGATGAACCAAATTCAGTGGATCAGGCAGAAAAAATCTTGCTGGCTTTGTGTCAGGGTCAGGATGAAGCGGAGGTGTACTGTCAGAAGTTTAGAAAGTGGTCTGTGCTTACTCAGTGGAATGAGTGTGCCCTGGCGGCAATTTTCAGAAAGGGTCTTTCTGAAGCCCTTAAGGATGTCATGGTGGGATTTCCCACGCCTGCTGGTCTGAATGAGTCTATGTCCTTGGCCATTCAGATCGATCGGCGCTTGCGTGAGCGCAAAGCTGTGCACCATCTGGCGGTATTCTCTGAGCATAGGCCTGAACCTATGCAGTGTGATAGGACTTTGACCAGAGCTGAACGGCAAGAACACAGAAGTCAGAATGGGCTGTGTTTTTACTGTGGTGAATCCACTCATGCTATCTCTGATTGTCCTAAGCGCACTATGCGGTTCGCTAGGTCTGCCACCATTGGTACGGTACAGTCTAAATTTTTTTTGTCCGTTACTCTGATTTGCTCTCTGTCGTCCTATTCTGTTATGGCATTTGTGGATTCAGGCGCTGCCCTGAATTTGATGGACTTGGAGTTTGCCAGGTGCTGTGGTTTTTTCTTGGAGCCCTTGCAGTATCCTATTCCATTGAGAGGAATTGATGCTACGCCTTTGGCCAAGAATAAGCCTCAGTACTGGACTCAATTGACCATGTGCATGGCTCCTGCACATCAGGAGGATATTCGCTTTTTGGTGTTGCATAATCTGCATGATGTGGTCGTTTTGGGGTTGCCATGGCTACAGGTCCATAATCCAGTGTTGGATTGGAAATCTATGTCTGTGTCCGGCTGGGGTTGTCAGGGGGTACATGGTGATGTTCCATTGTTGTCAATTTAGCCTTCCACTCCTTCTGAAGTCCCTGAGTTTTTATCAGATTACCGGGATGTATTTGAAGAGCCCAAATCCGGTGCCCTACCTCCTCATAGGGATTGCGATTGTGCTATTAATTTGATTCCTGGTAGTAAGTTTCCTAAGGGCCGTCTGTTTAATTTATCTGTGCCAGAGCACGCTGCTATGCGGAGTTATATAAAGGAATCCTTGGAGAAGGGTCATATTCGCCAGTCGTCGTCACCATTGGGAGCAGGGTTCTTTTTTGTGGCCAAGAAGGATGGCTCTTTGAGACCTTGTATTGATTACCGCCTTCTTAATAAGATCACAGTCAAATTTCAGTATCCTTTGCCGCTGCTGTCTGATTTGTTTGCTCAGATTAAGGGGGCTAGTTGGTTCACCAAGATAGATATTCGAGGGGCGTATAATCTTGTGCGAATTAAACAGGGCGATGAATGGAAAACAGCATTTAATACGCCCGAGGGCCATTTTGAGTACCTGGTTATGCCATTCGGGCTTTCTAATGCTCCATTTGTGTTTCAGTCCTTTATGCATGACATTTTCCGAGAGTACCTGGATAGATTCATGATTGTATATTTGGATGACATTTTGGTCTTTTCGGATGATTGGGAGTCTCATGTGAAGCAGGTCAGAATGGTGTTCCAGGTCCTTCGTGCGAATTCCTTGTTTGTGAAGGGGTCAAAGTGTCTCTTTGGTGTTCAGAAGGTTTCATTTTTGGGTTTCATTTTTTCCCCTTCTACTATCGAGATGGACCCTGTTAAAGTCCAGGCCATTTATGATTGGACTCAGCCGACATCTGTGAAGAGCATGCAGAAGTTCCTGGGCTTTGCTAATTTTTACCTTCGCTTCATCGCTAATTTTTCTAGTATTGCTAAACCGTTGACTGATTTGACCAAGAAAGGTGCTGATGTGGTCAATTGGTCCTCTGCGGCTGTAGAGGCTTTTCAGGAGTTGAAGCGTCGTTTTTCTTCTGCCCCTGTGTTGTGCCAGCCAGATGTTTCGCTCCCGTTTCAGGTCGAGGTTGATGTTTCTGAGATTGGAGCAGGGGCTGTTTTGTCGCAAAGAAGTTCTGATGGCTCGGTGATGAAACCATGTGCCTTCTTTTCTAGAAAATTCTCGCCTGCTGAGCTCAATTATGATGTTGGCAATCGAGAGTTGTTGGCCATGAAGTGGGCATTCGAGGAGTGGCGACATTGGCTTGAAGGAGCTAAACATCGCGTGGTGGTCTTGACGGATCACAAGAATTTGACTTATCTCGAGTCTGCCAAACGGTTGAATCCTAGACAGGCTCGATGGTCGCTCTTTTTCTCCCGTTTTGATTTTGTGGTTTCATACCTTCCGGGATCTAAGAATGTGAAGGCTGATGCCCTGTCAAGGAGTTTTGTGCCTGACTCTCCGGGTGTTCCGGAGCCGGCGGGTATTCTTAAAGAGGGGGTAATTTTGTCTGCCATCTCCCCTGACTTGCGGCGCGTGCTGCAGAAGTTTCAGGCTGATAGACCTGACCGTTGTCCTACGGAGAAACTATTTGTCCCTGATAGATGGACTAGTAGAGTTATCTCTGAGGTTCATTGTTCGGTGTTGGCTGGTCATCCTGGAATCTTTGGTACCAGAGATTTGGTGGCTAGATCCTTTTGGTGGCCTTCTTTGTCACGGGATGTGCATTCTTTTGTGCAGTCCTGTGGGACTTGTGCTCGGGCTAAGCCCTGCTATTCTCGTGCCAGTGGGTTGCTTTTGCCCTTGCCGGTCCCGAAGAGGCCCTGGACGCATATTTCCATGGATTTTATTTCTGATCTCCCTGTTTCTCAAAGGATGTCGGTCATTTGGGTGGTTTGTGATCGCTTCTCTAAGATGGTCCATTTGGTACCCTTGTCTAAATTGCCTTCCTCCTCTGATTTGGTGCCATTGTTTTTCCAACATGTGGTTCGTTTGCATGGCATTCCAGAGAACATCGTCTCGGACAGAGGTTCCCAGTTTGTTTCGAGGTTTTGACAGTCCTTTTGTGCTAAGATGGGCATTGATTTGTCTTTTTCTTCGGCTTTCCATCCTCAGACTAATGGCCAAACCGAACGAACTAATCAGACTTTGGAAACATATCTGAGATGCTTTGTTTCTGCTGATCAGGATGATTGGGTGTCCTTCTTGCCTTTGGCTGAGTTCGCCCTTAATAAGCTGGCCAGCTCGGCTACTTTAGTTTCTCCTTTTTTCTGTAATTCTGGTTTCCATCCTCGTTTCTCTTCAGGGCAGGTTGAGCCTTCGGACTGTCCTGGTGTGGATACTGTGGTGGACAGGTTGCAGCAGATTTGGACTCATGTGGTGGACAATTTGACATTGTCCCAGGAGAAGGCTCAACGTTTCGCTAACCGCCGGCGCTGTGTTGGTCCCCGACTTCGTGTTGGGGATTGGTTTGGTTGTCGTCTCGTCATGTTCCTATGAAGGTTTCCTCTCCTAAGTTTAAGCCTCGTTTCATTGGGCCATATAAGATTTCTGAAGTTCTTAATCCTGTGTCATTTCGTTTGGACCTTCCAGCTTCTTTTGCCATCCATAATGTGTTCCATAGGTCGTTGTTGCGGAGATACGTGGCGCCTATGGTTCCCTCCGTTGATCCTCCTGCCCCAGTGTTGGTCGAGGGGGAGTTGGAGTATGTGGTGGAGAAGATTTTGGATTCTCGTGTTTCGAGACGGAAACTCCAGTACTTGGTCAAGTGGAAGGGTTATGGTCAGGAAGATAATTCCTGGGTTTTTGCCTCTGATGTTCATGCTGCCGATCTAGTTCGTGCCTTTCATTTGGCTCATCCTGATCGGCCTGGGGGCTCTGGTGAGGGTTCGGTGACCCCTCCTCAAGAGGGGGGTACTGTTGTGAATTCTGTTGTCGAACTCCCTCCTGTGGTCGTGAATGGTACTTCGGCGAGTTCTGTCCATGGACTCCCTCTGGTGGCTGTGAGTGAAGCTGCTGCTTCTGAGGTTCCTTACACAGGTGACGTGGTTTATCCTTTGGTTGGCTGCTCTATTTAACTCCACTTAGATCGTTACTCCATGCCAGCTGTCAATGTTCCTGCATTGGTTCAGTTCGCTCTTGGATCTTTCTGGTGACCTGTCTTCTCCAGCAGAAGCTAAGTTCCTGATAGTTATTATTTGTTCATTGTTTCCTTGTCCAGCTGGTTATCATGATTTTGTCTTGCTAGCTGGAAGCTCTGGGATGCAGAGTGGCATCTCCGCACCGTTAGTCGGTGCGGAGGTCTTTTTGCACACTCTGCGTGATCTTTTGTAGTTTTTTGTGCTGACCGCAAAGATACCTTTCCTATCCTCTGTCTGTTTAGTAAGTCTGGCCTCCCTTTGCTGAAACCTGTTTCATTTCTGCGTTTGTGACTTTCATCTTTACTCACAGTCAATATATGTGGGGGGCTGCCTTTTCCTTTGGGGAATTTCTGTGAGGCAAGGTAGGCTTTATTTTCTATCTCTCGGGCTAGCTAGCTCTTAGGCTGTGAAGAGGCGTCTAGGGAGTGTCAGGAACGCTCCACGGCTATTTCTAGTCGTTGTGATAGGATTAGGGCTTGCGGTCAGCAGAGCTCCCACATCCCAGAGCTTGTCCTGTGTGAGTTTAACTATCAGGTCGTGCCAGGTGCTCCTAACCACCAGGTCCATAACACTTCACACTCCGGCCACTAGGGGGAGCAAAAGGCTTTATTTATTGGGCCACTCCTCACATTGGTAAAACTAGAGGTTGGGGAGGAAGTTAGTCAGAAGCTGACTGGGTTGGAACCTGGCAACATCCCGTGGCATGGGGTGTTGCAGGGAGAAGGCACAGGGGGGTCCCTGTCAGGCGTGGGAACCTGGCAGGTGCCTAGCAACAGAACGTAACGGAACCGCACCTGCACACCCTGCGGCCGTGTCCAGGAGAGAGACATGAGGGGAAGGATATTGCGGAACAGTGTAAACGAGATCAGCACAAAGGAGAGCCAGTAAGAGTCGTGCCGAGAGAGGAAGGCAACATCTTACTGAGGCGCGTAGTCGGTGGCCGGATCACCGTAGGAGTAACTAACTTCAGGCCTTACTTCAAATTTCGCTGGACAGTTGATTATAGGTTGGCTGTCTACCTTTCACACCTACGAAGACATAGGGGGCAACATTGGGAGAGGGGCGTCTCTAGGGTCCCGGAAGACCTCCAAGCCTTCCCGTCAAACGGGTGGCGTCCTAGCCATAACATACCTGGGGGACGTTAGAAACTAGTAACATCTGAAACCAAGGAACGAGAAAGAGAGAGAGAGAGCTGTAGAGAACGAACGAACGAGAACAGCAGTTGTGAGGACTATTCCGAATGCTCAGCAGGGTAGAACTACAACACACAGGTGCTATTGGTAGGCAACGATTTCCATCTTCGAGGGAAACTCTGGATGTGCCCATCGGACTGGCCGGTCTCAGAGAGCCCTGTTGAACGTACTCTGGATTGAGGATCCTGAAGCCTTCAGTAAAGAGGTAAAGAGACTGCAACCTTGTGTCCTCGTTATTGACTGCGCCTTACACCATCACCATCCACCTTACTGGGAAGCCCTGGGGACATACTTCACCTGTGGGAAGTTATAACATCCAGCTGCCATTCCATCACCCCAGTGGACCCCACAGCAGCGTCGGTCACCCTGACCGAACACCACAGGTGGCGTCACGAACCCTTGACAGACTGTACAAATCCCTTTACTGGACGCCCCTTAGCAGGGTCACGGACCGGGTCTAGCCACCGTGACAGCCTCAGAACCGAACCAGAGAGGCCCGGTACCGAGAACCCGTGGCCCTGTGTCTGGGGGCACTCCACAATCACCCCTCATATAATATAAATATAATACAGCCCTCCATAGAATATAATGTAGCCCCGAATAGAATATAACAGCCCACCTCCCCATAGTATATTATGTAGCCCCCCCATAGAATATAATGAGGCCCCCCATGGTATATAACACAGCCTCCCCCATAGAATATAATGTACACCCCATAGTATATAGCACAGCTTCCCCCATAGAATATAATATACCCCCAATAGTATATAACACAGCTCGCATAGTATAAAGCACAGCCCGCATAGTATATAGCACAGCCCGCATAGTATATAACACAGCCCGCATAGTATATAGCACAGCCCGCATAGTATATAGCACAGCCCGCATAGTATACAGCACAGCCCGCATAGTATACTGCACAGCCCGCATAGTATATAGAACAGCCCAGCCTCATAGTACACAGCACAGCCCGCAAAGTATACAGCACAGCCTCATAGTATATAGCCCAGCCTCATAGTATATAGCACAGCCCAGCCTCATAGTATATAGCACAGCCCAGCCCCATAGTATATAGCACAGCCCAGCCTCATAGTATATAGCACAGCCCAGCCCCATAGTATATAGCCCAGCCTCGTAGTATATAGCCAAGCCTCATAGTATATAGCACAGCCCAGCCTCATAGTATATAGCACAGCCCAGCCCCATAGTATATAGCAGAGCCCAGCCTCCTCATAGTATATAGCACAGCCCAGCCCCATAGTATATAACACAGCACAGCCCCATAGCATATAGCACAGCCCAGCCCCATAGCATATAGCACAGCCCAGCCTCATAGTATATAGCCCAGCCCCATAGTATATAGTACAACCCAGCCCCATAGTATATAGCACAGCACAGCCTCATAGCATATAGCACAGCGCAGCCTCATAGTATATAGCACAGCGCAGCCTCATAGTAGATAGCACAGCACAGCCTCATAGTATATAGCACAGCCCATCCTCATAGTATATAGCACAGCCCAGACTCATAGTATATAGCACAGCCCAGCCCCATAGTATATAGCCCAGCCTCATAGTATATAGCCCAGCCTCATTGTATATAGCACAGCCCAGCCTCATAGTATATAGCACAGCACAGCCTCATAGTATATAGCACAGCCCACATCTACCCTCGTCCCCATAGAATGGCCCCACAGTCCAGTACTCACTGTATAGTTAAAAAAAAAACACACTCCTCACCTCTCGTCATGCCCGCGCTGCTCACCTGCTCCTGTCTCAGTGTCTGGCACACAGTGAGTGCTCGATGACATCATCGCGCACCCGCAGTGTCAGAGGCAGAGCAGAGAACGATGGGAGAGGGAGCATCTGCTGACGCTCTCTCCTCCATCATTGCTTTGAACTGTACCGGCACACGCCGGTATAGTTCAATGGGGCGGGGGAATGGGCACTGGCGGCAGGTGGGCCCCCCTGCCTCACAAGGGGTCCCATAGCAGCTGCATGACTTGCCGCTAGCTGGGGGCTCCTGGGGGAGCGGAGGCCCTAGGCAGCTGCCTGTCCCAAACGCCAGCCCTGCCCCCAGAGCCTCTGGGCCCTTGTGTAGCCGCACCGGTTGAATCGGCGGTATGTCCACCCATGCCCAAATCATAGGCAAGAATTGGCTCAAAAAAAAGCACATTAAGGTCATGGAGTGGCCTAACCAGTTTCCAGACCTTAATCCCATAGAAAACTTATGCAGGGAGTTGAAGCTCCAAGTTTCCAAGCGACAGCCTCAAAATCGCAATGATTTAGAGATGATCTGCAAAGAGGAGTGGACCAAAATGCCTTCTGACATTTGTGCAAACCTCATCATCAACTACAAAAAAAAGTATGTCTGCTGTGCTTGCCAACAAGGGTTTTGCCACCAAGTATTAAGCCTTGTTTGCAAGAGGGAGCAAATACTTATTTCTCACTGCAAAATGTAAATAAATTTATTTTATTTGTATAATGTGATCTTCTGGATTTTATTTTTGTTATTCTATCTCTCAATGTAAAACTTAACCTACTCTTAAAGTTATAGACTATTCATGTCTTCTTCAGTGGGCAAACTTACAAAATCATCAAGGGATCAAATACTTATTTCCCCCACTGTAGAGGGGATGGAAACATAGTATGGAGAAAAAAATGTTTAAGTACCGTATATACTCGAGTATAAGCCGAGATTTTCAGCCCATTTTTTGGGGCTGAAAGTCCCCCTCTAGGCTTATACTCGAGTCATGCCCGGGGGTCGGCAGGTGAGGGGGAGCGGGGGCTATCTAGTTATACTTGCCTGCTCTGGCGCGGTCCCTGCAGTCCCTGCTTCTTCCAGCGCTGCATCTTCTTCCTGTATTGAGCGCTCACATGGTACTGCTCATTACAGTCATCCATAGGGGTGGAGCCGCATATTCATGACTGAAAATGAGCGGTAACTGTGACCGCTCAATGCAGGAAGAAGATGCAGCGCTGGAAGAAGCAGGGACTGCAGGGACCGCGCCAGGAGCAGGTAAGTATACAGGGAGGGGAGTGCTGCGCGATATTTACCTGCTTCTCGCTCCAGTGACGCTCAGGTCGGAGGGCACGGTGACGTAGTCAGTGCGCGCCCTCTGCTGAGCGTCAGTGCTGGAGACGGAGCCGCACGAGGAGCAGGTAAATATTGAAAGTGCCGGCGTCCTGAGCGAAGAGAGGTGAGTATGTGATTTTTTTTTTTATTGCAGCAGCAGCATTCTATATGGCACAGCATTATATATGGAGCATCTATGGGGCCATAATGAACGGTGCAGAGCATTCTATATGGCACAGCTTTATAAGGAGCATCTATGGGGCCATAATCAACGGTGCAGAGCATTATATATGGCACAGCTTTCTATGGAGCATCTATGGGGCCATAATCAACGGTGCAGAGCATTCCATATGGCACAGCTTTATATTGAGCATCTATGGGGCCATAATGAACGGTGCAGAGCATTATATATGGCACAGCTTTCTATGGAGCATCTATGGGGCCATAATCAACGGTGCAGAGCATTCCATATGGCACAGCTTTATATGGAGCATCTATGGGGTCATAATGAACGGTGCAGAGCATTATATGTGGCACAGCTTTATATGGAGCATCTATGGGGTCATAATGAACGGTGCAGAGCATTCCATATGGCACAGCTTTATGTGGAGCATCTATGGGGCCATAATGAACGGTGCAGAGCATTCTATATGGCACAGCTTTATGTGGAGCATCTATGGGGCCATAATGAACGGTGCAGAGCATTATATGTGGCACAGTTTTATATGGAGCATCTATGGGGACATAATGAACGGTGCAGAGCATTATATGTGGCACAGTTTTATATGGAGCATATATGGGGCCATAATGAACGGTGCAGAGCATTATATATGGCACAGTTTTATATGGAGCATCTATGGGGCCATAATGAACGGAGCAGAGCATTATATGTGGCACAGTTTTATATGGAGCATCTATGGGGCCATAATGAACGATGCAGAGCATTATATATGGCACAGCTTTATGTGGAGCATCTATGGGGCAATAATGAATGGTGCAGAGCATTATATGTGGCACAGTTTTATATGGAGCATCTATGGGGCCATAATGAACAGTGCAGAGTATTATATGTGGCACAGTTTTATATGGAGCATCTATGGGGCCATAATGAACGGTATAGAGCATTATATATGGCACAGCTATATATGGATAATCTATGGGGCAATAATCAATGGTATGGAGCATTATATATGGCACAGCTTTATAAGGAGCATCTATGGGACCATAATGAACAGTGCAGAGCATATATGGCACAGCTTTATGTGGAGCATCTATGGGGCCATAACAGAGGCGTAGCTAGGTGTTCAGCTCAGGGGGAACGAAACTTCTCAGTGGGCCCCTAACCCCTGATTACAACTATGATGGTGCACTGTAATCATGGGCAGGGCCGGCGTTTGGCACAGGCAGACCAGGCAGTCGCCTGGGGCCCCCACCTAGAAAGGGGGCCCCCTGCCTCTACAGCCCCTGTATGAAGTGCCCAGAGGGTGTACAGCAGTGAAGCAGCAGTCCCAGAACGTGTCTCCCAAACCCCCCTTGAGACACCCTCAGTGCTGTGATTTACTCATTTGGTCCCGGAGCTCTGTGCTGATTGCTGTAGGATCAGGTTTCACAGTCACATACAGCAGGAATCAGCATGGGCTCTGACCAGTCACTAAATCATTGCTTGTAATCTGATAGGGCGATGTCCTGTCACTACTGTCTGGATGACACAAGACAGGAATATTGTCTGCTGAATCAGGGCATTTATTATATAGAAATAAATGAATTCCCACGTGAAATAATAAGGATAAACCATACACATATATAGTACAGGTGTGCATAGGAATCAGCGTTTTTGGTGCTTTTTTTTTTGCAGCCAAAGCCTGCTCTCTTGGCAGTAAAAACACTGCTTTCAAAACACCCATTTTTTAGGGTATGTGCAGGGAATCCGGAAATGGCGGCCCTTTGGATGCAGCGGACATGTGCTGCGTCCAAAGTGCTGCCATCTTTTGAACACAGGTGATTCCACGTGTGTTCATTGAACCGTGTGGAATCCCTGGGTCCTATACATTGCAGGGGTGAGATTTCTCTTGCGGAGACTCGCGTCTGCGCAAGATAAATTGACATGCTGGGGTCTGGAGAGACGCAGTTGTGAAATTCAGTCAACGGAAAATAAAAGGGTGTGCAGGAGATTTCTGAAAATCTCAGTTTTTGCTTGTGTTGTAAACTGCTGTAAACTTATTATTTGCAGAAGAAAAAGCTGCAAAAATTCTGCCTATGAACATGGCCAAAAGCTGCTTTTCAAAGTGCCAGCAGTGACCCTGCATACAGCTAATAGTGGCAGACCCATTGGCCGATATAAGGCCCCTAAATATGGGGGCCACAGTGCAATGTTATCATTTAGGGCCCCCACTTTAAATTTTTGCCTAGGGCCCCACTTTGTCTAAAACCGGCCCTGATCATGGGTATAGTAGAACGTCAGCAGATGATCCTGCTGTAGGTAAAAAAAGATCTCCAAAAAGACCAACACTGATATTACCACCATACAGTGACCATATAGTGGTGGATACCAGTTGTACAAAGCATACAAGTGATTACAGTACACTTGTAGATGGTGATCTACAGCTGACGTTCTTTTTGATGGAATCGTTCATTTTTCCTGTCTTTTCCATCTGGACCAGACCGACATGACTTCTTCCACCCAGGACTGCTGCAGAGATTACAACAAAGACACATTTCACTTTTCTACTGTATGCGGTCACGTGGGGCCACCGATTACAGTCATGAATATGCAGCTCAACCTCCCTGTAAATGAGCGGCCCCACGTGACCGCATACATGAGAAGGTGCGGCCAGGACAGGAAGCAGCGCCAGCGAGGGAGCGAGCCGGGTGAGTATTTTAAGAACAGCGGGGGAGCGAACAGGGGGTGGGAGGGGGGTGGGGACATGGATCTTTATTTTAAACACGAGAAACTTAAAAAAAAAAGAAGGAATATTCATATCTTCTCTGCAGCAAACGCTGCTGCAGGGAAGAAATGAATGGCGGATTCAGCACCAGATGCTGGTGCGTGTGGTACCCAGCACGGTGCGTGTGGCACCCAGTGGGCACACGGGCGGCACATTTGTGCTGCACGTGTGCCACACTGATGTGCCACAGAAACACAGGGGCACACGGACACGGATAATTCCGGTACCGATTTTTCCGGTACCGGAATTATCTGGACGTGTGAGACTGCCCTTAGGGGGTTTTGCTGTCTAGACAGAGTATTTGTTCAGGGTCCTGCACCAATATATGATCTCCTATACGCACCTATTTGCGGTTTCTATTTTCTTCTGTCTTGCTATTTATCATACATATATTCAGCCTCAACTTTTTTTATTTTTAATACAAGGTTTCATAATGGGGTTTTCATGTTTACTACCTTGGATTTACTGATATGAGATCATGCAGACACTGTACTGATAGGATCCTGACCTTGGCTATAGGATGGATGGATAGATATCCTATAGCCGGGATTAGGGTCCTATCAGACCAGTGTTTGTGTGATCTCATATCAGTAAATGCAGTGTGTGTATATATATACTAACAAGACAGGTCAGTAATGTGCACTTATAGATTTGACCCCGGCTGCAGGACCCCACAGAGAAGGATATATGTCACACACACACACACACACGCACACACACACTCTACAGTGCCTCAGATACACACACACACTCTACAGTGCCTCAGATACACACACACACACACACTCTACAGTGCCTCAGATACATACACACACACACACACACTCTACAGTGCCTCAGATACATACACACACACACACACTCTACAGTGCCTCAGATACATACACACACACACACTCTACAGTGCCTCAGATACACACACACACTCTACAGTGCCTCAGATACATACACACACACTCTACAGTGCCTCAGATACATACACACACACACTCTACAGTGCCTCAGATACATACACACACACACACATCTACAGTGCCTCAGATACACACACACACACACTCTACAGTGCCTCAGATACACACACACACTCTACAGTGCCTCAGATACACACACAGACTCTACAGTGCCTCAGATACACACACACACACACTCTACAGTGCCTCAGATACACACACACACACTCTACAGTGCCTCAGATACATACACACACACACACACACACACACACACTCTACAGTGCCTCAGATACACACACACACACACACACTCTACAGTGCCTCAGATACATACACACACACACACACACACACTCTACAGTGCCTCAGATACATACACACACACTCTACAGTGCCTCAGATACATACACACACACACACACACACACTCTACAGTGCCTCAGATACACACACACACACACTCTACAGTGCCTCAGATACATACACACACACACACACACACACACTCTATAGTGCCTCAGATACACACACACACACACACTCTACAGTGCCTCAGATACATACACACACACACACACTCTACAGTGCCTCAGATACATACACACACACACACTCTACAGTGCCTTAGATACACACACACTCTACAGTGCCTCAGATACATACACACACACTCTACAGTGCCTCAGATACATACACACACACACACACACTCTACAGTGCCTCAGATACATACACACACACACACTCGACAGTGCCTCAGATACACACACACACACACACTCTACAGTGCCTCAGATACATACACACACACTCTACAGTGCCTCAGATACATACACACACACACACTCTACAGTGCCTCAGATACATACACACACACACACTCGACAGTGCCTCAGATACACACACACACACACACTCTACAGTGCCTCAGATACACACACAGACTCTACAGTGCCTCAGATACACACACACACACTCTACAGTGCCTCAGATACACACACACACACTCTACAGTGCCTCAGATACATACACACACACACACACACTCTACAGTGCCTCAGATACACACACACACACACACTCTACAGTGCCTCAGATACATACACACACACACACACTCTACAGTGCCTCAGATACATACACACACACACACTCTACAGTGCCTCAGATACACACACACACACACTCTATAGTGCCTCAGATACATACACACACACACTCTCTACAGTGCCTCAGATACATACACACACTCTACAGTGCCTCAGATACATACACACACACACACACACACACTCTACAGTGCCTCAGATACACACACACACACACACACACACTCTACAGTGCCTCAGATACACACACACACACACACACACACACACACACACTCTACAGTGCCTCAGATACACACACACAGACTCTACAGTGCCTCAAATACACACACACACACACACACACACTCTACAGTGCCTCAGATACACACACACAGACTCTACAGTGCCTCAGATACACACACACACACACAGAAATCTGTACTGATACAGCACCACTGTCCTGTGACTGTCTTGTTCTTCTCTGGACACTCAGAACCGTGCTGTGCTGTGTTCCTCCTGACTTCTCTGCAGCAGAGCAGACACGCTCACACAGCGAGCATTGTGGGCGTGACTCTGCTGTATACTGGAGTCAGCCAGCAGACAGGTACAGTGCAGGCACCTATCCTCCTTTGTGCATGTATTCCTCTGGCTCTCCCCGGTCACTGCCCGCAGTAGAGCAGAGAGATCGTGTCTCCCTGCTCTACAACGGAGCATGGAGATTAACTATATCAGCGGGCTGTGCACGCTGATATAATTAAGTGTAGTGTAGCTCCAGGTGGGCCCCTGTGAGCGGTGGGCCCGGGGCGGCCGCACCCTCTGCCCCCCTGGTAGCTACGCTACTGGGCCATAATGAACGGTGCAGAGCATTATTTGTGGCACAGTTTTATATGGAGCATCTATGGGGCCATAATGAACGGTGCAGAGCATTATTTGTGGCACAGTTTTATATGGAGCATCTATGGGGCCATAATGAACAGTGCAGAGCATTATTTGTGGCACAGTTTTATATGGAGCATCTATGGGGCCATAATGAACAGTGCAGAGCATTATATGTGGCACAGTTTTATATGGAGCATCTATGGGGCCATAATGAACAGTGCAGAGTATTATATGTGGCACAGTTTTATATGGAGCATCTATGGGGCCATAATGAACAGTGCAGAGTATTATATGTGGCACAGATTTATAAGGAGCATCTATGGGGCCATAATGAACAGTTCAGAGCATTATTTGTGGCACAGTTTTATATGGAGCATCTATGGGGCCATAATGAACAGTGCAGAGCATTATATGTGGCACAGTTTTATATGGAGCATCTATGGGGCCATAATGAACAGTGCAGAGCATTATATGTGGCACAGTTTTATATGGAGCATCTATGGGGCCATAATGAACAGTGCAGAGTATTATATGTGGCACAGTTTTATATGGAGCATCTATGGGGCCATAATGAACAGTGCAGAGTATTATATGTGGCACAGATTTATAAGGAGCATCTATGGGGCCATAATGAACGGTGCAGAGCATTATTTGTGGCACAGTTTTATATGGAGCATCTATGGGGCCATAATGAACAGTGCAGAGTATTATATGTGGCACAGTTTTATAAGGAGCATCTATGGGGCAATAATGAACAGTATGGAGCATTATATGTGGCACAGCTTTATGTGGAGCATCTATGGGGAAATAATGAATGGTATGGAGCATCTATTTTTATTTTTGAAATTCACCGGTAGCTGCTGTATTTCCTACCCTAGGCTTATACTCGAGTCAATAAGTTTTCCGTTTTTTGTGGCAAAATTATGGGGGTCGGCTTATAGTCGCATCGGCTTATACTCGAGTATATACGGTAGATTAGATAGGAAAAAAGTGGGGTAAGGCCAGGGAAAGAGGAAAAGGAGATCTTAAAATATAGCTTTATATGTTGTTACATCAGAGTTTACATATAAACGTTGTATTACAATCATGGTATATATAATGCAAAAAGTAACAAACAACAACTTACTACAACTCAATGTTAAAAAAAAAATGAATTTTTCACGGTCAAGAAAGTGGTAAACGTACAATATTTGCTAATACAGGTATATTTTCCAATACGGTCTTTAAGGAAAGTTGTTAATTCACACTTCCAATTTGTTAATGTCTTTTGAGCACATTGTTTGCTATAGCATGGATATTTTCATAGGTATATGTAGCATAACTTTCTGAATAATGTCTGAGATCTTAGGGAAATTTGTTTTTTTTTCCCGAAAGGCAGCAATGGAATTTTTGACCACCAAGAAATGGTGAGTTAAAATATATTTGAGTGACATTAACAGTCTCCATATTAAGTCATAGAAGTGACATTTGAAGAGTAATAGTTACATCTTTATTTAGCAATTGATTAACCAAAGAGGACATCTTCATCCATAACTTCCTTATTTTAGGGCATTTCCAGAAAATGTGTAATATGTCACTGTTCTGACTACAGTTCCTCCAACATTGTGGGGAAACATTTGGAGTTGCTTTAGCCAGTCTCACTGCGGAAAAGTACCATTTAGTAAGGAATTTACAATATGACTCATGAAGAGATATACAAATATTGTAAGGATATGTTAATTCCACACTCTTCTGCCGTTCTTCTGGGGTAAATGAAGTAAATTTCAAAATGTAGATTTTTTTTCGCAAGTTGTATCATTTTTGAGCAAGACATTAATATTGCTAGTTTTCCAAAGACAATTATTATTTAAGTTACATACGAGCTGGTCAATTATCTATGATAAAGGGTGCTTCTTTAGTAACAAATCTTGGATTGTTTCCCTACTAAGGAGGAGATGTAGGAAATCTTTACTTAGCGATTTATATTTTTGTTTAAGCTTCGCAAAGGGGATAAACCTATTTCCATCGTGCAGATCTTTAACCTTTTTTTTATCCCTAAATGAGACCAATTTGCTGTTACGTCAATTTTATTAAAAATTAGAAAAATTGAAATGGGGAAATTTTTACTTTGTTCAAATTACATGGTTTTCTTTATGGGTCTTTCCAGTTTTTTTCCAAGTTGGATAGTGGCTGTGCAGCGCCCCAGGGTCCTGGTCGTTGCAGTAATATCATTCTCCTATAGGGGGGAGTGATGTTACGTCTGAAGGCAATAAAGGAGATCACTTTACCAGGTATCACAAAACATGCAACACACTTCACACTCCAGTCCACCAGGGGGAGCTATGCTCCAACAGTATTTATTAGGGCACTCCTCACAATTAGGTAAAACTGGTGGTCTGGATAGGAAGTTAGTCAGAAGCTGACTGGGCTTCACCCAGGCAGTTCCTGTCAGGCAGACAGAGAGGAAGGAGGAACGTCTAGCAGATGCCGACAGAGTGGTCCCTGGCAGGGGTGGGATCCTGTCAGAGGCCTAGACAGAAAGACACGGAGCTGCAACTGCCTACCGATGCGGCAGCTTCCTAAGGAAGGACACGAAAGAGAATTGTATTGTAGAGGGTGAGAATTGAAGTCATAGCAAAAGGAGAGGAAAACCGGAAGGAATTCTGCCCTACAAAGGCTGCCACCTTCTGAGGTGCAGGATCCGGTAGCCAGAACACAGAGGGAGCAACAGTCTCCATGCCTTGCTCCAGAGACAGGCAGGACAGCTAACTCCACGTTACCTGCCTGACCTATACCCAGGAGGCACGGTAGCAACTTGTGTTGGCTGGGGCGTGCTAGAGTCCTTGTAAAAAGCCTCAGGCCACCAGTCATACGGGTTGTTCCTATCCATCTGGGGGACAGAGAGAAAGACATAACATCTAGGACACCAACAACAGTTGTGAGGACCTTATGAGAAGCTCAGCAGTAAGGTACTACAACATCCAGGCGCTAGAGGAAGGCTACTGATTTCCACCTGGATAAGGGGACTCTGGATTTGCCTTCAGACCGGCCGGTCTCTGCCTGCCCTGTGATTTGGTGCTCTGGACTCTGGATGCTGAAGCCTTCATTAAAGGTAAAGAGACTGCACCCTTGTGTCCTCGTTCTTCACTGTGCCTCACACCATCCACCATCTACACACTGGGAAGCCCTGGGGACATACTTCACCTGTGGGAAGGTATACCATCTAGCTGCCATAACATCACCCCCAGGGCCAGCGTCAGCACCTGGGCAAGTGCCGGGGCCCTGGCGAGACGGGAAGGGGGGCCCATTTATGGTAGTAATGGTACAACTACTGTACACACACATGCGCTCCTGGGGGCCCCGCAGCCGGACTACATCCCTGCTGTGTGTGACTCAGTCATTCAAATCCCTCTCCCAGCCAGGACTCGGAGCCTGGCGGAGCACATCCATCATCCCCGACGGCACCCCGGCAGCAGGTGGCACAGAGCTCTCTGAGGGTTTTGCTGGTGCTGTGCAGCTGCAATACTCACCTCCGCTGTCACCATGGATATGAAGAGAGTCACTTCCGGGCCGGCGGTCATCTGTCCTGTCACTTCCAGTCAGGTGAGAGCTCGTCATCCTAAGAGGCAAGAGCTCAGAGAAGATCATCCATTCCACGTCCACAGTCCAGGACAGGTCCAGTCCATCGGCAGGGCCAAGCGGAAGATGAGCAGCAGCTGCAGTCAGATGCACGGTCGGTGCACCCTGACCCTGTGTCCACAATGGGGGCGCCGGCGCCGCGTCAAGCAGTGAGTGAGTGAGTCTTCCGTCCCAACACATTGCGGGAGCGGGGGGATGCAGCCTGCTGAGCCTGGGAGCCAGCTGACTCCGAGGACAAGGTACGACCTGTAGAGGCGGCGGCGGGAGTGGATCATGGTCTCTGCAACTTGCAAGACAGACAGTACTGTCTGGGACTTGTGCTACAATATGGTATGTTAGCGATGCTGGGACTTGTTGTAGGCATAGACTACTGTATATACTAAATGGCTGGCTGTGTTATATACTACATGGGTGGTGTTATATACTACGTCATGGGGCTGTGCTATACTACGTGCGCTGTGCTGTATACTACGTGGGCTGTGTTATATACTGCGTAGCTGTGCTATATACCGCGTGGGCTGTGTTATATACTGCGTGGGCTGTGTTATATACTGCGTGGCTGTGTTATATAATGCGAGCCTGTGTTATATACTACGTGGGCTGTGCATGTACTATGTGGGCTGTGCTATATACTGCGTGGGCTGTGTTATATACTGTGTGGCTGTGTTATATACGGCGTGGCCGTGTTATATATGGCATGGCTCTGTTATATACTGCGTGGGCTGTGCTATATTTTGCGTGAGCTGTTTTATATACTGTGTGGGCTGTGCTATATACTGCGTGGACTGTGCTATATACTGCGTGGCTTGTGCTATATACTGCGTGAGCTGTGCTATATAATGCATGGGTTGTGTTATATACTGCGTGGCTGTGTTATATACTGCGTGGGCTGTGTTATATACTGCGTGGGCTGTTACATACTGCGTGGGCTGTGTTATATACTGCGTGGACTGTTATATACTGCGCATGCTGTGTTATATACTATGTCGGCTGTGTTATATACCGCGTGGCTGTACTTTTTACTGCGTGGCTGTGCTATATACTGCGTGGGCTGTGTTATATACTGCGTGGGCTGTGTTATAAACTGCGTTGGCTGTGTTATATACTGCATGGGCTTTGTTATATACTGCATGGGCTGTGTTATATACTGCATGGGCTGTGTTATATACTGCGTGGCTGTGTTATATACTGCAAGGGCTGTGTTATATACTGCGTGGGCTGTTATATACTGTGTGGGCTGTGTTATATACTGCGTGGACTGTG
This sequence comes from Ranitomeya imitator, assembly GCF_032444005.1. Classification (NCBI taxonomy): domain Eukaryota; kingdom Metazoa; phylum Chordata; class Amphibia; order Anura; family Dendrobatidae; genus Ranitomeya; species Ranitomeya imitator. The sequence continues at coordinate 578,013,781 of NC_091283.1, read as the reverse complement.
TTATATACTGCGCATGCTGTGTTATATACTGCATCGGCTGTGTTATATACCGCGTGGCTGTACTTTTTACTGCGTGGCTGTGCTATATACTGCGTGGGCTGTGTTATATACTGCGTGGGCTGTGTTATATACTGCGTGGGATGTGTAACAGCCTGAAGAACCACCTCTTCCGACAAGCATATAATCTGCAGTAAACACCAATCAACCAAACTACTGCATGACCAGCTGTACCCTCGTCTACTGTATTCTCACCCATCCCTTGTAGATTGTGAGTCTTTGCGGGCGGGGTCCTCTCTCCTCCTGTACCAGTTATGACTTGTATTGTTTAAGATTATTGTACTTGTTTTTATTATGTATATACATACGACATACTTCATACGACATACTTACATACATACATACTACATACATACAACATACATACTACATACAACATATATACTACATACAATACATTCATACATTACATATATATAGACATACAGTACATATAACAGAGTACATACTTACCATCACTTGTCACTTTGATCCCCGAAGCCAGTGTCACCTGTAAAAAAAATTAAAATAACAAACAAACAATATACTCCCTGATCCGCAGAAATCCACGAGTGTCCCACAACGATCTCCCGTGGAAAGCAGCAGCATCAGCTGATGCGACCGTTCTCTAGGGGATCCAGGAATACAATGATGGGATGGAGGTATCCTTCCGCACTGTATTCCTCCGCCACTGTAAAAAATAGTCCCTAGTCTCACTTTTGGCACTGCTGTGTGAGAAAGTTCCCACACAGCAATTGCCATAAAGTGAGACTACAGTAACCTCTCAGTGATACACTGCAGGAGCCATTGTCTCCTGTCAGTGTGTCACTGGAGGTCCTATAGAGCAGTGACATCACCCGATGTCACTGTTCTATAGGGGAGATTGTCATGGAACACTTGTTATTAATTGGACTGCGTCAGACAGGGAGTATACGGTTTATTATTTTACATTTTTTGCAGGCGCTGAAGTATGGTAAGTTTGGTTAAATTAAGGATAATAAAATACTTTTTTCTGGCTGTGTCTTTATTTTGTTTTTAGCTCTTTCACTACTCTAGGATTAATAATGGATAGGCGTCTTATTGACGCCTCTTGATTATTAGCCCGCTTAATATCACCTTACAATAGCAAGGTGACATTAACCCCTTACTACCCCATATCCCACCGCTACTCGGGAGTGGGAAGAGAGGGGCTAAGTGCTGGAATTGGCACATCTTACAGATGCGCCATTTCTGGGGCGGCTGCGGACTGGTATTTGTAGCCAGGGGGGGGGCAATATCCATGGCCTCTCTCTAGGCTACGAATATCAGCCCGTAGCTGTCTGCGTAGCCTTTCTGGCTATAAAATATAGGAGGACCCCACGTAATTTTTTTGGGGGGGTCCCTGTCATGATTCCAATGGCCGGGAATCACAAAAGGACAAGCACCAACGAGCTCTAGGGTGATGGAACCTGAGCTGACCGCGACCCTAAACCTGAACACACAAATAACAATAGCCGGGGAACGTGCCTACGTTGATCCTAGACGTCTCGCACCAGCCGAAGATCTAACTTCCCCTATTAGAAGAAACACAGACCTCTCTTGCCTCCAGAGAAATACCCCACAGAAATAGCAGCCCCCCACATATAATGACGGTGAAATGAGAGGAAGGCACATACACAGTATGAAAACAGATTCAGCAAAATGAGGCCCGCTAAAACTAGATAGCAGAGGATACAAAAGTAAACTGCGCAGTCAGCAAAAAACCCTTCAAAAAACCATCCTGGAATTACTTGAACTCATGTTCCAACTCATGGAACATGAGGAGCAATTACAGCCCACTAGAGCAACCAGCAGCAAAGAAACAATTATATGCAAGCTGGACAAGACAAAAATAAAGCAAAACGTGGAACAAGAAAATCAAAAACTTAGCTTGTCCTGAAGATTACTGAAGCCAGAAGCTGAGGTAACAAAACACTCTGAAAACCTTGATAGCCGGCGGGGAAATGACAAGAAAGCCCGGTTAAATAGGAAACTCCCAAATCCTAATAGAACAGGTGGACACCAGAGACAGCAGAACACAAATCACCCAGTACCATCAGTAACCACCAGAGGGAGCCCAAAAACAGAACTCACAACAGTACCCCCCCCTTGAGGAGGGGTCACCGAACCCTCACGAGAACCACCAGGGCGACCAGGATGAGCCCTATGAAAAGCGCGGACCAAATCATCAGCATGAACATCAGAGGCAACCACCCAAGAATTATCCTCCTGACCATAACCCTTCCACTTGACCAAATATTGGAGTTTCCGTCTGGAAACACGAGAATCCAAGATCTTCTCTACAACATACTCCAATTCTCCCTCCACCAGCACCGGAGCAGGAGGCTCAAGCGAAGGAACAACAGGTACCTCATACCTCCGCAACAACGACCGATGGAACACATTATGAATAGCAAACGATGCCGGGAGATCCAAACGAAACGACACAGGGTTAAGAAATTCCAAGATCCTATAAGGACCGATGAACCGAGGCTTGAACTTAGGAGAAGAGACCTTCATAGGAACAAAACGAGAAGACAACCACACCAAGTCCCCAACACGAAGTCGAGGACCCACGCGGCGACGGCAATTAGCAAACTGCTGAGCCTTCTCCTGGGACAACTTCAAATTGTCCACCACATGACTCCAAATCCGATGCAACCCATCCACCACCATGTCCACTCCAGGACAATCAGAAGGCTCCACCTGACCAGAGGAAAAACGAGGATGAAACCCCGAATTACAAAAGAAAGGAGAAACCAAGGTAGCAGAACTAGCCCGATTATTAAGGGCAAACTCGGCCAGCGGCAAAAAGGTAACCCAGTCATCCTGATCAGCAGAAACAAAACACCTCAAATAAGTTTCCAAGGTCTGATTAGTTTGCTCCGTCTGGCCATTCGTCTGAGGATGGAATGCAGACGAAAAGGACAAATCAATGTCCATCTTAGCACAGAACGTCCGCCAAAATCTAGACACAAACTGGGATCCCCTGTCAGAAACGATGTTCTCCGGAATCCCATGCAAACGAACCACGTTCTGGAAAAACAGAGGGACCAACTCAGAGGAGGAAGGCAACTTAGGCAAGGGTACAAGATGAACCATTTTAGAAAAGCGGTCACACACAACCCAGATGACAGACATTTTTTGAGAGACAGGGAGATCCGAAATAAAGTCCATGGAAATGTGCGTCCAAGGCCTCTTCGGGATAGGCAAAGGTGACAACAATCCACTGGCTCGAGAACAGCAAGGCTTAGCCCGAGCACAAACCTCACAAGACTGCACAAAAGAACGCACATCCCTCGACAAGGAAGGCCACCAAAAAGACCTGACCACCAAGTCTCTAGTACCAAATATTCCAGGATGACCTGCCAACGCAGAAGAATGGACCTCGGAGATGACTCTACTGGTCCAACTATCCGGAACAAACAGTCTCTCAGGTGGACAACGATCAGGTTTACCCGCCTGAAACTCCTGCAAAGCACGTCGCAAGTCTGGGAAGACGGCCGACAAAATCGCCCCATCCCTAAGGATACCAGTGGGCTCAGAATTTCCAGGGGAGTCAGGCACAAAACTCCTAGAAAGAGCATCCGCCTTCACATTCTTTGAACCTGGCAGGTATGAAACCACAAAATTGAAACGAGAGAAAAACAGTGACCAACGAGCCTGTCTAGGATTCAGACGCCTGGCAGACTCAAGGTAAATCAGATTTTTGTGATCAGTCAAGACCACCACACGATGTCTAGCACCCTCCAGCCAATGACGCCACTCCTCAAATGCCCACTTCATGGCCAAACGTTCCCGATTACCCACATCATAATTCCGCTCAGCGGGCGAAAATTTTCTAGAAAAGAACGCACATGGCTTCATCACCGAGCAATCGGAGCTTCTCTGTGACAAAACCGCCCCCGCTCCAATCTCGGAAGCATCAACCTCAACTTGGAAAGGAAGCGAAACATCAGGCTGACGCAACACAGGAGCAGAAGAAAACCGGCGTTTAAGTTCCTGAAAGGCCTCCACAGCCGCAGGAGACCAATCAGCAACATCAGCACCCTTCTTAGTCAAATCCGTCAAAGGCTTAACAACACTAGAAAAATTAGTTATAAAACGACGATAGAAATTAGCAAAGCCCAAGAACTTCTGCAGACTCTTAAGAGATGCAGGCTGCGTCCAGTCACAAATAGCCCGAACCTTGACGGGATCCATCTCAATAGTAGAAGGGGAAAAAATATACCCCAAGAAAGAAATCTTCTGGACTCCAAAGAGACACTTTGAGCCCTTTACAAACAAGGAATTAGCCCGCAGGACCTGAAACACCTTCCTGACCTGCTGAACATGAGACTCCCAGTCATCAGAAAAAAACAAAATATCATCCAAATACACAATCATAAATTTATCCAGATATTCACGGAAAATATCGTGCATAAAGGACTGGAAGACTGAAGGAGCATTAGAAAGTCCGAAAGGCATTACCAAATACTCAAAATGGCCCTCAGGCGTATTAAATGCGGTTTTCCACTCATCACCTTGCTTTATTCGTATAAGATTATACGCACCCCGAAGATCAATCTTAGTGAACCATTTAGCCCCCTTAATGCGAGCAAACAAATCAGTCAACAAAGGCAAAGGATACTGATATTTTACGGTAATCTTATTCAAAAGACGATAATCTATACAAGGCCTCAAGGACCCATCTTTTTTGGCCACGAAAAAAAAACCTGCTCCCAAAGGGGACGAAGATGGACGGATATGTCTCTTTTCCAAGGACTCCTTAACATAATCCCGCATAGCAGTATGCTCTGGCACTGACAGATTGAACAAACGACCTTTAGGAAATTTACTACCAGGAATTAAATCTATAGCACAATCGCAATCCCTGTGAGGAGGAAGCGAAATGAGCTTAGGCTCCTCAAAAACATCCCGATAATCAGACAAAAATACAGGAACCTCAGAAGGAGTAGATGAAGCGATAGAAATCGGAGGTGCATCATCATGAACCCCCTGACATCCCCAGCTTAACACAGACATTGTTTTCCAGTCAAGGACTGGATTATGAGTTTGTAACCATGGCAGACCAAGTACTAGAACATCATGTAAATTATACAATACCAGGAAGCGAATCACCTCCTGATGAACGGGAGTCATACGCATGGTCACTTGTGTCCAGTACTGAGGTTTATTCATAGCTAAAGGTGTAGAGTCAATTCCCTTCAAAGGAATAGGGACTTCCAGAGGCTCAAGACTAAACCCACATCGCTTGGCAAATGACCAATCCATAAGACTCAGGGCAGCGCCTGAATCTACATAGGCATCGACGGAAATGGATGATAATGAGCAAATCAGAGTCACAGACAGAATGAACTTAGACTGTAACGTACTAATGGCAACAGACTTATCAACCTTTTTTGTGCGTTTAGAGCATGCTGATATAACATGAGCTGAATCACCACAATAAAAGCACAACCCATTTTTCCGCCTATAGTTTTGCCGTTCACTTCTAGACTGAACTCTATCACATTGCATTGTCTCAAGTGCCTGTTCAGAAGACACCGCCAAATGGTGCACAGGTTTGCGCTCCCGTAAACGCCGATCAATCTGAATAGCCATAGTCATAGACTCATTCAGACCCGTAGGCGCAGGGAACCCCACCATAACATCTTTAATGGCCTCAGAAAGGCCATCTCTGAACTTTGCAGCCAGGGCGCACTCATTCCACTGAGTAAGCACTGACCATTTCCGAAATTTTTGACAATATATTTCTGCTTCATCTTGCCCCTGAGAGAGAGCTAATAAAGCTTTTTCAGCCTGAATCTCCTGGTTAGGTTCCTCATAGAGCAAACCCAATGCCCGAAAAAACGCATCCACATTAAGCAACGCAGGATCCCCTGGTGCCAATGCAAATGCCCAATTTTGAGGGTCACCCCGCAGGAAAGATATAATAATCTTAACCTGCTGAGCAGGGTCTCCAGAAGAGCGAGATTTCAAAGAAAGGAACAGCTTGCAATTGTTCCTAAAATTCAGAAAACTAGATCTATCTCCAGCAAAGAACTCTGGAATAGGAATTCTAGGTTCAGACATAGGAGCATGTACAACAAAATCTTGTATATTTTGAACCTTAGCAGCAAGATTATTCAAGCTGGAAGCTAAACTCTGGATGTCCATGATAAACAGCTAAGGTCAGAGCCATTCAAGGATTAAGAGGAGGAAAAAAAAAAAAAAAAATATCAGCCAGGCTGCAATTAAGGCTAGGCAGCAACCTCAGAGGAGAAAAAAAAAAAAAACTTCCTCAGACTACTTTTCCTCCTACTTCAGCCCAAACATTTTGGGCCGGCTATACTGTCATGATTCCAATGGCAGGGAATCACAAAAGGACAAGCACCAACGAGCTCTAGGGTGATGGAACCTGAGCTGACCGCGACCCTAAACCTGAACACACAAATAAAAATAGCCGGGGAACGTGCCTACGTTGATCCTAGACGTCTCGCACCAGCCGAAGATCTAACTTCCCCTATTAGAAGAAACACAGACCTCTCGCCTCCAGAGAAATACCCCACAGAAATAGCAGCCCCCCACATATAATGACGGTGAAATGAGAGGAAGGCACATACACAGTATGAAAACAGATTCAGCAAAATGAGGCCCGCTAAAACTAGATAGCAGAGGATACAAACTGTCATGATTCCAATGGCAGGGAATCACAAAAGGACAAGCACCAACGAGCTCTAGGGTGATGGAACCTGAGCTGACCGCGACCCTAAACCTGAACACACAAATAACAATAGCCGGGGAACGTGCCTACGTTGATCCTAGACGTCTCGCACCAGCCGAAGATCTAACTTCCCCTATTAGAAGAAACACAGACCTCTCTTGCCTCCAGAGAAATACCCCACAGAAATAGCAGCCCCCCACATATAATGACGGTGAAATGAGAGGAAGGCACATACACAGTATGAAAACAGATTCAGCAAAATGAGGCCCGCTAAAACTAGATAGCAGAGGATACAAAAGTAAACTGTGCGGTCAGCAAAAAACCCTTCAAAAAACCATCCTGCAATTACTTGAACTCATGTTCCAACTCATGGAACATGAGGAGCAATTACAGCCCACTAGAGCAACCAGCAGCAAAGAAACAATTATATGCAAGCTGGACAAGACAAAAATAAAGCAAAACGTGGAACAAGAAAATCAAAAACTTAGCTTGTCCTGAAGATTACTGAAGCCAGAAGCTGAGGTAACAAAACACTCTGAAAACCTTGATAACCGGCGGGGAAATGACAAGAAAGCCCGGTTAAATAGGAAACTCCCAAATCCTAATAGAACAGGTGGACACCAGAGACAGCAGAACACAAATCACCCAGTACCATCAGTAACCACCAGAGGGAGCCCAAAAACAGAACTCACAACAGGTCCCCCTATTTTAATAGCCAGTAAAGGCTACGCAGAGAGCTGCAGGCTGATATTCATAGCCTGAGAGGGACCATGGGTATTAACCCCTTCCCAGGCTACAAATATTGGCCTCCGGCAATTGGTGCAGTTTTGGGTGCGGTTTTAGGTTGCAGTTTTGATGCAGTTTTTGGTGCAGTTATGATGCAGTTTTTGAAGCAGTTTTGATGCAGTTTTTTTAATGCAGTTTTTGGTGCAGTTTTGATGCAGTTTTTGGTGCAGTTTTGATGCGGTTTTTGGTGCGGTTTTTGATGCATTTTTGGTGCAGTTATTATGATGTAGGTTTTGGTGCAGTTTTTGGTGCAGTTTTTGATGCATTTTATGCAGTTTTTTGTGCAGTTTTGATGCAGTTTTTGGTGCAGTTTTTGATGCAATTTTGGTGCAGCTTTTGGTGCAGTTTTTGTGCAGTTTTTGTGCAGTTATGATGCAGTTTTTGATGCAGGTTTTGATGCAGTTTTTGGTGAAGTTTTTGATGCAGTTTTGGTGCAGTTTTTTATGCATTTTTTATGCAGTTTATGCAGTTTTGGTGCAGTTTTTGGTGCAGTTTTTGCACGGTTTTGAAGCAGTTTTTGGAAATAAATAAATAAATAAACGGAAAATGTGCATGATTTGAATGGAAACATGCTTGAAAAACGGATTCGGAGGCCAGATTCATCATTTCACATCTCAGTTTCATACGTTTTTCGCCGGATTCGTCGATGTGCGTTCTTCGCCGGACAGAAACACGGTTCCTCTGTATGTGTTTTCCGTCGAGCGGAAACATCTTTTTTGACGGATCCAGCAAAAAACGGATGAAACATGTGGCCATCAGGTGCAATCCGGCGCTAATACATCTCTATGAGAAAAAACGTATCCAGCAGAAAAAAAAGGATCTTTTTTCAAAACTCGCCGGATTGTGCCTGATGGCAAAAACCTGATTTGTGACATTAGCCAGATAGATATATAGATAGAAACATCTATGTATCTATAGATATATCTATAGATAGATATATCCATAGATAGGCCGATGTTGATTAATGAACACAAAGAAAAAAACAGGGAAAAATGGCGTGTGCTCCCGCACAATTTTCTGCGCCAGAGGGGGAAAGCCGACGGCCGAGGGCCAATATTTGTAGCCTGGGAAGGGGGTAATACCCATGGCCCCTCCCAGGCTATGAATATCAGCCCACAGCTGTCTGCGTAGCCTTTACTGGCTATTAAAATAGGGGGACCCCCCAAAAAAAATGACGTGGGGTCCCCCTATATTTTATAGCCAGAAAGGCTACACAGACAGCTGCGGGCTGATATCCATAGCCTAGAGAGGGGCCATGGATATTGGCCCCCCCGGCTACAATTACCAGTCCGCAGCCACCCCAGAAATGGCACATCTGTAAGATGCGCCAATTCCGGCACTTAGCCCCTCTCTTCCCACTCCCGAGTAGCGGTGGGATATGAGGTAATAAGGGGTTAATGTCACCTTGCTATTGTAAGGTGAAATTAAGCAGGGTTAATAATGGAGAGGCGTCAATAAGACACCTATCCATTATTAATCCTACAGTAGTGAAAGAGTTAAAAACAAAATAAAGACACAGCCAGAAAAAAGTATTTTATTATTCTTAATTTAACCATACTTACAATAATTCAGCGCCTGCAAAAAACGTAAAATAATAAACCGTATACTCCTTGTCCAACGCAGTCCAATTAATATTGAGTGTCCCACGACGATCTCCCCTGTGGAACAGTGACATCGGGTGATGTCACTGCTCTATAGGACCTCCAGTGACACACTGACAGGAGACAATGGCTCCTGCAGTGCATCACTGAGAGGTTACTGTAGTTCACTGGTATCACTTTATGGCAATTGCTGCTTGGGAACTTTCTCACACAGCAGTGTCAAAAGTGACACTAGGGACTATTTTTTACAGTGGCGGAGGAATACAGTGCGGAAGGATACCTCCTTCCCGTCATTGTATTCCTGGAGCCCCTAGAGAGCGGTCGCATCAGCTGATGCTGCTGCTCTCCACGGGAGATCGTCGTGGGACACTCGTTTATTTCTGCGGATCAGGGAGTATATTGTTTGTTTGTTATTTTCATGTTTTACAGGTGACACTGGCTTCGGGGATCAAAGTGACAAGTGATGGTGAGTATGTACTCTATGTTATATGTACTGTATGTCTATATGTATGTATTGTATGTAATGTATGAATGTATTGTATGTAGTCTGTATGTAGTATGTTGTATATATGTAGTATGTATGTTGTATGTGTGTAGTATGTATGTATGTAGTATGTATGTTGTATGTATGTAGTATGTATGTATGTAGTATGCATGTAGTATGTATGTATGTAGTATGTATGTAGTATGTTGTATGTACAGTCATGGCCAAAATTTTTGAGAATGACACCAAAATTATATTTTCACATGATCTGCTGCCCTCTGATTTTTATTAGTGTTTGTCTGATGTTTATATCACATACAGAAATATAATTGCAATCATATTATGAGTACCAATAGGTTATATTGACAGTTAGAATGAGTTAATGCAGCAAGTCAATATTTGCAGTGTTGATCCTTCTTCAAGACCTCTGCAATTCTCCCTGGCATGCTCTCAATCAACTTCTGGACCAAATCCTGACTGATAGCAGTCCATTCTTGCTTAATCAATGCTTGCATTTTGCCAGAATTTGTTGGTTTTTGTTTCTCCACCCGTCTCTTGATGATTGACCACAAGTTCTCTTTTCTTTTCAATGTTCTTTTTATTGATTTTCATTAACGAACAGATGTACAAACATGTATAAAATACAAAAAAGAGAACAGTTAATAGAACGACATTAGATAAACTTCGAGTAAAAGCTCTTAGGACAAACATAGAGTTTTGAGGTCACTCAGATTATATGTAGGTAAGACAATTGTATTATATGAATGATGAGTAGTTGTCAATTGGAAGATACATAAATCTTCTTTTATACTAAGAGGTAGGAAGGTGTTCCTGCAATCAGACATTAATTATGTTCCGTCTAATACTGCTGGTCGTCGAAAGATAAAAACAACACAATTAAAGGAGAAAGAATTTAGAGAAGAAAAGGAGGTAGAAAAGAAGGGATCAGAATTCGGGGATAAAGATGGGCAGGGGGGGTAGCACCTTGTTCTGCAGTCGGCCTTGTTTAAGGTATGTCTTCAGACATCAGATGTTTGTTAGACCTATAGAGGGCCCAAGGGAGCCATGTTTCTTTGAATGATGGGATCGTATGGTTCACGGAGGCTGCTAATTCAGCTTATCTGTAAAGTTGGTCAATTTTGGATAATAGTTGTGGGAGTGTGGACCACAAGTTCTCAATGGGATTAAGGTCTGGGGAGTTTCCAGGCCATGGACCCAAAATCTCTATGTTTTGTTCCATGAACCATTTAGTTATCACCTTTGCTTTATGGCAATGTGCTCCATCATGCTGGAAAAGGCATTGTTGGGTGCCAAACTGCTCTTGGACGGTTGGGAGAAGTTGCTCTTGGAGGACATTCTGGTACCATTTTTTATTCATGGCTGTGTTTTTAGGCAAGACTGTGAGTGAGAGCCGATTCCCTTGGCTGAGAAGCAACCCCACACATGAATGGTTTCAGGATGCTTTACAGTTGGCATGAGACAAGACTGGTGGTAGCGCTCACCTCTTCTTCTCCGAATAAGCTGTTTTCCAGATGTCCCAAACAATCGAAAAGGGGATTCATCAGAGAAAATGACTTTGCCCCAGTCCTCAGCAGTCCACTCTCTGTACCTTTTGCAGAATATCAGTCGGTCCCTGATGTTTTTTCTGGAGAGAAGTGGCTTCTTTGCTGCCCTCCTTGAAACCAGGCCTTGCTCAAAGAGTCTCCGCCTCACAGTGCGTGCAGAAGCACTCACACCAGCCTGCTGCCATTCCTGAGCAAGCTCGGCACTGCTGGTAGTCCGATCCCGCAGCTGAAACAGTTTTAAGATACGGTCCTGGCGCTTGCTGGTCTTTCTTGGGCGCCCTGGAGCCTTTTTGACAACAATGGAATCTCTCTCCTTGAAGTTCTTGATGATGCGATAGATTGTTGACTGAGGTGCAATCTTTGTAGCTGTGATACTCTTCCCTATTGGGCCATTTTTGTGCAGTGCAATGATGGCTGCATGTGTTTCTTTAGAGATAACCATGGTTAACTGAAGAGAAACAATGATACCAAGCACCAGCCTCCTTTTAAAGTGTCCAGTGATGTCATTCTTACTTAATCATGACTGATTGATCGCCAGCCCTGTCCTCATCAACACCCACACCTGTGTTAATGGATCAATCACTAAAACGATGTTAGCTGCTCCTTTTAAGGCAGGACTGCAATGATGTTGAAATGTGTTTTCGGGGTTAAAGTTTATTTTCTGGGCAAATATTGACTTTGCAAGTACAGTAATTGCTGTTAAGCTGATCACTCTGACATTCAGGAGTATATGCAAATTGCCATTAGAAAAAATGAAGCAGTAGACTTTGGAAAAATTAATATTTGTCTCATTCTCAAAATTTTTGTCCATGACTGTATGTATGTAGTATGTATGTTGTATGTATGTAGTATGTTGTATGTATGTTGTATATATGTATGTAGTATGTATGTAGTTATATAGTATGATATATGTATGTATGTATGTAGTATTGTTGAGGAGAGCCATAAGATCAAATACTTAATTAACCTCAAGACATAAGAGGTTGTATTGTTTAACCTTACTTAAGCTTTCTCAGATCAAAGTGAGACCCTAAAGATGGCTGCCATTTCCTGTATCAGCAAGATAATGCCCACCCTGATGACCTCATGGATCCACCCACAGTGACGCCCACCTTAACGACCTCATGGACCAACCCACCCTGATGACCTCATGGATCCGCCCATGGACTTGCTCATTGCCCAACCCACTAACCAATGGAATGCATCCGATCACTCCCATTTTAAAGCTAACTGAGCCCCCCTTACAGGGGATATATAAACTTGTGTCCTGACTCCTGACTAAATAAAGCCCCTTGGAGCTGAGCCATAGATTGATCATGGAGAGTTTACATCTGACTGTGTGTCATATGTTTATTTCTTTAGTGCGCACCTGATCAATATCCATTAGGCCAGGAGTAGGCAACTAGAGAGTGAACATTTTTTAATTGTTCAACCCAACAGTATGTATGTAGTATGTTGTATGTAGTATGTATATTTGTGGGGTTTTTTTTAACATTCAACACATTAGCCGGATGATGGGACTACTACTGTTCCATCATTGGCTAATGTGTCAATCGCTGTCATTGTAGCAGGCATCGCCCGATGGGACTTGTAGTCCCATCGGACGATGCCTGCACACACAGACACAAAGACCCCCAAGAGGCCCGCACAGACCCCCGACAGCCGACACAGACCCCCTAGAGGCCCGCACAGACCCCCGACAGGCCCGCACAGACCCCCAACAGGCGCGCACAGACCCCCAGAAACCCGCACAGACCCCCGGCAGCCCGCACAGACCCCCGGCAGCCCGCACAGACCCCCAGCAGCCCGCACAGACCCCCGGAAAGCCCGCACAGACCCCCGGCGGCCCGCACAGACCCCCGGCGGCCCGCACAGACCCCCAACAGGCCCGCACAGACCCCCGGCAGGCGGCCCACACAGACCCCCGGCAGGCCCGCACAGACCCCCGGCAGGCCCGCACAGACCACCGGCAGCCCGCACAGACCCCCGGCAGCCCGCACAGACCCCCGGCAGCCCGCACAGACCCCCGGCAAGCCCGCACAGACCCCTGGCAGGCCCAAACAGACCCCCGGCAGGCCCGCACACTTCATTTTCATTCCGATATTTGTGTCCCATTGACTTGCATTGGTTTCCGGTATCGGAATTGGTGATATCCGATATTTTTTGGGTATCGGTCCGATCCAATCTAATCCGATATTTCCTGATATCGGAAGGTATCGCTCAACACTAGTCATTACCTCTCCATATAAAACCTGGCCAGACCTTCTCTTCCTTGCCAGAGAAAGCTTGGCTTCCTAGCTCATAGGAGATGCTGTGCTGAATTGGAGATCATTGTTACTACTAATGTCTGTTGCATGCTGTTTTTAGGGTGTAGATTTTCCTCAATGCCCTATTGACATTTGGTTGGTACATTCCTATCATTCTGTGTATACCTCTGTACCTTTGTGTTTGTATGTTTCTTGCCTTCTGTTATCCTTGTCTGACTTATGTGTTGATACACTAGCATTTCTGTCAAAGGTCTCCTTGGGGATGGGAGGGAACATCATAGTAATAACAGGACTAGAGTAAGGCTTGAGGCCCAAACCTCCTCACTAGGGTTGAGCGACTTTTAGTTTTTTAGGGTTGAGTCGGGTTTCGCGAAACCCGACTATCTCAAAAGTCGAGTCGAGTGGAATCGGCCGATTATCGCGAAAAGTCGGGGATCGACCGAAACACGAAACCCAATGCAAGTCAATGGGGAAGCATAGTCGGCAGTGAGTGGAGGCCAGGAAAACACCTACAGTGCCCATTTTAATGGCAAAAACATCCATTCTTGTTACTGAAGCTTGTCAATCTTAATTTACCTTATAATAATAGGCATTGGAAATTGGGGGTCACTTGACTAAAGTTGTGGGGGGTAGGGCTGGTTCAAGTATTTAGTGGGCCCAGGTAATCTGGACCACCTCAGGGCAGTGGAGCAGGGAGAGGTAAGTATTTAAACTTTGCAAGTGCTGTGATCCTGAGCAAGCAGGGGGGGGCCCACTCGTTGGCATTGGCACAGGCACAGGGCCCCTCAAAGTACGGCGGTGTGATTGCACGGCGGGGGCGCCTCCAACCGGCAGCAACACTTTTTGCGTACTATGAGGGGCCCTGTGCCAGTGACGTCGCCAACGAGTATTCCCCCCCCACTTGATGAGGAAACCTGCACTTTCATCTGCACCTTCCTCTTTGTCCCCGTGTAAGGTGTTATGGTATGCGGGAAGGGGAACCTGACTTTCAGCAGGGTCACATTCTTGCTGTGTAGCGTGCATGGGGAATGTAGCGTTCTCGGTCAATGTACCAGCAGACTCATCTATCACTGGCTGGGCAATGGGCAGGATGAGGAGGAAACAAAGATATAGGCCCAAAGAATAAAGTGGGCTAAATGCAGTTCAAAATTGGTAACAGTATTAAACAGGTGGCACTGGTTTGTTCAGTGTAGGAGAACATCAAGGAACGGCAGACACCGTTGGTAGGGCCAACAAAACAAGTAGGCCAAATGCAGTGTTATATTAAAAACAATTTAACGAGAGCCTGAAGATAGAAGCTAGGGAAAGGCAACCAGGAGAACACCTTGGAGCGGAAGACACCGTTTGTAGAACCCAGACCCAACTTGTAGGCCTAATGCAGTGTGGTTTCAACAACTACTTAACGAGAGCCTGAAGATTGAAGCTCAGGAAAGGCAACCAGGAGAACACCTTGGAGCGGCAGACACTGGTAGTAGGCCCCAACCCAACTAGTAGCCCCACTACAGTTGTTCGATTAAAAAACTATTTAACAAGAGCCTGAAGATTGAAACTCAGGAAAGGCAACCTGGAGAACACCTTGGAGTGGCATACACCATTAGTAGGCCCCAACCCAACTAGTAGCCCCACTGCAGTTGTTCGATTAAAAAACTATTTAACAAGAGCCTGAAGATTGAAGCTCAGGAAAGGCAACCTGGAGAACACCTTGGAGCGGCATACACCGTTAGTAGGCCCCAACCCAACTAGTAGGCCAAATGCAGTTGTTCCATTTAACAACTATTTAACAAGAGCCTGAAGATTGAAGCTCAGGAAAGGCAACCTGGAGAACACCTTGGAGCGACATACACCGTTAGTAGGCCCCAACCCAACTAGTAGCCCCACTGCAGTTGTTCGATTAAAAAACTATTTAACAAGAGCCTGAAGATTGAAGCTCAGGAAAGGCAACCAGGAGAACACCTTGGAGCGGCATACACTGGTAGTAGGCCCCAACCCAACTAGTAGCCCCACTGCAGTTGTCCGATTAAAAAACTATTTAACGAGAGCCTGAAGATTGAAGATCAGGAAAGGCAACCTGGAGAACACCTTGGAGTGGCAGACACCGTTAGTAGGCCCCAACCCAACTAGTAGCCTCACTGCAGTTGTTCGATTAAAAAACTATTTAACGGGAGCCTGAAGATTGAAGCTCAGGAAAGGCAACCTAGAGAACACCTTGGAGCAGCATACACCGTTAGTAGGCCCCAACCCAACTAGTAGCCCCACTGCAGTTGTTCGATTAAAAAAACTATTTAACAAGAGCCTGAAGATTGAAGCTCAGTAAAGGCAACCTGGAGAACATCTTGGAGCGGCATACACTGGTAGTAGGCCCCAACCCAACTAGTAGCCCCACTGCAGTTGTCCGATTAAAAAACTATTTAACGAGAGCCTGAAGATTGAAGCTCAGGAAAGGCAACCTGGAGAACACCTTGGAGCGGCAGACACCGTTAGTAGGCCCCAACCCAACTAGTAGGCCAAATGCAGTTGTTCCATTTAACAACTATTTAACAAGAGCCTGAAGATTGAAGCTCAGGAAAGGCAACCAGGAGAACACCTTGGAGCGGAAGAATCAGTTTGTAGACCACAACGAAACTTGCGGCCCCAATGCAGTTTTATAATTCTGACAGGCTGAAAACCAGCCTTTTTTTTTTTTGTAGAGGAGAACATCTGTATTAAGTGGCACAGTGTTGTGAATTCTGTGCCAGAGCTGCCTCCTGTGGTCACAAGTGGTACTTCGGCTGATTCTCTCTGTGAGCTTCCGTTGGTGGAGGAAAGTGGTACTGCGGCTTCTGAGTTTCCTTCCTCAGGTGATGTGGTGAAGTCGTTAGGTGCTGCTCTATTTAACTCCACCTAGTGCTTTGATTCTGGCCTCCAGTCAATGTTCTAGTATTGGACCTGTTTCCTCCTGGATCGTTCCTGTGGCCTGCTGCTCTGCATAGCTAAGTTCTGCTTTGCTATTTTGTTTGCTGTTTTTTTCTGTCCAGCTTGTCTATTTGTTTTTCCCTGCTTGCTGGAAGCTCTGAGACGCAGAGGGTGTACCTCCGTGCCGTTAGTTCGGTACGGAGGGTCTTTTTGCCCCCTTTGCGTGGTTTTTGTAGGGTTTTGTGTTGACCGCAAAGTTACCTTTCCTATCCTCGCTCTGTTCAGAAAGTCAGGCCTCACTTTACTAAATCTATTTCATCTCTACGTTTGTCTTTTCATCTTTACTCACAGTCATTATATGTGGGGGCTGCCTTTTCCTTTGGGGTATTGCTCTGAGGCAAGGTAGGCTTATTTTCTATCTTCAGGCTAGCTAGTTTCTCAGGCTGTGCCGAGTTGCATAGGGAGCGTTAGGCGCAATCCACGGCTGCCTCTAGTGTGGTTGGAGAGGATTAGGGATTGCGGTCAGCAGAGTTCCCATGTCTCAGAGCTCGTTCTATGTTTTTGGGTTATTGTCAGGTCACTGTATGTGCTCTGACCTCTATGTCCATTGTGGTACTGAATTACCTTATCATAACAGTACTGGAGGCCCAAAGTACTAATGATTCCCAATAGAGGGAAAAAAGAAGTTCTGAGACCATTTTTTTTTCTTTGCACTGTGTTTTGCTTTTTTTTTCCCCTAGACATTTGGGTGGTTCAGGACAGAGGTGTGGACATGGACATTCAGGGTCTGTGCTCTTCAATGGATAATCTCGTTATAAATGTACAAAAGATTCAAGATTTGGTGGTTCAGAAGCCTATGTTAGAACCAAGAATTCCTATTCCTGATTTGTTTTATGGTGATAGAGCCAAGTTTGTGAATTTCAAAAATAATTGCAAACTGTTTCTGGCCTTGAAACCTCGCTCCTCTGGTGACCCAGTTCAACAAGTGAGAATTATTATTTCTTTTTTGCGTGGCGACCCTCAAGACTGGGCATTTTCCCTTGCGCCAGGTGATCCTGCATTAAGTAATATTGATGCGTTTTTCCTGGCGCTCGGATTGCTGTACGATGAGCCTAATTCAGTGGATCAGGCAGAGAAAAATTTGCTGGTTCTGTGTCAGGGTCAAGATGAGATAGAGGTATATTGTCAGAAATTTAGAAAGTGGTCCGTACTCACTCAATGGAATGAAGGTGCGCTCGCAGCTATTTTCAGAAAGGGTCTCTCTGAAGCCCTTAAAGATGCAATGGTGGGATTTCCTATGCCTGCTGGTCTGAATGAGTCTATGTCTTTGGCCATTCAGATCGGTCGACGCTTGCGTGAGCGTAAATCTGTGCACCATTTGGCGGTATTACCTGAGCTTAAACCTGAGCCTATGCAGTGCGATAGGACTTTGACCAGAGTTGAACGGCAAGAACACAGACGTCTGAATGGGCTGTGTTTCTACTGTGGTGATTCCACTCATGCTATCTCTGAATGTCAAAAGCGCACTAAGCAGTTCGCTAGGTCTGCCACCATTGGTACGGTACAGTCAAAATTTCTTCTGTCCGTTACCTTGATCTGCTCTTTGTCATCGTATTCTGTCATGGCATTTGTGGATTCAGGCGCTGCCCTGAATTTGATGGACTTGGAGTATGCTAGGCGTTGTGGGTTTTTCTTGGAGCCCTTGCAGTGTCCTATTCCATTGAGAGGAATTGATGCTACGCCTTTGGCCAAGAATAAGCCTCAGTACTGGACCCAGCTGACCATGTGCATGGCTCCTGCACATCAGGAGGTTATTCGCTTTCTGGTGTTGCATAATCTGCATGATGTGGTCGTGTTGGGGTTGCCATGGCTACAAGTCCATAATCCAGTATTAGATTGGAAATCCATGTCTGTGTCCAGCTGGGGTTGTCAGGGGGTACATGGTGATGTCCCATTTCTGACTATTTCGTCATCCACCCCTTCTGAGGTTCCAGAGTTCTTGTCTGATTACCGGGATGTATTTGATGAGCCCAAGTCCGATACCCTACCTCCGCATAGGGATTGTGATTGTGCTATCGATTTGATTCCTGGTAGTAAATTCCCAAAAGGTCGACTGTTTAATTTATCTGTGCCTGAGCACGCCGCTATGCGGAGTTATGTGAAGGAGTCCTTGGAGAAGGGGCATATTCGCCCGTCATCGTCGCCATTAGGAGCAGGGTTCTTTTTTGTAGCTAAGAAGGATGGTTCGCTGAGACCTTGTATAGATTACCGCCTTCTAAATAAGATCACGGTTAAATTTCAGTACCCCTTGCCATTATTATCTGATTTGTTTGCTCGGATTAAGGGGGCTAGTTGGTTCACCAAGATAGATCTTCGTGGTGCGTATAATCTTGTGCGTATTAAGTGAGGCGATGAATGGAAAACTGCATTTAATATGCCCGAGGGCCATTTTGAGTATCTAGTAATGCCATTCGGACTTGCCAATGCTCCATCAGTGTTTCAGTCCTTTATGCATGACATCTTCCAAGAGTAACTGGATAAATTCCTGATTGTGTACTTGGATGACATTTTGATCTTCTCGGATGATTGGGAGTCTCATGTGAAGCAGGTCAGAACGGTGTTTCAGGTCCTGCGTGCTAATTCTTTGTGAAGGGATCAAAGTGTCTCTTTGGTGTTCAGAAGGTTTCATTTTTGGGGTTCATCTTTTCCCCTTCTACTATCGAGATGGACCCTGTTAAGGTCCAAGCCATCCATGATTGGACTCAGCCGACATCTCTGAAAAGTCTGCAAAAGTTCCTGGGCTTTGCTAATTTTTATCGTCGTTTCATCTGCAATTTTTCTAGTATTGCTAAACCATTGACCGATTTGACCAAGAAGGGTGCTGATGTGGTCAATTGGTCTTCTGCTGCTGTGGAAGCTTTTCAAGAGTTGAAGCGTCGTTTTTCTTCTGCCCCTGTGTTGTGTCAACCAGATGTTTCGCTTCCATTCCAGGTCGAGGTTGATGCTTCTGAGATTGGAGCAGGGGCTGTTTTGTCACAGAGAAGTTCTGATTGCTCGGTAATGAAACCATGCGCCTTCTTTTCCAGGAAGTTTTCGGCTGCTGAGCGAAATTATGATGTGGGTAATCGAGAGTTGCTGGCCATGAAGTGGGCATTCGAGGAGTGGCGTCATTGGCTTGAAGGAGCTAAGCATCGCGTGGTGGTCTTGACTGATCATAAGAACTTGACTTATCTCGAGTCTGCCAAGCGGTTGAATCCTAGACAGGCTCGTTGGTCGCTGTTTTTTGCCCGTTTTGACTTTGTGATTTCGTACCTTCTGGGCTCTAAAAATGTGAAGGCGGATGCTCTGTCTAGGAGTTTTGTGCCCGACTCTCCGGGTTTATCTGAGCCGGCGGGTATCCTCAAAGAGGGAGTAATTGTGTCTGCCATCTCCCCTGATTTGCGGCGGGTGCTGCAAAAATTTCAGGCTAATAAACCTGATCGTTGCCCAGCGGAGAAACTGTTTGTCCCTGATAGGTGGACGAATAAAGTTATCTCTGAGGTTCATTGTTCGGTGTTGGCTGGTCATCCTGGAATCTTTGGTACCAGAGAGTTAGTGGCTAGATCCTTTTGGTGGCCATCTCTGTCGCGGGATGTGCGTTCTTTTGTGCAGTCCTGTGGGATTTGTGCTCGGGCTAAGCCCTGCTGTTCTCGTGCCAGTGGGTTGCTTTTGCCCTTGCCGGTCCCGAAGAGGCCTTGGACACATATCTCTATGGATTTTATTTCAGATCTACCCGTCTCTCAAAAGATGTCACCATAGAAATGACAAAAAAAAGACTCGCACATCCAAACTAATGTGAATAGGTGCATACCAGGAGCAGCTACCTCCATACATAAATATACAAAAAGGGTTGCACTCTATTGTGCAAAAGCATGTCTAATCTGAAATATATGAAATATGAATAGCAAAATGGCTTTTGAACATTAGGAAAATATTTAAGAGACGCTTTGCACAGAATTTGATATAATCAAATAGTGTGAGCCCATCAACCGTCGTCAAGGTGGTCTCCCATCTCCCGTCTCCTCCCATCACCATGTGGTTTTTAATTGCATCTCATCACACTTGGTCCCAGCCAACCCATATATGTAGGCTTTGCTGAACAGAGGTGTCCACATTCACCCATGCATACAGACATTGGCCTTCGGTAAGTGTTCACATTTGGACAGGGGTGTGTGGGACCCATCAGTTATGAGACCACCTTGACGACGGTTGATGGACTCACACTATTTGATTATATCAAATTCTGTGCAAAGCGTCTCTTAAATATTTTCCTAATGTTCAAAAGCCATTTTGCTATTCATATTTCATATATTTCAGATTAGACATGCTTTTGCACAATAGAGTGCAACCCTTTTTGTATATTTATGTATGGAGGTAGCTGCTCCTGGTATGCACCTATTCACACTAGTTTGGATGTGCGAGTCTTTTTTTTGTCATTTCTATGGTAGCTGACTGACTCAGCACTCCTCCCATCACCATGTGGTTTTTAATTGCATCTCATCACACTTGGTCCCAGCCAAACCATATATGTAGGCTTTGCTGAACAGAGGTGTCCACATTCACCCAGGCATACAGACATTGGCCTTCGGTAAGTGTTCACATTTGGACAGGGGGGTCAGGGACCCATCAGTTATGAGACCATCTTGACGACGGTTGATGGGCTCACACTATTTGATTATATCAAATTCTGTGCAAAGCGTC
Organism: Ranitomeya imitator; assembly: GCF_032444005.1. NCBI lineage: Eukaryota > Metazoa > Chordata > Amphibia > Anura > Dendrobatidae > Ranitomeya > Ranitomeya imitator. Next base: position 577,992,686 of record NC_091283.1, on the reverse strand, counting down.
TCTTAAATATTTTCCTAATGTTCAAAAGCCATTTTGCTATTCATATTTCATATATTTCAGATTAGACATGCTTTTGCACAATAGAGTGCAACCCTTTTTGTATATCTCAAAAGATGTCAGTCATTTGGGTGGTCTGTGATCGCTTCTCTAAGATGGTCTATTTGGTACCCTTGTCTAAATTACCTTCCTCCTCTGATTTGGTGCCATTGTTCTTCCAGCATGTGGTTCGTTTACATGGCATTCCAGAGAATATTGTTTCTGACAGAGGTTCCCAGTTTGTTTCGAGGTTTTGGCGAGCCTTTTGTGGTAGGATGGGCATTGACTTGTCTTTTTCCTCGGCTTTCCATCCTCAGACTAATGGCCAGACCGAACGAACCAATCAGACCTTGGAAACATATCTGAGATGCTTTGTTTCTGCTGATCAGGATGACTGGGTGTCCTTTTTGCCTTTGGCTGAGTTCGCCCTTAATAATCGGGCCAGCTCGGCTACCTTGGTTTCGCCGTTTTTCTGCAACTCTGGGTTCCATCCTCGTTTCTCTTCAGGGCAGGTTGAGTCTTCGGACTGTCCCGGTGTGGATACTGTGGTGGACAGGTTGCAGCAGATTTGGACTCATGTAGTGGACAATTTGACCTTGTCCCAGGAGAAGGCTCAACGTTTCGCTAATCGCAGACGCTGTGTGGGTCCCCGACTTCGTGTTGGGGATTTGGTTTGGTTATCTTCTCGTCATATTCCTATGAAGGTTTCCTCTCCTAAGTTTAAACCTCGTTTCATTGGTCCGTATAGGATTTCTGAGGTTCTTAATCCTGTGTCTTTTCGTCTGACCCTTCCAGATTCTTTTTCCATACATAACGTATTCCATAGGTCATTGTTGCGGAGATACGTGGCACCTATGGTTCCATCTGTTGATCCTCCTGCCCCGGTTTTGGTGGAGGGGGAGTTGGAGTATATTGTGGAGAAGATTTTGGATTCTCGTGTTTCAAGACGGAAACTCCAGTATCTGGTTAAGTGGAAGGGTTATGCTCAGGAAGATAATTCCTGGGTCTTTGCCTCTGATGTCCATGCTCCCGATCTTGTTCGTGCCTTTCATATGGCTCATCCTGGTCGTCCTGGGGGCTCTGGTGAGGGTTCGGTGACCCCTCCTCAAGGACGGGGGTACTGTTGTGAATTCTGTGGCAGAGCTCCCTCCTGTGGTCACAAGTGGTACTTCGGCTGATTCTCTCTGTGAGCTTCCGTTGGTGGAGGAAAGTGGTACTGCGGCTTCTGAGTTTCCTTCCTCAGGTGATGTGGTGAAGTCGTTAGGTGCTGCTCTATTTAACTCCACCTAGTGCTTTGATCCTGGCCTCCAGTCAATGTTCTAGTATTGGACCTGTTTCCTCCTGGATCGTTCCTGTGGCCTGCTGCTCTGCATAGCTAAGTTCTGCTTTGCTATTTTGTTTGCTGTTTTTTTCTGTCCAGCTTGTCTATTTGTTTTTCCCTGCTTGCTGGAAACTCTGAGACGCAGAGGGTGTACCTCTGTGCCGTTAGTTCGGTACGGAGGGTCTTTTTGCCCCCTTTGCGTGGTTTTTGTAGGGTTTTGTGTTGACCGCAAAGTTACCTTTCCTATCCTCGCTCTGTTCAGAAAGTCGGGCCTCACTTTGCTACTTTGCTAAATCTATTTCATCTCTACGTTTGTCTTTTCATCTTTACTCACAGTCATTATATGTGGGGGCTGCCTTTTCCTTTGGGGTATTTCTCTGAGGCAAGGTAGGCTTATTTTCTATCTTCAGGCTAGCTAGTTTCTCAGGCTGTGCCGAGTTGCATAGGGAGCGTTAGGCGCAATCCACGGCTGCCTCTAGTGTGGTTGGAGAGGATTAGGGATTGCGGTCAGCAGAGTTCCCACGTCTCAGAGCTCGTTCTATGTTTTTGGGTTATTGTCAGGTCACTGTATGTGCTCTGACCTCTATGTCCATTGTGGTACTGAATTACCTTATCATAACAGCGCAGACAGACACTGCTAGTAGGCCTTACACCACAAAGTTGGCTCACTGCAGGTTGAAAAAAAGGTACATGGGTACACGTTCGGCATTGGTGTGCTCAGCGGAGGACAAATGGAAGGATGGACCGCAGACAGACTTAGTAGGCCTACAATAAAGAAAGTAGGCTCTATGCACTTTTAAATAGGTTCCAGGGATACACAGGCAGCATTGGTGTGGTCAGCGGAGGACTATTGGAAGGAGGGACCGCAGACAGACTTAGTAGTCCTAAAATAAAAAAAATTAGGCTCAATGCAGTTCGAATTATCTTGCAGGGGTACACAGGCAGCATTGGTTTGTTCAGCGGAGGACGATTGGAAGGAGTGTCTGACACAGTTAGTACTCCCAAAAAATAAATAGATGTTAATGTCTCTCCAAACAACTAAACAAAAAAAAAAAAAGGGTGGTATACTTAGGTACAGGGGTGGGTTCCTCTGCTGAGTTTCAGACATAGTAATTTGGCGCCGCCAAGTATTTACTGGTGTCAATATAGGACACTGACCCTGACTATTTTAACTAGCATCATACATGTCAACAAATTGGTATTGTCAGTGCCAGGCATTGAAGGATGTCAGCTCATAGACTAAACATTGGTGGAGCTGTGAGAGATAATTTTGCAAGTGATAGAGCACTGTTTGAGCTGGGGGGGGGGGTAGGAAAACTCTCTTGTGGCCGGCGGTACAGGCCCAGGGCCCTTCATGTTACAACGGTGTGTCTGACGTTGGTTGCGCGCCATCACCGCCAGAGACACTTTATTGTACTATGAGGGACCCAGTGGCAGTGGCGTCGGCCAAAAGCGGGCACACCCACCTCTTCAGACAAACGGCACTCTCACGGGTGCTTGCACCAAGTGGCGAGACCACGGCCCCGTGGGGGGGAGTTAGCGCATTTAGGGAGGTGAAAACATGTTGTATGCTGGACAAACAGCTGCTGCAGATTAAGAGATTGGAACAGTCAGTAAGACCAGTCCACAAGCAAGACCTTTTTATAGGAAAGCTAGGTGTCAGCCGGGAAAGGTGGGGCAAAATAATTCGAAATCCATGAGTGGTTCATTTTAATGAAGGTTAGATCATCAACATTTTGGGTAGCCAGACGAGTCCTTTTTTCAGTCAATATTGAACCAGCAGCACTGAATACTCTTTCTGATAGCACACTAGCTGCTGGGCAAGCAAGCTCCTGCAATGCGTATTCTGCCAATTCAGGCCAGGTGTCTATTTTGGATGCCCAGTAATCAAATGGGAATGACGGTTGAGGGAGAATATCGATAAGGGATGAAAAATAGTTAGTAACCATACTGGACAAATGTTGTCTCCTGTCACTTTGAATTGATGCTGCAGTACCTGTCCTGTCTGCGGTCATTGCGAAATCACTCCACAACCTGGTCAGAAAACCCCTCTGTCCAAGGCCACTTCTGATTTGTGCACCTCTAACACCTCTGCCCTGTTGCCCCCTGCAGCTCGTGCGAGAACCATCACCGGCGCTGTGTGCTGGGAATGCCTGAATCAAACGGTCTACAAGAGTTGCTTGTTTAGTTGCTAATATTTGTTCGAGGTTCTCATGTGGCATGATATTTTGCAATTTGCCTTTATAGCAAGGATCAAGGAGGCAGGCCAACCAGTAATCGTCATCGGTCATCATTTTAATAATGCGTGGGTCCCTTTTGAGGATACGTTAGGCATAATCCGCCATGTGGGCCAAACTTCCAGTTGTCAAATCTGCGGTTGTGTTAGGTTGAGGGGCAGTTTCAGGCAAATCTACGTCACTTGTCTCCCTCAAAAAACCTGAACCCGGCCTTGCAACGCCACCAGTTTCTATTGGCCCCGGAGAAGCTTCCTCATTCAAAAAATACTCATCCCCATCATCCTCCTCGTCCTCCTCCTCTTTGCCCGCTACCTCGTCCTGTAGACTGCCCTGACCAGACAATGGCTTTCCTCTTCCTCGGCTGCAGACGCCTGCTCCTTTATGTGCGTCAAACTTTGCATCAGCAGTCGCATTAGGGGGATGCTCATGCTTATTATGGCGTTGTCTGCACTAACCAGCCGTGTGCATTCCTCAAAACACTGAAGGACTTGACACAGGTCTTGTACCTTCGACCACTGCACACCTGACAACTCCATGTCTGCCATCCAACTGCCTGCCCGTGTATGTGTATCCTCCCACAAATACATGACAGCACGTCTCTGTTCGCACAGTCTCTGAAGCATGTGCAGTGTGGAGTTCCACCTTGTTTCAACGTCGATGATTAGGCGATGCTGGGGAAGGTTCAAAGACCTCTGATGGTTCTGCATACGGCTGGAGTGTACGGGCGAACGGCGGATATGCGTGCAAAGTCTGCGCACTTTGAGGAGCAGGTCGGGTAACCCCGGATAACTTTTCAAGAAGCACTGCACCACCAGGTTTAAGGTGTGAGCCAGGCAAGGAATGTGATTCAGTTGGGAAAGGGCTATGGCAGCCATAAAATTCCTTCCGTTATCACTCACTACCTTGCCTGCCTCAAGATGTACACTGCCCAGCCATGACTGAGTTTCTTGCTGCAAGAACTCGGACAGAACTTCCGTGGTGTGTCTGTTGTCGCCCAAACACTTCATTGCCAATACAGCCTGCTGACGCTTGCCACTAGCTCCCATAATGGGACACCTCGTGTGCAACAGTGGCAGCTGCAGATGGAGTGCTCATGCGACTGCGGTTTGTGGACGAGCTCTCGCTTCTGCAGGAGGACGAGGAGGAGGAGGAGGGGGGGCGAACACCTACAGCCAACTGTTTCCTAGACCGTGGGCAAGGCAGAACTGTCCCAATATTGCTGTCCCTTGTGGACCCTGCATCCACCTCATTAACCCAGTGTGCCGTGATGGACACGTAACGTCCCTGGCCATGCCTACTGGTCCATGCATCTGTTGTCAGGTGCACCTTTGTACTCACAGATTGCCTGAGTGCATGGACGATGCGGTCTTTTACATGCTGGTGGAGGGCTGGGATGGCTTTTCTCGAAAAGAAGTGTCGACTGGGTAGCTCGTAGCGTAGTTCAGCGTAGTCCATCAGGGCTTTGAAAGCTTCGCTTTCAACTAACCGGTAGGGCATCATCTCTAATGAGATTAGTCTAGCAATGTGGGCGTTCAAACCCTGTGTACGCAGATGCAAGGATAAGTACTTCCTTTTCCTAACGAGAGTCTCATGTAGGGTGAGCTGGACTGGAGAGCTGCAGATCGTGGAACTAGCGGGGGTGCCGGTGGACATGGCAGACAGAGAGAGTTGGAGATGGTATTCTTGCTGGTGCCCTACATGCAGTGTTTCCTAATACGAAACTGGTGATTCCCTGACTGATTTGGCCTGGCAATGAAATCTGCACATTTACTGCAGGTGGTGTGGGAAATGGTGGGCTTACAGTGAGGGAAGGGATGTAGCGTTGCTGACTAGCTTCATTGGCCGAGGGTGCTACAACCTTAAGGGACGTTTGGTAGTGAGTCCAGGCTTGCAAATGCATGGTGGCTAAATGTCTACGCATGCAACTTGTATTTAGACTTTTCAGATTCTGACCTCTGCTTAAGGTAGTTGAACATTTTTGACAGATGACTTTGCGCTGATCATTTGGATGTTGTTTAAAAAAATGCCAGACTGCACTCTTTCTACTATCGGATACCTTTTCAGGCATTGCAGACTGAGCTTCTTTAACCGGATGGCCATGCTGTCCTACAACTGGTTTTGGTTTTGCCACGCGTTTTTGGCCAGATACGGGCCTGGCAGATTGAACCTGTTGCGATGTTGATGCCTTCTGCGGCCCCTCCTCCTCCGCTTCAGAGCTACTGCCACCTGCACCCTGTTTCCCCAATGGCTGCCAATTAGGGTCAACAACTGGGTCATCTATGACCTCCTCTTCTATCTCGTGTGCAACTTCGTCTGTGTCACCGTGTAAGCCGGTGGTATAGCGTTCGTGACGGGGCACCATAGTCTCATCAGGGTCTGATTTTGGATCAGTACACTGCGAGGGCAATGTTCTGGTCTGAGTCAAAGGAACATCATAGTAATCTGGCTGTGGCTGTGCATCTGTGCACTCCATGTCCGATTCAACTTGTAATGGGCATGGCCTGTTAACTATTTCACTTTCTAACCCAGGAACGGTATGTGTAAAGAGCTCCATGGAGTAACCCGTTGTGTCGCCTGACGCATCCTTCTCTGTTGTTCTTGGTGAAGAAGACAAGGAAGCGACTTGTCCCTGACCGTGAACATCCACTAACGACGCGCTGCTTTTACATTTAGCAGTTTCAGAAGAGGAGGCGAAAGAGCTAGAGGCTGAGTCAGCAAGGAAAGCCAAAACTTGTTCTTGCTGCTCCGGCTTTAAAAGCGGTTTTCCTACTCCCAGAAACGGGAGCGTTCAAGGCCTTGTGTAGCCAGACAACGAACCTGGCTCAACAACTCGAGACTTAGGTGCTATATTGCTTTTCCCACGACCACCTGATGCTCCACCACCACTACCATCATTACCAGCTGGCAATGACCGCCCACGACCACGACCTCTTCCACCAGACTTCCTCATTGTTTGAAAAACGTAACCAAACTAACGGTATTTGTTACTGTAAAACCAGTTACAAGGTGAACTCAAACTTCTGTTGGATTTATATATCCCTTTATAGGTTGGTGAGACTGCAGGGAAAATCAGGCCCAATGTATAACAGTACACAGCTTCAGTGGCAGACAGATATGCCACTAACAGGACTGACGCCGGAATGTAAGTATGTAGTGTTTGGTTTTTTTTACATTTACACTGGTAACCAGGGTAAACATCGGGTTACTAAGCGCGGCTCTGCGCTTATTAACCCGATGTTTACCCTGGTTACCAGTGAAGACATCTCTAAATCGGCGTCACACACGCCGATTCAGCGATGTCTGCGGGAGATCCAGCGACAAAATAAAGTTCTGGACTTTCTGCTCCGACCAGCGATGTCACAGCAGGATCCTGATCGCTGCTGCATGTCAAACACAACGATATCGCTATCCAGGACGCTGCAACGTCACGGATCGCTAGCGATATCGTTGTGAAGTTGGTCAGTGTGAAGGTACCTTTAGATTTTGGTGTAAGGTTAATGATGGCTTGTAGCATTTCAAGTGAAAATGTGCCTGTGTCTGACCCCTTCATGACAGGAAGTATTGTAAGTTTTGTTTTCGTTTTTTGCTACCCTTCTTCCCAGAGTCATAACTTTTTTATTATTCCATCAATATGGCCATGTGAGGGCTTAATTTTTGCAGGACAAGTTGTACTTTTAAACAACATCATTGGTTTTAGCATGTCATGTAATAGAAAACGGGAAAAAATTCTAAGTGTGGTGAAATTGCAAAAAAGTGCAATCCCACACTTGTTTTTTGTTTGGCTTTTTTGCTAGGTTCACTAAATGCTAAACTGACCTGCCATTATGATTCTCAAGGTCATTATGAGTTCATAGACACCAAATATGTCTAGGTTATGTTTTAGCTAAGTGGTAAAAAAAATTATTTTGATTGCCCGTTATTGCATTTTAATGCAATGTCACGGCGACCAAAAAAACATAATTCTGGAGTTTCAAATTTTCTTCTCGCTTTTTTTATTGATAGATCGGGCAATTCAGAATGTGCCGATACCAAATATGTCTAGGTTTGATTTTTTTATTGTTTTATTTTGAATGGGGTGAAAGGGGGTGATTTAAACTTTTATATATATATATATATTTTTTTTTCATATTTTTTAAAACATTTTTTTTAAACTTTTGCCATGTTTCAATAGCCTCCATGGGAGGCTAGAAGCTGGCATAGCCTGATCGGCTCTGCTACATAGGAGCGAAGCTCAGATGGCTCCTATGTAGTAGATTTACTGCATTGCTATGAGCGCCGACCACAGGGTGGCGCTCATAGCAATCCGGCATCAACAACCGTAGAGGTCTCAAGGAGACCTCTGGTTGTTATGCTGACGCATTGCTGACCCCTGATTACTTGACGCGGGTCAACGATGCGCTCATTTCCGGCCCGATGGCCGGAAGCGCTAGTTAAATGCCGCTGTCAGCGATTGACAGCGGCATTTAACTAGTTAATAGCGGAGAGTGGATCGCGATTCCACCCACTGCTATTGCGGGCACATGTCAGCTGTTCAAAACAGCTGCCATGTCCCGACTTTGATGCGGGCTCACCGCCGGAGCCTGCATCAAAAGAAGAGATGCGACCGCCGCAGTACTAGTACGGCAGAGGTCAGGAAGGGGTTAATGACTATCATATTCCAAGAACAATAATCTTTTGATTTTTCTTTGATTTTCAAAATTTTTTATTGAATATCTGATGATGAAGATAAATTTTGTTGAGATTTTTCCTTAATTTTTATTTTTTCCCTATTTTTTCCTCTTGTACAGTGGGGCAAAAAAGTATTTAGTCAGTCAGCAATAGTGCAAGTTCCACCACTTAAAAAGATGAGAGGCGTCTGTAATTTACATCATAGGTAGACCTCAACTATGGGAGACAAACTGAGAAAAAAAAATCCAGAAAATCACATTGTCTGTTTTTTTTAACATTTTATTTGCATATTATGGTGGAAAATAAGTATTTGGTCAGAAACAAACAATCAAGATTTCTGGTTCTCACAGACCTGTAACTTCTTCTTTAAGAGTCTACTCTTTCCTCCACTCATTACCTGTAGTAATGGCATCTGTTTAAACTTGTTATCAGTATAAAAAGACACCTGTGCACACCCTCAAACAGTCTGACTCCAAACTCCACTATGGTGAAGACCAAAGAGCTGTCAAAGCACACCAGAAACAAAATTGTAGCCCTGCACCAGGCTGGGAAGACTGAATCTGCAATAGCCAACCAGCTTGGAGTGAAGAAATCAACAGTGGGAGCAATAATTAGAAAATGGAAGACATACAAGACCACTGATAATCTCCCTCGATCTGGGGCTCCACGCAAAATCCCACCCCGTGGGGTCAGAATGATCACAAGAACGGTGAGCAAAAATCCCAGAACCACGCAGGGGGACCTAGTGAATGAACTGCAGAGAGCTGGGACCAATGTAACAAGGCCTACCATAAGCAACATACTACGCCACCATGGAATCAGATCCTGCAGTGCCAGACGTGTCCCACTGCTTAAGCCAGTACATGTCCAGGCCCGTCTGAAGTTTGCTAGAGAGAATTTGGATGATCAAGAGGAGTTTTGGGAGAATGTCCTATGGTCTGATGAAACCAAACTGGAACTGTTTGGTAGAAACACAACTTGTCGTGTTTGGAGGAAAAAGAATACTGAGTTGCATCCATCAAACACCATACCTACTGTAAAGCATGGTGGTGGAAACATCATGCTTTGGGGCTGTTTCTCTGCAAAGGGGCCAGGACGACTGATCCGGGTACATGAAAGAATGAATGGGGCCATGTATCGTGAGATTTTGAGTGCAAACCTCCTTCCATCAGCAAGGGCATTGAAGATGAAACGTGGCTGGGTCTTTCAACATGACAATGATCCAAAGCACACCGCCAGGGCAACGAAGGAGTGGCTTCGTAAGAAGCATTTCAAGGTCCTGGAGTGGCCTAGCCAGTCTCCAGATCTCAACCCTATAGAAAACCTTTGGAGGGAGTTGAATGTCCGTGTTGCCAAGCGAAAAGCCAAAAACATCACTGCTCTAGAGGAGATCTGCATGGAGGAATGGGCCAACATACCAACAACAGTGTGTGGCAACCTTGTGAAGACTTACAGAAAACGTTTGACCTCTGTCATTGCCAACAAAGGATATATTACAAAGTATTGAGATGAAATTTTGTTTCTGACCAAATACTTATTTTCCACCATAATATGCAAATAAAATGTTAAAAAAACAGACAATGTGATTCTCTGGATTTTTTTTTCTCAGTTTGTCTCCCATAGTTGAGGTCTACCTATGATGTAAATTACAGACGCCTCTCATCTTTTTAAGTGGTGGAACTTGCACTATTGCTGACTGACTAAATACTTTTTTGCCCCACTGTATATAGAAGACAATGTAATAAGAATTTCTCTTAAAGCCGCCATATGTGCAATCTAAATTACGAAAGGCCACTTGTTTCATGTGTGTTTTCCCTAAAATAGCTTTTTTTTTATCTCTGTTTCAATTTCGCTTTTATAGGTAGGAGATAACATAAAAAAGAATTGCATTTCCAAAGTAAACTGGTTTGAGTGGGAAGGCCCAGGGAGATCACTCCTAAAACCGATGAGTGGCTAGGGAAGGTCTTTGGATTTAGTTTGATCCTTTTCAATTTAGAAATAGTAAATATATCCGTCGGAATTAAGTCAATCTGGGAAGATGTTTTGTGGACCTCAGAATAGTATGTGAATTCTATCGGTGACGTATTTATACATCTAAGGGCTCATACTCACTTGCGCGAGACTCGGATGAGTCTTGCATGGCAATACCCGGCGCTGCTGCCGGCACTCAGATCGGAGCGTGTGATTACATGCAGCCGCACGCTCCGCTCCTGAGTGCCGGGTGCCGGGCCGGGTATTGCCGTGCGAGACTCATGCGAGTCTCGCGCAAGTGAGTATGAGCCCTAAAGGTGTCTATAAGTTCGTGTTTTTGTAGCCACTTCTTTAAAGTTGTGTAGGAGGAATGGGAGAGAGAAGTTGAATCTAAAATTGTATTGCAGACTAGATTAAAATCACCTAACAATAGGATATCTCCTTTATAATTTCTTACTAGATGGTGGCCCGATTCTAACGCATCGGGTATTCTAGAATATGCATGTCCACATAGTATATTGCCTAACCACGTAGTATATTGCCCAGCCACGTAGTATATTGCCCAGCCACGTAGTATATTGCCCAGCCATGTAGTATATTGCCCAGCCACATAGTATATTGCCCAGCCACATAGTATATTGCCCAGCCACATAGTATATTGCCCAGCCACATAGTATATTGCCCAGCCACATAGTATATTGCCCAGCCACATAGTATATTGTCCAGCCACATAGTATATTGCCCAGCCACATAGTATATTGCCCAGCCACATAGTATATTGCCCAGCCACATAGTATATTGCCCAGTCACGTAGTATACAGCACAGACACTTAGTATACTGCCCAGTCACGTAGTATATTGGCCAGTCATGTAGTATGCACCATATCCCTGTTAAAAAAAAGAATTAAAATAAAAAATAGTTACATACTCACCTTCCGGATCGAAGCGGCCAGTTACCGATACTCCTCACGCGCTCCGGTCTGAAGAGTGCATTGCGGTCTCGCGAGATGATGACGTAAGGGTCTCGTGAGATCGCACGTCACCATCTCGCGAGACCGCAATGCATGGAGCGGTCACCGGGGCGTCGCAAGGAGCATCGGTAACTGGTCGCTTCGATCCGGGGGCCAACCGAGGGTGAGTATGTAACTATTTTTTATTTTTTTAAAATTATTTTTAACATTAGATATTTTTACTATTCATGCTTCATAGGCAGCATGAATACTAAAAAGTTGGTCACACAGGGTTAATAGCAGCGTTAACCGAGTGCGTTACACCGTGGTCAACGCTGCCATTAACCCTGTGTGAGTGCTGACTGGAGGGGAGTATGCAGGCGCCGGGCACTGACTGCGGGGAGGTAGGAGCGGCCATTTTCTTCCGGACTGTGCCCGTCGCTGATTGGTCATGGCTGTTTTGCAGCGACCAATCAGCAACTTAGATTTCCATGACAGATAGAGGCCGCGACCAATGAATATCTGTGACAGACAGACAGACGGAAGTGACCCTTAGACAATTATATAGTAGATATTCTTTTTATAAGATTATGCAAGAACTGAATTTGGATTTTATTTGAAGAGTAAGTGTTTACTATTGTGCACAGGGCCGCCATCAGGGCATTACTGCCCTGACTGGCTTATAGGGCCCGATGACCGGAAGGGGCCCGCATCAGGCCCTCCCTCTTCTGGTCATCGGGCCCCAGTGGCAGGATTCTGCCGGTGCAGTAACTGAACCTGTGTCTGAGACGCTGGTTTAATTAAACTCTATTGCCATGCGTGCCCGGGCCCGCACTGAAATAGTTAAAAGCTGCCAGCCAATCGGAGGCTGGCAGCTAACGTCAGGATGCACGTCGCCAACGTATGACATCATTGTCATTCGCAAGTGCGCACCTGGACTGAATTGAGGGAACTTTGCCACAGGAGCACAGCAAGGTAAGAAGAAAGGAGTTTTTTTTATTTTTATTGAAAGCGGCAAGCCCGGGACAGACTGGGAAACCCAGGGGCAGGATGGGAGACATGGGGGGGGGGGGGGGAGAACAATGGACATACACAGGGAGACACAGGGGGAAGTATGGAGACACTGGGAAATATGGAGACACTGGGAAAAATGGAGACACTGGGAAAAATGGAGACACTGGGAAAAATGGAGACACAGGGGCAGAATGGGAGACACATGGGCAGAATGGGAGACACACAGGCAAGATAGGAAGCACTGGGGGAACAATGGACATACAGGGAGAAGTATGGAGACACGGGGAAGTATGGAGACACGGGGAAATATGGATCATGGGGAAATATGGAGATACGGGAAAATATGGAGAGACAGGGGGCAGTATGGAGACCTGGTGACATATGGAGACACAGGGGGCAGAATGGAGATATAGGGGCAAGAATGGAGATACAGGGGGCAAGAATGGAGATACAGATGGAAGTAAATTATGGAGACACAGGGGGAAGTATGGAGATATGGTGAAATATGGAGACACAGGGGGCAGAATGGAGATACAGGGGCAAGAATGGAGATACAGGGGGAAGTAAAGTATGGAGACACAGTGGGAAGTATGGAGACACAAGGAGAAGTATGGAGACACAGGTGGAATTGTGGAGACACAGGGGGAAGTATGGAGACACAGGGGGAATTATGGAGACATGGGGAAATATGGAGACACGGGGAAATATGGAGACACAGGGGGCAGATTGGGAGGCACAGGGGGAAGTATGGAGACATGGTGAAATATGGGGACACGGGGCAGAATGGAGATACAAGAGGCAAGAATGGAGATACAGGGGGAAGTATGGAGACACAGGGGGAAGTAGGGAGACACAGGGGGAAGTAGGGAGACACAGGGGGCAGAATGAAGACACAGGGTGTAGAATGGAGACACGGGGCAAGAATGGAGATACAGGGGGCAAGAATGGAGATACAGGGGGAAGAATGGAGGTACATGGGGAAGAATGGAGAATCCGGGGGAAGAATGAAGGCATGGGGCAGGATGGGAGATACAGGGGGAAGAATGGAGATACGGGGGAAGAAGGGAGACAAGGGGGCAGGATGGGAGACACGGGGGCAGGATGGGAGACACGGGGGCAGGATAGGAGACACGGGGGCAGGATGGAGACACGGGGGCAGGATGAGAGACACGGGGCAGGATGGAGACATGGGGACAGGATGGAGACACAGGGTCAGGATGGAGACACGGGGGCAGGATGGGAGATACGGGGGAACAATGGAGACACGGGGAAGTATGGAGACATGGGGAAATATGGAGACACGGGGCAGAATGGAGACATGGGGAAAGAATGGAGATTGTTGTGAATTCTGTGGCTGAGTTCACTTCTGTGGTCACAAGTGGTATTGCAGTCTCTGGGCTTCCTCCCTCAGGTGTTTTGGTGAGCTCGTTGGCTGCCTTGCTATTTAGCTCCACCTGAGTCTGTCTTCCTTGCTCCTTGTCAATGTTCCAGTGTTGGATCTGAGCTACTGCATCTTTCCTTGGGCCTGCTGCTCTGCTAGATAAGTGCTTCTAGTTTGTTTTCTGTTTTTTTTCTGTCCAGCTTGCTATTGTCTTTTGCTGGAAGCTCTGAGAAGCAGAGGGGTGCACCGCCGTGCTGTTAGTTCGGCACGGTGGGTCTTTTTGCCCCTTTGCGTGGTTTTCGTTTTAGGGTTTTTTGTAGACTGCATAGTTCTCTTTGCTATCCTCGCTCTGTCTAGAATATCGGGCCTCACTTTGCTGAATCTATTTCATTCCTACGTTTGTCTTTTCATCTTGCTAACAGTCATTATATGTGGGGGGCTGCCTATTCCTTTGGGGTATTTCTCTGAGGTAAGTCAGGCTTGTATTTCTATCTTCAGGCTAGTCAGCTCCTCAGGCAGTGCCGAGTTGCATAGGTAGTTGTTAGGCGCAATCCACTGCTGCTTATAGTTGTGTGAGGATAGATCAGGTACTGCAGTCTACAGAGATTCCACGTCTCAGAGCTCGTCCTATTGTTTTTGGTTATTGCCAGATCTCTGTATGTGCGCTGATTACTGCACGCTGTGTTGCCTGATTGCCAGCCATAACAGTACAAGGAGCCACACCAATGATTCCCAATAGAGGGAAAAAAGAAATCCTGACATCATTTTTTTTTCTTAGCTCTGTCTTCAGTCTTTTTTTCCCCCTAGACATTAGAGTGCTTCAGGACACAGCTGTGGACATGGATATTCAGGCTCTGTGCTCCTCAATGGATAATCTCGTTGTAAATGTACAAAAGATTCAAGATACTATTGATCAGAAATCGATGCTAGAACCAAGAATTCCGATTCCTGATTTGTTTTTTGGTGACAGAACTAAGTTCCTGAGCTTCAGAAATAATTGTAAGCTATTTTTGGCCTTGAAACCTCATTCTTCTGGTAATCCTATTCAACAGGTTTTGATTATTATTTCTTTTTTGCGCGGCGACCCACAGGACTGGGCGTTTTCTCTTGCACCAGGAGATTCTGCATTGAGTAATGTTGATGCATTTTTCCTGGCGCTCGGATTGCTTTACGATGAGCCTAATTCAGTGGATCAGGCTGAGAAAAATCTGCTGGCTTTATGCCAGGGTCAGGATGATGTAGAAGTATATTGTCAGAAATTTAGGAAATGGTCAGTACTCACTCTGTGGAATGAATCTGCACTAGCGGCTTTGTTCAGAAAGGGTCTCTCTGAAGCTCTTAAGGATGTAATGGTGGGATTTCCTATGCCTGCTGGTTTGAATGAGTCTATGTCCTTGGCCATTCAGATCGGTCGTCGCTTGCGCGAGCGTAAATCTGTGCACCATCTGGCGGTACTGCCTGAGAGTAAACCTGAGCCTATGCAGTGCGACAGGACTATGACTAAAGTAGAACGGCAAGAACACAGACGTCTGAACAGACTGTGTTTCTATTGTGGTGATTCTACTCATGCTATTTCTAATTGTCCTAAACGCACTAGGCGGTTCGATAGCTCTGCCGTTATTGGTACTGTACAGTCCAAATTCCTTTTGTCCATTACCTTAATGTGCTCTTTGTCATCGTATTCTGTCATGGCGTTTGTGGATTCAGGCGCTGCCCTGAATCTGATGGATTTGGATTATGCTAAACGTTGTGGATTTTTCTTGGAGCCTTTGCGGTGTCCTATTCCGTTGAGAGGAATTGATGCTACCCCTTTGGCCAAGAATAAGCCTCAGTACTGGGCCCAGCTGACCATGTGCATGGCTCCTGCACATCAGGAAGTTATTCGCTTTCTGGTACTGCATAATTTGCATGATGTGGTCGTGTTGGGGTTGCCATGGCTACAAACCCATAATCCAGTATTGGATTGGAACTCTATGTCGGTAACCAGCTGGGGTTGTCAGGGAGTACATGGTGATGTTCCATTTTTGTCTATTTCGTCATCCATTCCTTCTGACATCCCAGAGTTCTTGTCGGACTTTCAGGATGTATTTGAAGAGTCCAAGTCTGATGCCCTACCTCCGCATAGGAATTGTGATTGTGCTATCGATTTGATTCCTGGTAGTAAATTCCCTAAGGGTCGTTTATTTAATTTGTCCGTACCTGAACACACCGCTATGCGCAGTTATGTGAAGGAGTCCCTGGAGAAGGGACATATTCGCCCATCGTCGTCACCATTGGGAGCAGGGTTCTTTTTTGTAGCCAAGAAGGATGGTTCGCTAAGACCGTGTATTGATTACCGCCTTCTTAATAAGATCACTGTTAAGTTTCAGTATCCCTTGCCATTGATTTCTGACTTGTTTGCTCGGATTAAGGGGGCTAGTTGGTTTACTAAGATTGATCTTCGTGGTGCGTATAATCTGGTGAGAATCAGGCAGGGAGATGAATGGAAAACGGCATTTAATACGCCCGAGGGTCATTTTGAGTATCTGGTGATGCCGTTCGGACTTGCCAATGCTCCATCTGTTTTTCAGTCTTTTATGCATGACATTTTCCGTGAGTATCTGGATAAATTCTTGATTGTTTACTTGGATGACATTTTGATCTTCTCAGATGATTGGGAGTCTCATGTGAAGCAAGTCAGAATGGTTTTCCAGGTACTGCGTGCTAATTCCTTGTTCGTGAAGGGATCAAAGTGTCTCTTCGGTGTGCAGAAAGTTTCATTTTTGGGGTTCATCTTTTCCCCTTCTACTATCGAGATGGATCCGGTTAAGGTTCAGGCCATCCAGGATTGGACTCAGCCGACATCTCTAAAAAGTCTGCAGAAATTCCTGGGCTTTGCTAATTTTTATCGTCGCTTCATCTGTAATTTTTCTAGCATTGCCAGACCATTGACCGATTTGACCAAGAAGGGTGCTGATTTGGTTAATTGGTCTTCTGCTGCCGTGGAAGCTTTTCAGGAGTTGAAGCGTCGTTTTTGCTGTGCCCCTGTGTTGTGTCAACCTGATGTTTCTCTTCCGTTCCAGGTCGAGGTTGATGCTTCTGAGATTGGTGCAGGGGCGGTTTTGTCACAGAGAGGTTCTGGTTGCTCAGTGTTCAAACCATGTGCTTTCTTTTCCAGGAAATTTTCTGCTGCTGAGCGTAATTATGATGTGGGCAACCGAGAGTTGCTGGCCATGAAGTGGGCATTCGAGGAGTGGCGTCATTGGCTTGAGGGTGCTAAGCATCGCGTGGTGGTATTGACTGATCATAAGAACTTGACTTATCTCGAGTCTGCCAAGCGCTTGAATCCTAGACAGGCCCGTTGGTCGTTATTTTTTGCTCGTTTTGATTTTGTGATTTCATACCTTCCGGGCTCTAAAAATGTGAAGGCGGATGCTCTGTCTAGGAGTTTTGTGCCCGACTCTCCGGGGTTATCTGAGCCGGCGAGTATCCTCAAGGAAGGAGTCATTGTGTCTGCCATCTCCCCTGATTTGCGGAGAGTGTTGCAGAAATTTCAGGCTAATAAACCTGATCGCTGTCCGGCCGAGAAACTGTTCGTCCCTGATAGGTGGACTAGTAAAGTTATCTCTGAACTTCATTGTTCGGTGCTGGCCGGTCATCCAGGAATCTTTGGTACCAGGGAGTTGGTTGCTAGATCCTTCTGGTGGCCATCTCTGTCACGGGATGTGCGTGCTTTTGTGCAGTCCTGTGGAATTTGTGCTAGGGCTAAGCCCTGCTGTTCACGTGCCAGTGGGTTGCTTTTGCCCTTGCCGGTCCCGAAGAGGCCTTGGACACATATTTCGATGGATTTCATTTCTGACCTTCCCGTTTCTCAAAAAATGTCGGTCATTTGGGTGGTCTGTGATCGCTTTTCTAAAATGGTCCATCTGGTGCCCTTGGTTAAATTGCCTTCCTCCTCTGATTTGGTGCCTTTGTTCTTCCAGCATGTGGTTCGTTTACATGGCATTCCTGAGAATATTGTTTCTGACAGAGGTTCCCAGTTTGTCTCGAGGTTCTGGCGAGCCTTTTGTGGTAGGATGGGCATTGACCTATCTTTCTCCTCGGCCTTCCATCCTCAGACTAATGGCCAGACCGAACGAACCAATCAGACCTTGGAAACATATCTGAGATGTTTTGTTTCCGCTGACCAGGATGATTGGGTGTCATTTTTGCCGTTGGCTGAGTTCGCCCTTAATAATCGGGCCAGCTCGGCTACCTTGGTCTCTCCATTTTTCTGCAATTCTGGGTTCCATCCTCGTTTCTCTTCAGGACAGGTTGAGTCTTCGGACTGTCCTGGTGTGGATTCTGTGGTGGACAGGTTGCAGCAGATCTGGACTCAGGTAGTGGACAATTTGACCTTGTCCCAGGAGAAGGCTCAGCTTTTCGCTAATCGCAGACGCCGTGTGGGACCCCGACTTCGTGTTGGGGATTTGGTTTGGTTATCTTCTCGTCATATTCCTATGAAGGTTTCCTCTCCTAAATTTAAACCTCGTTTTATTGGTCCGTATAGGATTTCTGAGATTCTCAATCCGGTGTCTTTTCGTCTGACCCTCCCAGACTCCTTTTCCATACATAATGTATTCCATAGGTCGTTGTTGAGGAGATACGTGGCACCTATGGTTCCATCTGTGGAGCCTCCTGCCCCTGTTTTGGTGGAGGGGGAATTGGAGTATATTGTGGAGAAGATTTTGGATTCTCGTGTCTCTAGACGGAAACTCCAGTATCTGGTCAAATGGAAGGGTTATGCTCAGGAAGATAATTCCTGGGTTTTTGCCTCTGATGTCCATGCCCCAGATCTTGTTCGTGCCTTTCATGTGGCTCATCCTGGTCGGCCTGGGGGTTCTGGTGAGGGTTCGGTGACCCCTCCTCAAGGGGGGGGTACTGTTGTGAATTCTGTGGCTGAGTTCACTTCTGTGGTCACAAGTGGTATTGCAGTCTCTGGGCTTCCTCCCTCAGGTGTTTTGGTGAGCTCGTTGGCTGCCTTGCTATTTAGCTCCACCTGAGTCTGTCTTCCTTGCTCCTTGTCAATGTTCCAGTGTTGGATCTGAGCTACTGCATCTTTCCTTGGGCCTGCTGCTCTGCTAGATAAGTGCTTCTAGTTTGTTTTCTGTTTTTTTTCTGTCCAGCTTGCTATTGTCTTTTGCTGGAAGCTCTGAGAAGCAGAGGGGTGCACCGCCGTGCTGTTAGTTCGGCACGGTGGGTCTTTTTGCCCCTTTGCGTGGTTTTCGTTTTAGGGTTTTTTGTAGACTGCATAGTTCTCTTTGCTATCCTCGCTCTGTCTAGAATATCGGGCCTCACTTTGCTGAATCTATTTCATTCCTACGTTTGTCTTTTCATCTTGCTAACAGTCATTATATGTGGGGGGCTGCCTATTCCTTTGGGGTATTTCTCTGAGGTAAGTCAGGCTTGTATTTCTATCTTCAGGCTAGTCAGCTCCTCAGGCAGTGCCGAGTTGCATAGGTAGTTGTTAGGCGCAATCCAATGCTGCTTATAGTTGTGTGAGGATAGATCAGGTACTGCAGTCTACAGAGATTCCACGTCTCAGAGCTCGTCCTATTGTTTTTGGTTATTGCCAGATCTCTGTATGTGCGCTGATTACTGCACGCTGTGTTGCCTGATTGCCAGCCATAACAGGAGATATAAGGGGAAGTATGGAGACACAGGGAAGTATGGAGACATGGGGAAGTATGGAGACACAGGGGGAAGTATGGAGACACAGGGGGAAGTATGGAGACATGGGGGGAAGTATGGAGACACAGTGGGGAGTATGAAGACACAGGAAAGAATGGAGAAACAAGGGGCAAAATGGAGACACGGAAGAATGGAGATACATGGGGAAGAATGAAGATACAGGGGGAAGGATGGAGACAAGGTGAAGTATGGAGACATAGGGAAATATGAAGACACAGGGGGCAGAATGGAGACACAGGGGGCAAGAATGGAGACACAGGGGGCAAGAATGGAGACACAGGGGGCAAGAATGGAGACACGGGGAAGTATGGAGACATGGGGAAATATGGAGACACGGGGCAGAATGGAGACATGGGGAAAGAATGGAGATATAAGGGGAAGTATGGAGACACAGGGAAGTATGGAGACATGGGGAAGTATGGAGACACATGGGGAAGTATGGAGACACAGGGGGAAGTATGGAGACACAGGGGGAAGTATGGAGACATGGGGGGAAGTATGGAGACACAGTGGGGAGTATGAAGACACAGGAAAGAATGGAGAAACAAGGGGCAAAATGGAGACACGGAAGAATGGAGATACATGGGGAAGAATGGAGGTACATGGGGAAGAATGGAGATACAGGGGGAAGGATGGAGACAAGGTGAAGTATGGAGACATGGGGAAATATGAAGACACAGGGGGCAGAATGGAGACACAGGGGGCAAGAATGGAGACACAGAGGGCAAGAATGGAGACACAGGGGGCAAGAATGGAGACACAGGGGGCAAGAATGGAGACACGGGGAAGTATGGAAACACAGTGGGAAGTATGGAGACACAGGGAAGAATGGAGACACGGCAAAGAATGGAGACACGGGGAAGAATGGGAGACACGGGGGGAACAATGGAGAAACAGGGGGAAGTATGGAGACATGAGGAAATATGGAGACACGGGGCAGAATGGAGACACGGGGCAAGAATGGAGACACGGGGTAAGAATGGAGATATAAGGGTAAGTATGGAGACACAGGGGAAAGTATGGAGACACAGGAGAGAATGGAGATACAAGGGGCAAAATGAAGACACTGAAGAATGGAGATACAGGGGGAAGAATGGAGACAGTCAAATATGGAGACACAGGAGGAAATATGGAGACACAGAGGGAAGTATGGAGACACAGTGGGAAGTATGGAGACACAGTGGGAAGTATGGAGACACAGGAAAGAATGGAGATACAAGTGGCAAAATGGAGACACGGAAGAATGGAGATACAGGGGGAAGAATGGAGGTGCATGGGGAAGAATGGAGACACCGGGAAGTATGGAGACACAGTGAAGTATGGAGACACAGGAAATATGGAGACACAGGAAAGTATGGAGACATGGGGAAGTATGGAGACACAGGGGGCAAGAATGGAGACACAGGGGGCAAGAATGGAGACACGGGGCAAGAATGGAGACACGGGGCAAGAATGGAGACACAGGAGGAAGTATGGAGACACAGGGGGAAGTATGGAGACACAGGGGGCAGAATGGAGACATGGAAGAATGGAGATACAGGGGGAAGAATGGAGGTACATTGGGAAGAATGGAGACATTGGCCAGGATGGGAGATACAGGGGGCAGGATGGGAGATACGGAGGGAAGGATGGGAGATACAGAAGGAAGAATGAGATACAGGGGGCAGAATGGAGACATGGGGCAAGAATGGAGACACGGGGCAAGAATGGAGATACAAGGGAAAGTATGAAGACACAGGGAGCAAGAATGGAGAAACAGGGGGAAATATCGAGATAGATGGGGCAGGATGGAGACACATGGTGCAGGATCATGGGCAGGATGGATACAATGGAGACAAATAGGGCAGATGGGGCTCGGTCACGGGATAGATGGGGCAGGATCATGGGACAGATGGGGCAGGATTACAGGACAGATGGGGCAGGATCACAGGACAGATGAGGCAGGATTGGACATCCCATGAGTGCAGAATGGCTACTCATAAGGGCAGGATGGAAGACAATATGGGGCCAGGATGGGAGAACATATGGCTGGAGCCAGGTATAAGACACACGGGGGCCAGGATGGGGGATGTTATTACCATAAGAGCTAATTAAGGGATATTATTACTGCAGTCATGTATTTATTTTATTTTTTGAGGATACTGTTTTAAATGCTGGAAGTGGTCCTGTTACTGTGCAGAGCGACACTATGCTGCCTATTTTTCTTCATCTGGTGTAGTTTAGAAGTTGGTAAAAAATTAAGTAATGCGTTCTGCAAGCAGAGCTCTAGCTAACTGATATTTCCTGCAGAGATAAGCCCTGGCTGGAAGAGATGGCAGTCTGTGCTGGATGAAGATGAAAAACAAAGATGAAGGACTTCACCTAGAGACTTCACTGGAGAGTCAGTGTGTTACCTGTATACCTGTACACTGACACTATGCACTGTATACTATATACAAGCGGTCCTGTGTACAATGTCACCAGTGATCACTGTATTACCTTTACACTGACACTATATACAGAGCTCCTGTGTATAATGTCATTGATCACAGTATAACCTGTACAATATATACAGTTCTCATGTGTATGTCACTGTTGATCAATGTATTACCTGTACACTAATACTGTATACAGAACTCCTGTGTATAATGTCACCGGTGATCACTCTATTACCTGTGCACTGACACTATATACAGAGCTCCTGTGTATAAAGTCACTAGCGATCACTGTGGTACCTCTACACAGACATTGCATACTAAGTACAGATCTCCTGTGTATAATGGCACTTATGGTGATATTGGTATTGTGTTTTTTTTATTTTTTATTAATGATCAGTATTGTAGTATTCAATCACTATGTGGTGGTAATATGTTGTCCGGCCAAGGTGTGGCAGTATTTGTTCTTTGTATTTGCTATTATTTGGTCACTATGTGGTGGTTATATGTGGTCTGGTCGTAGTGTGGTGGTATTTGTTCCTTGTATGTGGTATTATTGGTCACCGTGTGGTGGTAATATGTGATCTGGACATGGTGCAGTGGTATTTGTCCCTTGTATGTGATATTATTTGGTCACTGTGGTGGTAATATGTGGTGTGGACATGGTGTGGCAGTATTTGTTTCTTGTATGTGATATTATAGGTCTCTATGTGGTGGTAATATGGTGTATGGTCATGATGCAGTGGTACTTGTCCCTTGTATATGATATTATTCGTCATTTTAAAAATTGAAAAATAAAAATATACCTAAGTTTATTGGATATTTTAACAAATGATTAATAGGATAGAGTAGAGTAGAGCTTGGCCAAAAGAGTCTACCTTGTCGTGGTGGAGGCTTAAAAAATCTCTTGGCCAAAACAAAAGCTGCTGGCTTTATGTATGATCTGGTGATGAGAACATTTAGGCCGGGATCACACATGCGAGAAACACGGCCGAGCCTCGCATGTTAATACCCGGCACTGCACCTGGCTCTCAGAAACAGAGCATGCGGCCGCATAGCAATATATGCAGACGCATGCTCTGTTCCAGAGTGCTGGGTGCAGTGTCAGTTATTAACATGCGAGACTCGGCCGTTTTTCTCACATGTGTGATCCCGGCCTCAATGTGTGATTGGTGAGAAGTGGCGTTTTTCCAAGAGAGAGCGGTGGAGCTGTAGACAGTTCAAGGGGTGGAGGCATTGCTGTGGTGGAGCCTGGGCGGAGTCTCGGGTGGGCCCTGAAAATTTTGCCAGTATGGGACCCCGAAATTCCTAGTGGCAGCCCTGATTGTGCATAAGTGGCTATTCATATAGCATACAAAATATAATATCTGCCTTCGGTATCAAAATATTCAGATTCCAACTTAAACAATACTGAGTATTTTATGATTGTAATCACCACTGCGTGTTTCTTTTCGTTTAAGGAGTTAATGATATAAGGATAATTTTTATGGATTAATTTGGGGTGTTTTTTTCCCTCCTTAATATTGTATCTTGTATACAAATTATGCCTGCATTACTATTTTTAATTTCCTTCCAAGTCAAGCACTGGAGCTTGATCTTCTGCTGCCTACTGTTAGAATCTATTTCGTTTTCACCATCCGCCATCTTGTTGTGGTTTTCAGGCTGCTGGTCTTTTTCCTCTGGTGCTGGGTTTGTCCTAGGTCAGGTGATTGTATCACCCTTTATTACCCAGCACCTGCCTCCCAGTCCTTGCTGGACAACAGTATTAATCCTTTAGTGTCCTAGCTTGGTGCCTTGAGCTTCCTGTGTATTATATTGTGCAGTTCTGGGATCTCTAGTTCTGCCAGTTTTGTTTTTGGTTTTCCATTCGTTTCTGCAGCTTACTCTATTTTCCTACTAGGAGGTTACCTGTTTTTGTTCCCAGTCCCTAGATCGTTCAGGGATACCCTTCCCCCTACCTGTAGGTCTTCGCTTGAGTTTAGTCTAGGAAAAGTCGGTGGGTCTATTCACAAAGAAAAGGTTGCCCACTCCATCGTGGGGTTTCAGCCTAGTCGTAGTACAGGGTCAGCTTTTCCCCCTAGTCCTGAGTTGCAGATCCATAACACCTACTCCATCAGCACCCCGCCACACCTCCAGTATAATCCTTGTGACAGATTGTCCATAATATTTAGACAAGGGCTACAAAGCAAGTCCTAGACAAGTTGTGTTACCAAAACACTTTTACGATACAAGGCCTCTAAGGGTTGCTTTCATTACCAAGTTTAGAAGTGCAATTTGGGTTTAAAAATATCCAAATGCCAGATGCGTTATTTCACATGAGACCTGCATTGAAGCCAAGAGTGTGGTATTTTTTGCAACTTTTGTATTAGGGTAACTAATCTATCACAAAGCAGTTCTATTAACAATTATTAGAAGAAATGCAGCACATCGATCTTCACAAATACCTTTATTTATATAAACCAGAATAACATTTTGAATGCACTCTATATTCAGACTCATTCAGATGTCTGATTTTCGCATACGAGTGCTTTCTGTGGTTTTCATGGATAGCACTCGTACCTGTGATAGTCTATTTACTTGTTTTTACATTTTCTGCAGATTGTGGAACCATGTCCAATTTTGATCCAAAGATCAGATCAAAATCAGCAATAAAAGTCGATGGGCCCATGAAAAAATCAAACCACACTCGGATGACATCCAATTACAATCCGATATCCACGGATTGTCGCAAAGAAGAAACTGTTTTTTCTCCATGTACGAGAAAAACAGATGACACTCGGACTACTCTTTGATCAAACTGTGATCTATGTGTGATCAAAATAATCGGTCTGTCTTTCTCGTATGTGAGAAATACGGACATCTGAATGATGCCTTAGGAGGAGGGATGATCAAACTCGAACTGGAAAGTTAAGGGTCCGTACTGAACACCTAGTGTACATTACCGAACCCTAAACAGAGAATTTTTACAGTATGTCCTTTTTCCTTTTCGGGTTTGCCAGTCTAATAAAGCTTGTTAAAACAGCACAGTCAGTCAACAGGCTTGTAAACTGTGGGCACTTCCGGAGCCATCACAGCCATGTCAAGTATTTGCATGGCTGTAATTGGATGGCACAGCATGAGACCTGGCCTGTATAAAGGCCAGAACATGAGTGCCGCTGCTATTATACTTTCATTATTGTAGGCAGGGCCGGTGTCAGCACCCGGCATACCCGGGCAAATGACGGGGCCCTGGTGAGACAGGAGGGCCCATTCAGGGCCGGCGTTAAGGGCAGGCAGCTGCCAGTGCCTAGGACCACCGCTCCCCCAGGGGCCCTCAGCTAGCGGCACATCACGGAGCTGACTCGGCAGGGGAGGGGGAGCGGCCGGGGGTTGTCTAATTATACTCACTCCTGGCGGCTGGTGCGGTCCCTGCAGGTCCCCGACTCCCCAGCTTCCTCCTGTACTGAGCGGTCACTTGGTACCGCTCATTACAGTAATGAATATGCGGCTCCACCTTCCATAAGGGTGGAGCCGCATATTCATTACTGTAATGAGTGGTAACGGTGACCACTCAATACAGGAAGAAGCTGCTGGCGCCGGGAAGCATGGACTGCACAGCACCAGGAGCAGGTGAGTATAACAGGGAGGGGAGCGCTGCGCGATATTCACCTGCTCCTCGTTCCAGCCGCCACTCTGTCTTCCACGTCCTCTGCAGTGACGCTTAGGTCAGAGGGCGTGGTGATGTGGTTAGTGCGCGCCCTCTGCCTGAGCGTCAGTGCAGAAGACGCTAAAGAAGATGGAGCGGCGGCTGGAACGAGGACAGGTGAATATTGAATGTGCCGGTGGCCTGAGTGACGGAGAGGTGAGTATGTGATTTTTTTTTTATCACAGCAACAACAAATGGGGCAAGTGTCTGTATGGAGCATCTTATGGGGCAATAACGTTTGTGCAGCACTATATGGGGCAAGTGTCTGTATGGGGCCATAATGTTTGTGCAGCACAATATGGGGCAAGTGTCTCTATATACTACATGGCTGTTCTATATACTACGTGGGCCGTGTTATATACTACGTGGGCTGTTATATGCTACGTGGGTTGTGCTATATACTAGATGGCTGTTCTATAAACTACGTGGGCCGTGTTATATACTATGTGGCTGTGCTATATACTATGTGGCTGTGTTATATGCTATGTGGGCTGTTATATACTACATGGCTGTGTTTATATGCGATCATGATTTGTGGTATGTGTTAAAGGGGGGGCCCACTGAGACTCTTTCGCCCGGGGCCCTCAAAAACCTGGAGCCGGCCCTGATTGTAGGGATAGGATGCAGCTGGAGTGAGGGACAGATTCTGACTGGGCACTCTGCAAAAAAATGCTGTGTGTACTCGGCAACCCATATCTGTGTTAGTAGTGTGCTAAAAGCTGCTGTATGTACTCTGCATGCCCACCAGTGGAAATACTAACCTTTAACACCTTACCGGCATCGGGTGTAACAGTACGCTGATGTTGGTATCCCTCCTTTTGATGTGGGCTCTGGCAGTGAGCCCACATCTTTTCTGGGATGTGTCAGCTGTTTTGAACAGCTGACATGTGCCCGCAATAGCCGTGGGTGGAATTACGATCCACCCGCCAATATTAACTAGTTAAATGCCGCTGTCAAATGCTGACAGCGGCATTTAAATAACGCTTCTGGCAATCGCGCCAGAGATACGCACACCGGTGACTTGCGTCACCTGATCGCAGGTCAACAGTGTGTCGGCATGGCAACTCGAGGTCTCCTGGAGACCTCTATGGTTGTCAATACAAGATTGCAGTGAGCGCAACCCAGTGGACGCCGCTCATAGCAAATCAGCAATTCTATACATAGAGGCGATCTGACGATCTGCCTCTATGTAGCAGAGCCAATCGGGCTATGGCAGCTTCTACTCTCCTATGGAGACTATTGAAGCATGTGTGGTGCCCCAGGGTCCTGGTCGTCACAGTGACATTGCTATCCTTACGGGGAAAGTGATGTTATGCTTACGCTTGGAATCGATGAAGGATATCTCTTTATCAGGTAATCGCAATGCACACAACATGTTTACACTCCAGACCACAAGGGGGAGCTTTTGATCCTATTCCTAGGTGACTCCCTGTTAGGGCTAGCGGAGCGCACCAAATAATTAGAGAAAAGGAATAAGGTGCGTTCGCAGCCCGTGGGTCCACCATGCAGAGATGGTACCTGCAGCTAAGCAATGATGGACTATATGGCGGTACAATGAGGATACACACGGGTTAGCTTTACCCTGTGTGGAAGAAGCGAACCCTGTTGCGTCACAGGGCCGCAGTACCGCACGTAACAAAACTAATAATTAAATAGCACGAGAGTGCGAGCTGTGCCGTACTGGTCGGACGCCACTAACCACCCAGACATGGGCTAAAGAAGCGCTCTAATGGTGCGTGGCGCCGTACTGGTAGTCACAGCAGTAGACGCTGTTTCGTGTGACTGTTTACGTGAACATAAAGACACAGATGATTGGCCTCGGGGAGACCAAAACATCCAACACTGCGGAGACACCATCACGTGTTTCTCAACGCAGTGATTCCAGAACACTGCCCCCATCCCTTATGGGAAATATGCAGATGCATGTAAAGAAGCTGCGGAGACACCATCACGTGTTTCTCGATGCAAGCAGTGAATAGCCAGGCCTTTCCCCGGGAAGGAACAACCACGGGAAGGGCAGCATCCTATGAAGGAAAGCCACCTATGCCAAGCATGGTATCCATCCACAGACAGCTGTTTCGGGGTGTTTGCTCCTCATCAGTGTGGAGTAGGAATCTGGCTATTAGGAGCAGTGCCTAGTAAAAAGGCTATAAAGGCACAGATGATTGGCCTCGGGGAGACCAAAACATCCAACACTGCGGAGACACCATCACGTGTTTTGAACAGCTGACATGTGCCCGCAATAGCCGTGGGTGGAATTACGATCCACCCGCCAATATTAACTAGTTAAATGCCGCTGTCAAATGCTGACAGCGGCATTTAAATAACGCTTCTGGCAATCGCGCCAGAGATACGCTCTTTATTATTATTAGTGAATAGCCAGGCCTTTCCCCGGGAAGGAACAACCACGGGAAGGGCAGCATCCTATCCCGGGGAAAGGCCTGGCTATTCACTGCTTGCGTCGAGAAACACGTGATGGTGTCTCCGCAGCTTCTTTACATGCATCTGCATATTTCCCATAAGGGATGGGGGCAGTGTTCTGAAATCACTGCGTTGAGAAACACGTGATGGTGTCTCCGCAGTGTTGGATGTTTTGGTCTCCCCGAGGCCAATCATCTGTGCCTTTGTAGCCTTTTTACTAGGCACTGCTCCTAATAGCCAGATTCCTACTCCACACTGATGAGGGGCAAACACCCCGAAACAGCTGTCTGGAGTGAGGTTTTCTGGAGCAATCCAGACTCTTTTGCAGAGAATTCTGTTTTTTTCTGTGGTCATTTGTACCGACAGCTTTGAAGATGAGTTATGTGAAGAACACCATCCGAGTGACGTTGGAGCCATCTATCCGGGCAAGGAACAGCGTGGTCTTTATTGTACGTGACCTTATTGAGGAAAAGGCTGGAGGAAAGCGGGAGAACATCTATAGCATCAATGAGTTCCCTAATCAAGGTAACTACGATGTTACTTTTATGTCGGAGCATTATTGCCTGAATGTCTATGAGTGGTTTCGGAATCATGCCGGAGATCCCTGTTTGAAGGGAGTCAAATGTGAACCACTGTTTGGTCTTCAGGAAAGGCAGGTGACTATCACTGTCTATAACCCCTTTACTGAACCTGCATTGTTGGAGAGCTTCCTCTCACAGTATTGTGACTTTGTTTCAAAGGGAGAGAAGCAAGTGAACTGTTTAGGAATCTTCAATTGTCGATACAAATATCGTGTAAAGTTCAGAAGAGATCCTGGCAGTGTGGGTGGGTTCAGACACCCTCCGGCAAACTTCTCTGTGGCAGGGCATAGGGGTTTCCTCACGTACCCTGGGCAGCCTCTGTTTTGCAGGAGATGTTTCTCTTTTGGACATGTCCAGGCAGACTGCCAGAAGGGGCAGTGTTGCCGAAACTGCAAGAAGGAGGGGCATATGGCTGGTGATTGCCCGATGGCTAAGACCTGTGATGTGTGTGGTAGTAGTGACCACATGTATAAGGATTGTCCGTGGAGGGCGCCTAGACGCTCAGAGAGTGAATGGAGAGAGGAGGAGGAGAGAAGGAGGAGGTTGGCGACTATCAGGAAGGAAACTGAAAGAATGGAGAGAGAGGAAAGGAGGGAGAGGGAGAGGGAAAGACGCTCTGTGACTCCAGATGACATTGTGCTAGCACCCCGTGGTACTATGAGTGATGCACAGAAGGAAGATAAGGAGTTTTGGTTGGCGGCAAAAAAAGTAGAGAAGGGGTTTAATAAGGAAGATCAGGAAGAAGATGAGGAAGAAGATGATGACTCTACTGTGCCTGAAATGTTTTCTCTTGAGGAAGCAATGGATGCAACGGAGGAAGACGTGCATATTTCTGAAGCTGAGAGCCCTGTGCACCCCTCAGATCCTCAGAATATTAGAGGGCTTTCTTCAGATCAGGACAGGGGTGCGAATAAGTGTCAAAGGGAGGAGGATGGGGAAAGTGATGAGGCATGCAGTAGTATGCCTAAGAGGAAAATTGGGCCAGCTAAAAAAAAATGGAGTGAGCACGAAGGGGTTAGTGGTTCAGAGACTTGCTGTTCAGTCCAAATGGCAGAGGAGGACAATGGTGATACTGGGTAAAATGAAAGCTCAGTGGATCTGTTTTTTTTTTCTCTCCTTTCTGTGAGTCTTGACCTTTGTCAAGGGCTTTTTGTGTAATGTGTGTAGTTTTGTGGTAATTTTTGCATTGTTTTTTTGTTTTTATAGTATGGGTTTTTCTATAGTTTCTCAAAATGTGAGAGTTTTTAAGAAAGCGAGGAGGAGAGCAGCAATTTTGGATTTTTTAGCTATGCAGAGTGCATCTATTTTTTGTTTGCAAGAATGTGGGATTGTGGATGGTGTGAAAGGGGATGAGTGGTCTTATGGTGCGTCTGTGTGGTCTGGTAGTGCAAATAATAGAAATGATGGTGTGGGTATTTTAGTTAAGGGGCAGGAGGTTGTTTTGAATAATTATTTGGTGGTGGAGGTGGGGAGGTGTATCTTAGCAAATTTTGAATATAAAAATGCTAAGTTTTGTGTTATCAATATTTATGCGCCAGTAGAAAAAAATGAGCGTAAGTTATTATTTGAAAAAGTGAAGCTTTTTGTTCCAGGAAGAGTGCCTGTGGTGATTGTGGGTGATATGAATTGTGATGTGGGGGGAGTGAATGTGGATGTGTCTGGAAAAGTTTTGCTGGAGTTAGTTACTGACTTTGATTTGAGTGATATGCAGCGTGTGTGTAAGGTTAACCCTTTGTTAGATACCTTTTTTTCTGATAGTGGAAGAGCACAGTCCAGGTTGGATTATTGTTTTATTTCTAAAAATATTATTCCTGTTGGATATAAGCAGGATAGGGTCGTTTTTTCGGACCATGTTTGTGTGTTGTGCGAGTTAGATATTAATGTTAGTGGTGTGTTTGGAAAGGGTTTGTGGAAATTAAATGTGAAATTGTTGGAAAATGAAGCTGTGAGGAAGGAGTATGTGAGAAAGTATGAACAGTGGTGTAAAAGTAAGGAAAGTTTTGGGAATGTTTGTGAGTGGTGGGATTGGGTTAAGAGGCAGACAAAAAAGTTTTTTAAAAGTGTGGGGTATGAATTTGCGGCAATTAAGAGGGAAAAGTTTGTTAAGTTGAATGCCCGTTTATGTTTATTGTATAAATTGAGGGAAGGAGGAATGGAGGTGGAGGAGGGGATAAAAAAGGTTAAAAAAGAAATTAAAGAGTTTTTGGAAGAGAAAGGGAAGAGTATTATTTTTAGGGCAAAAATTGATAGAATGGAGCAAGATGAAAGGTGTTCGAGGTTTTTCTTTAAAAAGGTTTTTGGGAAAAAGCAGAGTATGGGTGTTTTGAATGCAGAGGATGGAAGAGAGGTAAGTGGGGAGGATATGTGTGAACATGTGGCTAAGTTTTATGAGGAGCTGTATGCAGTGAAGTGGAGGGATGAGGCTTTGGAGGAGGATGTACTAAGTGTATTAGAAAATAAATTGAGTGAGATGGAGAGAGAGAGAGTGATGGGTGAGGTGACAGGTGATGAGGTATGGAAGGTAATGAATAGCATGGCGTTAAATAAGACTCCAGGAGAGGATGGACTTCCTATAGAGTTTTATAGGGTGATGTGGCATGTGATTGGTAAGGATTTTGTGGATATGTGTAAGTATATGTGGTCTAGTATGGAGGTGGCTGAGAGTATGCGTGCAGGGATGGTTGTGTTAATACCTAAAAAAGGAGATTTGAAGAGTTTAAAAAATTGGAGACCGATAACGTTGTTGAATTGCGATTATAAGATCTATGCGAAAGTAATGGCGAATAGGATGCGTGATGTCATAGAGAGTGTGATTGGGGATGAACAGTGTTGTGCAGTGCCTGGGAGACGTATACATGAGTGTGTGTGTATGTTGAGAGATTGTTTGTGGGACTGTATGAGTCGGAAGAAGAGTGTATTTGTTTTGAGTTTGGACTTTGAAAAGGCGTATGATCGGTTATCACATAGTTTTTTGTTCCGGGTATTATTGAGAATGGGGTTTCCGCCTGATTTTGTTTGGAGGGTGAGGAGCTTATATAAAGACATTTATAGTTGTGTTTTGATGAATGGTTCTGTGGGTAGAAGAGTGAATGTTTTTTCAGGTGTGCGACAAGGTTGTCCTTTGTCTCCTGTGGTTTTTATTTGTGCGATTGAACCGTTGCTTTGTATGTTGAGGAAAGATAAAGTGATTAGAGGAGTACAAGTGCCAGGAGGTGGAGGGAGGGAATGGAAGGTTAGTGCTTATATGGATGACGTGTGTGTGTTGTGTGATTCAGAGTATTCTGTGAGGCGGGTGAAGTTATTAGCGTCTATTTTTTGTGGTGCGTCAGCATTTAAGGTGAATTGGGAGAAGAGTGAGTGTAAGGTTTTTGGGGGAGGGGTTTTAAGTAAGGATGTAGGAGTGAATGAGGTGACTGGGTCTATTAAGGTTTTGGGGGTGAAATTTTCAGAGAGTTTGGATGGGAAAGAAAGTTGGGATGATGCGAAAGGAAAGGTTGAGCGGAAGTTATGTTTTTGGAAGATGAGAAGTCTTTCGTTTTTTGGAAAAATCTTAGTTATTAAAAGTGTGATTTTGCCTATTTTCTTATATATTGCAGTGGTCTTTCCGCCGGGGTATATGTGTATGAGGGGGTTAAATAGGATTCTGTTTGTGTTTTTGTGGAATTCTAGAATGGAGAGGGCTAGGAGGGAGGTTTTGGTGAAACGTTTAGAAAAAGGTGGGTTGGGTTTTCCAAATCTTGAGGTGTTTTTTGGTGTAAATATTGTGGTTTTTGTGTTGAGGGTGATTAGGATGGATGGCAAGTTTTCTTGTCTGTGTAGGTTTTTGTTTGGGGCGTATTTATTTCGTTTGAAGTGGCGAGAGAGGGATCTGAGGTATCCGGTTGCTTTTGACGTGCCTAGATGGTATGTGTGGGTTTATAAATTTTTGGTGAAGTATGAGTTATGTGATGTGGATGTTAGGTTGTTGAGTAATAAGAAGGCTGTATATAGGATGATTGAATGTAGAGAGACAGAGTGTGGAATAAACATGGTAAGAGGGAATGATATAGAAAAAGTATGGAAGAAAGTGCGGTTAGACGGTATGACGAATAGGCAGAGTGAGATTGTGTGGCAGTCTTTGCATGGAGTGTTACCAGTTAGGGAATTTCAGAAGAATCGTGGGTTGGGGAGAAATGATATGTGTCCGAGAGGTGGGTGTGGTGGAAGGGAGAGTGTAATACATGTGTTTTGGAATTGTCATTATGCTAGGGAGGTGATTGGAAGAATGGGACCGTTGTGTAAAGAATTGTGTGGTGTGAGCTTGTTATCATTCGAGTTGTTCATGTTTGGCTTGGGAATGTGTGATGGAGTGAAGGAGAGAGTGTTGTGGTTAATAGTTGCATGTATAAAGGAAGTATTATGGGATGTGAGCAATGTGTATGTTTTTAAGAGAAAGGAAATTGTAGTAAAGAATAGTCTAAAAGTGATTTTGGGGAAGATGTATGTGTGTTTTCTATGGGATAAAAGAAGAAGGGGGGAGGTGGATGCCGAAGGGATTTGGAAGGTGAAGAAGTGGAGATACCTTGTAAATATGTCTTGACTTGTTTTTTCTGATGTTGTAGTAAACTGAAATTTTACGATGATGATGGGAACAGCTTTTGTGTTTTGGATTTGATGCAGCTGTTTGGGATTTTTCTTTGGTCTTGGATTTCTGGACCGTGGATTTTCCCATCTGAGGGAAGAAAAAAAAAAAAAAAAAAAAGAAACAGCTGTCTGTGGATGGATACCATGCTTGGCATAGGTGGCTTTCCTTCATAGGATGCTGCCCTTCCCGTGGTTGTTCCTTCCCGGGGAAAGGCCTGGCTATTCACTGCTTGCGTCGAGAAACACGTGATGGTGTCTCCGCAGCTTCTTTACATGCATCTGCATATTTCCCATAAGGGATGGGGGCAGTGTTCTGGAATCACTGCGTTGAGAAACACGTGATGGTGTCTCCGCAGTGTTGGATGTTTTGGTCTCCCCGAGGCCAATCATCTGTGCCTTTATAGCCTTTTTACTAGGCACTGCTCCTAATAGCCAGATTCCTACTCCACACTGATGAGGGGCAAACACCCCGAAACAGCTGTCTGTGGATGGATACCATGCTTGGCATAGGTGGCTTTCCTTCATAGGATGCTGCCCTTCCCGTGGTTGTTCCTTCCCGGGGAAAGGCCTGGCTATTCACTGCTTGCGTCGAGAAACACGTGATGGTGTCTCCGCAGCTTCTTTACATGCATCTGCATATTTCCCATAAGGGATGGGGGCAGTGTTCTGGAATCACTGCGTTGAGAAACACGTGATGGTGTCTCCGCAGTGTTGGATGTTTTGGTCTCCCCGAGGCCGATCATCTGTGCCTTTATAGCCTTTTTACTAGGCACTGCTCCTAATAGCCAGATTCCTACTCCACACTGATGAGGGGCAAAAACCCCGAAACAGCTGTCTGTGGATGGATACCATGCTTGGCATAGGTGGCTTTCCTTCATAGGATGCTGCCCTTCCCGTGGTTGTTCCTTCCCGGGGAAAGGCCTGGCTATTCACTGCTTGCGTCGAGAAACACGTGATGGTGTCTTCGCAGCTTCTTTACATGCATCTGCATATTTCCCATAAGGGATGGGGGCAGTGTTCTGGAATCACTGCGTTGAGAAACACGTGATGGTGTCTCCGCAGTGTTGGATGTTTTGGTCTCCCCGAGGCCAATCATCTGTGCCTTTATAGCCTTTTTACTAGGCACTGCTCCTAATAGCCAGATTCCTACTCCACACTGATGAGGGGCAAACACCCCGAAACAGCTGTCTGTGGATGGATACCATGCTTGGCATAGGTGGCTTTCCTTCATAGGATGCTGCCCTTCCCGTGGTTGTTCCTTCCCGGGGAAAGGCCTGGCTATTCACTGCTTGCGTCGAGAAACACGTGATGGTGTCTCCGCAGCTTCTTTACATGTTTACGTGAACAGTCATACACAAGAAATGGGTTTTTTAAGGATCGACTTGCACTCATCAACACACACAAAATTACAATTGTATACTAGCGCATGGCCATGCGGCCATGCAAACCTTTTATAGCTGCAGTATGTACAGGACCTTCCCAGCAGGACCAATGGGAGGCTGCCACAGAAGTTGAGCACCTTCAGGACCTTCCTGGAGGACCAATGGAATCTGCTGCAGTATCTGAGCATGTGACCCTCGATCTCCAATCTCCAATATATATATTCCCCAGAAAAACGGTACCCGGAATACCGAGGTTGTAAGGGACTCTGAACTGCAAGTTACCTGTCTGCCTCAATACCCAGGAGGCACAGTGACGCATAGAGCCCGGGTCATGATAGAGATCCAGTAAAAAGGCTTGAGTCACCTGTCATACGGGTTTGTGTCCTATCCTATATGGGGACAGATAAGAACTGTGAGGACCTTATCAGAAGCCATAGGCAGTAAGGGACTACAACACCACCGTGCTAGAGGAAGGCTTTTAACTCCACCTGGTAAAGTGGAACTCTGGATTCGCTTCCAAGCCGGCCGGACCCTGCCTGTACCTGTGATCTGGTGCCCTGGACTGCGGTTGCCTGAAGCCTACAGTAAGCCAGGTAAAGAGACTGCAAACCTGTGTCCTAGTTCTTTACTGCACCATTCACCATCTTCCATCTACACACCGGGAGCCCTGGGGATATACTTCACCTGTGGGAAGTTATACCATCTAGCTGCCATAACATCACAAGGACCCCTTAAAGCAGCGTCGGTCCCCACTGACCGAATACCACAGGTGGAGTCACGAACATAAACTTTATTCAATCTCCCTTTTACATGGGTGACCAGGGCCACCGACCGGGTCGCCACCACCGTGACAGCCCACTGGGAAAACACCAGACCTGGTACCGGGTACCCCACGGCCCTGGCGGGCAACTCACATGCCAAAAGTAAGAAAAATAAATAAATAAAAGTTGAAATCACTCCCTTTTCGCCCCATTCAAAATAAAACAATACAAATAAAATCAAACATACATATATTTGGTATTGCCGCGTTCAGAACCGCCAGATCTGTCAATGAAAAAAAAGGATTAACCTGATCGCTAAACAGCATGGTGAGAAAAAAAGTAAAAACGCCACAATTATGTTTTTTTTTAAATGCAATAACGGGCCATCAAAAGTACATATCTGCACCAAAATGGTATCAAGAAAAAATGGAGATGCTACGGGTCTTGGAAAATGGTGCAATTTTTTAGGTTTTTTTTAGCAAAGTTTTGAATTTTTTTTTCACCCCTTTGATAAAAAAGTGGAACGCCCCCAGTAGGGCAGTGGGGTACTCGGAGCCGGGCCCTTCGGTTCTCAAGGGGGATTTCACGGTGGATGACCCGGTCCGTGGCCCTAGGGGCGTCTGTTGTAAATTGGGGGAAGGTCTTTAAAGGGATATGTTCGTGACGCCACCTGTGGTATTCAGTCAGGGTGACAGATGGTGCTTAGGGGTCCACTGGGGTGATGTTATGGCAGCTAGATGGTATACCTTCCCACAGGTGAAGTATATCCTCAGGGCTTCCGAGAGGTATAGATAGTGGATGGTGTGAGGCGCAGTGAAGAACGAGGACACAAGGTTGCAGTCTCTTTACCTTTTTACTGAAGGCTTCAGCATCCACAGTCCAGAGCACCAGATCACAGGGAAGGTAAAGTCCAGCCGGTCTGAAGGCAAATCCAGAGTCCCCTTATCCAGGTGGAAATCAGTAGCCTTCCTCTAGCACCTAAGTGTTGTAGTCCCTTCCTGCTGAGGTTCTCGGTAAGGTCCTCACAACTATTGCAGATGTTATTTCTCTCTCTCCCCCAGATGGATAGGAACAACCCGTATGACTGGTGGCTTGAGGCTTTTTACATGGACTTTAGCACGCGCCGGCCTCCCATCGTTGCCACCGTGCCTCCTGGGTAAAGGTCAGGCAACTAATATGGAATTAGCTGTCCTGCCGGTCTCTGGAGCCAGGCCAGGAGACGATGACTACCTCGGTGTTCCGCCTACCGGATCCTGCGCCTCCGAAAGGAGGCAGCCTTTTACAGGGCAGAACTCCTTCTGGTTTCCTCTCCTTTTGGTATGACTTCGTTTCTCACTCTCTGCAACACAATTCTCCTTCAGTGTCTCTTTCTTAGGATGCTGCCACACGTCGGGCCGACGCAGCTCCGTGGCCTTCTGTCTAGGCCCTTGACAGGATCCCACCCCTGTCAGGGACTCACTACCTGAGTGGAGCTCAGATAACAGCTAACTTGGTGAAGCCCAGCTCGCTTCTGCCTCACTTCCTATCCAGACCACCAGTTTTACCTAATTGTGAAGAGTGCCCTACTAAATAGGAGCATAGCTCCCTCTGGTGGACTGGAGTGTGAAGTGTGTTGTATGGCTTGTGATACCTGGTAAAGAGATCTCCTTCATTGCCTTCAGACGTAACATCACTCCCCCTGGTGGAAGAATGACATTACTGCAACGACCAGGACCCTGGGGCGCTGCAAAAGAACCTAGACATGTTTGGTCAGTTTTAGCATTTAGTGAACCTAGCAAAAAAGCCAAACAAAAAACAAGTGTGGGATTGCACTTTTTTGCAATTTCACCGCACTTGGAATTCTTTCCCATTTTCTAGTACATAACATGGTAAAACCAATGGTGTTGTTCAAAAGTACAACTCGTCCCACAAAAAATAAGCCCTTACATGGCCATATTGATGGAAAAATAAAAAAGTTATGGCTCTGGAGCTAAAAACGAAAACACAAAACTGAAAAAAGCTCCGGGGGTTAAGGGGTTAAGCCTATGTTTGTACTCTGTATTCCCATCTGTGGGAGAACTGTCCTTTAAGCCGCTGTATGTACTTTGCACCTCCTGTCTGTGGGAGTACAGTCCTCCCCCCATCTGTGGGAGTGCTGTCCTTTAAGCCACTGTGTGTACTCTGCATCCCTCCACCTGTGGGAATACTGTTCCTATGCCAAACAAGTGATTTGACTGTACTGCTGTGTTTATATAAGTAGTGTAATAATAATTGTACTCTGCTGCATTTTTTCGTGAGTAGTGTGTGTAAAAAATAAGTGTATTCTGCAGTTTTTTGTAGCCTCTGTGTGTACTTTGCCAAAAAGCCTCTGTGGGAGTACTCTGAAAAAAGCCTCTGTGGGAAACTCTGCAAAACAGCCTGTGTGGGTTGTCTGTATCTTCCCAGCGACTTTCTAGTGAAGCCCGTGAGCTGCTTTGAATGCCACCATGATATGAACACGGTTGTTCTTAATTCTCCTCTTCCAAAACTGTCCCCTGGCAGGACATTTGTGTACCTGGCCACTGGTGGTGCAGGAACTCATCTCGAAGACATGTGTGGATGCCTGGTCTGATAATGGTGTGAATGGTCTCTGTTCCTCCTCCTCATCCACCTGTGCCACCACCTCATCAATCATCACCTAAAGCTTTGTTTTTGTAGGAGGCTGTAATGCTCACACCCAGACTGGATGGCATGAGCGAGGATTGTAGCCCCACTGTGCCACAAACCAGACTACCCGGGAGGGGCATGACTAAGCAGCTACCTTGGTGTTCACTGGAGCCTCTAGTGGTGAAGACAGGCTTGTGCAGCAGGTAGCTGCTAGGTATCACTCCAGGGCTGTGTCTGGTAGAAGCAGCTGACCCCACAGGGGGACAGAACACTAATGACAGGTGCGGGCAAGTACTGATGGGCACAACTGGTACTCTGGTGGGCATGGCTGGTGTTATGAACAGGTAATTCAGAACCACAATGGACATTGAAGTTCAGAGCACACAAAGTGACCTGACATTTACCAAAAACATAGGACGAGCTCTGAGACGTGGAAACTCTGCTGACCGCAATCCCTAATCCTATCACACCACACTAGAGGTAGCCGTGGATTGCGCCTAACGCTCCCTATGCAACTCGGCACAGCCTGAGAAACTAACTAGCCCTGAATATAAAAAAATAAGCCTACCTTGCCTCAGAGAAATTCCCCAAAGGAAAAGGCAGCCCCCCACATATAATGACTGTGAGTAGAGATGAAATACAAACACAGAGATTAAATAGATTTAGCAAAGTGAGGCCCGACTTACTGAATAGACCGAGGATAGGAAAGATAGCTTTGCGGTCAACACAAAAACCTACAAACAACCACGCAGAGGGGCAAAAAGACCCTCCGCACCGACTAACGGTACGGAGGTGCTCCCTCTGCGTCTCAGAGCTTCCAGCAAGCAAGAAAAACCAATATAGCAAGCTGGACAGAAAAAATAGCAAACAAAAAACAACACAAGCAAAACTTAGCTTATGCAGGATAGACAGGCCACAGGAACGATCCAGGAGGAAGCAAGACCAATACTAGAACATTGACTGGAGGCCAGGATCAAAGCACCAGGTGGAGTTAAATAGAGCAGCACCTAACGACTTAACCTCATACCTGAAGAAGGAAACTCAGAAGCCGCAGTACCACTCTCATCCACAGGAGGGAGCTTGGCCACAGAATTCACAACAGTACCCCCCCCTTGAGGAGGGGTCACCGAACCCTCACCAGAGCCCCCAGGCCGACTAGGATGAGCCACATGAAAGGCATGAACCAGATCGGCAGCATGGACATCAGAGGCAAAGACCCAGGAATTATCTTCCTGACCATAACCTTTCCACTTAACCAGATACTGGAGTTTCCGTCTCGAAACACGAGAATCCAAAATCTTCTCCACTATATACTCCAATTCCCCTTCAACCAAAACCGGAGCAGGAGGATCAATAGACGGAACCACAGGTGCCACGTATCTCCGCAACAATGACCTATGGAACACGTTATGGATGGAAAAAGAAGCTGGAAGAGTCAAACGAAAAGACACAGGATTAAGAACCTCAGAAATCCTATATGGACCAATGAAACGAGGCTTAAATTTAGGAGAGGAAACCTTCATAGGAATATTACGAGATGACAACCAAACCAAATCCCCAACACGAAGTCGGGGACCCACACAGCGCCTGCGGTTAGCCAAACGTTGAGCCTTCTCCTGGGACAAAGTCAGATTGTCCACTACATGAGTCCAAATCTGCTGCAACCTATCCACCACAGTATCCACACCAGGACAGTCCGAAGACTCAACCTGCCCTGAAGAGAAACGAGGGTGGAACCCAGAATTGCAGAAAAACGGCGAAACGAAAGTAGCCGAGCTGGCCTGATTATTAAGGGCGAACTCAGCCAAAGGCAAAAAGGACACCCAATCATCCTGATCAGCAGAAACAAAACATCTCAGATATGTTTCCAAGGTCTGATTGGTTCGTTCAGTCTGGCCATTTGTCTGAGGATGGAAAGCCGAGGAAAAAGAAAAATCATTGCCCATCCTAGCACAAAAGGCTCGCCAAAACCTCGAAACAAACTGGGAACCTCTGTCAGAAACGATGTTCTCTGGAATGCCATGTAAACGAACCACATGCTGGAAAAACAACGGCACCAAATCAGAGGAGGAAGGCAATTTAGACAAGGGCATCAAATGGACCATCTTAGAGAAGCGATCACAAACCAACCAAATGACCGACATTCTTTGAGAGACGGGGAGATCCGAAATAAAATCCATTGAGATATGTGTCCAAGGCCTCTTCGGGACCGGCAAGGGCAAAAGCAATCCACTGGCACGAGAACAGCAGGGCTTAGCCCGAGCACAAATCCCACAGGACTGCACAAAAGAACGCACATCCCGCGACAGAGATGGCCACCAAAAGGATCTAGCCACCAAATCTCTGGTACCAAAGATTCCAGGATGACCAGCCAACACCGAACAATGAACCTCAGAGATAACTTTATTCGTCCACCTATCAGGGACAAACAGTTTCTCCGCTGGGCAACGGTCAGGTCTATTAGCCTGAAATTTTTGCAGCACCCGCCGCAAATCAGGGGAGATGGCAGACAAAATTACCCCCTCTTTGAGAATACCCGCCGGCTCAGGAAAACCCGGAGAATTGGGCACAAAACTCCTAGACAGGGCATCCGCCTTCACATTCTTAGAGCCCGGAAGGTACGAAACCACAAAGTCAAAACGGGAGAAAAACAGCGACCAACGAGCCTGTCTAGGATTCAACCATTTGGCAGACTCGAGATAAGTCAAGTTTTTGTGATCAGTCAAGACCACCACGCGATGCTTAGCTCCTTCAAGCCAATGACGCCACTTCTCGAATGCCCACTTCATGGCTAGCAACTCTCGATTGCCAACATCCTAATTTCGCTCAGCAGGCGAAAATTTCCTGGAAAAGAAGGCGCATGGTTTCATCACCGAGCAATCAGAACTTCTCTGCGACAAAACAGCCCCTACTCCAATTTCGGAAGCATCAACCTCGACATGGAACGGAAGCGAAACATCTGGTTGGCACAACACAGGGGCAGAAGAAAAACGACGCTTCAACTCCTGAAAAGCTTCCACAGCAGCAGAAGACCAATTGACCACATCAGCACCCTTCTTGGTTAAATCAGTCAACGGTTTAGCAATGCTAGAAAAATTAGCGATGAAGCGACGATAAAAATTAGCAAAGCCCAGGAACTTCTGCAGACTCTTCAGAGATATTGGCTGAGTCCAATCATAAATAGCCTGAACTTTAACAGGGTCCATCTCGATAGTAGAAGGAGAAAAAATGAACCCCAAAAATGAAACCTTCTGAACACCAAAGAGACACTTTGACCCCTTCACAAACAAAGAATTAGCACGCAGGACCTGGAACACCATTCTGACCTGCTTCACATGAGACTCCCAATCATCCGAGAAGACCAAAATATCATCCAAGTATACAATCAGTAATTTATCCAGGTACTCTCGGAAGATGTCATGCATAAAGAACTGAAACACTGATGGAGCATTAGAAAGTCCGAATGGCATAACCAGGTACTCAAAATGGCCTTCGGCGTATTAAATGCTGTTTTCCATTCATCGCCCCGTTTAATACGCACAAGATTATACGCACCACGAAGATCTATCTTGGTAAACCAACTAGCCCCCTTAACCCAAGCAAACAAATCAGACAGCAGCGGCAAGGGGTACTGAAATTTGACCGTAATTTTATTTAGAAGGCGGTAATCAATACAAGGTCTCAGTGAACCATCCTTCTTGGCCACAAAAAAGAACCCCGCTCCCAATGGCGACGATGACGGGCGAATACGACCCTTCTCCAAAGACTCCTTCACGTAACTCCGCATAGCGGCGTGCTCAGGTACAGATAAATTAAACAGTCGACCCTTAGGAAACTTACTACCAGGAATCAAATCGATAGCACAATCACAATCCCTATGCGGAGGTAGGGCATTGGACTTGGGCTCATCGAATACATCCCGGTAATCAGACAAGAACTCTGGGACCTCAGAAGGGGTGGATGATGAGATAGACAGAAATGGAACATCACCATGTACCCCCTGACAACCCCAGCTGGACACAGACATTGATTTCCAATCTAATACTGGGTTATGGACTTGTAGCCATGGCAACCCCAACACGACCACATCATGCAAATTATGCAACACCAGAAAGCGAATATCCTCCTGGTGCGCAGGAGCCATGCACATGGTCAGCTGGGTCCAATACTGAGGCTTATTCTTGGCCAAAGGCGTAGCATCAATTCCTCTCAATGGAATAGGACACTGCAAGGGCTCCAAGACAAACCCACAGCGCCTAGCAAACTCCAAGTCCATCAAATTCAGGGCAGCACCTGAATCCACAAATGCCATGACAGAATAGGAAGACAAAGAGCAGATCAAAGTAACGGACAAAAGAAATTTCGACTGTACCGTACCAATGGTGGCAGACCTAGCGAGCCGCTTAGTGCGCTTAGGACAATCGGAGATAGCATGAGTGGAATCACCACAGTAGAAACACAGCCCATTCTGACGTCTGTGTTCCTGCCTTTCAGCTCTGGTCAAAGTCCTATCGCACTGCATAGGCTCAGGTTCATGCTCAGATAATACCGCCAAATGGTGCACAGATTTACGCTCGCGCAAGCGTCGACCGATCTGAATGGCCAAAGACATAGACTCATTCAGACCAGCAGGCATAGGAAATCCCACCATGACATCCTTAAGGGCTTCAGAGAGACCCTTTCTGAAAATAGCTGCCAGTGCACATTCATTCCATTGAGTGAGCACGGACCACTTTCTAAACTTCTGACAATAAATCTCTATCTCATCCTGACCCTGACACAGAGCCAGCAAATTTTTCTCTGCCTGATCCACTGAATTTGGTTCGTCGTACAGCAATCCGAGCGCCAGAAAAAACGCATCAATATTACATAATGCAGGATCTCCTGGCGCAAGGGAAAATGCCCAGTCTTGAGGGTCGCCACGTAATAAAGAAATAATTATCTTAACTTGTTGAACTGGGTCACCAGAGGAGCGGGGTTTCAAAGCCAGAAATAATTTACAATTATTTTTAAAATTCAAAAACTTAGCTCTATCTCCAGAAAATAACTCAGGAATAGGAATTTTAGGTTCTAACATAGGATTCTGAACCACTAAATCTTGAATATTCTGTACATTTATAGCGAGATTATCCATCAAAGAGAACAGACCTTGAATGTCCATGTCCACACCTGTGTTCTGAACCACCCTGATGTAAAGGGGAAAAGAATGTCAGAACACAGTGCAAAGAAAAAAAAAATGGTCTCAGAACTTCTCTTTTCCCTCTATTGAGAAGCATTAGTACTTTGGTCCTCCAGTACTGTTATGAACAGGTAATTCAGAACCACAATGGACATTGAAGTTCAGAGCACACAAAGTGACCTGACATTTACCAAAAACATAGGACGAGCTCTGAGACGTGGAAACTCTGCTGACCGCAATCCCTAATCCTATCACACCACACTAGAGGTAGCCGTGGATTGCGCCTAACGCTCCCTATGCAACTCGGCACAGCCTGAGAAACTAACTAGCCCTGAAGATAGAAAAATAAGCCTACCTTGCCTCAGAGAAATTCCCCAAAGGAAAAGGCAGCCCCCCACATATAATGACTGTGAGTAAAGATGAAATACAAACACAGAGATGAAATAGATTTAGCAAAGTGAGGCCCGACTTACTGAATAGACCGAGGATAGGAAAGATAGCTTTGCGGTCAACACAAAAACCTACAAACAACCACGCAGGGGGGCAAAAAGACCCTCTGCACCGACTAACGGTACGGAGGTGCTCCCTCTGCGTCTCAGAGCTTCCAGCAAGCAAGAAAAACCAATATAGCAAGCTGGACAGAAAAAATAGCAAACAAAAAACAACACAAACAAAACTTAGCTTATGCAGGATAGACAGGCCACAGGAACGATCCAGGAGGAAGCAAGACCAATACTAGAACATTGACTGGAGGCCAGGATCAAAGCACCAGGTGGAGTTAAATAGAGCAGCACCTAACGACTTAACCTCATACCTGAAGAAGGAAACTCAGAAGCCGCAGTACCACTCTCATCCACAGGAGGGAGCTTGGCCACAGAATTCACAACAGGCTGGCACACAGGCAGGCGGGTACAACTGGCAGGCAGGCATGGCTGGCATTCTGGCAGGCGGGCATAGGTGGCTCTCTGGCCGGCAGGTGGGGTACAGACAGGAGGAACAGGAACTATTTTGAGAAGTACAGGAACACTGGCAGGTACGTGTGGGATGTGGGAACTGGTAGGCACCAGTTCAGACT
This sequence comes from Ranitomeya imitator, assembly GCF_032444005.1. Classification (NCBI taxonomy): domain Eukaryota; kingdom Metazoa; phylum Chordata; class Amphibia; order Anura; family Dendrobatidae; genus Ranitomeya; species Ranitomeya imitator. The sequence goes on along the minus strand of NC_091283.1, from coordinate 577,948,653 downwards.
AGAGGCATAAAGCTTTGGGAGGCACAGGAACACAGGAAGGTATGAGTGGGATAAGGGAACTGGTAGGAACCAGTTCAGACTGGAGGGACAAAGAGCCATGGGGTGTGGAGTGGGAGCAGAGAAGAGCGGAAGGATGCGGGACGGGAGCAGAGTAGAGCGGCAGGATGCGGGACGGGAGCAGAGCAGAGCCACTTGATGCAGGACGGGAGCTTAGAAGAGCCACAGGATGCAGGACAGGAGCAGAGCAGAGCCACAGGATGCGGGATGGAAGCAGAGCCACAGGACGCGGGACGGGAGCCGAGCGCAGGATGTGGGACGGGAGCAGAGCTGCAGGATGCGGGACGGGAGCAGAGCAGAGCCACAGGATGCGGGACAGGAGCAGAGCAGAGCCACAGGATGCAGGACGGGAGCAGAGCAGAGCCACAGGATGCAGGATGGGAACAGAGCCACAGGATGCGGGACAGGATCAGAGCCGCAGGATGTGGAACGGGAGCAGAGCTGCAGGATGCGGGACGGGAGCAGAGCAGAGCCACAGGATCCAGGACGGGAGCAGAGCAGAGCTGCAGGATGTGGGACGGGAGCAGAGCAGAGCCACAGAGGATGCGGGATGGGAGCAGAGCAGAGCCACAGGATGCGGGACGGGAGCAGAGCAGAGCTGCAGGATCCGGGACGGGGGCAAAGCAGAGCTGCAGGATGCGGGATGAGAGAAGAGCAGGGAAGGCTACAGACAAGAATACAAATAGGTTTAGATATAGGACTTAATTCAGACAAGGACAGACATGGGAACAAGTTTAGGATAAAGGATTCAGGCCTGGGTATACAGCCCCCAGGGTAGAAGAAACGAGACACACAGGAAACAGGAACAGGCCTGGGTATACAGCCCCCAGGGTGGCAGAAGCGAAAAGGACAGGACCTGGCAACTCAGTTGCAGAAAGCAGACTGAGAGTGTTTGATGCTCAGGCATCTCCTTATGAGTGGAGATGCCTTAAGTACCCCATACTTTTTAGCAATAGGCTGGGGACAAATTAGGAGTGTGCACACTGTCTCTATATGACTCAGGAAGTGCTGACACCCTAAGCATACAGCCAGAAAGTATGCAGCAATCAAGGACATGAGGTTCAGAGCATGGAGCAGGCAGGGGACAGAACTCACAGCATAGCCTGGAGTGGTGAGTAAGATGGGAGATGGGAAGCCATGCAGTGATCCCGGAAGGGATGTTACAGAGGCATAGAAGTGGGATAATATCCTACCATTCAGTCAGAAATCTACAAGCCATTAACCCTCATACACTTTCAGACTCCCTACGCTCATCATTGTCCCCAATATCTTCTTTTTCCTGTCCTGATCTGGCTGTACATCACTTCAATGACACTCTTAGAAGCACCCTTGACTAGAGTTGAGCGACCTTGACCTTTTTAGAGTCGAGCCGGGTTTCGCGAAACCCGACTATCTCAAAAGTCGGGTCGAGTGAAATCGGCCGATTATGACGTAAAGTCGGGATCGACCGAAACACGAAACCCAATGCAAGTCAATGGGGCAGCATAGTCGGCAGTGAGTGGGGGCCAGGAAAACACCTAGAGTGCCCATTTTAATGTAAAAACCATCCATTCTTCTTAATGAAGCTTGTCAAGCGTAATTTACCTTATAATAATTGGAAGGCATTTGAAATTGGGGGTCATTTGGCTAAAGTTGTGTGGGGTAGGGCTGGTTCAAGTAATTAGTGGGCCCAGGAAATCTGGACCACGTCACGGCAGTGGAGCAGGGAGAGGTAAGTATTTCAACTTTGCAAGTGCTGTGATCCTGAGCAAGCAGGGGGGCCCACTTGTTGGCATTGGCACTGGCACAGGGCCCCTCAAAGTACAGCGGTGTGTTTGCACGGCGGGGGCGCCTCCCACCGGCAGCAACACTTTTGCGTACTATGAGAGGCCCTGTGCCAGTGACGTCGCCAACTAGTATTCCTCCCCCCACCTGATGAAGGAACCTGCACTTTCATCTGCACCTTCCTCTTTGTCCCCGTGTAAGGTGGTATGGTATGCGGGAAGAGCAACCTGACTTTCAGCAGGGTCACAATGTTGTTGTGTAGCATGCACGGGGAATGTTGCGTTATGGGTCAATGTACCAGCAGACTCATCTATCACTGGCTGGGCAATGGGCACGATGAAGTGGAAACACAGATATAGGCCCAAAGAATAAAGTGGGCTAAATGCAGTTCAAAATTGGTAACACAGGAATAACCAGGGGGCATTGCAGTGGAGGACAACTGGAATGAGAGGCTGACACAGAGAGTAGGGCCAAATCAGTAAGTAGTCGAAATGCAGTTCAAAATTGGCAACCGTAGTAAACAGGCGGCACAGCTTTGTTCAGTGGAGGAGAACAGCAAGGAGTGGCAGACACCGATAGTAGGCCCCAACCCAACTAGTAGGCCAAATGCAGTCTAACATTAACAACTACTTAACGAGAGCCTGAAAATGGAATTTCAGGACAGGAAACCAGGAGAACAGCAAGGAGTGGCAGACACCGATAGTAGGCCCCAAACCAACTAGTACGCCAAATGCAGTTGTTCCATTTAACCACAATTTAATGAGAGCCTGAAGATAGAAGCTCAGGAAAGGCAACCTGGGGAACACCTTGGAGTGTAACACACCATCTCTCTCCACCCCATACCCATTTTGTAGGCCTAATGCAGTGTACTTTTCTACAACTACTAAACGAGAGTCGGAAGACCGAAGCAATGGCAAGGAAACCTGGGGAACACCTTGGAGTGTAACACACCATCTCTCTCCACCCCATACCCAATTTGTAGGCCTAATGCAGTGTAGTTTCCAAGAACTACTAAACGAGAGCCGGAAGATCGAAGCTCAGGAAAGGCAACCTGGGGAACACCTTGGAGTGTAACACACCCTCTCTCTACACCCCATACCCAATTTGAAGGCCTAATGCAGCGTAGTTTCCAACAACTACTAAACGAGAGCCGGAAGATCGAAGCTCAGGAAAGGCAACCTGGGGAACACCTTGGAGTGGAACACACCCTCTCTCTACACCCCATACCCAATTTGAAGGCCTAATGCAGTGTAGTTTCCAAGAACTACTAAACGAGAGCCGGAAGATCGAAGCTCAGGAAAGGCAACCTGGGGAACACCTTGGAGTGTAACACACCCTCTCTCTACACCCCATACCCAATTTGAAGGCCTAATGCAGTGTAGTTTCCAAGAACTACTAAACGAGAGCCGGAAGATCGAAGCTCAGGAAAGGCAACCTGGGGAACACCTTGGAGTGTAACACAACGTCTCTCTACACCACGGAAGGGCTGATTCTTAGGAAGGAAGGCTGTTGGAAATAAGCATTGCGCGTCCGAGGGTGATTATATTCTTATTAGGTATATACTCACCCTCGGACGCGCCCTGCTTCTTTATTTGGAATGAATGTTTATTTGCAATGTGGTGTTGACTTTCTCTATTATTTTGGTAATTAATGATTTTATTATTTTCATTGTTTTGCATCTTCTCGGCAATAATATAAAGAAGACGCGACAGGACAACACTCGGTGGATGCCATATGTGTGTTTTCAATTGAAAAAACCTTTCAGTTAACTACTTGTAGGAGAAAGTAATTGTAGCTGGTGGCCATTTTTAGTACTGTACCAGATTTTAGTTGTGTGTTTGTTTTTAATGTTAAAATGTCTGCATTTGATATCTCTCCAGTATTTTCTTTTTTGTAAGCAAAATACTTATTTTTATATTTTCTGATGTTGGTTCCAGGGGTACACGGGCAGCAGTGCCCTGGTCAGTGTAGTAGTAGTTGAAAGAATGGACCGCAGACAGGCATCGAAGGCCTAAAATAAAAAAATTGGGCTGGCTGTAGGCAATTTTAAATTGGTTACAGGGGTACACGGGCAGCAGTGGTGTGGTCAGTGGAGGCCTAGTGGAAGGAGTCACCGCAGACAGGCATCGAAGGCCTAAAATAATAACACATGGCTGTAGGCAATTTTAAATTGGTTCCAAGGGTACACGGGCAGCAGTGGTGTGGTCAGTGGAGGCCTAGTGGAAGGAGTCACCGCTGACAGGCATCGAAGGCCTAAAATAATAACACATGGCTGTAGGCAATTTTAAATTGGTTCCAGGGGTACACGGGCAGCAGTGGTGTGGTCAGTGGAGGCCTAGTGGAAGGAGTGACCGCAGACAGGCATCGAAGGCCTAAAATAATAGCACATGGCTGTAGGCAATTTTAAATTGGTTCCAGGGGTACACGGGCAGCAGTGGTGTGGTCAGTGGAGGCCTAGTGGAAGGAGTCACCGCAGACAGGCATCGAAGGCCTAAAATAATAACACATGGCTGTAGGCAATTTTAAATTGGTTCCAGGGGTACACGGGCAGCAGTGGTGTGGTCAGTGGAGGCCTAGTGGAAGGAGTCACCGCAGACAGGCATCGAAGGCCTAAAATAATAACACATGGCTGTAGGCAATTTTAAATTGGTTCCAGGGGTACACAGGCAGCAGTGGTGTGGTCAGTGGAGGCCTAGTGGAAGGAGTGACCACAGACAGGCATCGAAGGCCTAACATAACAAAAATGTCAATACAATGCTATTGTCAGTGGCAGGCATTGAAGGATGTCAGCGCATAGACTAAACATTGGTGGAGCTGTGAGATAATTTTGCAAGTGGTAGAGCACTGTTTGAGCTGGGGTGGGGGGAAACTGTCTTGTGGCCGGCGGTACAGGCCCAGGGCCCCTCATATTACAACGGTGTGTCTGACGTTGGGTGCGCACCACCACCGCCAGAGACACTTTATTGTACTAGGAGGGACCCAGTGGCAGTGCCGTCGACCAAAAGCGGGCTCACCCACCTCTTCAGACAAACTGCACTCTCACGGGTGCTGTCGCCAAGTGTCGATACCACGGCCCCGTGTGGGGAGTTTGGCCATTTAGTGAGGTGTAAACATGTCGTATGCTGGACAATCAGGTGCTGAAAATTACGGGATTGGAAAAGGCATTCAGAATAGTCCACAGGCAAGACCTTTTCATAGGAAAGCTAGGTGTCAGCCGGGCAAGGTGGGGCAAAAGATTTCGAAATCCAGTTGTGGTTCATTTTAATGAAGGTTAGATCATCTACATTTTGGGTAGCCAGACGAGTCCTTTTTTCTGTTAGTATTGAACCTGCAGCACTGAATACTCTTTCTGATAGGACACTAGCTGCCGGGCAAGCAAGCTCCTGCAATGCATATTCTGCCAATTCTGGCCAGGTGTCTAATTTTGATGCCCAGTAATCAAATGGGAATGACGGTTGAGGGAGAACATCGATAAGGGATGAAAAATAGTTTGTAACCATACTGGACAAATGTTGTCTCCTGTCACTTTGAATTGATGCTGCAGTACCTGTCCTGTCTGCGGTCATAGCAAAATCACTCCACAACCTGGTCAGAAAACCCCTCTGGCCAACGCCACTTCTGATTTCTGCCCCTCTAACTCCTCTGGTCTGCTGGCCCCTGCAGCTCGTGTGAGAACGATCACGGGCGCTGTGTGCAGGGAATGCCAGAAGCAAACGGTCAACAAGAGTTGATTGTTTGGTTGCTAATATTAGTTCCAAGTTCTCATGTGGCATTATATTTTGCAATTTGCCTTTATAGCGAGGATCAAGGAGGCAGGCCAACCAGTAATCGTCATCATTCATCATTTTAGTTATGCGTGTGTCCCTTTTGAGGATACGTAAGGCATAATCCGCCATGTGGGCCAAAGTTCCAGTTCTCAAATCTGCGGTTGTGCTTGGTTGAGGGGCAGTTTCAGGCAAATCCACGTCACTTGTGTCCCTCCAAAAACCAGAACCCGGCCTTGCCGCGCCACCAATTTCCAGTGGCCCCGGAAAAGCTTCCTCATTAAAAATATAATCATCCCCATCATCCTCCTCGTCCTCCTCCTCCTCTTCGCCCGCTACCTCGTCCTGTACACTGCCCTGGCCAGACAATGGCTGACTGTCATCAAGGCTTTCCTCTTCCTCAGCTGCAGACGCCTGATCCTTTATGTGCGTCAAACTTTGCATCAGCAGACGCATTAGGGGGATGCTCATGCTTATTATGGCGTTGTCTGCACTAACCAGCCGTGTGCATTCCTCAAAACACTGAAGGACTTGACACATGTCTTGAATCTTCGACCACTGCACACCTGACAACTCCATGTCTGCCATCCTACTGCCTGCCCGTGTATGTGTATCCTCCCACAAAAACATAACAGCCCGCCTCTGTTCACACAGTCTCTGAAGCATGTGCAGTGTTGAGTTCCACCTTGTTGCAACGTCTATGATTAGGCGATGCTGGGGAAGGTTCAAAGAACGCTGATAGGTCTGCATACGGCTGGAGTGTACGGGCGAACGGCGGATATGTGAGCAAAGTCCACGCACTTTGAGGAGCAGGTCGGATAACCCCCGATAACTTTTCAGGAAGCACTGCACCACCAGGTTTAAGGTGTGAGCCAGGCAAGGAATGTGTTTCAGTTGGGAAAGGGAGATGGCAGCCATGAAATTCCTTCCGTTATCACTCACTACCTTGCCTGCCTCAAGATCTACAGTGCCCAGCCACGACTGCGTTTCTTTCTGCAAGAACTCGGACAGAACGTCCGCGGTGTGTCTGTTGTCGCCCAAACACTTCATAGCCAATACAGCCTGCTGACGTTTGCCAGTAGCTGCCCCATAATGGGAGACCTGGTGTGCAACAGTGGCAGCTGCGGATGGAGTGGTTGTGCGACTGCGGTCTGTGGACGAGCTCTCGCTTCTGCAGGAGGACGAAGAGGAGGAGGAGGGGGTGCGAACGGCTATAGCCAATTGTTTTCCTAGACCGTGGGCTAGGCAGAACTGTCCCAAACTTGCTGTCCCCTGTGGACCCTGCATCCACCACATTTACCCAGTGTGCCGTGATGGACACGTAACGTCCCTGGCCATGCCTACTGGTCCATGCATCTGTTGTCAGGTGCACCATTGTGCTCACAGATTGCCTGAGTGCATGGACGATGCGCTCTTTAACATGCTGGTGGAGGGCTGGGATGGCTTTTCTGGAAAAAAAGTGTCGACTGGGTAGCTCGTAGCGTGGTACAGCGTAGTCCATCAGGGCTTTGAAAGCTTCGCTTTCAACTAACCGGTAGGGCATCATCTCTAACGAGATTAGTCTAGCTATGTGTGCGTTCAAACCCTGTGTACGCGGATGCGAGGCTAAGTACTTCCTTTTTCTAACCATAGTCTTATGTAGGGTGAGCTGGACTGGAGAGCTGCAGATCGTGGAACTAGCGGGGGTGCCGGTGGACATGGCAGACTGAGAGACGGTGGGAGATGGTATTGTTGCCACCGGTGCCCTAGATGCAGTGTTTCCTACTATGAAACTGGTGATTCCCTGACCCTGAAGGCTTTGGCCTGGCAAAGAAACCTGCACAGATACTGCAGGTGGTGCGGAAAATGGTGGCCCTACACTGCCGGAAGGGATGTTGCGTTGCTGACTAGCTTCATTGGCCGAGGGTGCTACAACCTTAAGGGACGTTTGGTAGTTAGTCCAGGCTTGCAAATGCATGGTGGTTAAATGTCTATGCATGCAACTTGTATTGAGACTTTTCAGATTCTGTCCTCTGCTTAAGGTAGTTGAACATTTTTGACAGATGACTTTGCGCTGATCAATTGGATGTTGTTTAAAAAAATGCCAGACTGCACTCTTTCTAGCATCGGATACCTTTTCAGGCATTGCAGACTGAGCTTTAACCGGATGGCCACGCTGTCCTCCAACAGGTTTTAGCTTTGCCACGCGTTTTGGGCAAGATACGGGCCCGGCAGATGGAACCTGTTGCGATGTTGATGCCTGCTGCGGCCCCTCCTCCTCCGCTTCAGAACTGCTGCCGCCTGCACCCTGTTCCCCCAATGGCTGCCAATCGGGGTCAAGAACTGGGTCATCTATTACCTCTTCTTGTAGCTCGTGTGCAACTTCGTCTGTGTCACCGTGGCGGTCGGTGGTATAGCGTTCGTGATGGGGCAACATAGTCTCATCAGGGTCTGATTCTTGATCAGCACCCTGCGATGGCAATGTTGTGGTCTGAGTCAAAGGACCAGGATAGTAGTCTGGCTGTGGCTGTGCATCAGTGCACTCCATGTCAGATTCAACTTGTAATGGGCATGGACTGTTAACTGCTTCACTTTCTAAGCCAGGGACGGTATGTGTAAAGAGCTCCATGGAGTAACCCGTTGTGTCGCCTGCTGCATTCTTCTCTGTTGTTGTTTTTGCTGAAGAGGACAAGGAAGCGACTTGTCCCTGACCGTGAACATCCACTAACGACGCGCTGCTTTGACATTTACCAGTTTCACGAGAGGAGGCAAAAGAGCTAGAGGCTGAGTCAGCAAGATAAGCCAAAACTTGCTCTTGCTGCTCCGGCTTTAAAAGCGGTTTTCCTACTCCCAGAAAAGGGAGCGTTCGAGGCCTTGTGTAGCCAGACGACGAACCTGGCTCCACAGCTCCAGACTTAGGTGCAATATTTTTTTTCCCACGACCAGCTGATGCTCCACCACTACCACTACCCTCATTACCAGCTGACAATGAACGCCCCCGGCCACGACCTCTTCCACCAGACTTCCTCATTGTTTTAAAAACGTTAACAAACGAACGGTATTTGTTGCTGTCACACAACTTACACGGTGAGCTATAACTTCAGTATGATTTAGCTACCCCTTTACAGGTGGGTGAGACCACAACGAAAATCAGCCACAATGTTACACACTCTGTTGTTGTTGGCAACAAATGAGATGGCACACACGCAGGACTGTCACTGAAGCGCAAATGTAAATATTTATCTCCCACTGATTTGTGTTTGTTTTTTTTAAAAGGGAGACTTCAGAAAAAAAAAAAAATTAAAAAAAAATTATTTTTTACAGAAGAATTTATAAAACAAATAAAATGAAATGATTGTTTCAGGGAGAATTTAGGAAAAAAAAAAAAAAAAAGGCTTTGTAGGGCCCACTGAGTGAGAGAGGACGCACACAGGAGTCAGGAGTGGCACACAAGCCCAGAGGCCAATATTTATCTCCCACTGATTGATGTAGTGATTTTTTCAGGTAGATTTTGGAACCCAAATCAAGCTAAAAAAAATAATAGGCTTTCTATAGCCCACAATTGGGGAGAGAGAGAGAGATGGCACACCCAGGAGTCAAGACTGGCACACAAGCAGAAGGGGCAATATGAATCTCCCACAGTTTTTTTTTTTTTTTTTTTTTTTTTTCAGGGAGACTTGAGAGAAAAAAAAATACCCAAAAAATGATTTTTTTCAGGAATAATTTAGAAACCAAAGAAAATAAAATGATTGTTTCAGGGAGAATTTAGAAAACAAATAAAACAAAAAATAGGCTTTCTAGGGCCCACTGAGTGACAGATGACGCACACAGGAGTCAGGAGTGGCACACAAGCCCAGAGGCCAATATTAATCTCCCACTGATTGATTTAGTGATTTTTTTCAGGTAGATTTTGGAACCCAAATCAAGCAAAAAAATTAATAGGCTTTCTATGGCCCACAATTGGGAGAGAGAGAGAGATGGCACACCCAGGAGTCAAGACTGGCACACAAGCAGAAGGGGCAATATGAATCTCCCACAGATTTTTTTTTTTTTTTTTTTTTTCAGGGAGACTTGAGAGAAAAAAAAATACCAAAAAAATGATTTTTTTCAGGAATAATTTAGAAACCAAAGAAAATAAAATGATTGTTTCAGGGAGAATTTAGAAAACAAATAAAACAAAAAATAGGCTTTCTAGGGCCCACTGAGTGACAGATGACGCACACAGGAGTCAGGAGTGGCACACAAGCCCAGAGGCCAATATTAATCTCCCACTGATTGATTTAGTGATTTTTTTCAGGTAGATTTTGGAACCCAAATCAAGCAAAAAAATTAATAGGCTTTCTATGGCCCACAATTGGGGAGAGAGAGAGAGATGGCACACCCAGGAGTCAAGACTGGCACACAAGCAGAAGGGGCAATATGAATCTCCCACAGATTTTTTTTTTTTTTTTTTTCAGGGAGACTTGAGAGAAAAAAAAATACAAAAAAAATGATTTTTTTCAGGAATAATTTAGAAACCAAAGAAAATAAAATGATTGTTTCAGGGAGAATTTAGAAAACAAATAAAACAAAAAATAGGCTTTCTAGGGCCCACTGAGTGACAGATGACGCACACAGGAGTCAGGAGTGGCACACAAGCCCAGAGGCCAATATTAATCTCCCATTTTTTTTTTTTCCAGGGAAAATTTATAAACCCAATAAAAAAAATAATAATAAATAGGCTTTCTATGGCCCACTATCTGAGAGAGAGAGAGAGATGGCACGCTTAGGACTGGCACACAAGCCCAAAGCCCAATATTAATCTCCCACTGATTGATTTAATGATTTTTTCAGGTAGAATTTAGAACCCAAATCAAGCAAAAAAATTAATAGGCTTTCTATGGCCCACTGAGTGAGAGATGGCAGACACAGGAGTAAGGAGTGGCACACAAGCCCTGAGGCCAATATTTTTCTCCCACTGATTGATTGATTGATTTTTTCCGGTAGAATTATGAACCCAAATCAACCCAAAAAATAAATAGGCTTTCTATGGCCCACTATTTGTGAGAGAGATGGCACGCTCAGGACTGGCACACAAGCCCAGAGGCCAATATTAATCTCCCACTTTTTTTTTTTTTCCAGGGAAAATTTATAAACCCAATACAAAAAATAATAATAAATAGGCTTTCTATGGCCCACTATCTGAGAGAGAGAGATGGCACGCTTAGGACTGGCACACAAGCCCAAAGGCCAATACTAATCTCCCACTGATTGATTGATTGATTTTTTAAGGTAGAATTATGAACCCAAATCAACCAAAAAAATAAATAGGCTTTCTATGGCCCACTATTTGTGAGAGAGATGGCACGCTCAGGACTGGCACACAAGCCCAGAGGCCAATATTAATCTCCCACTTTTTTTTTTTCCAGGGAAAATTTATAAACCCAATAAAAAAAAAAAAAATAAATAGGCTTTCTATGGCCCACTATCTGAGAGAGAGAGATGGCACGCTTAGGACTGGCACACAAGCCCAAAGGCCAATACTAATCTCCCACTGATTGATTGATTGATTTTTTAAGGTAGAATTATGAACCCAAATCAACCAAAAAAATAAATAGGCTTTCTATGGCCCACTATTTGTGAGAGAGATGGCACGCTCAGGACTGGCACACAAGCCCAGAGGCCAATATTAATCTCCCACTTTTTTTTTTTTTCCAGGGAAAATTTATAAACCCAATAAAATAATAAAAAAATAGGCTTTCTATGGCCCACTATCTGAGAGAGAGAGATGGCACGCTTAGGACTGGCACACAAGCCCAAAGGCCAATATTAATCTCCCACTGATTGATTTATTGATTTTTTCAGGTAGAATTTAGAACCCAAATCAAGCAAAAAAATTAATAGGCTTTCTATGGCCCACTGAGTGAGAGATGGCACACACAGGAGTAAGGAGTGGCACACAAGCCCTGAGGCCAATATTTTTCTCCCACTTATTGATGTTGTGATTTTTTCTGGTAGATTTTGGAACACAAATCAAGCAAAAAAATAAATAGGCTTTCTATGGCCCACTGAGTGAGAGATGACACAGACAGAGATGGCACTCTAGCAGAAATGTCAATCTTAATCTCCCACCAAAAAAAAAAAAAAAAAAAAAAAGGAACTGTCCTTCAATTACTATCTCCCTGCAGTAATCTCAGCCAGGTATGGCAGGCAGCAATAAGGAGTGGACTGATGCACAAATTAAATAAAAAGTGTGGACAAACAAACAAGATAGCTGTGCAGAAAGGAAGGAACAAGAGGATTTGTGCTTTGAAAAAAGCAGTTGGTTTGCACAGCGGCGTACACACAGCAATGCAGCTATCAGGGAGCCTTCTAGGGCAGCCCAATGAGCTACAGCGCTGAGGAAAAAAAAAAAAAAAGGAGCTTCCACTGTCCCTGCACACCGAAGGTGGTGTTGGGCAGTGGAAATCGCTACAGCACAAGCGGTTTTGTGGTTAATGGACCCTGCCTAACGCTATCCCTGCTTCTGACGAAGCGGCAGCAACCTCTCCCTAAGCTCAGATCAGCAGCAGTAACATGGCAGTCGGCGGGAACTCCCCTTTATAGCCCCTGTGACGCCGCAGACAGCAAGCCAATCACTGCAATGCCCTTCTCTAAGATGGTGGGGACCAGGACCTATGTCATCACGCTGCCCACACTCTGCGTTTACCTTCATTGGCTGAGAAATGGCGCTTTTCGCGTCATTGAAACGCGACTTTGGCGCGAAAGTCGCGTACCGCATGGCCGACCACGCACAGGGGTCGGATCGGGTTTCATGAAACTCGACTTCGCCAAAAGTCGGCGACTTTTGAAAATGTTCGACCCGTATCGCTCAACCCTACCCTTGACCAAGTAGCTCCCCTCACCCCCAGAACCTCCAAACACAGAGTGAAACAGCCCTGGCTCACTCTCCACATTCGATCCCATCACAGAAGAAGAAGTCTCCAAGCTCCTCTCCTCTTCTCGTCCGACTGCATGCACTACCAACCCCATTCCCTCACACCTCCTCCAGTCTCTCTCTCCAGTCTCACAACTCACCTAACTACAATCTTTAATCTCTCCCTCTCCTCTGGCATTTTCCCCTCCTCCTTCAAACACTCTATCATTATTCCATTGCTAAAGAAACCCACCCTTGACCCATCTTGCACAAACAACTACAGACCAGTCTCCAATCTCCCCTTCATCTCTAAACTCCTGGAGCGCCTGATATACTCCCACCTTACCCGTTACCTCTCCACTCACTCCCTCCTAGACCCTTCACAGTCCGGTTTCCGCCCCCTACATTCGACAGAAACTGCACTCATCAAAGTGACCAATGACCTTCTGACAGCAAAACGTAACAGTGACCAATCTCTGCTCATTCTTCTCGACCTTTCTGCAGCTTTTGACACTGTTGACCGCCCTCCCCTACTCTCTAGGCTCCAGTCACTAGGCATTAAGGACACTGCTCTCTCCTGGTTCTCCTCCTATCTTTCTGATCGCTCCTTCAGTGTTCTGTTCTCTGGCTCCACTTCATCTCCTCTTCCTCTCACTGTCGGGGTACCTCAGGGCTCAGTACTTGGCCCACTTCTCTTCTCTCTCTACACGGCCGCCCCAGTTCGACAGACCATCAGCAGATTTGGCTTTCAGTACCATCTTTATGCTGATGACACACAACTATACACATCATCCCCTGACCTTACCCCCGCTGTACTACAGAACACCACTGACTGTCTGTCTGCAGTCTCCAAGATCATGTCTGCTCTCTATCTGAAACTCAACCTCTCCAAAACTGAACTTCTTTTGCTCCCGCCATCTACTAACCTCCCTAAATCTGACATTTCCCTCTCTGTGGGTGACACCATAATAACACCCCGGTGGCAGGCTGGGTGTTATGTTTGACTCCGATCTCTCCTTCACCTCCCATATACAATCTCTTGCCCGCTTGTGCCGCTTACACCTAAAGATCATCTCTAAAATCCGCCCTTTTCTCACCATGGAAACAACAAAAACCCTCACTGTCGCCCTGATCCACTCCCGCCTGGACTACTGTAATGCTCTATTAATTGGCCTCCCCCTCACTCGACTTTCCCCTCTCCAGTCCATCCTTAATGCAGCAGCCAGGTTCATCCATCTGGCTAATCATTACTCGGACGCGTCCGCTCTTCGCCAGTCGTTACACTGGCTGCCCATTCATTACAGGATACAATTCAAAGTACTTGTTCTCACCCACAAAGCCCTCCACAATGCGGCACCCCCTTACATCTCCTCCTTCATTTCGGTCTATCAGCCTAGCCAACCGCTGCCCTCTGCAAATGACTTTTGACTAACCTCTGCACTAATCCGTACCTCCCACTCCCGACTCCAAGACTGCTCCCGTGCTGCGCCAATCCTCTGGAATGCTCTACCCAAAGATATTAGGACCATCCACAATTTGCATAGTTTTTGGCGCTCGCTCAAAACACAATTGTTCAGAGCGGCTTACCACGTTAACTAATGAAAGTAATTTTATGTTTGTGTGTGTGTAGCCCATTCACTATCTCCATCTATCCCCCACCCCCTGAAGATGGCTGGACCATCATTGTAAATGCATCATTGTAAATACACACCTGTGCTTTGTATCTCCCCCACCTCATTGTAGATTGTAAGCTCTCACGAGCAGGGTCATCTTATTTCGCTTTAATTATTGTATTTTTAACGTTGTTACTTATGACTGTTGTGTTTGAAACTTAAACAGTAAAGCGCTGCGGAATATGTTGGCGCTATATAAATAAAGATTATTATTATTATTATTATAATATCGCTGATGATGGCATCATCAGTGCTAGCCATGTTCATGGAGTACTCAAAGCAGCACAATACGGCACACCCGTCTCCACGTGGAAGCCCATTCGTTGGTCATGAATTTATATTGTTCCGCAAGGCAATTCACCAGTGCGTGTTGCAACTCAGTCTCCAGTATCACCTGCTGATGCTCGAACAGTCTCTCCTACATGTGCAAGGTGGATTTCTGCTTTGTGTGTATTTCACATATGAGGTGGTGAGCTGGAAGGCGGATGTGAAGCTGCAGCACAGACAGGCTAACAGCATCAGGGTGAGAATGCTGAAAGCGCGCACAAAAGGCCTACAGTTTCAGCAACAGTTCTTATACATCTGTGTAATTTTTAAGGAAGCTCTACACCACTAAATTCAGCACATGCATCAGCCAAGGGATGTGTGTGAAACCAGCTAGGCTCAGAACTGCCATGAGATTTCGCCTATTATCTCACACCACCAGGCCAGGCTTGGAGTTTAGCGACACCAACCGCACATCTGTCTGTTCCACATCCACAGCTCCTGCTCAGTGCAGGATTTTTCACACAAGCAGATGAGTTTCAGAATAACCTGCTGTAGTTTACCCCTGGCTGTGCTGAAGTTGGTGGAGCAGGGGTTATGCTGACCGGATGAGGAAGCCTTGGAGGAATGGAGTAGGAGGAGGAGCCAATATGGACAGAGAAACATCCAGCAATCCTTTATGGTGGTAGGGCAAGCACCAAAACATTTTCTGCCTCAGGCCCAGCCACTACAATATTTAGCCAGTGGGCAGTTAAAAAGATATAATGCCCCTTCTTTTGCTTACTGGTCAATGTACCTGTGGTTATATGGACCTTTTACACTGATGGCATTACGCAGTGCAAACTTGATTTTGTACACAACATGTTAGTGCAGGGCAGGTATAGCCCACCTTAAAAAGTAGTGGTAGCTGGGAAACATGTACTGTGTGTGGTTTCCATGATCCCTATGTATCCCATGTGTATTCTACACATGTAGATTATGGGATCCAGTTTTTGGGCTATGTACAGCAGAGCATTTTAATGGGATGTTGTCGCTGGCTATGTTCATGGACAAAAAAAGGCTAGGGGCCAGCTTTGGAGTTTTGGCACACTGCTCCTTTGTTTGCTGTGCAGCTCGGGCAGCGAGACCACCACCTCTTCCTCCGAACTGCCATCATGACTCGGATGGCCTTGATTACATGTGGAGTCTAGGACCTCATCATCTCCTATAGCATCATCATCCCTCTCTAGTCTGTCCGTTATTCTGCCACCCTACTAGTCCACTCCTGTACTCACTACTCTTCTGATTCCCCCTTTGCAAATCCCTTCATTGTCTCCCAATTGCACAATGTATATGTTCGGAATACCTGCAATAGACGCAATTGTCCTCCTTCAGTTTCCAGACTGCTCGCCTGGTTGAGCCGCACTGGGGGTGGAGATAGTGTACATTTGGGTGGTGTGACTACACACGGTGGTGCCTCATGTGTGGAAGTAATGAGCGATGTGGGAACACAAAATATCATGCTTCCCACTGATTTCATGGTCTGGGAGATATGGGATGCTGTGCCTCCCAATTGCAGGACACTGCCTTGCCTGGTGTTAGCCAATGGTGGGGATTTGTGCACCCTGCTGTTCAGGTGAGCAGGGAGTGATTCCCTGGACATAACTGGGAGGAATGTACCACCTAATTATTACCCTTGGATTAGGGCTTTCTTTATGAGGCTTGCTTCTAATCCAGCTCTGTGCTGTTTATCCAGTTCCCTTGCATAAGTGTATGATGACTGCTTCCTGGTTGAGCTCTGGTTGCTTCTCAGTAGTTGCTAATGATCATTATTGGTTCTTCTTTATTAGCTTTCATTTAGGTTTTATTATATCTTTATTAGGTTTTCATTTGGGTATTTTGCTAACTTTGGATTTACTCTTGTACCTGACTCCACATTGCCCACGTCACCAGACTCCAGCTACCCAGAGACAGCAGTCTGGAAAGGGCTCTTTAACTTTGGGAGTGGGAGAATATCCCATCCCTTAAAAACTTGCCTATGAGTGGTGGCTTGCATAAAATACATTTGTGACTGCATTTTTGCAGGTCCGATGCAAGTGGTTAGAGTATCTATTCCTGTGCATAACAGTATCCACTGTGATAGAGCGCCTCACTTGGCTGGGCACAGAGGTATATCTGGAACACTGTCTGTCATGATTCACACCATGACTGTCACCCCTACGTCACGGATCGGGGTGACGTTAGGTCAACAGACGGCTATCACATGTGCAGGGGGGCTTATCTTAGTTATCCCTCTACTGCTATCAATGTGATGAAAACACACACAAGGTTATTGACCTATCGATGTACAGCAGGGGCTTATTTTAGTAATCCCACTGCTCTACAATATACCATGAACTGCAGGGATTAATGTATATCCCGCTTTACAGTTCCACTTGAGAACTTGCAGCTCTCTGGCGCCCCCTTACCCTCAGGTCAGATTAGGTACTGCACCCAGGGTAATTAATCGCCAGAAAGGATGCTTGCTATGTACTGGCTATTGGGCACGCTGCAGCGAGGCGACATAACTACTCCCACTCAGGCAGGAACAATAATTATCAATGCCGCTGTCGTTACAATGACTCCCAAAGGCCCAGAACAAGGTATGCTGCCACCAGCTTCGATTAACGGGTCCGAAGCCAACCCAAAACAGTAGCGTAATTCCCTTCAGAAGACTTAGGGCAGGGGTGTCAAACTGCATTCCTCAAGGGCTGCAAACAGGTCATGTTTTCGGGATTTCCTTGCACTGCACAGGTGATAATTTAATCACCTACACACATAATGATTGCAGCACCTTGTGCAAAGCTAAGGAAATCTTGAAAACATGCATGGTTTGCGGCCCTTGAGGAATGCAGTTTGACACCCCTGACTTAGGGTACGTTTTAGAGCAGGAAGAATGAAAACTAGTAATTTAAATATTTTACTCCGAAAGATTAAGGCAGTGTTTATAAAAAATCTTACAAGGATGTTACAATAACAGACAATTGAAAATATGTACAAAGGTAATTATAAAATAACGGGTTAAATGAGAAGTTAACACTTACATGGGTTCAGGTCATTTCAGGCACAACCAGGCTAGTGAGCGGAGTTTCCAAATATCCCAATGCATCAGGGCTGGCAGTAAGGGCTCCTCAGGTAAGACTCAAGGCTGGGTTAAGTGTAGAGACTTATAAACTGCCGCCTCGTAACATCACTAAAGGGGTTGAGTTAACATCGCCCTCCCCTCTCCTCAGCTGTATAGTTTTATCCAACAATTCTTATAATTCTTGTATTTTTGTTCCCAAACATGTCAGAATCATAACACACCCAGCATTCATCTTATTTTAAAATTGGCTTTCTATTTATACCAAATTTTGGCTTGTTGGGACACCCAGTTCCGGAGAAATCCGTACTCTGTACCCATTGGAAATAGAAGCTCGCTCTTACAGTGGCTGACAAATCCGCCGATGGAGATTCGCAAAATGGACTTATTATTTTCCCAGCCCAAATTGGTGACTTAGTATCTTACTATAACAGAACAAAGACCCTCATGGATTTTGGGAGTCCTAGGCCAGTTTCAGCTGGAGGAAGATTTGAGCCTACATCAGCGCAATATAAATTCTTGTGGGGGGGCCATGAGGGATGAGTAAGTTGCCTAGAACGTGGAATTTGCAGCTAGAAGCCATAAAATCTCTTCTACACACACATTCCAGCAAGCAAAATACAGAGTGAAGGGGGGTAAACGCCCACTCTATATGTGCTGGCAAGAGAAACTAAAACTTATATTATACATTATCGTCACACTGTCTCTTTAAGAAATGCTTGGTTTATTGTAGCAGCATAAACCAAGCTATGAAAGTAAACACAGCCCTCTGGGCAAAACAAAGAAACAAAAAAAAGAAGCACAGTCCTTTGCCTAGTGGGATCAGCCCACCAACAGACAGCAATGTGCACAGTTCAGATGAAGCACACAACTTCCTGAAGTCCTCTCTCCAGGAACCACTAAACACTGGAAGCTCTGCCAGTTAGCCATTTAAGCCCTGACCTTGTGATTCCCCCATCATGTGACTGATCACATGATTCTGACATCAGACAGGTCCTGGCAGCTCTGCAGGTACAGATATGTGGGCATTCCCCCTCCCGCTCTATGAATGTCCACTAAAACCAGCCCATTATATATTTTTATATAAACCGTCCCAACACGCCGTGTGCTGGAGAAAGCTAATCAGGCTTCACATCACTGACACCATCATGCGCAGTGACACGTATCCTCCCTTCCATCACTTCACCAGTGACTCTGTCACACCACTTTAAATGGAACTTGTCAGCCGGATTGTGAACAGTAACCTACACACAGTGTCAGGTCAGCGCTGTTATACTGATTAAAATGATACCTTGGTTGATGCAATCCATCTTGTGGTTGTTTTTTAATCTTTATTTTCAGTTTTAAGTTAAAGGGACTCTGTCACCTGAATTTGGCGGGCTCTCTGTCCGGTCCGATGGGCTGTGTTTCTCTCCTTTCATGCACCCCTTCCTTTCCTGCTGGCCACAATATTATCTTGAATATGAGCCTGTTTCCTCCGTAGTTCACGCGTGCGCAAAGCAATCTTGCCTTGCGCACGCGCAGTATGCTTTGCCCAACTGCGGGCAAAGCCGAAAAGCATTAGTGCGCATGCACTATGTCCCGGAACACAGCGAAATACTTCCGGCACATAGTGCGCCGGTGCATGCGCACTAATGCTTTTCGGCTTTGCCCGCAGTTGGGCAAAGCATACTGCGCATGCGCAAGGCAAGATTGCTTTGCGCACGCGTGCACTACGGAGGAAACAGACTCATATTCAAGATAATATTGCGGCCAGCAGGAAACGAAGGGGTGCATGAAAGGAGAGAAAACATCGCCCATCGGACCGTTAACAGAGCCCGCCAAATTCTGGTGACAGGTTCCCTTTAATGATATGCTCGTGCCCTGGGGCGGCCTGTGATGGCCTTCATGTGGTGCTCTGATAAAGTATTCATTAAGCAGACTGCTGGCAGATCTCTGATCCCTCAGTGATCTGTCCCCTAGTTTGTATAATGAATATCTGTTCATACTGAAGAAAAAAACAAAAAACACTCCTGCAGGCAAGTGTTGGCCATAGCACCTGCTCTTCAGCAAAATCGCATGTTTATTGTCCAGTTAATAAGTATTTTTGATGTTATTGAGCAAGTGTAAAAAAAATCAATTTGAAAATGGCACCCGCCTCGCTTGCGCAGTAGAAGCTATCGGTGTGCAGAGATCCGATAGCTACTATTGCGTAGGCGGTGACATCTTGCTGGAGCAAAACTACATTTCCTCCCCCAAGATGGCACTGCCTGCACAGTAGCAGCTATTGGTGTGTATAGAGATCCGATAGCTACTATTGCGCAGGCGGCGCCATCTTGAAGGAGGAAATTTTTTTCCTTCTCCAGCAAGATGGTGCCGCAGGCGACTGCGCAATAGTAGCTATCGGATCTCTATACACACCAATAGCTGCTACTGCGCAGGTGCGGGTGCCATTTTCAAATTGATTCATTTTTTTTTTACACTTGCTCAATAACATCAAGAATACTTATTAACTGTGGACACTAAACATACGATTATGCTGCATCGCAAGTGCACCAGCTGGCACCTGCCTGCAGAAGTGTTTTTTGTTTTTTTTCTTCAGTATGTACATTATGCAAACTAGGGGGCAGGTTACTAAGGGATCAGTGACCTGTCAGCAGTCTGCATTATGAATAATTAATCAGAGCACCACATGAAGACCCCTCCCCCACAGGCCGCCCCAGGGCACGAGCATATCATTAACTAAAAACTGAAAATAAAGATTAAACAACAACCACAAGATGGATTTCATCAACCAAGGTATCATTTTAATCAGTATATTGGTGCCGACCTGACACTGTCTGTAGGTTACTGGGCACAATCCTACTGACAGGTTCCCTTTAAGCTACTAACATTGACATACAAAGCCATCCATAATCTGTCTCCTTGATATATCTCTGAACTAATCTCCTGATATCTCCCATCACATAATCTCTGGTCCTTCCATGACCTCCTTCTCTCCTCCACAATAGTACGTTCCTCATCCAGTCACCTTCAAGACTTCTCCCAAGTATCCCCCATTCCTTAGAATTCTATGGCCCAACACTTCTGATTATCCCCTACTTTCTGAAATTTCAAGAAGATCTTGAAAACGCATGTCTTCAGAACAGTTTACAGTCTGCAATGACCCTGCTGCCACCTCACCAACACCTTAGCAGCTGCAGCTCCTCAACTGATCCTCCTTCACCATTATCCTGTAGAATGTAAGGCAGCAAGGAAAGGGTCCTCTCGCCTCTGTACCTGTTTGTCACTATTAGCTTGTTCATTGAAATTTCTATTTGTGTATTGTGTGTAACCTCTCCTCAAGTACAGCCCCATTCAATCAATGGTGCTTTAAAAAAGTATAATAATAATCCATGATGTTCCTCACCACTGCCCTCCTTACCTGACTATACACAGCAGAAAACTGCAGCAGTTGGCACCTGTTTCATCATCATCATCATTATCATCATCATGATCATCCTCATCCTCAGAGATGTGCTTCGGTGGTTCTGCAGCACCCCAGGTCACCGGTTGCTGCAGTGATGTTGCCTTCCCTTCGGGGAGGCTGATGTCTCGCTTGGAGGCAAGGGGGATTCTCTCTATCAGGTAAGGCACTCACATTCAACACATCTAAATCTAGGCTAGGAGGGGGAGCTCAGGACCCGGATTCAGGGGAGCTTTCCTTAGCTATAGGCTTCCTTGTCTGGAGGAGGAGATAGGCAGTCTGAGGGATACAGTGGAGGGAGACAGTTGGTCTCCAGAAGAGGAGAAGGACATATGGAGCAGACGTGGGGGCGAGCAGCCACGAGGGAGCTGCTACCCCTGGAAAGAGAAATATCGTGAGGAGTTGAATTGTGGAGGAGCTTAGAGGGAAGAAGCACAGAGGAGGAAGAGGCTCAGCAGGGGAACAGCAGAAGGACACCCTGGGAGCCAGAGCGCAGAACCGGGTACCTGGAGCCCGAGGCTATAGTGGGACTCTAGGATGCTTAGCAGAACTGGAGGGAATAGGACTTTATGTCAATTGCCTGCATTAAGTCTGAGGTGAAGCAGTAACCCTAAGAGCCGGGTCATCTAAGAGATCCTATAAACAGGCTCAAACTGCCTATTATACAGACATCTGTCTCAGGACAGGAGAGAGGGGACGTGCACTGAGCTTCAAGTGGCAGGGACTCCACCAGCTAAAGTAGCACAAGTAGGAAAGGCTTACGGACCTCACCTGGAAGTGGGATCTCCTATTGCCTCCAAGCCGGTCAGACCATAGCTATCATGCACCTGGAACCCTGGACTGAGGACTATAACTACCATCAGTACACCAGGTAAAGACTTTGCAAACTTGCATCCTCGTTCTTTGCTCATTCATCAGCTTGCACCATCTTGCCATACACTTGGGAGGCCCTGGGGACCCCACTTCACCTGTGGGAAGCGTCACCATCTTACTGCATACCATCACCCCAGAGGACCCCTTTAACCCCTTCATGACCTTGGGATTTTTCGTTTTTCCGTGTTCGTTTTTCACTCCCCTCCTTCCCAGAGCCATAACTTTTTTATTTTTCCGTCAATTTGGCCATGAGGGCTTATTTTTTGCGGGACGAGTTGTACTTTTGAACGACATAATTGGTTTTAGCATGTCGTGTACTAGAAAACGGGAAAAAAATTCCAAGTGCGGTGAAATTGCAAAAAAAGCGCAATCCCACACTTGTTTTTTGTTTGGCTTTTTTGCTAGGTTCACTAAATGCTAAAACTGACCTGACATTATGATTCTCCAGGTCAGTACGAGTTCATAGACACCTAACATGACTAGGTTATTTTTTATCTAAGTGGTGAAAAAAAATTCCAAACTTTGCTAAAAAAAAAAAAAAATTGCGCCATTTTCCGATACTCGTAGCGTCTCCATTTTTCGTGATCTGGGGTCGGTTGAGGGCTTATTTTTTGTGTGCCAAGCTGGCGTTTTTAATGATAGCATTTTGGTGCAGATACGTTCTTTTGATCGCCCGTTATTGCATTTTAATGCAATGTCGCGGCGACCTAAAAAACGTAATTCTGGCGTTTCGAATTTTTCTCTCGCTACGCCTTTTAGCGATCAGGTTAATGCTTTTTTTTAATTGATAGATCGGGCGATTCTGAGCGCGGCGATACCAAATATGTGTAGATTTGTTTTTTTTTTTTATTGATTTATTTTGATTGGGGCGAAAGAGGGGTGATTTAAACTATTATATTTTTTTTATTTTTTTCACATTTTTTTTAAACTTTTTTTTTTACTTTTGCCATGCTTCAATAGCCTCCATGGGAGGTTAGAAGCAGGCACAACTCGATAGCCTCTGCTACATAGCAGCGATCTGCTGATCGCTGCTATGTAGCAGAAATGGAGGTGTGCTGTGGCTCACAGCCACCGGTGATCAGTAACCATAGAGGTCTCTAGGACCTCTATGGTTACCATCCTGACGCATCGCCGACCCCCGATCATGTGACGGGGGTCGGCGATGACGTCATTTCCGGCCGCCCGGCCGGAAGCGGTAGTTAAATGTCTGCGTTTGACAGCGGCATTTAACTAGTTAATAGGTGCGGGCAGATTGCGATTCTGCCCGCGCCTATTACGGGTCACATGTCAGCTGTTCAAAACGTTAAGCATCGGTCCTCACTGACCGAAAACCATAGGTGGCTTCAGGAACATAGACATTACAAATTCCCTTAACCCCTTAATCCCATATGACGTAGTGGATCGGCCGCGCTCATGGGGGGAGCGCGGCCGATCGCAGCCGGGTGTCAGCTGACTATCGCAGCTGACATCCGGCACATTAACCCCCGGCACACCGCGATCAAACATGATCGCGGTGTGCCGGCGATATAAGGAAGCATCGCGCAGGGAGGGGGCTCCCTGCGGGCTTCCCTGAGACCCCCGGTACAAGGCGATGTACTCACCTTGTACCGAGCGTCTCCTCCCTGCAGGCCCCGGATCCAAAATGGCCGCGGGGCTACTTCCGGATCCTGCAGGGAGTACTTCCGGGACCAGAGCAGGCTCTGTTGCCTAGCAGCAGGGCACGCCAGATCGCTGATCTGACACAGTGCTCTGCAAAGTGTCAGATCATGATCTGTCACTATACAGTGATGTCCCCCCTGGGACAAAGTAAAAAAGTAAAAAAAAAATTTTTTAGATGTGTAAAAAAATTTTTAAAAAATGTTCCTAAATAAAGAAAAAAAAATATATTGTTCCCATAAATACATTTCTTTATCTAAATAATAAAAAAAACAATAAAAGTACACATATTTAGTATTGCCGCGTCCGTAATGACCCAACCTATAAAACTGTCCCACTAGTTAACCCCTTCAGTGAACACTGTAAAAAAAAAAAAAACGAGGCAAAAAAACAACGCTTTATTATCATACTGCCGAACAAAAAGTGGAATAACATGTGATCAAAAAGACAGATATAAATAACCATGGTACCGCTGAAAACTGCATCTTGTCCCGCAAAAAATGAGCTGCCATACAGCATCATCAGCGAAAAGATAAAAAAGTTACAGTCCTCAGAATAAAGCGATGCAAAAATAATTATTTTTTCTATAAAATAGTTTTTATCGTATAAAAAGCGCCAAAACATTAAAAAATGATATAAATGAGGTATCGCTGTAAACGTACTGACCCGAAGAATAAAACTGTTTTATCCATTTTTGCCAAACGCGGAACGGTATAAACGCCCCCCTAAAAGAAATTCATGAATAGCTGGTTTTTGGTCATTCTGCCTCACAAAAATCAGAATAAAAAGCGATCAAAAAAGTCACGTGCCCGAAAATGTTACCAATAAAAACGTCAACTCGTCCCGCAAAAAACAAGATGTCACATGACTCTGTGGACCAAAATATGGAAAAATTATAGGTCACAAAATGTGGTAACGCAAAAAATATTTTTTGCAATAAAAAAGCGTCTTTTAGTGTGTGACGGCTGCCAATCATAAAAGTCCGCTAAAAAACCCACTATAAAAGGAAGTCAAACCCCCCTTCATCACCCCCTTAGTTAGGGAAGCATAACAAAATGTTAAAAATGTATTTATTTCCATTTTCCCATTAGGGTTAGGGCTAGGGTTAGGGTTGGGGCTAGGGTTGGGGCTAGGGTTGGGGTTAGGGTCGGGGTTAGGGCTAGGGTTAGGGCTAGGGTTGGGGCTAGGGATAGGGCTAGGGTTAGGGCTAGGGTTAGGGCTGGGGCTAGGGTTAGGGTTGGGGCTAAAGTTAGGGTTGGGGCTAAAGTTAGAATTAGGGTTGGAGCTAAAGTTAGGGTTAGGGTTGGGGCTAAAGTTAGGGTTAGGGTTGGGGCTAAAGTTAGGGTTGAGGCTAAAGTTAGGGTTGGGGCTAAAGTTAGGGTTAGGGTTACATTTACGGTTGGGATTAGGGCTAGAGGTGTGTCAGGGTTAGGGGTGTGGTTAGGGTTATGGTTGGGGTTAGGGTTAGGGGTGTGTTGGGGTTAGGGATTCAGTTAGAATTGGGGATTTCCACTGTTTAGGCACAAACGCGACATGGCGTCCGATCTCAATTCCAGCCAATTCTGCGTTGAAAAAGTAAAACAGTGGTCCTTCCCTTGCGAGCTCTCCTGTGCGCCCAAACAGGGGTTTACCCCAACATATGTGGTATCAGCATACTCAGGACAAATTGGATAACAGCTATTTGGGTTCAATTTCTCTTGTTACCCTTGGGAAAATAAAAATTTGAGGGTCTAAAAAAACATTTTTGTGGGAAAAAAATTAATTTTTATTTTCACGACTCTGCGTTATAAACTGTAGTGAAACACTTGGGGGTTCAAAGCTGTCAAAACACATCTAGATAATTTCCTTAGGGGGTCTACTTTCCAAAATGGTGTCACTTCTGGGGGTTTCTACTGTTTAGGTGCATCAGGGGCTCTGCAAATGCAACGTGACGCCTGCAGACCAATCCATCTAAGTCTGCATTCCAAATGGTGCTCCTTCCCTTCCGAGTTCTGCCATGCGCCCAAACGGTGGTTCTTCCCCACACATGGGGTATCAGCGTACTCAGGACAAATTGGACAACAACTTTTTGGGTCAAATTTCTCTTGTTACCTTTGGTAACATAAAAATTTGGGGGGCTAAAAAAACATTTTTGTGGGAAAAAAATAATTTTTAATTTCACGACTCTGCGTTATAAACTGTAGTGAAACACTTGGGGGTTCAAAGCTGTCAAAACACATCTAGATAAGTTCATTGAGGGGTCTAGTTTCCAAAATGGTGTCACTTGTGGGGGGTTTCTACTGTTTAGGTGCATCAGGGGCTCTGCAAATGCATCGTGACGCCTGCAGACCAATCCATCTAAGTTTGCATTCCAAATGGTGCTCCTTCCCTTCCGAGCTCTGCCATGCGCACAAACAGTGGTTCCCCCCACATATCGGGTATCAGCGTACTCAGGACAAATTGGATAACAACTTTTGGGGTAGAATTTCTCCTGTTACCCTTGGAAAAATACAAAACTGGTGGCTAAAAAATAATTTTTGTGAAAAAAAAATAATTTTCATTTTCACGGCTCTGCATTATAAACTGTAGTGAAACACTTGGGGGTTCAAAGCTGTCAAACCACAGCTAGATAAGTTCCTTACGGGGTCTACTTTCCAAAATGGTGTCACTTGTGGGGGGTTTCAATGTTTAGGCCCATCAGGGGCTCTCCAAACGTGACATGGTGTCCCATCTCAATTCCAGTCAATTTTGCATTGAAAAGTCAAATGGCGCTCCTTCCCTTCCAAGCTCTGCCATGCGCCCAAACAGTGGTTTACCCCCACATGTGGGGTATCGGCGTACTCAGAACAAATGGCACAACAACTTTTGAGGTCTAATTTCTTCTCTTCCCCTTGGGAAAATAAAAAATTGGGGGCGAAAATATCATATTTGTGAAAAAATATGATTTTTTATTTTTACGGCTCTGCATTATAAACTTCTGTGAAGCACTTGGTGGGTTAAAGTGCTCACCACACATCTAGATAAGTTCCTTAGGGGGTCTACTTTCCAAAATGGTGTCTCTTGTGGGGGGTTTCAATGTTTAGGCACATCAGGGGCTCTCCAAATGCAACGTGGCGTCCCATCTCATTTCCAGTCAATTTTGCATTGAAAAGTCAAATGGCACTCCTTCCCTTCCGAGCTCTTCCATGCACCCAAACAGTGGTTTACTCCCACATGTGGGGTATCGGCGTACTCAGAACAAATGGCACAACAACTTTTGGGGTCCAATTTCTTCTCTTACCCTTGGGAAAATAAAACAAATTGGAGCTGAAGTAAATTTTTTGTGAAAAAAAGTTAAAAGTTAATTTTTTTTAAACATTCCGAAAATTCCTGTAAAACACCTGAAGGGTTAATAAACTTCTTAAATGTGGTTTTGAGCACCTTGAGGGGTGCAGTTTTTAGAATGGTGTCACACTTGGTTATTTTCTATCATATAGACCCCTCAAAATGACTTCAAATGTGATTTGGTCCCTAAAAAATATTGGTGTTGTAAAAATGAGAAATTGCTGGTGAACTTTTAACCCTTATAACTCCCTAACAAAAAAAATTTTTGGTTCCAAAATTGTGCTGATGTAAAGTAGACATGTGGGAAATGTTACTTATTAATTATTTTACATGACATATCTCTGTGATTTAAGGGCATAAAAATTCAAATTTGGAAAATTGCAAAATTTTCAAAATTTTCGCCAAATTTCAGTTTTTTCACAAATAAACGCAAGTTATATTGAAGAAATTTTACCACTATCATGAAGTACAATATGTCACGAGAAAACAGTGTCAGAATCGCCAAGATCCGTTGAAGCGTTCCAGAGTTATAACCTCATAAAGGGACAGTGGTCAGAATTGTAAAAATTGGCCCGGTCATTAACGTGCAAACCACCCTTGGGGCTTAAGGGGTTAAAAGACCTGTCCCTTTAATTGTATGCCCAGGGCCACGGGCCAGGTCGCAGCCACCGTGACATCCCCTTTAAGACCGGACCTGGTACCGAGTACCCCACGGCCCTGGCAGGGCGCTTCAGTTCTCTGACCGTTTACAGTAATCCTCCAGTCAAATTCGAGATCAAGTTCAGACCCAAACCAAACTTTTTGCTGTAAATTCAGCGAACCTGGTGAACCTGAATATCCGCAGGTTCGTTCATCACTACTTAGGAGCTAACTCACCAATAACTGTAATAAAGAATCATCAGGTTGTCATTGCTATTAGTTTTGTTTCATAAATCAAAAGGCTGAGAAACAAAAAATACTTTTTTTCTGTCAATGACACAAGTCACTGTACGAAATTGAAGGGGTTAGACATAAAATGCTACTTTCATCTGACAATTTGCATGAAATAGTCCACATCACAGTAAGGTGAGAACACATTATGATTGAGGTTAACACAAAATACATTCATACACATTAATAGTCACTGTTTTTCAACAAATAAATTGCTTATGCCCGAGTTACATTTTAGCCAACTGTGTGGCTTTGTGCCCAAAGTACTATAATCACTGGTGAAAATGAGAGAAAAAGAATGACTTTCCCCAAGTTAGAAGCAAAAGAGTTCACACTGGATCACAGAGTAAAATAAGACCCCCATCTATTACTGTCAAATTGTGTTCTCTCTCTATAATTACACTGTGAAAAAATATGATGCCTACACTCTGACTTTTCAGGGTTTTTTTTATTCAACTTTTACTGGAAGTGGGTATTAATTTGGAATGGAATATACACTGCTCAAAAAAATGAAGGGAACACTTAAACATCAGGATATAACTCCAAGTAAATCAAACTTCTGTGATATAAAACTGTCCACTTAGGAAGCAACACTGTTTAACAATCAATTTCACAAGCTGTTGTGCAAAAGGAATAGACAACAGATGGAAATTACTGGCAATTATCAAGACACAATCAGTAAAAGAGTGGTTCTGCAGGTGGGGACCTCAGACCATATCTCAGTACCAATGCTTTCTGGCTGATGTTTTGGTCACTTTTGAATGTTGGTTGTGCTTTCACACTCGTGGTAGCATGAGACGGACTCTACAACCCAAACAAGTGGCTCAGGTAGTGCAGCTCATCCAGGATGGCACGTCAATGCGAGCTGTGGCAAGAAACTTTGCTGTGTCTGTCAGTGTAGTGTCCAGAGGCTGGAGGCGCTACAAGGAGACAGGCCAATACACCAGGAGATGTGGAAGGGTCCGTAGGAGGGCAACAACCCAGCAGCAAGACCACTACCTCAGCCTTTGTGCAAGGAGGAACAGGAGGAGCACTGCCAGAGCCCTGCAAAATGACCTCCAGCAGGCCACAAATGTGCATGTGTCTGCACAAATGGTTAGAAACTGACTCCATGAGGATATTCTGAGTGCCCGACGTCCACAGATGGGGGTTGTGCTCACAGCCCAACACAGTGCAGGATTCTTGGCATTTGCCACAGAACACCAGGATTGGCAAATTCGCCACAGGCACCCTGTGCTCTTCACAGATGAAAGCAGGTTCACACTGAGCATATGTGACCGACATTGCAGAGTCTGGAGACGCCGTGGAAAGCGATCTGCTGCCTGCAACATCCTTCAGCATGACCAGTTGGGCAGTGGGTCAGTAATGGTGTGAGGTGGCATTTCTTTGGAGGGCCGCACAGCCCTCCATATGATCGCCACAGGTAGCCTGACTGCCATTAGGTACCAAGATGAGATCCTCAGACCCCTTGTGAGACAATATGCGTTTATGGTGTGGTTGGACCTGGGTTCATCCTAATGCAGGACAATGCCAGACCTCATGTGACTGGAGTGTGTCAGCAGTTCCTGCAAGATGAAGGCATTGAAGCTATGGACTGGCCCGCCCGTTCCCCAGACCTGAATCCGATTGAACACATCTGTGACATCATGTTTCGCACCATCCACCAACGTCACGTTGCACCACAGACTGTCCAGGAGTTGGCGGATGCTTTAGTCCAGGTCTGGGAGGAGATCCCTGAGGAGACCATCCACAGCATCATCAAGAGCGTGCCCAGGCATTGCAGGGAGGTCATACAGGCACGTGGAGGCCGCACACACTACTGAGCATCATTTCCGTGTCTTGAGGCAATTCCACTGAAGTTGGAAGAGCCTGTAACGTCATTTTCCACTTTGATTTTGAGCATCATTCCAAATCCAGACCTCTGTCAGATATTAGTTGTGATTTACATTGATAATTTTTAGTTTTTTTTTGTTCTGAACACATTCCACTATGCAATGAATAAAGATTTACAACTGGAATATTTAATTCAGTGATATCTTGGATGTGGGATTTTAGTGTTCCCTTTTTTTGAGCAGTGTACATATACCAGCATACAGGGCAACATGAACTTATCCAGACAAATAAGGTAGACATGATAAGATTTACAGATCAATAAAGTAATCACTTAACCGGAACGTGTTTGGGGTCGAGGAAGTCTCTGTGACCCGCTACACACATTTGCTGGAATTTTCAGGCAAGGGAGCTGTTTGATGACAACCAATCGCTGACACAGCTAGCCCACTGTATGACTGAGGTAACCTCCTCCTGATGCAAAGACAAACAATGCATTGGATTCAGCCAGGAGCACACACTGTGTATGCTCTGCTCCCACCCTTAGAAAACTGTATTCAGTATCTGTGGAACTAAATTCAGATTTCCTTCAACAATAGCATGGGGGATATCTTGTAGAAGGTTTTCTTTTCTATTTCATTTATAAGGTTTTCTTGAAAGAATATTAAAATCGCTTGCTCTGAGTTTAATTAAAATTAAAGTGACAGTTATGTTTTAAAGGTGCAGTACATGACATGTATCTTCTACTGCCCTTTTGGGCACTGCACTAAGCATAATTGATTGCATTAGTCATTTTTTTAGGTTTTACATACTGTACAGCATTAAGGGTTATCTGGTAGTTAAATTCTCTCCTTGCTTCTATACCTGGGTTTTCTCATTTTCTTTTTTACTTCATTGTCTTCATTGTGAACCTGTCACTAATATGTTATTATCTTCTTGTAGAGTCTCTCTCAAAGGATTGAGTGAGGGATTATGAGTGACTTCTTGGATGCCTTCATTCACCAGCTCTAATTCCTTTACCTCTTCTTGGCTATCGATACATTCTTCATCTATTAGTGTAAACATATTGTGGATAAATGGTGATGAATGACTGGAGGCTTGGGAGATTGTTTGTGCTTTTAATGTGATATAATAGCATCCAATGTTTCATCATTACATATATGCTCTGCTGTTCAATAAATCCTTTTGTGAAATCGTCAGCAGATTTTATTTACTCAGTTTTTTTAAACTATGATTGGGGATACACATCTCAAATCTACTTTCCTAATTCAACAATTCATTGTAAACCTTTATTAACGCTATATCCTGATTTTGTAGAACTGAATATGTGACTAATTTAGTCTCTCCAACTGTATCATTCATTAGGGGAAATGCAAATTAGCCCTATTTTGGAAAGAAGAAGGCTGTCACTCTAGAGCCAGGTATGCAAGGTTGACACCCTAAATAATAGGCAAAATCCCAAAACCATATTGACAGTCTGGGTAAAAGGACACTAAAGTAGTGCACCCCCAGACAAATAAATCCGCTCCATAAAGTACGTAAAGAAAAAAAGGAGAACACGGAGCATACCATAGGATAATATATAAGCAAAGTCTTTATTGATATACAGTACAGACCAAAAGTTTGGACACACCTTCTCATTTAAAGATTTTTCTGTATTTTCATGACTATGAAAATTGTACATTCACACTGAAGGCAACAAAACTATGAATTAACACATGTGGAATTATATACTTAACAAAAAAGTATGAAGCAACTGAAAAAAATTCTTATATTCTAGGTTCCTTAACCCCTCTGTGACCTTAGACGTACTATCCCGTCGAGGTGCCCTGGGCTTATCTGACCCTGGACGGGATAGTACGTCATAGCCGATCGGCCGCGCTCACGGGGGGAGCGCGGCCGATCGCGGCCGGGTGTCAGCTGCTTATCGCAGCTGACATCCGGCACTATGTGCCAGGAGCGGTCACGGACCGCCCCCGGCACATTAACCCCTGGCACACCGCGATCAAAGATGATCGCGATGTGCCGGCGGTACAGGGAAGCACCGCGCAGGGAGGGGGCTCCCTGCGGGCTTCCCTGAGCCCCCCGCAGCAACGCGATGTGATCGCGTTGCTGCGAGGGTCTCCTCACCTCCCTCCCTGCTCGAGCCCCGGATCCAAGATGGCCGCGGATCCGGGTCCTGCAGGGAGGGAGGTGGCTTCACAGAGCCTGCTCAGAGCAGGCACTGTGAAGCAGCCTGCACTCCTATCAGATCAGTGATCTGACAGAGTGCTGTGCAAACTGTCAGATCACTGATCTGTGATGTCCCCCCCTGGGACAAAGTAAAAAAGTAAAAAAAAAAATTTCCAAATGTGTAAAAAAAATAAAAAAAAATATTCCAAAATAATGAAAAAAAAAAAAAAATATTATTCCCATAAATACATTTCTTCATCTAAATAAAAAAAAAAAACCAATAAAAGTACACATATTTAGTATCGCCGCGTCCGTAACGGCCCGACCTATAAAACTGGCCCACTAGTTAACCCCTTCAGTAAACACCGTAAGAAAAAAAAAAAAAAAACGAGGCAAAAAACAACGCTTTATTATCATACCGCCGAACAAAAAGTGGAATAACACGCGATCAAAAGGACAGATATAAATAACCATGGTACCGCTGAAAGCGTCATATTGTCCCGCAAAAAAAGAGCCGCCATACAGCATCATCAGCAAAAAAATAAAAAAGTTATAGTCCTGAGAATAAAGCGATGCAAAAATAATTATTTGTTCTGTAAAATAGTTTTTATCGTATAAAAGCACCAAACCAAAAAAAATGATATAAATGAGGTATCGCTGTAATCGTACTGACCCGAAGAATAAAACTGATTTATCAATTTTACCAAACGCGGAACGGTATAAACGCCTCCCCCAATAGAAATTCATGAATAGCTGGGTTTTGGTCATTCTTCCTCACAAAAATCGGAATAAAAAGCGATAAAAAAATGTCACGTGCCCAAAAATGTTTTCAATAAAAACGTCAACTCGTCCCGCAAAAAACAAGACCTCACATGACTCTGTGGACCAAAATATGGAAAAATTATAGCTCTCAAAATGTGGTATTGCAAAAAATATTTTTTGCAATAAAAAGGGTCTTTCAGTGTGTGACGGCTGCCAATCATAAAAATCCGCTAAAAAACTCGCTATAAAAGTAAATCAAACCCCCCTTCATCACCCCCTTAGTTAGGGAAAAATAAAAAAAAATGTATTTATTTCCATTTTCCCATTAGGGCTAGGGTTAGGGCTAGGGTTAGGGCTAGGGCTAGGGTTAGGGCTAGGGTTAGGGCTAGGGTTAGGGCTAAGGTTAGGGTTAGGGCTAGGGTTAGGGCTAGGGTTAGGGCTAGGGTTAGGGCTAGGGTTAGGGCTAGGGCTAGGGCTAGGGTTAGGGCTAGGGTTAGGGCTAGGGTTAGGGCTAGGGTTAGGGCTAGGGTTAGGGTTAGGGCTAGGGTTAGGGCTAGGATTAGGGTTAGGGTTAGGGTTGGGGCTACAGTTAGGGTTGGGGCTAAAGTTAGGGTTAGGGTTTAGATTACATTTACAGTTGGGAATAGGGTTGGGATTAGGGTTAGGGGTGTGTCAGGGTTAGAGGTGTGGTTAGGGTTACCGTTGGAATTAGGGTTAGGGGTGTGTTTAGATTAGGGTTTCAGTTATAATTGGGGGGTTTCCACTGTTTCGGCACATCAGGGGCTCTCCAAACACGACATGGCGTCCGATCTCAATTCCAGCCAATTCTGCGTTGAAAAAGTAAAACAGTGCTCCTTCCCTTCCGAGCTCTCCTGTGTGCCCAAACAGGGGTTTACCCCAACATATGGGGTATCAGCGTACTCAGGACAAATTGGACAACAACTTTTGTGGACCAATTTCTCCTGTTACCCTTGGGAAAATACAAAACTGGGGGCTAAAAAATAATTTTTGTGGGAAAACAAAAAGATTTTTTATTTTCACGGCTCTGCGTTATAAACTGTAGTGAAACACTTGGGGGTTCAAAGTTCTCACAACACATCTAGATAAGTTCATTGAGGGGTCTAGTTTCCAATATGGGGTCACTTGTGGGGGGTTTCTACTGTTTAGGTACATTAGGGGCTCTGCAAACGCAATGTGACGCCTGCAGACCAATCCATCTAAGTCTGCATTCCAAATGATGCTCCTTCCCTTCCGAGCCCTCCCATGCGCCCAAACGGTGGTTCCCCCCCACATATCGGGTATCAGCGTACTCAGGACAAATTGGACAACAACTTTTGTGGACCAATTTCTCCTGTTACCCTTGGGAAAATACAAAACTGGGGGCTAAAAAATAATTTTTGTGGGAAAACAAAAAGATTTTTTATTTTCACGGCTCTGCGTTATAAACTGTAGTGAAACACTTGGGGGTTCAAAGTTCTCACAACACATCTAGATAAGTTCATTGAGGGGTCTAGTTTCCAATATGGGGTCACTTGTGGGGGGTTTCTACTGTTTAGGTACATTAGGGGCTCTGCAAACGCAATGTGACGCCTGCAGACCAATCCATCTAAGTCTGCATTCCAAATGATGCTCCTTCCCTTCCGAGCCCTCCCATGCGCCCAAACGGTGGTTCCCCCCCACATATCGGGTATCAGCGTACTCAGGACAAATTGGACAACAACATTTAGGGTCCAATTTCTCCTGCTAACCTTGGAAAAATACAAAACTGGGGGCTAAAATATAATTTTTGTGGAAAA
Organism: Ranitomeya imitator; assembly: GCF_032444005.1. Classification (NCBI taxonomy): domain Eukaryota; kingdom Metazoa; phylum Chordata; class Amphibia; order Anura; family Dendrobatidae; genus Ranitomeya; species Ranitomeya imitator. The sequence continues at coordinate 577,914,390 of NC_091283.1, read as the reverse complement.
AAAAATATTTTTTATTTGCATGGCTCTGCGTTATAAACTGTAGTGAAATACTTGGGGGTTCAAAGCTCTCACAACACATCAAGATGAGTTCCTTAGGGGGTCTACTTTCCAAAATGGTGTCACTTGTGGGGGGTTTCTACTGTTTAGGTACATTAGGGGCTCTGCAAACGCAATGTGACGCCTGCAGACCATTCCATCTAAGTCTGCATTCCAAATGGCGCTCCTTCCCTTCCGAACCCTCCCATGCGCCCAAACGGTGGTTCCCCCCCACATATGGGGTATCAGCGTACTCAGGACAAATTGGACAACAACTTTTGTGGTCCAATTTCTCCTCTTACCCTAGGGAAAATACAAAACTGGGGGCTAAAAAATAATTTTTGTGGGAAAAAAATTTTGTTTTATTTTTATGGCTCTGCATTATAAACTTCTGTGAAGCCCTTGGTGGGTCAAAGTGCTCACCACACATCCAGATAAGTTCCTTAGGGGGTCTACTTTCCAAAATGGTGTCATTTGTGGGGGGTTTCAATGTTTAGGCACATCAGTGGCTCTCCAAACGCAACATGGCGTCCCATCTCAATTCCTGTCAATTTTGCATTGAAAAGTCAAACGGCGCTCCTTCCCTTCCGAGCTCTCCCATGCGCCCAAACAGTGGTTTACTGCCACATATGGGGTATCAGCGTACTCGGGACAAATTGGACAACAACTTTTGAGGTCCAATTTCTTCTCTTACCCTTGGAAAAATAAAAAATTGGGGGCAAAAATATAATTTTTGTGAAAAAATATGATTTTTTATTTTTACGGTTCTGCATTATAAACTTCTGTGAAGCACTTGGTGGGTCAAAGTGCTCACCACACCTCTAGATAAGTTCCTTAGGGGGTCTACTTTCCAAAATGGTGTCACTTGTGGGGGGTTTCAATGTTTAGGCACATCAGTGGCTCTCCAAACGCAACATGGCGTCCCATCTCAATTTCTGTCAATTTTGCATTGAAAAGTCAAACTGCGCTCCTTCCCTTCCGAGCTCTCCCATGCGCCCAAACAGTGGTTTACTGCCACATATGGGGTATCAGCGTACTCAGGACAAATTGGACAACAACTTTTGAGGTCCAATTTCTTCTCTTACCCTTGGAAAAATAAAAAATTGGGGGCAAAAATATAATTTTTGTGAAAAAATATGATTTTTTATTTTTACGGTTCTGCATTATAAACTTCTGTGAAGCACTTGGTGGGTCAAAGTGCTCACCACACATCCAGATAAGTTCCTTAGGGGGTCTACTTTCCAAAATGGTGTCACTTGTGGGGGGTTTCAATGTTTAGGCACATCAGTGGCTCTCCAAACGCAACATGGCGTCCCATCTCAATTCCTGTCAAGTTTGCATTGAAAAGTCAAATAGCGCTCCTTCCCTTCCGAGCTCTCCCATGCGCCCAAACAGTGGTTTACTGCCACATATGGGGTATCAGCGTACTCAGGACAAATTGGACAACAACTTTTTGGGTCCAATTTCTCCTGTTACCCTTGGTAAAATAAAACAAATTGGAGCTGAAGTAAATTTTTTGTGTAAAAAAGTTAAATGTTCATTTTTATTTAAACATTCCAAAAATTCCTATTAAACACCTGAAGGGTTAATAAACTTCTTGAATGTGGTTTTTAGCACCTTGAGGGGTGCAGTTTTTAGAATGGTGTCACACTTGGGCATTTTCTATCATATAGACCCCTCAAAATGACTTCAAATGAGACGTGGTCCCTAAAAAAAAATGGTGTTGTAAAAATGAGAAATTGCTGGTCAACTTTTAACCCTTATAACTCCCTAACAAAAAAAAAAATTGGTTCCAAAATTATGCTGATGTAAAGGAGACATGTGGGAAATGTTACTTATTAAGTATTTTGTGTGACATATCTCTGTGATTTAATTGCATAAAAATTCAAAGTTTGAAAATTGCGAAATTTTCAAAATTTTCGCCAAATTTCCGTTTTTTTCACAAATAAACGCAGGTACTATCAAAGAAATTTTACCACTATCATGAAGTACAATATGTCACGAGAAAACAATGTCAGAATCACCAGGATCCGTTGAAGCGTTTCGGAGTTATAACCTCATAAAGGGACAGTGGTCAGAATTGTAAAAATTGGCCTGGTCATTAACGTGCAAACCACCCTTGGGGGTAAAGGGGTTAAAGTAGCCACCTTTTGCTTTGATGACTGCTTTTCACACCTTTGGCATTCTCTTGATGAGCTTCAAGAGGTAGCCACCGGAAATGGTTTTCCAACAATTTTGAGGGACTTCCAAGAGATGCTTAGCACTTGTTGGCTCTTTTGCCTTCACTCTGCAGTCCAGCTCACCCCAAACATCTCGATTGGGTTCAGGTCTGGCGTAGCACCCCATCAATCTCCTTCTTGGTCAAATAGCCCTTACACAGCCTGGAGGTGTGCTTTGGGTCATTGTCCTTTTGAAAAATAAATGATGGTCCAACTAAACGCAAACCGGATGGAATAGCATGCCGCTGCATGATGCTGTTGTAGCCATGCTGGTTCATTATGCCTTCAATTTTGAATAAATCCCCAACAGTGTCACCAGCAAAGCACCCCCACACATTACACCTCCTCCTCCATGCTTCACGGTGGGAACCAGGCATGTAGAGTCCATCCGTTCACCTTTTCTGCGTTACACAAAGACACGGTGGTTGGAACCAAAGATCTCAAATTTGGACTCATCAGACCAAAGCACAGATTTCCACTGGTCTAATGTCCATTCCTTGTGTTCTTTAGCCCAAACAAGTCTCTTCTGCTTGTTGCCTGTCCTTAGCAGTGGTTTCCTAGCAGCTATTTTACCATGAAGGCCTGCTGCACAAAGTCTCCTCTTAACAGTTGTTGTAGAGATGTGTCTGCTGCTGGAACTCTCTGGCATTGCCCTGGTCTCTAATCTGAGCTGCTGTTAACTTGCGAATTCTGAGGCTGGTGACTTGGATAAACTTATCCTCAGAAGCAGAGGTGACTTTTGGTCTTCCTTTCCTGGGGCGGTCCTCATGTGAGCCAGTTTCTTTGTAGCGCTTGAGGTTTTTGCCACTGCACTTGGGGACACTTTCAAAGTTTTCCCAATTTTTCGGACTGACTGACCTTAATTTCTTAAAGTAATGATGGCCACTCGTTTTTCTTTACTTAGCTGCTTTTTTCTTGCCATAATACAAATTCTAACAGTCTACTCAGTAGGACTATCATCTGTGTACCCACCAGACTTCTGCTTAACACAACTGATGGTCCCAGCACCATTTATAAGGCAAGAAATCCCACTTATTAAACCTGACAGGGCACACCTGTGAAGTGAAAACCATTTCCGGTGACTACCTCTTGAATCTCATCCAGAGAATGCCAAGAGTGTGCAAAGCAATCATCAAAGCAAAAGGTGGCTACTTTGAAGAACCTAGAATATAAGACATCATTTCAGTTGTTTCACACTTTTTTGTTAAGTATATAATTCCACATGTGTTAATTCATAGTTTTGATGCCTTCAGTGTGAATTTACAATTTTCATAGTCATAAAAATACAGAAAAATCTTTAAATTAGAAGGTGTGTCCAAACTTTTGGTCTGTACTGTACATATAAATATTAAAATTCCAATCAGTAATGCGTCATAATATATATGTTCCAATGAAAAACAGAAGAACTGCCACTCCAATGTACCCCAATGGTGCTGCAAAAAAAACCCCAAAGGGGAGGAGGAAAAGCACAATATACTCCCCATGTAAGGTGCAGAAATAGGTAAGCCCATAGAGAGAAGATAGATCCGGTACGCCTATCACATGTCTCAGCCCATAAGTAAAGTGCACATCTATCTAGGGCATTATATCAATAATAAAAGGTGGGCTTACAAGCAGAGGGGTGCAGAGGAGTGACACAGCCGGAGAGAGGACCCCCGACGCGCGTTTCGCGGCACTGCCACGCCGCTTTCTCAAGGGGATATGTTGACACCCTATAAGAATAGAGGGATAATTTGCATATCCTTTTCCCAAGAAGTATTGCCTAGCTTCCCTACTTCAACTGTCACGCAGTGACTGTATGTGATTAGGGAAAAAGGCCCTGCAACATCCTTAGGATTGGGGCCCTAACTATCCCTGCAATTTACTGTACCTGCGGTATTTAACTGGAGGAAATAGGGTCAATCTGCCGATTTAATAGGACAGTATTGTAATGCAATCTGTTGATTGAAAGTGCGCATGCAGGAAGAAAATGAACATATTTCCTCCCAGAAGCCGGCTTTCATTCACGAGGCATGCACAGACCAGCTACAATCACCACTCAGTGACAGCTGTGTGCCCCGGCACTTTAATTGACAGTTCGCGCTGCAGATACACCCTGCACCCTGAGCTCTCAATCAAATTGCTGGGGCGTGTTTACAACCGCTGCTTAATGTGTACTGACCGGTAACTGTTGCTGCACAACCCCCATGACTAAAAGCCAGAGACTTCCAGGAGGAATAAATGTCATGGGTTTTCCTTAACCCTTGGATTTCAGCAGCAGAGATACAGTGTATCGTGTGTTGCGGAATATCATTCAATGTGACTAATGCATATGGAATCCACAAGTTGTCCCACACAGAATCTGCTGTTAGTTTTTAGCATGGAAAATTGATAATCTTATCTGTTTGGCGAGTGTTATAGTACGGTGCCAAAAATCTGCAGCAAATATTATTATTATTATTATTATACATTTTTATAACGCCATTTATTCCATGGCGCTTTACATGTGAAAAGGGGCAAAAACAGACAAATACAATAAACATGAGCAAAAAACAAGGCACAGAAGGAGGGAGGACCCTGCCTGCGAGGACTCACAGTCTGTAGGGAATGGGTTAGGACACACTAGGAGAGGGTAGAGTTGGTCGTGCGGCGTTTCAGTAGGTTGAGGATCACTGCAGGCTCTAAGCTTGTCGGAAGAGGTAAGACTTCAGGTTCTTTTTGAAGGTTTCCATGGTAGGTGAGAGTCTGATGTGTTGGGATAGAGTTCCAGAGTATGGGGGAAGCACGGGAGAAGTCTTGGTTGAGGTTGTGGGAAGAAGAGATAAGAGGGGAGTAGAGAAGGAGATCTTGTGAGGATCGAAGGTTGAGTGTAGTTAAGTACCGGGAGACCATGTCACAGATATATGGAGGAGACAGGTTGTGGATGGCTTTGTATGTCATAGTAAGGGTTTTAAACTGGAGTCTCTGGACGATAGGAAGCCAGTGAAGGGCTTGGCATAGGGGAGAGGCTGGCAAATAGCGGGGAGACAGGTAGATTAGTCAGGCAGCAGAGTGTAGGATGGATTAGAGTGGTGCCAGAGTGCTAGAGGTGAGGCCAGAAAGTAGGAGGTTGCAGCAGTCAACGCGGGAGAGAATAAGGACGTGCGCTAGTGTTTTTGTGGTTTCGTTGTCGAGGAATGCATGGATCCAGGAAATATTTTTGAGTTTGAGATGGCAGGAGGAGGCAAGGGCTTGGATATATGGCTTGAAAGAGAGGACAGAGTCGAGGATCAACCTGAGGCACCGAGCATGCGGGACTGGGGAAGGTGAGCAGCCATTGACATTGATGGAGAGGTCTGGTGGAGGGGTAGAGTGAGATGAGGAAAGATGATGAATTCTGTTTTGTTCATGTTCAGTTTTAGAAAGTGAGCAGAAAAGAAGGCTGAAATAGCAGACAGACAGTGTGGGATTTTGGTGAGTAAGGAGGTGATTTCAGGTCCGGATAGGTAGATCTGCGTTTCATCAGCGTAGAGATGATACTGCAAACCATGGGATTCTATGAGCTGTCCCAGGCCGAAGGTGTAGATGGAGAAGAGTAGGAGGTCCCAGAACTGAGCCTTAAGGGACACCAACAGACAAGGGGCGAGGTGAGGAGGTGGTGTGGGAGAGGAATACACTGAAAGTTCGGTCTGTTGGATATGATGAGATCCAGGATAGGGCCAAGTCTGTGATGCCTAGAGATAATAGAATCTGTAGCAGGAGGGAATGGTCCACAGTGTCAAAGGCAGAAGACAGGTCCAGGAGAAGGAGGACAGAGTAGTGTCGCTTGCTCTTGCCCTTAGTAGGTCATTGGTAACTGTAGTTAGGGCAGTTTCAGGTGAGTGATGGGGTTGGAAGCCAGATTGTAACCGGTCAAAGAGGGAGCAGGAGGAGAGGCGGGAGGACAGTTCAAGATGGACATGCTGTTCCAGTAGTTCTGAGGCATAAGGGAGAAGAGATAATAGGCGATAGCTAGACACAGAGGATGGGTCGAGGGAGGGCTTTTTGAGGATGGGTGTGATCTTGGCATGTTTGAAGGATGAGGGGAAGACACCAATTGTGAGTGAGAGGTTGAAGAGGTGTGTTAGGGTTGGGATGAAGACTGTGGTGAGGTTAGGGATGAGGTGGGACGGGAGCGGCTCAAGTGTGCAAGTGGTGAGATGTGATCTAGAAAGGAGGGTGGAGAGCTAATCTTCTGTCATAGTGGAGAAGCTGGTTTTGGAGGAACAGGGTTGAACAGCTAAGAGGGGCATTGGGCGCTGCGGGCCAATGCTTTCACTGATTGTATCGATCTTTTCTTTAAAGATAGAGGCAATGTCTTCCGCAGAAATGAGAGGGGAAGGAGGAGGTGCTAGGGGACGGAGGGACTGCTTGTATGCGATGAAGTGCTCAGCAGAGTGGGATCTCTTCCATCTCCTCTCAGCGACCCTGGAAGCCCGTCTCAGTTTTTTGGTCAGGCTGGTCAGCCAGGGCTGTCTGTTGAACGAGTTTTGCTATGCGTGAGGGGGGTGGCCGAATCGAGTGTAGCTGTGGTGTTATAAAAAGTGGCAGCAGCATCTGTGTCATGAAGGGAAGCTATGTCTGTAAGAGGGAGAAGGGACTTAGAGAGGTGTTTGAGATTTCTGTGAGGGTGAGTGAGTTTGTGGAGTGGGGGTTGCGCACTAGGAGAGGAGAGTATGGAATATAGAAAGTGTGCATTTATCCAACGAACGCACATTTCTTATTGAAATTATAGAATCTTGATTTCACCGGTACTTTAGTGGAGAATCCACGCTAGAACTATGTGTAAAGAAAATGAACATACCTGAGAAACTATTTATAGAATGTCAGCAGAATATAAACTTCTCAGAATAAATGAGTACACTCCTTTTGAAAAGTAAGATTTTAATCAATCAATAAATCAATCTGACACTGAACAATTTCCAAAATTTTATTTCCTAACATGAAAGTAAGGTTAATACTATAACTTTATTACAAAATCTTGAGATTTACTCAAATTAGTTGATGCAAAAATGAATACATCCCACATCAAACATTACTACCTATAGTATTTTGTATGACCACCATGATTTTTAAGGACAATACCATGTCTTCTATCCCTGGAATAAACAAGTTGTTGACATATTGCAACATCTAGCTTTTTCCATTCTTCAAAAACGACCTCTTTTAGTGGATGATGGATGGAAAGTGATGCTCAACTTGTCTCTTCAGAAGTCCCCATAGCTGTTCAACTCCGTTCACATCAAGAGACATATTTGGCCACTGAATCACTCTCAGCCTGGTCTTCACAAATGCAACAGTGGGCTTAGATATCTTGCATATCTTGGATCATTGTTGTGTCGGAAAAGTGCAGGTCTACCGAGCGCATGGAGTGATGGTAGCATCTTCTCTTTCAATACAGAGCAGTAAATCTGTGAATTCGTGATACATAAATGAAATATAGCTCCCCAATACCCACAGCACTCTTGCAACCCCACATAAGGACACTGCCACCACCATGTTTCACTGTAGACAGCATGCATTTTTCTTTATACCCCTCACCTTTGTGATGCGATACAGTTTTGAAGCCATCATTTTAAAAAATGTTTACTTTGGTCTCCTTACTCCAGAGTATAGAGTCCCTTTAGTCTTCATATTTTTAACCCCTTTGCCCCAAGGGTGGTTTGCACGTTAATGACCAGGCCAATTTTTACAATTCCGACCACTGTCCCTTTATGAGGTTATAACTCTGGAACGCTTCAACGGATCCAAGTGATTCTGACAATGTTTTCTCGGGACATATTGTACTTCATGATAGTGGTAAAAATTCTTTGATAGTACCTGCGTTTGTTTGTGAAAAAAACGGAAATTTGGCAAAAATTATGAAAATTTTGCAATTTTCCAACTTTGAATTTTTATGCAATTAAGTCACAGAGATATGTCACAAAAATACTTAATAAGTAACATTTCCCACATGTTTACTTTACATCAGCACAATTTTGGAACCAAAATTTTTTTTTGTTAGGGAGTTATAAGGGTTAAAAGTTGACCAGCAATTTCTCATTTTTACAACACCATTTTTTTTTAGGGACCACATCTCATTTGAAGTCATTTTGAGGGGTCTATATGATAGAAAATACCCAAGTGTGACACTATTCTAAAAACTGCACCCCTCAAGGTGCTCAAAACCATATTCAAGAAGTTTATTAACCCTTCTGGTGCTTCTCAGGAATTTTTGGAATGTTTAAATAAAAATGAACATTTAACTTTTTTTCACAAAAAATTTACTTCAGCTCCAATTTGTTTTATTTTATGAAGGGTAACAGGAGAAAATGGACCCCAAAAGTTGTTGTACAATTTGTCCTGAGTACACCGATACCCCATATGTGGGGGTAAACCACTGTTTGGGCGCATGACAGAGCTCAGAAGCGAAGGAGCGCCGTTTGACTTTTCAATGCAAAATTAACAGGAATTGAGATGGGACACCATGTTGCGTTTGGAGAGCCACTGATGTGCCTAAACATTGAAACCCCCCACAAGTGACACCATTTTGGAAAGTAGACCCCCTAAGGAACTTATCTAGAGGTGTGGTGAGCACTTTGACCCACCAAGTGCTTCACAGAAGTTTATAATGCAGAACCGTAAAAATAAAAAATCATATTTTTTCACAAAAATTATCTTTTCACCCCCAATTTTTTATTTTTCCAAGGGTAAGAGAAGAAATTGGACCCCAAAAGTTGTTTTACAATTTGTTCTGAGTACGCTGATACCCCATATGTGGCAGTAAACCACTGTTTGGGCGCATGGGAGAGCTCGGAAGGGAAGGAGCGCCGTTTGACTTTTCAATGCAAAATTGACAGGAATTGAGATGGGACGCCATGTTGCGTTTGGAGAGCCACTGATGTGCCTAAACATTGAAACCCCCAACAAGTGACACCATTTTGGAAAGTAGACCCCCTAAGGAATTTATCTAGATGTGTTTTGAGCGCTTTCACCCACCAAGGGCTTCACAGAAGTTTATAATGCAGAGCCGTAAAAATAAAACAAAATTTTTTTCCCACAAAAATTATTTTTTAGCCCCCATTTTTGTATTTTCCCGAGGGTAACAGGAGAAATTCGACCCCAAAATTTGTTGTACAATTTGTCCTGAGTGTGCTGATACCCCATATGTGGGGGGAACCACTGTTTGGCCGCATGGGAGGGCTCAGAAGGGAAGGAGCGCCATTTGGAATGCAGACTTAGATGGAATGGTCTGCAGTTGTCACATTGCGTTTGCAGAGCCCCTAATGTACCTAAACAGTAGAAACCCCCCACAAGTGACCCCATATTGGAAACTAGACCCCCAGGGAACTCATCTAGATGTGTTGTGAGAACTTTGAACCCCTAAGTGTTTCACTACAGTTTATAATGCAGAGCCGTGAAAATAAAGAATCTTTTTTTCCCACAAAAATTATTTTTTAGCCCCCAGTTTTGTATTTTTCCAAGGGTAACAGGAGAAATTGGACCCCAAAAGTTGTTTTCCTATTTGTCCTGAGTACGCTGATATCCCATATGTTGGGGTAAACCCCTGTTTGGGCACATGGGAGAGCTCGGAAGGGAAGGAGCACTGTTTTACTTTTTCAACGCAGAATTGGCTGGAATTGAGACCTGACGCCATGTCGCGTTTGAAGAGCCCCTGATGTGCCTAAACAGTGGAAACCCCTCAATTATAACTGAAACCCTAATCCAAACACACCTCTAACCCTAATCCCAACAGTAACCCTAACCACACCTCTAACCCTGACACACCCCAACCCTAATCCCAACCCTATTCCCAACTGTAAATGTAATCTAAACCTTAACCGTAACTTTAGCCCCAACCCTAACCCTAACTTTAGCCCCAACCCTAACTGTAGCCCCAACCCTAACCCTAACCCTAGCCCTAACCCTAGCCCTATCCCTAGCCCTAACCCTAACCCTAGCCCTAGCCCTAACCCTAGCCCTAACCCTAACCCTAGCCCTAACCCTAACCCTAACCCTAGCCCTAACCCTAACCCTAGCCCTAACCCTAGCCCTAACCCTAACCCCAACCCTAACCCTAGCCCTAACCCTAGCCCTAACCCTAATGGGAAAATGGAAATAAATACATTTTTTAAATTTTTCCCTAACTAAGGGGGTGATGAAGGGGGGTTTGATTTACTTTCATAGCGGGTTTTTTAGCGGATTTTTATGATTGGCAGCCGTCACACACTGAAAGACGCTTTTTATTGCAAAAAATATTTTTTGCATTACCACATTTTGAGAGCTATAATTTTTCCATATTTTGGTCCACAGAGTCATGTGAGGTCTTGTTTTTTGCGGGACGAGTTGACATTTTTATTGGTAACATTTTCGGGCACGTGACATTTTTTGATCGCTTTTTATTCCGATTTTTGTGAGGCAGAATGACCAAAAACCAGCTATTCATGAATTTCTTTTAGGGAAGGCATTTATACCGTTCCGCGTTTGGTAAAATTGATAAAGCAGTTTTATTCTTCGGGTCAGTACGATTACAGCGATACCTCATTTATATCATTTTTTTAATGTTTTGGCGCTTTTATACAATAAAAACTATTTTATAGAAAAAATAATTATTTTTGCATCGCTTTATTCTCAGGACTATAACTTTTTTATTTTTTCACTGATGATGCTGTGTGGTGGCTCGTTTTTTGCGGGACAAGATGACGTTTTCAGCGGTATCATGTTTATTTATATCAGTCTTTTTGATCGCGCGTTATTCCACTTTTTGTTCGGCGGTATGATAATAAAGCGTTTTTTGCCTCGTTTTTTTTTTTTTTCTTACGGTGTTTACTGAAGGGGTTAACTAGTGGGCCAGTTTTATTGGTGGGGTCGCTACGGACGCGGCGATACTAAATATGTGTACTTTTATAGTTTTTTTTATTATTTAGATGAAGAAATGTATTTATGGGAATAATATATATATTTTTTTTCATTATTTAGGAATATTTTTTTTTATTTTTTTTACACATTTGGAAATTTTTTTTAAACTTTTTTACTTTGTCCCAGGGGGGGACATCACAGTTCGATGATCTGACAGTTTGCACAGCACTCTGTCAGATCACCGATCTGACATGCAGCGCTGCAGGCTTCACAGTGCCTGCTCTGAGCAGGCTCTGTGAAGCCACATCCCTCCCTGCAGGACCTGGATGCAGTGGCCATCTTGGATCCGGGGACTGCAGCGAGGAAGGAGGTAGGAGACCCTCGCAGCAACGCGATCACATCGCGTTGCTGCGGGGGGCTCAGGGAAGCCCGCAGGGAGCCCCCTCCCTGCGCGATGCTTCCCAATACCGCCGGCACATCGCGATCATGTTTGATCGCGGTGTGCCGGGGGTTAATGTGCCGGGGGCGGTCCGTGACCGCTCCTGGCACATAGTGCCGGATGTCAGCTGCAATAGGCAGCTGACACCCGGCCGCGATCGGCGGCCCTCCCCCCGTGAGCGCTGCCGATCGCATATGACGTACTATCCCGTCGAGGGTCAGATAGGCCCAGGGCACCTCGACAGGATAGTACGTCTAAGGTCAGAAAGGGGTTAAACATGGGCCCTGGCAACTTTTTGTGCCTCAGTTTAAGGAGTGACTTACTCTTTGGATGAAACTCATGCATGCCATTCCTCTGCAGTGTATGCTATATTGTGTCATGGGAAACACTCACTACGGTTTGGCTTTCTACTTCTTTCTCAAACTGCATTGACCTGGGTATCATTCATTCTCTATGGGACTGCTCTGTCCTCATATTGTACATTTATGCATTTAGTAGGGTTTAAAGGGGTTTTCCCACGAGCAAAGTAAATTTTAAATTTGATTTTTATCAATACATCTTGGAATAATATCAATTTCCTGTAATGCCAGTGGTGCAGACCTGGGCAAGATGCGGCCCGCGGGCCGCATCCGTCCCGCCTGATGGTTTTAAACGGCCCGCCAGCTAGCTGTCACTTCTGACAGCCGCCCCCGGCACCGCTCGGCCAGCTGCTTCTGAGGCGGACCGCTGGTGGCTGGAGTGAAAGCTAACTACCACATGCTCCCATGACAGGCTATACAGCTGAGCATGTCTGTGCTCGGACACTGTGTGCAGACGGCTGCAGGCAGCACATGTGACCACACAGCTAGCGGGTGTGAGGATGCGGCACGCTGACACTGCGCGGCATGCACGGTGCCCGCCAGGATGCAGCGTGTGAGGATGAGTGCGGGGATGAGCTCAGCTTCCACTTCCGGGGGAGGACACAGCAGCCGGAGCCGTAGTACTGGCAGTGGCAGCAGCGGATCGCATGGGTGAAGGGAAGCAGCCCGCGTCCTGTCTGTGTAGTCCAGGCTGCACTGCAGCTGCTCCGGTAAGGCTCCTGCTCACACGTGGGGCGGGGGGTGTACGGGTGCCATCACTGTGTGGTCATAGAGGACTTATATGCGGGCTCCCCTCCCCCAGGCGCCAATGTCACATGCGGCCACATTCCGTGCAGGTCCCGCTGCCGCAGATGTCGGCACCTGCAATGGTGGCAGCAGGACGTGCAGAGCTCCTTGTATGCCCCCTGCTCCCGCCGCGCTGCTATCTTGTCCTTTGTGGTCCCCTTCAATGCTGGGGCACGCTTCTCACCCCTCGTAGGTTCATGCCGGGGAGTCCATTCTTTTTGGAATAATAGAATGCAGTGTCCTGTGGTGACAACTACTCCTCTCAGCACGTGTGGGGCGTGCTGGGAGTAGTAGTGCACTAGACATGATTGAAGACCACTGAAATGCTGAGTAATGGTTACACGAGTATTTGGGGGTCAGATGTGATTCATTGCTTTGCAGGAAAAGTACATGTTTGGTGCGCAGGTAAATGGTGTGTAGCAGTGTCCTTGTTCCTGCTGACATCTCACAGATGTTTATTCTCCGTCGCCCTCTTATGACTGGACGTAAATCTGTCCTTCTGATTTATATTCCCTGGATCCAATCTGACCTCGGCCAGTCTCCCACAGTAAGGCTGTCATTGAGACATTATCCATTGGTTTCACTCATCCTTCACCTATGGTCATCCCATCAGATCTGGTATCAGAACTCTGCGTCGTGTCAAAGGGCTCTCATCCACCAATCAGTGCTCCGCTGAGGCTCTGTCACGTATGTTTTCTCATCCAAGAAAATTGGGTCAATTATGCAAATCACAACATGATCATAGTGTGCTCCGATTCTCTCAAAATGAGTTAATTATATTAGTCCGGCCCTCTAAAACCATCCATATTTCTCATGCGGCCCCATGGCAAAATTAATTGCCCACCCATGCAGTGGTGTGAGGATGCCCAGCAAGTGACACGAACACAAGGGGAACACCAGGGAAGATATACAAGGATGATAGGGAGAAGGAAGAGGGGTCACCTCCTAACATAAACGTGAGTTAGATCCCTGCACTCCCTATCATCTCTAGATAGCTCCTTCCCCCCCACCCATATGCTTAATCCATCGCTGGCCATGAACCTATCCCGTCTAGTGCATAGGCCAGCGAAACACTAGAGAAGAAGGGGCAACCACAACCAATATATAGATATAAATACCAGAAAAGGACACCAGAGAAGAAGTAGATATAAAATGCCTTTATTATATATAGATGGCAAAAAAATATATATAATTTATAAAAGTAACAATGTGCGCACAACAGGACAAAAAAAGTATATACTAATTAATATAAAAACAATGTATAAAAACAAGGAAGATGGAAAGGACTGACCCAAATAAATTCGTATATTTAAAAGTAGGTGCTACCTCTAAAAAACATATGATAAAAAATATTGATACAACAATAATGGTGGGTAAAAAACGAAAAAACGAAAAAAACTGGAGCATAAATTGAATTCCTGAGGTAGTATATATGAATAAAAACCGTATTAACTAAAGTGTGACGTGACAATAATTAATAAATACCCATAAATATCAGCTCCATTAATGCAGGAACAAATAATTAAATGTATAATTGTATGTTATAGAGTTGTATTTTTAAAGGTGCTAGGTGGCAAAAAAATGTGCAAAATCAGCAATTAATAAGGTAAAGATCACACCCAATAATAAACTGTAAAGGAATTCAATTTATGCTCCAGTATTTTTCGTTTTTTTTCGTTTTTTACCCACCATTATTGTTGTATCAATATTTTTTATCATATGTTTTTTAGGGGTAGGACCTACTTTTAAATATACAAATTTATTTGGGTCAGTCCTTTCCATCTTCCTTGTTTTTATACATTGTTTTTATATTAATTAGTATATACTTTTTTTGTCCTGTTGTGCGCACATTGTTACTTTTATAAATTATATATATTTTTTTGCCATCTATATATAATAAAGGCATTTTATATCTACTTCTTCTCTGGTGTCCTTTTCTGGTATTTATATCTATATATTGGTTGTGGTTGCCCCTTCTCCTCTGTTAGTGGTTTGGTCCACATTTCTTCCACAGAAGACTGGTCACTGATATGAACTATTATTAGGTTTTATTGCTAATCATAGCACGGGTATAAGCAAGCAGTGTTTGGTGTATTTGTGGTTTTGTCCAGCGAAACACTAGTCCCACTCATGGCAACCAACATGGCATTACTGCTTTTACTGCTGTATGGGGCCTGATGAGCAGAAGAGCCCTTGATGCTGTATGGGGCTCTTGTGCTTCTGCTCACTGGGCCCCAGGGTATTTTAAAGTATGTTGCATCTCTGTGATGCGCATCTTCTGTGACATGCTGGTGATGGTGTGTACGCGATGACAGAAGCGGAGCTGCAAGGGATCATATGAGAGGTAAGTATGAACAACTTTTTTTTTTACAAATTGAATTACATGGGCTTATGAGGGGGCGAGCGATGACAAAATTGAGGGTGTGAGACAGGGGACAATGAATGATGATGTACTGATGTGGGGCAGCGCAAATAATGATGAATTGGAGTGGGGGACAGCAAATGATGAATTGAGGTTGAGGAATGCAAATGATGAATTGAGTGTGGGGGATGGGGGACGGCAAATTATTAATTAAAAGTGGGGGACAGGGGATAGCAAATGATGAATTTATGGTGTGGGAAAGCAAATGATGGTGAATTGAGGGTGGGTAATGGGGAAAGCAAATGATAATGGTTTGAGAGTGGGAGAGAGTTAATTATGAATTGAGTATAGGGGAGAACAAATGATGAATTGAGGGTGGGAGTGGGAGAAACCAAGGACATGACATAATGAATTAAGGCAGAGGGGCATGTAAATATAATGAATTGGGGGAGCAAAGTAAAGTAGAAGTTGAGGGATGTGTTCTGGAAGTGGAGCTCGAGATAACTGTGTTTTTTTATGCAGCGATGAATCCTGGCTGGAAGAAGTGATGGCGGTCTGTGCAGAATAAAGAAGAAAAGCGAAGATGATGGACTTCAACTAGAAACATCATCACTGAGTCAGTGTGTTACCTGTACACTGACACTATACACTGTATCACTGTATACTATATACAGAGCTATTGTGTATAATGTCACTGGTGATCACTCTATTACCTGTACACTATACACTATACACAGAGCTTTTGTGTATATTGTCACCAGTAATCAATGTATTACCTGAACACTGGCACTATATACAGAACTCCTGTGTATAATGTCACTGGTGATCACTGTATTACCTGTATACCTACACTGTACACTGTATACTATGTACAGAGCTCCTATGCATAATGACATTTATGGTAATATTAGAATTGTGTTTTTTTTTTTTTTACTAATGATCAGTATTGTAGTATGTGGTGGTAATATGTGGTCTGGTCACGGTGTTTTGGTATTTGTTCCTTATATGTGGTATTATTTGGTCACTATGTGGTGGTAATATATGGTCTGGTCATGGTGTAGCGGTATTTGTCTCTTTTATGTGGTATTATCCAGCCACTATGTGGTGGTAATATGTGGTCTAGTCATGGTGTGGTGGTATTTGTTCCTTGTATGTGGTATGATTTGGTCACTATGTGTTGGTAATATGTAGTCTGGTCAGGATGTGGCAGTATTTGTCCCTTGTATGTGAGGGATACTGCCTAGCCAGCCAGATCAGCCATACCTCCTATCCAGCCAGATCAGCCATACTGCCTAGTCAGCTAGATCAGCCATACTGCCTAGTCAACCAGATCAGCCATACTGTCTAGCCAGTCAGATCAGCAATACCACCCTGCCAGATCAGCCATACTGCCCAGCCAGTTAGATAAAACTAACCCCAGCAATCAATGGGGTGACAGATGTTACAGCCAGATCTCCCTCACACCCAGTATTAACCACTTTAACCTTTATGTGTACGGCCTGGAGAGGTGGCATTAGGTTCTCAATAAGGCACTCACACAAGGCACCTGCTTTGACCTTCTCCATTTCTGTCTGTTTTCTGCTGATGTAATGTGTAACTATGTGATGTCACTGCTCTCATATCTATAGTGGATGTATATTATGTCTCACTGTAAATATGATACAATTTACAAATTCTGGTACAATTTTCTGTTACGTGTTAGCATTAACCTTCTAGGCCCAGGAAGGGAAGTACAGCAGCCATAGTTCCCTAAAGGTTTCCTCTGCAAGAGGTTTTCCTCCCCTGAGTGCTGGGGGGTTTATTGTTAATGAGTTGGAGGTTTACCATTTTCATTTCTTGAATGAAATAATAATAATGTGATTTTTAATAAAATTTGGTTGCTTTAACATTCAGTAAAATATTTTTTGTGTTTCTTTCACAATCTTGAGTTGGGATTTTCTTGAGAATCAGGATCTAGCATCTATGATCAAGCCATGAAGCCAAATTTGGAGATGGAACATTTTTAACCCTGTGCTGGAAGACAGAACAGAGCAGAAATGATGAAGTTTTACTGCACAAAAAGCACAAGTTCACACTCTTCCTTGCATTCAGATAATGGGGGTGATTCAGGGCCGGACTGGGACTAAAACTCAGCCATGGCACAAAAAATTCACCAGCACACATATGTGGCACCCCTGGGGTCCAGTCGCCACAGAGGTACTGCACCTCACCCAGAGGTGTGGTATCCCACTCTCAGGTAAGGAGGAAGCACTATCCAGGACTCTAACACTCGCACCCAACACACACTAGTTCAGTTGGGGGACCTGCGCGTACCCTAAGGGAGGATGGCCTCATCCCAGGCTGGATAGGAAAGGGTGTTGGTGAGTGGGTAGGGTAGGTAGAGAAGGGGAGGAGCTTATTAGGAAGAACAGTGCAGTGAGCAGATTGAGTCTTATAGTGATGGGCAGTCCAGCTCTTTTTGGCTCAAAAAACGACTCTTCTTGCACATAGTGCTACTTTTACTACTTTTATCACTCCAGTCCTTTAATTATAATGTAGCATTGCCATGTTCTCAGATTGTAAGCTCCTGGGACCAGGCCCTCACTCCTAGTCTGTATTTCTGACTTGTGCTATTTTCTAAAATCCATGTACTAACCTGTTCTAATTGTCCCCCCTTTTAAGCCGGGGAGAATGCGCTCATGCAGCGGAGCTGGAGAGAATGCGCTCATGCAGTGGAGCCAGGGAGAATGCGCTAATGCAGCGGAGCCGGGAAGAATGATGCCTGCAGCGAGCAGGCCCCGGACCTCAGTGTGTGACAGAACACTGCTCGCTAAGTGCAGCAGAGGTCCGGGGCCTGCAGGCGTTATTTTCTCCAGCTCCTCTGCATGATTGGTCACATGGATTATACGGGGGGACATTTAAAACAGGTGAGTATAAGGATATTTTGTATTTTATCCTTATTTTTACAGGTGGAGACAGTGGGAGCAGACTACTAATCTCATCACATCCCCGCCATCCTGTAGAATGTAAGCCCGCAAGGGCAGGGTCCTCGCCCTTCTGTATCAGTCTGTCATTGTTAGTGTGTTTACTGTAAGTGATATTTGTAATTTGTATGTAAACCCTTCTCATATACAGCACCATGGAATCAATGGTGCTATATAAATACCAAACACTACATACTTACATTCCGGTGTCTGTCCCCCAGCGCTGTGCTTCTCTGCACTGACTGTGAGCGCCAGCCGGAAAGCAGAGCGGTGACGTCACCGCTGTGCTCTGCTTTCCGGCCGGCGCTTACACAGTGCAGAGAAGCACAGCGCCGGGGGACAGACATCGGAATGTAAGTATGTAGTGTTTTTTTTTTATGTTTACGCTGGTAACCAGGGTAAACATCGGGTTACTAAGCGTGGCCCTGCGCTTAGTAACCCCATATTTACCCTGGTTACCAGTGAAGACATCGCTGAATCGGCGTCACACACGCCGATTCAGCGATGTCTGCGGGAGTCCAGCGACGAAATAAAGTTCTGGACTTTCTGCTCCGACCAACTATGGCACAGCAGGATCCTGATCGCTGCTGCCTGTCAAACTCAAAGATATCGCTAGCCAGGGCGCTGCAACGTCACGGATCGCTAGCGATATCGTTCAATGTGACGGTACCTTAAGTAAAAAGCCCCAATCTGCTTTCGTTGTTCTGACTTGAATTTAAGGCCGGGGTCGCATCAAGTCCTTGCACTGCCTCAGGCATTTGGGACCAGAGCGTTCAGCTGCATAGAAATACATGCAGCCGCACAGTCCGGTCCTGAGTGCCGGCGGCAGTGCCGGGACTTGATGCGCGAGTTTCTCGCATTGAACTCGCAAGTGTGACCCCAGCCTAACGCTCATCATTCTTCCCTGCTCACAATGATCGCCGGCAGAGCAGGGGAGAATGATGAGAGCTGTGTTCCGCACCTGGCACTGGGGAACAGGGTTGCCACACATGTACCGCAAGTATTACACACATGGACACTGACAGGGCCGGCTCCAGGTTTTCGAGGGCCCCAGGCGAAAGAGTCTCACTGTGCATCTACTATATAATTGTCTAAGGGTCACTTCTGTCTGTCTGTCCTTCTGCCTGTCCTTCTGTCTGTCATGGATATTCATTGGTCGCGGCCTCTGTCTGTCATGGAAATCCAAGTCGCTGATTGGTCGCGGCAAAACAGCCACGACCAATCAGCGACGGGCACAGTCCGGAAGAAAATAGCCGCTCTTTACTCCCCGAAGTCAGTTCCCAGCGCCCGCATACTCCCCTCCGGTCACCGCTCACACAGGGTTAATGTCGGCGGTAATGGACCGTGTTATGCCGCGGGTAACGCACTCCGTTATGGCCGCTATTAACTCTGTGTGTCTCCAACTTTTTACTATTGATGCTGCCTATGCGGCATCAATAGTAAAAAAAATGTAATGTTAAAAATAATTAAAAAACAAAAAACCTGCTATACTCACCCTCTGTAGTCCGCCAAGCCGCTTGCGCCTGCCGCCATCTTCCATTCCCAGCGATGCATTGCGAAATTACCCAGAAGACTTAGCGGTCTTGCGAGACCGCTAAGTCTTCTGGGTAATTTCGCAATGCATCCTGTGAACGGAAGATGGCGGCAGCCGCACGCCCATCGCCACAGCGCCGTTGGATCCCAGGTGGTGAGTATGTAACTATTTTTTATTTTAATTCTTTTTTTTTAACAGGGATATGTGCCCACACTGCTAAATACTGCGTGGGCTACATGGCTGCTATATACTACGTGGGCAGTACTATATACTACATGGCTGCTACATACTACGTGGGCAGTACTATATACTACACGGCTGCTATATACTACGTGGACAGTACTATATACTACATGGCTGCTATATACTACGTGGGCAGTACTATATACTACATGGCTGCTATATACTACGTGGGCAGTACTATATACTACATGGCTGCTATATACTACGTGGGTAGTACTATGTACTACATTGCTGCTATATACTACGTGGGCAGTAATATATACTACATGGCTGCTATATACTACATGGACAGTACTGTATACTACATGGCTGCTATATACTACGTGGACAGTACTATATACTACATGGCTGCTATATACTACGTGAACAGTACTGTATACTACATGGCTGCTATAATCTACGTGAGCAGTACTATATACTACATGGCTGCTATATACTACGTGGGCAGTACTGTATACTACATGGCTGCTATATGCTACGTGGGCAGTACTATATACTACATGGCTGCTATATACTATGTGGACAGTACTTTATACTACATGGCTGCTATATACTACGTGGGCAGTACTATATACTACATGGCTGCTATATACTACGTGGGCAGTACTATATACTACATGGCTGCTATATACTACGTGGGCAGTGTTATATACTACATGGCTGCTGTATACTACGTGGCCTGTGTTAGATACTGCGTGGGCTGTGTTATATACAACGCATCGGGTATTCTACAATATGTATGTATGTATATAGCAGCCACATACTATATAGCACATACTATATATTACGTGGCTGGGCAATATACTACGTGCCTGGGCAATATACTACGTCACTGGGCAATATACTACGTCGCTGGGCAATATACTACGTGGCTGGGCAATATACTACATCACTGGGCAATATACTACGTGACTGGGCAATATACTACGTGGTTGGGCAATATACTATGTGACTGGGCAATATACTACGTGCCTGGGCAATATACTACGTGCCTGGGCAATATACTACATCACTGGGCAATATACTACGTGGCTGGGCAATATACTACGTGGCTGGGCAATATACTACATGGCTGGGCAATATACTACGTGACTGGGCAATATGCTACGTGGCTGGGCAATATACTACGTGGCTGTGCTATATACTACGTAGACATGCATATTCTAGATGGCTGCGTTAGAATCGGGCCACCATCTAGTAAAGTATAATGAGTCATGAAAAAACAGTCTCCAAATCAATGGGATATGTTGAAGCATTTCAGAGTTATTACCACGTAAAGTGAAACTGTTCAGATTTCAAAACTTTGGCCCTGTCAATAAAGGGGTTGATATATAAATGGTTGGGCTCATCAGAACTGAATCCTAACAGAGATAAATATCTCCATTTCAGTAAAAATATAAGTATATACATTTAGAGGTGTGGGGAGGCCCAAATAGAACTTTTGCTATGGTGCCTTGTGAACTCTCTGTAGGCCCCAGCTTGCAGGGTGGTGATAGTGAGGGCCATCTGGCCTGTTTCTCAGAGCCCAAGGCTCTGGGGGTCCCATGGCCAGGTTGTCCTCATCATATAAGGAATGTAGTGCAGGGAGGGGGGCCCAGACATATTTCTTGCACAGGTGTCCCAAGCAGTCAGGGTCCGCCCCTGACCCATTCATATAGTCATCCACACCAGATCAATATGAAAATCAATAGAAAATAAATAGTTAGCCATTAATAGTTTTCAGTTAGCCATTAAAAGGTATCAACCACTGAGGACTCTAAATTATAAGTATGACTGCTACGACCCACAAACCGTTTTTCCCATTAAGTGACACCCATACCTCCCAACTTTTGAAGCTGGGAAAGAGGGACAAAGTTTGCGGCGTGCGTTGCGCGCCGCGGCAAGTTTTAGGCCACGCCTCTGACCACACCCATTCACTAGTCACACCCATATCCACATCTCAACCACACCCATTTAGCACTGCTGATCACACTGTTCATAAAGAATAATTATAAACAAAAAAATATGGCCACACAGTGCTCCATACTGTATAATGGCCACACAGTGCTCCATACTGTATAATGGCCACACATGATGCTCAATACTGTATAATGGTCACACATGATGCTCCATACTGTATAATGGCCACACAGTGCTCCATACTGTTTAACGACCCCACATGATGATCAATACTGTATAATGGCCACACATGATGCTCCATACTGTATAATGGCCACACATGATGCTCCATTCTGTATAATGGCCACACATAATGCTCCATACTGTATAATGACCGCACATGATGCTCCATACTGTATAATGGCCACACATGATGCTCAATACTGTATAATGGTCACACATGATGCTCCATACTGTATAATGGCCACACAGTGCTCCATACTGTATAACGACCCCACATGATGATCAATACTGTATAATGGCCACACATGATGCTCCATACTGTATAATGGCCACACATGATGCTCCATACTGTATAATGACCCCACATGATGCTCCATACTGTATAATGACTGCACATGATGCTCCATACTGTATAATGGCCGCACATGATGCTCCATACTGTATAATGGCCGCACATGATGCTCCATACTGTATAATAGCCGCACATGATGCTCCATACTGTATAATGACCGCACATGATGCTCCATACTGTATAATGACCGCACATGATGCTCAATACGGTATAATGGCCACACATGATGCTCCATACTGTATAATGACCGCACATGATGCTCCATACTGTATAATGACCACACATGATGCTCCATACTGTATAATGACCGCACATGATGCTCCATACTGTATAATGGCCACACATGATGCTCCATTCTGTATAATGGCCACACATAATGCTCCATACTGTATAATGACCGCACATGATGCTCCATACTGTATAATGGCCACACATGATGCTCAATACTGTATAATGGTCACACATGATGCTCCATACTGTATAATGGCCACACAGTGCTCCATACTGTATAACGACCCCACATGATGATCAATACTGTATAATGGCCACACATGATGCTCCATACTGTATAATGGCCACACATGATGCTCCATACTGTATAATGACCCCACATGATGCTCCATACTGTATAATGACTGCACATGATGCTCCATACTGTATAATGGCCGCACATGATGCTCCATACTGTATAATGGCCGCACATGATGCTCCATACTGTATAATAGCCGCACATGATGCTCCATACTGTATAATGACCGCACATGATGCTCCATACTGTATAATGACCGCACATGATGCTCAATACGGTATAATGGCCACACATGATGCTCCATACTGTATAATGACCGCACATGATGCTCCATACTGTATAATGACCACACATGATGCTCCATACTGTATAATGACCGCACATGATGCTCCATACTGTATAATGGCCACACATGATGCTCCATACTGTATAATGACTGCACATGATGCTCCATACTGTATAATGGCTCCACATGATGCTCCATTCTGTATAATGGCCACACATGATGCTCCATACTGTATAATGACCGCACATTATGCTCCATACTGTGTAACGGCCACACATGATGCTCCATACTGTATAATGGCCACACATGATGCTCCATACTGTATAATGACCGCACATTATGCTCCATACTGTGTAACGGCCACACATGATGCTCCATACTGTATAATGGCCACACATGATGCTCCATACTGTATAATAACCGCACATGATGCTCCATACTGTATATTGGCCGCACATGATGCTCCATACTGTATATTGGCCGCACATGATACTCGTACCGTATAATGGCCACACATAGCTACTCCTACACACGCGGCTGCGCTCCGTACACTTTGCATAAACGGCTCTGCTCCGTACACACGGCTCTACTCCATACATCTCATACACACACGGCTCCGCTCCGTACACCTCGTACACATTCAGCTCCGCTCCATACATCTCGTACACACGGCACTTCTCCATACACCTCATACACACACCGCTCCGCTCCATACACATTGCACAAGCTGCTCCGCTCCGTATACCTTGCACACACACGGTTCCGCTGCGTACACCTCATACACATACGGCTCCTCTCCATACATCTCGTACACACACGGCACTACTTCGTACACCTCGTACACACAAGGCTCCGCTGTATACACATTGCACACGCTTCTCCGCTCCGTATACCTTGTACACACATGGCTCTGCTCCGCACACCTCGTACACACATGGCTCTGCTCTGTACACCTCGTACACACGTGGCTCCACTCCATACACCTTTCACACTCTGCTCTCATCCGCACACCTCGTACACACGCGGCTGTGCTCCGTACATCTTGTACACACGCGGCTGTGCTCCGTACACCTCGTGCACACGACTCCGCTCCGTACACCTTTCACATGCTGCTCCGCTCTGTACACCTTGTACACACGCGGTTGTGCTCCGTACACCTCATACACACGCGGTTGTGCTCCGTACACCTCATACACACGCGGCTGTGCTCCGTACACCTCTTACACACGACTCCGCTCCGTACACCTTTCACATGCTGCTCCGCTCTGTACACCTCGTACACACGCGGCTGTGCTCCGTACACCTCGTACACACGACTCTGCTCCGTACACCTTTCACATGCTGCTCCGCTCTGTACACCTTGTACACACGCGGCTCTGCTCCGTACACCTTGTACACACGCGGCTCTGCTCCGTACACCTCGTACACACGCGGCTGTGCTCCGTACACCTCGTACACACGCGGCTGTGCTCCGTACACCTCGTACACACAACTCCGCTCCGTACACCTTTCACATGCTGCTCCGCTCTGTACACCTCATACACACGCAGCTGTGCTCCATACACCTTGTACACACGCGGCTGTGCTCCGTGCACCTCGTACACACGACTCCGCTCCGTACACCTTTCACATGCTGCTCCGCTCCGTACACCCCGTACACACGCGGCTGTGCTCCGTACACCTCGTACACACGACTCCGCTCCATACACCTTTCACATGCTGCTCCGCTCAGTACACCTCGTACACACATGGCTCCGCTCCGTACACGTCTTACACACACGACTCCGCTCCGTACACCTTGCACACGCTGCTCCGCTCCGTACACCTCGTACACACGCGGCTGCGCTCCGTACACCTCATGCACATGGCTCCGTACACCTCGTACACACATAGCTCTGCTACATCCACACTCTAAACACCTCCTGACCTCACACATATGCTGCCTTACCCTCCTCCGGCGCCATGGCAACTGTTGTGAATTCTGTGGCAGAGTTCACTCCTGTGGTCACAAGTGGTACTTCGGCTGATTCTCTCTGGGATCTTCCTTCTGTGGAGGAAAGTGGTACTGCAGCTTCTGAGTTTCCTTCCTCAGGTGATCTGGTGAGCTCATTAGCTTCTTCTCTACTTAACTCCACCTGATGCTTTGATCTATGCTTCCTGTCAATGTTTCAGTGTGGGACTTGTTTTTTCCCTGGATCATTCCTGTGGCCTGCTGCTCTGCAAAGCTAAGTTTTGCTTATGTTTTTTGTTGCTATTTTTCTGTCCAGCTTGCTTATTGGTTTTTCTCGCCTGCTGGAAGCTCTGAGACGCAGAGGGACCACCTCCGTACCGTTAGTCGGTGCGGAGGGTCTTTTTGGTCCCCTCTGCATGGTTTTTTTATAGGTTTTTGTGCTGACCGCAAAGTTATCTTCCCTATCCTCGTTCTGTTCAGCTAGTCGGGCCTCGCTTTGCTAGATCTGTTTCATCTCTGTGTTTGTGTTTTCATCTTGCTCACAGTCATTATGTGTGGGGGGCTGCCTTTTCCTTTGGGGAATTTCTCTGAGGCAAGGTAGGCTTATTTTTCTATCTTCAGGATTAGCTAGTTTCTCAGGCTGTGACGAGGCGCCTAGGTTCTGGTCAGGAGCGCTCCACGGCTACCATTAGTGTGGTTTGATAGGCTTAGGGATTGCGGTCTGCAGAGTTCCCACGTCTCAGAGCTCATTCTATTATTTTGAGTTATTGTCAGTTCGCTGTATGTGCTCTGACCTCCATGTCCATTGTGATTCTGAATTGCCTTTCATAACAGGCAACCAGCAAAGTCCTGTACACGGAGGTCCTCCTCCCGATCATGTGACCCCTGACTCCTCCCATCCTGTGACCTCATCACAGGTCCTGAGCAGCCATTATGTGGTGTGCTGCTGTGCGGGCCGGGTGCAGGGACTCAGGGAGCTCTCAGCTGACCGGGTGATATCACATACCTCCCAACCAGTGGGGGACAATTAATGTCCCACCCGGGATCGCGGGGCTGACTGTCAAAATCAGTACAGTCCCGCTGGATCCGGGACGGTTGGGAGGTATGGACACCACAACAATTATTTAACATGTAAAAGTTTACTGGGAAATATTCTCATAAAAACTTCCATGTTTTACTTTGGCTTAAATTATTTGGTCGCAGCTTAACATAGGCAATATCTGCCAACAAATGGGGTGTAGGGAGATTATCTGCCTTCCGGTCTCCCGGTGCAGGTATCTTCACATCCAACAAACTCCACCCTTCCGCAGCTGCAACTGTAAAAACCATAACAAAAAGGGGAGGGAGGGCGGGAAACAGGATGTGGCGTCGGCTCTCCCCGGCGCCAAGTCAGGAGGCAAGCCCTGCCCCCCGCACCCAGCGGGGCGTAATCCCAAAATACTATTTGCCTCACAAAATGGGATATCTCATTTTAACCAGGGGGAGGCGCAGCAGTCAGGGGACAGCGGCATAAGCCGCAGTGTCCCTAATTTTCTATCTACTAGCTAACACGGTACCAAGATATATATCTTTCCTGTAGAAAATAAATAATCATTATCCTATTATTAATATTCAAATTATAATTACTATTCTGAAGAATACCTTTAAAAGAAAGCCTTAATTTGTATGTGTTGTTGAAGTGTGTGAAGTTCCCTTACAGAAATCCCCTAGTTCTTCCTGTAATGATCCATGTGGTTCCCAGTTTCACTTTCACTCCGCAGCAATCCTTGGGCGGGTCTTACTGTGTAATTCAGAACAGAGAACCCATAATAAGATCTTGTCGGCAGAGGTCCTGGGTCATTGCAGTAGGTGCTCTAACTGGATGGGCTTGCTGAACCTCCTATGTTCTTCTTTTGGGGTTATTCCTGAAAACTCCACTGGGGACCCCAAGATCCTGTGTGTCACAACTGCTATCTAAAGATTCCCCTGGGACCATCCTATTGATATCATCACAGAGAGGTCTTGCAATGTCCCCTTGGATTATACTGTTGGTCTTCTGCATCTGCTACTGCCAGGTGAGACATGACAGAGGCTACGTACTGTAATCACTATTTATATAGTCACAAATATTCATAACCAGCAAACTTGATGCTCCTCTGCCCTCATGTGTCTAGCATGCCTGTGTGCTACATCAATCTTCGCTCTAGTTTCCCCAAGAGTTAATATTTGTTTGTTCCTCATTTCTAATACCGGTAATTTCCGAGCACCTGCTGTTTGCCTCCCTGGGGACCTTATCTAAAGTCGGCAAAATGCTGTGTACTATCTAAATGTGTGCGCACTCCGGTATCCCACTGGTAGGCTCATTTTATGCCATGATCGACTAATCTTTTCTGTGTTAACAATGAATACATCTTGGAAAGTTGTACACTGTGGCAGTACTGCTGTTTACAGAATAACCCATTGAGAATTATGTTTAATGAAGCCACCGTTCAGTAAAAATTAACCCCTTAGTGACAGAGCCAATTTGGTACTTAATGACCGAGCCAATTTTTGCAATTCTGACCACTGTCACTTTATGAGGTTATAACTCTGGAACGCTTTAACAGATCCCGCTGATTCTGAGATTGTTTTTTCGTGAGATATTGTACTGCATGTTAGTGGTAACATTTCTTCGATATTACTTGCGATTATTTATGAAAAAAATGGAAATATGGCGAAAATTTTTAAAATTTTGCAATTTTCAAACTTTGTATTTTTATGTCCTTAAATCAGAGAGATATGTCACGAAAAATAGTTAATAAATAACATTTCCCACATGTCTACTTTACATCAGCACAATTTTGGAAGCAAATTTTTTTTTGTTAGGGAGTTATAAGGGTTAAAAGTTGACCAGCAATTTCTCATTTTTACAACACCATTTTTTTTTAGGGACCACATCACATTTGAAGTCATTTTGAAGGGTCTATATGATAGAAAATACCCAAGTGTGACACCATTCTAAAAACTACACCTCTCAAGGTGCTCAAAACCACATTCAAGAAGTTTATTAACCCTTTACGTGCTACACAGGAACTGAAACAATGTAGAAGGGAAAAATGAACATTTAACTTTTTTTTGCAAACATTTTAATTCACAACCCTTTTTTTCTTTTCACAAGTGTAAAAACAGAAATGTAACCATGAATTTTGTTATGCAATTTCTCCTGAACACGCCAATATGTGGGGGTTAACCCACTTTTTGGGCGCACCGCAGAGCTTGGAAGTGAAGGAGCGCCGTTTGTCTTTTTCAATGTAGAATTGGCTGGAATTGAGATCGGACGCCATGTCGCGTTTAGAGAGCCCCTGATGTGCCTAAACAGTGGAAACCCCCCACAAGTGGCACCATTTTGGAAACTAGACCCCTTAAGGAACTTATCTAGATGTCTGGTGAGAACTTTATACCCCCAGGTGCTTCACAGAAGTTTGTAACGTAGAGCCGTGAAAATAAAAAATCACATTTTTTGTACAAAAATGATTTTTTTGCCCCCAAATTTTTATTTTCACAAGGGTAACAGGAGAAATTAGACCACAAAAGTTGTTGTGCAATTTCTCCTGAGTACGTCAATACTCCATATGTGGAGGTAAACCACTGTTTGGGCGCACCGCAGAGCTTGGAAGGGAAGGAGTGCCGTTTTACTTTTTCAATGTAGAATTGGCTGGAATTGAGATCGGACGCCATGTCGCGTTTGGAGAGCCCCTGATGTGCCTAAACAGTAGAAACCCTCCACAAGTGACCCCACTTTGGAAACTATACCCCCTATGGAATTTATCTAGATGTGTGGTGGGAACTTTGAATGCCCAAGTGCTTCACAGAAGTTTAGAATGCAGAGTCGTGAAAATAAAAAATATTTTTTTTCCACAAAAAAGATATTGTAGCCCCCAAGTTTTTATTTTCACAAGGGTAACAGGAGAAATTGGACAGTAATAGTTGTTGTCCAATTTATCCTGACTACGCTGATGTGCCATATGTGGGGGTAAACCACTGTTTGGGCGCACAGCAGAGCTCGGAAGGGAAGGAGCGCCGTTTTGGAATGCAGACTTTGATAGAATGGTCTGTGGGCGTTATGTTGCAATTGCAGAGCCCCTGATGTACCTAAACTGTAGTAACCCCCCACAAGTGACCCCATTTTGGAAACTAGACCCACCAAAGAACTTATCTAGATGTGTGGTGAGAACTTTGAATGCCCAAGTGCTTCACAGAAGTTTAGAATGCTGAGTCGTGAAAATAAAAAATATATTTTTTTCCACAAACAAGATTTTGTAGCCCCAAGTTTTCATTTTCCCGAGGTAACAGGAGAAATTGGACCATGAAAGTTGTTGTCAATTTATCCCGAGTACTCTGATGCCCCATATGTGGGGGTAAACCACTGTTTGGGTGCACGGCAGAGCTCGGAAGGGAAGGAGCACCGTTTTTTAATGCAGACTTAGATAGAATGGTCTGTGGGCGTTATGTTGCGTTTGCAGAGCCCCTGATGTACCTAAACAGTAGTAACCCCCCACAAGTGACCCCATTTTGGAAACTAGACCCCCCAATGAACTTATATAGATGTGTGGTGAGAACTTTGAATGCCCAAGTGCTTCACAGAAGTTTATAATGCAGAGTCGTGAAAATAAAAAATATTTTTTTTTCCACAAAAAAGATTTTGTAGCCCCCAAGTTTTTATTTTTACAAGGGAAACAGAAGTAATTGGACCCCAAAAGTTGTTGTCCAATTTATCCCGAGTACGCTGATGCCTCATATGTGGGGTTAACCCACTGTTTGGGTGCGCGGCAGAGCTCAGAAGGGAGGGAGCACCATTTGACTTTTTGAGCGCAAAAAGAGACAGGTGAGTATTGGGGGGCTATCTGGGAACCCATTTCTCTGTCCTATGATGTGCGATCACATCGGAGGACAGAGAAATTAAAAGGGAAATCGCGTTTTTCTTTTTTTTGCGATCGCCGGTAAACGGTTAATTAACGGTTAATTAACGGCGATCGCAAAAGCGGGGTCGGTAAAAAAACCCCGAATCATGTTCTCTGGGGTCTCGGCTACCCCCGGCAGCCGAGACCCCGGAGAAAATCTGACTCTGGGGGGGCGCTATTGACTTTTTCCACAGCGCCGTTAATTAACGGCGCTGTGGTTTAAGTACCCTTAACTGCCGCCGTTAAAAGGCGTATCGGCGGTCGTTAACGGGTTAATATAACCAGAAAATACCAACAAGCAAGTAAACAATGAAATTAAAGACGATATTGACGTGCTTCTTTTGTATCAAGCCTAAAATTTCTTATGTGCAGTAGATCTACGTATAAAGCAGTTTAACCAGATTTCTATTGTGGCCTATCAGTGGTTGGGATGCTTTATGCCCTCTTTCCAGTTTCGGACTTGGGTGCCAAGGGCCCACCAGTTATCAACTCCATGGCCCAACTTGTCAGCTACATGCAAATGTGACGTTATCCTTAATCACAAATTTATGTAACAATGAACTGGGTAGATTGTTAAATGAATAAGATGCTGCCACTCTCTGTACATAGTGATTCAAGTATATAGTGCCAATTACTGCTCATAAAAGAGGGTGGTGGCCCACTCTTGCACAGCGGCCCACCGGTGGATTCCCCTGTTCTCTTGTGGGCCAGTCAAAGTCTGCCTCTCTCTGTTTTCCTTAATATTTTGCATCATTAACAACATGATAGTGATACCAACCGATAATTTAAGGTGCGTTTACATTACCCAATTTTACAGCGTTAACTGACCTCTATTCAGTAAATATTTACTGAATGGGGATCATTTAATATTTTGTTCACACAGGTAGATCGCGCTTCAGATGAGTACTGAATAATCTATAAAATATCTGTATTAGATCGTTCTGTGCACATAGACTGCCATTGCTCCTTGGCAGTACAAGTCCTGTTGCACAGGATAATGAGCTGCCGAGAATGATGATCTTTTGTGCAAGCCACCTCCACCTGATCTTTTGTGCACAAGTGTTGTGCCCCTTTATTAGATGATAGACAATCTACTTAGACTGCAGGATTATTGTAAAATGAAAGTTCCTACGGACACTCATTCACAATAATCTTGCAGTGTAAATGGACATTTAGTTATAGATTTCCTTGTCCATAAAATGACATTAGGCTGTGGTTATGTACTGTAGCAAGACCAAAAAAGTTTACCAGTCAAGGTTGGTGTCAGACGAGTATTTAAAATATTGTCCGAGTTTCATCCAGAAAACTCTGACGATTTTCTGCCAAATTGTCATCCATGTGCAATGTGTGTTCGCTTTTATGTCCGTGTGACATCCATTTTTTTTACACTTCAACATTTTAAAATCTGTATGATCGTATACAAATGTCCTGGGTTAATAATGGCAATGCATCCGTTACTATCAGATGGTAGTGATCTTTTTTTGCGCACCCATTTTTTGCTTCATGTGATTAAGGTAGTTTTCAAATCCTGAAATACTCATAGTAAAGAAAGCAAAAGTAAAACCTCTGTAAATGTGGATGAGAGTCAAGGAGTTGTAATAGCTGCCTGTTTGCACGAGTTAGGTTAGTTTCTTTGATAGTCCTCCTTGTTAGTAGACCTCTTGGATTGTAATCCAATAGAAACTGGTCAGTGGGACAAGCTAAGAGACGACAAACATCATTCTTATCTAATGCTTCTGTTAAAAATACAAATTTAGATGAACAGTTCAGAAGAGTATACTGTAACCCAGAGGTGTCAAACTGCATTCCTCGAGGGCCACAAACAGGTCATGTTTTCAGGAATTCCTTGTATTGCACAAGGTGCTGGAATCATTCTGTGCAGGTGATTAAATTATCACCTGTGCAATACAAGGAAATCCTGAAAACATGACCTGTTTGCGGCCCTCGAGGAATGCAGTTTGACACCTCTGCTGTAACCAGTCATGTAGGGAAGTACAATAACCAAAACCTTCCACAACGTCCATGAACATACTCCCGTCATCATGACCTGACAAATGATCAGGGCATATTGTGACAAAGTTGTACATAAAAATACAGTGCCTTGCAAAAGTATTGGACCCCCTGGAACTTTTCAACCTTTTCCCACATATCATGCTTCACTGAGCCTCTCATTACAGTTGTCCTCTACCGCTGAAAAAAGCTAAGCCGCCTGTGTACTCCTCTTACCAATTTTGAACTGCATTTAGCCTACTTACTTACTTGGGCCTAGTAACTGTGTGAGCCTCTCATAACAGTTGTCCTCCTCCGCTGAACAAAGCTATGCCGCCTGTGTACTCCTCTTACCAATTTTGAACTGCATTTAGCCTACTTTTTTATTTTAGGCCTAGTAAGTCTGTGTTAGCCTCTCATAACAGTTGTCCTCCTCCGCTGAAAAAAGCTATGCCGCCTGTGTAATCCTCTTACCAATTTTGAACTGCATTTAGTATACTTTTTTATTTTAGGCCTAGTAAGTCTGTGTGAGCCTCTCATAACAGTTGTCCTCCTCCGCTGAAAAAAGCTATGCCGCCTGTGTACTCCTCTTACCAATTTTGAACTGCATTTAGCCTACTTTTTTATTTTAGGCCTACTAAGTCTGTGTGAGCCTCTCATAACAGTTGTCCCCCTCTGCTGAAAAAAGCTATGCCGCCTGTGTACTCCTCTTACCAATTTTGAACTGCATTTAGCCTACTTACTTATTTGGGCCGAGTAACTGTGTGAGCCTCTCATAACAGTTGTCCTCCTCCGCTGAACAAAGCTATGCCGCCAGTGTACTCCTCTTACCAATTTTGAACTGTATTTAGCCTACTTTTTATGTTAGGCCTACTAAGTCTGTGTGAGCCTCTCATAACAGTTGTCATCCTCCGCTGAAAAAAGCTATGCCGCCTGTGTACTCCTCTTACCAATTTTGAACTGCATTTAGCCTAATTTTTTATTTTAGGCCTAGTAAGTCTGTGTGAGCCTCTCATAACAGTTCTCCTCCTCCGCTGAACAAAGCTATGCCGCCTGTATACTCCTCTTACCAATTTTGAACTGCATTTAGCCTACGTTTTTATTTTAGGCCTACTAAGTCTGTGTGAGCTTCTCATAACAGTTGTCCTCCTCCGCTGAAAAAAACTATGCTGCCTGTGTACTCCTCTTACCAATTTTGAACTGCATTTAGCCTAATTTTTTATTTTAGGCCTAGTAAGTCTGTGTGAGCCTCTCATAACAGTTGTCCTCCTCCGCTGAACAAAGCAATGCCGCCTGTGTACTCCTTTTACCAATTTTGAACTGCATTTAGCGTACTTTTTTATTTTAGGCCTACTAATTTTGTGTGAGCCTCTCATAACAGTTGTCCTCCTCCGCTGAACAAAGCTATGCCGCCAGTGTACTCCTCTTACCAATTTTGAACTGCATTTAGCCTACTTTTTTATTTTAGGCCTACTAAGTCTGTGTGAGCCTCTCATAACAGTTGTCCTCCTCCGCTGAAAAAGCTATGCCGCCTGTGTACTCCTCTTACCAATTTTGAACTGCATTTAGCCTACTTACTTACTTGGGCCTAGTAACTGTGTGAGCCTCTCATAACAGTTGTCCTCCTCCGCTGAAAAAAGCTATGCCGCCTGTGTACTCCTCTTACCAATTTTGAACTGCATTTAGCCTACTTTTTTATTTTAGGCCTACTAAGTCTGTGTGAGCCTCTCATATCAGTTGTCCCCCTCTGCTGAAAAAAGCTATGCCGCCTGTGTACTCCTCTTACCAATTTTGAACTGCATTTAGCCTACTTACTTATTTGGGCCGAGTAACTGTGTGAGCCTCTCATAACAGTTGTCCTCCTCCGCTGAACAAAGCTATGCCGCCAGTGTACTCCTCTTACCAATTTTGAACTGTATTTAGCCTACTTTTTATGTTAGGCCTACTAAGTCTGTGTGAGCCTCTCATAACAGTTGTCATCCTCCGCTGAAAAAAGCTATGCCGCCTGTGTACTCCTCTTACCAATTTTGAACTGCATTTAGCCTAATTTTTTATTTTAGGCCTAGTAAGTCTGTGTGAGCCTCTCATAACAGTTCTCCTCCTCCGCTGAACAAAGCTATGCCGCCTGTATACTCCTCTTACCAATTTTGAACTGCATTTAGCCTACGTTTTTATTTTAGGCCTACTAAGTCTGTGTGAGCTTCTCATAACAGTTGTCCTCCTCCGCTGAAAAAAACTATGCTGCCTGTGTACTCCTCTTACCAATTTTGAACTGCATTTAGCCTAATTTTTTATTTTAGGCCTAGTAAGTCTGTGTGAGCCTCTCATAACAGTTGTCCTCCTCCGCTGAACAAAGCAATGCCGCCTGTGTACTCCTTTTACCAATTTTGAACTGCATTTAGCCTACTTTTTTATTTTAGGCCTACTAATTTTGTGTGAGCCTCTCATAACAGTTGTCCTCCTCCGCTGAACAAAGCTATGCCGCCAGTGTACTCCTCTTACCAATTTTGAACTGCATTTAGCCTACTTTTTTATTTTAGGCCTACTAAGTCTGTGTGAGCCTCTCATAACAGTTGTCCTCCTCCGCTGAAAAAGCTATGCCGCCTGTGTACTCCTCTTACCAATTTTGAACTGCATTTAGCCTACTTACTTACTTGGGCCTAGTAACTGTGTGAGCCTCTCATAACAGTTGTCCTCCTCCGCTGAAAAAAGCTATGCCGCCTGTGTACTCCTCTTACCAATTTTGAACTGCATTTAGCCTACTTACTTATTTGGGCCTAGTAACTGTGTCAGCCACTCCTTACAGTTGTCCTCTGCTGAACAAAGCAATGCGCCAGTTTAGTCCTGTTAGCAATTTTGAACTGCATTTAGCCTACTTTCTTATTTGGGCCTACTAACTGTGTCTGCCCCTCATTACAGTTGTCCTCCGCTGAACAAAGCAATGCCGCCAGTTTAGTCCTGTTAGCAATTTTGAACTGCATTTAGCCTACTTGCTTTTTGGGACCTACTAACTGTGTCAGCCTCTCATTACAGTTGTCCTCCGCTGAACAAAGCAATGCCGCCTGTTTAGTCCTGTTACCAATTTTGAACTGCATTTAGCCTACTTTCTTATTTGGGCCTATATCTGTGTTTCCTCCTCATCCTGCCCATTGGCCAGCCACTGGCTAGATGAGTCTTCTGGTACATTGACCCAGACCACTACATTCCCCTTGCACTCTACACAGCCAGAATCTGACCCTGCTGAAAGTCAGGTTCCCCTTCCCGCATACTATACCACCTTACACGGGGACAAAGAGGAAGGTGCAGATGAAAGTGCAGGTTTCTTCATCAGGTGGGGGGGCATACTCATTGGTACTGGCACAGGGCCCCTCATAGTACGCAAAAGTGTCTCTGGCAGTGAGAGGCGCTCTCCGCCGTCAAACACACTGCCGTACTATGAGGGGCCCTGTGCCAGTGCCAACCTGTGGGCCCCCCCTGCTTGCTCAGGATCACAGCACTTGCAAAGTTGAAATACTTACCTCTCCCTGCTCCACCGCCGTGACGTATTTCGCGTTTCCTGGACCCACGAAAATCTTGAGCCAGCTCTACCCCCCCACAACTTTAGCCAAATGACCCCCTGTTTTCAATGCCTAACTATTATTATAAAGTAAATTAAGATTGACAAGCTTCAGTAATACGAATTGATGTTTTTGGACACTGTAGGTGTTTTCCTGTCCTCCACTCACTGCCGACTTTGATTTCCCATTGACTTGCATTGGGTTTCGTGTTTGGTCGGCCCCTGACTTTTTGAAATAATCGGCAGATTTCACCCTACCCGACTTTTGAGAAAGTCAGGTTTCGCGAAACCCGACTCGATCCTAAAAAAGTAAAAGTCGCTCAACTCTACTCCCTAGGATGCTAATTGGGCAGCTGCTCAGAAAGGGTGACAGTAGAGCCCAATGTAGCGACAACCTGCTGGTGGTCAAGTACAAGGACAAGAGGGATATCCTTTTCTTGACCACCATACATGGTGATGGCAGTATCTCCAACAATGTACGAGGTACCTCTTCACATTTCACCAAACCAAAATGTGTACTGGGGTACAACAAGAACATTGGGGCAATCAATACAAATGAACCAAAAGGAGAGTACAATATTCTGAATAAAAATAAGTTTATTATATAGCTACAGATAGATAATGACATATACCAATACGAACAGTCACATTTAAGACAAAGTAAAAAAACCTGACTTCACAGGTGTAGCGCCCAGGATCAAACGCGCGTTGGGGCTGCATCGCTCAGGCTCTAACAGTGGAGACTTATGGGTGAGGATTATAGCGTGGCCATTTATAAGGTTCTTAATCTTTTACTACGATTAGGTCTTTTACTTTAATTACCCAGTCTATGACTGACTAGATGTCCTTGCATTATTAGTACTTTTTTGCACATTGGCACTTTTGTAGGTCTGTCTTGCTATTCTAATCATTTAAACTGGTTGTAACATGATTGAGTGGATAGCAATGTCTGCTCTCTGAGCCTCATTGCTAATACTCCTTTCCCATCCACTTATACATGTTGATCCTGGGCGCTACACCTGTGAAGTCAGGTTTTTTTACTTTGTCTTAAATGTGACTGTTTGTATTGGTATATGTCATTATCTATCTGTAGCTATATAATAAACTTATTTTTATTCAGAATATTGTACTCTCCTTTTGGTTCATTTGTGTTGATTGCTGTCTGAGAGTGTTCTGGGCTAAATTTAGCGCCCCCCATGATGACATTAGAGGGGATTTGATATTTTGGAATATGTTTTCTGTCTTGAAGACTGTGTTGCTTGCAAGAACATTGGGGCAGTTGATCTCTCTGATTAAGTTCTCCAGCCATGCTGTGCCTTCAGAAAAGCCAAGGTATGGTACAAGAAGCTGGCCGTGCACATTGTACTGATGGCAATGTAAAATGCTTACATGCTATCAAGATGTGCAGGCCAGATCGGTATTATGTACCTTTAGTTCAAGGATGTAGTGATTAAGACCCTAATCTTTGGCAGTCAGGAAGGAGCATGCCCGGTACTCACTGTACTTCTGGAACTGAAGGTGATCGTATCATTTCAGGCCAGCATTTCGCTGGTGAGGTCCCTCAAACCTCAAGGAAAGGCAGGTCGCAAAAGAGGTGCCGAGTGTGTTATAGAAGGGGGATACACAAGTGTATCATTTGCCAATGTGACACCTGTCACAACAAACCTGGCATGTTTATAAAAGAATGCTTCAAACTGTACCACACATGCGTGGACTACTAATTTCATTTCTGACTTACATAGTCAGAGCGGCCTATCACGTTCCCTAATAAAATTCATATACTAGGATAACACCAGATCAGTTCCAAAATAGAGTTGACCATTCCATCACAGTCTGCATTCCAAAACGTCACTCCTTCCTTCCCGAGCCCTGCTGTGCACCGAAACAGTAGTTTTCTTCCACTTATGGGGTATCAGCATACTCAGGAGAAATTTCACAACAATTTTTGGGGTCCATTTTCTCCTGTTAAAAAAATGTGATTTTTTTTAAAATTTTTACAGCTCAATGTTATAAATTTCTGTGAAGCACTTGGGGGTTCAAGGTGCTCACCATACATTTAGATAAGTTCATTGAGGGGGGTCTGATTTCCAAAATGGGGTCACTTGTGGGGGATTTCTGATATTTAGGCACATCATGGGCTCTCCAAACGTGACATGGTGTCTGCTCTCGCTTTCAGCCAATTTTGAGTTCAAAAAGTCAAACGGTGTCTTTTCTTTCCGAGCCCTGCCGTGCACCCAAAAAGTGGTTTTCCTCCACAAAAAGATATCGGTGTACTCAGTAGAAAGTGCACAATGATATTTGGGGTCCACTTTCTCCTCTTCCCCTTGTGAAAATAAAAAAAAATTGGTCTAATGTAAAATGTGAAAAAAAGTAAAATGTTCATTTTCTCCTTTCACATTCCATTAATTCATGTGAAGCACCTCATGGATTAATAAACTTCTTGAATGTGGTTTTGAGCACCTTGAGCGGTGCATTTTTTAGAATGGTGTCACTTTTGGGTATTTTGTGTCAAATAGGCTCCTCAAAGTCACGCAAAATCACTTCAAATGGGATATCGTCCATAAAAAAATAATGGTTTTGTGAGTTTTGTTGTAAAAATGAGAAATGGTTGGTTAACTTTTTAACCCTTA
Organism: Ranitomeya imitator; assembly: GCF_032444005.1. Taxonomy (NCBI): domain Eukaryota; kingdom Metazoa; phylum Chordata; class Amphibia; order Anura; family Dendrobatidae; genus Ranitomeya; species Ranitomeya imitator. The sequence goes on along the minus strand of NC_091283.1, from coordinate 577,876,281 downwards.
TACATTCCTAACAAAAAAAATTATGTTTCAAAAATTGTGCTGATGTAAAGTAGATATGTGGGAAATGTTATTTATTATCTTTTGTTGTGTGAAATAACTCTTTGATTTAAGGGCATAAAAAATAAAAGTTTGAAAATTGCAAAATTTTCTCCAAATTTCCAATTTTTTTCCACTGACAAAAGCAAGTCATGTTGAAAAAAATGTTACCGCTATAATGAAGTACAATTTGTCAAGAATAAACCGTCTCAGAATAATTAGTGGGATGCATTGAAGTGTTACCTCATAAAGTGGCAGTGGTCAGAATTGTAAAATTTGGCTTGGTCATGAAGGTGAAAACAGGCTTGGGGGTGAAGCGTTAAAAACAACTATGTACATGACGGGATAAAAGTTATAAAATAACTTTAAGATGATGTAAAAATAATTAAATATTTATTTGCAAAATGACTAGAATTGGAAAAATAAAGCTATTGTCCCCTAGACGCTCAGCCTGAAAGCAGCATACCATGGACATGGAGTAATGCTGATGTGTAGCCTCCCCACATGCATATGATAATGCCTATGAAAGATTACCAGCAGCCTTCTCTCATTCATGAAAATTAGTACAGAGTATAATATAGAATAGAATAGAATTTTAACATGACCTTTCAGACAAGGAGAACTAAGTGACAAATAATTTTATGAATCATCATAAATAATCTCATGCTGTTTCTTCCCTTCATTTACTATTTAATTCCCCATGCACCGCTGCTTCCGTGTACGATGTTATTGGGAAAGGTTATTTTGCCTTTATTACAGGTCTACTAAATGGGTTTTTCCATGCTGAGATTATGTAAGGGATTTTCCAGTTTATGTAAATAAATATTAACCATTATAATATGAAACACATCCAAATACGCTTTGTTAAGGCTGTAGAAAGAGTGTGGTAAAAAGTGTTTCTGCTAGGAAATGTAAACAATTTTAACTGTTAAGTACTGTATATAAATTTGAAAAAAAAAAACAGAATTACAAAATAAATAAAAATTGATCATATTTAGGTTGTGTGCTCCTAGTGTGACTAGAAAGAGAAACCATCTAAAACATTTATAAACAGACATAGAAAAACTAATATCAAACTTCAATGAAAGTGTCATCTTCTCCATATAAAATGTGCACGCAACTTATAGGAACCAGTCCTCCACGCTGCTGGACACAGGAGAAACATGGCAACATTGGTGGACACAGGGGCGGACATAACGCTGGTGCAGCCGTGCAGCTGCACAGGGGCCCGAAGGAGAGGGGGCCCAGTCAGGTGCTGTACTGTATTGTTCTCTGATAGAGCCAACAGCAGCATCTTCACAAAGAGGAGAGGAAGAGGGCCGTACCTGAGTGTTTTGCAGTCAGAGAGGTGCGTGCACTCTACAGAATATGTTAGAAGGGCCTCCTTCCTCTCCTCCTACTTGATCCTGCCACGTATGTTATCAGATATGAGCACCTAGGGACTCTTTGAGAAAGCCACTTGGCGAAACGTACATTGGAGTCCTTTCTCCTTGAGAAAGCCACTTGGCGAAACGTACATTGGAGTCCTTTCTCCTTGAGAAAGCCACTTGGCTAAACGTACGTTGGACTCCTGATTATCCTTAAGATAGTCTAGTAACATACTCTCTCTGCTTTTATAGATGTATACACTTGTAGTGATATCTTTGTGGTGATGTCTGTATATGATTAGCTATTTATTAATCCACTTGAATTAAATACATACTTGTATATGGACTTCACCCATAATAGTGATTTTGTCACATGATGCAAGAACACCAGTTGCCTGTTATACCCGCTTCCTATATGTTTTTTCTATGATTTCCCCATATAGAATTGCATGCCCTCTATATGTCCTTTATTCTGTCTGTGACAGACAGTTTTTATTCTTATGTTATAATAGAAATCTTTTTAATGAATATTTTTTTGTTTAAATTCACAATTCTTGGTAGGTGTACATTTTGTTGTGATTTCCCTATATGGAATTGCATTCCCTCTATATGTCTTTTATTCTGTCTATAACAGTTAGTTTTTATTCTTATGTTATAACTAGATGGTGGCCCGATTATAACGCATCGTGTATTCTAGAATATGCATGTCCACATAGTATATTGCCCAGCCACGTAATATATTGCCCAGCCACGTAGTATATTGCCCAGTCACGTAGTATATTGCCCGGCCACGGAGTATATTGCCCAGCCACGTAGTATATTGCGCAGCCAAGTAGTATATTGCACAGTCACGTAGTATATTGCCCAGCTACATAGTATATTGCCCAGTGACGTAGTATAATGCCCAGTGATGTAGTATATTGGCCAACCACGTAGTATATTGCCCAGTGACGTAGTATATTGGCCAGCTACGTAGTATATTGCCCAGCCACGTAGTATATTGCCCAGTGACGTAGTATATTGGCCAGCCACGTAGTATATTGCCCAGCTACGTAGTATATTGCCCAGTGACGTAGTATATTGCACAGTGACGTAGTATTCAGTACAGAGCCACGTAGTATATTGCCCAGTCACGTAGTATATTGCCCAATGACGTATATTGCCCAGCCACGTAGTATATTGCCCAGCTACGTAGTATATAGTACAGAGCCAAGTAGTATATTGCACAGCGACGTACTATACAGCACAGAGCCATGTAGTATACAGCACAGCCACGTAGTATATTGCCCAGTCACGTAGTATATTGCCCAGCTACGTAGTATATTGCCCAGCCACGTATGTCACAGGTTAGAAAATAAAAAATAAGCATACTCAACTTCGGATCCTAGGGCCCCTTGTAGTTGTAACATACTCACCTTCGGATCTGGCGCAGGTGATGAGCGCGCGGCTGCCGCCATCTTCCGTTCCCAGGATGCATTGCGAAATTACCCAGATGACTTAGCGGTCTCGCGAGGCCGCTAAGTCTTCTGGGTAATTTCGCAATGCATCGCTGGGAACGGAAGATGGCAGCCGGCGCAAGCGGCTCGGCGGACAATGGAGGATGAGTATAGCAGTTTTTTTGTTTTTTTTATTATTTTTAACATTAGATTTTTTACTATTGATGCCGCATAGGCAGCATCAATAGTAAAAAGTTGGGGACACACAGGATTAATAGCAGCAGTTACGGAGTACGTTACCCGCGGCATAACTCGGTCCGTTACCGTCGGCATTAACCCTGTGTTAGCGGTGGCTGGAGGGGAGTATACGGGTGCCGGGCAGTGAATGTGGGAAGTAAGAAGCGGCCATTTTCTTCCGGACTGTGCCCGTCGCTGATTGGTTGTGGCTTTTTTTCTGCGACCAATCAGCGACTTGGATTTCCTTGACAGACAGAGGCCACGACCAATGAATATCCATGACAGACAGACAGAAGGACAGAAAGACGGAAGTGACCCTTAGACAATTATATAGTAGATAACAATTTTTTTATTGAATATTTTTTGGTAACTATTTCCATTTCTTGGTAGGTTTATTAAATTTTCAAGTCATGCCACAGTTTTGGATTTAGGTAGGGACTTTGACTGAGCCATTTAAACACATGAACATGTTTTGAAATATTTTTGATTATAGCTCTTGCAGTATGTTTAGTGTTGCCCTGGCTTCAAGTCTTTTGTAGCCTCTAACAGGTTTTCCTCTAAGATTGCATTGTACTTAGATCCAGTCATCTTTCTATCAACTTCAACTAGCTTTCCTGTCCCTGCTGAAGAAAAGCATCCCAACAGTATGATGCTTCCACCAATATGTTTGAGGTTGGGAATGGTGTTTTCTGGGTGTTGTGCGGTATTCGTTTTTCACCACACATACTGTTTTGCATTTAGCCCTAAAAGTTCTACTTTGGTCTCATTTGGCCAGATCATTTTCTTCCACATGCTAGCTGTGTTCCCCACATTTCTTTTTGCAAACTGCAACAAGATTTCTTTTGAAATTAATATAAATGGTGGCGCAGAATGTGAAAAAGGTATCAATCCTTGCTAAGATACCAAAGCAACCTCCACACTTAGTTGGTAAATGAATGAATAACCCAATAAAATTATGTACCTAAGTACAAATAGGTACGCGCTTGATAATAGCCAGTGAAATATTTACAATAGGGAGAGGAGTGGAATGACCAATATGGGTAGTAAAAGATAGTGCAGTTTCTCAATATTTCCACCAAAAACTACCCTTGTTAGAACCAATGGTCGGTAGGAAGAGTAATGAGCATAAGTGTTCCTACCTCCAGTGACAAGTCTGCGGTGAATTGAGAAGCTGTAGTGCTGCCGCTATGTTTCCGAGGAACTCCAGGTACAGAGTGCTGATAAAAAATCCAAACTGGTGGCTGCCCCGGCCGGTAGCAGCCACCTGAAACTAACCTCCGGGTTGGAACGGGGTCCTGTGATGCCAGACGCCGCGTGGTGTGAGAGCGGTAAGTCCGGGTGAAGCGCAGGACCTGCGTGACGTATCTGGTCACGTGACCGTTACCAGGGCCCGGGAGTGAGTACGGAACGCAGTGAGGGTCAATCAACCGACCCTGAAGAAGGAGACAGCAGTCTCAGAAACGCGTCCGTTGATTGACCCTCACTGCATTCCGTACTCACTCCCGGGTCCTGGTAACAGTCACTGTTGTGAATTCCGCTCTTGGGCTCCCTCCGGTGGTTGTAACTGGCACTTTTGTGAGTTCTGCTCTTGGGCTCCCTCTTGTGGTTTCTAGTGGTATGGCTGCTCCTTGGAGTTAGCTGTCATCAGCTGCCTCCACTTATCTTCTCTTCTGCTCGGCTATTTAGGTCTGGCTCTTTCTTCAGCCAGTGCCACTTGTAAATTGTTCCTGGTTGGATTCACATCTCTTTGGAGTTCCCTGTTATCCTGACCAGTTCAGCTAAGCTAAGTTTTTGCTTGCTCTTTTCTGTCCATAGATTGTGGACTTATCCATTCTGTGCTTTCTATGTTTGTCCAGCTTATCAGTGTGAATTAATTCTGTCTTGCTGGAAGCTCTGGGAGGCAGATTTGCCCTCCACACCTTTAGTCAGGTGTGGAGATTTTTTGTAAACTCTGCGTGGATTTTTGTAGTGTTTTATACTGACCGCACAGTATTCCATCCTGTCCTATCTATTTAGCTAGCCTGGCCTCCTGTGCTCATCCTGGTTTCATTCTGTGTATGTCTTTTCCCTCTCCACTCACAGTCATTATTTGTGGGGGGCTAATCTATCCTTTGGGGACTTTCTCTGAGGCAAGATAGTTTTCCTGCTTCTTTCTTTAGGGGTAGTTAGCTCTTAGGCTGTGACGAGATGCCTAGGGAGAGTTAGGAGCATTCCACGGCTACTTCTAGTGTTGTGTTGAGCTTAGGGACTGCGGTCAGTATAGTTACCACGTCCTTCAGAGCTCGTTCCATGTTGCTCCTAGACCACCGTATCATAACAGTACAAGTGGCCAAAAATGAATTAAATGTGTCTCAAAAGAAGGAAAAGAAAGTTCTGAACCATTTTTTTTTCTGTGCTTTGGTTTGTCTTTTTTTTTTTCCTCTTGATATCTGGGTGGTTCAGGATATATGCTTTGGCATGGATGTTCAGGGTTTGTTTTCTCGTGTGGATCAACTTGCTGCAAGAGTACAGAGTATCCAGGACTATGTTGTCCAGACTACGACTTTAGAGCCCAGAATTCCCACTCCTGATTTGTTTTTTGGGGACAGATCCAAGTTTTTGAACTTTAAAAATAACTGCAAATTGTTTTTTGCTTTGAAACCCCGTTCTTCTGGTGATCCCATTCAGCAAGTAAAAATCATCATATCCTTGCTGCGTGGTGACCCTCAAGACTGGGCTTTTTCTCTTGAAACAGGGGATCCGGCATTATTGAATGTAGATGCATTTTTTCAAGCGCTCGGATTATTGTATGACGAACCTAATTCTGTGGATCATGCAGAAAAAACCCTGTTAGCCTTGTGTCAAGGTCAGGAAGTGGCAGAGTTATACTGCCAGAAATTTAGAAAATGGTCTGTGCTCACTAAATGGAATGAAGAGGCTCTGGCTGCTATTTTCAGAAAAGGTCTTTCTGAAGCCCTTAAAGATGTTATGGTGGGCTTTCCTACGCCTGCCGGTTTGAGCGAATCTATGTCTCTAGCCATTCAGATTGATCGGCGTCTGCGCGAGCGCAAAGCTGTGCACCATATGGCAGTATCCTCTGAGCAAAGTCCTGAACCTATGCAATGTGATAGGATTTTGACTAGAATAGAACGGCAGGAATTCAGACGTCAGAATAGGCTGTGTTTTTACTGTGGTGATTCGGCTCATGTTATCTCTGATTGCCCTAAGCGTACTAAGAGAGTCGCTAGGTCTGTTACCATTAGTACTATACAGCCTAAATTTCTCTTATCTGTGACCCTGATTTGCTCATTGTCGTCCTTTTCTGTCATGGCATTTGTGGATTCAGGCGCTGCCCTGAACTTAATGGACTTAGAATTCGCCAGGCGCTGTGGTTTTTCCTTGCAGCCTTTGCAGAGCACTATTCCTTTGAGGGGTATTGATGCTACACCCTTGGCCAAGGATAAATCTCAGTACTGGACACAGATGACTATGTACATGGCTCCTGCACATCAGGAAGATTGCCGTTTTCTGGTGTTGCATAACCTGCATGATGTTGTTGTACTGGGATTTCCATGGTTACAGGAACATGATCCGGTGCTGGATTGGAAAACTATGTCGGTGACTAGTTGGGGTTGTCGAGGAGTACATAGTGACGTTCCTTTGATGTCAATTTCCTCTTCCCCCTCTTCTGAGGTCTCTGAGTTTTTGTCGGATTTCCAGGATGTATTTGATGAGCCCAAGTCCAGTTCCCTTCCTCCACATAGGGACTGTGATTGTGCTATTAACTTGATTCCTGGTTGTAAGTTCCCTAAGGGCCGACTTTTCAATCTGTCTGTGTCAGAGCATGCCGCCATGCGGAGCTATGTTAAGGAATCTTTGGAGAAAGGGCATATTCGGCCCTCTTTGTCACCATTGGGAGCGGGTTTCTTTTTTGTTGCTAAGAAGGATGGCTCCTTGAGACCCTGTATTGATTATCGTCTTCTTAATAAGATCAAGGTCAAATTCCAATACCTCTTGCCTTTGCTTACTGATTTGTTTGCTCAGATTAAGGGGGCTAGTTGGTTTACTAAGATTGACCTCCGAGGGGCATATAATCTTGTTCGTATTAAACAGGGTGATGAATGGAAAACTGCATTTAATACGTCCGAAGGCCATTTTGAATACCTTGTGATGCCATTTGGGCTCTCTAATGCTCCATCTGTGTTCCAGTCTTTCATGCATGATATTTTCCGCAATTATCTTGATAAATTCATGGTCGTATATTTGGATATTTTGATTTTTTCCGATGATTGGGAGTCTCATGTGAAGCAGGTCAGGATGGTGTTCCAGATCCTTCGTGATAATGCTTTATTTGTGAAGGGGTCTAAGTGCCTATTCGGAGTTCAGAAGGTCTCTTATTTGGGTTTTATTTTTTCTCCCTCGTCTATAGAAATGGATCCTGTTAAGGTCCAAGCTGTTCATGACTGGATCCAACCCACATCTGTGAAGGGTCTTCAAAAATTTTTGGGCTTTGCTAATTTCTATCGCCGTTTCATTGCCAATTTTTCCAGTGTGGTTAAGCCCCTTACTGATTTGACGAAGAAAGGCGCTGATGTGACGAATTGGTCCTCTGAGGCTGTTGAGGCCTTTCAGGAGCTTAAACGCCGATTTACTTCTGCCCCTGTGTTGCGTCAACCGGATGTTTCTCTTCCTTTTCAGGTTGGGGTCGACGCTTCTGAGATTGGGGCAGGGGCCTTTTTGTCTCAGAGGGAGTTTGATGGTTCTTTGATGAAACCGTGTGCTTTTTTTTCCAGAAAGTTTTCGCCTGCGGAACGCAATTATGATGTCGGCAATCGGGAGTTGTTGGCTATGAAGTGGGCGTTTAAGGAGTGGCGACATTGGCTTGAGGGAGCTAAACACCGTGTTGTGGTCCTGACCGATCATAAGAATCTGATTAACCTCGAGTCGGCCAAGCGGCTGAATCCTAGACAGGCTCAATGGTCCCTGTTTTTCTCCCGTTTTGATTTTGTGGTCTCGTATCTTCCGGGATCTAAGAATGTTAAGGCTGATGCCCTCTCTAGGAGTTTTTTGCCTGATTCTCCTGGAGTCCTTGAGCCGGTTGGCATTCTAAAGGAGGGGGTGATTCTTTCAGCTATCTCCCCTGATTTGTGGCGGGTGCTTCAGGAATTTCAGGCTGATAGGCCTGACCGCTGTCCAGTGGGGAAGCTGTTTGTTCCTGATAGATGGACAAGTAAGGTAATTTCTGAGGTTCATTGTTCAGTGTTGGCTGGTCATCCTGGGATTTTTGGTACCAGAGATTTGGTTGCTAGGTCCTTTTGGTGGCCTTCCTTGTCACGCGATGTGCGTGCTTTTGTGCAGTCCTGTGGGACTTGCGCCCGGGCCAAGCCTTGCTGTTCCCGGTCTAGTGGGTTGCTTTTGCCTTTGCCGGTCCCTGAGAGGCCCTGGACGCATATTTCCATGGATTTTATTTCGGATCTTCCTGTTTCCCAGAAGATGTCTGTTATCTGGGTTGTTTGTGACCGGTTCTCTAAAATGGTCCATCTGGTACCTTTGCCTAAGTTGCCTTCCTCCTCAGATCTGGTTCCATTATTTTTTCAGCATGTGGTTCGTTTGCATGGCATTCCGGAGAATATTGTGTCTGACAGAGGTTCTCAGTTTGTCTCTAGATTTTGGCGGGCCTTTTGTGCTAGGATGGGCATTGATTTGTCTTTTTCTTCGGGTTTCATCCTCAGACTAATGGCCAAACTGAGCGAACTAATCAGACCTTGGAGACCTATTTGAGATGCTTTGTGTCTGCTGATCAGGATGATTGGGTGTCTTTCTTGCCGTTGGCCGAGTTTGCCCTTAATAATCGGGCTAGTTCGGCTACTTTGGTTTCAGCTTTCTTTTGTAATTTTGGTTTTCATCCTTGTTTTTCTTCTGGGCAGGTTGAGCCTTCTGATTGTCCTGGTGTTAATTCTGTGGTGGACAGGCTGCAGCAGATTTGGACTCATGTGGTGGACAATTTGACGTTGTCTTAGGAAAGGGCTCAAAGTTTTGCTAACCGCCGTCGGTGTGTTGGTCCCCGGCTTCGTGTGGGGGATTTGGTTTGGTTGTCTTCTCGTCATGTTCCTATGAAGGTTTCTTCTCCTAAGTTTAAGCCTCGGTTTATTGGTCCTTATAAAATTTCTGAAATTATTAATCCGGTGTCTTTTTGTTTGGCTCTTCCTGCCTCTTTTGCCATTCATAATGTTTTCCATAGATCTTTGTTGCGGAGATATGTGGTGCCCGTTGTTCCCTCGGTTGACCCTCCTGCCCCGGTGTTGGTTGAGGGAGAGTTGGAATATGAGGTTGAGAAGATTTTGGATTCTCGTTTTTCGAGGTGGAGGCTTCAGTATCTTGTCAAGTGGAAGGGTTATGGCCAGGAGGATAATTCTTGGGTTGTTGCCTCCGATGTCCATGCCACCGATTTGGTTCGTGCTTTTCACTTGGCTCGTCCTGATCGGCCTGGGGGCTCTGGTGAGGGTTCGGTGACCCCTCCTCAAGGGGTGGGGTACTGTTGTGAATTCTGCTCTTGGGCTCCCTCCGGTGGTTGTAAGTGGCACTTTTGTGAGTTCTGCTCTTGGGCTCCCTCTTGTGGTTTCTAGTGGTATGGCTGCTCCTTGGAGTTAGCTGTCATCAGCTGCCTCCACTTATCTTCTCTTCTGCTCGGCTATTTAGGTCTGGCTCTTTCTTCAGCCAGTGCCACTTGTAAATTGTTCCTGGTTGGATTCACATCTCTTTGGAGTTCCCTGTTATCCTGACCAGTTCAGCTAAGCTAAGTTTTTGCTTGCTCTTTTCTGTCCATAGATTGTGGACTTATCTATTCTGTGCTTTCTATGTTTGTCCAGCTTATCAGTGTGAATTAATTCTGTCTTGCTGGAAGCTCTGGGAGGAAGATTTGCCCTCCACACCTTTAGTCAGGTGTGGAGATTTTTTGTAAACTCTGCGTGGATTTTTGTAGTGTTTTATACTGACCGCACAGTATTCCATCCTGTCCTATCTATTTAGCTAGACTGGCCTCCTGTGCTCATCCTGGTTTCATTCTGTGTATGTCTTTTCCCTCTCCACTCACAGTCATTATTTGTGGGGGGCTAATCTATCCTTTGGGGACTTTCTCTGAGGCAAGATAGTTTTCCTGCTTCTTTCTTTAGGGGTAGTTAGCTCTTAGGCTGTGACGAGATGCCTAGGGAGAGTTAGGAGCATTCCACGGCTACTTCTAGTGTTGTGTTGAGCTTAGGGACTGTGGTCAGTACAGATACCACGTCCTTCAGAGCTCGTTCCATGTTGCTCCTAGACCACCGTATCATAACAGGTCACGTGACCAGATACGTCACGCAGGTCCTGCGCTTCTCCCGGACTTACCGCTCTCACACCACGCGGCGTCTGGCATCACAGGACCCCGTTCCAACCCGGAGGTTAGTTTCAGGTGGCTGCTCCCGGCCGGGGCAGCCACCAGTTTGGATTTTTTATCAGCCCTCTGTACCTGGAGTTCCTCGGAAACATAGCGGCAGCACTACAGCTTCTCAATTCACCGTGGACTTGTCACTGGAGGTAGGAACACTTATGCTCATTACTCTTCCTACCGACCATTGGTGCTAACAAGGGTAGTTTTTGGTGGAAATATTAAGATTTCTTTTGGCTTGCTTTCAAAACTGGCTTTTTTATTGCAACTCTTACGCAAAGGTCAGATTTGTGGAGTATATGACTAATAGTTTTCCTATGGACAGATTCTCTCACCTGAGCTGTGGATTTCTGCAATTCAACCAGAGAGACCATGGGCGTCTTGGCTATTTCTCTAATTAGTGCTCTCCTTGATTGCATGTCAGTTAAGGTGGACGGCCATGTCCTGGTAGATTTGTAGTTGTGCCATACTCCTTCCACTTTTGGATGATGAATTTAACAGTGCTCCGTGAGATGTTCAGAGTTGGGGCTATCTACTATATAACTGTCTAAGGGGTACTATCATCTGTCCTTCTGTCTGTCTGTCTGTAACGGTTATTCGTTCGCTGATTGGTCTCGGCAGCTGCCTGTCATGGCTGCCGCGACCAATCAGCGACGCGCACAGTCCGGAAGAAAATGGCCGCTCCTTACTCCCCGCACTCACTGCCCGGTGCCCGCATACACCCCTCCAGTCTGCCCTCACACAGGGTTAATGGCAGCGTTAACGGACTGCGTTATGCCGCGGTGTAATGCAGTCCATTACCGCTTCTATTAACCCTGTGTGACCAAGTTTTTTACTATTGACGCAGCCTATGCAGCGCCAATAGTAAAAACATCGAATGTTAAAAATAATTAAAAAAATAAAAAATGATTATATACTCACCTACGCCGCCTTTCCCGCTCCTCGTGATGCAACCAGCACGTTCCGGTCGCACGGATGGTCTGGCAGAAGGACCTGCCATGATGTCACGGCCATGTGACCGCTATGTCATCACAAGTCCTGCGCGCCTGCGCGGAAATTTCCTGCCGTGACGTCACGGTCATGTGACTGCTACACGGTCATGTGACCGCGATGTCATGACAGGTCCTGCACGATAAGGACCTGCCGTGACGTCATGGTCATGTGACCGCGACGTCAGCACACCCTGGGAGCGGAAGATGCCGCCTGCACCCAACACAGGCGACAGTGCTACAACGCGCCTGCGGAAGGTCAGTATATGTTTTTTTTTTTTTTTTATCCTGTGTCATACGTGGCTGGGCAATATACTACATAGCTGGGCAATATACTACATGGGCTGTGCAATATGCTACGTGGCTCTGTGCTGTATACTGCGTCACTGGGCAATATACTACGTCACTGGGCAATATACTATGTGGCTCTGTGCTGTATACTACGTCATTGGGCAATATACTACGTCACTGGGCAATATACTATGTGGCTGGGCAATATACTATGTGGCTCTGTGCTGTATACTACGTCACTGGGCAATATACTACGTCACTGGGCAATATACTACGTGGCTGGGCAATATACTATGTGGCTCTGTGCTGTATACTACGTCACTGGGCAATATACAACGTTACTGGGCAATATACTACGTTACTGGGCATTATACAATGTAACTGGGCAATCTAATACGTGGCTGGACAATATACTACGTGGCTGGGCAATATACTACGTGGCTGAGCAATCTACTACGTGGCTGGGCAATATACTACGTAGACATACATATTCTAGAACAGGGGTCCCCAACTCCAGTCCTCAAGGCCCACCAACATGTCATGTTTTCAGGATTTCCTTAGTCTTGCCCAGGTAATAATTGCATCACCTGTGCAATGCAAAGGAAATCCTGAAAACATGACCTGTTGGTGGGCCTTGAGGACTGGAGTTGGGGACCCCTGTTCTAGAATACCCGATGCGTTAGAATCGGGCCACCATCTAGTTTTTTTAATAATCTAACACTGCTTTACTTTTCTCCACAACTTTATCCCTGACCTGTCTGATGTGCTCCTTGATTTTCATGATGATGTTTGATCCCTAATATTCTTAAGCAAACCTCTATGCTTCACAGAACAGTGGTAGTTATACTGAGAATAAGTTGCACAGAGGTAGATTTAATTTAGTAATCATGTAACTTCTGGAGACAATTACCGTAGTCACTCAGGATTTTAGCGGCATTAGACTCAGGGAGGCTAAATGCAAATGCATCACAATTTTCAGATTTTATATTTTTAAAATAATTAGAAAACCATGTATCATTTTCTTTACTCTTCACAAATACTTTCTACTTTGTGTTGGTGTATCACATACAATCCCAATAAAATACATTGTAGGTGTAATGTGTAAAAACATGAAAAAGGTAATGGGGTATGAAAACCTGTCCACTGTACTGTATATAGAAAATTCTATTTTTGCCTCCGTGTTTTAATTCCTCTCCATTTTACTGCTTACTTTCAGTAAATGGAAATATTCAGTGTCACACAGACCTGATTTTCACATATGAAGGCTCTTTACTTTGCTGTATTCAGTCTAGACCAGACCTGGGCAAAGTATGGACTGAGACAGCTGACAGGCTGAAAACACTGGTCCACGGACCACATCATGTGGTTGTCGTTCTCGCTTGGCATTCCGATTTCACCACAATCTGCATCCTTAGGATGAAAACAGTGCTGAATATAATGGTGGGGGAGGGAGCTGCCGGCTTTTTTTTCCACATTCAGTGTGTGCTACTGAGAAAGCAGATGCGATGACCTTACTACATTGCATCTGCTTTGCGGATCATCAGTGTACACATCAAAGACCAAAGCTGAGAGTCGGGCAAACAGAAGCAAGGTGAGTATATGTTTCTTTTTAATGTGTGAATGTGTGTGGGATGTGTGTCTTTGTATAGAAGGACTATGGCTAATACTGTATATGGGGAGGCTATGTGAGGGTTCTTCCTCTATATAGCTGGACCATGTGGGGTTTCATGCTGTATATAGGGGTATGTGTGGGGGTCATCCTGTATATAGGGAGGCTATGTGGGGCTCATGCCATATATGGGAGGCTATGTGGGGTCTCATACTGTTTATAGGGAGTTTATGTGTGTGCTCACGCTGTACATAGGGAGGCTATGTGGGGGCAGGGGCGTACCTAGAGCTTTTGTCGCCCTAAACAGCTGCAGCACCGGCCGTGGCCCGGTGACACCCCCCCGCATTGTGCCGCCCGGGGCGGCCCGCCACCCGCACCCCCCTTCCTACGCCACTGTGTGGGGGTCATATTGTACATAGAGTGACTATGTGGGAGCTCATGCTGTATAGAGGGGGCTATGTGGAGGCTCATCCTGTATATAGGAAGGATATTTGGGGCTCATGTGTATATGGGAGGCTATGGGGAGTGCTAATATTGTATATAGAAGGGTATGTGTTGGCACATGCTGTATATAGGGAGGCTATGTGGGGGCTCATCCTGTATATAGGAAGGCTATTTGGGGCTCATGTGTACATGGGAGGCTATGTGGAGTGCTAATATTGTATATAGTAAGGGTATGTGTTGGCACATGCTGTATATAGGGAGGCTATGTGGGGGCTCATAGTGTATATAGGGAGACTGTGGGGGCTTATGTTGTATAGAAGGGGTTATGTGGGGCTTATATACTGTAGCATATAGGGGGACTGTGTGGGGGCTCACACTAAATAGGTGGGCTTTGTGAGGGCTCATATGATATATCGTGGGGATGTCAGCATACTTAATACTGCTCGATATTAAATGATACAATTAATATTAATATAATAGTTATAATTAATATGTTAATATTAATATTGGGCAGAATTGATTTCAGCCAATTGATTTGGCCCTCCACAACAGTCATGGTCTCTTATTATAATAATAATAATAATTCGTATTTATATAGCGTCAGCATATTCTGCAATACTTTACAATAGGGCAGCACGGTGGCGCGGTGGTTAGCACAGCAGCCTTGCAGCGCTGGAGTCCTGGGTTCAAACCCCGCTAAAGACAACATCTGTAAAGAGTTTGTATGTTCTCTCCGTGTTTGCGTGGGTTTCCTCTGGGTTCTCTGGTTTCCTCCCACATTCCAAAGACATACTGATAGGGAATTGAGATTGTGAGCCTCAACGGGGACAGTGATGATAATGTGTGAAACTGTAAAGTGCTGCGGAATATGTTAGCGCTATATAAAAATAAAGATTATTATTAAGCGGTGACATATACAGACAATAGATTCAATACAAGGTAAGGCAGTTTAACCCCTTTCTGACCTCGGACGGGATAGTACGTCCGAGGTCAGATCCCCTGCTTTGATGCAGGGCTCCGCGGTGAGCCCGCATCAAAGCCGGGACATGTCAGCTGCCCTATTACGGGCACATGTCAGCTGACATGTGCCCGTAATAGGCGCGGGCAGAATCGTGATCTGCCCGCACCTATTAACTAGTTAAATGCCGCTGTCAAACGCAGACAGCGGCATTTAACTACCACTTCCGGCCGGGCGGCCGGAAATGATGTCATCGCCGACCCCATGATCGGGGGTCGGCGATGCGTCAGGATGGTAACCATAGAGGTCATAGAGACCTCTATGGTTACTGATCACCGGTGGCTGTGAGCGCCACCCTGTGGTCGGCGCTCACAGCACACCTCCATTTCTGCTACATAGCAGCGATCAGCAGATCGCTGCTATGTAGCAGAGGCGATTGTGCTGTGCCTGCTTCTAGCCTCCCATGGAGGCTATTGAAGCATGGCAAAAGTAGAAAAAAATAAAAAAAATATAAAAGTTTAAATCATCCCCCTTTTTTCCCCAATCAAAATAAATCAATAAAAAAAAAATCAAATCTACACATATTTGGTATCGCCGCACTCAGAATCGCCCGATCTATCAATTAAAAAAAAGTATTAATCTGATCGCTAAACGGCGTAGCGAGAAAAAAATTCGAAACGCCAGAATTACGTTTTTTGGTCGCCGCGACATTGCATTAAAATGCAATAGCGGGCGATCAAAAGAACGTATCTGCACCAAAATGCTATCATTAAAAACGTCATCTCGGCAAAAAATAAGCCCTCAACCGACCCCAGATCACGAAAAATGGAGACGCTACGAGTATCGGAAAATGGCGCAATTTTTTTTTTTTTAGCAAAGTTTGGAATTTTTTTTGCACCACTTAGATAAAAAATAACCTAGTCATGTTAGGTGTCTATGAACTCGTACTGACCTGGAGAATCATAATTGCAGGTCAGTTTTAGCATTTAGTGAACCTAGCAAAAAAGCCAAACAAAAAACAAGTGTGGGATTGCACTTTTTTTGCAATTTCACCGCACTTGGAATTTTTTTCCCGTTTTCTAGTACACGACATGCTAAAACCAATGATGTCGTTCAAAAGTATAACTCGTCCCGCAAAAAATGAGCCCTCACATGGCCAAATTGACGGAAAATTAAAAAAGTTATGGCTCTGGGAAGGAGGGGAGTGAAAAACGAACACGGAAAAACGAAAAATCCCAAGGTCATGAAGGGGTTAAACAGTTGGAGTAGGGCCTGGCTTACAATCTACAATCCCCAAGGGAAAATTAAGTGCCCTCTCCTGATCTAGACTATTTCCTTTTTGCTAACCACATTACCACCAGTTTCCATTTCACTTATCGCCCAAGGCTAGCTTATAACACACCCTCAATTTGACGAGAGATTACACTGTTGTACAAATTTCAAAATTTGTCAGGTTTCGTTAGGAAACGAGCCATTTCTTAATGATTTTGACCTCCTGAATTCAAATCTGACAATGAAAATTTGTAGTTGGCTCCTGTTTCTGTGATATCAAAGAATTTTCCTTTTATTGCTACATATAATTAATGCATACAAGTTTCAGGACTTTGAAACATTATTATTTTGGCAAATATAAAGATACAAAATATTTTGTTATGCCAAATTTTTTTATATTTATTTGGAGGAAACGTAGCTATAATTCAAATAACTAAAACATGTCTAAACACTGTTGTGAATTATAAAAAGTACAGAGATTGCACTACACAATTTGGTCCTCATTCAGTGACAACTTTTTTGCTTGTCTCTTGTACTCCTGCATCGGATAATCTCTTACAATTGTCCAACAGTAATCTGCATTGATGGATTCTATTTTCCTTGAAATATTTTCTTCACAGTCGCAATATCTTGGTGAAATCTCTCACCATGCTCGTCTCTCTCTGCTCATCAGTTCAGTGGAAAAAAGTCTAGATGCAAATGTAATAAATTAATCTCTAAGGAAATGTTACAGCCAAAATCCTTCTATGCACATCTATTGCAGCATATGCGTGGAGTCCAACTCTTGTCCTGATCTCCTATTCTGCAACTAAAATACAGGTTATAGGCTTTCATTATTATGGTAGCCAAGTTTCGCCTTTGTGATGGAAAAGTGACTTCTCTGCATATGTAGCAAAAGCTATCCAATTTGTTAATGCAAGATTGAGGTTTATCTGAAAAAACATATAGAAACATGGCAAATGCTAAGAACTTAAGCTAAGAAATCCTAAAACTGTAAATCTTGAGCAGAGAGTGTTTATAAAAGTAGGACATGCAACTATGATTAGGATTACATCATCGGAGCCAAGTTGGCATTTTTTGATGATAGAATATGATGATCTAATATGATAGAATGCTGAAGGCTCAATAGACTAAATAGATGACGTAATAGGCTAACTACTAACAATGCAATAATGATGATGAAATAATTAACACGCAATTTTTTTTATAAGCCTACATGAAACGTTTCATAAGTAATTACTACCTCCTCTGGGTCTTGAAAATTAGAGACAATCAGCAAATTTAAGCATCATATTAGTTTTCAGCACCACAAAATTAGTTGAGTTCAACCGTTTTCGTCTCTGAACCAATTTGGCTGTAGAACACGATTATCAGTTGAGAATGTTTCTGTTTACTGGAAGCAATCAGAGATATTGTCAATTTTAAGGAACAAATAAAATTGAAAATAGAGAACAAAGCTCACTGCCATTTAAAAAAAAAAATCTGATTAGTTCCGCAGCCTGAGATAGGTAGTAGCATGGCTAGATTTTCACCGAGCAGATCATTTTCTTCTATGCTATCAGCACAGTGCCAGTTTAGCTGAGTAAACCACAAGTCAAATTTGACAGTGTGCCTCAAATAGCTCAGGCACTTAACTCATGAAAGAATTGTATGTGAACTGACAACAGTAAATGGAAAAAGAAGACTTGGAAGTATGGAAATCCCCTTTTTTATATCCATTTGAATCTGCCATATTAGCCCTATATTTGTAAAAATAAAAAATTGGAAAACTAGAATCCTTCTATATTATTTCAAACACTCTTTTTCGGTGATTACTTTGTATCTCCGTTCATACTGCACCCACACACAAACAAATGATACACCATTTGAAAGGTAAACTTGCCCCCCTCAGCAAGAAAATAGCCAAACAAACCACACATCCACGATGTTATCACAAACATTAATTTTCATAAAACTGCAGTAAGGAAAACTGACCTGCAGGTGGCACCACACTACCCCAAAGCATACTAATACAAAGCTGAAACAAATCCTAACATTTGCCTTGGGGGCTTTCCAGCTTGCAGAACTCCTTGCCCAGCCGATTTCAGGCAGGTACATATAAAATATTTGCTACATATGTGGAAGTAGAATAAAAGTAAAACTTTACCTGTTTAAAACTTCAGCTTTAACCCCTTACCGGCATCGGACGTACTATACCGTCCGATGCCGGCTCCCCTGCTTTGATGCAGGGCTCCGCGGTGAGCCCGCACCAAAGCCGGGACATGTCAGCTGTTTTGAACAGCTGACATGTGCCCGTAATAGGCGCGGGCAGAATCGCGATCTGCCCGCACCTATTAACTAGTTAAATGCCGCTGTCAAACGCAGACAGCGGCATTTAACTACCGCTTCCGGCCGGGCGGCCGGAAATGACGTCATCGCCGACCCCCGTCACATGTCCGGGGGTCGGCGATGCGTCTCCATTGTAGCCATAGAGGTCCTTGAGACCTCTATGGTTACTGATTGCCCGTCGCTGTGAGCGCCACCCTGTGGTCGGCGCTCACAGCACACGTGCAATTCTGCTACATAGCAGCGATCAGCAGATCGCTGCTATGTAGCAGAGCCGATCGTGCTGTCCCTGCTTCTAGCCTCCCATGGAGGCTATTGAAGCATGGCAAAAGTTAAAAAAAAAAGTTTAAAAAAATGTGAAAAAAATAAAAAAAACATAAAAGTTTAAATCACCCCCCTTTCGCCCCAATCAAAATAAATCAATAAAAAAAATATCAAATCTACGCATATTTGGTATCGCCGCGCTCAGAATTGCCCGATCTATCAAATAAAAAAAAGTATTAACCTGATCGCTAAACAGCGTAGCGGGAAAAAAACTCGAAACGCCAGAATTACGTTTTTTTGGTCGCCGCGACATTGCATTAAAATGCAATAACGGGCGATCAAAAGAACGTATCTGCACCGAAATGCTATCATTAAAAACGTCATCTCGGCACGCAAAAAATAAGCCCTCAACCGACCCCAGATCACGAAAAATGGAGACGCTACGAGTATCGGAAAATGGCGCAATTTTTTTTTTTTTTTTTTAGCAAAGTTTTGAATTTTTTTTCACCACTTAGATAAAAAATAACCTAGTCATGTTTGGTGTCTATGAACTCGTAATGACCTGGAGAATCATAATGGCAGGTCATTTTTAGCATTTAGTGAACCTAGCAAAAAAGCCAAACAAAAAACCAATGTGGGATTGCACTTTTTTTGCAATTTCACCGCACTTGGAATTTTTTTCCCGTTTTCTAGTACACGACATGCTAAAACCAATGATGTCGTTCAAAAGTACAACTTGTCCCGCAAAAAATAAGCCCTCACATGGCCAAATTGACGGAAAAATAAAAAAGTTATGGCTCTGGGAAGGAGGGGAGCGAAAAACGAACACGGAAAAACGAAAAATCCCCTGGTCATGAAGGGGTTAAAACTGAAGATATAAATGAATGCAGCCTAAAAGGGACCGGACAAGTTCTGAACCATCAGATTGTCCGTATTATTGGACAGTCATTGAAAAGTCTCTTCCTTCTAAGGTTGCAGCTTATTGGTGACCTGGAGTCACCTATGGTTCCAAGTAAAAACTGCAGCGTTGGCATAACTCAGATAGTACATTGTTTCCCAATGGGAAAGATTGGTGGAAACAACCTTGCAAAAATTGAAAAAAAAAAACCCAACCATATGGAAAAAAAGGTAAAATAATCTGCAGATATTGGATTTTTTAAAGGGATATTCCCAATTATTATACAATGGTGTAAATGCGCTCAGTTATTGGGTCAATTCTTTATCATTTTTACTGTCAAAGTGGCACTGCTGTACAGGGAGCTGCTCCATTCACATACATAGGGCTGTGTTGCACTTCCCTACACTGTAGATAGATAGCAGTACTGCTGTGGAGGGGAAGAAAATGCTGCTGCCCCTGTTCTTTTGCAAGGTCATGACAATCTGACCCCTTCTGATCAGTAAGTAAAATACCATTATGTTTAATGTTGGGGGATTTCCTTTAGGCTGGATTCACACACAACATATAAAAAATCATTCCATTTTACACGGACGAGAATCGCAGATATTTTCCCTGAACAGTGACCCTTATGTCATCCGTGTGCGGTGTGAGAATGCAATTTTCTCCCATGTAAGCATCCGTGTGACATCCGTATGACATCCATATGGCAAAATTTTCTTGCCAGCTTGCAAAATGGACATATAATGGGTCCATGGGCTCAACTATTCATGAAAACATATACAGCACCCCCAACAACCAATTTGCGATATTTTTTATACATGTCCTATTCTAGCTGTTCAGACCTGAGAGCCAACTACCAATTAAGTAAATCAGGTGATGTGCATCTCTGTAATGAGGAGGGGTGTTGTCTTCTGACATCAACACCCTATATAAGGTGTGCTTAATTATTAGGCAACTTTCTTTCCTTTGGCAAAATGGGTCAGAAGAGAGATTTGACGGGCTCTGAAAAGTCCAAAATTGTGAGATGTCTTGCAGAGGGATGCAGCAGTGTTGAAATTGCCAAATTTTGAAGCTTGATCACCGAACAATCAAGCATTTCATGGCAAATAGCCAACAGGGTTGCAAGAAGCGTGTTGGGCAAAAAAGGCGCAAAATAACTGCCCATGAATTGAGGAAAATTAAGCGTGAAGCAGCCAAGATGCAATTTGCCACCAGTTTTGCCATATTTCAGAGCTGCAACATTACTGGAGTAACAAAAAGCACAAGGTGTGCGATACTCAGGGACATGGCCAAGGTAAGGTATGCTGAAAAACGACCACCTTTGAACAAGAAACATAAGATAAAATGTCAAGACTGGGGCAAGAAAAATCTTAGGACTGACTTTTCAAAGGTTTTATAGACTGATGAAATGAGAGTGACTCTTGATGGGCCAGATGGATGGGCCAGAGGCTGGATTAGTAAAGGGCAGAGAGCTTCACTCCAACTCAGAAGCCAGCAAGGTGGAGGCGGGGTACTGGTATGGGCTGGTATCATCAAAGATGAACTTGTGGGACCTTTTCAGGTTGAGGATAGAGTGAAACTCAACTCCCAGACCTACTGCCAGTTTCTGGAAGACAACTTCTTCAACCAGTGGTACAGGAAGATGTCGGTATCGTTCAAGAAAAACATGATTTTCATGCAGGACAATGCTCCATCACATGCCTCCAACTACTCCACAGCGTGGCTGGCCAGTAAAGGTCTCAAAGAAGAAAAAATAGTGGCATGGCCCCCTTGTTCACCTGATCTGAACCCCATAGAGAACCTGTGGTCCCTCATAAAATCTGAGATCTACAGGGAGGGAAAACAGAACACCTCTCGGAACAGTGTCTGGGAGGCTGTGGTGGCTGCTGCACGCAATGTTGATCGCAAACAGATCAAGCAACTGACAGAATCCATGGATGGAAGGCTGTTCAGTGTCATCATAAAGAAAGGGCTAGATTGGTCACTAATTTTTGGGGTTTTGTTTTTGCATGTCAGAAATGTTTATTTCTAAATTTTGTGCAGTTATATTGGTTTATCTGGTGAAAATAAACAAGTGAGATGGGAATATATTTGGTTTTTATTAAGTTGCCTAATAATTCTGCACAGTAATAGTTACCTGCATAAACAGATATCCTCCTAAGATAGCCAAATCTAAAAAAAAAAACCACTCCAACTTCCCAAAAAATTAAGCTTTGATATTTATGAGTCTTTTGGGTTGATTGAGAACATAGTTGTTGATCAATAATAAAAATAATCCTCTAAAATACAACTTGCCTAATAATTTTGCATGCAGTGTAGTATTTATTGTATTACTATTCAACTAGCAATTTGCACAAAGTTGTTACACGCTGTCAATTTTCTAAATTAAAATTTAATTAATTATTTTTAAATTAAAGGACTTGTATCACTAGTCCAACTCATGTTCATGTGCCCTAAAAGGAATATTGTTGAGATTTGGGAACGCTGGACATTCATATTAATTGTTAGCTTTTAGTACTCATTGCTGTGGATGGTGAAATTGTAGAGAGTAAAAGGGTTATAAAAATGGAATACAGGCTTTGGAAGTTATCATCAATACTCATCAAAGGGGGTTTCTGTTTCCCACCATATAAGCACCCTTTCAGTTAGGTATTTAAAAGGAATTTATGGTAAAAAAATGACCTATTGTTTAAGTCAAATATGAGGACATCTCAGCTGTTGCACCCTAGCCCCTTCTGTACGCAGTGTCTACTGTATATGTCACAGATACAAAGCCATAACACACCATAGACATTTTTGTTTACATTTTTTTATATTAAAGAGGACCTGTTAGTTCTCCTTCATTTTCAATTTTAGTTAAAGTTGTTTTCCAACTCTATGATACTGATGACCATGACCTATTCTCAGAATAGGGCATGAATATCAAATCGATGGGGGAAAACACACGGCACTTGTATTGATCAGCTGTTACCAGCAGTGTCTGCGAATGTAAGCATGTATGAAGTGAAAAACCACATCTGGTATTCACCCCCACTGTCCAGATTAAGTAGGGGCACACAGTTTTGGCAAGGTGAATAGTAACACCCAGTTGTCAAATTTTTTCATAAATCTGTAAGGACATCAGCGAAACAGTACAACATACATTTCTAAGAAAATATGTCCCAGAATATCTATTTCATAGAGAATACAATATTAGATATTAAAACAAACATTTCAAGAGTGATGACAGATCTATTTTAAAATGTCTACTGTGATTCAGATCTCCAAAACTGCTGCTTCAGCAGAACAGACAAGATGACTTTCCCCATAACAGTGAAGACAAATGAAACAAACATAAAACATAGATAAAAAAACAGATATAGATAACAAAAAATGACCATGTATGCTACTATACTGTATATTTCTAGCTACAGTAGTTAAAAAGATCACTAATGTAAATGATGGAAACAATAATCTTAATTTGACAGCATTAAACACTTTCACTTCATAAAAATTGTACTGATGAGTTTTGTTTTTGCTAATACTAAAAATGAATGAAAAAGAGGAACTTACTTCTTTTTAAAGAAAAATTAGGGTATTTTTTTTATTCTCAAGTAATGAAGACCAAGAAGTCAAGATTACAATTTCTAGTCTATCTTGCTGTCCGTAAATGCATTCGTCCGTATTTCTACTTTAGTTGTCATCAGTGTTAGGGCTGGCGGAATGCACCAAGTAAATACAGAGATAGTATAGGTGAGTTCGCAGCCTGGGGTCCACCGTGCAGGAGTGGAACCTGCTGCTAGTAAATGGCGGTACTATGCCTGAATAGACACGGGTCCTGTCACCTGGTCTGTATAGGAGCGATCTCTGTTGCTTCACAGAGTTGCCGGGACTAAAGATAACGCTGTACCCTGTTAGCATTCACAGGGCGCAGCAAATGGATAATAGTGGGATCCCTGCAACTCACCCCCACTATGCTGGTGGTTGATCCCGCTCTGACCCTCGGTGGCTTTTGAGCCCATGCCTGAGGATGCCCTGAGTCAGATGCTGGGATCAAACGGGAGTTCCCACCCTACACTGACGGATTGTTAGGAGACGCTAAAGATAGCCGCACAGAGTGCGTACAGTACCGCAGCAGCGGTCACTGCAGGATAGAAGCAGCATATTTTGTGCCTGACTATCTGGCGCTAGACAGCTACAACACTCACGAGCATTCAACAACTCTAGGGATGGGAATGATTCGGAGCTTTCACCAGAACAGGCATACATCCACACAAATACAGATTTATACTAGCGCATGGCCGTGCTTTTATAGCTGTAGCACTCAAGGACCTTCCTAGTGGTCCAATAGGAGCTGCTACAGGACCTGAGCGTGTGACCAATGGGAGGTCGTCCTGTGGGCATGCTCAGTATGGGAAAAGCAGGACTTAGTCCCTGAAACGCCTGTTCGCTGCTGATCAGTACTGGCTACAAAGGCAGAACCTGGAAAGGCAGCAGTAACCAAGCGCGCAGTATCCGCTGAGCAGGCTCCACTGCGGCTGGAGGAGAATGGGAGATGGCAGCGGAGATGGTTCAAGATTCCCCCTGTGCAGCGGCTTGAACTCGACTCCTAACAGTCAGTCTCTCATTTAAAGGGGATGTGAAGTAGGACACGTAATGTTCTTCGGTGGACTTACATACAACCACTCGTAACATCTTTCTTAACTGCTGTTACTGTGCTATTTGGTTTAAACCCCTTAAATAAGGCAGTATACTCTGATCACAGTTCCATTTTAATTACAAGCTCCCATACACATTAGATAGCTGTCGGTCAAATGATTGTTCAACTGACACCTGTCACTCCCAAGCCCCCCAGACACAGGAACACTTTGCTCGACTGTCCCCTCCTGTGTTCACTATGATAGAATTACTGTCATAATCATCTGACTATGAAATATCTCCCTGCCAAGCTAAAAGAACGGCCATTGAAATGTCAACATAGATCCTTTTCCAACATTACTTGCCAGGGGAGAGTCGGGTGGCTCCCATACATATTAGATGGTGGGTCGATGCTGCCGAAATTAGTAGGTTGGGCCAATAATAGCATGTAAGAAATGTATTCTCTCAATTATACAACTTTTAAATATTTTTTAATTTGATTATTGATTGGGATAATTGTGGTAAATTTCTGTGCTGCTGAATCACTAGAATTCCAGAATTATTAGTACATGTGGCTTTATTATACTAGGAGTTCAAGACTCCTTCATCAAGGACACACCACAGGAACACCTCCAGATGAAGGAGTCTTGAACTCTGAAACATGTAGAATAATAAAGCCACATGTACTAATAATTCTCGAATTCTAGTGATTTAGCAGCGCAGAAATTTACCACAATTATCCCAATCTGTATCTAACGGCTGGTCCTTCCTGGACTTGTGGATCTGCTGCAGCAAATCCTTTCAATGGTTCAACTCAGCTACATCTGGTGAGTGCAATCCTATGGATTAAGCTTTTAACCTTCTCAGATAAGACGCTATCTGTCCTCTTTCCTTCAACAGTTTTCATATTACTTTGATTTTTAGAATTATATCATTATTTACTTCCAAGCCTGCCAGTTTACAAATTTCTGTAAACCTCTTTACATCTTGTTTTTTATATACAATGCTGTGCAAAGGTTTTACATAGGTGTGGAAAAAATGCAGCAAATCTTCGTAGAAATTTGTAGAAGTGTTAATAATTAATTTTAATCAATGAACAAAGTGCGGTATTTGGTGTGACCTCCCTTTGCCTTTGAAACAGCATCAAAGCATCATTCTTCTAGATACACTTGCCCCCAGTTTTTTGAAGGAACTCGGCTCTAAGGTTGTTACAAACATCTTGGAGAACAAACCTCAGATCTTCTGTAGATCTAGGCTTCTGGTTGCATGAGACAAAGCTTGGGACAGAGCTTGAATCAGCATTTCTAGCTTAAACATTGATCAGGTGGATGAATGACAGGTGTAGGCCTGGTGCTTTGAGAGACCTGCCAAATTCTGGCAACACGCATGAGTCCCAACTCGGAGTCCAAATGCTTCCAAAAATTAGGGGCAGAAACCAAGAAAAGTGGCATCAATTGACCCACAGTAGAAATTTGATAATGGCATAACATCACTCAGCCATCAGCCATGCATGAAGTATCAGGGTCTGGGCGAACATTCACAGCTTTGAATTTAAGTTTAAATTAAGACGAGGTGGGTGAGAGACCGGTGTAAGCCTGCTTTGCTGGGAACCCGGATATCTAATGCAACAGCTCAAACTGTAGACCACTAATGTTAGAAAAATTTAAGGATAGTAACACAGGTAGTTGACTAATCAGTTCACACACAATAGAAATTTTAGCATGGCACAGCAGCAGTCAGCCATGGGCCATGCATGAGGTACAGAGTCTGGGCCAGCATTTACAGCTTTGATTTGAAGTTCAAATTAAGACGAGGTGGGGGAGGGACTGGTGTAGGCCTGCTGTCCTGACAGCCCTGATACCTCGTGTAACGGGGTCTACCAAGCTGGGGTACCTCTTTCAGTACCACCCCGTGTTTCAGGAGGTCCAATCTGCTTTTGCTGGATTCTGAATGAAGGACACTGGCTGGACTTCCTTGATTACATGAGAGCATATAAAAGCTGACTGCTACCCCACGTATTTCCAGTCTAAGAACAACCTTTATTTACAGCACACAGAATATATAACACAGATACACCGGGCAGGCCAATAGGAAAACACAGCTGGCCAGACATACATTACAATAGCCGCAGGGGGCCGGAGCCTGCCGCTATTTACTGTGGGAATTACAAAGGTGGGGGGAGGTCAGAAAGAGAATATCTTGTCCAGGGGCGCAGCCTGTGGACTGATGCATTTCACATGGAACCTATTATACATAATATATACTGCATAACATATTCTTGGTGCTGGGGGTTCTGTAACATGGCTCCCCTTATCAGCGACGCAATCGGCATACACAGTCTGATCCTTAACGGATCGGTTTGGGGATGACCGAAGTTTATGGGGTTGGTGCGAGTTCCGTTTGTCGACTTAGTCCATCGGCATTACCGTTTTGTTTGCCGGGTCTGTAGTGGATGGTGAAGTCCAGAGGTTGTAGGGCTAAACTCCACCACAGTAATCTGGCGTTGTCTCCGGAGACCCGATTAAGCCAGACTAGGGGATTATGGTCCGTTAGGAGGGAAAACTGTTGTCCATACAAATATGGTTGTAACTTTTTGAGTGCCCATACTATTGCCAGGCACTCCTTCTCGATGGCCGCATAGCTCACTTCACGGGGCAGTCGTTTCCGACTCAGGTAAGCTACCGGGTGTTATTGGCCGTCCGGCCCGACTTGGCTCAGTACTGTCCCCAATCCAAACATAGAAGCGTCTGTGTGGACAAGGAAACGTTTAGTTGGATTGGGTGCGGCCAATACAGAGGTATTGGTGAGGGCGTCCTTTAGCTGGCGGAAGGCTTCCTCACACTCTGGGGTCCAGGTTACCTGGCGGGGTTGGTTCTTAAGGGTCAGATCAGTGAGGGGCTTGGCTACGAATTTCCTGTAACACCCAGCTGTCCCTAGAAACGCCATGACCTGGGTTTTAGTGCGTGGGGTGGGCCATTTGGCTATGGCCTCAATCTTGGCTGGTTCTGGTCTCTGTTTCCCACTTCCCACCCAATGTCCTAAATACTGAACCTCTGCTTTGCCCACGTGACACTTGTTTGGGTTCAGGGTGATTCCGGCCTTGTGGATCTTGTCTAATACTGTCTCTAGGTGACTTAGATGCTCTTCCCATGTCGCGCTGTAGATGGCGACACACAACCCATTGGTTTGTGGGTGGTATGGGGCGCTTCTAATGGACTTTACGCCGCACAGCTTCCACAGTTGGTTGGTCACCTCTGCTGTAAACTGGGTACCCTGGTCTGAGATAATCTCCCGGGGAAATCCAACCCGTGAGAAAAACTGGAGCAAGGCAGCCGCCACCGTCTCTGCCAGTATGTTAGGTAACGCAACCGCCTCTGGATACCGTGTGGCATAACCTACCACTGTCAATATATACCTTTTCCCTGACGGACTGGGTTTGGCTAACGGCCCTATCAGATCGACTGCTACTCGGCTAAATGGTTCCTCCACAATGGGGAGGGGGCGTAATTTGGCCTTGCATCGATCTCCCCTCTTGCCAATGCGCTGGCAACTGTCACAGGTCTGGCAGTATTGACAAACATCATAGGTTAACTCCGGCCAAATGAAGTTTTGTGTCAGACGATGCCTGGTGCGACTGACGCCGAAGTGCCCGGCCAAGGGTATGTCATGAGAGATTCGCAGTAACTCCTGCCTATACTTCTTGGGAACTACCAGCTGTCGTTTTATAGTGGGGCTCGTCCCTGTGTGGTGCTGCTCTGTGATCCGGTAGAGGAGTCCCTGCTTCCATATAAACTGTTCCCCTTCCAGTACCCCTCTCCCCTCCTGTGCCTTCCCACGATATCCCTCCAATGAAGGATCCTCAAGTAACTCCCTCTTAAATTCATCTGGGGTGGCCCAAGAAATGTGTCTGGCTATGGGAATACGTGTAGGGCTGGGATGTCTTACCTGGGTCTCCTCTGAGTGTGATTCCGCCTCTGCAGCTCGAGCTTGTCTCTGGGTGGTCACAGGATATGTCTCAGCCAGAGGGGCAACCGAGAAGGCAGACAACATGGGCCCCAAGTCATTTCCCAGCAAAACGTCTGCAGGCAAATCCTCCATCAAGCCGACCTCAACAAGGCCATCCCCAACTCCCCAGTTCAGGTGAATCCTGGCAGTGGGCAGTCGATGTATGGCTCCCCCTGCTACACGGACTGCCACGGTCCGGTCCGTCTTCTCTTGGTCCCGGACGAGATGAGGCTTCACAAAGGTCAAAGTTGCTCCGGAATCTCTTAGTCCCTGCATGCGTTTCTCATTAACCCACACGACCTGTCGATGCTGTTGTCGATTATCTGCCTGGGCTGCCTGCACGGGGTCTACTTCATGCAGCACTTCCTCCATGTCTTCCACCCCTTGGTAAGTTGTAGCCCCCAATGCCGGGTCAGCTTCGCCTTGGTAGCAGTGTACAGCGGCCCGGCGGAAGGTAGCTGTTCCCGCCTTTGGCCACTGGGTGTGCTGAGTCCGGTTGGGACATTGTCTTTGCAGGTGGCCCAGCTGATGGCAGGTGTGGCATCGCGCCCCAGGGGAACTGTGGTAGGCTGGGTTTCTAGCTGGTCCCCCTACAATCTTCGGTGGTTTGGGGCCCTCCAGCTCCATGGGCGGACCCCTAGTGATCATCTTTGATCCGGACAACTGAGGCCTCCTGGAATCATGATGTTCATCGGCCAGACGAGCGGCTTCCTCAAGAGTCATTGGCCGCCTGTCCCGAAGCCATTCCTGTGTCTCAGGGTTTAGTCCATTAAAGAATCGTTCTAACAAGAAGAGCTGGAGGACGTCCTCCTTAGTGGTTGCTTGGCTCCCTTGTCTCCACTGTAGCAGTGACCGCCGTAATTTACAGGCCCATTCAGCGTGGGTATTGGTTACTCGTTTTATAAGTCCGCTGAACTTTTGGCGGTATGCCTCTGGTGTCAGCGCATACCGGGCCAAGATCACTTCTTTGATCCACTCATAGTCCATACAGTCCTCATCAGGTACCGTGCGATAGGCGTCCGCTGCCCGGCCTGTCAGCTTGCTGGCCAGAATCTGAACCCGTTCCTCCGGCTTCACTTGATGAAGGGCACACTGCCGCTCAAAGTCCTGTAGAAAGCCATCAATGTCTTCCTCTGCCTCCCCCAACTGCCAACTGTCGGAAGGCATTATACTGGATCTTTTTGTGGCTTACTGTTGAAGGTACCTGGGCGGAAGCCAGAGCTCCCCCTGCTCGCTGACTCTCCTCTCTCCGCTCTGCCATCTCCATCTTGGCCAGCTCCACTTTGGTCCGCTCTGCCATCTCCATCTTGGCTAGCTCTATCCTGGTCCGCTCGGCCATCTTTTCCTTCAGATCAGTACGCACATCAGCCATCACCTCTCGTATGATCTCTACTGCAGGGTTTGGGCCATAGAACGCCAGTCTGTTCTTTACCTCCCTCTGGAATTCAGTCTCCTCCACATTCACATTGGGGGGCACTGCACTGTCGTGTTCCATGATGGCTGCTATCAAGTCCGCTTTTGTTTTGTTGCTGGCGATTAACCCTCGGGCTTCCACCAGATCTTTTAATGTAGTCCTCTTTAACTTCTGGTAGTTGTCTTCCATTCATTCCTTTCCTCCTGTAGAAGGGGTATCATATCCCACTGCTGCCACCAGTGTAACGGGGTCTACCAAGCTGGGGTACCTCTTTCAGTACCACCCCATGTTTCAGGAGGTCCAATCTGCTTTTGCTGGATTCTGAATGAAGGACGCTGGCTGGACTTCCTTGATTACGTGAGAGCATATAAAAGCTGACTGCTACCCCACGTATTTCCAGCCTAAGAACAACCTTTATTTACAGCACACAGAATATAAAACACAGATACACCGGGCAGGCCAATAGGAAAACAGCTGGCCAGACATACATTACAATAGCCGCAGGGGGCCGGAGCCTGCCGCTATTTACTGTGGGAATTACAAAGGTGGGGGGAGGTCAGAAAGAGAATATCTTGTCCAGGGGCGCAGCCTGTGGACTGATGCATTTCACATGGAACCTATTATACATAATATATACTGCATAACATATTCTTGGTGCTGGGGGTTCTGTAACACCTCGTGCAACAGCTCAAACTGTTTTTCTGCTCAGCCACACTCAGGTGGCACAAATATCAGTTTTGTAGACTATTGCTGTTTAAAAAAATGTAAGGATAGTAACACAGAGAGTAGACTGACGGGAGCTCTACTGCTACAGGCAACACACATGAAGGAGACTCAACTTGGAGTCCAAAAATTAAAAAAATAGGGGCAGACACCACTAAAGTGGGATCAATTTCCCCAGAGTAGAAATAGTATAATGGGGCTCTGACATCCATTCCACTCCAGGCAAATAACCAGATGGGGCCCCAACTTGGAGTCTCCACATTTCAAAAAATTATTAGCACACACCACTAAAGTGGCATCAATTTCCACAGAGAAGAAATATTATAACGTGGATCTGACACCCCTTACACTACAGGCAACCCACCAGATGGAGACCCAACATGGAGTCTCCACATTGCCACACACCACTAAAGTGGCATCAGTTTCCTCAAAGGAGAATAGTATAATTGTGCAGCATTTTGAAAACCTCAGTTACTGGTCAGGTTACTCAACTCCCTTTCTTTGTCAGCTGCAGAGCAGTATTATTATTTATTGTTATAGAGTCATTTATTCCATGGTGCTTTACATGTGATAGAGGTACGCATAATAAAAAACAAGTGTCAGGACTCTAGATTCCCTGTTTTCATTTGTGGTACTTTTCATCCATTTCCAAGATGGCGTCTGCTGCCTCGCTTCTGCTCATGTGATCCGCCTTCCCTGTTTTTATAACCCTGGTTCACATCCAACTCCTCGCTTGTGTATTCTGCTAGAATTCCTGGCTTGTGCTACAAGAGACTTTCCTCTTCAGATACTCCGGCTCTGCCTCCTCAGCAAACCTTCCCAGCTCTCAGTGGTGTCTGTGCTGCAAGGTGTTTTGCCTGTGTCTATCTGCAATCTTCTCCTGCCTGCTAGGACACATAAGCTCTGCCTGCTACAGCCAATCTAGTTTGGTATCTGCTGCCAGTTGACTGTTTCTGGACTTGAAGCTCTGCACTGCTTCTGGACTCTTTTCTAGTAACTGCCAAACCTACTATGAACTGTGTCTTATTATCTGCTTCACCACAAAGGGTGCTACACCCATAAGACTTTGCCCGCAGCAGAGCTGCAAATGAACTACTCCTAAGAAGGACCTTGTTTGCTATTTACTTGAACTGTTGTGCACATGCTGCATCCACATTTGTGCATATAACACTGACTCTGCCTGCAGCAGAGCTGCTAAAGCACTTCTCCTGATATCATCTTGTTTGCTGTGTTTGAACTTGCTCACGCCTTGCACCTGTGTTCATTTGTATAATATAGACTTTACACTGCACTTTTGTTCAGTTGCCTTATTTGTCTCAAGCCAAGAGATTCCTGAGTGTACCACTATAGTTGTTACAAGTACAATAGTCTGAAACAATACAAGTTACTGACTGGTACAGGAGGAGAGAGAACCCTGTCTATGTGTGCTCACAGTCTACAATGAATGGGTGAGGATTCAATAGATGAGGGTGGAGCTGGTCATGCATCGGTATGGTGGAACGATGGTTACTGTAGGTTGTAGGCTTGTCAGAAGAGGTAGTTCTTCAGGTCCCTTTTGTCATGGGATTACCGCAACAGAGAGGAGCCAGAAGACCGCATCATCTGATTGCTCCTACTCCTGTGCTGAAAAGAAGCACTTCACCTTCTTTTCTTCTTTTTAAATGGTGTTTATTTCTTTTGGCAGAACAAGGGTTAATCGGCCAAGCTGGAAACTCTGGGAGTCTGAGCTCTCAGCTGAGCTCATTCAGCCACTCATATCCCCTATATAATCTGGGTCCTGATTGAAACACATTGTCAGAGCTAGATTATGCTGCATGGTTTGGAGGAGAGGTGTTTTGGTGCTTATTATGAGGAGTTTAAAGGAGTTATCTGTGACTGTTGTGTGTGAGTGCATTGTAAGTGTGATAATTCCCTTCCCTCCTCTTATTTTGTTTTTTCCCCAACCTCCACTCCTCGGTGCATCCCTCTGTTATTTGTGACTGAGTATTTGTATGCCAGGTATTTTCAGTTACCCCTAGTGCGTGTTGCCTTGTTCATCGGGTTAGTGTACTTTGGTGCACGGCAGCTCCTCTCTTTCCTGTGTGGGGGAAGGGAAGAGACAGAGGGCTGATTCAGGAAATGAGGCAAGGGTGGACACCCCAGCATCTTTACCTTCAGAAATATCCAGGAGAATAGGGCAAACTAGGGCACTCCCTAGTGTTAGTGACAGGGAAGGAACCCCTGGTCCCGGGTCACCCGACAGCTGAGTCATGACACCTTTTGATGGTGTCAATGGTAGGCGAGAGTATGATATGTTGGGGTAGAGAGTTCCAGAGTAGAAAGGATGCACTGGAGAAATCTTGTATGCAATTTTGGGAAGAGGAGATAAGAGGGGAGTAGAGAAGGAGATCTTATGAGGGTCAGAGGTTGCATGCAGGTAAGTACTGGGAGACTAGGTCAGATATGTATGGAGGAAACAGGTTGCAGATGGCTTTGTATGCCATGGTTAGGGTTTTGAACTAGAGTCTCTGAGTAATGGGGAGCCAATGAAGGGATTGACAGAGAAGAAAGGCTTGAGAATAGTGGGAGGGATAGATGGATTAGTCAGGCAGCAGAGTTTAGGATATATTGGAGGGGTGCAAGACTGTTAAAAGGGAGGCCACAGAGCAGGGGGTTGCAGTAGTTGAGGTGGGAGATGATGAATGCATGGACCAGGGTTTTTGAAGATTCTTGATTAAGGAATGTACGGGGCTAGGAAAAAAAAATTATTTGATATTTGGCAGGAAGTAGAAAGGGCATGGATATGTGTTTTGAAGGAGAGATCAGAGTCCTGGGTTATCCCAATGCAGTGAGCTTGCCGGATGCCCTAATTTCTTGTAGATGAAGGACAGAAAGAGCATGTGCTCCAGTAGATGGCAAGCACTGCATGAAGTGGCCTCTCCTCCTCTTCCTCCACCTTAACATCACACACAGTACAGTGCTCAGAGGTGGCACCCAAATTACCCTTGTTTGCCCTCATGAAACAACTCTCTAACCGCCCAATTAACTGTTGCAAACCACAGATGGGCGAGTCTGCAGAGCTGTTCGCACATTCTATCTCTTGGGCATCAGAGGTCTGCTCCAAAGATTCACATACGCAAGAGGAGGAAAGCATCTGCACTGATGGTCATATTTTTTTTAAGTTGGATCAGAAGTAGGGTCCAAGCAGAATCCAGACCCTTGTCTCCAGATGTTAACCTCTGGGGTTGGAGGTAATCCTGATGAGATTCAGATACCTGAGGAGCACATGGACTGTATTGTGCTGTCAGTGTAGAAAGAGGCAGAGGGTGACTCTCAGAGTGAGGACTGGGAGAACAGAGAGGATGACGATGAAGTTGTATGTCCCATATGGTGTGAACCCAGAGGCACGCAGCTGAGTACATTACATTGCAGCTTGCCGCATGGATGATGACGCAATGATCCTGCATCCTCAGCCACAACTCTGGCTGTGACCAGCAGCGGCCGTGGGTCTGTAGTTTGCATGGGCGGCAAAGGTTGCCTAGCCTGGGCCATTTTTGAGACCAAAAAGGTTATCCAACTCACGCTATCTGCAACATTGTAAACAAAAGACACATTTGAGGTAATAATTCCAATAACTACTACATGCATGAATCGGCAAATGTGCGATCAACATGGGTTAGTCTGTGAATCTCACTGCATTAAAATGTGAATAAACATAAACCATACAAGGTACCATTAGTATAGTGGTGCCACAGAGACCAAGACCAATGCACATGTCTCATATAGGTGCACCTACGGGACACTCCCAAACATACTATAGAACATAAGAAAAAATGGGGATATAGTCCAATGTGATCAACAATTGTAAATTTATTAGAATGTTATACATAATATATAAATGAATAGATAAAAATACATACACAAGGATCAGGTAAAAAGATGTGGACAGTATGTCCTGACAACAATTGATCTTATTTGTCTCGGGTAAAAAGTGCTACAGTGCCGCGGAAACAACCCCATAGAGTCCAAACAATGATTTATAGTAAGAATACAAGTGTCACAGTAATTGTAATAAATTGAGCGCTATACCATAATTAGGACCGGGTTGTACCTTTTTGGAGGTGCATTGAACAGCAAGGCAGATTGCTACAGAGGAGAAAAAGAAAAAAAAATCTTTAAATCTCTAGCTTAGGCTACGTTCACATTTGCGGTGCGTCGGGCGCAACCGCGGCGAATCATGCGCCATGTGCCCCTATATTTAACATGGGGGGCGCAACGACATGCGTTGTGTTGCGTTTTGTGACGCATGCGTTTTTTGAGCGCAAGCGTCAGGGCGCAGAGGACGCTGCTTGTTGCATTTTTTTTGCGCTATAAAAATGAACGCATGCGTCACAAAACGCAGCGTTTTGCTGCGTTTTGCATGCCTTTTTGCATGCGTTGTGCGTTGCGTCACCGACGCAGCACACAACAACGCAAATGTGAACGTAGCCTTAGCGAGTGTGAGCGAGCTGAGTGTGACCTGAGCGTAAGTGTGAACGGAGGTAAGTGTGACTTGTGATTTAGTGAAGAGGTATTTGGAAAGCCTTTCACAAATACCTGTGTGAATTGGTGTGAGTTGCTGAATTGGGAGTAGCTATATTCACAAGGGGTTAACTTAGGGTGGGGGCTCATAATTAAGGGTTTATAAGGGGCAGCTGGTTGGGACTCAAGTCCTTTTTGGAGGTGCATTGAACAGCAAGGCAGATTGCTGCAGAGGGGAAGAAAAAAAAAATCTTTAAATCTCCAGCTTAGCGAGTGTGACCTGAGCGTAAGTGTGAACAGCGGTAAGTGTGACTTGTGATTCAGTGACTTTGGATTCAGGGAGTTTCCAAGGGAGGAATTGCTGAATTGCTGTCTGTATTTTATTAATACTTTGTATTTATTTTTATTTAACGATTTTGTCTGGTGCAATCCCCATTAGGAAATGTGCTCCACTATTGTTAATGCCATCCAGTGCACATCTTGCCACATGTATGCAGTCCTTGATCAGCCGGTCAAGGGTGCATACTGCTGTGTGAGATGTGAGCACGTTGAGCATTTGGAAGCCCAGATTCTGGATCTAAATGTGCAGCTGGCAACACTGAGATCCATAGACAATATGGAGAGGAGTCTTCTGCTCACTGAGCAGACACTTAATGGGATAGATGAGGGGGGGGGGGAATGGTAGGATGGAGCCGCAGGACAGTGAAGTAGCAAGCTGGGTGACAGTTAGGAAGCGGGGTAGAGGGAAGAGTGCCAGGGAGGCTAGTCCTGATCTGGCACACCCCAATAAGTTTGCTAAGTTGGCAGATGAGGGGGGTGCCAGTACAGGGGTAGCACTGCTGCAGCCAGGCATGTCCTCTGAAAGCCGGAGGAGTGACTGCTCCAGTAAGGAGGGAAAAAGGAGAGCAGGGCAGGCCAGACAGGTGCTGGTAGTGGGCGAGTCAATTATTAGGGGAACAGATAGGGCAATCTGTCCCAAAGACAGGGATCGTCGAACGGTGTGCTGCCTACCTGGTGCTCGAGTCCGACACATCGCTGATCGAGTGGACAGATTACTGGGAGGGGCTGGTGAGGACCCAGCGGTCATGGTGCACATTGGCACAAATGACAAAGTTAGAGGTAGGTGGAAGGTCCTTAAAGATGATTTCAGGGAACTAGGCTGCAAGCTGAAAGCAAGGACCTCCAACGTGGTATTTTCCAAAATACTGCCTGTACCACGTGCCACGCCAGAGAGGCAACGGGAGATTAGGGAGGTTAATAAGTGGCTCAAGAATTGGTGTAGGAAGGAGGCGTTTGGGTTCCTTCAGAACTGGGCCGACTTCTCAGTTGGCTACAGGCTCTACGCTAGGGACGGGCTGCATCTCAATGGGGAAGGTGCAGCTGTGCTGGGGGAGAAAATGGCTAGAAGGTTGGAGGAGTGTTTAAACTAGGGATTGGCAGGAGGGTATTCATTTTATAGGAGGGGAAGATAGTGCAGATAGAGACCTGGGCACAAATAAGGAAGTTGGGGGTGGCGGTGGCATGGGGGGTGGGGTTTGAACAGTTAATAATTTAAGAAAGAATAGAGGTACAGAGATTAACATTAAGTGCATGTATACTAATGCCAGAAGCCTCGCTAACAAAATGGACGAATTAGAACTAATGTTGTTGGAGCATAATTATGACATGGTGGGGATATCTGAAACTTGGCTGGATGAGAGCCATGACTGGGCTGTTAACTTGCAGGGCTATAGCCTTTTCAGAAATGACCGTACAGATAAGTGAGGGGGAGGTGTGTGTCTCTATGTAAAATCGTCCTTAAAACCCATAATATAGGTGAATTTAATGAAAATGTAGAGTTCCTGTGTGTGGAGATAAGGGGAGGGGAAAAAATAATAAATTACTGAGAGGGGTTTGTT
Source organism: Ranitomeya imitator (assembly GCF_032444005.1). Classification (NCBI taxonomy): domain Eukaryota; kingdom Metazoa; phylum Chordata; class Amphibia; order Anura; family Dendrobatidae; genus Ranitomeya; species Ranitomeya imitator. Next base: position 577,839,596 of record NC_091283.1, on the reverse strand, counting down.
ATAAATCTCCAAAAATAGTGGAAGCAATGGAGAATATCCTCGTAAAGCAAATAGATGAAGCTGCGACTCAAGGAGAAGTCATTATTATGGAGGACTTCAACCCTGAAATACATTGGGGAACAGAAACCTGCAGTTCCAGCAAAGGTAATCGGTTTTTGACAACTATGAGAGACAATTACCTTTTACAACTGGTTCAGGACCCAACAAGAAGGGGGGCACTGCTAGACCTAATATTAACCAACAGGCCAGACCGCATATCAAATATAAGGGGTGGGGGTCACTTGGGGAATAGTGATCACAAAATAATAAGTTGTCATGTATCCTTTAATAAGATGTGTAGTAGAGGGGTTACAAAGACACTAAACTTCAGGAGGGCAAATTTCCAACGGATGAGAGATGATCTTGGTGCAATTAACTGGGACGATATCCTGAGACATAAAAATACACAAAGAAAATGGGAGACGTTTATTAGCATCCTGGAAAGGACCTGTGCACAGTATATACCGTATGGGAATAATCATACCAGAAATAGGAGGAAACCAATATGGCTAAATAGAGCTGTAAGGGGCGCAATAAGTGACAAAAAGAAAGCATTTAGAGAATTAAAGGAAGTAGGTAGTGATGAGGCATTAAATAAAGTCTGTAAAAAGCAAATCAAGGCAGCAAAGATTGAGACAGAGAGACTCATTGCCAGAGAGAGTAAAAATAATCCCAAAATATTCTTTAACTATGTAAATAGTAAGAAACTAAAAAATGATAGTGTTGGCCTCCTTAAAAATAGTCTGGGTGAAATGGTGGATGAGGATGAGGAGAAAGCCAATTTGCTAAATGACTTTTTTTCATCAGTATTTACAAAAGAAAATCCCATGGCAGACAAAATGACTAGTGATAGAAATTCCCAATTAAATGTCACCTGCTTAACCCAGCGGGAAGTGCGGTGGCGTCTAAAAATCACTAAAATTGACAAATCTCCGGGCCCGGATGGGATACACCCCCGAGTACTGCAGGAATTAAGTACAGTCATTGATCGACCATTATTTTCAATCTTTAAAGAGTCCATAATAACAGGGTCTGTACCACAGGACTGGCGTATAGCAAATGTGGTGCCAATATTCAAAAAGGGGACAAAAACTGTACTTGGTAATTATAGGCCAGTAAGCTTAACCTCTACTGTGGGTAAAATCCTGGAGGGCATTCTAAGGTATGCTATGCTGGAGTATCTGAAGAGGAATAACCTCATGACCCAGTATCAGCACGGGTTTACTAGGGACCGTTCAAGTCAGACTAATTTGATCAGCTTCTATGAAAAGGTAAGTTCCGGACTGGACCAAGAGAACCCAGTAGATGTAGTGTATATGAACTTTTCAAAAGCTTTTGATACGGTGCCACACAAATGGTTGATACATAAAATGAGAATAATGGGGATAGGGGAAAATATGTGTAAGTGGGTTGAGAGCTGGCTCAGGGATAGGAAACAAAGGGTGGTTATTAATGGAACACACTTGGACTGGGTCGCGGTTAGCAGTGGGGTACCACAGGGGTCAGTATTGGGCCCTCTTCTTTTTAACATATTTATTAATGACCTTGTAGGGGGCATTCAGAGTAGAATTTCAATATTTGCAGATGACACTAAACTCTGCAGGGTAATCAATACAGAGGAGGACAATTTTATATTACAGGATGATTTATGTAAACTAGAAGCTTGGGCTGATAAATGGCAAATGAGCTTTAATGGGGATAAATGTAAGGTCATGCACTTGGGTAGAAGTAATAAGATGTATAACTATGCGCTTAATTCTAAATCTCTGGGCAAAACCGTCAATGAAAAAGACCTGGGTGGGTGGGTGGATGACAAATTCATATTCAGTTGCCAGTGTCAGGCAGCTGCTACTAAGGCAAATAAAATAATGGGATGCATTAAAAGAGGCATAGATGCTCATGAGGAGAACATAATTTTACCTCTATACAAGTCATTTGTTCGACCACACCTAGAATACTGTGCACAGTTCTGGTCTCCGGTGTATAAGAAAGACATAGCTGAACTGGAGCGGGTGCAGAGAAGAGCGACCAAGGTTATTAGAGGACTGGGGGGTCTGCAATACCAAGATAGGTTATTACACTTGGGGCTATTTAGTTTGGAAAAACGAAGACTAAGGGGTGATCTTATTTTAATGTATAAATATATGAGGGGACAGTACAAAGACCTTTCTGGTGATCTTTTTAATCATAGACCTGAGATAGGGACAAGGGGGCATCCTCTACGTCTGGAGGAAAAAAGGTTTAAGCATAATAACACGCGGATTCTTTACTGTAAGAGCAGTGAGACTATGGAACTCTCTGCCGTATGATGTTGTAATGAGTGATTCATTACTTAAATTTAAGAGGGGACTGGATACCTTTCTGGAAAAGTATAATGTTACAGGATATATACACTAGATTCCTTGATAGGGCGTTGATCCAGAGAATTAGTCTGATTGCCGTATGTGGAGTCGGGAAGGAATTTATTTCCCCAATGTGGAACTTATTCTTTGCCACGTGGGTTTTTTTTTCCTTCCTCTGGATCAACATGTTAGGTCATGTTAGGTTAGGCTATGGGTTGAACTAGATGGACTTAAAGTCCAACCTTAATAACTATCTAACTATGTAACTATGTGTGCCCACATATGTGCTTACCCATAGCTTTACTGAGTCAGGATATGTCTTCACGCCGCCACCGACGCGCGTTTCACCTCTTTCTCAAGGTGCGGTAATGTGCTGTGTGCCCGGCCGCCCTTAAATATCCTCACCATTCCGTGTCTATCTTGATGGTGCATGTGTGAGGATCCATGCGCCGGTGATTGCATAACTTCCGGCAAGGAAGTTTGGTATAATTATAATTTGGTATAATTATTATATATTGTATATTATATATATGTCACTTTATAGTACACATGTTGTTATTTTTGTAGTCTGTTTGATTATTTTTGTAGTCTGTTTTATTATTACATACACTGTATGCTATAATTATGTCATCAATTATTGCACATTACCCTGATTAATTGTTCCTTAATTACGATTATTAGTATGTTGTATTTTCTAACATATCTGCGTGATTAGTTAATCAATTATTGCACATTGCACTTTACCCTGATCAGCGGTTCCTTGTTATCATGACTATTAGCGTTCTGTATTTCTAGTATACCTGCGTGATTAGATCTTGTTACAGCCTCCCTTTCCGTTATGGCACCACCTCCGGGTTCATGTGCGCATGTCTGGAGCCTGGGCATTGCGGGGCATTGCCGATGGCGCTGGGTGCTGACGTGTGCGGGTCAGTGACCCCCATGTGACGTCTTCCTGGCCCGAATGTCTGACGCACCTTGCCGGAAGTTATGCAATCACCGGCGCACGGATCCTCACACATGCACCATCAAGATGGACACGGAATGGTGAGGATATTTAAGAGCGGCCGGGCACACAGCACATTACCGCACCTTGATAAAGAGGTGAAACACGCGTCGGTGGCGGCATAGACACGTGTCCTGACTCAGTAAAACTATGGGTAAGCACATATGTGAGCGTACAACCCGGTCCTAATTATGGTATAGCGCGCAATTTATTACAATTACTGTGACACTTGTATTCTTACTATAAATCATTGTTTGGACTCTATGGGGTTGTTTCCGCGGCACTTTAGCACTTTTTACCCGAGACAAATAAGATCAATTGTTGTCAGGACATACTGTCCACATCTTTTTACCTAATCCTTGTGTATGTATTTTTATCTATTCATTTATATATTATGTTTAACATTCTAATAAATTTACAATTGTTGATCACATTGGACTATATCCCCATTTTTTCTTATGTTCTATTGCATTAAAATGTGGCCTAGCGGGCTTCGGCAACCACTGGCTGTCCCATCATCCGCATCTGCTGTTTTTTCCTCCGTCACCGTGGCAAGTGTTCTTACACAGGTCTCCAGCTGCAGAACCTCCACTTGTTTACACGCTACATTCGAGGTCAATCAACTGTCAATCGACATCAACTGTTACGGACATTTACATGCCTGCTGTTTTGACTGATCTCAGACACAGAGTACATTACATCATTCTCAATCCACCATAACATCTCTGCCTGCACCTCATTCACAGTCCAGCAGTTTGTCATGTTCACCCTACTGCACCCTCTCTCAGCACAGCAGCCAGCCCCCGGTCCCGCAGTTGTGGTCACATGAAAGATTGTTTCCTCCTACACTTGGCAAAGCTAAGAGCTTGAACTTCACCATCTCCATTCTGTTGGCCATGGAAAAACTGCCTTTCCTCTTGGTAGATAGAGATGGTTTCAGAAATTTGATGGCCGTCGCAGTCCCCCAGTACCAGTTGCCCAGTCACCATTGCTTATCTAAGAGAGATGTGCCTGCGCTACACCAGCATGTTGCAGACAACATCACCCCTTTTTTGAAAAAACCTATGTCTGCCAGGGTGCATTTCACCTCTGACACCTGGACGAGCAAGCTTTACAAGTCTTGGAATCCCCCTGGCTTGCAGGGTGCTTGGGGATGGAGAACTAAACCACTACACACCAGAGGATGGAGAAATAAACTACTAGACAACAGGAGTTGGAGAACTAAACTACTAAACACCTAGGGTGGGATAACCAAAATACTTCACACCAAGGGGTGGTGAACTAAACCGCTAGACACAAAGGGATGGAGAAACTTGGGGATTCAAAGTTCTCACCACACACCTAGACAAGTTCCTTAGGGGGTCTAGTTTCCAAATTGGGGTCACTTGTGGAGGTTTCCACTGTTTAGGCACATCAGTGGCTCGTCAAATGGAACATGACGGCCGCAGAACATTCCATCAAAGCCTGCATTCCAAAACGTCACTACTTCCCTTCTGAGCCCTGACGTGTGCCCAAACAGTAGTTTTCTCCCACATATGGGGTACCAGCTGTAAGACTCATGCTGGTGTGGTAGTTGGAGGCAGGTATATCTCGCCCAGGTGTTTGTCCTATGTGAATTAGGCCACTCAGTATCTTCAGGGTGCTAATGGGTTAATAAGTGCAGGAATAAAAGATGACCAGCTGGGGGTTTCCAGCGTCAGCCTGGGGCACACAGATTGCCTGTCTGTGTGAGACAAACGTGAGTGAGAGCTGTGTTCAGGAATTGTGTAATGTTAGCTGGGTGGGAGAAGCCCCCCCAGCTGTTGAGATAGCAACGTGTTGGTTTAGTTAGCGCCGGACAGGCTAGGATTTATTTTTATGTTTTGTTTTTCTATGTTGCTTTCACGTTAATAAATCTGACCTGAGGTCAGCTTGCTGAGAAACCTGCTGTACGCCTCAGATTAAATGCACAAACCTCGTGGCCTTTGACCCCAGCAAAGGCTATCCCAGACTGTTGTGTCACATTGTGGTGGAGAACGCGGGCATACCGTGGCACAGGCGACAGCATGGAAGACGTGGTGAAAGCCTTAGTGCAGTCCACTGCCGTACAGCAGCAGGCCACTGCCGCACAGCACGAAGCTAATCGCTTGATGGCCGCACAGCTGAAAGAGATAGTCGACATGACGGTTGCAGACCGCCAACTTCTCCAACAGGTGGCGCAGCGTCTGGCGAGCATGCCTGTTGCGGACCCGGAAGCAGAGTCCAGAAGGATCCATGTGAGTCGATACTGGCAAAAGCTGACTGTAGAAGATGACGTCGAGGCATACCTGACAACGTTTGAGCGGACGGCATTGAGAGAGAAGTGGCCGAAGGCACAGTGGGCCGATTTGATTGCCCCGTTTCTCTCCGGCGAGGCCCAAAAAGCTTACCATGATTTGGACCCAGAGGTCGCTCAGGACTTTGAGAAGCTGAAAGCTGAGATCCTGGCCCGGCTCGGTGTGACGACGGCTGTCCGGGCACAGAGGGTACATCAGTGGACATACCTGCAAGATAAACCGGCGCGGTCTCAGATGTTCGACCTGATCTACTTGACAAAGAAATGGCTGCAACCCGAGGTACTGACAATACCCGAAATAATCCAGCGGGTTGTCCTGGACAAGTACCTGAGAGTACTACCCCCAGCGCTGAAAAGGTGGGTAAGCCAAGGAAATCCCACGACAGCGGATCAACTTGTGGAGTTGGTCGAGCGTTATTCCGTGGCAGAAGGACTTCCCGATGACACCGCCAACCCCCGGTCTGTGCCTCCTCCTCGTGGAACCGGTAAGACTGTTCCAGGGACCACGGGTGAAGGAAAATCGCTTAAAACTGTGGGGGAGGAGCCCGGGACTGCTCGCACTCCGAGACCAAGAGTATTGGACGGTGGTCTCAGTAGGGGACCTGTTAGGTGTTTCCGCTGCCATGAGAAGGGTCATGTTTCTGCGAACTGTCCTGTTACCGCTGAACCCATGCAGTGCAACGTTATAGACTCTAAAAAACGCATGTCTTTGGTTACACAGCTAGTGAGTGTGAATGCGGGTCAAAATGATACAGCGAAACACCTGTGTGAATTATCTGTTGATGGGAAAAATGTTGTGGCATTACTAGACTCTGGAAGTGTGGTGACTCTGGTGAAAGCTAGTCTGGTGGCACTTCCATCTGGTCCGTCTGACAAGTTTTCTGTAACGTGTGTGCATGGTGACACCTGCTCGTACTTAACAGCGGTCATATGGATTTCTACTCCCTATGGGTCAGTGCAGCACAAAGTGGGACTCGTTCCCGCATTGTTACAGGATGTAATCCTGGGCAGGGATTTTCCCTACTTTTGGCAGTTGTGGGAGAATCAGTTGCTCCTTCACGGTAGCTGTACCCGTGAATCTTCTCCCATGCCATCTGGAGGTCCCGAGTCCCTAGAGGAGACCCCACAGGAAGATGTTGCTGGGGAGGTTAGTGAATCTAACCTTCCGTACCCCTTTTCTGTCATGGCGGGGGAAACGGAGGAAACTGAGGAACCCCAGCGAGAGGCGGTGGCAGATAGCCATCTGGCACCCTGCCTGCCAGATTTGGGGGTCCAGGTGGATGACTTCCACAGCGAGCAAATGAAAGATCCTACCCTGACTCCGGCTAGGAAAAATGTAAAAATGATAGATGGGGTACCCGTAGAACCTGACACTAGGCTAGCGTACCCGTATATGGTTCTTGAAAATGATTTGCTCTACCAGGTAGAAAAAAAGGGGAAGACACAGTGCAACGGTTAGTGGTACCCAAACCTTATCGGCGGAAGGTACTGGATTTGGCCCACGGACATATAATGGGGGGACATCTGGGGGTACAGAAAACCACAGAAAGGATATTGCATTGTTTTGTGTGACCTGGAATACATTATGATGTGCGTAACTATTGTGAGTCCTGTCCAGAGTGCCAAATCGCGGCCCCTAAATCTGGGTTCCGTAGCCCTTTGGTACCCCTTCCTATCATTGGGGTCCCTTTTGAGAGAATTGGGATGGATTTGGTTGGGCCCCTTCCCCGATCCGCACGTGGGCACCAACATATCCTCGTCATCGTGGACTATGCCACTCGTTACCCGGAAGCCGTCCCTTTGCGTAACACAGCTACCAAGACGATCGCCAAGGAATTGGTACAAGTGTTTAGTCGGGTGGGAATTCCAAAACAGATACTCACCGACCAGGGGACTCCATTTATGTCGAGGGTAATGAAGGAGCTCTGCAGGCTCTTACAAATAGACCCGTTGCGTACGTCTGTCTATCACCCTCAAACAGATGGCCTGGTTGAGCGCTTCAACAAAACCTTAAAACAGATGTTCCGGAAGGCGATAGACAAAGATGGGAAGAACTGGGATTACTTGTTACCCTATTTGCTGTTTGCCATTAGGGAAGTTCCCCAGTCTTCCACAGGGTTTTCGCCTTTCGAACTGTTGTACGCCCGTCGTCCCCGGGGACTGCTGGACGTCGCAAAAGAAACCTGGGAAGGACAAGTCACTCCCTTTAAAACGGTGATCGACCATGTAACACAAATGCAGGATCGTATTGCCGCTGTCATGCCCATTGTTAGGGACCATATGTTACAGGCCCAGGGAGCCCAGAGGCAAAGTTATGATAGAGGCGCTAAGGTCCGTACATTTGCACCCGGCGATAGGGTGTTGGTCCTAATCCCTACGGTGGATAGTAAATTCCTGGCGAAATGGCAGGGCCCATTTGAGGTCCGAGAAAGAGTTGGTGAAGTGAACTATAAAGTGTACCAGCCGGGTAAGAGAAAACCGGAACAGATTTATCATGTGAATCTGATAAAATCCTGGAAAGACCGCTCTGCCCTAACGGCGGATCTGCCCCGTCCGGTTTGTTCACCTACCGTACCGGAGGTGCAGGTTGCCGAGACTCTCTCAGAACGACAAAAATCTGAGGTTAAGCAATTTTTGTTACAGAACCGACAGTTTTTCTCCGAAAAACCTGGCCGGACTAAGTTGGTGAAACATGAGATTGTCACAGAGCCTGGCGTCACTGTTCATGTGAAGCCCTACCGGATTCCGGTAGCCCGCCGTGAAGCCGTCTCCCGGGAAGTGATGGCAATGTTGGACTTAGGAGTCATTGAGGAGTCGCACAGCGCCTGGTCCAGTCCAATTGTGTTGATACCTAAACCGGATGGCTCCATCCGGTTTTGTAATGACTTTAGGAAACTGAATGCAGTTTCTAAATTTGATGCGTACCCTATGCCCCGGGTCGATGAGTTGATCGACCGGCTTGGTAAAGCCCGATACATTACGACCCTGGATTTAACAAAGGGGTACTGGCAGATTCCTCTGGCCGAGGCGGCCAGAGAGAAGACGGCATTTGCTACACCAGAAGGTCTGTTCCAGTATGTCTATATGCCGTTTGGACTTCACGGAGCTCCCGCAACGTTCCAGAGATTGATGGATCGAGTCTTGAGGCCTCATAGACAATACGCTTCTGCCTACCTGGATGACATCGTAATTTACAGCATGGACTCGGAAACTCATATCCAGAAGGTACAAGCGGTGATTGATGACCTGCGAGATGCAGGTTTAACGGCAAACCCCAAGAAATGCCACATCGGGCTTGAAGAAGCCCGATACTTGGGCTACGTGATTGGCCGAGGAGTGGTTAAACCCCAGATCGACAAAATACAGCCAATTCAGGGCTGGCCACAGCCAGTGAACAAAAAACAAGTACAGGCTTTCCTGGGGATTTCCGGCTATTATCGCCGGTTCATACCCAATTTTGCAGCCATGGCTACTCCCTTGACGGATCTTACCAAGGGGAAGGGTTCCATCATGGTAAAATGGACCTCAGCTGCTGAAAAGGCCTTCCACAGCCTGAAACGGGCTTTGTGCTCTCAGCCCGTACTAGTGACTCCTGATTTCAGCAGCGAGTTTGTGGTACAAACTGATGCCTCTGATACTGGTGTCGGAGCTGTACTTTCCCAGGTGAGGGACGGAGTCGAACACCCGGTCCTCTACCTCAGTCGGAAACTGAATGTACATGAGCAGAGGTATGCGGTGGTTGAAAAAGAGTGCCTAGCCATTAAATGGGCTCTCGACTCCCTCAAGTATTACCTGGCTGGTAGGAAGTTTAGGCTGGTCACAGACCATGCCCCTCTCAAGTGGATGCACCTCCACAAAGACCGTAATAGTCGGGTAACCCGGTGGTTTCTTGCCCTGCAGGCTTACTCTTTTACGGTGGAGCACCGACCTGGGGTGCAGATGGGGAACGCCGATGCCCTATCCCGAGTGCACAGTTTCAAGAGTGTTCTTGCTCGACTGGAGTGGTCTGAGCAAGGGGGGGGATATGTAAGACTCATGCTGGTGTGGTAGTTGGAGGCAGGTATATCTCGCCCAGGTGTTTGTCCTATGTGAATTAGGCCACTCAGTATCTTCAGGGTGCTAATGGGTTAATAAGTGCAGGAATAAAAGATGACCAGCTGGGGGTTTCCAGCGTCAGCCTGGGGCACACAGATTGCCTGTCTGTGTGAGACAAACGTGAGTGAGAGCTGTGTTCAGGAATTGTGTAATGTTAGCTGGGTGGGAGAAGCCCCCCCAGCTGTTGAGATAGCAACATGTTGGTTTAGTTAGCGCCGGACAGGCTAGGATTTATTTTTATGTTTTGTTTTTCTATGTTGCTTTCACGTTAATAAATCTGACCTGAGGTCAGCTTGCTGAGAAACCTGCTGTACGCCTCAGATTAAATGCACAAACCACGTGGCCTTTGACCCCAGCAAAGGCGATCCCAGACTGTTGTGTCACACAGCGTACTCAGGACAAATTGGAAAACAACATTTGAGGTCCAATTTCTCCTGTTACCCTTGGGAAAATAAAAAATTGGGGACTAGAAAACTTTTTGGTGGGGAAAAAAATATAATTTTTTCTTTAACGCCCGGGCATTATAAACTTTAGTGAAGCCCCAGGGGATTAAAAGTGCTCATCACACATCTAGGTAAGTTCCTTAGGGGGTCTAGTTTCCAAAATAGGGTCACTTGTGGGGGGTTTCCACTGTTTAAGCACATCAGGGGCTCGTCAAACGCAACATGGCGTCCGATCGCAATTCCAGCCAATTTTAGGTTGAAAAAATCAAATGGTGGTCCTTCACTTCTGAGCCCTGCCATGCAGCCAAACAGTAGTTCCCCCCCCACATATGGGCTATCAGCGTACTCAGGACAAAATGTACAACTTTTAGGGTCCAATTTCTCCTGTTACCTTTGGGAAAATAAGAAATTGGGGTCTAAACGATCATGTCTGTAGAAAAAATATGATTTTTTATTTTCATGCCCGGGCATTATAAACTTCTGTGAAGCCTCTGGGTGTTCACAGTGCTCATCATACATCTAGATAAATTCCTTAGGGGGTCTGGTTTCCAAAATGGGGTCACTTGTTGGGGGTTTCTACTATTTAGGCACATCAAGAGCTCGTCAAACGCAACATTGCACCGGATCGCAATTCCAGCCAATTTTAGGTTGAAAAAAATCAAACGGCGCTCCTTCACTTCTGAGCCCTGCCGTGTGCCCAAACAGTGGTTCCCACCACATATGGGGTATCAGCGTACTCATAGTAAAATGCACAACAACTTTTACTGTCAAGTTTCTCCTGTTACCTTTGGGAAAATAAAAAAATTGGGGTCTAAACGATCATGTTTGTGGAAAAAATATGATTTTTAGTTTTCACGCCCGGGCGTCATAAACTTCTGTGAAGCCCCTGGGGGTTCAAAGTGCTCATCACACATCTAGATAAGTTCCTTAGGGGGTCTAGTTTCCAAAATTGGGTAACTTGTGGGAGGTTTCCACTGTTTACGCACATCAGGGGCTCGTCAAACGCAATATGGCGTCCGATCACAATTACAGCCAATTTTAGGTTGAAAAAAATCAAACGCCGCTCCTTTCCTTCCGAGCCCTGCCGTGTGCCCAAACAGTGGTTCCCCCTCACATCTGGGGTATCAGCATACTCAGGACAAATTGGACAACAACTTTTGTGGTCTAATTTCTCCTTTTACCCTTGGGAAAATAAAAAAATAGTTGCTAAAAATCATTTTCGTGACTAAAAAGTTAAATTTTCATTTTTTCCTTTCACATTGCTTCTGCTCCTGTGAAGCACCTGAATGGTTAATAAACTTCTTGAATGTGGTTTTGATCAGCTTGAGGGGTGCAGTTTTTAGAATGGTGTCACTTTTGGGTATTTTTTGCTATATAGACCCCTAAATGTGACTTCAAATGTGAGGTGGTCCCTAAAAAAATGGTTTTGTAAATTTTGTTGTAAAAATGAGAAATCGCTGGTCAACTTTTAACCCTTATAACTCCCTAACAAAAAAAAATTGTTTCCAAAATTGTTCTGATGTAAAATAGACTTGTGGAAAATGTTATTTATTAACTAAATTTTGTGATATATTTCTCTGTTTTAAGGGCACAAAAATTCAAAATTTGAAAATTGCAAAATTTTCCAAATTTTCGTCAAATTTCCATTTTTTACAGAAATAAATGCAAGTTCTATAAAATAAATTTTACCACTATCATAAAGTACAATAAGTCATGAGAAAACTTTCTCAGAATCGCCAAGATCCGTTGAAACGTTCCAGAGTTATACCCTCATAAAAGGAATGTGGTCAGAATTGTAAAAATTGGCCCGGTCATTAAGGTGCAAACCACCCTCTGGGCTTATGGGGTTAATAAAATAAACATTCCAACAGTATAGGGCTCACCACAATCAGGCAGTCTTTAAATAAATATGCCTTGAAGATCACAGTCACACAGCTCAAGAGTTGTGGACAGCTATCCAGGCTGAGTGTGAACAATGGCTGTCTCCACTGAACCTGGAGGAAGGGAATGGCGTGTGCAATATCAGTGCAAACCTCGTGGCAGCCCTATGCCGTGGTAACATTACACACGTGCCTAGCATAGCCCACGTACTCAACCTGGTAGTACAGCAATTTCTCTGCCACTATCCCAGCCTGGATGCGCTGCTGCAGAAAGCACGGTCATTGTGTGCTCACTTCCACTGTTCGCACCCCGCGAGCGATCGCTACAAATGTCTTTTGTTCTACCACCGGTTGATATGTGATGTGCTCACACAATGGAAATCCACTCTGCACATATTGCAGCGACTAGCAACAGCAACGAGCCCTGGTGCAGTATGTGAATTTGCATAGCCTGTCCCATCAGAGTACAGACGTGGTGCAAATCACGCTTGTGGAGTGGGCACAAATGAATGACCTCTGCACCTTTCTGCACAGTTTCTAATGGCTGCTAAGATGATTAGAGCTGACAGTGCTGTCATCAGCATTACTATTCCAGTCATTTACATATTGGAGTCCACGAGAGGAGATGGTGGTCGCAAAGGAAGAGGAGAAAGCAAGAGGATGCGAAAGGGATAACAATATCTCTAAGTTCTGTACTGTCGTCATGCAAGCGGGTGCCGTGGGAGGGTGGATTACAGTGATCGAAGGGAGTCATGTTACCAGACAAACTGTTAGTGAAGGTGCAGGAGCCGAGGAGGAAGAGGTGATGGGCGTGCAACAGTCAGAATATGAAGAGGATAATGATTCCCTCTCTGTTGTTCATGGCAGAAGGAGATGTTGGAAGCAAGCTTGAGTGTTACACCACCACTAACACACCATGAACTTGTACCTCATGTAAGCGTCTAACATATGAATGCCTTCATCCTGCACTATCTGCAACATAATGCCTGTATTGTTAGAATTAGAAATAGTGTGTCCTGATGAATAAGCACATCTGGCTGTCCCCTGAAAGTGTAGACTGCCTAAATTTCATCAAGATGAACAAGTCATGGCTCCAATGATTTTTGCACCCCTGTTGCAGACTGGGCAGAATAGGCGATAGTATAGATTTTAGTGCGTTGCATTGATCATGCATTATTGCAGTCTGTGACACCTTTGTCATGGTTTTTGTGCTGGCTGTTGCTACTGCTGCTGATGTTACTAACAATGTTTTGAAATGTGGAGACACCATCTGGTGGGTTGCCTGTAGAGGAAGGAGTGTCAGAGCCACATTATACTATTTCTACTCTGGGAAAATTGATGCCACTTTAGTGGTGTCTGCCCCTAATTTTTGAAATGTTTGGACTCCAAGTTGGGTCTCCTTAATGTGTGTTGAATTAATTTGGCAGGGTTCTCAAAGCATCAGGTCTACACCTGTCACTCATCCACCTGCTACTGATCAATGTTTAAGCTAGAAATGCTGGTTCAAACCATGTCCCATGCATCCATACTGCGCAATTATACTGTTTGTACTCTGGGTCAGTTGAGCGATTGGAGAGTTGTGATGTGGGGCGAAACAAGGATAATTGGGGTGCAACCTCTGAGGACTGTACTGTGTGTGATGTTAAGGTGTAGGAAGAGGAGGAGAGGCCACTTGATGCAGCGCTTGCCATCCACTCGAGTACATGCTGTTTACTGCCCTTATCTACAAGGTGTACCACTGTGTGGCCGCCAAAGAAAGGTAGTCAAGTAGCCCGTCCATTAATAAAACTTGTCAGTTGTCTTTTAATAGGATGTTTGTTCAGTAGAGCTTTCAGTAGCATTACCACCTGCCACATGTACATCTCGATCACCAAGCCTATGCCATCTTCCACCACAGCTTTGCTTTTTCCCACTCATGTTGGATGTACCCCTAGGCCCACACCAGGCAGTCTCCTGTTAGTAAATTAACAATGTATATTTATTTGTTGAGATAGTGTGGCTGGACTACAAAATTATCACAAAAGATTTAGATGCTGAAATGTGGACTCCTGGAAGGACAACATTTGGCACAAAGCATTTAGATGCTGAAATGTATAACTGTTGGCTGGAGCACAATAATAGAACAAACTATTTAGATTAGGAAATGTGGCCTCCTGCTTGCACCACAGTTTTAGCTCAAAACAACTTTGATTAGGATATGTGGCCTCCTGCATGCAGCACAATATTAGCAACAACAATTTAGATTAAGAAATGTGGCCTTCTGCTTGCTCCAAAGTATTACCCCAAACAATTTTGATTAGGAAATGTGGCTTCCTGCCTGACCTAAAATATTAGCACAAACAATTTTGATTATGAAATGTAGACTGGTGCCTGCACCACAGTATTAGCACAAAGGATTTATATTATGAAATGTGACCAGGTGCCTGCACCACAGTATTAACCCAAACAATTTATATCATGAAATGTGGCTAGGTGCCTGCATTACAATATTGGCATTTAGAATATGAAATATGGGCTGTTGTACATACCACAGTATTAGCCCAAATTATTTAGATGAGGAAATATGGCATGGTGCCTGCACCACAGCATTAGCCCAAACGATTTTGATCATGAAATGTGGACTGGCACCTGCACCACAGTATTAGCACAAAGGATTTAGATTGTGAAATGTGGCCTGGTGCCTGCACCAAAGTATTAGCCCAAATTATTTAGATTATTAATGTGGCCTGGTGCCTGCACCACAGTATTAAGACAAAAATTTTGACTATGAAATGTGGCCTCCTGCTTGCATTAAACTATTAGCACAAATGATTCTTATTAGGAAATGTGGCCTCCTGCCTGCACCACAATATTAGCCCAAACAATATAGATTATGAAATGTGGCATGGTGCCTGCACCACAGTATCAGCCCAAATGATTTTGATTAGGAAATGTGACCTCCTGCCTGCACCACAATGTTAGCACAAACTATTTTACTAGAAAATGTGGCCTCCTGCCTGCACCACTATATTAGTTCCTACAATTTTAATTAAGAAATGTGGCCTATTGCCTGCACAATAATATTAGCACAAACATTTTTATTTAGAAAATATGGCCTCCTGTCTGCATCACAATATTATCACAAACGATTTAGATTAGGAAATGTGGCCTCCTGCCTGCACCTCAATATTACCACAAACGAGTTAGATGCTGGTAGGTCGATTTCACACAGGATCCTATCTAACTGAACTATCTGGCAATAAATCACCTATCTGACTACTTACAACAAGAGCAGCCTCCTCCTATCAGTTATACTGATAAAATGGCGCCACCAAAACAACATGTCCGCTTTTTATCTGGAGTGGAACATGTGACTTCAGCAGCTAATTACAGAAGCCCTTGTGTCTGGACACTGTGGATGGTTTCTGCACCATGACTGGCTGCCAGAATGTCCGCACATTAGGTTAATAAAAAGAAAAAAAGAATAACAGTCCGCCATTCCTCTGACTTCTCCCCAGCACCTCCTCTCATCAAACACGTCCCCCCGCTCATCATACAGCACCACTATACTAGTCCTAACAAATGCATTAGTGGAAATACGATAATTTATCGAACTTCGCCATAATTTTGCCAAATTTGAAGCAAAATGCTCAGTAATCTAAATAAGTATTCAAATGAGCTATGTTTGTGCCAAATTTGAGATTGGCAAACGTTTTACAAACAAGTTTGCTCATCTCTAATTACAAACTGTATTGAAGAATTTAGGCACAATAACCATTATGGTTTTAACTAAATATATTTGAGGCCATTGCACTTGAACAGTCCATATTGGCCTAACAGCCAAAAAAGGGAAAACAGAAACAACTCTCAACTCATAATGGGTATGCAATTGTGGGCATATAGAGAAAAGGGCCCCTGTGCAAGAACATTATATGGGCCCTTTGCAATCCCAGAGCTCCTAAAAATGCAAAAGGGCACCTACTTTGAAGGTTGAAATGAGCCCCATTACTTCTTGGTCCCCTGTAAAGCCACACAGGTTGTACCAATGATAAGTCCGCCCCTTTGGCTACCTCATACCCTCATTTATAGCCAAAGCCTACTAATAGTCTGGGTACACATCTTTCAAAAATTGTATAACTTCATGGTGTTTTTTCACTGTTGCATTCTACGTCCCCATCATATTGACAGCCTGTGCTCTTTTCAAATGGTGCACAAGACAGGGCGTACACTCAATTTTTCCAGCAACTAGCAGACTGTTATCAGCTGTCCAATTGTATAAGTATAAGATGTCAGTTGTTGACCTAAGCTTGAGAGCAACTACATATACCGTATTCACATTTGATTACATGTTAATGTATGAATGACACACAGTACAAAGTCCCTATATATGAGAAGCTCACGGACGAAAAATAGAGTTTTCTGTACTGTTCGGCATAATAGACAGTAGGAACATTTTGGACTAGTCCTTGATGACTCTTTACATGCTACAGTAGATATTTATGTAGGGAAGTTTCTAGCAAACTACTGAAGTGCAGAATGTAAGCCATGCGCCATGACAAGTTTTTGAACTTTCATAATTGTTATTCATTTTACCAGCACGATCTCAGCACGTTTCCTCCATGGCTTCTAATATAGAAAATACTTTGTCATTTTTCTTTGGGAGCAGGCATTTTCCTAGTCATCAGAAAGACTGATGCAGCAACTAAAATACTGTTATTCTTCATCACATAGAAAAACAATGATAACATATTTTATTATCTACTAACAGAGTGGGAATTACTAATATGAACTATCACATTGGGGAAAACTTACATTTAATGAATACCTTATCTTCTGCTGCTCTCAACACATGCTGCCTGAGACGAGCGCTTATTAGAGGAATTCTGTGTGTAGGGAGACCTGTTTAATAGCTCACAAAGGGGCTCATTTATGAAAACTTGTGCAAGTAAAAAGTAGACCATTTTTTATGGTATATATTATAGGTTAGAAAGTTGTTTGCAATGGGCAATGTGTTTCTTGCAGCCATTTTTATATTCTAAATGGGTCCTAATGAATGGTTTACCTGAGCAATTCGGTATGTATTTGACATAACACTAATGTCTATACTGTATCTTCTTTTTGTAGAGTTCAGAATTGCAGTGTGATGATAAAGAATACGAGAAAAACAACAGATGTTGTTCATTATGTGACCCAGGTAAGCATATATTGGATACAAATCAGTAAAAAAAACCATCAGGCCTATTCAGCAAGCTGGTATTTCCACAATTTTGGATCCTAGACCAGCTTTGACAACTTTAAGAAAATTGTGCAGGAGGGGATGTGATCAAGAGTCAAATTCATCATAATTTAAGCTCAAAAAGTGGTGTAAATTACAGTAGAAATATGTGCCAACTTCTGTCTTGCATAGTTTTCTGGAGGTGGCACACAATAGTTGAAACCATTAACCCCTACATGACCTTGGAGGTATCCATACGTCCAGGTTGTTAAGTACTTACTGACCTTGGATGTATGGATACGTCCAGGCGATATTGCACTCACAGGAGCTGTGTGTGTGAGATCGCCGACGGGTGTTCATTTGACATAACAGCTGACACCAGGAGCAGTGCCCACACACTTCTGTCAGATTAACCCTCCTCTAAATGCTGTGATCAAATTTGATTGCACCATTTAGAAGGCAGGCAGAAGGAGGAGTCTCCCTCTGCTCTCCAATCAGCGCCGCAGCGACGTCAACTTGAGGGGCCGATTGTTGCCATGGTGACCTGATGTCGTCATGATTACTCTGGGTCCCTAGACTCTGGCAAGTCAGGCAAAATAAGGCAAAAAAATATGTTTTTATCATACCACCAAACAAGAAGTGTAATAAAGTGTGATTAAAAATACTAATGTAAATAAAAATGGTATAGCTGAAAACGGCATTTTGCCTTGCAAAAAACAAGCTGCCACACAGCTCCATTAACGTAAAATTTAAAAAGGTTCTAGCTCAGATGCGATGCTAAGATATTTCTTTTTATTTAGTTTAGTTTTTATTGCGTAAAAGCGCCCAAGCTAAAAAAAATTGGATATAAATGTGGTATTGCTGTAAACGTACTGACCAATGAATAAAGCTGCCTTATATAATAATAATTTTATTTATATAGCGCCAACATATTCCGCTGCGCTTTACAAATTATAAAGGGGATTTGTACAGACAATGGACATTACAGCATAACAAAAATCAGTTCAAAATAGATACCAAGAGGAGTGAGGGCCCTGCTCGCAAGCTTACAAACTATGAGGAAAAGGGGAGACGCGAGAGGTGGATGGTAACAATTGCTTTAGTTATTCGGACCAGCCATAGTGTAAGGCTCGGGTGTTCATGTAAAGCTGCATGAACCAGTTATCAGCCTAAGTATGTAACAGTACAGACAAAGAGGGCTATTAACTGCATAAAGTGTATGAGAACATGATGCGAGGAACCTGATTTTGGGTTAAGTTTTTTGAATGGGCTACACAGGGATAGTTAGGTAAATGCGCTGAGGTGGTAGGCCAGTCTGAACAGATGCGTTTTTAGTGCACGCTTAAAACTGTGGGGATTGGGAATTAATCGTATTAACCTGGGTACTGCATTCCACAGAATTGGTGAAGCATGTGAAAACCACACGTAGAATGGCATAAAAAACACACAAAAACAACTCCTGAATTGCTGTTTTTTGTTCATTATGCCTCCAAAAAAATAGAACAGAAAGCGATCAAAAAATGTCATGTGCCTGAAAATAGTGCCAATAAAAACGTCAAGTTGTCCCCCAAAAAACAAGCCCTCACATGACATTGTTGACAGAAATATAGAAAAATTATAGCTCTCAAAATATTGCAATGTAAAAACTTGCTTTTGCCAAAAAAAGCATCTTTTAGTATGTGTACAACCAAGAATAAAACTCAATATCTGGTATTGCTGTTAGCACACTGACCCGATAAAGTAATCTAATCACTTGTATCGCACGAGGAATGGCATAAAAAATGAATAAAACCAATTCTTCTCCTGCTGTTAATTTGTTCAATCTGCCTCTCAAAGATCGCAGCAAGGCTCAGCTCACATTTATCCTGCGCTCTGTGCTGAGCTCTTAAACCAGCATTTCCATGTAAATCTCTTAATTACATGTTTCAAACGGAACCCCCGGCGTAAAATTCCCTATAATGAGACAAATGGAGGCACTGTGGACTCCGTCTGGCCTATGATTTGGCGGTGTCCATCTTTTGGCTTCCATAAAAGCGCGGTCGGCCACAGTTTTGTGCACCTCTGAAAAGAAGGAAATCACTGAACAGAGGCCAGATGGAGCACAGAGTAACTCTGCTGCCTAATTATAGTGAATGGTTTCCTTAGGGGTTTCATCTGAATCATGTAATTGGGAGATTTAGATGGAAACCCGATGTAAGTGCTCAGCATAGGGCACAGAATAAATGTGATAACAAACGTTATGTAAAATGTTCCCAATAAAAGTTTCAAAATAATCCACAAAAATACCCACTCAGGTCCATCATCATCTGTTAAAAGAAATATAGGGGCTTCCATGTTACTCGTAGTGCTATCGCTCCTCGCCCCCCAAAAATATCCAGCAAATTCTGCACTCCCAAATCCAAATGTCTCTCCTACTTCTGAGCCTCATAGTGTGCCTATACCACATTTAGCATCCACATGTTTGGCATTTCTGTAGTGATGAGAGCCTGCCTAATTTACGAGTGCGTGTATTCAAAGCACGAGCACGAGCTGGATATAAAGTACTGGGCATCACTACTGCCACTACAAAATGGGGTCACTTGAGGGGGTTTTCTGCTATTCTAGCACTTATAGGCTCTGTAAATGGAGTCTGCAAGCTATTCTAGAAAAATCTGCACTCCAGGAGGCAAAAAGCGCTCCAGGAGGCAAATAACATCCCTCCTGAGTTTCGCTTTGTGGCTAAGCAGTACTGTACAGCCACATATGGGGTATTTCCACATTTAGCAGAAATTTTGTAACACATTTTCGTGCCATTTTTACCCATTTTCCCTAGTGAAAATTTAAAAATTGGGACTAAAACTAAATTTTTGTGATTAAAATGTAATTACCGGTATTTTTTCTTCACTGCCCAATGCTATAAAATTCTGTGACACACCCGTGGTGTCAATATGATCACTGCACGCTTAGATGAATTTATTGAGAAGTGTAGTTTGTAAAATGGGGTCACTTATGGGAGGGTTCTGCTGTTTTGACACCAAAGGTTCTCCCAGTGGGTCATGACACCCACAAACCATAACAGTGAAATCTGCCGTAAATTCTCAGTTTTGCACTGTGCTTGAAAAGTAGTTCCCGATTTCATGTAGGGTATTGGTATATTCAGCTGAAATTGCATAATATACTGAGACATCCGTTTTTTCCTGTTAGCCCTTATAAAAATGTAAAATTTGGGGTAAAACAAAATTTTAGCAATAAAATCGCTCAATGGTATAAAACTCTGTGAGGCACATGTGTTGTCAAAATGCTCACTACAGCCCTAGATTAATTTATGGAAAGGTGTACTTTGTAAAATGATATCACGTATGGGTGATTTCTACTGTTCTGGCACCTCAGGGGTTCTGCCATTGTGACATGGTACCCTCAAACCATTCCAGCAAAATCCAAGCTCCAATATAGTGCTGTTTCCCCTTCTGAGCTTTGTACTGTGCCTCAAAAGTAGGTTTTGACCTCATATGGTGTATTGTGTACCTGGGAGAAATTGCACAACAAATTGTATGGTACAAAAAAATTGGGCCTAAAAGAACATTTTTTTTGGAAAAATGTGATTTTCCTATTTTTACAGCTTAATGTTATATAACCTTCTGTGAAGCACCTGAGGGCTCTGTTTAGGCACTTCAGGAGCTCTCCAAAAGCGAAATGGTGTCCGCTAATGATTCCAGCAAATTTTGGTTTCAAAAAGTCAAATGGTGCTCCTTCTTTCTAAGCCCTTCCATGTGCCCAAACAGTAGTTTTCCCCCACATATGGGATATCGACATACTGAGAAGAAATTGCAAAATTCTCCTGTTACCCTTGTGAAAATAAAAAAAACATAGGGCTAAAGAACATTTTTATGGGAAAAATGTGATTTTTTTTTTCTACGACTCTACGTTTTAAACTTATGTGAAGCACCATGGGGTTTAAGGTGCTCAACACTCATCTGGATACATTCTTTGAGGGGGTCTAGTTTCTAAAATGCAATCACTTTTTGTGGCGGGTTTCCACTGTTTAGGCATATCAGTGGCTCTCCAAATGCGACATGGCATCCGCTAATGATTCCAGCAAATTTTGCTTTCAAAAAGTCAAATGGCACTCATTTCTTTGAGAGCCCTGCCACGCACCCAAATAATAGTTTTTCTCCACGTATTGGGCAACGACGTACTCAGGAGAAATTGCACAACAAAGTGCCTGATGCATTTTCTCTTGCTACCCTTATGAAAATGCTAAATTTGGGACTAAAGGAACATATCTGTGGAAAAAATTTGATTTTTTTTGTACGATTCTACGTTTTAAACTTAATGTGAAGCACTCTGGGGTTCAAGGTGCTCTCCAGACATCTAGATACATCTCTTGAGGGGTCTAGATTCCAAAATGGCATTACTTGTGGGGGGTTTCCACTGTTTAAGCACATCAAGGGCTCTCCACATAGCATCCACTAATGATTCCAGCCAATTTTGCATTCAAAAAGTCAAATGGGACGCCTTCCCTTCTGAGTCCTGTCGTAAAGAAAAATTTTTGTCAAAAAAAGTTAAATGTTCATTTTTTCCTTTCACATTCCAGTGAATCATATGATGGGTTAATTTGCTTTTTGAATGTGCTTTTGAAAACTTTGTGGAGTGCAGTTTTTAGAATGGTTTAACTTTTGGGTATTTTTCTGTCATATAGATCCCTCAAAGTCAATGGAAAAATGAGAAAAAAATGTTTAAAAAATTGTGCTGATGTAAAGTAGACATGTGAGAAATGTTATTTATTAACTATTTTGTGTGACATAGGTCTTTGATTTAAGAGCATAAAAATTAGAACAAAATTTTTTCAAATGTCTGTTTTTTTTCACAAATAAAAGTAATCTTTATCAAACACATTTTACCACTTTCATGAATCATTACCTTTCTGAATTTTTTCCTCATTTTCCAATACACTATATGGTAAAATCAATGGTGTCAGTGAAAAGTATAACTTGTCCCCAAAAAAACAAGCCCTCATAGGGCGATATTGATGGAAAAACTAAAAAGTTATGGCTCTGGAAAGAAGGCGAGGAAAAAAGAAAAATCAGAAAAAGAAAATGTCCATGGCCACTCCTGCAGCTTTTTTTCCTGCTTTTTTTATAATTACCGCCTTAGTTAGCAACCAGTAATGAGTTTAAAGTGTGTGCATTAAAATACTTAGAAGTGGCTGTGTTCTGTCATTTCTAGTGCAGCTCCTATCCTTTCCTGCATCATGGGTCTGCAAGCGATACTATCAGGCTCACACAGCATCTCCTGTGTGGACCAGAGGTCACTCCCTCAATCTAAGGCTATGAGACTAAGAACAATGCTCTCATAGGCTTACATCATGAAATAAACTAATGGTCAAATGTGTGAGCCGGCAAGTCAGAGCTGTGGTACATGATGCAAGAGAAAAACTGAGGTGTTATCTGAACATGCTCGGGTGCTAACGATGTCTTCAGCGTGCTTGAAAAATTTGTTTGAGTCCCCGCGACTGCGTGTCTCGCGGCTATTTAACAGCCACAACACATGCAGGGATTGCTTGCTCGTTAGGCAATCACTGCATGTGTTGTGGCTGTCGAACAATCGTGAGACATGCAGGCTCGGGGACTCGAACATATTTTTTGAGCACATCGAAGACACTCGGTTAGCACCCAAGCCTGCTCTGATATCACCTTATTTGAGCACGTTCATTCATCACTATTAACTATTTTTATGTGTTTCAATGTCTAAATTTATCATTCACAGGAGAAAGACTGCTCGAAGACTGCACAGAGCTTAATAAGACATTATGCATCCCCTGTTCTGTCGGAGAATACCAGGAAAAATACAATAGAGAAACTAGCTGTCTTCTGCACAAAGAATGCAATGAGCGTACGTGGATCTGTGATTTCTCTGTACGGATGCACTGCTGATCTAACTGCGCTTTCGGTGCTTCCTCCTTTGACTCAGTAGACATGTGATCACTGGGGTTAAGGGGGGAGGAGGAACTGCTGAATCCTAGGAGACTCAGATTAGCTCTGCTATGCAGCCAGACTACATTTCTGCTACAACTTAAACTAATATACCAGTTCCAGTTACAAGGGAAATCAGAAAAACATGTAGATATTGAAATGTCCTTCAAAGGTTTTTTTTTAACCTTATGTAGGGCACAATATGTTGAATATATGAATAATAAATAATAAAAAAAACACTGACAATCCATATCGCTGTTATTGTATAAGCATAATTGTTACAGAACATGAAGCAAAATTTTAAATGTATTTTAGTGGTCCCTTGCGGTCGTATGATTTTTTACGCTAAGGTATGTGATCTAACAACTCACCAACTACCCACCACATCTCCAGACCCAACAAGGAATTAAGGTGCTAATGCTGCCTGGCTATGTTAGATGTATAAATATATCGTTATAGGACATGTTCATCATACTAATAGCAAATAATACATGCTCACATTTACAGAGGCTACCTCACATATGAGATTAATCCAAATTTACTCTATAATCCATCATGACTTTGAAGCTTAGTACGCAGTTGTGTCCAGGCTGTTTTATAGATGTATTTCTAATGACGCATGATGTTTCTATCAACATTATTGAATATATTCAATCGATTTCTTGACTTGTCTTAACCTGTTTCAGATTTTTCTTAGTTTTCTAACCAATATGTTCTTTTTACATTAGAGCTTGGATTTCAGATTATAAGTAAGGGAACATCAACCCAAAACGTAGATTGCAGATGCCAATCTGGGAAGCACTGCTCAAGCGAAGCCTGTGAGACGTGTGTGCTGAACAAAGTGTGTGGACCAGGAGAAGGTGTTATACAGAGGGGTAAGAGAAAAGATATGGTCAACTGAAGTGGTTAGAAGAGGAAATTCAGAAACATCTTGGAAAAAAAAGTGTAATATGACATGACCATGCCTTCCAATTGCTGCCTATGGACCACTATAAACATGTCACCAAATGATAAACCAGATCGCAGACTTTTCCTTTAATTTAAGACCCATTAATTTAATATGGCTGATATGGAAGAAAAAACACATAGCACTCCATAGCGCACGCAACATGGAATAGAAAAAAACATCAGTTTTGACCAATTCCAGCTCTAATCACTTGATGATATTGTAGTACACAATACTGTTGTTAAAGAGGACCTTTCACCACATTTTTCATGTTTAACTGGACACAGGATGTAATACTGTCTGCAGAGCTGAATAAAAAAAAATGTTTGTGTGTTGTTTTTTTTAATTACATTTCTCCATTGCGGAAATATTAGCAATCAAAGTATTTCATAGCTGATAAGTCAATTTTTCGTAAATGCATGAGGGTGTTATCAGAAAGTTTTCACTGAGGATATATACAGTATTTCTTTCCCTTGTATGATGTTGACCAATCATAAGCAGCGATCAACTTTTAGGCTGTGTGCACACGCTGCAGTTTTTTCGTGTTTTTTTTGCGTTTTTTCTTGATAAAAACGCTATAAAACCACAAAAAAACTGCATACAATAAGCATCCCATCATTTAGAATGAATTCCGCATGTTTTGTGCACATGTTGCGTTTTTTTCCGCAAAAAAAAATGCATTGCGGATTTCCCACTACTAAATCCATTGGGAAGTGTCCGGAAAAAAACGCGGCAAAAACGCATCAAAACCGCGGCAAAAAGGCGTCAAAACCGCGGCAAAATCGCGGCAAAAGCGCATGCGTTTTCTTGCGGATTTCTTGCAAAAAATGTCCGGTTTTCTCAGGAATTTTCTGCGAGAAAACCTGAATGTGTGCACTTAGCCTTAAGGGAAATACACCTTAGCTAAGACGAATATGCTATTCACTTTGAGATATATGATGATAGACAGCCTAATCTCACTGCAGTGTTGCTGTGAGCACAGCAGACAGATGTGTGATTACTAACACCTTTGAGTTCTCACTTCCAGATAGGCATTGTGAGGAAAACTTCTGTCTGCTATGCTCACAGCAACTTGTAATCGCTCTGCTATGAGATCAGGCTTTCATTACATCTCACACAGGAGTAGCCTGTTCAGAGCCATTGTGGAGTGTTCTTCCTTCCTTTGACTGTTGCTGCCCGCTAATGATTGGTCAGCATCAAACAGGGGATGAAATACACGCCTTTCGGGAAAATTATCTGATAACACCCACTTGGACTTAATGAAAATTAACTCACTATCTACTAAGTACTTTGATTGCTAATATTTCTGCAACAGAGAGACAAAATAAAAATAAAATTAGTTTTATTCTGCTCTGCAGCCACTATAACATCCTGTGTCCATTAACATGACAAATTTGGTGAAAGATCCTTTTTAAGTTGAATTGAATAGTTGGTGTTCTTGATAAACTGCAACTATTGTTCAGGACTATTGGTGACATCTATAAGTCAAGTAAAATAGGTAAAATTAAGGTAATAAGAATGCTGCAGGATATACAATCCATACTAAAATACAATGATTTCAATTACTAGGTATATACGTGCCGTAATGTAACATAATATTACCAATAAATTCTACTTATGTCTTTATCCTACATATTGATAGCTATATTCTGTAGAGCACTAATTACCTGTTTTTTGTTAGGTATTTTACTTATTATCTCCTTAATCCCTTAACGACCTATGACAGATATATCCGTCATAGGTTGCGTCCACCTCTTTAGTGCTGATGTCATTGCTGAGGCCGCACCTTTTCCGGCACATGACAGTTGATCTGATCAGCTGTCATGTTCCCCTAATAGTCGCGGGTGGAATCGCGATCTAGCCACGGCTGTTAACCTGTTAAATGCCACTGTCAGCTCCGGCCATTGACATATAAGTCACATGACCACAGGTCGCTGATGAGTTGGCATGACAACCCGGGATCTGCAGAACACCCCTGTGGTTGTCATTGTTGAACTGCTATGAGCTGGTACTCATAGCAGATGAGCATTTTTGTTACACTGAGCAGGTCTGCAACCCTGCTATGTGTAACAAAAGCTATCAGAAGATCGCAGCTTCTAGTCTGCATTGGAGACTATTGAAGCAAGTAAAAAGTAGAAAAAAAAGTTTTTAAAAATATTAATTTTTAAAAAAAAATATAAACGTTCAAAGTACCCCCCTTTTACCCCATTCAAAATAAAATAATTAGGGTTGAGCGAAACGGGTCGGCCACTTTCAGAAGTCGCCGACTTTTGGCAAAGTCGGGTTTCATGAAACCCGACCCGACCCCTGTGTGGGGTCGGCCATGAAGTCGGCGATCTTCTGAATGTGGTATCGGAATTCCGATCCCGAGTTCCGATATGTTTGCAATATCGGAAATCGGTATCGGAATCCATATTTAATGTAAAATAAAGAATTAAAATAAAAAATATCGCTATACTTACCCTCTGACGCGCCCTGGTACTAACCGGGAACCTTCCTTCCTTCGAATCAGCGCTTGCAGGACCTTGCGGTGACATCGCGGTGACGTCGCGGCTTGTGATTGGTCGCGCGGCCGCCCATGTGACCGCTCGCGCGACCAATCACAAGCCGCGACGTCACGCAAGGTCCTGCAAGCGCTGATTCTTAGGAAGGAAGGCTGCCAGAAAGAAGCAGGGCGTGTCCGAGGGTGAGTATATACCTAATAGGAAGGTCAGAGGGTAAGTATAGCGATATTTTTTATTTTAATTCTTTATTTTACACTTAAATATGGATCCCAGGGCCTGAAGGAGAGTTTCCGCTCCTTCAGACCCTGGGAACCATTGGGCCATTGGACCATTGAACCATTGGGCGGCCGCGCGACCAATCACAAGCCGCGACGTCACCGCGACGTCACCGCAAGGTCCTGCAAGCGCTGATTCGAAGGAAGGAAGGTTCCCGGTTAGTACCAGGGCGCGTCAGAGGGTAAGTATAGCGATATTTTTTATTTTAATTCTTTATTTTACACTTAAATATGGATCCCAGGGCTTGAAGGAGAGTTTCCGCTCCTTCAGACCCTGGGAACCATTGGAAACCCAATGCACTGCATTGGGTTTCGAGTTTCGGCCGACCCCGACCCCGACTTTTTTATAGGATCGGCCGATTTCACTCGACCCGACTTTTGAAAAAGTCGGGTTTCGTGAAACCCGACCCGATCCTATAAAAGTAAAGGTCGCTCAACCCTAAAAATAATTTAAAAAATGCACATATTTGGCATTGCCGCTTTCAGAAACGTCCACTCTATCAAATTATATAAAGAATTAATCCAATTGGTAAATGGCATGACGAGAAAAAAAATAAAACGCCAGGATTACATTTTTTGGTCGCTGCAATGGGCGATTATAACATCGTATCTATCCCAAAATGGTAGCAATAAAAATGTCAGCCTGGCGTACAAAAAATAAGCCTGCACCAAGACCTAGATCCCGAAAAATGCAGATGCTATGGGTCTCGGAAAATGCCATTATTTTTTTTAAAGGAAGACTAATCTATTGTGGTGGTGGGGAATACGGCAGTAAAGAGGAGGTTCACAAATGTCTGGTCTGGGGTTCACGGACTACCAATGTAGCTGTTGGATGGGGTACTGTGAATCTTTTTAGTCAAGTCCAATAGACACTTATAGACACAAGGAATGACAAATATGTAAATGCAGTCTGATTCTTTGTGGATAGCATAGTATTACAGAAGTTATAATAATAGTTTGTATATTGCATTGTATTACACTTTCATGTATGTTTCTTTTTTTTTCTGTTTATGTGTTTATATTTTTGTCAGCTACCAGATTATCTGACACACAATGCTCACTATGCAAAGAGGGGACGTATTCAAGCAAAAAATCAGATGTGGAGCCATGTAAAAACTGGAGCAAGTAAGAAAACACTTACGCAGCATGGTTCAGAACAGTTATATGTAGTATTAAATTCAATAGATAAATATACCATTGCTGGCAGGGTGCCGGAAGATTACCAATATTTAATTTATTTCAGCAGTATTATTGCGCTTATCTGAATTTTCCAAGCTTAACTTCTAAGATCTCCATTCATAGTGAAGTTAGAAAATGTAAGATCTTGCATCTTCGTATCTAACATCTGTAATAAATCTGTATTAATTTTGTATGCCACTAAATACATTTTGAAAACAGTCTAGGGTATTTGTTTCCAGTTCTGAATACATTAAGCAGCTTAGCTCATTAATACTTGAAAATAGGAAATAAAACATAAACTGAATAAGTAAAAATTATTTCAGTATTTTGTGCTCATGAGGAAATCTGTGGAGTATTATGGACTCAAAACCCATTTTCATTAACACACCAATTATAATGTAAAAATGCTAAGTATTTTGAGAATAGAAATAAACGATCTGCCAACAGTAGCTTGTTGATGGTTTCCATACTGCATAGGGTAAAAGCAAATTAGTACATTAAAAGGAAACTGTCATCCACAACCACAGGCAGCACGAATCATATACTGGTTGTGCGAACGCAGCCAGATATGCTTTAGCATTTCAGAGTAAACATACAATTAGGTCCAGAAATATTTGGACAGTGACACAAGTTTTGGCATTTTAGCGGGTTACTAGTGATGAGTAGTGTTGAGCATTCCGATACCGCAAGTATCGGGTATCGGCCGATACTTGCGGTATCGGAATTCCGATACCGAGATCCGATATTTTTGTGATATCGGGTATCGGTATCGGAAGTGTAAAATAAAGAATTAAAATAAAAAATATTGTTATATTCACCTCTCCGGCGGCCCCTGGACATCAGCGGGAGGATCCGGCGTCCGGCACGGCTTCTTTCTTCAAAATGCGCGCCTTCAGGACCTGTGGAATGACGTCCCGGCTTCTGATTGGTCGCGTGCCGCCCATGTGACCGCCACGCGACCAATCAGAAGCCGCGACGTCATTCCTCAGCTAAAGTCCTAGAATGAGCGCCTTCTAGGACCTGAGGAATGACGTCGCGGCTTCTGATTGGTCGCGTGGCGGTCACATGGGCGGCACGCGACCAATCAGAAGCCGGGACGTCATTCCACAGGTCCTGAAGGCGCGCATTTTGAAGAAAGAAGCCGTGCCGGACGCCGGATCCTCCCGCTGATGTCCAGGGGCCGCCGGAGAGGTGAATATAACAATATTTTTTATTTTAATTCTTTATTTTACACTTTAATATGGATCCCAGGGCCTGAAGGAGAGTTTCCTCTCCTTCAGACCCTGGGATCCATGAGGATACATTCCGATACTTGATGTCCCATTGACTTGTATTGGTATCGGATATCGGTATCGGCGATATCCGATATTTTTCGGGTATCGGCCGATACTATCCGATACCGATACTTTCAAGTATCGGACGGTATCGCTCAACACTAGTGATGAGCGAATGTGCTCAGATAATGTGTTAGCATGCTTGTGTGCTAACTGAGTGTTTTCAGAGTGCTCGAAAAATATGTTCGAGTCCCTGCGGCTCCATGTCTCACATCTGTTCGACAGCCAAACCACATGCAGGGATTTTCTGTTTGTAAGGCAATGCACCATGTGTTTCAGCTGTCTAACACACATGAGACATGGAGCCGCGGGGACTCAAACATACTGAAGACACTCGGATAGCCCCGAGCATGCTCGGATGACACCTTATCCTAGCACATTCGCTCATCACTCATTTTTACCAAAACACATGTGCAGACTCACAGTTATAATTTGAGAGTATGCACATCCTAATTGGAGTAAGGGCTTAGTAATTACAGCTCTTTAATATGTAACTGCCTCTTTTTAAAGGGAATAGTATGCAATATACAGTCATGGCCAAAATTTTTGAGAATGACACCAAAATTATATTTTCACATGATCTGCTGCCCTCTGGTTTTTATTAGTGTTTGTCTGATGTTTATATCACATACAGAAATATAATTGCAATCATATTATGAGTACCAATAGGTTATATTGACAGTTAGAATGAGTAAATGCAGCAAGTCAATATTTGCAGTGTTGACCCTTCTTCTTCAAGACCTCTGCAATTCTCCCTGGCATGCTCTCAATCATCTTCTGGACCAAATCCTGACTGATAGCAGTCCATTCTTGCATAATCAATGCTTGCATTTTGCCAGAATTTGTTGGTTTTTGTTTGTCCACCCGTCTCTTGATGATTGACCACAAGTTCTCAATGGGATTAAGATCTGGGGAGTTTCCAGGCCATGGACCCAAAATCTCTATGTTTTGTTCCATGAGCAATTTAGTTATCACCTTTGCTTTATGGCAAGGTGCTCCATCATGCTGGAAAAGGCATTGTTGGGCGCCAAACTGCTCTTGGACGGTTGGGAGAAGTTGCTCTTGGAGGACATTCTGGTACCATTCTTTGTTCATGGCTGTGTTTTTAGGCAAGACTGTGAGTGAGCCGATTCCCTTGGCTGAGAAGCAACCCCACGCATGAATGGTTTCAGGATGCTTTACAGTTGGCATGAGACAAGACTGGTGGCAGCGCTCACCTCTTCTCCTCCGAATAAGCTGATTTCCAGATGTCCCAAACAATCGAAAAGGGGATTCATCAGAGAAAATGACTTTGCCCCAGTCCTCAGCAGTCGACTCCCTGTACCTTTTGCAGAATATTGGTCGGTCCCTGATGTTTTTTCTGGAGAGAAGTGGCTTCTTTGCTGCCCTCCTTGAAACCAGGCCTTGCTCAAAGAGTCTCCGCCTCACAGTGCGTGCAGAAGCACCTCACACCAGCCTGCTGCCATTCCTGAGCAAGCTCGGCACTGCTGGTAGTCCGATCCCGCAGCTGAAACAGTTTTAAGATACGGTCCTGGCGCTTGCGGGTCTTTCTTGGGCGCCCTGGAACAACACTGGAAGCTCTCTCCTTGAAGTTCTTGATGATGCGATAGATTGTTGACTGAGGTGCAATCTTTGTAGCTGCGATACTCTTCCCTGTTAGGCCATTTTTGTGCAGTGCAATGATGGCTGCACGTGTTTCTTTAGAGATAACCATGGTTAACTGAAGAGAAACAATGATACCAAGCACCAGCCTCCTTTTAAAGTGTCCAGTGATGTCATTCTTACTTAATCATGACTGATTGATCGCCAGCCCTGTCCTCATCCTCACCCACACCTGTGTTAATGGATCAATCACTAAAACGATGTTAGCTGCTCCTTTTAAGGCAGGACTGCAATGATGTTGAAATGTGTTTTGGGGGTTAAAGTTCATTTTCTGGGCAAATATTGACTTTGCAAGTACAGTAATTGCTGTTAACCCCTTCCCGACCTGTGACACAGCGTATGCGTCATGAAAGTCGGTGCCAATCCGACCTGTGACGCATATGCTGTGTCACAGAAAGATCGCGTCCCTGCAGATCGGGTGAAAGGGTTAACTCCCATTTCACCCGGCCTGCAGGGACAGGGGGAGTGGTAGTTTAGCCCAGGGGGGGTGGCTTCACCCCCCGCGTGGCTACGATCGCTCTGATTGGCTGTTGAAAGTGAAACTGCCAATCAGAGCGATTTGTAATATTTCACCTAAAAAACTGGTGAAATATTACAATCCAGCCATGGCCGATGCTGCAATATCATCGGCCATGGCTGGAAACACTTAGGTGCACCCACCCCACCGATCGCCCCCCCAGCCCTCCGATCTGTGGTCCGCTCCCCTCCGTCCTGTGCTCCGCTCCCCCGTCCTCCTGTCCGCTCCCCCGTGCTCCAATCACACCCCCCGTGCTCCAATCAAACCCCCCCGCACTCCGATCCCCCCCTCACAGCGATCCCCCCCATGCTCCGATCCACCCCCCCGCACAGCGATCCCCCACCTCGTGCTCCAATCCCCCACCCCGTGTTCCGATCCACCCCCCCGTGCTCCAATCCACCCCCCGTGTTCCGATCCACCCCCCCGTGCTCCGACGCCCCCCCATGCCCTGATCTCCCCCCTTATACTTACCTAGCCTCCCCGGGGTCCGTCTGTCTTCTTTGCTGGGCGCCGCCATCTTCCAAAATGGCGGGCGCATGTGCAGTGCCCGCCGAATCTGCCGGCCGGCAGATTCGTTCCAAAGTGAGTTTTGATCACTGAGATATAACCTATCTCAGTGATCAAAATAAAAAAAATAGTAAATGACCCCCCCCCTTTGTCACCCCCATAGGTAGGGACAATAAAAAAAAAATAAAGAATTTTTTTTTTTTGTTCCACTAATGTTGGGGTAAGAACTAGGGTTAGGGGCAGGGTTAGGGGTAGGGTTAGGGTTAGGGGTAGGGTTAGGGGTAGGGGTAGGGTTAGGGGTAGGGTTAGGGGTAGGGGTAGGGTTAGGGGTAGGGTTAGGGGTAGGGTTAGGAATGTGCACACGTATTCTGGTCCTCTGCGGATTTTTCCGCAGCGGATTTCATAAATCCGTAGTGCTAAACCGCTGCGGATTTATCGCAGATTTACAGCGGTTTTTCTGCGCATTTCACTGCGGTTTTACAACTGCGATTTTCTATTGGAGCAGTTGTAAAACCGCTGCGGAATCCGCAGAAAGTGACTTGCTGCGGAATGTAAACCGCTGCGTTTCCGTGCAGTTTTTCTGCAGCATGTGTACAGCGATTTTTGTTTCCCATAGGTTTACATTGAACTGTAAACTCATGGGAAACTGCTGCGGATCCGCAGCGTTTTCCGCAGCGTGTGCACATACCTTTAGAATTAGGCTATGTGCACACGGTGCGGATTTGGCTGCGGATCCGCAGCAGTGTTCCATCAGGTTTACAGTACCATGTAAACATATGGAAAACCAAATCCGCTGTGCCCATGGTGCGGAAAATACCACGCGGAAACGCTGCGTTGTATTTTCCGCAGCATGGCAATTCTTTGTGCGGATTCCGCAGCGTTTTACACCTGTTCCTCAATAGGAATCCGCAGGTGAAATCCGCACAAAAGACACTGGCAATCCGCGGTAAATCCGCAGGTAAAACGCAGTGCCTTTTACCCGCGGATTTTTCAAAAATGGTGCTGAAAAATCTCATACGAATCCGCAACGTTGGCACATAACCTTAGGGTTAGGGTTGGAATTAGGGTTGTGGTTAGGGTTAGGGGTGTGTTGGGGTTAGGGTTGTGGTTAGGGGTGTGTTGGGGTTAGGGTTGTGATTAGGGTTACGGCTACAGTTGGGATAAGGGTTAGGGGTGTGTTGGAGTTAGAATTGAGGGGTTTCCACTGTTTAGGCACATCAGGGGGTCTCCAAACGCAACATGGCGCCACCATTGATTCCAGCCAATCTTGTATTCAAAAGGTCAAATGGTGCTCCCTCACTTCCGAGCCCCGACGTGCGCCCAAACAGTGGTTTACCCCCACATATGGGGTACCAGCATACTCAGGACAAACTGCGCAACAATTATTGGGGTCCAATTTCTCCTGTTACCCTTGAGAAAATATAAAATTGCTTGCTAAAACATCATTTTTGAGGAAAGAAAAATGATTTTTTATTTTCACGGCTCTGCGTTGTAAACGTCTGTGAAGCACATGGGGGTTCAAAGTGCTCACCACATATCTAGATAAGTTCCTTGGGGGGTCTAGGTTCCAAAATGGGGTCACTTGTTGGGGGTTTCTACTGTTTAGGCACACCAGGGGCTCTGCAAACGTAACAAGATGTCCGCAGACCATTTGTTATGGCTGGCAATCAGGCAACACAGCGTGCAGTAATCAGCGCACATACAGAGATCTGGCAATAACCCAAAACAATAGGACGAGCTCTGAGACGTGGAATCTCTGTAGACTGCAGTACCTGATCTATCCTCACACAACTGGAAGCAGCAGTGGATTGCGCCTATCAACTACCTATGCAACTCGGCACTGCCTGAGGAGCTGACTAGCCTGAAGATAGAAATACAAGCCTGACTTACCTCAGAGAAATACCCCAAAGGAATAGGCAGCCCCCACATATAATGACTGTTAGCAAGATGAAAAGACAAACGTAGGAATGAAATAGATTCAGCAAAGTGAGGCCCGATATTCTAGACAGAGCGAGGATAGCAAAGAGAACTATGCAGTCTACAAAAAACCCTAAAACGAAAACCACGCAAAGGGGCAAAAAGACCCACCGTGCCGAACTAACAGCACGGCGGTGCACCCCTTTGCTTCTCAGAGCTTCCAGCAAAAGATAAAAACAAGCTGGACAGAAAAAACAGAAAACAAACTAGAAGAACTTATCTAGCAGAGCAGCAGGCCCAAGGAAAGATGCAGTAGCTCAGATCCAACACTGGAACATTGACAAGGAGCAAGGAAGACAGACTCAGGTGGAGCTAAATAGCAAGGCAGCCAACGAGCTCACCAAAACACCTGAGGGAGGAAGCCCAGAGACTGCAATACCACTTGTGACCACAGAAGTGAACTCAGCCACAGAATTCACAACAGTACCCCCCCCTTAAGGAGGGGTCACCGAACCCTCACCAGAACCCCCAGGCCGACCAGGATGAGCCACATGAAAGGCACGAACAAGATCTGGGGCATGGACATCAGAGGCAAAAACCCAGGAATTATCTTCCTGAGCATAACCCTTCCATTTGACCAGATACTGGAGTTTCCGTCTAGAGACACGAGAATCCAAAATCTTCTCCACAATATACTCCAATTCCCCCTCCACCAAAACAGGGGCAGGAGGCTCCACAGATGGAACCATAGGTGCCACGTATCTCCTCAACAACGACCTATGGAATACATTATGTATGGAAAAGGAGTCTGGGAGGGTCAGACGAAAAGACACCGGATTGAGAATCTCAGAAATCCTATACGGACCAATAAAACGAGGTTTAAATTTAGGAGAGGAAACCTTCATAGGTATATGACGAGAAGATAACCAAACCAGATCCCCAACACGAAGTCGGGGTCCCACACGGCGTCTGCGATTAGCGAAAAGCTGAGCCTTCTCCTGGGACAAGGTCAAATTGTCCACTACCTGAGTCCAGATCTGCTGCAACCTGTCCACCACATAATCCACACCAGGACAGTCCGAAGACTCAACCTGTCCTGAAGAGAAACGAGGATGGAACCCAGAATTGCAGAAAAATGGAGAGACCAAGGTAGCCGAGCTGGCCCGATTATTAAGGGCGAACTCAGCCAACGGCAAAAATGACACCCAATCATCCTGGTCAGCGGAAACAAAACATCTCAGATATGTTTCCAAGGTCTGATTGGTTCGTTCGGTCTGGCCATTAGTCTGAGGATGGAAGGCCGAGGAAAAAGATAGGTCAATGCCCATCCTACCACAAAAGGCTCGCCAGAACCTCGAGACAAACTGGGAACCTCTGTCAGAAACAATATTCTCAGGAATGCCATGTAAACGAACCACATGCTGGAAGAACAAAGGCACCAAATCAGAGGAGGAAGGCAATTTAACCAAGGGCACCAGATGGACCATTTTAGAAAAGCGATCACAGACCACCCAAATGACAGACATCTTTTGAGAAACGGGAAGGTCAGAAATGAAATCCATCGAAATATGTGTCCAAGGCCTCTTCGGGACCGGCAAGGGCAAAAGCAACCCACTGGCACGTGAACAGCAGGGCTTAGCCCTAGCACAAATTCCACAGGACTGCACAAAAGCACGCACATCCCGTGACAGAGATGGCCACCAGAAGGATCTAGCAACCAACTCCCTGGTACCAAAGATTCCTGGATGACCGGCCAGCACCGAACAATGAAGTTCAGAGATAACTTTACTAGTCCACCTATCAGGGACGAACAGTTTCTCGGCCGGACAACGATCAGGTTTATTAGCCTGAAATTTCTGCAACACTCTCCGCAAATCAGGGGAGATGGCAGACACAATGACTCCTTCCTTGAGGATACTCGCCGGCTCAGATAACCCCGGAGAGTCGGGCACAAAACTCCTAGACAGAGCATCCGCCTTCACATTTTTAGAGCCCGGAAGGTATGAAATCACAAAATCAAAACGAGCAAAAAATAACGACCAACGGGCCTGTCTAGGATTCAAGCGCTTGGCAGACTCAAGATAAGTAAGGTTCTTATGATCAGTCAAAACCACCACGCGATGCTTAACACCCTCAAGCCAATGACGCCACTCCTCGAATGCCCACTTCATGGCCAGCAACTCTCGGTTGCCCACATCATAATTACGCTCAGCAGCAGAAAATTTCCTGGAAAAGAAAGCACATGGTTTGAACACTGAGCAACCAGAACCTCTCTGTGACAAAACCGCCCCTGCACCAATCTCAGAAGCATCAACCTCGACCTGGAACGGAAGAGAAACATCAGGTTGACACAACACAGGGGCACAGCAAAAACGACGCTTCAACTCCTGAAAAGCTTCCACGGCAGCAGAAGACCAATTAACCAAATCAGCACCCTTCTTGGTCAAATCGGTCAATGGTCTGGCAATGCTAGAAAAATTACAGATGAAGCGACGATAAAAATTAGCAAAGCCCAGGAATTTCTGCAAACTTTTTAGAGATGTCGGCTGAGTCCAATCCTGGATGGCCTGAACCTTAACCGGATCCATCTCGATAGTAGAAGGGGAAAAGATGAACCCCAAAAATGAAACTTTCTGCACACCGAAGAGACACTTTGATCCCTTCACGAACAAGGAATTAGCACGCAGTACCTGGAAAACCATTCTGACTTCCTTCACATGAGACTCCCAATCATCTGAGAAGATCAAAATGTCATCCAAGTAAACAATCAAGAATTTATCCAGATACTCACGGAAAATGTCATGCATAAAAGACTGAAAAACAGATGGAGCATTGGCAAGTCCGAACGGCATCACCAGATACTCAAAATGACCCTCGGGCGTATTAAATGCCGTTTTCCATTCATCTCCCTGCCTGATTCTCACCAGATTATACGCACCACGAAGATCAATCTTAGTAAACCAACTAGCCCCCTTAATCCGAGCAAACAAGTCAGAAATCAATGGCAAGGGATACTGAAACTTAACAGTGATCTTATTAAGAAGGCGGTAATCAATACACGGTCTTAGCGAACCATCCTTCTTGGCTACAAAAAAGAACCCTGCTCCCAATGGTGACGATGATGGGCGAATATGTCCCTTCTCCAGGGACTCCTTCACATAACTGCGCATAGCGGTGTGTTCAGGTACGGACAAATTAAATAAACGACCCTTAGGGAATTTACTACCAGGAATCAAATCGATAGCACAATCACAATTCCTATGCGGAGGAAGGGCATCAGACTTGGACTCTTCAAATACATCCTGAAAGTCCGACAAGAACTCTGGGATGTCAGAAGGAATGGATGACGAAATAGACAAAAATGGAACATCACCATGTACTCCCTGACAACCCCAGCTGGTTACCGACATAGAGTTCCAATCCAATACTGGATTATGGGTTTGTAGCCATGGCAACCCCAACACGACCACATCATGCAAATTATGCAGTACCAAAAAGCGAATAACTTCCTGATGTGCAGGAGCCATGCACATGGTCAGCTGGGCCCAGTACTGAGGCTTATTCTTGGCCAGAGGTGTAGCATCAATTCCTCTCAACGGAATAGGACACCGCAAAGGCTCCAAGAAAAATCCACAACGTTTAGCATAATCCAAATCCATCAGATTCAGGGCAGCGCCTGAATCCACAAACGCCATGACAGAATATGATGACAAAGAGCACATTAAGGTAATGGACAAAAGGAATTTGGACTGTACAGTACCAATAACGGCAGAGCTATCGAACCGCCTAGTGCGTTTAGGACAATTAGAAATAGCATGAGTAGAATCACCACAATAGAAACACAGTCTGTTCAGACGTCTGTGTTCGTGCCGTTCTACTTTAGTCATAGTCCTGTCGCACTGCATAGGCTCAGGCTTACTCTCAGACAATACCGCCAGATGGTGCACAGATTTACGCTCGCGCAAGCGACGACCGATCTGAATGGCCAAGGACATAGACTCATTCAAACCAGCAGGCATAGGAAATCCCACCATTACATCCTTAAGAGCTTCAGAGAGACCCTTTCTGAACAAAGCCGCTAGTGCAGATTCATTCCACAGAGTGAGTACTGACCATTTTCTAAATTTCTGACAATATACTTCTACATCATCCTGACCCTGGCATAAAGCCAGCAGATTTTTCTCAGCTTGATCCACTGAATTAGGCTCATCGTAAAGCAATCCCAGCGCCTGGAAAAATGCATCAACATTACTCAATGCAGAATCTCCTGGTGCAAGAGAAAACGCCCAGTCCTGTGGGTCGCCGCGCAAAAAAGAAATAATAATCAAAACCTGTTGAATAGGATTACCAGAAGAATGAGGTTTCAAGGCCAAAAATAGCTTACAATTATTTCTGAAGCTCAGGAACTTAGTTCTGTCACCAAAAAACAAATCAGGAATCGGAATTCTTGGTTCTGGCATCGATTTCTGATCAATAGTATCTTGAATCTTTTGTACATTTACAACGAGATTATCCATTGAGGAGCACAGAGCCTGAATATCCATGTCCACAGCTGTGTCCTGAAGCACTCTAATGTCTAGGGGAAAAAAAAGACTGAAGACAGAGCTAAGAAAAAAAAATGATGTCAGGATTTCTTTTTTCCCTCTATTGGAAATCATTGAAAGGCTCCTTGTACTGTTATGGCTGGCAATCAGGCAACACAGCGTGCAGTAATCAGCGCACATACAGAGATCTGGCAATAACCCAAAACAATAGGACGAGCTCTGAGACGTGGAATCTCTGTAGACTGCAGTACCTGATCTATCCTCACACAACTGGAAGCAGCAGTGGATTGCGCCTATCAACTACCTATGCAACTCGGCACTGCCTGAGGAGCTGACTAGCCTGAAGATAGAAATACAAGCCTGACTTACCTCAGAGAAATACCCCAAAGGAATAGGCAGCCCTCACATATAATGACTGTTAGCAAGATGAAAAGACAAACGTAGGAGTGAAATAGATTCAGCAAAGTGAGGCCCGATATTCTAGACAGAGCGAGGATAGCAAAGAGAACTATGCAGTCTACAAAAAACCCTAAAACGAAAACCACGCAAAGGGGCAAAAAGACCCACCGTGCCGAACTAACAGCACGGCGGTGCACCCCTTTGCTTCTCAGAGCTTACAGCAAAAGATAAAAACAAGCTGGACAGAAAAAACAGAAAACAAACTAGAAGAACTTATCTAGCAGAGCAGCAGGCCCAAGGAAAGATGCAGTAGCTCAGATCCAACACTGGAACATTGACAAGGAGCAAGGAAGACAGACTCAGGTGGAGCTAAATAGCAAGGCAGCCAACGAGCTCACCAAAACACCTGAGGGAGGAAGCCCAGAGACTGCAATACCACTTGTGACCACAGAAGTGAACTCAGCCACAGAATTCACAACACCATTCCATCAAAGTCTGCATTTCAAAAGTCACTACTTTCCTTCTGAGCCCCGACGTGTGCCCAAACAGTGGTTTACCCCCACACATGGGGTATCAGCGTACTCAGGAGAAACTGGACAACAACTTTTGGGGTCCAATTTCTCCTGTAGCCCTTGGGAAAATAAAAAATTCTGGGCTAAAAAATTATTTTTGAGGAAAGAAAACGTATTTATTATTTTCACGGCTCTGCGTTATAAACTTCTGTAAAGCACTTGGGGGTTGAAAGTGCTCACTACATATCTAGATAAGTTCCTTTGGGGGTCTAGTTTCCAAAATGGGGTCACTTGTGGGGGGTTTCTACTGTTTAGGCACACCAGGGGCTCTGCAAACGCAACGTGACGCCCGCAGACCATTCCATCAAAGTCTGCATTTCAAAAGTCACTACTTCCCTTCTGAGCCCCGACGTGTGCCCAAACAGTGGTTTACCCCCACACATGGGGTATCAGCGTACTCAGGAGAAACTGGACAACAACTTTTGTGGTCCAATATCTCCTGTAACCCTTGGGAAAATAAAAAATTCTGGGCTAAAATATTATTTTTGAGGAAAGAAAACGTATTTATTATTTTCACGGCTCTGCGTTATAAACTTCCGTGAAGCACTTGGGGGTTCAAAGTGCTCACCTCACATCTAGATAAGTTCCTTGGGGGGGTCTAGTTTCCAAAATGGGGTCACTTGTGGGGGGTTTCTACTGTTTAGCCACATCAGGGGCTCTGCAAACACAACGTGACGCCCGCAGAGCATTCCATCAAAGTCTGCATTTCAAAACGTCACTACTTCACTTCCGAGCCCCAGCATGTGCCTAAACAGTGGTTTACCCCCACATATGGGGTATCAGCGTACTCAGGAGAAACTGGCAACAACTTTTGGGGTCAAATTTGTCCTGTTACCCTTGGGAAAATAAAAAATTGCGGGCTAAAAAATCATTTTTGAGAAAAGAATTTTTTTTTTAAATTTTCATGGCTCTGCGTTATAAACTTATGTGAAGCACTTGAGGGTTCAAAGTGCTCACCACACATCTAGATTAGTTCCTTTGGGGGTCTAGTTTCCAAAATGGGGTCATTTGTGGGGGATCTCCAATGTTTAGGCACACAGGGGCTCTCCAAACGCGACATGGTGTCCGCTAATGATTGGAGCTAATTTTCCATTTAAAAAGCCAAATGGCGTGCCTTCCCTTCTGAGCCCTGCCGTGCGCCCAAACAGTGGTTTACCCCCACACATGGGGTATCAGCGTACTCAGGAGAAACTGGACAACAACTTTTGGGGTCCAATTTCTCCTGTAGCCCTTGGGAAAATAAAAAATTCTGGGCTAAAAAATTATTTTTGAGGAAAGAAAACGTATTTATTATTTTCACGGCTCTGCGTTATAAACTTC
The DNA here is from genome assembly GCF_032444005.1 of Ranitomeya imitator. Taxonomy (NCBI): domain Eukaryota; kingdom Metazoa; phylum Chordata; class Amphibia; order Anura; family Dendrobatidae; genus Ranitomeya; species Ranitomeya imitator. Next base: position 577,798,659 of record NC_091283.1, on the reverse strand, counting down.
TGTAAAGCACTTGGGGGTTGAAAGTGCTCACTACATATCTAGATAAGTTCCTTTGGGGGTCTAGGTTCCAAAATGGGGTCACTTGTGGGGGGTTTCTACTGTTTAGGCACACCAGGGGCTCTGCAAACGCAACGTGACGCCCGCAGACCATTCCATCAAAGTCTGCATTTCAAAAGTCACTACTTCCCTTCTGAGCCCCGACGTGTGCCCAAACAGTGGTTTACCCCCACACATGGGGTATTGGCGTACTCAGGAGAAACTGGACAACAACTTTTGTGGTCCAATATCTCCTGTAACCCTTGGGAAAATAAAAAATTCTGGGCTAAAATATTATTTTTGAGGAAAGAAAACGTATTTATTATTTTCACGGCTCTGCGTTATAAACTTCCGTGAAGCACTTGGGGGTTCAAAGTGCTCACCTCACATCTAGATAAGTTCCTTGGGGGGGTCTAGTTTCCAAAATGGGGTCACTTGTGGGGGGTTTCTACTGTTTAGCCACATCAGGGGCTCTGCAAACACAACGTGACGCCCGCAGAGCATTCCATCAAAGTCTGCATTTCAAAACGTCACTACTTCACTTCCGAGCCCCAGCATGTGCCTAAACAGTGGTTTACCCCCACATATGGGGTATCAGCGTACTCAGGAGAAACTGGACAACAACTTTTGGGGTCAAATTTGTCCTGTTACCCTTGGGAAAATAAAAAATTGCGGGCTAAAAAATCATTTTTGAGAAAAGAAAAATTATTTTTGATTTTCATGGCTCTGCATTATAAACTTCTGTGAAGCACCTGGGGGTTCAAAGTGCTCACCTCACATCTAGATAAGTTCCTTGGGGGGTCTAGTTTCCAAAATGGGGTCACTTGTGGGGGAGCTCCAATGTTTAGGCACACAGGGGCTCTCCAAACGCGACATGGTGTCCGCTAACAATTGGAGCTAATTTTCCATTCAAAAAGTCAAATGGCGCTCCTTTCCTTCCGAGCCTTACCATGTGCCCAAACAGTGGTTTACCCCCACATGTGAGGTATCGGTGTACTCAGGAGAAATTGCCCAACAAATTTTAGGATCCATTTTGTCCTGTTGTCCATGTGAAAATGAAAAAATTGAGGCTAAACTAATTTTTTTGTGAAAAAAAAGTTCTTTTTCATTTTTACGGATCAATTTGTGAAGCACCTGGGGGTTTAAAGGGCTCACTATGCATCTAGATAAGTTCCTTGGGGCGTCTAGTTTCCAAAATGGGGTCACTTGTGGGGGAGCTCCAATGTTTAGGCACACAGGGTCTCTCCAAACGTGACATGGTGTCCGCTAAAGAGTGCAGCCAATTTTTCATTCAAAAAGTCAAATGGCGCTCCTTCCCTTCCAAGCTCTGCCGTGCGCCCAAACAGTGGTTTACCCCCACATATACAGTATCAGCGTACTCAGGACAAATTGGACAACAACTTTCGTTGTTCAGTTTCTCTTTTTACCATTGTGAAAATAAAAAAATTGTTGCTGAAAAATCATTTTTGTGACTAAAAAGTTAAATGTTCATTTTTTCCTTCCATGTTGCTTCTGCTGCTGTGAAGCACCTGAAGGGTTAATAAACTTCTTGAATGTGGTTTTGTGCACCTTGAGGGCTGCAGTTTTTAGAATGGTGTCACTTTTGGGTATTTTCAGCCATATAGACCCCTCAAACTGACTTCAAATGTGAGGTGGTCCCTCAAAAAAATGGTTTTGTAAATTTCGTTGTAAAAATGAGAAATCGCTGGTCAAATTTTAACCCTTATAACTTCCTAGCAAAAAAAAATTTTGTTTCCAAAATTGTGCTGATGTAAAGTATACATGTGGGAAATGTTATTTATTAACTATTTTGTGTCACAAAACGCTCTGGTTTAACAGAATAAAAATTCAAAATGTGAAAATTGCGAAATTTTCAAAATTTTCGCCAAATTTCCATTTTTATCACAAATAAACACAGAATTTATTGACCTAAATTTACCACTAACACGAAGCCCAATATGTCTCGAAAAAACAATCTCAGAACCGCTAGGATCCATTGAAGCGTTCCTGAGTTATTACCTCATAAAGGGACACTGGTCAGAATTGCAAAAAACGGCAAGGTCTTTAAGGTCAAAATAGGCTGGGTCATGAAGGGGTTAAGCTGATCACTCTGACATTCATGAGTATATGCAAATTGCCATTAGAAAAAATGAAGCAGTAGACTTTGGAAAAATTAATATTTGTCTCATTCTCAAAATTTTTGGCCATGACTGTATAGTGGTATTACAAAACTAACAAAAAGTACCTTACCTATCAATATGCTATAGCCGGATGTGGGGTTAATAGTAAATATAACTTGCAATACAATCTCTAAAATGTAGCTTTTATTGACATATAGACATACATAACAAACATATTAAATCCCCAGTCGAATCTCTAAATGCACTATTGTTACATATGATTAACCTGTTGGTGGTACAGAGTTCAGATATGTGCCCTGAATCAAGTAATCTGGCAGTAAAAAAGAAAAGATTTCACCCAGATCCTTTCAGGGAATTTACGGGTATTTAAAGGAGATCCTCTGAATCATTCAGGGGGAGGCACTTAGTTTTCTTGCCCTCATATCATCTCGTGTTAGAGGAATCTTTAGTCGAAGGCATCTCCCTATGCATTTCCTCTGTAGATTCATTAGGAGAGTGCTAATGGGCTTTCATCTCATTGGCTATGTTTGGCGGGAGGGGGAGGGGGGGGGTAGAGGGGATCACTGCAATTATGGCTAAGAAATTTACCCAGGAGGCATTCCTTTCCTCTATTCTTATTTCTTACTGCCAGATGATTTGATTCAGCACACATATTTGAACTCTGTAGCACCAACACGTTAATTACATGGCATGTATACTATAACAATAATGCATTTAGAGATTTGGATTCAGTATTTTAATATGTGTTTGTTATGTATGTTTATGTGGCAATGCTAGCTACATTTTAGAGATTGTGTTAAAACTTATATTTTAAATTAACCCAATACTCTTTTTAAAGGGACCACGAGTAATTTAATAGGTAGCTCAAAAGCTCTTTAATGGGCTTCATGGGTTATTCCCTCATTAATCCATCATCGGTTAAGCAGACAAAAGGTCTGGAACTGATTCCGGGTGTGGCATTAGCATTTGGAAACTGATGCTGTGAACCCAACAACATGATTTCAAAGGAGACCTCAATGGAAGAGAAACAGACCATCATTAGGCAAAAAAAAAGGAGTCTACTAGAGAGATAGCAGAAATCTTAGGAGAGGCCAAATCAACAGTTTGGCATACTGAAAAAAAAAAACACTGGTGAGCTTGGGAACTCAAAAAGGCCTGGGCGTCTACAGAAGACAACAGTGGTGGCTACTCGCAGAATCTTTTCCATGGTCAAGAAAAACTCCTTCACAATATCGACCCAAGTGAAGAAAACTCTACAGGACTTAGGTATTTAAGTCTACCATAAAGAGAAGACTTCATGAGAGCAAATACAGAGAGTTCACCACAAGAGGCAAACAATTAACCAGCTTTAAAAATAGAAAGGCCAGATTAGACTTTGCCAAAAAAAAAATTGGAAGAAGCCAGACCAGTTCTGGAAAAGCATTCTATTGCACAGATAAAACTAAGATCAAACTGTACCAGAATGATGGGAAAAAGAAAGTATGGAGAAGGCTTGGAACGGTTCATGATCCAAAGTACACTACATACTTTGTAATAATGGTGGAGGCAGAGGGGTGGCATGGGCATGCATGGCTTCCTATGACACTGGGTCACTAGTGTTTATTGATGATGTGACTGAAGACAAAAGCAGTTGGATGAATTCTGAACTCTAGAGGGCTGTACTTTCTCCTCAGATTCAACCAAATGCCACAAGGTTGATTGGACGGCGCTTCACAGTACAGATGGAAAATTACCCAAAACATACTGCAAAAGCAACCTAGGAGTTTTTTTAAGGCAAAGAAGTGGAATATTCTTCAAAGGCCAAGTCAATAACGAAATCTCAACATCATTGAGCATGCATTTCACATGTTTAAGAAAAAAATTAAAGTGAACCTGTCAGCAGGATTGAGCTCAGTAAACTACAGACAGTGTCAGGTTGGTTCTGTTATACTGATGTATACTATAGATAGATACCACTGCGCAGGCACTGCCCCCGGTGCCATTTTAATGGAGCCAATTCTTTTTTCTCTAGCAAAATGGCACAGACTGCGACGCCTACACAGTAGCATCTATCGCATTCCGATAGATGCTACTGTGCAGGTGCCATCGGCGCCATCTTGGTGGAGACAATTTTTTTCCCCCATACAAAATGGTGCCAGCGGCCGTGCCTGCTCAGTAACATCTATCGGACGGTGATAACTGCTATTGCGCAGTCACTGCCACGGCACCATTTTGATGAAAACTTTTTTTTCTCCCCACAATACTATATGATGAAATCATACATGAATATATGCATATTATCCATTGTATCATGCTACAGCACAGTCGCTGCTTGTGTGATGAATGTTCATTTTTTTCCCATGCAATATTCTATGCAGTATGTAAAATTGGGGGCAGGTCTCTGAAGGATCAGTGATCTGTCATTAGCCCATAACATAGTAACATAGTAACATAGTTAGTAAGGCCGAAAAAAGACATTTGTCCATCCAGTTCAGCCTATATTCCATCATAATAAATCCCCAGATCTACGTCCTTCTACAGAACCTAATAATTGTATGTTACAATATTGTTCTGCTCCAGGAAGACATCCAGGCCTCTCTTGAATCCCTCGACTGAGTTCGCCATCACCACCTCCTCAGGCAAGCAATTCCAGATTCTCACTGCGCTAACAGTGAAGAATCCTCTTCTATGTTGGTGGAAAAACCTTCTCTCCTCTAGACGCAAAGAATGCCCCTTGTGCCCGTCACCTTCCTTGGTATAAACAGATCCTCAGCGAGATATTTGTATTGTCCCCTTATATACTTATACATGGTTATTAGATCGCCCCTCAGTCGTCTTTTTTCTAGACTAAATAATCCTAATTTCGCTAATCTATCTGGGTATTGTAGTTCTCCCATCCCCTTTATTAATTTTGTTGCCCTCCTTTGTACTCTCTCTAGTTCCATTATATCCTTCCTGAGCACCGGTGCCCAAAACTGGACACAGTACTCCATGTGCGGTCTAACTAGGGATTTGTACAGAGGCAGTATAATGTGTTGTGAATTCCACTCTTGGGCTCCCTCCGGTGGTTGTAAGTGGCACTTTTGTGAGTTCTGCTCTTGGGCTCCCTCCGGTGGTTTTAAGTGGAATGGCTGCTCCTTGGATTTAGCAGTCAGCAGCTGCTTCCACTGTTGTGAATTTCGCTCTTGGGCTCCCTCCGGTGGTTGTAAGTGGCACTTTTGTGAGATCTGCTCTTGGGCTCCCTCCGGTGGTTGTAAGTGGCACTTTTGTGAGATCTGCTCTTGGGCTCCCTCTTGTGGTTTCAAGTGGTATGGCTGCTACTTGGAGTTAGCTGTCATCAGATGCTCTCATCATGTGTATCCAGACCTCTTTTAATGCACCCCATGATCCTGTTTGCCTTGGCAGCTGCTGCCTGGCACTGGCTGCTCCAGGTAAGTTTATCATTAACTAGGATCCCCAAGTCCTTCTCCCTGTCAGATTTACCCAGTGGTTTCCCGTTCAGTGTGTAATGGTGATATTGATTCCTTCTTCCCATGTGTATAACCTTACATTTATCATTGTTAAACCTCATCTGCCACGTTTCAGCCCAAGTTTCCAACTTATCCAGATTCATCTGCAGCAGAATACTATCTTCTCTTGTATTAACTGCTTTACATAGTTTTGTATCATCTGCAAATATCGATATTTTACTGTGTAAACCTTCTACCAGATCATTAATGAATATGTTGAAGAGAACAGGTCCCAATACCGACCCCTGCGGTACCCCACTGGTCACAGCGACCCAGTTAGAGACTATACCATTTATAACCACCCTCTGCTTCCTATCACTAAGCCAGTTACCAACCCATTTACACACATTTTCCCCCAGACCAAGCATTCTCATTTTGTGTACCAACCTCTTGTGCGGCACGGTATCAAACGCTTTGGAAAAATCGAGATATACCACGTCCAATGACTCACCGTGGTCCAGCCTATAGCTTACCTCTTCATAAAAACTGATTAGATTGGTTTGACAGGAGCGATTTCTCATAAACCCATGCTGATATGGAGTTAAACAGTTATTCTCATTGAGATAATCCAGAATAACATCCCTCAGAAACCCTTCAAATATTTTACTAACAATAGAGGTTAGACTTACTGGCCTATAATTTCCAGGTTCACTTTTAGAGCCCTTTTTGAATATTGGCACCACATTTGCTATGCGCCAGTCCTGCGGAACAGACCCCGTCGCTATAGAGTCCCTAAAAATAAGAAATAATGGTTTATCTATTACATTACTTAGTTCTCTTAGTACTCGTGGGTGTATGCCATCCGGACCCGGAGATTTATCTATTTTAATCTTATTTAGCCGGTTTCGCACCTCTTCTTGGGTTAGATTGGTGACCCTTAATATAGGGTTTTCATTGTTTCTTGGGATTTCACCTAGCATTTCATTTTCCACCGTGAATACCGTGGAGAAGAAGGTGTTTAATATGTTAGCTTTTTCCTCGTCATCTACAACCATTCTTTCCTCACTATTTTTTAAGGGGCCTACATTTTCAGTTTTTATTCTTTTACTATTGATATAGTTGAAGAACAGTTTGGGATTAGTTTTACTCTCCTTAGCAATGTGCTTCTCTGTTTCCTTTTTGGCAGCTTTAATTAGTTTTTTAGATAAAGTATTTTTCTCCCTATAGTTTTTTAGAGCTTCAATGGTGCCATCGTGCTTTAGTAGTGCAAATGCTTTCTTTTTACTGTTAATTGCCTGTCTTACTTCTTTGTTTAGCCACATTGGGTTTTTCCTATTTCTAGTCCTTTTATTCCCACAAGGTATAAACCGCTTACAGTGCCTATTTAGGATGTTCTTAAACATTTTCCATTTATTATCTGTATTCTTATTTGTGAGGATATTGTCCCAGTCTACCAGATTAAAGGCATCTCTAAGCTGGTCAAACTTTGCCTTCCTAAAGTTCAGTGTTTTTGTGACTCCTTGACAAGTCCCCCTAGTGAAAGACAGGTGAAACCATGCACATGTAAAGAAAAAAACACATAAAGCCTCGCCCACAGGCCACCCCAGAGCACTAGAGTCTCATTAATTGAAAACTACAGATAAAGATTAAACGACCACAAGATGAATTTCATCAACCAAGGTATCATTTTAATCAGTATAACAGCGCCGACCTGACCAACTGCAGTAAAGGGCTGGTAGATTATCACAAGGGAGAAAACCAAGCGTTTAGTGTCATCCATGGCTTTCAGACTTTTAGCAATCATTGCCTGAAAAGGATTCTCTACAAACTATTAAAAACTAACATTTTATTTATGGTAAAGTTAATCTGTCCAATTACTTTTGAGTCCCTGAAATGAGAAGGCTTTGTAGAAAAAAGGTTGCAATTCCTAAACGTTTCACAGAATATTTTTGTTCAACCCATTTAGTTAAACCTAAAAGTTTACACTTCAATTGCATCTCAGTTGTTTAATTTTAAATAAAAAATAGCGGCATGCAGAGCCCAAATCACGAAGATTCGGTCATTACCCAAATATTTCTGGACCTAACTATATTTTGAAAAGGTGGCTAGGGAACATGTGTTCCAGATGGCTAGTCTGAGTCAGGTCCCTTGGCAGTTTCTCTCTACACATATACATTCACACAAAGAGAGACTTGTTAGTCAACTGGAGTAGGGAAAAACTGCCTGGAAACCTGACTCCAGCTAGTCAGCCAAGACACATAGTCCCCAGTTGGCTTATTAATTTCTGTTTTCTCTGAAATGCCACAGCATTTTAGATTAAAACATATCTTCGTGCTGCCTGTGGTTTGGGCAACATGAATCTACACCTTGATGTCGGCTGTTGGGCTCACATATATTGACCAATCTATGCGCTAAGTACCTTATTTTTTACTGTAATTTTTCATAGTCATATTGCAGTCTAATTTTTCCATTATTTCATATGTACATAATGTAGCATTTTCTTATTTTCTATGGCAGTAACTCAGTTACATTGTTCTAGAGTTATCATTCTTAGCAATTCTGGGTGCAACCAAATCTTTTTCCATAGTCATATTATTTTTAGTTGACACCTGTTCTCACAAGTTTGGTTGAACTGGTCATTTTCTTCTATATGTAGCAAACCTTTTTTGACTAGAGATGAGCAGACCCCTGGATGTCCTGCAGGTTTGGCCGAACAGTAAAAAAAATTTGAGTTTGGTACCAGAACAGTACTTGGACCCCAAACTAAACCTTGAACATCCAGTGTTTCTCACGCTGTCAGTTGCATGAGAGTGTGGCAAACACTGCTTCTGATCGGCTGTAAAATCATTATTGCTGGTCAGACGACCAAGGTTCCCATGCTGTCAAATGACAATGTGAACCCACAGCTGTGATCGCAGGTGAAAAGATTACCTACAATTACTGGCATGGGCTGATGGGACTACTGCTCCTCCTGCTGCTACTAACAGCGACAGCACGAGCGGCTAATAGGAGTATTCATCAGCTGTCCCCTGTGCTCTAAATAAATAATTTAAAAAAGCATGAGTTCCCCTGTATCTACTATATAATTGTCTAAGGGTCGCTTCCGTCTTTCTGTCTGTCTGTCTGTCCTTCTGTCTGTCACGGATATTCATTGGTCGCGGCCTCTGTCTGTCATGGAATCCGAGTCGCTGATTGCTCTCGCCAGCTGCCTGTCATGGCTACCGCGACCAATCAGCGACGGCCACAGTCCGATTAGTCCCTCCCCTGCAGTCAGCGCCTGGCACCCGCTCCATACTCCCCGCAGTCACCGATCACACAGGGTTAATGCCAGCGGTAATGGACCGCGTTATGCCGCGGGTAACTCATTCCGTTACCACCACTATTAACCCTGTGTGACCAAGTTTTTACTATTGATGCTGCCTATGCAGCGTCAATAGTAAAAACATCTAATGTTAAAAATAATAAAACTAATAAGAAATCATTATATACTCACCTTTCGCGACGCTCCGGTGACCGGTCCATGCAAGCGGCAGGTTCCGGTGCCGTGTATGGGAGAAGGACCTGCCATGACGTCATGGTCATGTGACCGCGACGTCATCACAAGCCCTGTGCGCCTGCGCGAGAGGGACCTGCCATGACGTCATGGTCATGTGACCGCGACGTCACTCATCACAGGTCCTTCTCGCGCAGGAGCGCAGGGCCTGTGATGACGTCCCGGTCACGTGACCGTGACGTCATGGCAGGTCCTTCTCGCGCAGGCGCGCAGGGCCTGTGATGACGTCACGGTCATGTGACCGTGACGTCATCACAAGTCCTGCGCGAGAAGGACCTGCCATGACGTCATGGTCATGTGACCGAACTACAAGGGGCCCTCGGAAGGTGAGCATATGTTTATTTTTTAACCTATGACATACGCGGCTGGGCAATATACTACGTAGCTGGGCAATATACTACGTGACTGGCCAATATACTACATGGTTCTGTGCTGTATACTACGTCGCTGTGCAATATACTACGTGGCTCTGTGCTGTATACTACGTCACTGGGCAATATATTACGTGACTGGGCAATATACTACGTCACTGGCTAATATACTACGTGCCCGGGCAATATACTACGTGGCTGGGCAATATACTACGTGGCTGGGCAATATACTATGTGGCTGGGCAATATACTACGTGACTGGGCAATATACTACGTCACTGGGCAATATACTACGTGGTTGGGCAATATACTACGTGGGCTGTGCAATATACTACGCGGCTGGGCAATATACTGTACTACGTGACTGGGCAATATACTACGTGGCTGGGCAATATACTACATGGCTGGGCAATATACTACGTGACTGGGCAATATACTACGTGGCTGGACAATATACTACATGGCTGGGCAATATACTACGTGGGCTGTGCAATATACTACGTGGACATGCATATTCTAGAATACCCGATGCGTTAGAATCGGGCCACCATCTAGTTTTTCATAACAAGCCAGGCAAAACTGACAGCTGGGGGCTGCAACCCTGCAATACAGGGGTCCCCATGCTGTTTTTAAATTATTTAAGTAAATAATTAAAAAAGACATGGAGTCCAACATTTTTGACAGCCAGCATTGCTAAAGCAGAGAGCAGGGGCCAGGTATTTTCAGGCTGGTAAGTGTCCGTTGATATTGGTCCTCAGCCTACAAAATACAGCCCACAGCTGCCCATAAAAGGTGCATCTATTAGATGCACCAATTCTGGCACTTTCCCCAGCCCTTCCCACTTGCCCTGAAGTGACGTCAAGTGGGGTTCATATCTGTGGGGTTGATATCACCTGTGTATTGTCTTCTTTAATGATTCTAAATTAAACCATACTCATGTCATTGCCCATTCCATTGAAGCCATTGTCTCCTATAATAAAACAAAAATAAAAAACAACCATATCTGTTATGATCAGGTGGCCTTGGAGCTGCATGAGAACTTTCACTGGAGAAAGTGGCCACTATACTGACCGCAACCCTGAACTTAACACCGCAACTAGAAGTAGCCGTGGAGTGTACCTAACACACCTAGACACCTCGTCACAGCCGGAGGACTAAATTCCCCTAAAGATGGAAATCGGAATACTATCTTGCCTCAGAGAAAATCCCCAAAGGATAGACAGCCCCCCACAAATATTGGCCGTGAGTCGGAGAGGAAAAAACATACACAGGCAGAAAAAACAGGATTTAGCACAGGAGGCCTCTCTAGCTAGATAGGACAAGATAGGACAGAGTTCTGTTGTGAATTCTGTTATCGAACTCCCTCCTGTGGTCATGAATGGTACTTCGGCGAGTTCTGTCCATGGACTCCCTCTGGTGGCTGTGAGTGGAGCTGCTGCTTCTGAGGTTCCTTCCACAGGTGACATAGTTTATTCTTTGGCTGGCTGCTCTATTTAACTCCACTCAGATCATTACTCCATGCCAGCTGGCAATGTTCTTGTACTGGTTCAGTTCGCTCTTGGATCTTTCTGGTGACCTGTCTACTCCAGCAGAAGCTAAGTCCCTGCTAGTTAATTATTTGTTCATTGTTTCCTTGTCCAGCTTGCTATAATGATTTTGCCTTGCTAGCTGGAAGCTCTGGGATGCAGAGTGGCACCTCCGCACCGTGAGTCGGTGCGGAGGTCTTTTTGCACACTCTGCGTGGTCTTTTGTAGTTTTTTGTGCTGACCGCAAAGTTACCTTTCCTATCCTCAGTCTGTTTAATAAGTCTGGCCTCCCTTTGCTGAAACCTGTTTCATTTCTGTCAATATATGTGGGGGGCTGCCTTTTCCTTTGGGGAATTTCTCTGAGGCAAGGTAGGCTTTATTTTCTATCTCTAGGGCTAGTTAGCTCTTAGGCTGTGAAGAGGCGTCTAGGCAATGTTAGGTACGCTCCACGGCTATTTCTAGTTGTGTGATAGGATTAGGGGTTGCGGTCAGCAGAGCTCCCACTTCCCAGAGCTTGTCCTGTGTGAGTTTAACCATCAGGTCGTTCCGGGTGCTCCTAACCACCAGGTCCATAACAGTACAGCTGGCCCAAAGTATTAATGCATCTCAATAGAGGGATAAGAGAAGTTCTGAGACCATTTTTTTTTTCTCTGCAGTGTGTTTTGTCTTTCTTTTCCCCTTAACCTCTGGGTGGTTCAGGACACAGGTGTAGATATGGACATTCAAGGTCTGTCCTCTTGTGTGGATCATCTCACTGCAAGGGTACAAAACATTCAAGATTTTGTGGTTCAGAATCCGATGTTAGAACCTAGAATTCCAATTCCTGATTTGTTTTCTGGGGATAGATCTAAGTTCCTGAATTTCAAAAATAATTGTAAACTGTTTCTAGCTTTGAAACCCCGCTCCTCTGGTGACCCCGTTCAACAAGTAAAAATCATTATTTCTTTGTTGCGTGGTGACCCTCAAGACTGGGCATTTTCCCTTGCGCCAGGAGATCCTGCATTGCGTGATGTAGATGCGTTTTTTCTGGCGCTTGGATTACTTTATGATGAACCAAATTCAGTGGATCAGGCAGAGAAAATCTTGCTGGCTTTGTGTCAGGGTCAGGATGAAGCGGAGGTGTATTGTCAGAAGTTTAGAAAGTGGTCTGTGCTTACTCAGTGGAATGAGTGTGCCCTGGCGGCAATTTTCAGAAAGGGTCTTTCTGAAGCCCTTAAGGATTACATAGTATTACATAGTTAGTAAGGCCGAAAAAAGACATTTGTCCATCCAGTTCAGCCTATATTCCATCATAATAAATCCCCAGATCTACGTCCTTCTACAGAACCTAATAATTGTATGATACAATATTGTTCTGCTCCAGGAAGACATCCAGGCCTCTCTTGAACCCCTCGACTGAGTTCGCCATCACCACCTCCTCAGGCAAGCAATTCCAGATTCTCACTGCCCTAACAGTAAAGAATCCTCTTCTATGTTGGTGGAAAAACCTTCTCTCCTCCAGACGCAAAGAATGCCCCCTTGTGCCCGTCACCTTCCTTGGTATAAACAGATCCTCAGCGAGATATTTGTATTGTCCCCTTATATACTTATACATGGTTATTAGATCGCCCCTCAGTCGTCTTTTTTCTAGACTAAATAATCCTAATTTCGCTAATCTATCTGGGTATTGTAGTTCTCCCATCCCCTTTATTAATTTTGTTGCCCTCCTTTGTACTCTCTCTAGTTCCATTATATCCTTCCTGAGCACTGGTGCCCAAAACTGGACACAGTACTCCATGTGCGGTCTAACTAGGGATTTGTACAGAGGCAGTATAATGCTCTCATCATGTGTATCCAGACCTCTTTTAATGCACCCCATGATCCTGTTTGCCTTGGCAGCTGCTGCCTGGCACTGGCTGCTCCAGGTAAGTTTACCGACACAAAAAGAGGACTTACAAATCCTCCAAAAAATTCAAAAAAGTCACAGAAAAAAGCAGAGATGTTTTACCTGCTGAAGCCTCCAACTGAATGCACCAGCAGGGCGCAGCGGACCCGATAAATGATGGCAAACACACAGGTGCAAAAAATACCGATGAAACAACCACTTTCAATCCAGTGTTGGCTGTTTGGCATTAGTGCACAAAAAGATAATAGATACTAGTCTGTATATGGCATAATTCACACACGCAATGCAAGGCATCTGGTTTACAGCCTATTAGTAACGCACATACAGGCGGGCTGCCCAGTGCTACAAAATGCATGCTGTGTGAACAGAGGCCAATAGTTTACAGAGCCATCATGGTCCGACTGCGCCCTGCAAGATAAAGTGCAAAAAGAAAACCACATATCAATGTATGTAAGGTATTAGTTTATATTGGGGCCTCAATACGTAAGCTGGCAACCCACGTCAAGGGTCCTTACAATTTGCCAGTCCTAACGCTAAACATTGAATAAAAGCTCACCGACACAAAAAGAGGACTTACAAATCCTCCAAAAAATTCAAAAAAGTCACAGAAAAAAGCAGAGATGTTTTACCTGCTGAAGCCTCCAACTGTATGCACCAGCAGGGCGCAGCGGACCCGATAAATGATGGCAAACACACAGGTGCAAAAAATACCGATGAAACAACCACTTTCAATACAGTGTTGGCTGTTTGTCATTAGTGCACAAAAAGATAATAGATACTAGTCTGTATATGGCATAATTCACACACGCAATGCAAGGCATCTGGTTTACAGCCTATTAGTAACGCACATACAGGCGGGCTGCCCAGTGCTACAAAATGCATGCTGTGTGAACAGAGGCCAATAGTTTACAGAGCCATCATGGTCCGACTGCGCCCTGCAAGATAAAGTGCAAAAAGAAAACCACATATCAATGTATGTAAGGTATTAGTTTATATTGGGGCCTCAATACGTAAGCTGGCAACCCACGTCAAGGGTCCTTACAATTTGCCAGTCCTAACGCTAAACATTGAATAAAAGCTCACCGACACAAAAAGAGGACTTACAAATCCTCCAAAAAATTCAAAAAAGTCACAGAAAAAAGCAGAGATGTTTTACCTGCTGAAGCCTCCAACTGAATGCACCAGCAGGGCGCAGCGGACCCGATAAATGATGGCAAACACACAGGTGCAAAAAATACCGATGAAACAACCACTTTCAATCCAGTGTTGGCTGTTTGGCATTAGTGCACAAAAAGATAATAGATACTAGTCTGTATATGGCATAATTCACACACGCAATGCAAGGCATCTGGTTTACAGCCTATTAGTAACGCACATACAGGCGGGCTGCCCAGTGCTACAAAATGCATGCTGTGTAAACAGAGGCCAATAGTTTACAGAGCCATCATGGTCCGACTGCGCCCTGCAAGATAAAGTGCAAAAAGAAAACCACATATCAATGTATGTAAGGTATTAGTTTATATTGGGGCCTCAATACGTAAGCTGGCAACCCACGTCAAGGGTCCTTACAATTTGCCAGTCCTAACGCTAAACATTGAATAAAAGCTCACCGACACAAAAAGAGGACTTACAAATCCTCCAAAAAATTCAAAAAAGTCACAGAAAAAAGCAGAGATGTTTTACCTGCTGAAGCCTCCAACTGAATGCACCAGCAGGGCGCAGCGGACCCGATAAATGATGGCAAACACACAGGTGCAAAAAATACCGATGAAACAACCACTTTCAATCCAGTGTTGGCTGTTTGTCATTAGTGCACAAAAAGATAATAGATACTAGTCTGTATATGGCATAATTCACACACGCAATGCAAGGCATCTGGTTTACAGCCTATTAGTAACGCACATACAGGCGGGCTGCCCAGTGCTACAAAATGCATGCTGTGTGAACAGAGGCCAATAGTTTACAGAGCCATCATGGTCCGACTGCGCCCTGCAAGATAAAGTGCAAAAAGAAAACCACATATCAATGTATGTAAGGTATTAGTTTATATTGGGGCCTCAATACGTAAGCTGGCAACCCACGTCAAGGGTCCTTACAATTTGCCAGTCCTAACGCTAAACATTGAATAAAAGCTCACCGACACAAAAAGAGGACTTACAAATCCTCCAAAAAATTCAAAAAAGTCACAGAAAAAAGCAGAGATGTTTTACCTGCTGAAGCCTCCAACTGAATGCACCAGCAGGGCGCAGCGGACCCGATAAATGATGGCAAACACACAGGTGCAAAAAATACCGATGAAACAACCACTTTCAATCCAGTGTTGGCTGTTTGGCATTAGTGCACAAAAAGATAATAGATACTAGTCTGTATATGGCATAATTCACACACGCAATGCAAGGCATCTGGTTTACAGCCTATTAGTAACGCACATACAGGCGGGCTGCCCAGTGCTACAAAATGCATGCTGTGTGAACAGAGGCCAATAGTTTACAGAGCCATCATGGTCCGACTGCGCCCTGCAAGATAAAGTGCAAAAAGAAAACCACATATCAATGTATGTAAGGTATTAGTTTATATTGGGGCCTCAATACGTAAGCTGGCAACCCACGTCAAGGGTCCTTACAATTTGCCAGTCCTAACGCTAAACATTGAATAAAAGCTCACCGACACAAAAAGAGGACTTACAAATCCTCCAAAAAATTCAAAAAAGTCACAGAAAAAAGCAGAGATGTTTTACCTGCTGAAGCCTCCAACTGAATGCACCAGCAGGGCGCAGCGGACCCGATAAATGATGGCAAACACACAGGTGCAAAAAATACCGATGAAACAACCACTTTCAATCCAGTGTTGGCTGTTTGGCATTAGTGCACAAAAAGATAATAGATACTAGTCTGTATATGGCATAATTCACACACGCAATGCAAGGCATCTGGTTTACAGCCTATTAGTAACGCACATACAGGCGGGCTGCCCAGTGCTACAAAATGCATGCTGTGTGAACAGAGGCCAATAGTTTACAGAGCCATCATGGTCCGACTGCGCCCTGCAAGATAAAGTGCAAAAAGAAAACCACATATCAATGTATGTAAGGTATTAGTTTATATTGGGGCCTCAATACGTAAGCTGGCAACCCACGTCAAGGGTCCTTACAATTTGCCAGTCCTAACGCTAAACATTGAATAAAAGCTCACCGACACAAAAAGAGGACTTACAAATCCTCCAAAAAATTCAAAAAAGTCACAGAAAAAAGCAGAGATGTTTTACCTGCTGAAGCCTCCAACTGAATGCACCAGCAGGGCGCAGCGGACCCGATAAATGATGGCAAACACACAGGTGCAAAAAATACCGATGAAACAACCACTTTCAATCCAGTGTTGGCTGTTTGGCATTAGTGCACAAAAAGATAATAGATACTAGTCTGTATATGGCATAATTCACACACGCAATGCAAGGCATCTGGTTTACAGCCTATTAGTAACGCACATACAGGCGGGCTGCCCAGTGCTACAAAATGCATGCTGTGTGAACAGAGGCCAATAGTTTACAGAGCCATCATGGTCCGACTGCGCCCTGCAAGATAAAGTGCAAAAAGAAAACCACATATCAATGTATGTAAGGTATTAGTTTATATTGGGGCCTCAATACGTAAGCTGGCAACCCACGTCAAGGGTCCTTACAATTTGCCAGTCCTAACGCTAAACATTGAATAAAAGCTCACCGACACAAAAAGAGGACTTACAAATCCTCCAAAAAATTCAAAAAAGTCACAGAAAAAAGCAGAGATGTTTTACCTGCTGAAGCCTCCAACTGAATGCACCAGCAGGGCGCAGCGGACCCGATAAATGATGGCAAACACACAGGTGCAAAAAATACCGATGAAACAACCACTTTCAATCCAGTGTTGGCTGTTTGTCATTAGTGCACAAAAAGATAATAGATACTAGTCTGTATATGGCATAATTCACACACGCAATGCAAGGCATCTGGTTTACAGCCTATTAGTAACGCACATACAGGCGGGCTGCCCAGTGCTACAAAATGCATGCTGTGTGAACAGAGGCCAATAGTTTACAGAGCCATCATGGTCCGACTGCGCCCTGCAAGATAAAGTGCAAAAAGAAAACCACATATCAATGTATGTAAGGTATTAGTTTATATTGGGGCCTCAATACGTAAGCTGGCAACCCACGTCAAGGGTCCTTACAATTTGCCAGTCCTAACGCTAAACATTGAATAAAAGCTCACCGACACAAAAAGAGGACTTACAAATCCTCCAAAAAATTCAAAAAAGTCACAGAAAAAAGCAGAGATGTTTTACCTGCTGAAGCCTCCAACTGAATGCACCAGCAGGGCGCAGCGGACCCGATAAATGATGGCAAACACACAGGTGCAAAAAATACCGATGAAACAACCCTGCTGGTGCATTCAGTTGGAGGCTTCAGCAGGTAAAACATCTCTGCTTTTTTCTGTGACTTTTTTCCAGGTAAGTTTATCATTAACTAGGATCCCCAAGTCCTTCTCCCTGTCAGATTTACCCAGTGGTTTCCCATTCAGTGTGTAATGGTGATATTGATTCCTTCTTCCCATGTGTATAACCTTACATTTATCATTGTTAAACCTCATCTGCCACCTTTCAGCCCAAGTTTCCAACTTATCCAGATCCATCTGTAGCAGAATACTATCTTCTCTTGTATTAACTGATTTACATAGTTTTGTATCATCTGCAAATATCGATATTTTACTGTGTAAACCTTCTACCAGATCATTAATGAATATGTTGAAGAGAACAGGTCCCAATACTGACCCCTGCGGTACCCCACTGGTCACAGCGACCCAGTTAGAGACTATATCATTTATAACCACCCTCTGCTTTCTATCACTAAGCCAGTTACTAACCCATTTACACACATTTTCCCCCAGACCAAGCATTCTCATTTTGTGTACCAACCTCTTGTGCGGCACGGTATCAAACGCTTTGGAAAAATCGAGATAGACCACGTCCAATGACTCACCGTGGTCCAGCCTATAGCTTACCTCTTCATAAAAACTGATTAGATTGGTTTGACAGGAGCGATTTCTCATAAACCCATGCTGATATGGAGTTAAACAGTTATTCTCATTGAGATAATCCAGAATAACATCCCTCAGAAACCCTTCAAATATTTTACCAACAATAGAGGTTAGACTTACTGGCCTATAATTTCCAGGTTCACTTTTAGAGCCCTTTTTGAATATTGGCACCACATTTGCTATGCGCCAGTCCTGCGGAACAGACCCTGTCGCTATAGAGTCCCTAAAAATAAGAAATAATGGTTTATCTATTACATTACTTAGTTCTCTTAGTACTCGTGGGTGTATGCCATCCGGACCCGGAGATTTATCTATTTTAATCTTATTTAGCCGGTTTCGCACCTCTTCTTGGGTTAGATTGGTGACCCTTAATATAGGGTTTTCATTGTTTCTTGGGATTTCACCTAGCATTTCATTTTCCACCGTGAATGTCATGGTGGGATTTCCCACGCCTGCTGGTCTGAATGAGTCTATGTCCTTGGCCATTCAGATCGATCGGCGCTTGCGTGAGCGCAAAGCTGTGCACCATTTGGCGGTATTCTCTGAGCATAGGCCTGAGCCTATGCAATGTGATAGGACTTTGACCAGAGCTGAACGGCAAGAACACAGACGTCGGAATGGGCTGTGTTTTTACTGTGGTGATTCCACTCATGCTATCTCCGATTGTCCTAAGCGTACTAAGCGGTTCGCTAGGTCTGCCACCATTGGTACGGTACAGTCTAAATTTCTTTTGTCCGTTACTCTGATTTGCTCTTTGTCGTCCTATTCTGTTATGGCATTTGTGGATTCAGGCGCTGCCCTGAATTTGATGGACTTGGAGTTTGCCAGGCGCTGTGGTTTTTTCTTGGAGCCCTTGCAGTATCCTATTCCATTGAGAGGAATTGATGCTACGCCTTTGGCCAAGAATAAGCCTCAGTACTGGACTCAATTGACCATGTGCATGGCTCCTGCACATCAGGAGGATATTCGCTTTTTGGTGTTGCATAATCTGCATGATGTGGTCGTTTTGGGGTTGCCATGGCTACAGGTCCATAATCCAGTATTGGATTGGAAATCTATGTCTGTGTCCGGCTGGGGTTGTCAGGGGGAACATGGTGATGTTCCATTGCTGTCAATTTCGCCTTCCACTCCTTCTGAAGTCCCTGAGTTTTTGTCAGATTACCGGGATGTATTTGATGAGCCCAAATCCAGTGCCCTACCTCCTCATAGGGATTGCGATTGTGCTATTAATTTGATTCCTGGTAGTAAGTTTCCTAAGGGCTGATTGTTTAATTTATCTGTGCCAGAGCACGCCTCTATGCAGAGTTATATAAAGGAATCCTTGGAGAAAGGTCATATTCGCCCGTCGTCATCACCGTTGGGAGCAGCTTTCTTTTTTGTGGCCAAGAAGGATGGTTCTTTGAGACCTTGTATTGATTACCGCCTTCTTAATAAGATCACAGTCAAATTTCAGTACCCTTTGCCGCTGCTGTCTGATTTGTTTGCTTGGATTAAGGGGGCTAGTTGGTTCACCAAGATAGATCTTCGAGGGGCGTATAATCTTGTGCGAATTAAACAGGGCGATGAATGGAAAACAGCATTTAATACGCCCGAGGGCCATTTTGAGTACCTGGTTATGCCATTCGGGCTTTCTAATGCTCCATCTGTGTTTCAGTCCTTTATGCATGACATCTTCCGAAAGTACCTGGATAGATTCATGATTGTATATTTGGATGATATTTTGGTCTTTTCAGATGATTGGGAGTCTCATGTGAAGCAGGTAAGAATGGTGTTCCAGGTCCTTCGTGCGAATTCCTTGTTTGTGAAGGGGTCAAAATGTCTCTTTGGAGTTCAGAGGGTTTCATTTTTGGGTTTCATTTTTTCCCCTTCTACTATCGAGATGGACCCTGTTAAAGTTCAGGCCATTTATGATTGGACTCAGCCGACATCTGTGAAGAGCATGCAGAAGTTCCTGGGCTTTGCTAATTTTTACCGTCGCTTCATCGCTAATTTTTCTAGTGTTGCTAAACCGTTGACTGATTTGACCAAGAAAGGCGCTGATGTGGTCAATTGGTCCTCTGCGGCTGTAGAGGCTTTTCAGGAGTTGAAGCGTCGTTTTTCTTCAGCCCCTGTGTTGTGCCAGCCAGATGTTTCGCTCCCGTTTCAGGTCGAGGTTGATGCTTCTGAGATTGGAGCAGGGGCTGTTTTGTCGCAAAGAAGTTCTGATGGCTCGGTGATGAAACCATGTGCCTTCTTTTCTAGAAAATTCTCGCCTGCTGAGCGCAATTATGATGTTGGCAATCGAGAGTTGTTGGCCATGAAGTGGGCATTCGAGGAGTGGCGACATTGGCTTGAAGGAGCCAAGCATCGCGTGGTGGTCTTGACGGATCATAAGAATTTGACTTATCTCGAGTCTGCCAAACGGTTGAATCCTAGACAGGCTCGATGGTCGCTGTTTTTCTCCCGTTTTGATTTTGTGGTTTCGTACCTTCCGGGCTCTAAGAATGTGAAGGCTGATGCCCTGTCAAGGAGTTTTGTGCCTGACTCTCCGGGTGTTCCTGAGCCGGCGGGTATTCTCAAAGAGGGGGTAATTTTGTCTGCCATCTCCCCTGATTTGCGGCGGGTGCTGCAGAAGTTTCAGACTGATAGACCTGACCGTTGTCCAGCGGAGAAACTGTTTGTCCCTGATAGATGGACTAGTAGAGTTATCTCTGAGGTTCATTGTTCGGTGTTGGCTGGTCATCCTGGAATCTTTGGTACCAGAGATTTGGTGGCTAGATCCTTTTGGTGGCCTTCTTTGTCACGGGATGTGCGTTCTTTTGTGCAGTCCTGTGGGACTTTTGCTCGGGCTAAGCCCTGCTGTTCTCGTGCCAGTGGGTTGCTTTTGCCCTTGCCGGTTCCGAAGAGGCCCTGGACGCATATTTCCATGGATTTTATTTCAGATCTCCCTATCTCTCAAAGGATGTCGGTCATTTGGGTGGTTTGTGATCGCTTCTCTAAGATGGTCCATTTGGTAACCTTGTCTAAATTGCCTTCCTCCTCTGATTTGGTGCCATTGTTTTTCCAGCATGTGGTTCGTTTGCATGGCATTCCGGAGAACATCGTCTCGGACAGAGGTTCCCAGTTTGTTTCGAGGTTTTGGCGGTCCTTTTGTGCTAAGATGGGCATTGATTTGTCTTTTTCTTCGGCTTTCCATCCTCAGACAAATGGCCAAACCGAACGAACTAATCAGACTTTGGAAACATATCTGAGATGCTTTGTTTCTGCTGATCAGGATGATTGGGTGTCCTTCTTGCCTTTGGCTGAGTTCGCCCTTAATAATCGGGACAGCTCGGCTACTTTGGTTTTGCCTTTTTTCTGTAATTCTGGTTTCCATCCTCGTTTCTCTTCAGGGCAGGATGAGCCTTCGGACTGTCCTGGTGTGGATACTGTGGTGGACAGGTTGCAGCAAATTTGGACTCATGTGGTGGACAATTTGACATTGTCCCAGGAGAAGGCTCAACGTTTCGCTAACCGCCGGCGCTGTGTTGGTCCCCGACTTTGTGTTGGGGATTTGGTTTGGTTGTCGTCTCGTTATGTTCCTATGAAGGTTTCCTCTCCTAAGTTTAAGCCTCGTTTTATTGGTCCGTATAAGATTTCTGAAGTTCTCAATCCTGTGTCATTTCGTTTGGCCCTTCCAGCTTCTTTTGCCATCCATAATGTGTTCCATAGGTCGTTATTGCGGAGATACGTGGCGCCTATGGTTCCCTCCGTTGATCCTCCTGCCCCGGTGTTGGTCGAGGGGGAGTTGGAATATGTGGTGGAGAAGTTTTTGGATTCTCGTATTTCGAGACGGAAACTCCAGTACCTGGTCAAGTGGAAGGGTTATGGTCAGGAAGATAATTCCTGGGTTTTTGCCTCTGATGTTCATGCTGCCGATCTGGTTCGTGCCTTTCATTTGGCTCGTCCTGATCGGCCTGGGGGCTCTGGTGAGGGTTCGGTGACCCCTCCTCAAGGGGGGGTACTGTTGTGAATTCTGTTATCGAACTCCCTCCTGTGGTCATGAATGGTACTTCGGCGAGTTCTGTCCATGGACTCCCTCTGGTGGCTGTGAGTGGAGCTGCTGCTTCTGAGGTTCCTTCCACAGGTGACGTAGTTTATTCTTTGGCTGGCTGCTCTATTTAACTCCACTCAGATCATTACTCCATGCCAGCTGGCAATGTTCTTGTACTGGTTCAGTTCGCTCTTGGATCTTTCTGGTGACCTGTCTACTCCAGCAGAAGCTAAGTCCCTGCTAGTTAATTATTTGTTCATTGTTTCCTTGTCCAGCTTGCTATAATGATTTTGCCTTGCTAGCTGGAAGCTCTGGGATGCAGAGTGGCACCTCCGCACCGTGAGTCGGTGCGGAGGTCTTTTTGCACACTCTGCGTGGTCTTTTGTAGTTTTTTGTGCTGACCGCAAAGTTACCTTTCCTATCCTCAGTCTGTTTAGTAAGTCTGGCCTCCCTTTGCTGAAACCTGTTTCATTTCTGTGTTTGTGACTTTCATCTTTACTCACAGTCAATATATGTGGGGGGCTGCCTTTTCCTTTGGGGAATTTCTCTGAGGCAAGGTAGGCTTTTGTTATGTTTGCTAATGACAGGTGTTATGAAGGCAATCCAGAAACACAGTGTGCTTAGCGATCAGAGCGCACACAGTGATCTGACAAATACCCAAAAATACAAGAACGAGCTCTGAGACGTGGAAACTCTGTAGACTGCACACCTGATCCTATCCTAAACACAACTAAAAGCAGCTGTGGATTGCGCCTAACAACTACCTAGGCAACTCGGCACAGCCTAAGAAACTAGCTAGCCTGAAGATAGAAAAATAGGCCTGACTTGCCCCAGAGAAATTCCCCAAAGGAAAAGGCAGCCCCCCACATATAATGACTGTGAGTAAGATGAAAAGACAAAACGTAGGGATGAAATAGATTCAGCAAAGTGGGGCCCGATATTCTAAGACAGAGCGAGGACAGTAAAGCGAACTTTGCAGTCTACAAAAAACCCTAAAGCAAAACCACGCAAAGGGGGCAAAAAAAAACCACCGTGCCGAACTAACGGCACGGCGGTACACCCTTTGCGTCTCAGAGCTTCCAGCAAAACAAAAGACAAGCTGGACAGAAAAAAAGCAACAAAAAAGCAAAAAGCACTTAGCTATACAGAGCAGCAGGTCACAGGAACAATCAGGAGAAGCTCAGATCCAACACTGAAACATTGACAAGGAGCAAGGATAGCAGCATCAGGCGGAGTTAAGTAATGAAGCAGTTAACGAGCTCACCAGAACACCTGAGGGAGGAAGCTCAGAAGCTGCAGTACCACTTGTGACCACAGGAGTGAATTCAGCCACAGAATTCACAACAGGCTTTATTTTCTATCTCTAGGGCTAGTTAGCTCTTAGGCTGTGAAGAGGCGTCTAGGCAATGTTAGGTACGCTCCACGGCTATTTCTAGTTGTGTGATAGGATTAGGGGTTGCGGTCAGCAGAGCTCCCACTTCCCAGAGCTTGTCCTGTGTGAGTTTATCCATCAGGTCGTTCCGGGTGCTCCTAACCACCAGGTCCATAACAGAGTTCTGTGCGGTCAGTATTAAAACCCTTCAAAAAATCCACAGCAGAATATACAAAAAACTTCCTACATCCAAGTAAAGATGTAGGAGCGTATATCTGCAACTCCAGTGAATCCTACAAACAGAGCAGGAGTAAACTGAAACAAGCACACAACAGTGTGCCACAGATACAAAAAACAAAACACTTATCTTTGCTGAAATTGGCAGCTAAGCAGGTGAGGCCAGGCAGAGATCCAATACTTCCAAAGAAACATTGACAACTGGCAAGGGCTAATGAATCCTGCACACTTAAATATCCCAGTCAGAACAGCAATTAGCAGATACACCTGGCCAGGAATGTGACTCAGAGACAACTGCATTCCCACCTACCACCACTGGAGGGAACCCAAGAGCAGAATTCACAACAGTACCCCCCCTTGAGGAGGGGTCACCGAACCCTCACCAGGACCTCCAGGATTATCAGGATGAGCCAGATGAAAGGCACGGACCAAATCAGCAGCATGAACATCCGAGGAAAAAACCCAAGAATTATCCTCCTGGCCATAACCCTTCCGTTTGACAAGGTACTGAAGCTTCCGCCTCGAAAAACGGGAATCCAAAATCTTCTCAACAACATATTCCAACTCCCCATCAACCAACACAGGGGCTGGAGGATCAACAGAGGGAACAACGGGCTCCACATATTTCTGCAACAAAGATCTATGGAAGACATTATGGATAGCAAAAGAGGCCGGAAGCGCCAGTCGAAAAGACACCGGATTAATAATCTCAGAAATCCTATAACTGGCAAGGGCTAATGAATCCTGCACACTTATATATCCCAGTGAGAACAGCAATTAGCAGATACACCTGGCCAGGAATGTGACTCAGAGACAACTGCATTCCCACCTACCACCACTGGAGGGAACCCAAGAGCAGAATTCACAACACATATCCTGTTGTGAATTCTGCTTTTGGGCTCCCTCCGGTGGCTGTAGGTGGTAATGCAGTTGTCCCTGGCCTGCAGTTCTTGACAGGTGTATCTGCTGATTGCAAATCTGACTGGGATATTTAGGTTTGCAGGACTCATTAGTCCTTGCCAGTTGTCAATGTTTCTTGTGAAGTGTTGGATCACTTTCTGGCTTCTCCTGTTTAGCTGCCAATTCAGCAAAAGATAAGTGTCTGTTTCTGAGGCACACATGCCGTGTGCTTGTATTCTGTGCTATTCATTTGTTTTTCTCCTGTCCAGCTTAGACTGTGTCAGTGTTTTCTCAGTCTTGTTGGATTCTCTGGAGTTGCAGATATACACTCCACATCTTTAGTTAGATGGTGGAGTTTTTGTATTTTCTGCTGTGGATTTTTTGGAAGGATTTTTAATACTGACCGCTTAGTATCCTGTCCTATTCTTTCCTATTTAGCTAGTGTGGCCTCATTTGCTAAATCTTGTTTCCTGCCTGTGTGTGTCTTTTCCTCTACTACTCACAGTCATTATTTGTGTGGGGCTGCCTATTCTTTAGGGTTCTGCTCTGAGGCAAGATAGTATTCCTATTTCCATCTATAGGGGTATTTAGTCCTCCGGCTGTGTCGAGGTGTCTAGGTTTTGTTAGGCACACCCCACGGCTACTTCTAGTTGCTGTGTTAAGATCAGGGTTTGCGGTCAGTATAGTTACCACCTACTTCAGTGAAAGTTTTCATGCTGCTCCAAGGTCACCAGATCATAACAATATCCCTCACCTGTCCATTGTTTTGTATCATGCCATAATCCATGTTTGGGGATAAACATTTTTCAACCTGGATAGTGCCAAGATGCTCCAAAAGGAAAAGTAAATCCAGCAAAAGGCCGTGGTTGCTAGTTTTTATTTTTTTATTCCTAGCAGATAAAATCATTTAGCTAACATATTCTTTCCAGCAGTGTATTACACTTATGAAACAAAATCAACTTATTTCAACTTGCGTCTTATTCATGATCTCATGCCAAGATGCAACCATCCAGGCTGAGAACCACTGGGGAATGAGCAGTATCAGTGACTAGCGGTAATGCCATCAAGGTTTATACCTCCAATCACAGCTGCAGGCTCATGTTGTCAATTGACAGCATGGAAACCGTGGCTATCTAATCAGCGGTAATGATTTTACAGCCTATCAGAAGCAGTATTTGCTGCGCTGTCATGCACATGACAGTGCGGCTAACACCCGGTGTTCGGGGGGCTGAACCCGAACAGTAACACGGACCTTCTGGTGAAGTCCGTGTTTGTTGTCCGTGCCCGAACAGTAGTTGTTCAGCACAAACGCCGAACTATACTGTTCGGGTACACCCATCTCTATTTTTGACATCTGCACTCCTACTCCCATCAGACTCAGGTGATTTTCAGTAGTAAGCTGGTTCCTTCCTGCTCCATAAATTGTAGGCTTCTTGCCTAGGAGATCAGGACAGGCACCCAACAATGAAGTACGCCTTGACGTTGGCAGTTAGGCTCACATATATTGCCCAATCTATGCGTGAAGTTCCTTTTTTTACTGTAATTTTTCATAACAATATTGCAGTTTCAGTTTTCCAATTTTCCATATGTACAGTACATAATGCAGCATTTTCCTATTTTCTATGATGTTACTCTGCTGTCATTATCTGGTTATTTAGATGCTTACAACTCCATGCCCCAGAGAAGTATTGTTTTTGAGTGTATTGCCTCTGAGTCTTCACTCATGCCCTTTCCTTACTCTAGGAATGGCGCCAGCACTAAATTCTTTGCTTGTATAGCTAGTCCTCATGATCTGGGAATAAATGAAGCATGCCTGTCCTGTAGTAAGTAAACTACATATCTTACATCAATCTGTTTCAAAGAGCATTGATTTTATAGGGGACTGTCATTGAGACTGCTGCGGTATAGCAAATTGAAGACAATGAAAGGGGACCCAGCTGTTTCGCCAATATTACAGCTGCTTGAAACATGTCATATTTGGAACAGATAGAGATTTCATTTTCACTCCAGAGTGCATGTTATTTTATTTTTACTATGACTGTTTCTACTAATGCTAAAGTTACCATATTAATATGGTTTTCACATCACGTGTGCTGAACAGATGTTCATTTTCTACCGGATTATAGAAAGGCTTGTTTAAAAAAAAAAAAAAGACAGGCAATTGAGCGTAGTGTCTTTTATAACAAATCAAAGTATACTTTGTAGGTTTCGCTTCCCTTTAACGTCATTCTGTCATTTCTTTTATTTGTTAAGTGGAAACTGCTATAATGAATATAAATTATGAATGTGTAGTCTACATTCTGTTTATTAATAAAATGTTACGGCTGTAAGGAACGACTTTTTTTAATTGCAAAGTGTTGTACAAAGTGGCAGCAGTGATATAAATGTGTTTTATATGAAGAAAACCTCAGCCTGCTTCCACACATTACATGTAACCACTTGTAGTATTATTGCACATGGTATATGTATGACAATCAATAATGATTCACCATGGATGCGACTACCATACGACCTATCATCATATGTAAACACATATCACAGAAAACAGATGATACTCAGTCGAAAAATTCATATAAAATCACAATACTTTATTTATCAAAAAATATTAAAAAATTGACATAAGTTAACTAGAGGAGATGAATAGCACACGGGCTGAACCGTGCTACATGACAACATTGATGAGAGGCATAGAACCAGGGGGTCAATAAGTATATATGCAGACTCTAATACCAATAATTGATAACCAACCCAGAGACAGCGGATTAAATAACCCAACTTATGGGGAGATAATTATACCCTCAGACCCTGGCACTAGGTTCCTATCCATAAAAAGGTAAAAATATGAACACTTCATAGCAAAAAACAGTGGGACTAATAATACCCCATGTCTGCAATGCCGCCGCTATAATAATAACATAATCACAGATGCAGCACATGAAAGTGTAAGAAAATCAAAATACAATCAAAATAATACCCACCGCAGTGTGGCTCGACCCTCCTGGAGCACGCCACACCCCAACGCGCGTTTCGGTTAAAAATCTTCGTCAGGGGGCATTGATTGGATTGTGGAAAGGGTTTAAGAAGGGTTGCACCTGGAAGTAATAGACCCGCAGTGCCGGAAACACCGCAGCGCCGCCATGGCAACCCATAACGCTGGTGCCCGCCGAAATGCTCAAACCAGGGAACTGCCACCGGAAGTGCTTACCCCGCAATGCCAAAAGTGACTAAGCGCCGTCATGGTAACCCACAACGCTGGCGCTGGCCGAGATGCTCCAACAAGGGAAGGCGATCACGGGGGCCCCACGTGACCATCCACCACTCGGCAGAGACCCGGACCAGCGCCTGCGCAGAGGAACCAGACTACTCGCAGCAAATAGAAGTAAGTATGGAGGCCGTACGGCAGCATATAAATAACAGTGGCTACCGCTGCTGCAACCTATATGACATCTGGTGACCTAATGAATGGCATACCATAAACCGCGGCAACCTATAAAATAATCAAACCAACTACCACCAGAGAGATTTCATATACGCAATAATACAGAAGTATATACATTCAATGGAAATTGCAGTAGCTTCACAATACTATATAATCCCTTATATACCCTCCATATACATAGCAATGATGTTACAATAATACACAGTACCATTCTCAGATCCATGCACCGCAAAATAACTAATCAAATGACATAATATTATCCAAACATGTATGTAAATTCATATAGAACATTATATGGAGAGGTAAATTCAGGTCCAATGTCCTTTGAATGGAGCACTTCTTTGCCATATTCCAAAGAGAGAATCAGGATCTTCATTAAAGGCGTCTAATATCGAGCAGGTAACTTCCATCACAACCCACATCATAGAGTAAAACCACGACAAAACTAAAAAAAACTAAAAGACAAATAATGAGAAAAAAAGAAAGACACACACAATAGATAAAATATTAAAAACAACAATGCAGAAATATAGCACTATCCAACCCGCGCTGTAATGCGCTAAGCATGACCAATAACTACAAAAATGGGGCATAGCTGATATTCTCGTTTAATCCCGCTGGGTGGACTGTTTTCAACACCCAGATCCATCTTGATTCCATTTGAGATAGACGTTGAAAAGTACCGCCACCCCGAATACCCACTTCCAATAAATCAATATCTTTTACTTTCAAGAGACTGGCGTCACAGTCATGGAATCTCTTGAAGTGGCGTGGCAATGTCTTTAATGTCGAGATGTCATCGACCGCATCCGCCGCGCCGATCCCCAATACATGTTCCCTAACCCTTATCTTAAGCTGTCGCGTTGTCATGCCAACATAAATTTTGTTGTATGGACAGACAGCATGATAAATGACGTTCTTGCTGGTACAGGTAATACGCTTTCTGATGGTATATTGACGGGAACCATCAGAATTAGAAAACATGCTAGTACGTTCGATACGGTCGTTGCGTGGCGTGTCCCAATATCGAACGTACTAGCATGTTTTCTAATTCTGATGGTTCCCGTCAATATACCATCAGAAAGCGTATTACCTGTACCAGCAAGAACGTCATTTATCATGCTGTCTGTTCATAGGTGGGTTTATTGTGTGTGTACAGTAGGGACATAGGATTATTTTGCCAAGAAGAACATATCTGAGATAGAAAAAGAAGATTATGAGCTTAAAGTAGAGGAATTATTGTAAATGGTGACAGTCTTGGTGGAATAAGTTGGTGCTATACAACCAGCTTTTTTCAGTTTATTTGGTGTGTGGTTCACGGAGCTAAAAAGTTTGGAGGTGGGTTCATTGTGTGCGTACAGTAGGGAGCATGGGAACATGTTAACAAGAAGAACATATCCGAGATAGAAGAAAGAGATTGTCTGCCTAGTTAAGGACAGGACCTAGTGTAAATGGTGATAATCTCGGTGGAATATGTTGGCGTTATTTAACCACCTGTTTCTGTTTATTTGGTATGTGGTTTATGGAGCTTACAAATTTGGAGGGTTTATTGTGTGTTTATAGTAGGGAACATGGGACTATGTTGACAAGAACTTACAACTCGTGAAGAGAATGACTTTATGGGAACAATGATGAGGGCACTTCTGGGAATATTGATGCTACTGCAATCAATGGTACTGTTGTTACATTGAGCTCAGATAATGTTTCTTAGAGGACTAGAATGGATTTCCTTCAGGTAAAGGAAGGAATGTAATCTCAAAACTGTACTTTTGGCCATAATGGCTACTATTAAATATCAATTAGAGGTCCATGTACACAGGATGATGATCTTCTAAATATGCCTGTGCATGCAAACTTTTTTTGCCAATTATTCATCCAGGTAAACATTTACTGCAATCGAATAACAGATTGTAGAACGCTTGTTTGTCATTGATCACATTGTCAGCAGCACATTCCCTCATGTAAACAGGGATGTGCTGTCGTCAATAATTAAATCTGCATGGAACGTACAATTATACGCCAAACCCCTCGATAATTGTAACACGTAAATGTAATTAAATTAATGTTGATCTAACTTTCTATATCATCAATCACCACTTGTTATGGGCAAATTATCTACATGGGCCCATACTTAAGTACGAAAAAACGGAGCATAGACATCCATGACACCATAATTATTAAAAAGGTATAGCGTTTATTCAATAATTCTGTCAATAGTAGCATCAAAATAACACCAATATTAGCATCAGAAAAACATATCTAATGCTGATAGTGCAGTAAGTGCTGTAAGCACTCTGCACATACAGGAAGGTAATAAAAAGGAGACATGGTGGTAGCCAAATCTCAAGGAGGGATAGACACTGTCTCACATATCTCATATATCTTTGTATCATCCCTTACACTAGCACTATTAAATCA
Organism: Ranitomeya imitator; assembly: GCF_032444005.1. Classification (NCBI taxonomy): domain Eukaryota; kingdom Metazoa; phylum Chordata; class Amphibia; order Anura; family Dendrobatidae; genus Ranitomeya; species Ranitomeya imitator. Next base: position 577,768,271 of record NC_091283.1, on the reverse strand, counting down.
TATACCATTACATTCAGGGTCCCACCGGTCTCTCCTTACTATAAATAGCATAAGAGCATGGTGCCTATAGTGCACCGTATATTGGATCCGGCTTACCCATAGTGATTTTGCTAGAAAAGGTGTCCCCTCCTGGTCTGGCTCCCCTGGACGCACGTTTCGCGTATATCGCTTTCTCAACAGGGTTAATATACATCCAGTCTCGTGCAGCTTAAGTAGAGTTAAAACCGGAAGTGGGGCCGGGTCGGCGGCGCATGCGCGGTGGCTTCAGAGGCGTGTCATTGCCTAGGCCGTCATAGCAGGGCGGACGTGAGGCGGAAGTCCGCCCATTGACGTCATATGATGCGCGCCCTGCTAGACCAGACGGCTCCAGCTACAGACAAACACCCCCGACGGCAGCGGGCATGCGCTCACCCGGCAGCCATTTTCAAGAAGACCGCGGCCGCAGCCATTACAATAGAGATCATGGAGCTGCATACTCGAACCCCCGCATAAAGTGAGAGCACCGGTGAGTTAATAGCACTAATATAGTGCACAGAGTAAAAGTCTACAAGGGGAATAACATACTACACCTACAGCACTAAAACTGCGGTAGTAGCATGTACCCAAATGGACAGATTCATACAAAAAGTGCCAATCCATGTTTAAGTTTAGAATGTGCCGACAATATTGCAAAACGGAGACTGAAAAGTGCACGTAAGAATATACAGACAACATAGTAAATATTAAAATACAGTAATAAACAAAAACACCACTCTTCTTGTATTCTCAATTCCTTTTTTCCTTTTTTTTCCTTCTTTTTTTCCCTTTTTCTTTCTTATTTCCCATTTTATGTTGCTCTTCATTTCAACCATAAATATGTGATAATATAGGTGCATGGGGGAAGAGGTGCGATACAGCCCAAGAATCATCTAAGGTCCCGGTCATATCTATAGGATAAATTAAAGGATAAAAACAACAACACAAGACAAATTAATACAAAATTACTTTAAAATAGAGCGGCAAATCGACATAGAGAGAGAATAGTGGTCAAATCTCCCCACATCTCGAGTGTCCATAGCCGCACAGGCGCAACAAGACCAAGAGTGGAGCCCCACAGTATCATTCCATGTGGGTCCGTAAGAGCAAGGCATTCAGAGAAATGGGGCGAAGCTTGCACAACGTGAGTGCAGGTGGATTGTCACCCTTAATACCCTAGCTCCAAAAGGATTGAATGAGAAACTGAGATTCGCCCCGTTTCTCTGAATGCCTTGCTCTTACGGACCCACATGGAATGATACTGTGGGGCTCCACTCTTGGTCTTGTTGCGCCTGTGCGGCTATGGACACACTATATTAGATAAAAGTCAGCTAAATCTGTCCATTTTGGCATGACTTGCTGAGCATCTAAATTGCATGGGAGCCTTAGCATACTCCCATTACAGGTGATGTTGGGGGAGAGAAGGACCCAGCATTCTGATGTTAAATGTTAAATGTTCAATCATTTTGTTCATCCTAGTGATAAGAGGTATCTGAGAGAGGCTTAAGCCTCTCACACATTATATGAATGTTCTCCAAAACCACTGATATTGTTGGGTTTCACCCACTGTCTAATGTGCAAGGGGACCCTAAACAGATGATTCTCTGGGGGTTTAAGATCCAGGATGTCCGATTTCAGACTGCCGATCCATTTTTCTCCCTTAAGAAAGCCACAACAAGAGCTGTCTGGGAGCAGTCATAGAGAACACAGGACCACTCAACAGAGAGAGAGAGAGATCTTTTGTATGGGAGACATAGTCAATATACTGTAGCTGCCTGACAAATGATGGTACAAGCAGCCATCTAATGTGTATAGGGGGCTTACTTTAACTCTCCCTATTGAAAACACATGCAATTTTGGACAAGCGTTCATACGCATATGTGTTGGACAGATCATTGTTGGCCGAGTGCTTCATCAAATTACGGTAGTTTCTTACCTGCAATATACAATAACTTTTTCTTTTACAAAAGATGCAATTTATCTGATAACTAACTTTTTCTGTTTTAGATGTGGAGATGCCGATATGATACTACAGATAGGAACTCCAACTACTGATTTTGTTTGTGGTGAGTTATGATCCATGCCTAATGGGATATCATATTTAGATTGATATATTTTCACACTTTGCTCAAGAAGACACTGCAAAAAGGAGAAACTCGATAAAGATAAAAAGTCAGACCCTTTAAAGGTCTTTGCCACATGACGTACGAAAAGCAGAGTGTCAGAGGCCTCTAACCTGGCCAACCAGTTCTCTTGCTTTGTACTGATGAGGAGCAAACACCCCAAAACACGTGTTTGCAATAAGAGTTACTGATTTGTCATCTTAGCCTGTCATGTGGCACGTTTCTTTAAAGGGTTGATATTGACTTTTAGGATTACTAATTCCAACAGCTGGCGCTAGATTTCTTGTACTCTTCCTCTCTGAACAAGCTATTTGCATGTTTAATTTACCAGTGGAGCATTGCATGTCTTATAGGTCTTCCTATGTCACTTGGGCGCTGTCAACAAGAAGCTTTAGCCCTTAAACCCTTGAAAATTATGAGAAATGTAAAGACAAATTAACGTAATCATACATTTTACAAAACTTGTGGAGTGGTTTGGTTGGTAGAAGTCAACCAGTGTAAAATCAATACATAATAAATGAGCCCGTATTGGTTTCTTTCAAAAAGATTGTGGGTAGCAGTGCTAAAATATTCTAGGCTGACTGTAAGCCTGCGTGCAGAGGGGTACTGTGATAACGTGCATTAGCTGAGCACTGGCTGACAGTAGTATACTTTGTTGATGTGGGGAAGTATTGTGCTGGCCCCCGCCAATGTTTGCTGCCGAGTCCACCACTGATTGTTATAATGTGATTTTTTTTCTTTCCTTTCCAGAACCTAGATCCAATACTTGGGTATACGTTGTAGTCATCATGGTGGTCCTGGTGGCACTTTTTGTGCCAGCTATAGTCTTTAGTAAGTACAAAAATAACAGCAAAAGGAGGCCTGCTGCCTATGTAGCAGAGCACTGGAACTGAGCATGCGCTTTAGATTAATATTTGTCCTTTGAAGTGTAGTCTACAGTCTAATGTTTATGTACGTAGGGTCAGCTCCCTGATACCTGACATTGAGAAGGATTGAGTATGTAACATTTCAGGGGTGCCTTTTAGAGGTTTATTCCCCCTTTGTCTATTAAAATATTTATGGATAGTTAAAGGGTTTTTTCACATTCAGGGCATGTATTTAGGGCTAAAAAATATTTTTTCTTTCGGTTTTCTTTAAAAATGTTGCACCATTTGACTTTAACAGGTTCTTTGTTTTGCTACACATTCAACTGTAATGTGGTCTTTGGCCCTAAATCAGCTGAGAGGACCTCAGAAAAACACGGATAAAAGAGCTACACCTTTCCTGTTTGACTGTCAGAATGAGATTCGTGACGGATTCTCAGTTTTTTCTACCCCATCTGAGAGCAGCATGATGTAGGGGCAAAGACCCTGATTTCAGCAATATATAGCTTACTTGGCTGCTTGCTGTAGTTTTGATAAAATCATTGTTTAATCTGCTGCAAATTTAGCAGTTCTTTCAATGCTGAGCTGTGTATAACCCAGCCCAGCAACTGATAAGCAGCTTTCTGCCTATGCACAGTGTAAACAGAAATCTGTCAGTCAGTGGTGGCGTGGGGGTTATATAGAGTTAATGAATATGGCAGTCTACCTGCCAGTAGGTTAACTAGTACTCTGTGGTAAATAAAACAGTGATTTTGTCAAAACTACAGCAAGCAGCTGAGTAAGTAACACATCGTTACTTAGGGTCTATCATATTAGGTGTCAAATACCTGGTGACAGATTACCTTTAAATTAAAGCTACCTTTGGTATCAGGGGATCATTAAAGATTGGGAGACAGGGACTCCCTTCGGCTGCTGTAGGGGAAATGTATTGTTGTATTCAAATGAATAGTTGTCCATGTAACAGACATGCGGGCTGATGAAATAGACTTGTCCTAACAGGATCACCTAGATGACAACCATATAATAGACATCTTATTAGATATCTCATTTCTTACCCAATATTCACCAAAGGTTCAATAATTTTGTACTTTTTTTTTAGTTAGGAAATCATATTGTAAGGACAAGAACAAAAAAAGACAGGTAAGAAAGAGACTAGCGTCCATGTGGAGGCCAGTCCATATAAGAGCTCAATACCCACAGCATTGCTATCATGATTATTTTTGCCTTTTTTCTATTTTTCACAGACTCCACCTAAGGAAAACAATGAACAACAGCCTATGAAACCTGCAGAAGTCAACGTCAACCTTCCTGAAGAAGATCAGGATGATCAAGATATTACAATGCAAGGACTACCGGTGGCCCAGGAGCAGGGGAAGGACTACCACATGTCACAGGAGGAAGTCTGAAAGGACTACAGACGTCAAAATTAGCGAAGGTTTAAAATCATACTTGTAAAATAGGCAAAGGTCTGGCAGTCATTGATATTACTAAGAGTAGAAGTAGAAGCTTCAACGTGTCAGTAAAGACTTCCCTAAAAGACGTACTCCCTGGTAGAAGCAAACACTGAAACGTATGTTGGGGAGCAGCTGCTGTGTTTGTCAGTATCTAAATTACATGGACTCATTTTTTAACATTTTTCTGTTCTGGACTTCTTGTAAGTATTTATTCATGAGTGACAGCCTTTACAGTTTATTGGCAACACTTGGCTAATATGGTGTTTTTATGCCATGTGTTCAATGAATTTACTACACATTGTTTAATGAATTATGGATCATTACTCTTCCTTTACTGTGAGTGTTATGACTTTTTTAACTGTGATTTTATTAAAAATGTGTAATATCAATAAAGGAGAACTATTTTTGCTATTTGGTTGTGGTTTGTATTTCTGTAGGTCTTTCTATATCAGTAATGATGATTAAACTGGGCTTAAAAGGAACCTGTCACCCCCCCCCCTCAGGCATTTGTAACTAAAAGAGCCACCTTGTGCAGCACTAATGCTGCATTCTGACAAGGTGGCTCTTTTAGTTCTTGGTGCTGTAACTACAGAAATAATCGATTTTGCAATTTGTCCAAAATACCTTGAAATAGTCCTGGGGCAGGTCTTTTCCCCCTAATGCAGACGCAGCACCGCCGTCACTCATGCCCTCTTGACGCCTGGCACCGCCTCCCCAGCGTTGTTTTTAACTGTCCCGGTGCCTGTGCTGTTATCTTATGCCTTGGGCGTGCGCAGTTAGCGCTGCCCATCTTCTGACATCATTTGATGTCTTGCTGACTGTGCCTGTGCGGCCTCGCTGCCCGAGATCCCGCCCCGCAGTGTGAATAAATCAGAAGACACTGCAGGGCGGGATCTCGGGCAGCACGGCCGCACAGGCACAGTCAGCAAGACATCAAATGATGTCAGAAGATGGGCAGTGCTAACTGTGCATGCCCCAGGCATAAGATAACAGCGCAGGCGCCGGGACAGTTGAAAACAACGCTGAGGAGGCGGCACCAGGCACCAAGAGGGCATGAGTGACGGCGGTGCTGCGTCTGCATTGGGGGGGGTGGGGGGAGAACTGCCCCCAGGACTTTTCAAGGTATTTTGGACAAATTGCAAAATCGTTTATTTCTACAGTTACAGCACCAAGAACTAAAAGAGCCACCTTGTCAGAATGCAGCATTAGTGCTGCACAAGGTGGCTCTTTTAGTTACAAACGCCTGGGGGGGGGGGGTGACAGGTTCCCTTTAAAAGCATTCTGCCAGCAGGATCAACCCTCCCACCCTCCCACATCATCTATATAAGCATGCAGGTCATAGAGATGTCAATAAAAAGACAGTTTAATATCTGACATGCAATGTGTTATTACTAGTGATGAGCGAATATACTCGTTGCTCGGGTTTTCCCGAGCATGCTCGGGTGGTCTCCGAGTATTTGTGAGTGCTCGGAGATTTAGTTTTCGTCTCCGCAGCTGCATGATTTCCTGCTGCTGGACAGTCTGAATACATGTGGGGGTTGCCTGGTCGCCTTTTAGGAGATGGAAATTTCATTTTCCAGCAGGGCAAGGCCCCAGTCCACACTGCCAAAAGTACCAATACCTCGTGTCATGATTCAGTTTGGGTTTTGAGTCCTATCTGGCCTTTTCCCAGGCTGATCATGTCAAGGGCTAACTTTGCTCTTCCCTCATTCTGGGTTCAGATTTGCTATTTAGCTCTGCTGCATTCTGCAGGCGGTATCAGTTATAGTTTCTGTCTACGGTATATGTAGCTGATTCTGTGTACGCTGTTTCGTCCTGCTGCTTTTGCTGACTGTACCCGTGTCTGTTTATTCCATTTTTCCCATCCCGACTCTGTGTTCCCCTTTCATGTTTGGATTCCCTGGTACCTGTAACTTGGCTTGGACTCTGACCTGCTGTTTTGTTTTTTGTCTTTGGCATATCTGCTCCTGACCCATTTGGCTTGTTTCAGACTCTGTGCTTGGTTATTCCTCTGGTACTGCGCTACAGACGTATATCGACCCGGCTTGTTTTACTATTCCACTGCCACCTGGTGGTGGCTTCGCTGCTGCACTGCAGGTCTGCGCCTGCTGTGTGAAGTCCTCCCTCCACTCTACTGCCATCTAGTGGAGCTGCATCGCATCGGGAGGGTGGTAATGTCAAAATGGGGGCAGGCATGCGGCGCTGTTGTTGCCTAAGGTCATCCTGTGACAATCTAATGACTTTTGCATCTGGGGACTCGTGCTTGAAGCCTACACTTAAAAGCATTGATTTTATCCCAGCAATGCTGTTGCTCTTCAAGAGTTTCATTTGCCCTTTGTTGTCTTCGACGTTGTGCCTTTGCTGCTTTCCTTTCATTGTCATTGGCGTACTTTTTATGAGGAGCCATGTTGGCATTGATATTTGGTTTTTAAAGGGGTTTTCAAAAGTTCATTTTAAAAATTGTTTGTGTCTGACCGTGTACCAAACATATCACAGCTCCTGGGCAGGGGAGGAAGCAAAAGTCAATACTGACATTACAGCAGGAGATCGCAGAGGATACATTTTGTGAGGTAAAATATTTTTTAAAAACAGTCAGTGAAATATTTTACCTCACAAAATGAATCCACTGTGATCCCCTGCTGTAATGTCAGTATTGTCTTTTGCTTCCTCCCCTGCTCAGGAGGTGTGGTATGCTCCTTACATGGTCAGACACACTCATCCCTGTGTCTGACCGTGTACAGAACATACCACAGCTCCTGGGCAGGGGAGGAAGCAAAAAAAAAAACCTGACATTACAGCAAGAGGTCACAGAGGATACATTTTGTGAGGTAAGATACTTATTAAAAACAGTCAGTGAAATATTTTACCTCACAAAATGAGTCCACTGTGATCCTCTGCTGTAATGTCAGTATTACCTTTTGCTTCCTCCCCTGCCCAGGAGATGTGGTATGCTCTGTACACGGTCAGACAGTCAATTTTTAAAATAAACTTTCGTTCGTGGGAAAACCCCTTTAATGTGATTGGCTTCCTCTGCCTGTAGACACTTCAGCCGAATGATTCAATGCACCTGCGAGTAATGAGCGCAGGCACAGTAAATCAGACCGCCGCCATCTTTGTGCAGACAGATAGCAGCGGTCACATTAAAACTGTGCATGCACTCCTTCTGTACAAAGATGGCGGCAGTCAGTGAATCATTCGGCTGATCCCGGCGGTGGCATGTTCGTGATGGTGTTCTACTGGTGGTACCACGCAAGAGGCTGTGTGAGAGTGTGAGTGAGTGTGAATGTGAGTGTGAATGTGAGTGTGTGTGAGTATGAATGTGAGTGTGTGAGTGGTGCTTACAATGTATAGAGTGTGTGTGTGTGGTGCGACGGTGTTCCCCGCTGGTGGTATCGTGCAATAGGTTGGTACCAGCAACAGTTTCCATATTGAGACATCCATCACTTGTGTGTCCCAATATAGCAGTCGGTGAACTTCCTCCGCTTGGAATTCTGGGATACGATGACATCTGGACAAAACAGGAAATGAAAACAATACATGGCAATTATATACTAGCTGAGGAGCCCGGCGTTGTCTCGGAATTGTAAATATCTGTGGTTAGTTATAGCACCTCACTTCTCTCATTTTCCCATCATGCCTCTCATTTTCCCCCTCACACCTCTCATTTTCCCCCTCACTCCTCTCATTCCCCCCTAACACTTGTTAATTCGACCTCACATCTGTCATTTTCCTATCACTCCACTATTTTCCCTCACTCCTCTCATTTTGCACTCACACCTTTTAATTTTCACCTCACACCTCTCATTTTCCCCTCAGTATATACATGTTTGTCATCTCCCTTATATATAGTATACACCTGTATGTAATCTCCTGTATATAGTATATAACTGCATGTCATCTCCTCCTGTATATAGTATGTACCTGTATGTCATCTCCCCAGCGTATAGTATATACCTGCTGTATGTCATCTCTTTCTGTATATTGTATATACCTATGTGTCATCTCCTGTTGTATATAGTATATACCTGCATGTCATCTCTTCGGTATATAGTATATACCTGTATATAATCTCCTCCTATATATAGTATATACCTGTATGTCATCTCTTCCTATCTATATATATAATTGCCTAAGGGTTTTTCCGTCTGTCTGTCTGTCTGTCTGTCTGTCTGTCCTGGAAATCCCGGCTCTCTGATTGGTCGAGGCCGCCAGGCCTCGACCAATCAGAGAGCGGCACAGCATCGACGTAGAAATCCAGCGTCTCTGATTGGTCGAGGCCGCCAGTCTGATTGACACTTCTATATTGATCAGTCCTCCTGACACTTCTATATTGATCAGTCCTCCTGACACTTCTATATTGATCAGTCCTCCTGACATTCTATATTGATCAGTCCTCCTGACACTTCTATATTGATCAGTCCTCCTGACATTCTATATTGATCAGTCCTCCTGACACTTCTATATTGATCAGTCCTCCTGACACTTTTATATTGATCAGTCCTCCTGACACTTCTATATTGATCAGTCCTCCTGACACTTCTATATTGATCAGTCCTCCTGACATTCTATATTGATCAGTCCTCCTGACACTTCTATATTGATCAGTCCTCCTGACATTCTATATTGATCAGTCCTCCTGACACTTCTATATTGATCAGTCCTCCTGACACTTTTATATTGATCAGTCCTCCTGATACCTCTATATTGATCAGTCCTCCTGACATTCTACATTGATCAGTTCTCCTGACACTTCTATATTGATCAGTCCTCCTGACACTTCTATATTGATCAGTCCTCCTGACACTTCTATATTGATCAGTCCTCCTGACATTCTATATTGATCAGTCCTCCTGATACCTCTATATTGATCAGTCCTCCTGACACTTCAATATTGATCAGTCCTCCTGACACTTCTATATTGATCAGTCCTCCTGACACTTCTATATTGATCAGTCCTCCTGACACTTCTATATTGATCAGTCCTCCTGACACTTCTATATTGATCAGTCCTCCTGACATTCTATATTGATCAGTCCTCCTGACACTTCTGTATTGATCAGTCCTCCTCCTGACACTTCTATATTGATCAGTCCTCCTCCTGACACTTCTATATTGATCAGTCCTCCTGACACTTCTATATTGATCAGTCCTCCTGACATTCTATATTGATCAGTCCTCCTGACACTTCTATATTGATCAGTCCTCCTGACATTCTATATTGATCAGTCCTCCTGACACTTTTATATTGATCAGTCCTCCTGACACTTCTATATTGATCAGTCCTCCTGACACTTCAATATAGAGGTATCAGGAGGACTGATCAATATTGATCAGTCCTCCTGACATTCTACATTGATCAGTTCTCCTGACACCTCTATATTGATCAGTCCTCCTGACATTCTATATTGATCAGTCCTCCTGACACCTCTATATTGATCAGTCCTCCTGACATTCTATATTGATCAGTCCTCCTGACACTTCTATATTGATCAGTCCTCCTGACACTTCTATATTGATCAGTCCTCCTGACACTTCTATATTGATCAGTCCTCCTGACACTTCTATATTGATCAGTCCTCCTGACACTTCTATATTGATCAGTCCTCCTGACACTTCTATATTGATCAGTCCTCCTGACACTTCTATATTGATCAGTCCTCCTGACACTTCTATATTGATCAGTCCTCCTGACATTCTATATTGATCAGTCCTCCTGACACTTCTATATTGATCAGTCCTCCTGACATTCTATATTGATCAGTCCTCCTGACACTTCTATATTGATCAGTCCTCCTGACACTTTTATATTGATCAGTCCTCCTGATACCTCTATATTGATCAGTCCTCCTGACATTCTACATTGATCAGTTCTCCTGACACTTCTATATTGATCAGTCCTCCTGACACTTCTATATTGATCAGTCCTCCTGACACTTCTATATTGATCAGTCCTCCTGACACTTCTATATTGATCAGTCCTCCTGACATTCTATATTGATCAGTCCTCCTGATACCTCTATATTGATCAGTCCTCCTGACACTTCAATATTGATCAGTCCTCCTGACACTTCTATATTGATCAGTCCTCCTGACACTTCTATATTGATCAGTCCTCCTGACACTTCTATATTGATCAGTCCTCCTGACACTTCTATATTGATCAGTCCTCCTGACATTCTATATTGATCAGTCCTCCTGACACTTCTGTATTGATCAGTCCTCCTCCTGACACTTCTATATTGATCAGTCCTCCTCCTGACACTTCTATATTGATCAGTCCTCCTGACACTTCTATATTGATCAGTCCTCCTGACATTCTATATTGATCAGTCCTCCTGACACTTCTATATTGATCAGTCCTCCTGACATTCTATATTGATCAGTCCTCCTGACACTTTTATATTGATCAGTCCTCCTGACACTTCTATATTGATCAGTCCTCCTGACACTTCTATATTGATCAGTCCTCCTGACACTTCAATATAGAGGTATCAGGAGGACTGATCAATATTGATCAGTCCTCCTGACATTCTACATTGATCAGTTCTCCTGACACCTCTATATTGATCAGTCCTCCTGACATTCTATATTGATCAGTCCTCCTGACACCTCTATATTGATCAGTCCTCCTGACATTCTATATTGATCAGTCCTCCTGACACTTCTATATTGATCAGTCCTCCTGACACTTCTATATTGATCAGTCCTCCTGACACTTCTATATTGATCAGTCCTCCTGACACTTCTATATTGATCAGTCCTCCTGACACTTCTGTATTGATCAGTCCTCCTGATACCTCTATATTGATCAGTCCTTCTGACACTTCTATATTGATCAGTCCTCCTGACACTTCTATATTGATCAGTCCTCCTGACACTTCTATATTGATCAGTCCTCCTGACACTTCTATATTGATCAGTCCTCCTGACACTTCTATATTGATCAGTCCTCCTGACACTTCTATATTGATCAGTCCTCCTGACACTTCTATATTGATCAGTCCTCCTGACACTTCTATATTGATCAGTCCTCCTGACACTTCTATATTGATCAGTCCTCCTGACACTTCTATATTGATCAGTCCTCCTGACACTTCTATATTGATCATTCCTCCTGACACTTCTATATTGATCAGTCCTCCTGACACTTCTATATTGATCAGTCCTCCTGACACTTCTGTATTGATCAGTCCTCCTGATACCTCTATATTGATCAGTCCTCCTGACACTTCTATATTGATCAGTCCTCCTGACACTTCTATATTGATCAGTCCTCCTGACACTTCTATATTGATCAGTCCTCCTGACACTTCTATATTGATCAGTCCTCCTGACACTTCTATATTGATCAGTCCTCCTGACACTTCTATATTGATCAGTCCTCCTGACACTTCTATATTGATCAGTCCTCCTGACACTTCTATATTGATCAGTCCTCCTGACACTTCTATATTGATCATTCCTCCTGACACTTCTATATTGATCAGTCCTCCTGACATTCTATATTGATCAGTCCTCCTGACACTTCTATATTGATCAGTCCTCCTGATCTATATATATAATTGCCTAAGGGTTTTTCCGTCTGTCTGTCTGTCTGTCTGTCTGTCTGTCCGGGAAATCCCGGCTCTGTGATTGGTCGAGGCCGCCAGTCTGATTGACACTTTTATATATTGATCAGTCCTCCTGACACTTCTATATTGATCAGTCCTCCTGACACTTCTATATTGATCAGTCCTCCTGACATTCTATATTGATCAGTCCTCCTGACACTTCTATATTGATCAGTCCTCCTGACATTCTATATTGATCAGTCCTCCTGACACTTCTGTATTGATCAGTCCTCCTCCTGACACTTCTATATTGATCAGTCCTCCTCCTGACACTTCTATATTGATCAGTCCTCCTGACACTTCTATATTGATCAGTCCTCCTGACATTCTTTATTGATCAGTCCTCCTGACACTTCTATATTGATCAGTCCTCCTGACATTCTATATTGATCAGTCCTCCTGACACTTTTATATTGATCAGTCCTCCTGACACTTCTATATTGATCAGTCCTCCTGACACTTCAATATAGAGGTATCAGGAGGACTGATCAATATTGATCAGTCCTCCTGACATTCTACATTGATCAGTTCTCCTGACACCTCTATATTGATCAGTCCTCCTGACATTCTATATTGATCAGTCCTCCTGACACCTCTATATTGATCAGTCCTCCTGACATTCTATATTGATCAGTCCTCCTGACACCTCTATATTGATCAGTCCTCCTGACATTCTATATTGATCAGTCCTCCTGACACTTCTATATTGATCAGTCCTCCTGACACTTCTATATTGATCAGTCCTCCTGACACTTCTATATTGATCAGTCCTCCTGACACTTCTATATTGATCAGTCCTCCTGACACTTCTGTATTGATCAGTCCTCCTGATACCTCTATATTGATCAGTCCTCCTGACACTTCTATATTGATCAGTCCTCCTGACACTTCTATATTGATCAGTCCTCCTGACACTTCTATATTGATCAGTCCTCCTGACACTTCTATATTGATCAGTCCTCCTGACACTTCTATATTGATCAGTCCTCCTGACACTTCTATATTGATCAGTCCTCCTGACACTTCTATATTGATCAGTCCTCCTGACACTTCTATATTGATCAGTCCTCCTGTCACTTCTATATTGATCATTCCTCCTGACACTTCTATATTGATCAGTCCTCCTGACACTTCTATATTGATCAGTCCTCCTGACACTTCTATATTGATCAGTCCTCCTGATACCTCTATATTGATCAGTCCTCCTGACACTTCTATATTGATCAGTCCTCCTGACACTTCTATATTGATCAGTCCTCCTGACACTTCTATATTGATCAGTCCTCCTGACACTTCTATATTGATCAGTCCTCCTGACACTTCTATATTGATCAGTCCTCCTGACACTTCTATATTGATCAGTCCTCCTGACACTTCTATATTGATCAGTCCTCCTGACACTTCTATATTGATCATTCCTCCTGACACTTCTATATTGATCAGTCCTCCTGACATTCTATATTGATCAGTCCTCCTGACACTTCTATATTGATCAGTCCTCCTGATCTATATATATAATTGCCTAAGGGTTTTTCCGTCTGTCTGTCTGTCTGTCTGTCTGTCTGTCCGGGAAATCCCGGCTCTGTGATTGGTCGAGGCCGCCAGTCTGATTGACACTTCTATATTGATCAGTCCTCCTGACACTTCTATATTGATCAGTCCTCCTGACACTTCTATATTGATCAGTCCTCCTGACATTCTATATTGATCAGTCCTCCTGACACTTCTATATTGATCAGTCCTCCTGACATTCTATATTGATCAGTCCTCCTGACACTTCTATATTGATCAGTCCTCCTGACACTTTTATATTGATCAGTCCTCCTGATACCTCTATATTGATCAGTCCTCCTGACATTCTACATTGATCAGTTCTCCTGACACTTCTATATTGATCAGTCCTCCTGACACTTCTATATTGATCAGTCCTCCTGACACTTCTATATTGATCAGTCCTCCTGACATTCTATATTGATCAGTCCTCCTGATACCTCTATATTGATCAGTCCTCCTGACACTTCAATATTGATCAGTCCTCCTGACACTTCTATATTGATCAGTCCTCCTGACACTTCTATATTGATCAGTCCTCCTGACACTTCTATATTGATCAGTCCTCCTGACACTTCTATATTGATCAGTCCTCCTGACATTCTATATTGATCAGTCCTCCTGACACTTCTGTATTGATCAGTCCTCCTCCTGACACTTCTATATTGATCAGTCCTCCTCCTGACACTTCTATATTGATCAGTCCTCCTGACACTTCTATATTGATCAGTCCTCCTGACATTCTATATTGATCAGTCCTCCTGACACTTCTATATTGATCAGTCCTCCTGACATTCTATATTGATCAGTCCTCCTGACACTTTTATATTGATCAGTCCTCCTGACACTTCTATATTGATCAGTCCTCCTGACACTTCAATATAGAGGTATCAGGAGGACTGATCAATATTGATCAGTCCTCCTGACATTCTACATTGATCAGTTCTCCTGACACCTCTATATTGATCAGTCCTCCTGACATTCTATATTGATCAGTCCTCCTGACACCTCTATATTGATCAGTCCTCCTGACATTCTATATTGATCAGTCCTCCTGACACTTCTATATTGATCAGTCCTCCTGACACTTCTATATTGATCAGTCCTCCTGACACTTCTATATTGATCAGTCCTCCTGACACTTCTATATTGATCAGTCTTCCTGACACTTCTATATTGATCAGTCCTCCTGACACTTCTATATTGATCAGTCCTCCTGACACTTCTATATTGATCAGTCCTCCTGACACTTCTATATTGATCAGTCCTCCTGACATTCTATATTGATCAGTCCTCCTGACACTTCTATATTGATCAGTCCTCCTGACATTCTATATTGATCAGTCCTCCTGACACTTCTATATTGATCAGTCCTCCTGACACTTTTATATTGATCAGTCCTCCTGATACCTCTATATTGATCAGTCCTCCTGACATTCTACATTGATCAGTTCTCCTGACACTTCTATATTGATCAGTCCTCCTGACACTTCTATATTGATCAGTCCTCCTGACACTTCTATATTGATCAGTCCTCCTGACACTTCTATATTGATCAGTCCTCCTGACATTCTATATTGATCAGTCCTCCTGATACCTCTATATTGATCAGTCCTCCTGACACTTCAATATTGATCAGTCCTCCTGACACTTCTATATTGATCAGTCCTCCTGACACTTCTATATTGATCAGTCCTCCTGACACTTCTATATTGATCAGTCCTCCTGACACTTCTATATTGATCAGTCCTCCTGACATTCTATATTGATCAGTCCTCCTGACACTTCTGTATTGATCAGTCCTCCTCCTGACACTTCTATATTGATCAGTCCTCCTCCTGACACTTCTATATTGATCAGTCCTCCTGACACTTCTATATTGATCAGTCCTCCTGACATTCTATATTGATCAGTCCTCCTGACACTTCTATATTGATCAGTCCTCCTGACATTCTATATTGATCAGTCCTCCTGACACTTTTATATTGATCAGTCCTCTTGACACTTCTATATTGATCAGTCCTCCTGACACTTCTATATTGATCAGTCCTCCTGACACTTCAATATAGAGGTATCAGGAGGACTGATCAATATTGATCAGTCCTCCTGACATTCTACATTGATCAGTTCTCCTGACACCTCTATATTGATCAGTCCTCCTGACATTCTATATTGATCAGTCCTCCTGACACCTCTATATTGATCAGTCCTCCTGACATTCTATATTGAACAGTCCTCCTGACACTTCTATATTGATCAGTCCTCCTGACACTTCTATATTGATCAGTCCTCCTGACACTTCTATATTGATCAGTCCTCCTGACACTTCTATATTGATCAGTCCTCCTGACACTTCTGTATTGATCAGTCCTCCTGATACCTCTATATTGATCAGTCCTCCTGACACTTCTATATTGATCAGTCCTCCTGACACTTCTATATTGATCAGTCCTCCTGACACTTCTATATTGATCAGTCCTCCTGACACTTCTATATTGATCAGTCCTCCTGACACTTCTATATTGATCAGTCCTCCTGACACTTCTATATTGATCAGTCCTCCTGACACTTCTATATTGATCAGTCCTCCTGACACTTCTATATTGATCAGTCCTCCTGACACTTCTATATTGATCATTCCTCCTGACACTTCTATATTGATCAGTCCTCCTGACACTTCTATATTGATCAGTCCTCCTGACACTTCTGTATTGATCAGTCCTCCTGATACCTCTATATTGATCAGTCCTCCTGACACTTCTATATTGATCAGTCCTCCTGACACTTCTATATTGATCAGTCCTCCTGACACTTCTATATTGATCAGTCCTCCTGACACTTCTATATTGATCAGTCCTCCTGACACTTCTATATTGATCAGTCCTCCTGACACTTCTATATTGATCAGTCCTCCTGACACTTCTATATTGATCAGTCCTCCTGACACTTCTATATTGATCAGTCCTCCTGACACTTCTATATTGATCATTCCTCCTGACACTTCTATATTGATCAGTCCTCCTGACATTCTATATTGATCAGTCCTCCTGACACTTCTATATTGATCAGTCCTCCTGACACTTCTGTATTGATCAGTCCTCCTGACACTTCTGTATTGATCAGTCCTCCTGACACTTCTATATTGATCATTCCTCCTGACACCTCTATATTGATCAGTCCTCCTGACACTTCTATATTGATCATTCCTCCTGACACTTCTATATTGATCAGTCCTCCTGACATTCTATATTGATCAGTCCTCCTGACACTTCTATATTGATCAGTCCTCCTGATCTATATATATAATTGCCTAAGGGTTTTTCCGTCTGTCTGTCTGTCTGTCTGTCTGTCCGGGAAATCCCGGCTCTGTGATTGGTCGAGGCCGCCAGTCTGATTGACACTTCTATATTGATCAGTCCTCCTGACACTTCTATATTGATCAGTCCTCCTGACACTTCTGTATTGATCAGTCCTCCTGATACCTCTATATTGATCAGTCCTCCTGACACTTCTATATTGATCAGTCCTCCTGACACTTCAATATTGATCAGTCCTCCTGACACTTCTGTATTGATCAGTCCTCCTGACACTTCTGTATTGATCAGTCCTCCTGACACTTCTATATTGATCATTCCTCCTGACACCTCTATATTGATCAGTCCTCCTGACTCTTCTATATTGATCAGTCCTCCTGACACCTCTATATTGATCAGTCCAACTGACACCTCTATATTGATCAGTCCTCCTGACTCTTCTATATTGATCAGTCCTCCTGACACCTCTATATTGATCAGTCCTCCTGACACTTCTATATTGATCAGTCCTCCTGACACTTCTATATTGATCAGTCCTCCTGACATTCTATATTGATCAGTCCTCCTGACACTTCTATATTGATCAGTCCTCCTGACACTTCTATATTGATCAGTCCTCCTGACACCTCTATATTGATAAATCCTCCTGACACTTCTATATTGATCAGTGAGACCGGCACAGCATCGACGTAGAAATCCCGCGTCTCTGATTGGTCGAGGCCGCCAGTCTGATTGACACTTCTATATTGATCAGTCCTCCTGACACTTCTGTATTGATCAGTCCTCCTGACACTTCTGTATTGATCAGTCCTCCTGACACTTCTATATTGATCAGTCCTCCTGACACTTCAATATTGATCAGTCCTCCTGATACCTGTATATTGATCAGTCCTCCTGACACTTTTATATTGATCAGTCCTCCTGACACTTCTATATTGATCAGTCCTCCTGACACTTCTATATTGATCAGTCCTCCTGACACTTCTATATTGATCAGTCCTCCTGACACTTCTATATTGATCAGTCCTCCTGACACTTCTATATTGATCAGTCCTCCTGACACTTCTATATTGATCAGTCCTCCTGACACTTCTATATTGATCATTCCTCCTGACACCTCTAAATTGATCAGTCCTCCTGACTCTTCTATATTGATCAGTCCTCCTGACACTTCTATATTGATCATTCCTCCTGACACCTCTATATTGATAAATCCTCCTGACACTTCTATATTGATCAGTCCTCCTGACACTTCTATATTGATCAGTCCTCCTCACACCTCTATATTGATAAATCCTCCTGACACTTCTATATTGATCAGTCCTCCTGACACTTCTATATTGATCAGCCCTCCTGACACTTCTATATTGATCAGTCCTCCTGACATTCTATATTGATCAGTCCTTCTGACACTTCTATATTGATCAGTCCTCTTGACACCTCTATATTGATCAGTCCTCCTGACACTTCTATATTGATCAGTCCTCCTGATACCTCTATATTGATCAGTACTCCTGACACTTCTATATTGATCAGTCCTCCTGACACTTCTATATTGATCAGTCCTCCTGACACTTCTATATTGATCAGTACTCCTGACACTTCTATATTGATCAGTCCTCCTGACACTTCTATATTGATCTGTCCTCCTGACACTTCTATATTGATCTGTCCTCCTGACACTTCTATATTGATCAGTCCTCCTGACACTTCTATATTGATCAGTCCTCCTGACATTCTATATTGATCAGTCCTCCTGACATTCTATATTGATCAGTCCTCCTGACACTTCTATATTGATCAGTCCTCCTGACACTTCTATATTGATCAGTCCTCCTGACACTTCTATATTGATCAGTCCTCCTGACACTTCTATATTGATCAGTCCTCCTGACACTTCTATATTGATCAGTCCTCCTGACACTTCTATATTGATCAGTCCTCCTGACACTTCTATATTGATCAGTCCTCCTGACACTTCTATATTGATCAGTCCTCCTGACACTTCTATATTGATCAGTCCTCCTGACACTTCTATATTGATCAGTCCTCCTGACACTTCTATATTGATCAGTCCTCCTGACACTTCTATATTGATCAGTCCTCCTGACACTTCTATATTGATCAGTCCTCCTGACACTTCTATATTGATCAGTCCTCCTGACACTTCTATATTGATCAGTCCTCCTGACACTTCTATATTGATCTGTCCTCCTGACACTTCAATATTGATCAGTCCTCCTGACATTCTATATTGATCAGTCCTCCTGATACCTCTATATTGATCAGTCCTCCTGATACCTCTATATTGATCAGTCCTCCTGATACCTCTATATTGATCAGTCCTCCTGACACTTCTATATTGATCAGTCCTCCTGACACTTCTATATTGATCAGTCCTCCTGACACTTCTATATTGATCAGTCCTCCTGACACTTCTATATTGATCAGTCCTCCTGACACTTCTATATTGATCAGTCCTCCTGACACTTCTATATTGATCAGTCCTCCTGACACTTCTATATTGATCAGTCCTCCTGACACTTCTATATTGATCAGTCCTCCTGACACTTCTATATTGATCAGTCCTCCTGACACTTCTATATTGATCAGTCCTCCTGACATTCTATATTGATCAGTCCTCCTGACACTTCTATATTGATCAGTCCTCCTGACAGTTGACGATGTCATAAAGGACGTAGATATCCCGCGTCACTGATTCAGCGACGGGCACAGTATCGACGTAGATGTCATAATGGTTGCCATGGCGACGATGATGTCATAAAGGTTGCCTCGACCAATCAGCGACGGGCACAGTCTGCCGCGAATTCTGGAATCATCATTGTCCATATACTAAGGGGACATGCATATTCTAGAATACCCGATGCGTTAGAATCGGGCCACAATCTCCGTCTGTCTGTCTGTCTGTCTGTCTGTCTGTCCTGGAAATCCCGGCTCTCTGATTGGTCGAGGCCGCCAGGCCTCGACCAATCAGAGACCGGCACAGCATCGACGTAGAAATCCCGCGTCTCTGATTGGTCGAGGCCGCCAGGCCTCGACCAATCAGCAACGGGCACAGCGACGATGATGTCATAAAGGACGTAGAAATCCCGCGTCTGATTGGTCGAGGCCGCCAGGCCTCGACCAATCAGCATCGGGCACAGCGACGATGATGTCATAATGGTTGCCATGGCGACGAAGATGTCATAATGGTTGCCTCGACCAATCAGCGACGGGCACAGTCTGACGCAAATTCTGGAATCATCATTGTCCATATACTACGGGGACATGCATATTCTAGAATACCCGATGCATTAGAATCGGGCCACAATCTAGTATATAGTATATACCTGTATGTCATCTCCCCTGTATATGGTATATACCTGCTGTATGTCATCTCCTCCTGTATATACCTGTGTGTCATCTCCTCTTTTATATAGTATATACCTTGTAACAGGGTCTACTGTGCTGTAGTTCCTCTTTTAGCACCCCCCCATGTTTCAGGAGGTCCACTCTGCTTTTGCTGGATTCTGAATGAAGGACGCTGGCTGGAATTCCTTGATTACGTGAGAGCATATAAAAGCTGACTGCTACTCCACGTATTTCCAGTCTAAAAGAACACACTTTATTCACAGCACACAGAATATATAATACAGATACACAGGGCAGGCCAATAGAAAAAGCAGGCCAGACATACATTACAATAGCCACAGGGGGCTGGAGCCTGCTGATATTCACTGTGGGAATTACAAAGGTGGGGGAGGTAAAAAGGAGAAAACCTTGTCCCCTCAGACCAGGGGCGCAGCCTGTGGACTGATGCATTTCACATGGAACCTATTATACATAATATATACTGCATAACATATTCTTGGTGCTGGGGGTTCTGTAACACGGCTCCCCTTTTCAGCGACGCGATCGGCATACACAGCCTGATCCTTAACGGATCGGTTTGGGGATGACCGAAGTTTATGGGGTTGGTACAAGTTCCTTTTGTCGACTTAGTCCATCGGCACTACCGTTTTGTTTGCCGGGTCTGTAGTGGATGGTGAAGTCCAGAGGTTGTAGCACTAAACTCCACCGCAGTAATCTGGCGTTGTCTCCGGAGACCCGATTAAGCCAGACTAGTGGATTATGGTCCGTTAGGAGGGAAAACTGTCGTCCATACAAATATGGTTGTAACTTTTTGAGTGCCCATACTATTGCCAGGCACTCCTTCTCGATGGCCGCATAGCTCACTTCACGGGGCAGTAGTTTCCGACTCAGGTAAGCTACCGGGTGTTCTTGGCCGTCCGGCCCGACTTGGCTTAGTACTGCCCCCAATCCAAACATAGAAGCGTCTGTGTGAACAAGGAAACGTTTAGTTGGATCGGGTGCGGCCAATACAGGGGTATTGGTGAGGGCGTCCTTTAGCTGGTGGAAGGCTTCCTCACACTCTGGGGTCCAGGTTACCTGGCGGGGATGGTTCTTACGGGTCAGATCAGTGAGGGGCTTGGCCATGCTGCTGTAATTGGGAACGAATTTCCTGTAATACCCCGCTGTCCCTAGAAACGCCATGACCTGGGTTTTAGTGCGTGGGGTGGGCCATTTGGCTATGGCCTCAATCTTGGCTGGTTCTGGTCTCTGTTTCCCACTTCCCACCCAATGCCCTAAATACTGAACCTCTGCTTTGCCCATGTGACACTTGCTTGGGTTCAGGGTGATTCCGGCCTTGTGGATCCTGTCTAATACTGTCTCTAGGTGATTTAGATGCTCTTCCCATGTCGCGCTGTAGATGGCGATGTCATCCAGGTAGGCACACGCATAGTCCTGGAGACCATCCAGAAGCCGGTCAGCCAGCCTCTGGAAGGTCGCCGGGGCAGTCTTCATCCCGAATGGCATAACTTGAAACTGGAATAAGCCAAACGGGGTGACAAATGCCGACTTGGGAATAGCATCAGGACTAAGGGGAATCTGCCAGTAGCCTTTGCATAGATCGATGGTGGTCAAATACTTTGCCCCTGCCAGCCGGTCTAACAAGTCATCCACATGTGGCATGGGATACGCATCCGTCACTGTTTTCTCATTGAGCTTACGATAGTCTACACAAAACTGTGTAGTCCCATCCTTCTTGGGCACTAACACTACGGGGGATGCCCAGGGACTATCTGACTCTTCAATGACCCCTAAACGCAACATCTCTTGTATCTCTTGTCGCATCCCTTCTCGTACAGACTCAGGGATGCGGAAGGAGGGTTGTCGCAGGGGGGTCTGATCCTGGGTCTCAACCTTGTGTTGTGCCAGGTGAGTGTACCCGGGTTTCCCCGAAAACATCCTCTATCGCTGCCTCAACAACTCCTCCGCCTGCTGTCTCTCCCGGGGACCTAAGTCTTCACCCCAGTGTACCTGGTCCCATGTTTTAGACTGAGTCCTCTCCCCTAAGACATCAGGCAAGGGAAGTCCGGCTAAATCCTCTGCTTCAGGTGCACAGATGGCCACTACCTCTTCAGGGCGCTCCCGATAGGGCTTCAGCATATTCACGTGGAACATGCGGATAACCCTGGGGTCGTCACAATCGGCGACATTATAGGTGGTGTCGGCTATTTTCCCCACTACCTGGTAGGGCCCCTGCCATGCAGCTTGGAACTTGTTCTGCCTAGTGGGCTCTAACACCAGGACCTTCTGCCCTATTTCCAAGGTGCGCTCTCTGGCCCTCCGATCATACCATACGCGCTGGCGCCGCTGGGCCACCTGCATGTTCCCACGTACAGCCTGGGTCAGCTCCTGTAGGCGGTCCCGGAATTCCAGCACATAGGGTACAATAGGTACCCCTTCTATGATGCCCTCCCCTTCCCAGTGTTCTAGCACTAAGTCTAGGGGTCCCCTTACCTGTCTCCCGTATACCAGTTCGAATGGGGAGAGCCCCGTGGATTCTTGGGGCACCTCTCGATAGGCAAACAGGAGGTGAGGCAAGAATTTCTCCCAGTCCCTGTAGGTCCTGGTAAAAGTCCCAATGAGTTGTTTTAACGTCCCGTTAAAGCGTTCACACAACCCATTGGTTTGCGGGTGGTACGGGGCGCTTCTGATGGACTTTACGCCTCACAGCTTCCACAGTTGGTTGGTCACCTCTGCTGTAAACTGGGTACCCTGGTCTGAGATAATCTCCTGGGGAAATCCAACCCGTGAGAAAACCTGGAGCAGGGCAGCCGCCACTGTCTCTGCCAGTATGTTAGGTAACGCAACCGCCTCTGGATACCGTGTGGCATAATCTACCACTGTCAATATATACCTTTTCCCTGATGGACTGGGTTTGGCTAACGGCCCTATCAGATCGACCGCTACTCAGCTAAATGGTTCCTCCACAATGGGGAGGGGGCGTAATTTGGCCTTGCATTGATCTCCCCTCTTGCCAATGCGCTGGCTACTATCACAGGTCTGGCAGTATTGACGAACATGATAGGTTACCCCCGGCCAAATGAAGTTTTGTGTCAGATGACGCCTGGTGCGACTGACGTCGAAGTGCCCGGCCAAGGGTTTGTCATGAGAGATTTGCAGTAACTCCTGCCTATACTTCTTGGGAACTACCAGCTGTCGTTTTATAGTGGGGCTCGTCCCTGTGTGGTGCTGCTCTGTGATCCGGTAGGAGTTCCTGCTTCCATATAAACTGTTCCCCTTCCAGTACCCCTCTCCCCTCCTGTGCCTTCCCACGATATCCCTCCAATGAAGGATCCTCAAGTAACTCCCTCTTAAATTCATCTGGGGTGGCCCAAGAAATGTGTCTGGCTATGGGAATACGTGTAGGGCTGAGATGTCTTACCTAGGCCTCCTCTGAGTGTGATTCCGCCTCCGCAGCTCGAGCTTGTCTCCGGGTGGTCACAGGATATATCTCAGCCAGAGGGGCAACCGAGAAGGCAGACAACATGGGCCCCAAGTCATTTCCCAGCAAAACGTCTGCAGGCAAATCCTCCATCAAGCCGACCTCAACAAGGCCTTCCCCAACTCCCCAGTTCAGGTGAATCCTGGCAGTGGGTAGTCGATGTATGGCTCCCCCTGCTACACGGACTGCCACTGTCCGGTCCGTCTTCTCTGGGTCCCGGACGAAATGAGGCTTGACAAGGGTAAAAGTTGCTCCGGAATCTCTTAGTCCCTGCATGCGTTTCCCATTAACCCACACGACCTGTCGATGCTGTTGTTGATTATCTGTCCGGGCTGCCTGCACGGGGTCTACTTCATGCAGCACTTCCTCCATGTCTTCCACCCCTTGGCTAGTTGTAGCCCCCAATGCCGGGTCAGCTTCGCCTTGGTAGCAGTGTACAGCGGCCCGGCGGAAGGTAGCTGTTCCCGCTTTTGGCCACTGGGTATGCTGAGTCCGGTTGGGACATTGTCTTTGCAGGTGGCCCAGCTGATGGCAGGTGTGGCATCGCGCCCCAGGGGACCTGTGGTAGGCCGGGTTTCTAGCTGGTCCCCCTACAATCTTCGGTGGTTTGGGGCTCTCCAGGTCCATGGGCGGACCCCTAGTGACCATCTTTGATCCGGACAACTGAGGCCTCCTGGCGTCATGATGTTCATCGGCCAGACGAGCGGCTTCCTCAAGAGTCATTGGCCGCCTGTCCCGAAGCCATTCCTGTGTCTCGGGGTTTAGTCCATTAAAGAATCGTTCTAACAAGAAGAGCTGGAGGATGTCCTCTGTTATGAACAGGTAATTCAGAACCACAATGGACATTGAAGTTCAGAGCACACAAAGTGACCTGACAATTACCAAAAACAAAGGACGAGCTCTGAGACGTGGGAACTCAGCTGACCGCAATCCCTAATCCTAACACACCACACTAGAGGTAGCCGTGGATTGCGCCTAACGCTCCCTATGCAACTCGGCACAGCCTGAGAAACTAACTAGCCCTGAAGATAGAAAAATAAGCCTACCTTGCCTCAGAGAAATTCCCCAAAGGAAAAGGAAGCCCCCCACATATAATGACTGTGAGTAAGATGAAAATACAAACACAGAGATTAAATAGATTTAGCAAAGTGAGGCCCGACTTACTGAATAGACCGAGGATAGGAAAGATAGCTTTGCGGTCAACACAAAAGCCTACAAACAACCACGCAGAGGGGCAAAAAGACCCTCCGCACCGACTAACGGTACGGAGGTGCTCCCTCTGCGTCTCAGAGCTTCCAGCAAGCAAGAAAACCAATAAAGCAAGCTGGACAGAAAAAATAGCAAGCAAAAATAACACAAGCAAAACTTAGCTTATGCAGGATAGACAGGCCACAGGAACGATCCAGGTGGAAGCAAGACCAATACTAGAACATTGACTGGAGGCCAGGATCAAAGCACCAGGTGGAGTTAAATAGAGCAGCACCTAACGACTTAACCTCAACACCTGAGGAAGGAAACTCAGAAGCCGCAGTACCACTCTCATCCACCAAAGGAAGCTCATAGACAGAACCAGCCGAAGTACCACTCTCGACCACAGGAGGGAGCTTGGCCACAGAATTCACAACAGTCCTCCTTAGTGGTTGCTTGGTTCCCTTGTACCCACTGTAGCAGTGACCGCCATAATTTACAGGCCCATTCAGCGTGGGTATCGGTTACTCGTTTTATAAGTCCGCGGAACTTTTGGCGGTATGCCTCTGGTGTCAGCGCATACCGGGCCAAGATCACTTCTTTGATCCGCTCATAGTCCATACAGTCCTCATCAGGTACCGTGCGATAGGCGTCCGCTGCCTGGCCTGTCAGCTTGCTGGCCAGAATCTGAACCCGTTCCTCCGGCTTCACTTGATGAAGGGCACACTGCCGCTCAAAGTCCTACAGAAAGCCATCAATGTCTTCCTCTGCCTCCCCCAACTGTCGGGAGGCATTATACTGGATCCTTTTTTGGCTTACTGTTGAAGTTACCTGGGCGGAGGCCAGAGCTCCCCTTGCTCGCTGACTCTCCTCTCTCCGCTCTGCCATCTCCATCTTGGCCAGCTCCACTTTGGGCCGCTCTGCCATCTCCATCTTGGTTAGCTCTATCCTGGTCCGCTCGGCCATCTCTTCCTTCAGATCAGTACGCACATCAGCCATCACCTCTCGTATGATCTCTACTGCAGGGTTTGGGCCATAGAACGCCAGTCTGTTCTTTACCTCCCTCTGGAATTCAGTCTCCTCCACGTTCACATTGGGGGGCGCTACACTGTCGTGTTCCATGATGGCTGCTATCAAATCCACTTTTATTTTGTTGCTGGCAATTAACCCTCGGGCTTCCACCAGATCTTTTAATGTAGTCCTCTTTAACTTCTGGTAGTTGTCTTCCATTCATTCCTTTCCTCCTGTAGAAGGGGTATCACATCCCGCTGTCTGCCACCAGTGTAACGGGGTCTACTGTGCTGTAGTGTGTCTTTCAGCACCCCCCGTGTTTCAGGAGGTCCACTCTGCTTTTGCTGGATTCTGAATGAAGGACGCTGGCTGGAATTCCTTGATTATGTGAGAGCATATAATAGCTGACTGCTACTCCACGTATTTCCAGTCTAAAAGAACACACTTTATTCACAGCACACAGAATATATAACACAGATACACAGGGCAGGCCAATAGAAAAAGCAGGCCAGACATACATTACAATAGCCGCAGGGGGCCGGAGCCTGCTGATATTTACTGTGGGAATTAGAAAGGTGGGGGAGGTCAGAAGGAGAATATCTTGTCCCCTCTGACCAGGGGCGCAGCCTGTGGACTGATGCATTTCACATGGAACCTATTATACATAATATATACTGCATAACATATTCTTGGTGCTGGGGGTTCTGTAACATACCTGTATGTCATTTCCTCCTGTATATAGTATATACCTGTATGTCATCTCCTCCTATATATAGTATATACCTGTGTGTCATCTGCTCCTGTATATAGTATATACCTTGTGTCATCTCCCCTGTATATAGTATTTACCTGTATGTCATCTCCACCTGTATATAGTATATAACTGTGTGTCATCTGCTCCTGTATATAGTATATACCTGTGTGTCATCTGCTCCTGTATATAGTATATACCTGTGCCATCTCCCCTGTATATAGTATGTACCTGTATGTCATCTGCTCCTGTATATAGTATATACCTGTGTGTCATCACCCCTGTATATAGTATGTACCTGTGTGTCATCTCCTCCTGTATTAAGCCTTGTTCACATGTTATTTGGTCAGTATTTTTACCTCAGTATTTGTAAGTTAAATTGGCAGCCTGATAAATCCGCAGCCAACAGGAAGCCCTCCCCCTGGCAGTATATATTAGCTCACACATACACATAATAGACAGGTCATGTGACTGACAGCTGCTGTATTTCCTATATATATGGCACATTTGTTGCTCTTGTAGTTTGTCTGCTTATTAATCAGATTTTTATTTTTGTAGGCTAATACCGGACTTGTGTGTGTTTTAGGGCGAGTTTCATGTGTCAAGTTGTGTGTGTTGAGTTGCGTGTGGCGACATGCATGTAGCGACTTTTGTGAGATGAGTTGTGTGTGGCGACATGCGTGTAGCAACTTTTTGTGTGTCGAGTTGCATGTGACAGGTTAGTGAGGCAAGTTGTGTGCAGAAAGTTTTGCGCGTGGAGAGTTTTATGTGTGGTGTGTTTTAGGCATGTGCAAGTTTTGTGTGAGGCAACTTTTGCATGTGTTGCAACTTTTGTGCATGTGGCAATTTTTCCGCATGTGCAAGTTTTGCGTGTGGCGAGTTTTCCATGAGATGAGTTTTGCACGTGTGGTGAGTTTTGCGTGAGCCTAGTTTTGCATGTGGCGAGTTTTGCATGTGGCGAATTTTGCACGTGGCGAGTTTTGAGTGACGACTTTTGTGTTTCGACTTTTATGTGGCGAGGTTGGTGTATATGTGGTGAAATGTGTGCTGAGGGTGGTATATGTGTTCAAGCACGTGGTGGTATGTGGCGCATTTTGTGTGTGTGTTCATATCCCCGTGTGTGGTGAGTATCCCATGTCTGGGCCCCACCTTAGCAACTGTACGGTATATACTCTTTGGCGCCATCGCTCTCACTCTTTAAGTCCCCCTTGGTCACATCTGGCAGCTGTCAATTTGCCTCCAACACTTTTCCTTTCACTTTTTCCCCATTATGTAGATAGGGGCAAAATTGTTGAATTGGAACGCGTGGGGTTAAAATTTCGCCTCACAACATAGCCTATGACGCTCTCGGGGTCCAGACGTGTGACTGCTAAATTTTTTGGCTGTAGCTGCGACGGTGCACATGCCAATCCCGGGCACACACACACACACACACACACACATTTAGCTTTATATAAATTATATTATGTATATATATATTTATATATATAATCCGATTTATAGAAGAAAACTAGTAAATACTGCAATTTTTTCACTCAAACAATTTTTTCACATACACATTTTTCACATGCACATATTTCTTTCACACGCATACATATTTTTTCACCTGGACATTGAATAACATTGGTCCGAGTGCTGTCTGTCTTTGTTTCATTTACAGCACTAAAATTATTATGAAAATATGGTCAAGTGAAAGAGCTGAGAGGGTCGCTTTGATCACATCACATCTAAACATGAAGTATCTGCTGGGTAATATGCATGATCAGGAGATATCGCACACTTGCCCTATTATTACATGACGCTTAGTTGGTGTCTGGACAAATATTTAAGTTATGAAAAAAAATCAGCAGGTACATATAGACATAGTTGCATAGCAAATATCAAAATTTGGATCCCTTATTGTCATGATTTGTGGCACCATGCTCCTACTGTTGAATAATTTTTGGTTCTTGTGCCTTCTTCCTGTCAAGAATCCTCCACTCAGAGTGTCTGGGACTCTATGATGGACAGCTCTGTCATCCTATCCTGTGCTGGGGCGTGCTGATATGTCAGTGCTTTGATTGACAGCTCGGTTGACCTATCTGACTGGGAGATGCAGAGATTTCCAAAGGTGATCCCTATTCTTGGTAATTGCCCTACTATTAAGGTGAGCTGTCTGGCCCAGATCACTGCCAGTCAAAAGCTTGTGCTCTCTGGTGTGGTCACCTGTACCATGTGCTGTAAGTTCTGATCTGCTGTTGATCTTTGGACCCTGTTCTGACTACCCGTTTGTTATTGCCCCTTTGCAACTGATATTCTGCTGCTGACCTTTGGAACGTATTTAGACTGCCCATTTGTTATTGCCCCATTGCATTTGATATACTGCTGCTGACCTTTGGAATGTGTTCTGACTACCCATTTGTTATTGCCCCTTTGCATCTGATATTCCGCTGCTGATCTTTAACTGTGTTTAGACTACACATTTGTTATTGCCCCTTTGGTTATCCATGTGACCTGACTTACAACTTTGTATTTTCCCTTGGTTTACTACGTGCTGTTTTGGTATTGACCCCAGAAAGTCTGACTTCGCTGATTCACGGCCTGGCCGTGGGTTGTGACTAGTGTAAAAGTTCCCTTGACATGACCCTCATTACCCTGTTTCTTTTGCTCAGGGTTGATAACATTATCTCAGCTTCAGCAGTGGAGAGGTGGAGAATCAGAGACGACCAGTTGTATGATAAGAAGGTTAAAGGGAATCTGTCAGTATTTTTTTTTGCTATGAAATCTGAGCAGCAAATTGTAGGGTCAGGGACCTTGATTCCAGTGATGTGTAATTTGCTGGTCTGCATGATGTAGCTTTTATACAATCACTTTTATCAGCTGCAGAATGATGAGTTCTGTATAACACCACCAACACCATTGATTAACACCTCTCTGTGTACACTTTGCCTTGACAGAAAGCCGCTAATCAATGATGGGGGTGGGGTTACACAGCGCAAGAGGACTACATGGCCGGAGACTCTAGTCCTCAAACTATAAGTGAAATATTTACTTCTGTCCCATGTTTTTGAGACACTTCTGATTTTGGCACAAAATATAGTAACATAGTTAATAAGACAGAACAAAGACATTTGTCCATCCAGTTCAGTCTATATTCCGTCAGAATAAATCCCCAGATCTACGTCCTTCTAAAGACCCTAATAACTGTAAGATACAATATTGTTACGCTCCAGAAAGACATCCAGGCCTCTCTTGAACCCCTCGACTGAGTTCACCATCACCACCTCCTCAGGCAAGGAATTCCAGATTCTCACCGCCCTAACAGTAAAGAATCCTCTTCTATGTTGGTGGAAAAACCTACTCTCCTCCAGATGCAGAGAATGCCTCCTTGTGACCTCCACATTCCTTGGTATAAACAGATCCTCGGAGAGATATTTGTGTTGTCTCCTTATATACTTATACATGGTTATTAAATCGCCCCTCAGTCATCTTTTTTCTAGCCTAAATAATCCTAATTTTGCTAATCTCTCTGGGTACTTAAACATACTGCCCAACTAGACCGGTAAATTAACCGAATGCTGAGTCAAAAAAGTGTCTTATACATTATTTTCTATAAAAAGTTACAACTTTATTGACAGACATATTACACATAAAAAAATGATTAAAACAATACCTCTCAACCATAATAAACAGAATAGCTGACAGGTAGACGTGCAAGCTAGAGATTTATGGACATGTGTATACGGAGCGGCAGGTGCATTTGGTATATACTGCACGGTAACTTAGCCCTGTCTATGTAGAAAGGATCTGCGCTTTGCATCTCTTAGATTTATATCTTGCTTTAATAGTAGACTTATTTAGTAGTCATCTATTGTTATTTATATACCGGAGTCGGGTATTGATCGCAATTATTGCACAGCAAACTAGTTCATTCATTATATATAGAAGCACTATGGCTATGACATTAGGATTACTAAATATTTGTTTTATTTATAGTAGGTGACATGTTTGCGCAACATAAAAAAATCCAATTTTGGTTTTTTTATATAGACCTTATTCTATTTAAAGTCGGTAAGTTCTAGTTACGGGTTCTCTGTTTAGCTATATTTGCTCAATACGTCTACCTGTCAGCTATTCTGTTTATTATGGTTGAGAGGTATTGTTTTAATCATTTTTTTATGTGTAATATGTCTGTCAATAAAGTTGTAACTTTTTATAGAAAATAATGTATAAGACACTTTTTTGACTCAGCATTCGGTTAATTTACCGGTCTAGTTGGGCAGTATGTTTATATATCTAGCAAAGTGTTGCCCGCCCCAAGTGTGAGGGTATGGGTTTGGGTTATATGTTTACATCTCTCTGGGTACTGTAGTTCCCCCGTACCATTTATTAATTTTGTTACCCTCCTTTGTACTCGCTCTAATTCCATTATATTCTTCCTGAGCACCGGTGCCCAAAACTGTACACAGAACTCCATGTGCGGTCTAACCAGGTATTTGTACAGAGGCAGTATAATGCTCTCATCATGTGTATCCAGACCTCTTTTAATGCACCCCATGATCCTGTTTGCCTTGGCAGCTGCTGCCCGACACTGGCTTATCCAGGTAAGCTTATCATTAACTAGTATCCCAAGTCGTTCTCCATGTCAGATTTACCCAGTGGTTTCCGTTAAATGTGTAATGATGATATTGATTCCTTCTTCCCATGTGTATAACCTTACATTTATCATTGTTAAACCGCATCTGCCACCTTCCGACCCAAGTTTCCAACTTACCCAGATCCATCTGTAGCAGAATACTATCTTCTCTTGTATTGACTGCTTTACATAGTTTTGTATCATCTGCAAATATCGATATTTTACTGTATAAACCTTCTACCAAATTGTTAATAAATATGTTGAAGAGAATAGGTCCCAACACCGACCTCTGCGGTACCCCAATGGCCACAGCGACCCAGTTAGAGAATATACCATTTATAACCACCCTCTGCTTTCAATCACTAAGTCAGTTACTTACCTATTTACACACATTTTCACCCAGACCCAGCATTCTCACTTTGTGTACCAACCTCTTGTGTGGCACGGTATCAAATGCTTTGGAAAAATCAAGGTATACCATGTCCAATGACTCACCTTGGTCCAGTCTATAGCTTACCTGGGTGTTACATTTGACACCATTCTCTCCTTCACTTCCCATATACAATCTCTTACCCGCTTGTGCCGCTTACACCTAAAGAACATCTTTAGAATCCGCCCTTTTCTCACCATGGAAACAACAAAAACCCTCACTGTTGCCCTGATACACTCCCGCCTGGACTATTGTAACGCTCTATTAATTGGCCTCCCCTCACTTGATTTTCCCCTCTCCAGTCTATCCTATCTATGTACTTTGTATCTCCCCCACCTCATTGTAGATTGTAAGCTCTCATGAGCAGGGTCGTCTTATTGTGCTTTGATTATTGTATTGTTAACGTTGTTATTTATGACTTGCGTTTGAAACTGTTAAACTGTAAAGCGCTGCGAAATATGTTGGCGCTATATAAATAAAGATTATTATTATTATTATTATTATTACCTCTTCATAAAAACTGATTAGATTGGTTTGACAGGAGTGATTCCTCATAAACCCAGGCTGATATGGAGTTAAACAGTTATTCTCATTGAGATAAACCAGAATAACATCCCTCAGAAACGCTTCAAATATTTTACCAACAATAGAGGTTAGACTTACTGGCCTATAATTTCCATGTTCATTTTTATAGCCCTTTTTGAATATTGGTACCATACTTGCTATGCGCCAGTCCTGTGAAACAGACCCCATTGCTATAGAGTCCCTAAATATAAGAAATAATGGTTTATCTATTACATTACTTAGTTCTCTTAGTACTCGTGGGTGTATGCCATCCGGACCCGGAGATTTATCTATTTTAATCTTATTTAGCCGGTTTCGCACCTCCTTCTTGGGTTAGATTGGTGACCCTTAATATAAGGTTTTCTTTGTCTCTCGGCATTTCACCTAGCATTTCATTTTCCACCGTGAATACCTTGGAGAATAAGGTGTTTTATATTAGCTTTTTCCTCATCACCTACAACCATTCTTTCCCCACAATTTTTTTTAAGGGGTCTACATTTTTATTTATGATTCTTTTACTATTGATATAGTTGAAGAACAGTTTTGGATTAGTTTTACTCTCCTTAGCAATATGCTGCCCTTTTTTTCTCTATAGTTTTTTTAGAGCTTTAACCCCTTTCTACCATTATACGAACTATTCCGTCCATGTGACTTTGGCCCTAATTCCCATGGACGGAATAGTATATCACATGCGATCAGCCGCACTCACGGGGTAGCACAGCTGATCACGGCCGGATGTCAGCTGATTATCACAGTTGACATCCGGCACTATGTGCCAGGAGCGGTCACGGACCACTCCCGGCACTTTAACCCCCGGAACACTGCGATAAAACAAGATTGTAGAATTTCGGTGGCATAGGGAAGCATCGTGCAGGGAGGGGGCTCCCTGCGTGCTTCCGTGAGACCCTCAGAACAGCGTGATGTGATCGCGTTGTTCTGAGGGCCTCCTCCCTTCAGGCCCCTGGATCCAAGATGGCCGCGGGGTTCTTCCGGGTCATGCAGGGAGGTGGCTTCTCTGTGCCTGCTGAGAGCAGGCGCGGGCAAGCCTCCTGCACTGCCTGTAAGATCGCTGATCTGACACAGTGCTGTGCAAAGTGTCAGATCAGCGATCTGACACTATATAGTCATGTCCCACCCTGGGACAAAGTAAAAAAGTTAACATGTGTAAAAATATTTTTTTTTTAAATTCCTAAATAAAGAAAAAAAAATATTGTTCCAATAAATATATTTCTTTATGTA
Source organism: Ranitomeya imitator (assembly GCF_032444005.1). Taxonomy (NCBI): domain Eukaryota; kingdom Metazoa; phylum Chordata; class Amphibia; order Anura; family Dendrobatidae; genus Ranitomeya; species Ranitomeya imitator. The sequence goes on along the minus strand of NC_091283.1, from coordinate 577,734,690 downwards.
ACAAAAAAAAAAAAAAAGTTCACATATTTAGTATCGCCGTGTCTGTAACGACCCAACCTATAAAACTCTCCCAGTAGTAAACCCCTTCAGTGAACACTAAAAAAAAAACCGAGGCAAAAAACAATGCTTTATCATCATACCACCGAACAAAAAGTGGAATAAAACGCGACCAAAGACGGATATAAAAAAAATGGCACAGCTGAAAGCGTCATCTTGTCCCACAAAAAACGAGCCGCCACAGCATCAGCAAAAAAAATAAGAAAGTTATAACCCTCAGAATAAAGCAACGCAAAAATAATTATTTTTTATATAAAATAGTTTTTATTGTATCTCTGTGGACCAAAATATTGAAAAATTATAGCTCTCAAAATGTGGTGACGCAACAACTATTTTTTGCAATAAAAAGCGTCTTTTAGTGTATGGCAGCTGCCAAACATAAAAACCCGCTTGTAATACTATTGTAGGAACTCGAGGATTCTGATAGCGTGGGGCAATGAACAGACAGACGGGTTTCTTTAGTGCAAATAGTGTATTTATAAAACAGCAATAACACCCAAAACAATATACTGATAACCCGCAGTGACCTGCAATGAAACAAGTCCTTGAAACATATACAGCAGATCAGCAGAGTTCTAAAGGCAGAGTCCTCAGCAAGGTGATCAAAAATGTGAGTGTGACAGGTGACGTGGTGCAGATCCAAAACACTGTCAGTGCAGAAAGAGTCATATCCAGGTATGAAGTAAACACAGGGAAGCCCAGAACAAGTCCACAAGTTAATCCCAGGTGTGGCATGAACACGGGTAAGTCCACAAACTAGTTCACAAGTTAATCCCAGATGTGGCATAAACATGAGTAAGTCCAGAAACAGGTTCACATTAAAGTATTATACTGGTGTTGTTTCCAACAGCTCCCGCCGGGGGTAGTAACTGAAGGATTAAGTAGCAACACACAGTCCAGAAATATAGTCCAGAAACATAGTTCAAAAACACAGTTCTTACCAGGAGGAGTGAACCAAGGGTTAAGTTCCAAAGTCAGCAGACTAATGATAACATGGAGAGTGTAGCTTACATATGCAGAGAATGGCCAGAGCCAGAGGTAGAGGCACACTCAGAACAAGCAGCTGAGCTGAAAGGGAATAGAAGCAGAATACTCCAGCAAGGAAGCTGACACCTGAACCGGGTTTTAAACAAATGAACAGGAAGTATGGCAGACAAAAACAGCAAACTCCATCTTAACAAAGGGCAAGATCATTCACAAGGTGATTTGGAAAACCCGGAATACTGACATTACTCTCCGCCTAGAAACGGCCTCAGGATGGTCCTGGACCAGGCTCTGCTTTATAAATTTAGTAAAACAATTGGGTGTTCAAAGTGCACATTAGATATCTAGAAAAGTTCCTTAGGTGATCTAGTTTCCAAAATGGGGTCACATGTAAGGGGTTTCCACTGTTTAGGCACATCAGGGGCTGTCCAAAATCCAAACGAGAGATGGCGTCTGATCTCAATTCCAGCCAATTCTGCATTGAAAAAGTCATACGGTGCTCCTTCCCTTCCGAGATCTGCCATCTGCCCAAACGGTGGTTTACCCCTACATATGGGGTATTGGCGTACTCGGGACAAATTGCACAACAACTTTTCGGGTGTAATTTCTATTGCTGCCCTTGAGAAAAAAAATTGGGGGCGAAAAGATAATTTTTGTGAAAAAATATGATTTTTTATTTTTATGGCTCTACATTATAAACTTCTGTGAAGTACTTGGGGGTTTAAAGTGCTCACTACATAAGAAAAGTTCCTTAGGGGGTCTAATTTCCAAAATAGTGCTCCTTCCCTTCCGAGTTTTGCCATGCGCCCAAATAGTGGTTTACCCCAAAATATAGGGTATCGGCGTACTCAGGACAAATTGTACAACAAATTTTGGGGTCCAATTTTTCTTGTTACCCTTGGTAAAATAAAACAAATTTGATTTAAAATATTTTTTTTGTGAAAAAAAGATAAATGTTTTTTTTTTTTTTTAAACATTCCAAAAATTCCTGTGAAACACCTGAAGGGTTAATAAACTTCTTAAATGTGATTTTGAGCACCTTGAGGGGGCAGTTTTTAGAATGGTGGCACTTTTTGGTATTTTCTATCATATAGACCCCTCAAAGTGTCTTCAAATGTGATGTGGTCCCAAAAAAAATGGTGTTGTAAAAATGAGAAATCGCTGGTCAACATTTAACCCTTATAACTCCCTAACAAAAAAAAATTTGGGGTCCAAAAGTATGCTGATGTAAAGTAGACATGTGGGAAATGTTACTTATTAAGTATTTTGTGTAACATATCTCTGTGATTTAAGGGCATTAAAATTAAAATTTGGAAAATTGCTACATTTTCATCAAATTTCCATTTTTTTCACAAATAGACGCAAGTAATATCAAAGAAATTTTACTACTATCATGAAGTACAACATGTCATGAGAAAAGAAGGTCAGAATCACCAGGATCCGTTAAAGCATTCCAGAGTTATAACCTCATAAAGGACAGTGGACAGAATTTAAAAAATTGGCCCGGTCATTAACGTGTAAACCACCCTTGGGGGTAAAGGGGTTAAGGCTGGGTTCAGATTACGTCCAAGCAGTCCATTAGACGGACTGCGTTACACCGCAGCATAACGCGGTGTAACTCAAACAGTTAACGCTGCCATTAATCTCTACAATATTTCAGGCGCATCGCTAGCGCACACCCAAAATGGTTGTGCGCTAGCGATGTGCCGTCATTGAGTGACAGACCCTGGGACGCGGGCTGCAGCATTTCCGGGTCCGTCACCGCTAGCACAGATAGAGCATCTGCTAGCTTTATCTGTGCTAGTGCGATGGCATGTCGGCACTTGTGTCAACGCAGCCTGTTTAACGCATGTGTTGAACGGGCTGCTGTTACCGCACTGTGAACCTAGCCTTATGGTCAGGGCCGTATTTGCCACTAGGCACGTGAGGGCACATGCGGGGGTGGCACCTGAGCAAGGTTTTTTTCTTTTTAAAGTCTGGGATCAACCACTCGCCCACCTTCCCATCTCCTTGAAGACGACATACTCACCTTCCTCCAGCGGTGCCTGCAGCTCTGATGGTCTCAGTGCCGGCAGCTCATCCTGTAATCAGCGGTCACGTGGTACCGCTCATTAAGGTGATGAATATGGATGCATATTCATTACCTTAATGAGTGGTACCATGTGACCGCTCACACAGGAAGAAGCTGCCATGCTGGGAGTCAGGACAGAGATGCAGGGAGTCCATTCAGTGTGCAGTGAGGAGGGTGAGTATGACGGCCGGGGGAGGATGAAGGAGGATGGAGGAGGAGAAGGCGGATGGGGAGGATGCTGGAGGATGAAGGAGGATGGGGAAGGATGGGGGAGCCACACATACAAGGATGGGAGGGGGAAGCAGAGCCACGCATAAAAGGATGTGAGGGGAGCAGAGCCACGCATATAAGGATGTGAGGGGGGAGCAGAACCACACATACAAGGATGTGGGGGGGAGCAGAGCCACGCATACATGGATGTGAGGGGGAACAGAGCCACGCATACAAGGATGTGAGGGGGGAGCAGAGCCACGCATACAAGGATGTGAGGGGGCAGCGGAGCCACACATACAAGGATGTGAGGGGGAGCAGAGCCACACATACAAGGATGTGAGGGGGGAACGGAGCAATGCATACAAGCATGGGAGGGTGGAACAGAGCCACGCATACAAGGATGTGAGGGGGGAGCAGAGCCACGCATACAAGGATGTGAGGGGGAGCAGAGCCACACATACAAGGATGTAAATCTGACAGGGAGAAGGACTTGGGGATCCTAGTTAATGATAAACTTACCTGGAGCAGCCAGTGCCAGGCAGCAGCTGCCAAGGCAAACAGGATCATGGGGTGCATTAAAAGAGGTCTGGATACACATGATGAGAGCATTATACTGCCTCTGTACAAATCCCTAGTTAGACCGCACATGGAGTACTGTGTCCAGTTTTGGGCACCGGTGCTCAGGAAGGATATAATGGAACTAGAGAGAGTACAAAGGAGGGCAGCAAAATTAATAAAGGGGATGGGAGAACTACAATACCCAGATAGATTAGCAAAATTAGGATTATTTAGTCTAGAAAAAAGACGACTGAGGGGCGATCTAATAACCATGTATAAGTATATAAGGGGACAATACAAATATCTCGCTGAGGATCTGTTTATACCAAGGAAGGTGACGGGCACAAGGGGGCATTCTTTGCGTCTGGAGGAGAGAAGGTTTTTCCACCAACATAGAAGAGGATTCTTTACTGTTAGGGCAGTGAGAATCTGGAATTGCTTGCCTGAGGAAGTGGTGATGGCGAACTCAGTCGAGGGGTTCAAGAGAGGCCTGGATGTCTTCCTGGAGCAGAACAATATTGTATCATACAATTAGGTTCTGTAGAAGGACGTAGATCTGGGGATTTATTATGATGGAATATAGGCTGAACTGGATGGACAAATGTCTTTTTTCGGCCTTACTAACTATGTTACTATGTTACTATGAGGGGGCAGCAGAGCCATGCATACAAGGATGCGAAGGGGGAGCAGAGCCATGCATACAAGGATGGGAGGGGGGAGCAGAGCCACGCATACAAGAATGGGACAGGTGGAGCCATGCATACAAGATGGGACTGGGGAGCCATGCATACAACAGGTGGAGCCACACAGAGCAAGACAAGAGGGGGGGGCACACATGATGGACAGTGATGAGGGGACAATACATACCCAGCTTATACTCGAGTTAATAAGCTTACCCAGTTTTCCGTGGCAAAATTAAGTGCCTCGGCTTACACTCGGGTCAGCTTATACTTGAGTATATACGGTATGTAATACATACGAATGTGTGTGTGGCTATATCTATATAGCTTTGTCATCATAAAAGGAGGTGGGTGTCCGACCCTGCCCTGGGATCAATTGTACTCACATCTTACAGAAGTGAGTACAATTGAGGCTCTGACTGCTGGGTCAGAGCGATGTGAGCAGTGTGATAAGATCATGTGATCACGGTGCTGATGTCGCTCACTCGCAGTGCAGAGACGAACACTGGTGGTAAGTTCTCCAGTGGAGCAGAAGACACTGAAGATTAAGTGCCCGGGGGGGGGGGGGGGGAGGCAATTTGAGTAGGGATGGGGGATTTATTATGCCTGCGGAGAATTTGAGTGGGGATAAGGGGATTTATTATGTGTGGGGAAAATTGGAGTGGGGATGGGGGTGTTTAAGGTGTGGGGGGAGATTTGGAGTGGAGATGGGGTTATTTATTGTGTGCGAGGAGATTTGTAGTGGGGATGGGGGGGATTTAATGTGTGGGGGAGATTTAAGGACACAAAATGTAGAGCAAAGGGGGAGATGGGGAAACAGTACTGGGGGAATGGGGGGCATGTATGAGGAAACAGTACTGGGGGAATGGGGGGCATGTATGAGGAAACAGTACTGGGGGATTGAGGGGCATGTATGAGGAAACAGTATGGGTGGATGGGTGCAGACATTATGGGGAGCGACAGGGGAATGTATGTGGACACAGTATGAGAAGCAATGTGAAAAATGTATGTAGACAGAGTATGGGGAGTGAGGGTGATGGGATGTGTGCAGACAGTATGAGGAGTCAGGTGAGCAGGCAGTATAGAAAGTGAGGGGGTAAATATATGAGGAGACAGTATGGTGAACAGGAGGGATGTGAGAGGAGACAGTATGAGAAGGGAGGGGAATAGTGTGAGGAGACAGTGTGGGGGGAGAAAAGTAAGTGGGCACAGAATAGAAACTGCGTAGTGGGGGTGTAGCATGGGAGGACAGTGTAAGGGCACAGCCAGGAGGGGACAGTATACCAAGGAGGGGGAGTGTGATGAGAGAGTACAGTATAAATACTGGGCCCTATAGGGGGGACAAAGTGTGAGAGGACAGTGTGAAGAGGGGGCCGGTATGGAAAGGAGAGGTCAGTGTAAAGAGCATGTACCGTAAGAGGGACAGTGTGTGTGTCATATTTTGTAGCAATAATATAGTGAGGGGCAATTTTTTATTCAGGATAATTATAATGACACTTCTATCTTTAAGGACATCACATGGAGATTTTCAGCAAAAGAGCGGAGAAGATGTAAGTCTGCAGAGACGGCTGTGGATGAGAAAACTCATCATGGGGTCAGGACAAGATGAAGAAAAGAAGGAGAACGACTCCAGAGATGACATCATCTCTAAAGGTACCTGGATGTAAATGTTATTTGTGATACTGACTAATTCTCATGTTTTTATTTATGTTAGGAGCATTAAAGGGGAGGTCCAGGTTTGTAATGAGACTGCAGTCATTCTATGTGATTGCAGACTTCTGACTGCTCACAGTGCGCCCTGCACGCTGTCAGGATTCTCTCGTGCTAGTGACTTACATACATGTGGTCACGTACCGACTAGACATGTGTGGCCTCACTTAATGAAAATGAACTGAGCGAGGCCGGGCAGGTCTAGTCGGAATTTGGTCAGAAGTATACAAATCACATGCTTGTGCTGACATGCCTGTCCACCGGCAAGGAAGAATCCTAAAAGTGTGCAGTGCATTCGTTGTGAGAATTCAGTAGCCTGCGATGTCAGGATTTAGCTCATTTGCGATTTTCATACTTATGGTCCTGTGACAACGAGCTTCTCTTCTGCTTCTCTGTTTTTCACTGAACATTGAGAGCATTAGGGAGAGCAGCTCGTTGGTACATGACTAAGTATGCAAATTGCATGTGTGCTGGGGGGGGGCGCCAAAATGAATTCTTGCCCCAGGGTGCCAGAAACCCTAGATACACATCTGCCGGTATGCTACTGCGAGCGGTGATTACCGGGTCCGGTAGAGGGATGTCTGTGCACAGGCAGTGAAGCAGGCAGGGCCTGCGTCAGTACCCGGGCAAGTGCCGGGGCCCTGGCGAGACAGGGGGGCCCATTCAAGGCCGGCATTAGGGGCAGGCAGCTGCCAGTGCCTAGGACCACGGCTCCCCCAGGGGCCCTCAGCTAGCGGCACATCACGGAGCTGACTCGAAAGGGGAGGGGGAGCAGCCGGGGGCTGTCTAATTATACTCACCTACTCCTGGCGGCTGGCGCGGTCCCTACAGGTCCCTGACTCCCCAGCTTCTTCCTGTACTGAGCGGTCACATGGTACCGCTCATTACAGTAATGAATATGCGGCTCCACCTCCCATAAGGGTAGAGCTGCATATTCATTACTGTAATGAGCGGTAACAGTGACCACTCAATACAGGAAGAAGCTGCCGGCGCCAGGAAGCAGGGACTGCACAGCGCCAGGAGCAGGTGAGTATAACGGGGAGGGGAGCGCAGCTCTGCGCGATATTCAGCTGCTCCTCGTTCCAGCCGCCGCTCCATCTGACTCTTCAGCATCTTCTGCAGTGACGCTGAGGTCAGAGGGCGCGGTGACGTGGTTAGTGCGCGCCCTCTGCCTGAGCGTCAGTGCAGAAGACGCTGAAGAAGATGGAGCGGCGGCTGGAACAAGGACAGGTGAATATTGAAAGTACCGGGGGCCTGAGCGACGGAGAGGTATGTGATTTTTTTTTTTTTTTTTTTTTTTTTTTTATCGCAGCAACAGCAAATGGGGCAAGTGTCTGTATGGAGCATCTTATGGGGCAATAACGTTTGTGCAGCACTATATGGGGCAAGTATCTGTATGTGGCCATAACGTTTGTGCAGCACTATATGGGGCAAGTGTCTCTATATACTACATGTCTGTTTTATATACTACGTGGGCCATGTTATATACTACGTGGGCTGTTATATCCTACTTGGGCTGTGCTATATACTAGATGGCTGTTCTATAAACTACGTGGGCTGTGTTATATACTATGTGGCTGTGCTATATACTATATGGGCTGTTATATGATACATGGGCTGTGCTATATACTACGTGGCTGTGTTATATGCTACGTGGGCTGTTATATACTACATGGCTGTGCGATATGCTACGTGGCTGTGCTATATACTATGTGGGCTGTATTATATACTACATGGCTGTGTTTATATGCGATCATGAATCATGGTATGTGTTAAAGGGGGGGCCCACTGAGACTTTCTCCCAGGGCCCTCAAAAACCTGGAGCCGGCCCTGGAGGCAGGGACTGAGGGTGTGCACAGAGAGGATGGAGACCCAGAGACTGCCCGTCTTAGTTTACGCCGTAGCCTGGAGCCCTCATTATCATAAGAATATGTCAGTTAATAAATTGTTTTTCTAAAGCTTTATAGTGTAGTTTTAGGTCAGGGAAGGATGGTTACAGATGAGCTAGCAAGGTGCAGGGACAGGTAGTGATGGCTACTTGCAGACATGTGCAGCACTTGCGGTTTTGCACTTGCAGTGAGACAAAAAGACCACTGCTAGCAGCGTTTTTTTTCCATTGCTGCAAGTACCACATTTACCAGATCGCGGCAAAACCGCAAGTGCCGCACATGTCCGCAGGTCCCATAGGGAATGAATGAGGCCGAACGCAGTGTTGCCGTAAGTGATCCTTTACGCGGCAGATGCAGAAAAACTGCCGGATCTGCTGCAAAAGGCTACTTTCACATCAGGATTTTAGCCAAAGTCACTGCCAATAGTGTCATACTCACCAATGGGAAAGGCAGCACTAAAAGTGCCTGGGGCAGCAGAAACTCTAAATACGGCCCTGTTAATGGTGCCACCCTCCTGCTTTAGTAGTTTAAATGCTTTCTTTTTACTATTAATTGCCCCTCTTACTTTTTTCCTATTGGGTTTTTCCTATTTCTTGTCCTTTTATTCCCACAAGGTATAGACCGCTTACAGTGCCTATATAGTATGTTCTTAAACATTTCCCATTTATTATCTGTATTCTTATTTCTGAGGATATTGTCCCAGTCTACCAGATTAAGGGCATCTCTAAGCTGGTCAAACTTTGCCTTCCGAAAGTTCAGTGTTTTTGTGACTCCCTGACAAGTCCCCCTAGTGAAAGACAGGTGAAACTGTACAATATTATGGTCGCTATTTTCTAGATGCCCGACCACCTGCAGATTTGTTATTCTGTCAGGTCTATTAGATAGTATTAGGTCTAAAAGTGCTGCTCCTCTGGTTGGATTCTGCACCAATTGTGAAAGATAATTTTTCTTGGTTATTAGCAGAAACCTGTTGCCTTTATGGGTTTCACAGGTTTCTGTTTCCCAGTTAATATCCGGGTAGTTAAAGTCCCCCATAACCAGGACCTCATTATGGGTTGCAGCTTCATCTATCTGCTTTAGAAGTAGACTTTCCATGGTTTCTGTTATATATGGGGGTTTGTAACAGACCCCAATGAGAATTTTTCTACTATATTTCCCTCCATGTATTTCGACCCATATGGATGAGACATCCTCATTCCTTTCGCTAATATCCTCCCTTAAAGTGGAATTTAGACAAGACTTTACATAGAGACAAACCCCTCCTCCTCTCCTCATCACACTGATGAAATTCTAATAAAAAATACTTATGTGTGAATAAAGCCTAATGCAGCTTTTGTGTGTGTAATGTAAGCTGTAACATGCGACACTAACAAGATCATTTGTAAAAACTTTGTATCTTTTATGTTTTATGTAAATGCTTTTGTTTAGGGTATTCCAATTGTAAACTGCTTTAATCCAATGCTCTGTAATATAAATAGATATACAGTGGGTATGAAAAGCATTCAGACCCCTTTCAATTTTTCACTCTTTGTTTCATTGCAGCCTTTTGGTAAATTCAAAACAGTTCTTTTTTCTCATTAATGTACACTCTGCACCCCATCTTGACTGAAAAAAACCTGAAATGTAGAATTTTTTGCACATTTATTAAAAAGGAAAAACCGAAATATCACATGGTCATAAGTATTCAGACCCTTTGCTCAGTATTGAGTAGAAGCACCCTTCTGAGCTAGTACAGGCATGAGTCTTCTTGGGAATGATGCAACAAGATTTTAACATCTGGATTTAGGGATCCTCTGCCATTCTTCCTTGCAGATCACCTCCAGTTCCGTCAGGTTGGATGGTGAACGTTGGTGGACAGCTATTTTCAGGTCTCTCCAGAGATTCTCAATTGGGTTTAGGTCAGGGCTCTTGCTGGGCCAGTCAAGAATGGTCAGAGTTGTTCTGAAGCCACTCCTTTGTTATTTTAGCTGTGTGCTTGGGGTAATTGTTGGAAGGTGAACCTTCGGCAAAGTCTGAGGTCCAGAGCACTCTGGAAGAGTTTTCCTCCAGAATATCTCTGAACTTGGCCACATTCATGCTTCCTTCAATGGCAACCAGTCCTCCTGTCCCTGTAGCTGAAAAACACCCCATAGCATGATGCTGCCTCCACTATGTTTCACTTGTTGGGATTGTATTGGGCAGGTGATGAGCAGTGCCTGGTTTTCTCCACACATACCGCATAGAATTATCACCAAAAAGGTCTATCTTCATCTCATCAGACCAAAAAATCTTATTTTCCATAGTCTGGGAGTCCTTCATGTGTTTTTTAGCAAGCTCTATGCAGGCTTTCATACAATATGTCTTGCACTGAGGAGAGGCTTCAGTCGGGCCACTCTGCCATAAAGGCCCGACTGGTGGAGGGCTGCAGTGATAGTTGACTTTGTGGAAGTTTCTCCCATCTCTCTACTGCATCTATGGAGCTCAGCCACAGTGATCTTGGGGTTCTTCTTTACCTCTCTCGCCAAGGCTCTTCTCCCACGATTGCTCAGCTTGGCTGGACGGCCAAGTATAGGAAGACTTCTGGTGGTCCCAAATTTCTTCCATTTAAGGATTATGGAGGTCACTGTGCTCTTAGGAACCTTGAGTACTGCACAAATTCTTTTGTAACCTTGGCCAGATCTGTGTCTTGACACAATTCTGTCTCTGAGCTCCTTGGCCAGTTCCTTTGACCTCATGATTCTCATTTGGTCTGACTTGCACTGTGAGCTGTGAGGTCTTATATAGACAGGTGTGTGCCTTTCCAAATCAAGTCCTACCAGTTTAATTAAACACAATTGGACTACCATGAAGGAGTAGAACCATCTCAAGGAGAATCACATGGAAATAAACAGCATGGGACTTAAATATGAGTGTCTGAGCAAAGGGTTTGAATACTTATGACCATGTGATATTTCAGTTATTCTTTTTTAATAAATATGCAAAAATTTCTACATTTCTGTTTTTTTTTTCAGTCAACATGGGGTGCAGAGTTAACATTAATGAGAAAAAAAATGAACTTTTTTGAATTTACTAAATGGCTGCAAGGAAATAAAGCGTGAAAAATTTAAAGTGGTCTGTATACTTTCTGTACCCACTGTATAATAATAATAATAATAATTTTTATTTACTGTATACTATTAGTGCACATGTAGCTACTTAACTTATTTTCACTGGATCATCCCCTTATCAGCTATATACAGGATAGGTGATGATCATGCCGACTGCGACTCCATTACTTATGGGGCTGCTGAGTACTGCGCCTGGCTTAAGGTACCGTCACATTAAGCGACGCTGCAGCGATATAGACAACGAGCCGATCGCTGCAGCGTCGCTGTTTAGGTCGCTAGGAGACGTCAAACACCGGCAACAGCTGAATGATGCAGGAGCGATCCAGTGACGTACTTATCGTTCTCGCTGGTTGTTCGCTCCATGAAAAACCATTGCAGGCATCTTTGCTTTTGCTGTCAAACATGACGAATCACGCCGACCTGACGACCAAATAAAGTTCCGGACTTCTAGCTACGACCAGCGATGTCCCAGCAGGATCCTGATCACTGCGTGTCAAACACAACGAGATCGCTTTCCAGGACGCTGCAACGTCACGGATTACTGTCGTTCTCGTTGGAAAGTTGCTCAGTGTGACGGTACCTTTAATCTGCAGGCTAATAGCATTCTGAAGCTGTTTGGCACCCAGCTGCCAGAGGAAATTAACTTTTAGAGGTGGTGCTTGCGCTGTTTTAGTCACTGATCAGGGTAAACCATGTCTGTAACCGCATCCCCGGCATTGACTGACAGCCGGCTGTAAGGGGTCGTGCACATGACTATATCTTCGCTTCAATTGCAATCCGACATAACATTGATCTTGGACCAATGGGACTATATCCAAGTCAGATTTTTCCTTGGAGCGAGCAGGTCTGAAGAAAAAAAATTGCTCTGCCATGCAAGTCAACGAGTCTATGGACACCATCAGACTGCAGTCGCATGACAACTGAGTTTAGTCTGATTTCCACAGACTGATAAAATGGAGAATAAAGAGAAATGTTTATCTCCACCTTCTCTTCATCCGAGAGAATCGAACCTTTCAGAGTTTGATCAGAGTATGATTTGCATAATTGTCCCGATTCTCTTGGATGAGAGAATACACGTTGGTGTGACCCTAACCTAATGCTGAGCCAGCTGCCAGTCAGTGATGGGGTGTGGTGTACTGAGCGGTGACTGTAGCCATGCCGGCCCACCCCTGTAACTGAAAGCCCGATGGTCACAGGAGCAATAAGGTTAATTTCCATCTAGGGGCTCTTAGTGCCCATATCTGCAGGTTAATAGCGTTTTTTACATGATGGGTTCCCTTTACATTTTGCAAAACCAGATACTAATTATCACTTGTCTAAATACGTAAATTCGTGTAGAAAAATAATTTACTATTTTACTATTTTGTCCTCATACATTAACAAGGATAATTTATGAACGTACAGAATGTGAGCCCTTTTTTATTCACTGTGCATGGATTTTGCTAATTAAAATGCATTTGTATGTAATGCCAAGGTAGTACCGTTCTTCCTTTTTCCTGATACTTTTAGTTTTTCTGGAACTGGCTCTTTATAAATGATGGTAAAAGTATTCTTAAATGTGTTTTGCATAGCAATCGGGTTGCAGTCATAGTAATAAATTCGAGCTGCATGGTGGACAATCTATTAAAGCGAAAGAATAGATGTCTTCCCTTAAGGAAAATCTCAACTTCTTAATGTCTTACTTAAAAATAATATATTTCTAATTCTTTGCTTTGCGTAATTCCTGTCTATTTTGTGTTACATAATTTTTATTGATTCTTCAAAATATACATGTTTTTTATTGTGAAGTGTAATCGCTGTCTAGCAGAATTTAGTGGGATATTAAAATAAATAGAAAATTACCCAAATCCAGTACACAAAGGTAAAGCAGGTAATTCGCCCAGTTATTCAACATTTTATGAACAATTTAAATGAAACATTAATAAAAACATGATTTATATTTAAATGTGTAATTTGTAGTCTAGAATTTTCCAACACAACTTACTATTTTTGATAATATAATCTTTATTATAATCTTTATTTTTATATAGCGCTTTACATTTTGCACACATTATCAAAAGAACATGAACATGATAAGAACACAAACTTTAAGACTACTGTGCTTTGCACTTTCTCTCAATTAACCCCTTTACCCCCAAGGGTGGTTTGCACGTTAATGACCGGGCCAATTTTTACAATTCTGACCACTGTCCCTTTATCAGGTTATAACTCTGGAACGCTTCAATGGATCCTGGTGATTCTGACATTGTTTTCTCGTGACATATTATACTTCATGACAATGGTAAAAATTATTTGATAGTACCTGCGTTTATTTGTGAAAAAAACGGAAATTTGGCGAAAATTATGAAAATTTCGCAATTTTCCAACTTTGAATTTTTATGCAATTAAATCACAGAGATATGTCACACAAAATACTTAATAAATAACATTTCCCACATGTCTACTTTACATCAGCACAATTTTGGAAACAAAATTTTTTTTTGTTAGGGAGTTATAAGGGTTAAAAGTTGACCAGCAATTTCTCATTTCTACAACACCATTTTATTTTAGGGACCACATCTCATTTGAAGTCATTTTGAGGGGTCTATATGATAGAAAATACCCAAGTGTGACACCATTCTAAAAACTACACCCCTCAAGGTGCTCAAAACCATATTCAAGAAGTTTATTAACCCTTCTGGTGCTTCACAGGAATTTTTTGAATGTTTAAATAAAAATGAACATTTAACTTTTTTTCACAAAAAATTTAATTCAGCTCCAATTTGTTTTATTTTACCAAGGGTAACAGGAGAAAATGGACCCCAAACATTGTTGTACAATTTGTCCTGAGTATGCCAATACCCCACATGTGGGGGTAAACCACTGTTTGGGCGCATGGCAGAGCTCGGAAGCGAAGGAGTGCCATTTGACTTTCAATGCAAAATTGACTGGAATTGAGATGGGACGCCATGTTTCGTTTGGAGAGCCCCTGATGTGGCTAAACATTGAAACCCCCCACAAGTGACACCATTTTGGAAAGTAGACCCCCTAAGGAACTTATCTAGAGGTGTGGTGAGCACTTTGACCCAACAAGTGCTTCACAGAAGTTTATAATGTAGAACCGTAAAAATAAAAAATCATATTTTTTCACAAAAATTATCTTTTCGCCCCCAGTTTTTTATTTTCCCAAGGGTAAGAGAAGAAATTGGACCCTAAAAGTTGTTGTACAATTTGTCCTGAGTACGCTGATAGCCCATATGTGGGGGTAAACCACTGTTTGGGCGGATGGGAGAGCTCGGAAGGGAAGGAGCGCCGTTTGACTTTTCAATGCAAAATTGACAGGAATTGAGATGGGACCTCATGTTGCGTTTGAAGAGCCACTGATGTGCCTAAACATTGAAACCCCCCACAAATGACACCATTTTGGAAAGTAGACCCCCTAAGGAACTTATCTAGAGGTGTGGTGAGCACTTTGACCCACCAAGTGCTTCACAGAAGTTTATAATGCAGAGCCGTAAAAATAAAACAAAATTTTTTTCCCACAAAAATTATTTTTTTAGCCCCCAGTTTTGTATTTTCCTGAGGGTAACAGGAGAAATTGGACCCCAAAATTTGTTGCCCAATTTGTCCTGAGTGCGATGATACACCATATGTGGGGGGAACCACTGTTTGGGCACATGGGAGGGCTCAGAAGGGAAGGAGTGCCATTTGAATGCAGACTTAGATGGAATGGTCTGCAGGTGTCACATTGCGTTTGCAGAGCCCCTAATGTACCTAAACAGTAGAAACCCCCCACAAGTGACCCCATATTGGAAACTAGACCCCCAGGGAACTCATCTAGATGTGTTGTGATAGCTTTGAACCCCCAAGTGTTTCACTACAGTTTGTAACGCAGAGCCGTGAAAATTAAAAAAAAAAATCTTTCCCCCCAAAATTATTTTTTAGCCCCCAGTTTTGTATTTTCCCGAGGGTAAGAGGAGAAATTCGACCCCAAAAGTTGTTGTCCAATTTGTCCTGAGTACGCTGATACCCCGTATGTTGGGGGAAACCACCGTTTGAGCGCATGGCAGAGCTCGGAAGGGAAGGAGCGCCATTTGGAATGCAGACTTAGATGGAATGGTCTGCAGACGTCACATTGCGTTTGCAGAACCCCTAATGTACCTAAACAGTAGAAACCCCCCACAAGTGACCCCATATTGGAAACTAGACCCCCCAGGGAACTAATCTAGATGTGTTGTGAGAACTTTGAACCCCCAAGTGTTTCACTACAGTTTATAACGCAGAGCCGTGAAAATAAAAAATCTTTTTTTTTCCCACAAAAAATATGTTTTAGCCCCGAGTTTTGTATTTTCCCAAGGGTAACAGGAGAAATTGGACCCCAGAAGTTGTTGTCCTATTTGTCCTGAGTACGCTGATACCCCATATGTTGGGGTAAACCCCTGTTTGGGCACACGGGAGAGCTCGGAAGGGAAGAAGCACTGTTTTACTTTTTCAACGCAGAATTGGCTGGAATTGAGATCGGACGCCATGTCGCGTTTGGAGAGCCCCTGATGTGCCTAAACATTGGAAACCCCCCAATTATAACTGAAACCCTAATCCAAACACATCCCTAACCCTAATCCCAACAGTAACCCTAACCACACCTCTAACCCTGACACACCCCTAACCCTAATCCCAACCCTATTCCCAACCGTAAATGTAATCTAAACCCTAACTGTAACTTTAGCCCCAACCCAAACTGTAGCCCTAGCCCTAACCCTAGCCCTAACCGTAGCCCTAGCCCTAACCCTAGCCCTAGCCCTAACCCTAGCCCTAACCCTAACCCTAGCCATAGCCCTAGCCCTAACCCTAGCCCTAACTCTAACCCTAGCCCTAATGGGAAAATGGAAATAAATACATTTTTTAAATTTTTCCCTAACTAAGGGGGTGATGAAGGGGGGTTTGATTTACTTTTATAGCGGGTTTTTTAGCGGATTTTTATGATTGGCAGCCCTCACACACTGAAAGACGCTTTTTATTGCAAAAAATATTTTTTGCGTTACCACATTTTGAGAGCTATAATTTTTCTATATTTTGGTCCACAGAGTCATGTGAGGTCTTGTTTTTTGCGGGACGAGTTGGTGTTTTTATTGGTAACATTTTCGGGCACGTGACATTTTTTGATCGCTTTTTATTCCGATTTTTGTGAGGCAGAATGACCAAAAACCAGCTATTCATGAATTTCTTTTGGGGGAGGCGTTTATACCGTTCCGCGTTTGGTAAAATTGATGAAGCAGTTTTATTCTTCGGGTCAGTACGATTACAGCGATACCTCATTTATATCATTTTTTTATGTTTTGGCGCTTTTATACGATAAAAACTATTTTATAGAAAAAATAATTATTTTTGCATCACTTTATTCTCAGGACTATAACTTTTTATTTTTTTGCTGATGATACTGTATGGCGGCTCGTTTTTTGCGGGACAAGATGACGTTTTCAGCGGTACCATGGTTAGTTATATCTGTCTTTTTGATCGCGTGTTATTCCACTTTTTGTTCGGCGGTATGATAATAAAGCGTTGTTTTTTGCCTCGTTTTTTTTTTTTTTTTTCTTACGGTGTTTACTGAAGGGGTTAACTAGTGGGCCAGTTTTATAGGTCGGGCCGTTACGGACGCGGCGATACTAAATATGTGTACTTTTATTGTTTTTTTTTTTTTTATTTAGATAAAGAAATGTATTTATGGGAATAATATTTTTTTTTTTTTTCATTATTTTGGAATATTTTTTTTTATTTTTTTTACACATTTGAAATTTTTTTTTTTTACTTTTTTACTTTGTCCCAGGGGGGGACATCACAGATCAGTGATCTGACAGTTTGCACAGCACTCTGTCAGATCACTGATCTGACATGCAGCGCTGCAGCCTTCACAGTGCCTGCTCTGAGCAGGCTCTGTGAAGCCACCTCCCTCCCTGCAGGACCCGGATCCGCGGCCATCTTGGATCCGGGGCTGGAGGGAGCAGGGAGGGAGGTGAGACCCTCGCAGCAACGCGATCACATCGCGTTGCTGCGGGGGGCTCAGGGAAGCCCGCAGGGAGCCCCCTCCCTGCGCGGTGCTTCCCTGTACCGCCGGCACATCGCGATCATCTTTGATCGCGGTGTGCCAGGGGTTAATGTGCCGGGGGCGGTCCGTGACCGCTCCTGGCACATAGTGCCGGATGTCAGCTGCGATAAACAGCTGACACCCGGCCGCGATCGGCGGCGCTCCCCCCGTGAGCGCTGCCGATCGCATATGACGTACTATTGCGTCCTTGGGAAGTAAAGCCCACCCCACATGGACGCAATAGTACGTCTAATGGCAGAAAGGGGTTAAAGATGTACTACCATTTTGTATAGAACTGTGTCTCCATGGTTACTGTAAGGTGAATTGGAATGGTGGTGTGCCACCATGCCAATGGTACTCATCGCAAGTAACCATGGAGACACCTTTGCATACAAAGGTCCATAGGTCCATGGTAGCCTGAGTGGTGTCTGGTGTCCCTTATTAGGGTTGACAGAATGATCGCAGACATACAATAGGAGTAGTTGAAGATAACTTTACTCCTGAAGAGGCAATACACTTGATAGTTACAGAGTCTCCTATAGGGCAACACTCGTGGTGGATACAAAATGTATCAGGTACCTGCATTGTGGAGGGTCCGGAACTGTCGAGGCTGCATCCAGTGTTGCCGGAGTGAAAGATTGGGGAACCGGACAGGTCCAATGACCCGCAGAAAGGGGACATGGCTAAGCCGGGCAGTGTACAGTAAGCGCGGGAAAGAAGTCTCAGTTTCCCCGTCGGCAGTGAGAGCAGAGGCAAGTGTGCGGCGTGCTCCGCAGTGTGAAAGACAGGATGGAGTTGAGCCATGGCAGAGCTTTCGCGTACATGCTGTTAAGCCAGTGAGTGTGCTGAGAGCCGCATGCCCAGCTAAGCAGAGTACAGTGCTCGCGCGGAGGAGCGGGTGCCACGTGCAGGACCTTGAGGTGTGTTCCCCATTGCTGACAGTCACTGCGGCAGCAGACCTGTTGTACAGAGACTCCTGCAGCGCTCCCCATTTTGGCTGCACAGATTTATGGACTAGGGGTTCAGCCGTCAGAACTGGTGACTGCACATTGCCGCCAGAAGCTGAACCCTGCTTTATTGGAATTCTTCTGAGGACACCACACCGGCCTTTGTCGGTACTCCAAGTCCCATAAGACTATGTGTGGATAATGACCAGATAGGACTATGATAAGTGCCATTTAAATATCAGACTGTTGAGTTAACCCCTTAACCCCCCCTTGTATATTGTTCGTTGCTCATTGTTTATTAACTCCCTGTGAGGAGACCATTGCCATCTCACTTGTTAAAAAAAATAATAATATTGTTATACATCCTTGTTCTGCAATCCCTGCGTTACAGTATCCCCGCACCTGCTTACATAACCAGGCATCTTGCACTTATGTACAGTGCAGAGCAAAAGTTTGGACACACCTTCTCATTTAAATATTTTTCTGTATTTTCATGACTCTGAAAATTGTACATTCACACTGAAAACTATGAATTTACACATGTGGAATGATATACTTAACACAAAAGTGTGGAAACAACTGAAATTATGTCTTATATTCTAGGTTCTTCAAAGTAGCCACCTTTTGCTTTGATGACTGCTTTGCCCACTCTTGGCATTCTCTTGATGAGCTTCAAGAGGTAGTCACCGGGAATGGTTTTCAATTCACAGGTGTGCCCTGTCAGGTTTAATAAGTGGAATTTCTTGCCTTATAAATGGGGTTGGGACCATCAGTTGTGTTTTGCAGAAGTCTCATGGATACACGAATAGACTGTTAGAATTTGTATTATGGCAAGAAAAAAGCAGCTAAGTAAAGAAAAACGAGTGGCCATCATTACTTTAAGAAATGAAGGTCAGTCAGTCCGAAAAATTGGGCAAACTTTGAAAGTGTCCCCAAGTGCAGTTGCAAAAACCATCAAGCGCTACAAAGAAACTGGCTCACATCAGGACCACCCCAGGAAAGGAAGACCAAGGGTCACCTCTGCTTCTGAGGATAAGTTTATCCGATTCACCAGCATCAGAAATCGCAGGTTAACAGCAGCTCATATTAGAGACCAGGTCAATGCCACACAGAGTTCTAGCAGCAGACACATCTCTACAACAACTGTTAAGAGGAGACTTTGTGCAGCAGGCCTTCATGGTAAAATAACTGCTAGGAAACCACTGCTAAGGACAGGCAACAAGCAGAAGAGACTTGTTTGGGCTAAAGAACACAAGGAATTGACATTAGACCAGTGAAAATCTGTGCTTTGGTCTGATGAGTCCAAATTTGAGATCTTTGTTTCCAACCACCGTGTCTTTGTGCGATGCAGAAAATGTGAACGGATGGACTCCACATGCCTGGTTCCCACCGTGAAGCATGGAGGAGGAGGTGTGATGGTGTGGGGGTGCTTTGCTGGTGACACTGTTGGGGATTTATTCAAAATTGAAGGCATACTGAACCAGCATGGCTACCACAGCATCTTGCATCGGCATGCTATTCAATCTGGTTTGCGTTTAGTTGGACCATCATTTATTTTTCAACAGGACAATGACCCCAAACAACTCCAGGCTGTGTAAGGGCTATTTGACCAAGAAGGAGAGTGATGGGGTGCTACACTAGATGATCTGGCCTCCACAGTCACCAGACCTGAACCCAATCGAGATGGTTTGGGGTGAGCTGGACCGCAGAGTGAAGGCAAAAGGGCCAACAAGTGCTAAGCATCTCTGGGAACTCCTTCAAGATTGTTGAAAGACCATTCCTGGTGACTACCTCTTGAAGCTCATCAAGAGAATGCCAAGAGTGTGCGAAGTAGTAATCGAAGCAAAAGGTGGCTCACACTTTTTTGTTAAGTATATAATTCCACATGTGTAAATTCATAGTTTTGATACCTTCAGTGTGAATGTACAATTTTCATAGTCTTGAAAATACAGAAAAATCTTTAAATGAGAAGGTGTGTCCAAACTTTTGGTCTGTACTATATCTCTCCTACAGTTGAACTAGTATCCATTGCCTGAGGTAAACTATGTTAGTACAAGTCGGAGCTTCCGGCTTCACATCTCTATGGGGGTTTCTTCGGACCTCAGATAACACACACCATTTGTAGCCAGCTATGACACAAACTTCACACATCTTTCAGGCGGTCTCCTTGCAAGTGTCTGAACTCTACTCCTGAGAACAGGATCCTTTTAAGAGACACTGTCACCAGCAACTACACTATATTGCTAAAAGTATTGAGATATCTACGTATTACACTTACCTACAAGAGCTTTTATGACATCCCATTCTAAAACCATAGGCATTAAAATGACCCTTCTACAAAAGCAATCCAACTCCAAAGTTCACGCTTATTAGATACATTTCGGAATCAGTGGCGGACACAAACAGAAGTGGGCCCCTGTGCAAAGAATAATAATATATGGGCCCTGTGCAGTTTAAAAGCTCATCATAATGCACAATTCCACTTGCTTTGGAGGAAGAAATTGACGCCCTTATGTTATGTCCGCCCCTGCTCGGAATCATTCCTAGTTGACTTAGATAGAAACTGGAAAAACAATTAAGTGCAAATTGGGTTTTATGCAATGTACAAAAGAACAGCAAAATACAGTGAATTACCCATCTGATACCATTGTGTGGCCACAACAGTATAATACGTTTTTAGAAACCCCAATATTTACCACCCACATTCCTTAGGGCTCTTTCACACGTTCGTGTCTCCGGTATGTGTGGTGACAATGTTCACATGTACTGGAGACACTGACAAACTTAGACTCATTCAACTGAATGGGTCTGTGCACATGTCAGTGTGTTTCCACAGACCATCTGTCTGTGGGAAAACATGCTGACGTGTCTGTTTTTTACTGTCAGCATGTGCTGCAAAACATCCAACACACATGCACACGGAGAACACACATAGATGTCATCCATGTGACATGCACTGGCACCTGAGAAGCAGCTCTACAGTAAGCACTGTTCCCCGGTGCTGAAGATGGCTCTCATCATTCTCCCCTGCTCTGCCAGCAATCAGCGCGAGCATGGGAAAATGATGAAAATTGTATTCAGGTGATCACAATGACAGCAGGTGGCGGCTGATGGGACCTTTACTCCCATCAGCCTACACCTGCTGCCACGAAGAACAGTTTCAGCAGGAGCGGCTGATGAGAGTATTCTTCACCAATCGCCTGCGCTGTAAATAAATAAATAAATGAATAAACCAAGAGTAAGTTCCCCTCTATTTTCCAGCCAGGCAAAACTGACAGATGGCTGTCAGCTTCAGCAAGGCTAGTTATCAAGAATAGAGGGGTCCCCACGCAGTTTTTTAAATTATTTAAATAAATAATTTAAAATAATGGCGTGGGGTCCCCCCATTTTTGACAACCAGCCTTGCTAAAGCTGACAGCTGGGGGCTGGTATTCTGAGGCTGGTATGGGGCCACAGATAGGGGCCCACCCCAGCCTAAAAGTAGCAGCCCAAAGCTGCCCAGAAAAGGCACATCTATTAGATGTGCCAATTCTGGCGCTTGGCCCTGCTCTTCCCAATTGAACTGTAGCAGTGGCAAGTGGGGTTCATAATTGTGGAGTTGATGTCACCTTTGTATTGTCAGGAGAAATCAAGCCCACGGCTTGTAGGAGAAATAGTTTTCAACCTGGACGATGTCAAGATGCGACCGTCCAGCCTGAGAACCACTAGTAAATGAGCTGCTCTGAGTGCAGCATCTTTGACCAGCAATGACATCATTGTGTATACCGCCTGTCAGTGAGGCTGCGTTCCCAGCAGAGCTGAACTGCAGTGACCTCAGCAACACGGGAAAAAGTCAGTCATGAGGTCACCTGAATTCAAGCTCAGTGTCTTCAGAGCAGATCACAGTGAGAATTTTTCAAAAATACAGAGGAATCCATGCCGCTTTTTCATTTATTTATTGCGCAGAAGCTGGGTGATGAGTACTCCCATCAGCCACTCCTACTGTCACTATTATTAGCGGCATGCTTTCATTGTGATCACTTGAATACAACTCTCATCATTCTTCCCTGCTCACGCTGATCACCGGCAGAGCAGGGGAGAATAATGAGAGTGGTCTTTAGCAGCTTACTGTAGCGCTTCTTCCCTGGTGTGCAAGTATTGCACACACGGACACACAGGCACGTTCATCTCCGGTACCGCCACCTGAGCCAATAACACTGTATATAAGGTGGCTTGCAAAAGTATTCACCCCCTTGGCTTTTCACGTATTTTTTTACATTACAACCTGTGTTTAAATATTTTTGCAATCTGATTGGTGTGTTTAAGTTGGTGAAGTGAATTGAGAACAATATAGGCATAAATTACATTTGTGGGATCAAATAACAAAAAATTGTCAAGTGCAGATGTATTCACCTTTTTGTGATAAAGTCCCTAAAAATTTCTGGTGCAAGCAATTACCTTCATAAGTCGCGTGCTTAGTGAAAGGAAGTCCATCTGTGTGCAATCTAAGTGTCATATGGTCTGTTAGTATATACCCACATTTTCTGAAAGGCCACAGAGGCTGAAACACATTAAGAAAGAGGGACCACTAGCCGAAAAACAATATGAAGACAAAGGAGATCTCCAAAAAAGTCAGGAACAAAGTTGTTTAGAATTACAATTCAGGGTTGCTTTATAAAAAAAATATTCCAATCTCTGATGATTCCCTGGAGCAACATCAAATCCGTTATAGTCAAATGGAAAGGACATGGTGCCACAAGAAACCCACCAATAGAAGGCTGCCCACCAAAACTCTCAGCCCGGGCTAGGAGGGCATTAATCAGAAAGGCAGCACAGAGACCAAAGGTAACCCTTAAAGAGCTGCCCACACTGCATAGAGGTGGCCTTTTTGGAAGAGTGGGCAGAAGTAAGTCTTTACTTACACACAAAAATTGTAAGGCTCATTTTGAGTTTGCCAAAAGCCATGTGGAAAAATCTCCAAATGTATGGAGTAAGATGCTGAGGTCAGATGAGACCAAAATTGAACTTTTGGTCACCAAGGTAAACTCTATGTCTGGTGTTGTGAATTCCGCTCTTGGGCTCCCTCCGGTGGTTGTAAGTGGCACTTTTGTGAGTTCTGCTCTTGGGCTCCCTCCGGTGGTTTTAAGTGCAATGGCTGCTCCTTGGATTTAGCAGTCAGCAGCTGCTTCCACTGATTGTCTATTCTGCTCGGCTATTTAGCCTGGCTCTTTTCTTCAGCTTGTGCCACTTGTCAATGGTTCCTGGTTGGATTCACATCTCTTTGGATTTCCCTGTTATCCTGACCAGTTCAGCAAAGCTAAGTCCTTGCTTGCTCTTTTCTGTCCACAGGTTGTGGACTTATCCGTTCTGTGCTTTCTATGTTTGTCCAGCTTGTCAGTATGAATTAATTCTGTGTAGCTGGAAGCTCTGGGAAGCAGATTTACCCTCCACACCTTTAGTCGGGTGTGGAGATTTTTGTAAACTCTGTGTGGATTTTTGTAGTGTTTTATACTGACCGCACAGTATTCCATCCTGTCCTATCTATCTAGCTAGACTGGCCTCCTGTGCTCATCCTGGTTTCATTCTGTGTATGTCTTTTCCCTCTCCACTCACAGTCATTACTTGTGGGGGGCTATCTATCCTTTGGGGATTTTCTCTGAGGCAAGATAGTTTTCCTGTTTCTATCTTTAGGGGTAGTTAGTTCTCAAGCTGTGACGAGGTGCCTAGGGAGTGTCAGGAGCATCCCACGGCTACTTCTAGTGTTGTGTTGAGCTTAGGGACTGCGGTCAGTACAGGTACCACTTCCTTCAGAGCTCGTCCCATGTTGCTCCTAAACCACCAGATCATAACAGTAGATGTGGCCAAAAATGAATTAAATGCATCTCAAAAGAAGGAAAAAATTCTGAGCCATTTTTTTTTCTGTGCTCTGTTCTGTCTTTTTTTCCTCTTGATCTCTGGGTGGTTCAGGATTTATGCTCTGGCATGGATGTTCAGGGTTGGTTTTCTCGTGTGGATCAGCTTGCTGCAAGAGTACAGAGTATCCAAGATTATGTTGTCCAGACTCCGGCTTTGGAGCCTAGAATTCCTACTCCTGATTTTTTTTTTTGGGGACAGATCCAAGTTTTTGAACTTTAAAAATAACTGCAAATTGTATTTTGCTTTGAAACCCCGTTCTTCTGGTGATCCCATTCAGCAAGTTAAAATCATCATATCCTTGCTGCGTGGTGACCCTCAGGACTGGGCATTCTCCCTTGAATCAGGGGATCCGGCATTGCTGAATGTAGACGCATTTTGTCAAGTGCTCGGATTATTGTATGACGAACCTAATTCTGTGGATCATGCAGAAAAAACCCTGTTGGCCTTGTGTCAAGGTCAGGAAGCGGCAAAATTATACTGCCAGAAATTTAGGAAATGGTCTGTGCTCACTAAATGGAATGAGGATGCTCTGGCTGCTATTTTCAGAAAAGGTCTTTCTGAAGCCCTTAAAGATGTTATGGTGGGCTTCCCTATGCCTACTGGTTTGAGCGAATCTATGTCTCTAGCCATTCAGATTGATCGGCGTCTGCGCGAGTGCAAAGCTATGCACCATATGGCAGTGTCCTCTGAGCAGAGTCCTGAACCTATGCAATGTGATAGGATTTTGACTAGAACAGAACGGCAGGAATTCAGACGTCAGAATAGTCTGTGTTTTTACTGTGGTGATTCTGCTCATGTTATTTCTGATTGCCCTAAACGTACTAGGAGGGTCGCTAGGTCTGTTACCATTAGTACTGTACAGCCTAAATTTCTTTTATCTGTGACCCTGATTTGCTCATTGTCGTCCTTTTCTGTCATGGCATTTGTGGATTCAGGCGCTGCCCTGAACTTAATGGACTTAGAATTCGCCAGGCGCTATGGTTTTTCCTTGCAGCCTTTGCAGAGTCCTATTCCTTTGAGGGGCATTGATGCTACACCATTGGCCAAGGATAAACCTCAGTACTGGACGCAGATGACCATGTACATGGCTCCTGCACATCAGGAAAATTGCCGTTTTCTGGTGTTGCATAACCTGCATGATGTTGTTGTACTGGGTTTTCCATGGTTACAGGAACATAATCCAGTGCTGGATTGGAAAACTATGTCTGTGACTAGTTGGGGTTGTCAAGGGGTACATAGTGACGTTCCTTTGATGTCAATTTCCTCTTCTCCCTCTTCTGAGGTCCCTGAGTTTTTGTCGGATTTCCAGGATGTATTTGATGAGCCCAAGTCCAGTTCCCTTCCTCCACATAGGGACTGTGATTGTGCTATTAACTTGATTCCTGGTTGTAAGTTCCCTAAGGGCCGACTTTTCAATCTGTCTGTGCCAGAGCATGCCGCCATGCGGAGCTATGTTAAGGAATCTTTGGAGAAAGGGCATATTCGGCCGTCTTCGTCACCATTGGGAGTGGGTTTCTTTTTTGTTGCTAACAAGGATGGCTCCGTGAGACCCTGTATAGACTATCGTCTTCTTAATAAGATCACGGTCAAATTCCAATACCCCTTGCCTTTGCTTTCTGATTTGTTTGCTCAGATTAAGGGGCTAGTTGGTTTACTAAGATTGACCTCTGAGGGGCATATAATCTTGTTCATATTAAACATGGTGACGAATGGAAAACTGCATTTAATACGCCCGAAGGCCATTTTGAATACCTTCTGATGCCATTCGGGTTCTCTAATGCTCCATCTGTGTTCCAGTCCTTCATGCATGATATTTTCCGCAATTATCTTGATAAATTCATGGTTGTATATTTGGATGATATTTTGATTTTTTCCGATGATTGGGAGTCTCATGTGAAGCAGGTCAGGATGGTGTTCCAGATCCTTCGTGATAATGCTTTATTTGTGAAGGGGTCTAAGTGCCTATTCGGAGTTCAGAAGGTCTCTTTTTTGGGTTTTATTTTTTCTCCCTCGTCTATGGAATTGGATCCTGTTAAGGTTCAAGCTGTTCATGACTGGATTCAACCCACATCTGTGAAGAGCCTTCAAAAATATTTGGGCTTTGCTAATTTCTATCGCCGTTTCATTGCCAACTTTTCCAGTGTGGTTAAGCCCCTTACTGATTTGACGAAGAAAGGCGCTGATGTTATGAATTGGTCCTCTGCGGCTGTTGAGGTCTTTCGGGAGCTTAAACGCCGATTTACTTCAGCCCCTGTGTTGCATCAGCCGGATGTTTCTCTTCCTTTTCAGGTTGAGGTTGACGCTTCTGAGATTGGGGCAGGGGCCGTTTTGTCTCAGAGGGATTCTGATGGTTCTTTGGTGAAACCGTGTGCTTTTTTTTTCCAGAAAGTTTTCGCCTGCGGAACGCAATTAGGATGTCAGCAATCGGGAGTTGTTGGCTATGAAGTGGGCATTTGAGGAGTGGCGACATTGGCTTGAGGGAGCTAAGCACCGCATTGTGGTCTTGACTGATCATAAGAATCTGATTTACCTCGAGTCGGCCAAGCGGCTGAATCCTAGACAGGCTCGATGGTCCTTGTTTTTCTCCCGTTTTGATTTTGTGGTCTCGTATCTTCCGGGATCTAAGAATGTTAAGGCTGATGCCCTCTCTAGGAGTTTTTCGCCTGATTCTCCTGGAGTCCTTGAGCCGGATGGCATTCTTAAGGAAGGGGTGATTCTTTCTGCCATCTCCCCTGATTTGCGGCGGGTGCTTCGGGAATTTCAGGCTGATAGGCCTGACCGCTGTCCAGTGGGGAAGCTGTTTGTTCCTGATAGATGGACAAGTAAGGTGATTTCTGAGGTTCATTGTTCAGTGTTGGCTGGTCATCCTGGGAATTTTGGTACCAGAGATTTGGTTGCTAGGTCCTTTTGGTGGCCTTCCTTGTCGGCCTTCCTTGTCGCGCGATGTGCGTGCTTTTGTGCAGTCCTGTGGGACTTGCGCCCGGGCCAAGCCTTGCTGTTCCCACACTAGTGGGTTGCTTTTGCCTTTGCCGGTCCCTGAGAGGCCCTGGACGCATATTTCCATGGATTTTATTTTGGATCTTCCTGTTTCCCAGAAGATGTCTGTTATCTGGGTTGTTTGTGACCGGTTCTCTAAAATGGTCCATCTGGTACCTTTGCCTAAGTTGCCTTCCTCCTCAGATTTGGTTCCATTGTTTTTTCAGCATGTGGTTCGTTTGCATGGCATTCGTAGAATATTGTGTCTGACAGAGGTTCTCAGTTTGTCTCTAGGTTTTGGCGGGCCTTTTGTGCTAGGATGGGCATTGATTTGTCTTTTTCTTCGGCGTTTCATCCTCAGAATAATGGCCAAACTGAGCGAACTAATCAGACCTTGGAGACCTATTTGAGATGCTTTGTGTCTGCTGATCAGGATGATTGGGTGGCTTTCTTACCGTTGGCCGAGTTTGCCCTTAATAATCGGGCTAGTTCGGCTACTTTGGTTTCACCTTTCTTTTGTAATTTTGGATTTCATCCTCGTTTTTCTTCTGGGCAGGTTGAGCCTTCTGATTGTCCTGGTGTGGATTCTGTGGTGGACAGGCTGCAGCAAATTTGGACTCATGTGGTGGACAATTTGACGTTGTCTCAGGAAAGGGCTCAACGTTTTGCTAACCGCCGTCGGTGTGTTGGTCCCCGGCTTCGTGTGGGGGATTTGGTTTGGTTGTCTTCTCGTCATATTCCTATGAAGGTTTCTTCCCCTAAGTTTAAGCCTCGGTTTATTGGTCCTTATAAGATTTCTGAAATTATCAATCCGGTGTCTTTTCATTTGGCTCTTCCAGCCTCTTTTGCCATTCATAATGTTTTCCATAGATCTTTGTTGCGGAGATATGTGGTGCCCGTTGTTCCCTCAGTTGATCCTCCTGCCCCGGTGTTTGTTGAGGGAGAGTTGGAATATGAGGTTGAGAAAATTTTGGATTCTCGTTTTTCGAGGTGGAGGCTTCAGTATCTTGTCAAGTGGAAGGGTTATGGCCAGGAGGATAATTCTTGGGTTGTTGCCTCCGATGTCCATGCCACCAATTTGGTTCGTGCTTTTCACTTGGCTCGTCCTGATCGGCCTGGGGGCTCTGGTGAGGGTTCGGTGACCCCTCCTCAAGGGGGGGTACTGTTGTGAATTCCGCTCTTGGGCACCCTCCGGTGGTTGTAAGTGGCACTTTTGTGAGTTCTGCTCTTTGGCTCCCTCAGGTGGTTTTAAGTGGAATGGCTGCTCCTTGGATTTAGCAGTCAGCAGCTGCTTCCACTGATTGTCTATTCTGCTCGGCTATTTAGCCTGGCTCTTTCCTTCAGCTTGTGCCACTTGTCAATGGTTCCTGGTTGGATTCACATCTCTTTGGATTTCCCTGTTATCCTGACCAGCTTGTCAGTATGAATTAATTCTGTGTAGCTGGAAGCTCTGGGAAGCAGATTTACCCTCCACACCTTTAGTCAGGTGTGGAGATTTTTGTAAACTCTGTGTGGATTTTTGTAGTGTTTTATACTGACCGCACAGTATTCCATCCTGTCCTATCTATCTATCTAGCTAGACTGGCCTCCTGTGCTCATCCTGGTTTCATTCTGTGTATGTCTTTTCCCTCTCCACTCACAGTCATTACTTGTGGGGGGCTATCTATCCTTTGGGGATTTTCTCTGAGGCAAGATAGTTTTCCTGTTTCTATCTTTAGGGGTAGTTAGTTCTCAGGCTGTGACGAGGTGCCTAGGGAGTGTCAGGAGCATCCCACGGCTACTTCTAGTGTTGTGTTGAGCTTAGGGACTGCGGTCAGTACAGGTACCACTTCCTTCAGAGCTCGTCCCATGTTGCTCCTAAACCACCAGATCATAACAGTCTGGCACATAAAGACACAGCTCATCACCTCCAAAACACCATCCCCACAGTGAAACATGGTGGCGGTAGGCATGTCTTTTGGCAGAAGAGACAGGGAAAATGGTCCGAGTCGGGGGGAACATGTACAGTGTGAAATACAGGGATATTCTTGAGCAAAACCTTTTTCAGACTGTCAGTGATTTGAGACTGAGAAGGAGCTTCACCTTCCTACAACACAATGACCCAAACCATACTGCTAAAGCAATACTTGAGTAGTTTAAGGGAAAACGTGAAAATGTTATGGAAAGGCCAAGTCAAAGCCCAGACCTTAATCCAAGATTGCTGTTCACCAGAGGAAACCATCTAACTTGAGCTGGAGAAGTTTTGCATTGAGAAATGGGCAAAAATCCCAATGGCAAGATGTGGAATGCTCATGGAGACTTATCCAAACCAACTTGCAGATGTAATTGTCGCAAAAGAAGGCTCTACAAAGTACTTACTCTAGGATGGTGAATAGTTATGCACACTAAAGTATTCAGTTATTTTGTCCTATTTTTTGGGTCACAATAAAAAGAAAAACAAATGTTCACAGTTGTAGGAATGTTCTGTACATGAACTCATTCATACCTTCAAAAATCCCATGAAATTTCAGATTGTGAGGTAGCAAAACATAAAAAAAGCCAAGGTGGGTTGGGTGGGTGAAAACTTTCGCAAGCCTG
Organism: Ranitomeya imitator; assembly: GCF_032444005.1. NCBI lineage: Eukaryota > Metazoa > Chordata > Amphibia > Anura > Dendrobatidae > Ranitomeya > Ranitomeya imitator. The sequence continues at coordinate 577,704,986 of NC_091283.1, read as the reverse complement.
TGTATGAGAACAGAAAACACAGAAGGTCTCCAATACTTAACATCCGATCTGCAACATATGTATCCTGAGCTGGTTTGTGGGCCTAATGTGAATAGTAAATATTTTATATACGGTGGGTAGAAGTTATGTAGTTAAACAGCAAATTATTTGATTTGAGTGAGAGGAGCTATAAACATTATAGTGTAGTACAGTAATTACAGTATTCTGTTTTACATGAGAAAAATTCATTTTTGCACATGAAAAGAGCTATTACCAAGTACCTATAGAAATGTGTGTGTATGTTTTTTTATACAATACACAACTTTTTGCTGTTACTCATTGTTGTTCTAATTTTACTCCTTGCCACAATTCTCAAATGATATGTGTGTACTGATATCATCAGTCTGTAACCACCATCTTTAATTTATTATCGCTCATACTGGAAAATCAATGCAACAAACTTGTAATATTTTGTTAGGTCATTAAGAATATTTTTTGTCAAAATTCTGCTACACTAATAATTGCATAAGTCCTAAAATCCACAAAAATCAACTTGTGAGAAGATAGGAAGAACAATTTCTTACACTGGAGTCTTCTTATGATGCCAATTTTCGTGATCAGCATGATAATGCTAATGCTACGTAGGCATGGATCCCAGGTCTACAACTAGGGTAGCGGAAGACTTAGGTTTGCTGTTAGAGGTCCGAGTCATAAACACATTTCTGTGTTACTCTATACAGTGTGTGGCATTTTCTGTTAAATACTGTTTTGAGGAGATGGTAACATTAGGTCAGATTAATTTTTGGTTTGGTTATCTCAGTGTTTTTTAGCTCACCCGGTGAGGTGGATCCTCCAAGCCTCAGGTCCTGGTGAGCACAGAGGCTACAGTCGTCAGGGCAGGAGGCAGGTAAGGCATGCGGGAAACAGATACTGGAGGTTCTGCAGGCTACAGGTGGACAAGACACTGGGAGGCGGATATGGAGGAGATATTGGAAGCACTGGAGGGCTCAGGCAGACAGGACACTTGGGAGCAGATATAGAGCAGATATTGGAAGCACTGGAGGCTGCAAGCAGACAGGATACAGGAGAATTAAGAGTTTTAATACCAAGACACAGGTGTGTATTGGTGAGCTTTATATAGGCCTAGACAGATGATAAAATGGGAGCACGTCAGGCCACTTGCAAAGCTCAAAGTGTAGCACAAGGGAGGGGTTGAAGGAAGCAAAGCCCATACCTGGGACAGGTGTATAACACTAAGCAGGGAACAAAAGCATAGATATGATTAAATTGAACATGTTTTACCTTTCTTCCCCAACATCTGCTGAACCATGTAGCCGCCTTTCTCTTCCATTTCCCAATTGCCCTGCTATCTGAATCCTCAGGATGCAGATAGCGTTGAATATAATGGTGGAGGACAGAGCTACCCACTCCTCTTTTCCCCATGTGACTGAGACAGCAGATGACATCACTAATAGTGTTGAGCATTCCGAGACTGCAAATATCGGATATCGGCCGATATTCGCTGTATCGGATTTCCGATACTGAGTTCCAATATTTTTAAGATATTGTATGCTGGAATCGGAAGTTCCTATGGTGCAATGATGTATTTTAATGGAGTGTGGGCGGTGCGTGGGCGGAGACTGCATCTGTGTGTGCGGGCAGGGTCTGTGCGTGACTGTGGGGGGATCTGTGCGGGCCTGCCGGGGGTCTGTGTGGGCCTGCTGGGGGTCTGTACAGGCCTCTCGGGGGTCTGTGCGGTTGGCCGGGGGTCTGTGCGGCCTGCCGGGGGTCTGTACGGGCCTCTCGGAGGTCTGTGTGGTCTGCCGGGGGTCTGTACGGGCCTTTTGGGGTGTCTGTGTGGCCTGCCGGGCATCTGTGTGGCCGGTCGAGGGTCTGTACGGGCCTCTCTGGGGTCTGCGCGGCCTGCCAGGGGTCTGTACGGGCCTCTTGGGGGTCTGTGCGGTCTGCCGGTGGTCTGTACGGGCCTCTCTGGGGTCTGTGCGGCCTGCCGGGGGTCTGTATGGACTGCTGGTGGTCTGTGCGGCCTGTCGGGGGTCTGTGCGGCCTGCCGGGGGTCTGTGCGGCCTGCCGGGGGTCTGTGCAGCCTGCCGGGGGTCTGTCCAGCCTGCCGGGGGTCTGTACCGGCCTCTCTGGGGTCTGTGCAGCCTGCCGGGGGTCTGTACGGGCCTCTCGGGGGTCTGTGCGGGTGTGCAGGCATCGTCCGATGGGACTACAAGTCCCATCGGGCGATGCCTGCTACAATGGCAGTGATTGACACATTAGCCAATGATGGGACAGTAGTAGTCCCATCATCCGGCTAATGTGTTGAATGTAAAAAAAAAAAAAAAACTACATACAACATACATACAACATACATACATATATACTACATACATACTACATACATACATACTACATACATACTACATACATGCATACTACATACATACATACTACATACATACATACTACATACATACTACATACAATACATTTATACATTACATACAATACATACATATAGACATACAGTACATATAACATAGATTACATACTCACCATTACTTGTCATTTTGATCCCCGAAGCCAGTGTCACCTGTAAAAAATATTAAAATAACAAACAACCAATATACTCCCTGATCCGCAGAAATCCATGAGTGTCCCACGACGATCTCCGGTGGAGAACGGCAGCATCAGCTGATGCAACCACTCTCTAGGGGCTCCAGGAATACAATGACGGGAGGAAGGTATCCTTCCGCACTGTATTCCTCCGCCGCTGCAAAAAATAGTCCCTAGTCTCACTTTTGGCATTGCTGTGTGAGAAATTTTCCCACGCAGCAATTGCCATAAAGTGAGACTCTGAGAGGTTACTATAGTTCAGTGATGCACTGCAGGGGCCATTGTCTCCTGTCAGTTTGTCACTGAAGGTCCTATAGAGCAGTGACATCACCCGATGTCACTGTTCTATAGGGGAGATCGTCGTGGGACACTCGTTATTAATTGGACTACGGCGGACACGTAGTATACGGTTTATTATTTTACATTTTTTGCAGGCGCTGAAGTATGGTAAGTATGGTTAAATGAAGAATATTAAAATAATTTTTTCCTAATGTGTGTTTTATTAACCCTTTACTAGTATTGTATTAACCCTGCTGTTTTGTTCGCATTTACTATACACTTGTAGTGTTCCGGGTCACTATGACCCGGCTTATTAAACCTTGATTTTAGACACTCTAACTCCATTATTTTATACTTTTTGCTTACTAAACTGTTTGTGAACATGTTTGGTAGTAAAAAAAAAAAGAAAAATGAACTAGAAATCCTTTTTTTTTGTTTTTATTCTGAAAAAACAGATCAATGAGCAAAACGAAAATAGAAAACTACACATATTTTGTAATTAAAAAAAACTTTGTAAGTAAACAATAATAATAAAGTCTGAGAAAAAAAACAGCTTCAAAAACAATAAGAGCTTCTATACTACATCAAAGCATACCAGTGCTCAATATCCAGCAATCTATCATGCTAAGTGTAGAGCAGTGTATCACACAGTAATAACACTAATTACATGTAATAAAATAAAAGTATTCCTTTACAATATACAATCTATCAATAGAATTGATTAGTAAAAGCATAACAAGCAACATACCTGTAGAAAACAAAGATACTGCCTGGAACAGAGATATCCTGGAACAGAGGTATGTACACAGCTGCTCTCCAAAGAAACTGAAAGGTAACATGTCTGGGCTAGCATATGTGTACTGATAAGAGCAGAGAAGATAAGAACCCCTCTGAAAACAAGCAGATAAGCCAGGAAGACAGACTTACTTTACAAAAAAAACATCTTAGACAGCGCGTTCTGAGCAGTCCGTTCTGCACATAATATACACGTGTAGTGCACACCTAGTGATCTCTCCGGATGCACTCTACATTTTAGAATAGACTGCGCACCAAAAATAATCAATATAAAGCCATTTTTATGGTGCGCAGATCTCAATGCATATCCCCAGTAGAGCGCGTGTACGACCCCATTGAAATAATTTAGGAAATAAATCAATTGATATACAATAGTAGATGCAATAAATAGACCCAACTGAGGTTATAACTCCTTTATTTCACTGAAAATATGGCCTCACAGCTGTAAAAAACGATGTCGGGTCACTATGACCCGAACACAACAAGTGTAACTTTTTGCGTGTAGCAAAAAGTAAACGGAAAAAAAAAAAAATACTCATAGGTAGGTCCCCCCCAAATGAGGAAAAGTCAAGGAGTCTCAAGTTTTAGAGACTTACAGAAAAAAATCTACAGGGCCGCAAAAAGTCTGTTCGGGTCACTATGACCCGAACAGAACATCAGGGTTAATAATGGATAGGCGTCTTATTGACGCATCTCCATTATTAACCCGGTTTAATGTCACCTTATAATAGCAAGGTGACATTAACCCCATATTACCCCATATCCCACCACTACACGGGAGTAGGTAGAGAGGGGCTAAGTGCCGGAATTGGCGCATCTGTAAGATGCGCCATTTCTGGGGCGGCTGCAGACTGGTATTTGTAGCCGGGGAGGCCAATATCCATGGCTCCTCTCTAGGCTATGACTATCAGCCCGCAGCTGTCTGTGTAGCCTTTCTGGCTATAAAATATAGGGGGACCCCACATCATTTTTTTGGGGGTCGCCCTATTTTAATAGTCAGTAAAGGCTACGCAGACAGCTGCAGGCTGATATTCATAGCAGGCTACAAATATTGGCCCCCGGCCATCGGCTTTCCCCCTCTAGCACAGAAAATTGCACGGGAGCCCATGCCGTTTTTTTCCATTTTTTAAAAAAATTAATCGCTCATTAACCCCTTTACCCCCAAGGGTGGTTTGCACGTCAATGACCAGGCCAATTTTCACAATTCTGACCACTGTCCCTTTATGAGGTTATAACTCCGAAACGCTTCAACGGATCCTGGTGATTCTGACATTGTTTTCTCGTGACATATTGTACTTCATGATAGTGGTAAAATTTCTTTGATAGTACCTGCGTTTATTTGTGAAAAAAACGGAAATTTGGCGAAAATTTTGAAAATTTCGCAATTTTCAAACTTTGAATTTTTATGCAATTAAATCACAGAGATATGTCACACAAAATACTTAATAAGTAACATTTCCCACATGTCTCCTTTACATCAGCATAATTTTGGAACCAATTTTTTTTTTTGTTAGGGAGTTATAAGGGTTAAAAGTTGACCAGCAATTTCTCATTTTTACAACACCATTTTTTTTTAGGGACCACGTCTCATTTGGGGTCTATATGATAGAAAATGCCCAAGTGTGACACCATTCTAAAAACTGCACCCCTCAAGGTGCTCAAAACCACATTCAAGAAGTTTATTAACCCTTCAGGTGTTTAATAGGAATTTTTGGAATGTTTAAATAAAAATGAACATTTAACTTTTTTACACAAAAAATTTACTTCAGCTCCAATTTGTTTTATTTTACCAAGGGTAACAGGAGAAAATGGACCCCAAAAGTTGTTGTCCAATTTGTCCTGAGTACGCTGATACCCCATATGTGGCAGTAAACCACTGTTTGGGTGCATGGGAGAGCTCGGAAGGGAAGGAGCGCCGTTTGACTTTTCAATGCAAAATTGACAGGAATTGAGATGGGACGCCATGTTGCGTTTGGAGAGCCACTGATGTGCCTAAACATTGAAACCCCCCACAAGTGACACCATTTTGGAAAGTAGACCCCCTAAGGAACTTATCTGGATGTGTGGTGAGCACTTTGACCCACCAAGGGCTTCACAGAAGTTTATAATGCAGAGCCATAAAAATAAATCAAAATTTTTTTCCCACAAAAATTATTTTTTAGCCCCCAGTTTTGTATTTTCCCTAGGGTAACAGGAGAAATTGGACCCCAAAAGTTGTTGTCCAATTTGTCCTGAGTACGCTGATACCCCATATGTGGGGGGGAACCACCGTTTGGGCGCATGGGAGGGCTCGGAAGGGAAGGAGCGCCATTTGGAATGCAGACTTAGATGGAATGGTCTGCAGGCGTCACATTGCGTTTGCAGAGCCCCTAATGTACCTAAACAGTAGAAACCCCCCACAAGTGACCCCATATTGGAAACTAGACCCCTCAATGAACTTATCTAGATGTGTTGTGAGAACTTTGAACCCCCAAGTGTTTCACTACAGTTTATAACGCAGAGCCGTGAAAATAAAAAATCTTTTTGTTTTCCCACAAAAATTATTTTTTAGCCCCCAGTTTTGTATTTTCCCAAGGGTAACAGGAGAAATTGGTCCACAAAAGTTGTTGTCCAATTTGTCCTGAGTGCGCTGATACCCCATATGTGAGGGTAAACCCCTGTTTGGGCACACAGGAGAGCTCGGAAGGGAAGGAGCAGTGTTTTACTTTTTCAACGCAGAATTGGCTGGAATTGAGATCGGACGCCATGTCGTGTTTGGAGAGCCCCTGATGTGCCGAAACAGTGGAAACCCCCCAATTATAACTGAAACCCTAATCTAAACACACCCCTAACCCTAATTCCAACGGTAACCCTAACCACACCTCTAACCCTGACACACCCCTAACCCTAATCCCAACCCTATTCCCAATTGTAAATGTAATCTAAACCCTAACCCTAACTTTAGCCCCAACCCTAACTGTAGCCCCAACCCTAACCCTAGCCCTAACCCTAACCCTAGCCCTAACCCTAGCCCTAACCCTAGCCCTAACCCTAGCCCTAACCCTAGCCCTAACCCTAGCCCTAACCCTAACCCTAACCCTAGCCCTAACCCTAACCCTAGCCCTAACCCTAGCCCTAGCCCTAACCCTAGCCCTAATGGGAAAATGGAAATAAATACATTTTTTTTATTTTTCCCTAACTAAGGGGGTGATGAAGGGGGGTTTGATTTACTTTTATAGCGAGTTTTTTAGCGGATTTTTATGATTGGCAGCCGTCACACACTGAAAGACGCTTTTTATTGCAAAAAATATTTTTTGCAATACCACATTTTGAGAGCTATAATTTTTCCATATTTTTGGTCCACAGAGTCATGTGAGGTCTTGTTTTTTGCGGGACGAGTTGACGTTTTTATTGGTAACATTTTCGGGCACGTGACATTTTTTGATCACTTTTTATTCCGATTTTTGTGAGGCAGAATGACCAAAAACCAGCTATTCATGAATTTCTTTTGGGGGAGGCGTTTATACCGTTCCGCGTTTGGTAAAATTGATAAAGCAGTTTTATTCTTCGGGTCAGTACGATTACAGTGACACCTCATTTATATCATTTTTTTATGTTTTGGCGCTTTTATACGATAAAAACTATTTTATAGAAAAAAATAATTATTTGCATCGCTTTATTCTTAGGACTATAACTTTTTTATTTTTTTGCTGATGTTGCTGTATGGTGGCTCGTTTTTTGCGAGACAAGATGATGTTTTCAGCGGTACCATGGTTATTTATATTTGTCCTTTTGATCGCGTGTTATTCCACTTTTTGTTCGGCGGTATGATAATAAAGCGTTTTTTGCCTCGTTTTTTTTTTTTTTTTCTTACGTTGTTTACTGAAGGGGTTAACTAGTGGGACAGTTTTATAGGTCGGGTCGTTACGGACGCGGCGATACTAAATATGTGTACTTTTATTGGGTTTTTTTTTTTATTTAGATGAAGAAATGTATTTATGGGAATAATATTTTTTTTTTTTTTCATTATTTTGGAATATTTTTTTTAATTTTTTTTACACATTTGGAAATTTTTTTTAACTTTTTTACTTTGTCCCAGGGGGGGACATCACAGATCAGTGATCTGACAGTTTGCACAGCACTCTGTCAGATCACTGATCTGACTAGCAGCGCTGCAGCCTTCACAGTGCCTGCTCTGAGCAGGCTCTGTGAAGCCACCTCCCTCCCTGCAGGACCCGGATCCGCGGCCATCTTGGATCCGGGGCTGGAGGGAGCAGGGAGGGAGGTGAGACCCTCGCAGCAACGCGATCACATCGCGTTGCTCCGGGGGTCTCAGGGAAGCCCGCAGGGAGCCCCCTCCCTGCGCGGTGCTTCCCTGCACCGCCGGCACATCGCGATCATCTTTGATCGCGGTGTGCCAGGGGTTAATGTGCCGGGGGCGGTCCGTGACCGCTCCTGGCACATAGTGCCGGATGTCAGCTGCGATAAGCAGCTGACACCCGGCCGCGATCGGCCGCGCTCCCCCCGTGAGTGCGGCCGATCGGCTATGACGTACTATCCCGTCCAGGGTCAGATAAGTCCAGGGCACCTCGACGGGATAGTACGTCTAAGGTCACAGAGGGGTTAAGGCCTCTTTCATACTTGCGTTGGTACGGGTCCGTTGCTATGCGTCGGGTCGACGTACCGACGCACGTTGTGAAAGTTGTGCACGACATGGGCAGCGGATGCAGTTTTTCAACGCATCCGCTGCCCATTCTGAAGTCCTGGGAGGAGAGAACGGAGTTTCGGCCGCGCATGTGCGGTAGAAAATGGCGGACGCGACAGACAAAAAATGTTCACTTGAACATTTTTTCGTGCCGATGGTCTGCCAAAGCACGACGCATCCGTTGCACGACGGGCGCGACGTGTGGCCATCCGTCGCAATCCGTCGCTAATACAAGTCTATGGGTAAAAAACGCATCCTGCGAGCACATTTGCAGGATCAGTTTTTTTCCGCCAGATCCATTTTTTTCTCAAAGAGTTGTACTAGCGCCGGATTGCGCCTGATGGCCACACGTTTCATCCGTTTTTTGCAGGATCCGTCAAAAAAGCTGATTCCGCCAGACGGAAAACGCATACAGAGGAACGGTTTTTCTGTCCAGCGAAAAAACGCACAGCGACGGATCCGGCAAAAAACAGATGAAACTGAGATGTGAAATGATGAATCCGGTCTCCGAATCCGTTATTTCATGCATCTTTCCATTCAAATCATGCACATTTACCGTTTATTTATTTCCATAAACTGCATCAAAACCATGCAAAAACCGCACCAAAATCTGCATCAAAACTGCACCAAAAACTGCATCAAAACTGCACCAAAACTGCATCAAGAACTGCATCATAACCGCACCAAAAACTGAATCAAAACAGGTAACTTTGACATAGTGGGAATAACCGAGACATGGTTAGATGAAAGCTATGACTGGGCAGTTAACTTACAGGGTTACAGTCTGTTTAGAAAGGATCGTAAAAATCGGAGAGGAGGAGGGGTTTGTCTCTATGTAAAGTCTTGTCTAAAGTCCACTTTAAGGGAGGATATTAGCGAAGGAAATGAGGATGTCGAGTCCATATGGGTCGAAATTCATGGAGGGAAAAATGGTAACAAAATTCTCATTGGGGTCTGTTACAAACCCCCAAATATAACAGAAACCATGGAAAGTCTGCTTCTAAAGCAGATAGATGAAGCTGCAACCCATAATGAGGTCCTGGTTATGGGGGACTTTAACTAACCGGATATTAACTGGGAAACAGAAACCTGTGAAACCCATAAAGGCAACAGGTTTCTGCTAATAACCAAGAAAAATTATCTTTCACAATTGGTGCAGAATCCAACCAGAGGAGCAGCACTTTTAGACCTAATACTATCTAATAGACCTGACAGAATAACAAATCTGCAGGTGGTTGGGCATCTAGGAAATAGCGACCACAATATTGTACAGTTTCACCTGTCTTTCACTAGGGGGACTTGTCAGGGAGTCACAAAAACACTGAACTTTAGGAAAGCAAAGTTTGACCAGCTTAGAGATGCCCTTAATCTGGTAGACTGGGACAATATCCTCAGAAATAAGAATACAGATAATAAATGGGAAATGTTTAAGAACATCCTAAATAGGCAGTGTAAGCGGTTTATACCTTGTGGGAATAAAAGGACTAGAAATAGGAAAAACCCAATGTGGCTAAACAAAGAAGTAAGACAGGCAATTAACAGTAAAAAGAAAGCATTTGCACTACTAAAGCAGGATGGCACCATTGAAGCTCTAAAAAACTATAGGGAGAAAAATACTTTATCTAAAAAACTAATTAAAGCTGCCAAAAAGGAAACAGAGAAGCACATTGCTAAGGAGAGTAAAACTAATCCCAAGCTGTTCTTCAACTATATCAATAGTAAAAGAATAAAAACTGAAAATGTAGGCCCCTTAAAAAATAGTGAGGAAAGAATGGTTGTAGATGATGAGGAAAAAGCTAACATATTAAACACCTTCTTCTCCACGGTATTCACGGTGGAAAATGAAATGCTAGGTGAAATCCCAAGAAACAATGAAAACCCTATATTAAGGGTCACCAATCTAACCCAAGAAGAGGTGCGAAATCGGCTATATAAGATTAAAATACCGTATTTTCCGCTTTGTAAGACGCACTTTATTTCCCCCAAATTTGGGGGGGAAATGTGGGTGCGTCTAACAAAGCGGATATACCGCTTACCATTACAGGCTGGGAGGAGGGGGTGTCCGCCGCCGCTACCGCCTGCCGCCGCTGTCGTCCGCCGCCACTGCCGGGGTTGTCCGCTGCTGCCCCGGGTGATGCTGAAGGCTCCGGTGCTGCGGGGGGCTCTGGCGACATTTTGTGAAAGACCAGAGCCCCCCGGCAGTTCTTCCATGCGTTCCAGTATGACTAATTCCGGGAAAATGGCCGCCGGAATCTCGGGAGATGAGATTTCAGCGCTGAGATCTCATCTCTCGAGATTCCGGCGGCCATTTTCCCGGAGTTAGTTCCAGTATGACTGACTCCGGGAAAATGGCCGCCGGAATCTCGGGAGATGAGATTTCAGCGCTGAGATCTCATCTCTCGAGATTCCGGCGGCCATTTTCCCGGAATTAGTCATACTGGAACGCATGGAAGAACTGCCGGGGGGCTCTGGTCTTTCACAAAATGTCGCCAGAGCCCCCCGCAGCACCGGAGACAGCCCTACAGCACAGGAGCCCCCTGCAGACCCCTCATCCCAGCCTGCAGCAAAGGAGCCCCCTGCAGACCCCTCATCCCAGGCTGCAGCACAGGAGCCCCCCTGCAGCACAGGAGCCCCCTGCAGACCCCCTCATCCCAGCCTGCAGCAATGCTCCACTCCTGCCTCCGGCAACGAGCCTGGGACCCTGATCCACCACAACCACAACCCCTGGTAAGTAATAAGACGCATGGATTATAAGACGCCCCACCAATTTATTAAAAAATAGTTTTTTCCTATTTTTCTCCTCAAAATTTGGGGTGCGTCTTATAATCCGGAGCGTCTTACAAAGCGAAAAATACGGTAGATAAATCTCCGGGTCCGGATGGCATACACCCACGAGTACTAAGGGAACTAAGTAATGTAATAGATAAACCATTATTTCTTATTTTTAGGGACTCTATAGCGACAGGATCTGTTCCGCAGGACTGGCGCATAGCAAATGTGGTGCCAATATTCAAAAAGGGCTCTAAAAGTGAACCTGGAAATTATAGGCCAGTAGTCTAACCTCTATTGTTGGTAAAATATTTGAAGGGTTTCTGAGGGATGTTATTCTGGATTATCTCAATGAGAATAACTGTTTAACTCCATATCAGCATGGGTTTATGAGAAATCGCTCCTGTCAAACCAATCTAATCAGTTTTTATGAAGAGGTAAGCTATAGGCTGGACCACGGTGAGTCATTGGACGTGGTATATCTCGATTTTTCCAAAGCGTTTGATACCGTGCCGCACAAGAGGTTGGTACACAAAATGAGAATGCTTGGTCTGGGGGAAAATGTGTGTAAATGGGTTAGTAACTGGCTTAGTGATAGAAAGCAGAGGGTGGTTATAAATGGTATAGTCATCTAACTGGGTCGCTGTGACCAGTGGGGTACCGCAGGGGTCAGTATTGGGACCTGTTCTCTTCAACATATTCATTAATGATCTGGTAGAAGGTTTACACAGTTAAATATCGATATTTGCAGATGATACAAAACTATGTAAAGCAGTTAATACAAGAGAAGATAGTATTCTGCTACAGATGGATCTGGATAAGTTGGAAACTTGGGCTGAAAGGTGGCAGATGAGGTTTAACAATGATAAATGTAAGGTTATACACATGGGAAGAAGGAATCAATATCACCATTACACACTGAATGGGAAACCACTGGGTAAATCTGACAGGGAGATAGACTTGGGGATCCTAGTTAATGATAAACTTACCTGGAGCAGCCAGTGCCAGGCAGCAGCTGCCAAGGCAAACGGGATCATGGGGTGCATTAAAAGAGGTCTGGATACACATGATGAGAGCATTATACTGCCTCTGTGCAAATCCCTAGTTAGACCGCACATGGAGTACTGTGTCCAGTTTTGGGCACCGGTGCTCATGAAGGATATAATGGAACTAGAGAGAGTACAAAGGAGGGCAACAAAATTAATAAAGGGGATGGGAGAACTACAATACCCAGATAGATTAGCGAAATTAGGATTATTTAGTCTAGAAAAAAGACGACTGAGGGGCGATCTAATAACCATGTATAAGTATATAAGGGGACAATACAAATATCTCGCTGAGGATCTGTTTATACCAAGGAAGGTGACGGGCACAAGGGGGCATTCTTTGCGTCTGGAGGAGAGAAGGTTTTTCCACCAACATAGAAGAGGATTCTTTACTGTTAGGGCAGTGAGAATCTGGAATTGCTTGCCTGAGGAGGTGGTGATGGCGAACTCAGTCGAGGGGTTCAAGAGAGGCCTGGATGTCTTCCTGGAGCAGAACAATATTGTATCATACAATTATTAGGTTCTGTAGAAGGACTTAGATCTGGGGATTTATTATGATGGAATATAGGCTGAACTGGATGGACAAATGTCTTTTTTCGGCCTTACTAACTATGTTACTATGTTACTATGTTAAAACTGCACCAAAACTGCATCAAAAACAGCATCATAACCTGCATCAAAAACCACACCAAAAACCTGCATCAAAAACTGCACAAAAAACGACACTAAAAACAGGATCAAAAACTGCACCAAAACCTGCATCAAAAACTGCACCAAAAACTGCATCAAAACTGAACCAAAAACTGCATCAAAACTGTACCAAAAACTGCATCAAAAATCGCATAAAAAAAACAAACCAAAAACTGCATCAAAAACTGCACCAAAAACTGCATATAAAAATCGCATCAAGAACTGCATCAAAAACCGCAGTTTTGATGCGGTTTTTGATGCTGTTTTTGATGCAGTTTTTGGTACAGTTTTGATGCAGTTTTTGGCGCAGTTTTTAATGCAGGTTTTTTGTGCGTTTTTGATGCACTTTTTGGTGGTGTTTTTTATGCAGTTTTGGTGCAGTTTTGATGCAGTTTTTGATGTAGGTTTTTGGTGCCGTTTTGATGCAGTATTTGGTGCAGTTTTTGATGTAGGTTTTTGGTGCGGTTTTTTATGCTGTTTTTGATGCAGTTTTTGGTGCAGTTTTGATGCAGTTTTTGGTGCAGTTTTTGATGTAGGTTTTTGGTGCATTTTTTGATGCAGTTTTTGGTGCATTTTTGTGATGCGGTTTTTGGTGCAGTTATGATGCAGTTTTGGTGCAGTTTTGGTGCAGTTTTGATGCAGTTTTGATGCAGTTTTTAGAAATAAATAAACGGAAAATGTGCATGATTTGAATGGAAACATGCATGAAATAACGGATTCGGAGGCTGGATTCATCATTTCACATTTCAGTTTCATCTGTTTTTTGCCGGATCCGTCGCTGTGCGTTTTTTCGCCGGACAGAAAAACCGTTCCTCTGCATGTGTTTTCCGTCTGGCGGAAACAGCTTTTTTGACGGATCCTGCAATAACGGATGAAACGTGTGGCCATCAGGCGCAATCCGGCTCTTATACAATTCTATGAGAAAAAAACGGATCCGGCGGAAAAAGCGGGTCCTGCAAATGTGCTCGCAGGATGCATTTTTTACCCATAGACTTGTATTAGCCACACATCGCATCCGTCGTGCAACGGATCCGTCATGTTTTGGCAGACCGTCGGCACGAAAAAACGTTCAAGTGAACATTTTTTTGTCTGTCGCGTCCGCCATTTTCTACCGCACATGCATGGCCAAAACTCCGCCCCCTCCTCGGACTTCAGAAAAACTGCATCCGTTTCCCACGTCATGCACAAATTTCACAACGTGCGTCGGTATGTCGGCCCGACGCATAGTGACGGACCTGTACTGACGCAAGTATGAAAGAGGCCTTAACCCCTTCCCGACCCATGACGCCACGTAGGCGTCATGAAAGTCGGTGCCAATCCGACCCATGACGCCTATGTGGCGTCATGGAAAGATCGCGTCCCTGCAGATCGGGTGAAAGGGTTAACTCCCATTTTTCCCGATCTGCAGGGACAGGGGGAGTGGTAGTTTAGCCCATGAGGGGTGGCTTCACCCCCCCGTGGCTACGATCGCTCTGATAAAAGTGAAAGTGTTGAAAGTGAAACTGCCAATCAGAGCGATTTGTAATATTTCACCTATTAAAACTGGTGAAATATTACAATCCAGCCATAGCCGATGCTGCAATACCATCAGTCATGGCTGGAAACACTAATGTGCCCCCACTCCACCGATCACCCCCCCAGCCCCCCGATCAGTTCTATGCACCGCTCCGTCCTGTGCTCCGCTCCCCCGTGCTCTTGTCCGCCCCCCCGTGCTCCAATCACCCCCCGTGCTCCGATCCAACCCCCCTGCACTCCGATACACCCCCCGTGCTCCGATCCACCCCCCCGTGCTCCGATCCACCCCACCCATGCTCCGTTCCACCCCCCGTACTCCGTTCCACCCCCGCGCTCCGATCCACCCCCCCATGCTCCGATCCCCCCCCGTGCTCACCCCCCACCCCATCATACTTACCGATCCTGCCGGGGTCCGTCCGTCTTCTCCCTGGGCGCCACCATCTTCCAAAATGGCGGGCGCATACGCAGTGCGCCCGCCGAATCTGCCGGCCGGCAGATTCGTTCCAAAGTGCATTTTGATCACTGAAATGATCCCTCCCCCTTTGTCACCCCCATAGGTAGGGACAATAAAAAAATAAAGAATTTTTTTTTTTCCACTAAGGTTAGAATAGGGTTAGGGTTAGAGTTAGGGTTTCGGTATGTGCACAAGTATTCTGTTCCTCTGCGGATTTAAACCGCTGCGGATTTATGGCGGATTTACAGCGGTTTTTCTTCGCATTTCACTTCGGTTTTACAACTGCGATTTTCTATTGGAGCAGTTGTAAAACCGCTGCGGAATCCGCAGAACGAAGTGACATGCTGCAGAATGTAAACCCCTGCGTTTTTGTTTCCCATAGGTTTACATTGAACTGTAAACTCATGGGAAACTGCTGCGGATCCACAGCATTTTCCGCAGCGTGTGCACATACCTTTAGAATTAGGCTATGTGCACACGGTGCGGATTTAGCTGCGGATCCGCAGCGGATTGGCCGCTGCGGATTCGCAGCAGATTGGCCGCTACAGATTCGCAGCGGATTGGCTGCTGCGGATTCGCAGCAGAGTTCCATCAGGTTTACAGTACCAAGTAAACCTACGGAAAACCAAATTCGCTGTGCCCATGGTGCGGAAAATACAGAAAATACGGAAACGCTGCGTTGTATTTTCCGCAGCATGTCAATTCTTTGTGCGGATTCCGCAGCGTTTTACACCTGTTCCTCAATAGGAATCCACAGGTGAAATCCGCACAAAAACACTGGAAATCCGCAGTAAAGCCGCAGGTAAAACGCAGTGCCTTTTACCCGCGGATTTTTCAAAAATGATGCTGAAAAGTCTCAAACGAATCCACAACGTGGGCACATAGCCTTAGGGTTAGGGTTGGAATTAGGGTTGTGGTTAGGGTTATGGCTACAGTTGGGATTGTGTTGGGGTTAGTGTTGGAGGTAGAATTGAGGGGTTTCCACTGTTTAGGCACATCAGGGGTCTCCAAACGCAACATGGTGCCACCATTGATTCCAGCCAATCTTGTATTCAAAAAGTCAAATGGTGCTCCCTCACTTCCGAGCCCCGACGTGCGCCCAAACAGTGGTTTACCCCCACATATGGGGTATCAGTGTACTCAGGACAAACTGCGCAACAATTACTGGGGTCCAATTTCTCCTGTTACACTTCTGAAAATAAAAAAATGCTTGCTAAAACATCATTTTTGAGGAAAGAAAAATGATTTTTTATTTTCACGGCTCTGCGTTATAAACGTCTGTGAAGCACTTGGGGGTTCAAAGTGCTCAAAACATATCTAGATAAGTTCCTTGGGGGGTCTAGTTTCTAAAATGGGGTCACTTGTGGGGGGTTTCTACTGTTTAGGCACACCAGGGGCTCTGCAAACGCAACGTGACGCCCGCAGACCATTCCATCAAAGTCTGCATTTCAAAATGTCACTACTTCAATTCCGAGCCCGGGCATGTGCCCAAACAGTAGTTTACCCCCACATATCAGGTATCACCGTACTCAGGAGAAACTGGACAAGAAATATTGGGGTCAAATTTCTCCTGTTACCCTTGGGAAAATTAAAAAATTCTGGGCTAAATAATTATTTTTGAGGAAAGAAAACATATTTATTATTTTGACGGCTCTGCATTATAAACTTCTGTGAAGCACTTGGGGGTTCAAAGTCCTCACCACACATCTAGATTAGTTCCTTTGGGGGTCTAGTTTCCAAAATGGGGTCATTTGTGGGGGATCTCCAATGTTTAGGCACACAGGGGCTCTCCAAACGTGCCCTGCCGTGCGCCCAAACAGTGGTTTACCCCCACATATGGGGTATCAGCGTACTCAGGACAAACTGTACAACATTATTTGGGGTCCAATTTCTCCTATTACCCTTGGTAAAATAGGAATTTCCAGGCTAAAAAATCATTTTTGAGGAAAGAAAAATTATTTTTTATTTTCATGGCTCTGCGTTATAAACTTCTGTGAAGCACTTGGGGGTTTAAAGTGCTCAATATGCATCTAGATAAGTTCCTTGGGGCGTCTAGTTTCCAAAATGGGGTCACTTGTGGGGGAGCTCCAATTTTTAGGCACACGGGGGCTCTCCAAACGTGACATGGTGTCCGCTAAAGAGTGGAGCCAATTTTTCATTAAAAAAGTCAAATGGCGCTCCTTCCCTTCCAAGCCCTGCCGTGCGCCCAAATAGTGGTTTACCCCAATATATGAGGTATCAGCGTACTCAGGACAAATTGGACAACAACTTTCGTGGTTCAGTTTCTCCTTTTACCATTGGGAAAATAAAAAAATTGTTGCTAAAAGATAATTTTTGTGGCTAAAAAGTTAAATGTTAATTTTTTCCTTCCATGTTGCTTCTGCTGCTGTGAAGCACCTGAAGGGTTAATAAACTTCTTGAATGTGGTTTTGAGTACCTTGAGGGGTGCAGTTTTTAGAATGGTGTCACTTTTGGGTATTTTCAGCTATATAGACCCCTCAAACTGACTTCAAATGTGAGGTGGTCCCTAAAAAAAAATGGTTTTGTAAATTTCGTTGTAAAAATGAGAAATCGCTGGTCAAATTTTAACCCTTATAACTTCCTAGCAAAAAAATTTTTGTTTCCAAAATTGTGCTGATTTAAAGTATACATGTGGGAAATGTTATTTATTAACTATTTTGTGTCACATAACTCTCTGGTTAACAGAATAAAAATTCAAAATGTGAAAATTGCGAAATTTTCAAAATTTTCGCCAAATTTCCGTTTTTATCACAAATAAACGCAGAATTTATTGACCTAAATTTACCACTAACATGAAGCCCAATATGTCACCAAAAAACAGTCTCAGAACCGCTAGGATCCGTTGAAGCATTCCTGAGTTATTACCTCATAAAGGGACACTGGTCAGAATTGCAAAAAACGGCAAGGTCTTTAAGGTCAAAATAGGCTGGGTCATGAAGGGGTTAATGAGCGTTTAATTTTTTTTTGAAAAAAACAGCGTGGGCTCCTGCGCAATTTTCTGCACCAGAGGGGGAAAGCCGACGGCCAATATTTGTAGCCTGCTATGAATATCAGCCCGCAGCTGTCTGCGTAGCCTTTACTGGCTATTAAAATAGGGGGACCCAAAAAAAATGACATGGGGTCCCCCTATATTTTATAGCCAGAAAGGCTACGCAGACAGCTGCGGGCTGATATTCATAGCCTAGAGAGGGGCCATGGATATTGCCCCCCCGGCTACAAATACCAGTCTGCAGCCGCCCCAGAAATGGTGCATCTGTAAGATGCACCAATTCCGGCACTTAGCTCCACTCTTCCCACTCCCATGTAGCGGTGGGATATAGGGTAATAAGAGGTTAATGTCACCTTGCTATTATAAGGTGATATTAAGCCGGGTTAATAACGGAGAGGCGTCAATAAGACACCTATCCATTATTAATCCAATACTAGTAAAGGGTTAATAAAACACACACACATTAATAAAAAATTATTTTAATATTCTTCATTTAACCATACTTACCATACTTCAGTACCTGCAAAAAATGTAAAATAATAAACCGTATACTACGTGTCCGCCGTAGTCCAATTAATAACGAGTGTCCCACAACGATCTCCCCTATAGAACAGTGACATCGAGTGATGTCACTGCTCTATAGGACCTTCAGTGACACACTGACAGAAGACAATGGCTCCTGCAGTGCTTCACTGAACTATAGAAACCTCTCTGAGTCTCACTTCATGGCAATTGCTGCGTGGGAAAATTTCTCATACAGCAATGCCAAAAGTGAGACTAGGGACTATTTTTTACAGTGGCGGAGGAATACAGTGCGGAAAGATACCTGTTGTGAATTCTGTGGCCAAGCTCCCTCCTGTGGTCGTGAGTAGTACTTCGGCTGGTTCTGTCTATGAGCTTCCTTTGGTGGATGAGAGTGGTACTGCGGCTTCTGAGTTTCCTTCCTCAGGTGATGAGGTTAAGTCGTTAGGTGCTGCTCTATTTAACTCCACCTAGTGCTTTGATCCTGGCCTCCAGTCAATGTTCTAGTATTGGTCTTGCTCTCTCCTGGATCGTTCCTGTGGCCTGTCTATCCTGCATAAGCTAAGTTTTGCTTGTGTTATTTTTGTTTGCTATTTTTTCTGTCCAGCTTGCTATATTGGTTTTTCTTGCTTGCTGGAAGCTCTGGGACGCAGAGGGAGCACCTCCGTACCGTTAGTCGGTACGGAGGGTCTTTTTGCCCCCTCTGCGTGGTTGTTTGTAGGGTTTTGTGTTGACCGCAAAGCAATCTTTCCTATCTTCGGTCTGTTCAGTAAGTTGGGCCTCACTTTGCTAAATCTATTTCATCTCTGCGTTTGTATTTTCATCTCAACTCACAATCATTATATGTGGGGGGCTGCCTTTTCCTTTGGGGTATTTCTCTGAGGCAAGGTAGGCTTATTTTTCTTTCTTAGGGCTAGCTAGTTTCTCAGGCTGTGCTCGAGGTGCATAGGACTGGTCAAGAGCGCTCCACGGCTACCTCTAGTGTGGTTGGATAGGATTAGGGATTGCGGTCAGCAGAGTTCCCACGTCTCAGAGCTCGTCCTATGTTTTTGGTAATTGTCAGGTCACTTTGAGTGCTCTGAACTTCAAGGTCCATTGTGGTTCTGAATCTCCTGCTCATAACAGTACTGGAGGCCCAAAGTACTAATGCTTCGCAATAGAGGGAAAAGAGAAGTTCTGAGACCATTTTTTTTTCTTTGCACTGTGTTCTGTCTTTCTTTTCCCCTTTACATCAGGGTGGTTCAGAACACAGGTGTGGACATGGACATTCAGGGTCTGTTCTCTTTGATGGATAATCTCGCTATAAATGTACAGAACATTCAAGATTTAGTGGTTCAGAATCCTATGTTAGAACCTAAAATTCCTATTCCTGAGTTATTTTCTGGAGATAGAGCTAAGTTTTTGAATTTTAAAAATAATTGTAAACTATTTCTGGCTTTGAAACCCCGCTCCTCTGGTGACCCAGTTCAACAAGTTAAGATCATTATTTCTGTATTACGTGGCGACCCTCAAGACTGGGCATTTTCCCTTGCGCCATGAGATCCTGCATTATGTAATATTGATGCGTTTTTTCTGGCGCTCGGATTGCTGTATGATGAACCTAATTCAGTGGATCAGGCAGAGAAAATCTTGCTGGCTCTGTGTCAGGGTCAGGATGAGATAGAGATTTATTGTCAGAAGTTTAGAAAGTGGTCCGTGCTCACTCAATGGAATGAATGTGCGCTGGTAGCTATTTTCAGAAAGGGTCTCTCTGAAGCCCTTAAGGATGTCATGGTGGGATTTCCTATGCCTGCTGGTCTGAATGAGTCTATGTCTTTGGCCATTCAGATCGGTCGACGCTTGCGTGAGCGTAAATCTGTGCACCATTTGGCGGTATTATCTGAGCATAAACCTGAGCCTATGCAGTGCAATAGGACTTTGACCAGAGCTGAAAGGCAAGAACACAGACATCAGAATGGGCTGTGTTTCTACTGTGGTGATTCCACTCATGCTATCTCCGATTGTCCTAAGCGCACTAAGCGGTTCGCTACGTCTGCCACCATTGGTACGGTACAGTCGAAATTTCTTTTGTCCGTTACTTTGATCTGCTCTTTGTCTTCCTATTTTGTCATGGCATTTGTGGATTCAGGCGCTGCCCTGAATTTGATGGACTTGGAGTTTGCTAGGCGCTGTGGGTTTGTCTTGGAGCCCTTGCAGTGTCTTATTCCATTGAGAGGAATTGATGCTACGCCTTTGGCCAAGAATAAGCCTCAGTATTGGACCCAGCTGACCATGTGCATGGCTCCTGCGCACCAGGAGGATATTCGCTTTCTGGTGTTGCATAATCTGCATGATGTGGTCGTGTTGGGGTTGCCATGGCTACAAGTCCATAACCCAGTATTAGATTGGAAATCTATGTCTGTGTCCAGCTGGGGTTGTCAGGGGGTACATGGTGATGTTCCATTTCTGTCTATCTCATCATCCACCCCTTCTGAGGTCCCAGAGTTCTTGTCGGATTACCGGGATGTATTCGATGAGCCCAAGTCCAATGCCCTACCTCCGCATAGGGATTGTGATTGTGCTATCGATTTGATTCCTGGTAGTAAGTTTCCTAAGGGTCGACTGTTTAATTTATCTGTACCTGAGCACGCCGCTATGCGGAGTTACGTGAAGGAGTCCTTGGAGAAGGGTCATATTCGCCCATCATCGTCGCCATTGGGAGCAGGGTTCTTTTTTGTGGCCAAGAAGGATGGTTCGCTGAGACCTTGTATTGATTACCGCCTTCTAAATAAAATCACAGTCAAATTTCAGTATCCTTTGCCGCTGCTGTCTGATTTATTTGCTCGGATTAAGGGGGCTAGTTGGTTCACCAAGATAGATCTTCGTGGTGCGTATAATCTTGTGCGTATTAAACAGGGCGATGAATGGAAAACAGCATTTAATACGCCCGAGGGCCATTTTGAGTACCTGGTTATGCCATTCGGGCTTTCCAATGCTCCATCAGTATTTCAGTCCTTTATGCATGACATCTTCCGAGAGTACCTGGATAAATTCCTGATTGTATATTTGGATGATATTTTGGTCTTCTCGGATGATTGGGAGTCTCATGTGAAGCAGGTCAGAATGGTGTTCCAGGTCCTGCGTGCTAATTCTTTGTTTGTGAAGGGGTCAAAGTGTCTCTTTGGTGTTCAGAAGGTTTCATTTTTGGGGTTCATTTTTTCTCCTTCTACTATCGAGATGGACCCTGTTAAAGTTCAGGCTATTTATGATTGGACTCAGCCGACATCTCTGAAGAGTCTGCAGAAGTTCCTGGGCTTTGCTAATTTTTATCGTCGCTTCATCAATAATTTTTTTAGTATTGCTAAACCGTTGACTGATTTAACCAAGAAGGGTGCTGATGTGGTCAATTGGTCTTCTGCTGCTGTGGAAGCTTTTCAGGAGTTGAAGCGTCATTTTTCTTCTGCCCCTGTGTTGTGCCAACCAGATGTTTCGCTTCCGTTCCAGGTCGAGGTTGATGCTTCTGAAATTGGAGCAGGGGCTGTTTTGTCGCAGAGAAGTTCTGATTGCTCGGTGATGAAACCATGCACCTTCTTTTCCAGGAAATTTTCGCCTGCTGAGCGAAATTATGATGTTGGCAATCGAGAGTTGCTAGCCATGAAGTGGGCATTCGAGGAGTGGCGTCATTGGCTTGAAGGAGCTAAGCATCGCGTGATGGTCTTGACTGATCACAAGAACTTGACTTATCTCGAGTCTGCCAAACGGTTGAATCCTAGACAGGCTCGTTGGTCGCTGTTTTTCTCCCGTTTTGACTTTGTGGTTTCGTACCTTCCGGGCTCTAAAAATGTGAAGGCGGATGCCCTGTCTAGGAGTTTTGTGCCCAATTCTCCGGGTTTGCCTGAGCCGGCGGGTATTCTCAAAGAGGGGGTAATTTTGTCTGCCATCTCCCCTGATTTGCGGCGGGTGCTGCAAAAATTTCAGGCTAATAGACCTGACCGTTGCCCAGCGGAGAAACTGTTTGTCCCTGATAGGTGGACGAATAAAGTTATCTCTGAGGTTCATTGTTCGGTGTTGGCTGGTCATCCTGGAATCTTTGGTACCAGAGATTTGGGGGCTAGATCCTTTTGGTGGCCGTCTCTGTCGCGGGATGTGCGTTCTTTTGTGCAGTCCTGTGGGATTTGTGCTCGGGCTAAGCCCTGCTGTTCTCGTGCCAGTGGGTTGCTTTTGCCCTTGCCGGTCCCGAAGAGGCCTTGGACACATATCTCATAGTAACATAGTAACATAGTAACATAGTTAGTAAGGCCGAAAAAAGACATTTGTCCATCCAGTTCAGCCTATATTCCATCATAATAAATCCCCAGATCTACGTCCTTCTACAGAACCTAATTGTATCTCTATGGATTTTATTTCGGATCTCCCCGTCTCTCAAAGAATGTCGGTCATTTGGGTGGTTTGTGATCGCTTCTCTAAGATGGTCCATTTGGTGCCCTTGTCTAAATTGCCTTCCTCCTCTGATTTGGTGCCATTGTTTTTCCAGCATGTGGTTCGTTTACATGGCATTCCAGAGAACATCGTTTCTGACAGAGGTTCCCAGTTTGTTTCGAGGTTTTGGCGAGCCTTTTGTGCTAGGATGGGCATTGATTTGTCTTTTTCCTCGGCTTTCCATCCTCAGACAAATGGCCAGACTGAACGAACCAATCAGACCTTGGAAACATATCTGAGATGTTTTGTTTCTGCTGATCAGGATGATTGGGTGGCCTTCTTGCCTTTGGCTGAGTTCGCCCTTAATAATCGGGCCAGCTCGGCTACCTTGGTTTCGCCGTTTTTCTGCAATTCTGGGTTCCACCCTCGTTTCTCTTCAGGGCAGGTTGAGTCTTCGGACTGTCCTGGTGTGGATACTGTGGTGGATAGGTTGCAGCAGATTTGGACTCATGTAGTGGACAATTTGACTTTGTCCCAGGAGAAGGCTCATCGTTTCGCTAACCGCAGGCGCTGTGTGGGTCCCCGACTTCGTGTTGGGGATTTGGTTTGGTTGTCATCTCGTTATATTCCTATGAAAGTTTCCTCTCCTAAGTTTAAGCCTCGTTTCATTGGTCCGTATAGGATATCTGAGGTTCTTAATCCTGTGTCTTTTCGTTTGACTCTTCCAGCTTCTTTTTCTATCCATAACGTGTTCCATAGGTCATTGTTGCGGAGATACGTGGCACCTGTTGTTCCATCTGTTGATCCTCCTGCTCCGGTTTTGGTTGAAGGGGAGTTGGAGTATATAGTGGAGAAGATTTTGGATTCTCGTGTTTCGAGACGAAAACTCCAGTATCTGGTTAAGTGGAAAGGTTATGGTCAGGAAGATAATTCCTGGGTCTTTGCCTCTGATGTCCATGCTGCCGATCTGGTTCGTGCCTTTCATGTGGCTCATCCTGGTTGGCCTGGGGGCTCTGGTGAGGGTTCGGTGACCCCTCCTCAAGGGGGGGGGTACTGTTGTGAATTCTGTGGCCAAGCTCCCTCCTGTGGTCGTGAGTGGTACTTCGGCTGGTTCTGTCTATGAGCTTCCTTTGGTGGATGAGAGTGGTACTGCGGCTTCTGAGTTTCCTTCCTCAGGTGATGAGGTTAAGTCGTTAGGTGCTGCTCTAATTAACTCCACCTAGTGCTTTGATCCTGGCCTCCAGTCAATGTTCTAGTATTGTTCTTGCTCTCTCCTGGATCGTTCCTGCGGCCTGTTTATCCTGCATAAGCTAAGTTTTGCTTGTGTTATTTTTGTTTGCTATTTTTTCTGTCCAGCTTGCTATATTGGTTTTTCTTGCTTGCTGGAAGCTCTGGGACGCAGAGGGAGCACCTCCGTACCGTTAGTCGGTACGGAGGGTCTTTTTGCCCCCTCTGCGTGGTTGTTTGTAGGGTTTTGTGTTGACCACAAAGCAATCTTTCCTATCTTCGGTCTGTTCAGTAAGTTGGGCCTCACTTTGCTAAATCTATTTCATCTCTGCATTTGTATTTTCATCTCAACTCACAGTCATTATATGTGGGGGGCTGCCTTTTCCTTTGGGGTATTTCTCTGAGGCAAGGTAGGCTTATTTTTCTTTCTTAGGGCTAGCTAGTTTCTCAGGCTGTGCTCGAGGCGCATAGGACTGGTCAGGAGCGCTCCACGGCTACCTCTAGTGTGGTTGGATAGGATTAGGGATTGCGGTCAGCAGAGTTCCCACGTCTCAGAGCTTGTCCTATGTTTTTGGTAATTGTCAGGTCACTTTGTGTGCTCTGAACTTCAAGGTCCATTGTGGTTCTGAATCTCCTGCTCATAACAGATACCTTCCTCCCGTCATTGTGTTCTTGGAGCCCCTAGAGAGCGGTCACATCAGCTGATGCTGCCGTTCTCCACCGGAAATCGTCGTGGGACACTCGTGGATTTCTGCGGATCAGGGAGTATATTAGTTGTTTGTTATTTTAATCTTTGTTACAGATGGCACTGGCTTTGAGCATCAAAATGAAAAGTAATGGTGATTATGTACTCAATGTTATATGTACTGTATGTCTGTATCTATGTATTGTATGTAATGTATGAATGTATTGTATGTAGTATGTATGTGCTGTATGTATGTAGTATGTTGTATGTATGTTGTATGTGTGTAGTATGTATGTAGTATGTATGTAGTATGTTGTATGTATGTTGTATGTATGTATGTAGTATGTATGTGGTATGTTGTATGTATGTATGTATGTAGTATGTTGTATGTATGTAGTATGCATGTAGTACATTGTATGTATGTATGTAGTATGTATGTATTATGTTGTATGTAGTGTTTGTATGTAGTATGTATGTAGTATATTGTTTGTATGTATGTACAGGGTGGAGCGCGGTAATTTGCTGATTTGGGAATGAAATTAAAAAATTATGATCATTAGAAAAATTTATTTTATATTTTAATTATACTGAACAGTAATGGAATTTTTAAATTACATTGTTTTAAATAGTGTATCTGACAAATGTCGACCTTCGCTATACACACTGCTGCATACGTTTTCTGAAGTTTTCATGAACTCTAACAAGCATGTCCACTGGTATTCTGCCAATTTCAGCTTCAATATTGTTCCTTAGGTCTTCCAAGGTGTTGGGACGGTTGATATACACCTTAGACTTCAGGTAACCCCAAAGGAAAAAAATCGCATGGGGCTAAATCTGGTGAGCGTGCTGGCCAGTTCACATCTCCCCTCAAAGAGATAAGCCGTCCAGGAAACATTTGCCTCAAACTAACCCTCGCTGTGTGTGCAGTGGCACCATCCTGTTGGAACCATGTATCCTCTAGTTCCATTGCCTCAAGAGCCGGCTGAAAATAATCCTGTATCATAGACAAATACCGTTCGGAGTTCACAGCTATGGCACGACCATTATCCTGAAAAAAGTAAGGACCAATGATGCAACGTCTTGAAATGCCAAGAGCAAATGATTGCTTCCGAGCAGAGCGTTTCGGAGATTGCAGTACTGCTGCTCTAACTCTCTCGATGTTTTGTGGTGTTGTAATCCTTCTCTCAGGTCCTCTTCGTACACATGACACATTCCCTGCTGTTCTGAATGCATTCACCCAATTTACAATTGATTGCCGTCCAGGAACACGTCCGCGTGGAGGAACAGCGAATTGTAAACGAAAAGCACGCTGCACTGCAATGATCGAGTGGGCATTTGAAAAATACGCTTCAACACAAAATGACCTCTCCTCACGTGTCCACTGCATGATGGCAACTGAAAGGCAGAGGAATACAAATCTCCCATCAGCCACTGTAAGCCACACCCACTCTCCCCTCTCTTCGACCGACAGTGCCGCCACAGCATGCAGTGCAAAAAAGCAAATTACCGCGCTCCACCCTGTATGTAGTATGTATGTAGTATGTATTTAGTATGTTCGTAGTATGTAGTATGTATGCTTTTGTTTTTTTTACATTCAACACATTAGCCGGATGATGGGACTACTACTGTCCCATCATTGGCTAATGTGTCAATCACTGCCATTATAGCAGGCATAGCCCGATGGGACTTGTAGTCCCACCAGACGATGCCTGCACACCCGCACAGACCCCCAAGAGGCCCATACAGACCCGTGTTAGGCCGCACAGACCCCAGAGAGGCCGGTACAGACCCCTGGCAGGCCGCACAGACCCCCGGCAGGCCGCACAGACCCCCAAGAGGCCTGTACAGACCCCCGGTAGGCAGTACAGACCCCCGGCAGGCCACAGAGACCCCAGAGAGGCCCATACAGACCCCCAGCAGGCCACACAGACCCCCCGACAGGCCGCTAAGACCCCAGAGAGGCCCGTACAGACCCCCGGCAGGCCACACAGACCCCCCGAGAGGCCTGTACAGACCCCCAGCAGGCCGCACAGACCCCCTGCAGGCCACAGAGACCCCCAGCAGGCAGCATAGACCCCCTGAGAGGCCCATACAGACCCCCGGCAGGCCGCACAGACCCCTGGCTGGCCGCACAGACCCCCAAGAGGCTTGTACAGACCCCCGGCAGGCCAACACAGACTCCCGGCAACCCGCCCAGACCCTGAGAGGCCCGTGCAGACCCCCGGTAGGCCTGCACATAGCCCCCATGGTCCCGCACAGACACGCAGTCTCCGTCCACGCACTGCCCACACTCTTCCCCCCTCCAGAAGAGGATGAACAAGGACAGAAGGGGCTTATTTTAATTCCGATATTTGTGTCACATTGACTTGCATTGGTATCAGTTATCGGTATCAGCGACATCCGATACTTTTGGGATATCGGCTGATTCAATCTGATACCGATATTTCCGAATATCGGAAGGTATCGCTCAACACTAATCACTAATTATGTATAGTGTCGAGAGCATAAGTGCTCTAGTGCACACAGCAAAGACTGGAGCAGAGCTCAAGGAGAACGGGAGCAAGATGAGTGTGTATTTTTATAAGTGTGACATGTGTGTCTGTATGTAGGGGGCTAAATGAGGGTTCATAATGCATATTGGGAGACTAAGTGGGGGCTCATACTGAATATAGGTAGATTATGTGAGGGCTCATACTGTATATAGGGGGGCTGTGTTGGATTCATAACGTATATAGTGGCAATGTGGGGATCATACTGTATATGGGGGATATGTAGGCGCTCATACTGTATATAAGATTTGTGTGTGGGATAATATTTTATATAGGGAAGCTATCTGTGGGCTCATACTGTATATAGAGGGGCTATGTAGTGCTCATACTGTATATAGGGGGCTTTTACTATATATAGGGGCTGTGTGGGGTCTTGTGCTGAGTAAAAGGGGCTCATACTGTATATAGAGGGCTGTGTGAGTGCCCATGCTATATAAAGGTGGGATTGTGTTTGGGTTCGTGCGGTATGTAGGAGTTGCTGTTTGTGGGCTCATGTTGTGTATAGGCACTGTATCGGGGCTAATACTGTATATAAGGGGCTGTGTGTGGCCTCATACGGTATATAGGAAGTATCATAATACTTAATTCTGCCCAATATTAGGTGATACAATTAATATTAATATTAAATTATAATTATAATTATTATATATATAATAATATTAAGCCAAATTATTTTCTGCCTATTGGTTCATCCCTCCACAACAGTCACGATCTTTCATGTGGCCCCGCGGGAGCTGCAGCCAATCTTTGAGCTCAGCGTCTGATGCCATCTATGTAGGAAAAGCAGCTGAGCCCAGTAATTGGCTGCAATAGTTCCAAGTAATGTTGAGTGGTACCATCCGATATTTGAAAGTATCGGTATCGGATGGTATCGGCCGATATCCGAAAAATATCGGATATCGCCGATACCGATATCCGATACCAATACAAGTCAATGGGACACAAATATCGGAAGGTATCCTGTAATGGATCCCAGGGTCTGAAGGAGAGGAAACTCTCCTTCAGGCCCTGGGATCCATATTCATGTGTAAAATAAAGAATAAAAATAAAATATTGATATACTCACCCTCTGACGCGCCCTGGTCGTCACCGCTGCAACCGCCTTGCTTTCGTTCCGAAGAATGAGCGCGTTAAGGGCCTTCGATGACGTCGCGGCTTGTGATTGGTCGCTGAGCGGTCATGTGACCGCTCACGCGACCAATCACAAGCCGCGACGTCATCAAAGGTCCTTAACGCGCTCATTCTTAGGAATGAGCGCGTTAATGACATTCGATGACGTCACGGCTTGTGATTGGTCGCGTGAGCGGTCACATGACCGCTCAGCGACCAATCACAAGCCGCGACGTCATCGAAGGCCCTTAACGCGCTCATTCTTCGGAACGAAAGCAAGGCGGTTGCAGCGGTGACGACCAGGGCGCGTCAGAGGGTAAGTATATCAATATTTTTTTTTTTTTATTCTTTATTTTACACATTAATCTTAATCCCGATACCGATTCCCGATATCACAAAAATATCGGAACTCGGTATCGGAATTCCGATACCGCAAATATCGGCCGATACCCGATACTTGCGGTATCAGAATGCTCAACACTAGCTCCAAGTGATGTAGACGTGATGTCACCTCTGCAACCAATCAACAAAGACTGTAGCAGTGACCGAGAGGTATCACTGGACCCAGATAGAGTAAGTAAAAGCTGTCAGTCTCCTAGCCTATTGCATAATAAGAGTTAAACAGGATATCTACTTTAATATCTTAAGAGGCTGTCTACACATCTCACTGAGGTTACTTAGCAGGAAATCTAATTTAAGTGGAAAATCATCACTCTGATTTCCAAATAAGTCCGGAAGGAATTACATTCATATATGTTATGTTTGGATTTGTGGTCCTTAAAGTGTAAAATGTAAGCAAATATGGTTATGAATCACTTTTCTTTGCTAATTTAGAAAACTAAATGTAATTACTTATAAATGAAATAAGACTTTAGATTCATTAGGCATAGTAAGCTGGAAATGGTGAAATGCTTTATTATATTTGGAGCACTTTCCAATATATTAGTCATCAGTCTGTTTATGTTCCCAATTTTAACACCTCATTGGATGTGGAGATAACCCGTTGTTAATACATGCTAGTGAACTGATTTAATCAAATGCAAAAAATGAATGTAGCGTTTAAAGAGATCCCTAATGGTATTCTGATGAGTTTCTGATGAGTTTCCCATCTACACAACTTGTTAAAATTCTTTCAACCATTTTTTCCAGAAGCATTCACCGTAGCCACCTAAGTACCGCTCAAAGATCTTTAGTTTTTCTACACATTGTGGGTCAGGAAAGGGGACTATGAGTATGACAATGAGTACTAAAAGTGGTGCATGGTGAACCTAAGAATTTTCCACTGAATTACTGGATAGCAAGGGCAACAGCAGGATGGTCCAGAGGGGCGCAGAACGTGTAAAATCCAACTGCTTTTATCCTGCTGCCTTCCACCAGACCACAACTAAAACCACATCCTCACATTGAGGAGGTTTTGAGAAATTCACTATTGTGAGGGTCTTTTAGGTTAGACTTCTACAGACATCCAGCGGTAGTCACTGCATTGGAGGATTGTCTTGCTGTCATTGTTTGTCATTCTGTATGATAACTGAAAATCACTGTTTAATTGTGTTGGAATCTGCACAGGTGACAATTTCCTACTATCTGTAAGTTCCACCTTTATTGGGATTTTGTTGCACCATAGATAGTTTTGAAGGAGTTACGGTAATACATGTTTGGACTTACTTTGATGAAATGTTGCCACCCCTGGTCTTGGTCACTTTTTTTTTTTTTTCAGTCAGACAATCATTATGTTCATAAATTGTGAGGAACAATGTGCAGGATAAATATCTTGAATGCTGCCAATCCATCAACCTAAAAGGATATATCAAGCTTAAAGTGATTGTCCAGTTTAAACAAGTTATCACTAGAGATGAGCGTGTATTTTTAGAGCAGTTACAAGATTTCCAGTATTAAGATTCCCACTGATTTATTCTCCGCTAATCAAATTTTTGGGGAAAATTTTGATAATTTATTGATCAGTGGGATCTAACCACTATGACCTGCACTGATTAGCAGGACAAAGAACTTTTATCCCTATTTCAATACAGCAGCAATGGACATGCTCGACTGCTGGTCCATTCATTCGGTATAGGGCTGCTGAGCAGTGCGCTCGGCTTTTTCCAGCAGTCCCATAAAAAATAAATGGAGTGACAATCTGGCATTTGACCTGCCATGTCATTTTGTAACTAATACATTTTTCCTCTAGTGACAAAAATTTCCCATTCTGTCAACTGGTTCGGGACACCCACCGATCAGCAAGTTATCACCAATCCTGCGGATAGGTGATAACTTGTTTTGAAACATTAAAGAACCATTCATTGCCTGGAATATGTGAGAAATGCAACAATGGCATGTTGCTAATGGCATGCACCAAAGTTACCAAGGGGCTTTCCAACACTTTTAGCATAGCTTTGTACCTACTACCTTGACAAGTCCTAGAAGAACCAGATTAATTTGTGCTTTTATTTTGAAAAAGAAAAAGAATACTTACTTTATTGCATTTTTGCCCACAGTCTCAATCCTGCGCTCATGGCTTAAAATGGGTGGGGTTTATTCCCTGCGCAAAAGTAACATCATCATAGGGGCGTTCTTGAGCATTCATTGTGATTGGTTTAAATGTCATAATCTTGAGCTTTAAAATATTAATAAATATGTTTCTGGCAGCCATCTACAACCTCTTCTGCGGACAACATTGTTTTTCCAGGGAAATCAAGGTTATGTCACTGAAGGAGGGTACAGAGTCGGTTTGCTGTGGGCAGGAACTGAGTTCTCTTTGCCCTGAAACCCCAAATCTAAACAGGAGTCAAACAGGTGTAGGATGCTGTGCTGTGGAGTTCGTGCTTTACTTACTTTTTGTTTGGGAGCCATTGTTACCTCCCCGTCCATGGAACTGGATCCAGCTACAGAGAAGACAGGAGACCTTAGGTCAGGTTTAACAGATTCAGCTTTACTGTCCAGTTCAGTTACACACAGCTGCAGCATACATATTAAGACAGGGTCCTTTCTTGGTGATGTCCCCTTTTTCCTGTGTACTATCAGTCTGCCCAACCTGACCCCGACTCAACCTTCACTGGCTGTTGGTACCAGGGATCTTCTATCCAGCAGTATACCTTTCATGAGATCCACCATCTTTACCTTCCGCTGAAACCTGGTCAACAACTTCCTCACAGAGGAGACATAGATATGACACTTAATA
The DNA here is from genome assembly GCF_032444005.1 of Ranitomeya imitator. Classification (NCBI taxonomy): domain Eukaryota; kingdom Metazoa; phylum Chordata; class Amphibia; order Anura; family Dendrobatidae; genus Ranitomeya; species Ranitomeya imitator. The sequence continues at coordinate 577,673,477 of NC_091283.1, read as the reverse complement.
CTTCTTCAGGGCCCTAGACCCAAGACTGCCCCAGCGTCCTCATGAACCTTCAGATGGCACTGATAGACTGTTTGAGAACCTGTTGACACTGTATTGTCGAGCCTTCCTCTGACACCTGACACATCCACTCACACCTGACTCTGAACTAGACTAGACTCCAATCTCTAACTCAACATAATCAGCAAGTGCTTCTACTATTATCTCATCTAACCCCCTCCTAACTAGTGGGCTAATGACTTGTTAACGATATGTTTCCCTGTGTGAAGAAAACTATATCAGTACCCTGTTAATGATTCCACTAGTGATTCCACTAGACCTCTCCACATTCCGAGGGACAGCCTTGAAGCAGAGCCTCCAGGAGAACCGAGACACAAACCGGCCATAAGGATAAAATACAACACTCTTTATCAAACACATAACTTAACATATTAAACTTCATGTTTACCCTCTTTTTGCCACAACATCTTCCGTCTCCTTCCCACATCACAGAGGGACAATTTTAGAAGAGAAGATCAGGTTGCTTTATTTCATCTGTACATAAGGTTCTTTCTGCCTGACCTAGTTTGTTTTTTGACTCTGACCCTGAGTTGTCTCTGGATTGTCCCATCCTGATTGTAACCATGGCTTTATTCTTGATGTTGCATCAACCTCTGCTCAGGATGCTCTTCGCTGTATACACACTGAAAATTGATGATTGAAACTTACAAGTCCAACTGAGAAAGTCCATACGTCCATATCATGATAAAGAGGAAGGATGGGTTGATCCACTTCTCTGGTGAGGAGAGTAACATTAGCTATATCCTTAGAGGCAATGTTGTAAGGAAATTTCAGTGCCAAAAAACTGATATATATTGAAGTAAGTGATAAAGTATACAAGCTTCTATATCTAACTATTCCCTTTCAGTCTCTTGCTGTTTCCCGTCTCTGATTTTTATATCTCTCCTTTACCCCTCCCTTCCTCTTCCACAACCATCTCTGGTTTATGGGTCTCTGAGGCCTCCTCTGATTAAATGATTTCTTCCTTTTCAGCAGAAAAACTAATAAGAGCCTCAAAGGATTTTTCTTTTGACTTAAAAAAGAACAAATATCTTAATTTGCATCCACCCAGCAAACTAATTGGTGGAAAATGAAACTGGTGAAGCCGGTTAATTAAATGAGGACAGAGTGAAATCCGACCAGATCCTGATTAGCTGGCGCATTAATTCAGCTTGTGTGAATTTAGATGAGTTGGGAGCGGAGAAGAGGAGGGAAAGGAGGGATGGGAACCTCAGAGAGAGGTGACTGTAGACCGACAGGCAATCTCAAGATATTATATGGATAAATTGGTATACAAACAGCAGGAGTTCAGTGTGGTATGGGAAAGCAAAATAGGATCTCAACGAAACTTATTTGTTTACTCAGTTGTGGCTTAAAAGAAGAGCAATCAACCTCTTGGGTTACAATGAAAGATGATTACAATAGAATGCTGAAATTAATCTACTATGACCCATCTGCATTCATCCAATTGCTGGATGCCTCACATTGTGCCAAATCCTGTAATAAGACCGGTCATGTTCAAATAATGCAGCCTCTTGACTCCCAATAGATCAGAGAACAACAACAACCATTGCCATTGTGTTTCTAGACTCAATCTTTAAACTGTATATCTATTCAAATTACGGGTGTACTGTGACATATATAACTATTCAGAAGTAAGAAGCATTTGTATCAGAAATGTATAACCTTGGTTACAAACAACAAGAAGAACAAACTTTCATCCTTACTGCTAGAGGAAAAAGTATATACAGTCATGGCCGAAATTGTTGGCACAATTTCAAGGCCATCACTGTATACAGTAGATGTAAAGAGTCTACACACCTCTACTATATAATTGTCTAAGGATCACTCCCATCTTTCTGTCTGTCTGTCTGTCACGGATATTCATTGGTCACGGCCTCTGTCTGTCATGGAAATCCAAGTCGCTGATTGGTCGTGGCAAAACGCCCACGACCAGTCAGCGATGGCCATAGTCTGGCAGCAAAATGGCTGCTGCTTTACTGCTCTGCAGTCAGCGCTGAGCGCTCACACAGGGTTAATGCCAGCGTTAATGGACTGCGGTGTAACACACTCCGTTAACGCAGCTATTAACCCTGTGTGACCAACTTTTTACTATTAATGCTGCATATGCAGCATGAATAGTAAAAAGATCTAATGTTACAAATGATAATAATTGAAAAAAAAGGTTATTTTCACCCTCCGACGTCGCGCTGTCATTGGCAGTGCAAGCTAGTGATGGGTAGTTCGTGAGTGAGTAGTTCAAAATGAACTAATCTTCAGAGTGAACTAGTTCATCTAGTTCACCATCCTGACAGAGATTAGTTCATTATGAACTAAACAGCAAGTGGGAGGAGACAAAGAGTGATCCCTCATACAGCTCCTCACACTGAAGATCCCTGCTCTCACACTTGCTCTTTATAGCTCCTGATGCTGGAAAAGAAGGTAGTAACATAGTAACATAGTAACATAGTTAGTAAGGCCGAAAAAAGACATTTGTCCATCCAGTTCAGCCTATATTCCATCATAATAAATCCCCAGATCTACGTCCTTCTACAGAACCTAATAATTGTATGATACAATATTGTTCTGCTCCAGGAAGACATCCAGGCCTCTCTTGAACCCCTCGACTGAGTTCGCCATCACCACTGTTGTGAATTCTGTGGCTGAGTTCACTTCTGTGGTCACAAGTGGTATTGCAGTCTCTGGGCTTCCTCCCTCAGGTGTTTTGGTGAGCTCGTTGGCTGCCTTGCTATTTAGCTCCACCTGAGTCTGTCTTCCTTGCTCCTTGTCAATGTTCCAGTGTTGGATCTGAGCTACTGCATCTTTCCTTGGGCCTGCTGTTCTGCTAGATAAGTGCTTCTAGTTTGTTTTCTGTTTTTTCTGTCCAGCTTGCTATTAACTTTTGCTGGAAGCTCTGAGAAGCAAAGGGGTGCACCGCCGTGCTGTTAGTTCGGCACGGTGGGTCTTTTTGCCCCTTTGCGTGGTTTTCGTTTTAGGGTTTTTTGTAGACTGCATAGTTCTCTTTGCTATCCTCGCTCTGTCTAGAATATCGGGCCTCACTTTGCTGAATCTATTTCATTCCTACGTTTGTCTTTTCATCTTGCTAACAGTCATTATATGTGGGGGGCTGCCTATTCCTTTGGGGTATTTCTCTGAGGTAAGTCAGGCTTGTATTTCTATCTTCAGGCTAGTCAGCTCCTCAGGCAGTGCCGAGTTGCATAGGTAGTTGTTAGGCGCAATCCACTGCTGCTTATAGTTGTGTGAGGATAGATTAGGTACTGCAGTCTACAGAGATTCCACGTCTCAGAGCTCGTCCTATTGTTTTTTGGTTATTGCCAGATCTCTGTATGTGCGCTGATTACTGCACGCTGTGTTGCCTGATTGCCAGCCATAACAGTACAAGGAGCCACACCAATGATTCCCAATAGAGGGAAAAAAGAAATCCTGACATCATTTTTTTTTCTTAGCTCTGTCTTCAGTCTTTTTTTTCCCCTAGACATTAGAGTGCTTCAGGACACAGCTGTGGACATGGATATTCAGGCTCTGTGCTCCTCAATGGATAATCTCGTTGTAAATGTACAAAAGATTCAAGATACTATTGATCAGAAATCGATGCTAGAACCAAGAATTCCGATTCCTGATTTGTTTTTTGGTGACAGAACTAAGTTCCTGAGCTTCAGAAATAATTGTAAGCTATTTTTGGCCTTGAAACCTCATTCTTCTGGTAATCCTATTCAACAGGTTTTGATTATTATTTCTTTTTTGCGCGGCGACCCACAGGACTGGGCGTTTTCTCTTGCACCAGGAGATTCTGCATTGAGTAATGTTGATGCATTTTTCCTGGCGCTCGGATTGCTTTACGATGAGCCTAATTCAGTGGATCAGGCTGAGAAAAATCTGCTGGCTTTATGCCAGGGTCAGGATGATGTAGAAGTATATTGTCAGAAATTTAGGAAATGGTCAGTACTCACTCTGTGGAATGAATCTGCACTAGCGGCTTTGTTCAGAAAGGGTCTCTCTGAAGCTCTTAAGGATGTAATGGTGGGATTTCCTATGCCTGCTGGTTTGAATGAGTCTATGTCCTTGGCCATTCAGATCGGTCGTCGCTTGCGCGAGCGTAAATCTGTGCACCATCTGGCGGTACTGCCTGAGAGTAAACCTGAGCCTATGCAGTGCGACAGGACTATGACTAAAGTAGAACGGCAAGAACACAGACGTCTGAACAGACTGTGTTTCTATTGTGGTGATTCTACTCATGCTATTTCTAATTGTCCTAAACGCACTAGGCGGTTCGATAGCTCTGCCGTTATTGGTACTGTACAGTCCAAATTCCTTTTGTCCATTACCTTAATGTGCTCTTTGTCATCGTATTCCGTCATGGCGTTTGTGGATTCAGGCGCTGCCCTGAATCTGATGGATTTGGATTATGCTAAACGTTGTGGATTTTTCTTGGAGCCTTTGCGGTGTCCTATTCCGTTGAGAGGAATTGATGCTACACCTTTGGCCAAGAATAAGCCTCAGTACTGGGCCCAGCTGACCATGTGCATGGCTCCTGCACATCAGGAAGTTATTCGCTTTCTGGTACTGCATAATTTGCATGATGTGGTCGTGTTGGGGTTGCCATGGCTACAAACCCATTATCCAGTATTGGATTGGAACTCTATGTCGGTAACCAGCTGGGGTTGTCAGGGAGTACATGGTGATGTTCCATTTTTGTCTATTTCATCATCCATTCCTTCTGACATCCCAGAGTTCTTGTCGGACTTTCAGGATGTATTTGAAGAGTCCAAGTCTGATGCCCTACCTCCGCATAGGAATTGTGATTGTGCTATCGATTTGATTCCTGGTAGTAAATTCCCTAAGGGTCGTTTATTTAATTTGTCCGTACCTGAACACACCGCTATGCGCAGTTATGTGAAGGAGTCCCTGGAGAAGGGACATATTCGCCCATCGTCGTCACCATTGGGAGCAGGGTTCTTTTTTGTAGCCAAGAAGGATGGTTCGCTAAGACCGTGTATTGATTACCGCCTTCTTAATAAGATCACTGTTAAATTTCAGTATCCCTTGCCATTGATTTCTGACTTGTTTGCTCGGATTAAGGGGGCTAGTTGGTTTACTAAGATTGATCTTCGTGGTGCGTATAATCTGGTGAGAATCAGGCAGGGAGATGAATGGAAAACGGCATTTAATACGCCCGAGGGTCATTTTGAGTATCTGGTGATGCCGTTCGGACTTGCCAATGCTCCATCTGTTTTTCAGTCTTTTATGCATGACATTTTCCGTGAGTATCTGGATAAATTCTTGATTGTTTACTTGGATGACATTTTGATCTTCTCAGATGATTGGGAGTCTCATGTGAAGCAAGTCAGAATGGTTTTCCAGGTACTGCGTGCTAATTCCTTGTTCGTGAAGGGATCAAAGTGTCTCTTCGGTGTGCAGAAAGTTTCATTTTTGGGGTTCATCTTTTCCCCTTCTACTATCGAGATGGATCCGGTTAAGGTTCAGGCCATCCAGGATTGGACTCAGCCGACATCTCTAAAAAGTCTGCAGAAATTCCTGGGCTTTGCTAGTTTTTATCGTCGCTTCATCTGTAATTTTTCTAGCATTGCCAGACCATTGACCGATTTGACCAAGAAGGGTGCTGATTTGGTTAATTGGTCTTCTGCTGCCGTGGAAGCTTTTCAGGAGTTGAAGTGTCGTTTTTGCTGTGCCCCTGTGTTGTGTCAACCTGATGTTTCTCTTCCGTTCCAGGTCGAGGTTGATGCTTCTGAGATTGGTGCAGGGGCGGTTTTGTCACAGAGAGGTTCTGGTTGCTCAGTGTTGAAACCATGTGCTTTCTTTTCCAGGAAATTTTCTGCTGCTGAGCGTAATTATGATGTGGGCAACCGAGAGTTGCTGGCCATGAAGTGGGCATTCGAGGAGTGGCGTCATTGGCTTGAGGGTGCTAAGCATCGCGTGTTGGTATTGACTGATCATAAGAACTTGACTTATCTCGAGTCTGCCAAGCGCTTGAATCCTAGACAGGCCCGTTGGTCGTTATTTTTTGCTCGTTTTGATTTTGTGATTTCATACCTTCCGGGCTCTAAAAATGTGAAGGCGGATGCTCTGTCTAGGAGTTTTGTGCCCGACTCTCCGGGGTTATCTGAGCCGGCGAGTATCCTCAAGGAAGGAGTCATTGTGTCTGCCATCTCCCCTGATTTGCGGAGAGTGTTGCAGAAATTTCAGGCTAATAAACCTGATCGTTGTCCGGCCGAGAAACTGTTCGTCCCTGATAGGTGGACTAGTAAAGTTATCTCTGAACTTCATTGTTCGGTGCTGGCCGGTCATCCAGGAATCTTTGGTACCAGGGAGTTGGTTGCTAGATCCTTCTGGTGGCCATCTCTGTCACGGGATGTGCGTGCTTTTGTGCAGTCCTGTGGAATTTGTGCTAGGGCTAAGCCCTGCTGTTCACGTGCCAGTGGGTTGCTTTTGCCCTTGCCGGTCCCGAAGAGGCCTTGGACACATATTTCGATGGATTTCATTTCTGACCTTCCCGTTTCTCAAAAAATGTCGGTCATTTGGGTGGTCTGTGATCGCTTTTCTAAAATGGTCCATCTGGTGCCCTTGGTTAAATTGCCTTCCTCCTCTGATTTGGTGCCTTTGTTCTTCCAGCATGTGGTTCGTTTACATGGCATTCCTGAGAATATTGTTTCTGACAGAGGTTCCCAGTTTGTCTCGAGGTTCTGGCGAGCCTTTTGTGGTAGGATGGGCATTGACCTATCTTTCTCCTCGGCCTTCCATCCTCAGACTAATGGCCAGACCGAACGAACCAATCAGACCTTGGAAACATATCTGAGATGTTTTGTTTCCGCTGACCAGGATGATTGGGTGTCATTTTTGCCGTTGGCTGAGTTCGCCCTTAATAATCGGGCCAGCTCGGCTACCTTGGTCTCTCCATTTTTCTGCAATTCTGGGTTCCATCCTCGTTTCTCTTCAGGACAGGTTGAGTCTTCGGACTGTCCTGGTGTGGATTCTGTGGTGGACAGGTTGCAGCAGATCTGGACTCAGGTAGTGGACAATTTGACCTTGTCCCAGGAGAAGGCTCAGCTTTTCGCTAATCGCAGACGCCGTGTGGGACCCCGACTTCGTGTTGGGGATTTGGTTTGGTTATCTTCTCGTCATATTCCTATGAAGGTTTCCTCTCCTAAATTTAAACCTCGTTTTATTGGTCCGTATAGGATTTCTGAGATTCTCAATCCGGTGTCTTTTCGTCTGACCCTCCCAGACTCCTTTTCCATACATAATGTATTCCATAGGTCGTTGTTGAGGAGATACGTGGCACCTATGGTTCCATCTGTGGAGCCTCCTGCCCCTGTTTTGGTGGAGGGGGAATTGGAGTATATTGTGGAGAAGATTTTGGATTCTCGTGTCTCTAGACGGAAACTCCAGTATCTGGTCAAATGGAAGGGTTATGCTCAGGAAGATAATTCCTGGGTTTTTGCCTCTGATGTCCATGCCCCAGATCTTGTTCGTGCCTTTCATGTGGCTCATCCTGGTCGGCCTGGGGGTTCTGGTGAGGGTTCGGTGACCCCTCCTCAAGGGGGGGGTACTGTTGTGAATTCTGTGGCTGAGTTCACTTCTGTGGTCACAAGTGGTATTGCAGTCTCTGTGCTTCCTCCCTCAGGTGTTTTGGTGAGCTCGTTGGCTGCCTTGCTATTTAGCTCCACCTGAGTCTGTCTTCCTTGCTCCTTGTCAATGTTCCAGTTTTGGATCTGAGCTACTGCATCTTTCCTTGGGCCTGCTGTTCTGCTAGATAAGTGCTTCTAGTTTGTTTTCTGTTTTTTCTGTCCAGCTTGCTATTAACTTTTGCTGGAAGCTCTGAGAAGCAAAGGGGTGCACCGCCGTGCTGTTAGTTCGGCACGGTGGGTCTTTTTGCCCCTTTGCGTGGTTTTCGTTTTAGGGTTTTTTGTAGACTGCATAGTTCTCTTTGCTATCCTCGCTCTGTCTAGAATATCGGGCCTCACTTTGCTGAATCTATTTCATTCCTACGTTTGTCTTTTCATCTTGCTAACAGTCATTATATGTGGGGGGCTGCCTATTCCTTTGGGGTATTTCTCTGAGGTAAGTCAGGCTTGTATTTCTATCTTCAGGCTAGTCAGCTCCTCAGGCAGTGCCGAGTTGCATAGGTAGTTGTTAGGCGCAATCCACTGCTGCTTATAGTTGTGTGAGGATAGATTAGGTACTGCAGTCTACAGAGATTCCACGTCTCAGAGCTCGTCCTATTGTTTTTTGGTTATTGCCAGATCTCTGTATGTGCGCTGATTACTGCACGCTGTGTTGCCTGATTGCCAGCCATAACACACCACCTCCTCAGGCAAGCAATTCCAGATTCTCACTGCCCTAACAGTAAAGAATCCTCTTCTATGTTGGTGGAAAAACAACACTATAGTAAAACACTATACCACACATCAAATAGTAAATACAAATATAATAGTAATAATGCAAACTGAAATTGTACAGTAGACAGACACAGATCATGTGTGTATGAGAGAGAGTGTTTCTGTGGTGGTTCATGCCCCTCACCAGTCTTTGTGATAAGATCCGCCTCCTGTAGAGCATCAGCCTCAATACAGAACATCTAGTTCAGCAGTTCATATAGTTCATTTAGTTCACAGGTCACATGACATGATGCATTCCCTATCGGCTCCTCCCAGGATAGGGTGGAGAATTATCAGGCTGTCTAATAGGAAGATTTTCTTTGCCCCATAGCAACCAATCACAGGTCAGCTTTCTGATACTGCAGTAGTGCAGTGCTCTGCCAAGTGAAATCTGAGCTGTGATTGGTTGCTATGGGCAGCTTGGTAAATCTGTAGTTCTGTGTAGTTTCACCACATCTCTTCCTTTTGCCACCTACTGCAGTGGTGTGAAATGAATACTGACTGCTCAGTGCTCAATACCAGAGACTGCAAGTGACCATAATGTGTGCAGATAATACACTGAAGAGAAAGAGAAGCCGGGTATGGAATCATTTCACACTTAGTCTACGTTCACATTTGCGTTGTGCGCCGCTGCGTCGGAGACGCAACGCACATAAAAACGCACCAAAACGTACGCAAAAACGCTGCATTTTGCGACGCATGCATCCTTTTTTGCCGAAATTTGGACGCAAGAAAAATGCAACTTGTTGCATTTTCTGCGCCCGACGCTTGCGGAAAAAAAAACGCATGCGTCGCACAACGCATGTCCATGCGTCCCCCATGTTAAATATAGGGGCGCATGACGCATGTGTCGCCGCTGCGTCGCCCGACGCAAGCACGCAAAACACTAATGTGAACGTAGCCTTAGTGGAGATCAGAAGAAAGCAAAATGTTCCTACTGCTCAAATGTGAGAAGTGTAGCTTGCGGTTCTGTGGGCAATCTGTCACGCCATTTAAATATTAATAATAATAAATATTTCACAAAGAAAAAAAAAATTACTAACTTGAATAAATAACTTTTGAATTTTTTTTTTCTCCAGACTGAGTACCCCTTTAACAAGAGTTTGTTATGTAATGATCAGATGTATTAACTATTTCTGATCATTTTAACAAAACTATAACTCATCCTAGGAGACACAGCTTCTGTGTAACGAACTAGAACTGATCCATCTCTTCTCAGCAGAATCCAGAGAAATACTGAACTAAATGAACTAATCTTTTGAACTAATCTTTTCAGTGAACTAGTTCATGGTGAACTAATCACCAAAATGAACTAGATTTCCCATCACTAGTGCAAGCGGCAGGTTCCGGTGCCAAGGTTGCTATGCGAGAAGGACCTGCCGTGATGTCAGTCATGTGACTACGACGTCATCACAGGTCCTGTGCTCATACCAACCCTGGGACCGGAAGCTGCCGCGTGCACCACACACGGGCGCCAGGACTTCAAGGGGCCTTCGAAAAGTGAGTATATGTTTATTTTTTAGTTTAAGTCTTTTTTAACCATGCATATAGTGCCCACATTGCTATGTACTACGTGGGCTGTGTTACTACATAGCTGTGCAATACACTACGTAGCTGTGCAATACACTACCTGACTGTGTTATATACTACGTGGCTGTGCGATATACTACGTGTCTGTGCAATATGCTACATGGCTCTACAATATACTACGTGGCTATGTTATATACTACGTGGCTCTGCTATATACTATGTGGCTGACCAACATACTACATACCTGTGCAATACACTATGTGGCTGTATTATATACTACGTAGCTCTACTATATACTACGTATGCTGTGTTACATACTACGTAGCTCTGTTATATACTACATAGCTATGTTATATACTACGTGGCTCTGCTATATACTATGTGGCTGACCAACATACTACATACCTGTGCAATACACTATGTGGCTGTATTATATACTACGTAGCTCTACTATATACTACGTATGCTGTGTTACATACTACGTAGCTCTGTTATATACTACGTCGGTTACGTTATATACTACGTCACTATGCAATATAGTACGTAGCCTGTGCTATATACTACCTACATATTCTAGAATACCCGATACGTTAGAATCGGGCCACCATCTAGTCTGTTATAATGCCATGCTTTTGTCATGTATAATAGTCATATAACCATACCCAGAACTTTATTCAGAACTTTTCCATCTTTAAAGTCACTAATGTGTAATTCAGCTGAAAAAAAATTAAAATCCTTTAGGGTGGGAAAAGAAAAATACAGAACTTAAATAATGTGGTTACATAAATAGGCTTACCCTTCATCTAATACTTTTTTGAAGTACACTTTGAATTTATGACAGCATTCAGACTTTTTCGGTAGAAGTCAGCATGGCACATCTAGAATGGGCAATCTTTGCCTACTCTTCTTGATCGAAAAATATATCAGATTGCAAGAGCATCTATCGTATACAACCATCTTCAGGTCTGGACTCTGGCTGGGTCATTCCAAACAGAGTAATCTTTTTCAAGTGTTTATTTCTGTTAATGTTGATGATTATGGCTTACAGCCAATGAAAACCCAAGTCACTATCTCAGTAAATTAGAATACTTTATAACACCAGTTGAAAAATAATTTTAAAATCCAAAATGTTGGCCTACTGAGATGTACTTAGTCGGGGCTCCTTTTGCATCAGTTACTGCATCATTACTCCAGTGGCAGTTCACTCCTTGTGAATCTCCCCTACATTTTTGAATGGCATTTTCTTAACAATCCTTTCAAGGCTGCAGTTATTCTGGTTGCTTGTGCACCTTTTTCTACCACACTTTTTCTTTCAACTCAACTTTCCATTAATATGCTTGAATACAGCCCTCTGTGAACAGACAGCTTCTTTAGCAATGACCTTTTTTGGCTTACTCTCCTTGTGGAGTGTGTCAATGACTGCCTTCTGGACATCTGTCAAGTCAGCAGTCTTCCCCATGATTGTGGAGCCTACTGAAACAGACTAAGGGACTTTTTTAAATGCTTAGGAAGCAGGTGTTTTTTGTTAATTTTTCTATTTTACTGAGATAATAACTTTTGGATTTTCATTGGCTATAAGCCATCATCATCAACATTAACAGAAATAAACACTTGAAATAGATCACTCTGATGGTAATGACTCTATATAAAATATGAGTTTCACTTTTGTGTTGAAGAACTAAAATAAATTAACTTTTTGATGATATTCTGATTTTGTGAGAAGCACCTGTATCTATCTAATGTCTTGGAATATTTTGACTGATAATTTAAAAAAATTAGATCCTTTTGCTGTGTTGTAAGCTATTTGTGGACCATGGCTTTTTCTGTAAAATGCAACTTGGAAAATGTCAGTAAAATCCTAGTAGAACAGCTAAACTTTATATGGAGTTAATCAGAATCACCATTATTAGTGGCAACTGTGGACTGACTACTATTTAACATGAGCTTAAATGTGATTTGCTATTTCTGAACATCACCACATCCACAATTATAGTAGAGTATTCAAACTTACGCAACCAAACTATTCTAGTGTTATCTTTTTATTTCCACTTTCAAACTGATTTCAGTATCTCAATGGATTTGTACAGATAAGTGGCATTAAAAGTAGAAAAATTCTGAAATGATTCTTGGTACATTTTTTTTTTTTATAAAAACCTGGCATTCAAATATGTACCATCTTTTGGTGAATCCTTTACAGTTAGATGAGTTATGAATAAAACACAACAGCAAATACTAGCACTAGTAGTATTGGGAAAAGAAAGGGAGCAGAATACTTTGACACTGTTACCTACTGTAAGTTATTCTATCCTGGCTAGCAAATGTAACAGTTCCAAAATGCTACATTAATACACAATGCCAATCATTCATAGCAGAAAATAAGAACTAGTCAACTGTTGGGCACCAAAGTTCTAGAAGCCCATTGATAACCAAAGACTAAAATTGCAGACCTAACACTGACTTTACCAGAAAATAATAAGAAAAAGACAATATAGACAACTGCTACTAAAAATATGACTTTTAGATTTGATTCTTTTTATGTTGCTGGTGGTCAAGCTGTACGAAATCCACATACTGTATATAATAAGACACATGCATATGTGTATACTCAGTCATAACTCACATTTTTAAATTGGAAAGATGCCACAGTCCCCAAAAACAAAGTAGAAGAAATTGGCAAGTTTTCTGTTTTTTATTATTTGGCTGAGCGCTTGGTTTATATTGCATTCCTTACCTCTTTTGGGCCACACTCCAGAAAATGAGGGTCACGTGTGGCCCCTGGCTATAATTTGGGCATCACTGGAATTACTATTAACATCAAAGACAGCAATGCATAAAACACTATCAATGACCAGACAATGACCCATCTGGATGGGTTTCTAAGTCCAATAACATAGTTCAAAAATATCTTTAACCCCTTTCTGACATTGGACGTACTATCCCGTTGAGGTGGGGTGGGCCCCTATGACCACGGACGGGATAGTACGTCCAGCGCGATTGGCGGCGCTCACGGGGGGAGCGCCGCCGATCGCGGCCGGGTGTCAGCTGCCTATCGCAGCTGACATCCGGCACTATGTGCCAGGAGCGGTCACGGACCGCCCCCGGCACATTAACCCCCGGCACACCGCGATCAAAGATGATCGCGATGTGCCGGCGGTGCAGGGAAGCATCGCGCAGGGAGGGGGCTCCCTGCGGGCTTCCCTGAGCCCCCCGCAGCAACGCGATGTGATCGCGTTGCTGCGAGGGTCTTACCTCCCTCCCTGCCTGTTCCAGACCCGGATCCAAGATGGCCGCGGATCCGGGTCCTGCAGGGAGGGAGGTGGCTTCACAGAGTCTGCTCAGAGCAGGCACTGTGAAGCAGCCTGCACTGCTCTCAGATCGGTGATCTGACAGAGTGCTGTGCGAACTGTCAGATCACCGATCTGTGATGTCCCCCCCTGGGACAAAGTAAAAAAGTTAAAAAAATTTTTTTCAAAATTTCAAAAATTTCAAAATGTGTAAAAAAAAATAAATAAAAAAAATATTCCAAAATAATGAAAAAAAAAAATATTATTCCCATAAATACATTTCTTTATCTAAATAAAAAAAAAACAATAAAAGTACACATATTTAGTATTGCCGCGTCCGTAACGGCCCGACCTATAAAACTGGCCCACTAGTTAACCCCTTCAGTAAACACCGTAAGAAAAAAAAAAAAAAAACGAGGCAAAAAACAACGCTTTATTATCATACCGCCGAACAAAAAGTGGAATAACACGCGATCAAAAAGACAGATATAAATAACCATGGTACCGCTGAAAACATCATCTTGTCTCGCAAAAAACGAGCCGCCATACAGCAACATCAGCAAAAAAATAAAAAAGTTATAGTCCTGAGAATAAAGCGATGCAAATAATTATTTTTTTCTATAAAATAGTTTTTATCGTATAAAAGCGCCAAAACATAAAAAAATGATATAAATGAGGTGTCACTGTAATCGTACTGACCCGAAGAATAAAACTGCTTTATCAATTTTACCAAACGCGGAACGGTATAAACGCCTCCCCCAAAAGAAATTCATGAATAGCTGGTTTTTGGTCATTCTGCCTCACAAAAATCGGAATAAAATGTGATCAAAAAATGTCACGTGCCCGAAAATGTTACCAATAAAAACGTCAACTCGTCCCGCAAAAAACAAGACCTCACATGACTCTGTGGACCAAAATATGGAAAAATTATAGCTCTCAAAATGTCGTAACGCAAAAAATATTTTTTGCAATAAAAAGCGTCTTTCAGTGTGTGACGGCTGCCAATCATGAAAATCCGCTAAATAACCCGCTATAAAAGTAAATCAAACCCCCCTTCATCACCCCCTTAGTTAGGGAAAAATTAAAAAAATGTATTTATTTCCATTTTCCCATTAGGGCTAGGGTTATGGCTAGGGTTAGGGTTAGGGCTAGGGTTAGGGTTAGGGCTAGGGTTAGGGTTAGGGCTAGGGTTAGGGTTAGGGTTAGGGCTAGGTTTAGGGCTAGGTTTAGGGCTAGGTTTAGGGCTAGGGTTAGGGCTAGGGTTAGGGCTAGGGCTAGGGTTAGAGTTAGGGTTAGGGCTAGGGTTATGGCTAGGGTTAGGGCTACAGTTTGGGTTGGGGCTAAAGTTAGGGTTAGGTTTAGGGCTAGGGTTAGGGCTACAGTTTGGGTTGGGGCTAAAGTTAGGGTTCGGGTTGGGGCTAAAGTTACAGTTAGGGTTTAGATTACATTTACAGTTAGGAATAGGGTTGGGATTAGGGTTAGGGGTGTCTCAGGGTTAGAGGTGTGGTTAGGGTTACTGTTGGGATTAAGGTTAGGGGTGTGTTTGGATTAGGGTTTCAGTTATAATTGTGGGGTTTCCACTGTTTAGGCACATCAGGGGCTCTCCAAACGCGACATGGCGTCCGATCTCAATTCCAGCCAATTCTGCTTTGAAAAAGTAAAACAGTGCTTCTTCCCTTCCGAGCTCTCCCGTGTGCCCAAACAGGGGTTTACCCCAACATATGGGGTATCAGCGTACTCAGGACAAATAGGACAACAACTTTTGAGGTCCAATTTCTCCTGTTACTCTTGGTAAAATACAAAACTGGGGGCTAAAAATAATTTTTGTGGGAAAAAAAAGGATTTTTTATTTTCACAGCTCTGCGTTATAAACTGTAGTGAAACACTTGGGGGTTCAAAGTTCTCACAACACATCTAGATTAGTTCCCTGGGGGGTCTAGTTTCCAATATGGGGTCACTTGTGGGGGGTTTCTACTGTTTAGGTACATTAGGGGTTCTGCAAACGCAATGTGACGCCTGCAGACCATTCCATCTAAGTCTGCATTCCAAATGGAGCTCCTTCCCTTCCGAGCTCTGCCATGCGCTCAAACGGTGGTTCCCCCCAACATATGGGGTATCAGCGTACTCAGGACAAATTGGACAACAACTTTTGGGGTCGAATTTCTCCTCTTACCCTCGGGAAAATACAAAACTGGGGTGTTAGGGGTCGAGTTCCCGCTTCTGCACAGGGGGAATCTCGGGCCACTTCCGCTGCGGTCTCCCATTCTTGTCCAGCCGCAGTGGAGCCTGCTCAGCAAGGACGTCGGTCCCAGCGTCTTGCTCATTCTCACTCTGTTCTGAGAGTTAGTGCTGCTTCTCCAGTCTCTGCCTTTAAAGTCAGTGCTGGTCAGCAGCGAGCGGACTTCTCTGGGACTAAGTCCTTGTCTGCATGTACTGAGCATGCCCAGCGTAAGGTCTCCCGTTGGAGATCGAGGGTCATGTGCTCAGGCTCTGCAGCACATTCCATTGGTCCTCTTGGCAGGTCCTAGAAGGGCAAAAGTGCTGTGGCCACTTCCTGTGCTGCTGCTATATAAACTGCGCATGACCGCACGGCCATGCGCTAGTATTGTCTTACAATTGCTTATGTGTGTATGTTGTGAGTGCAAGTCGTCCTTGGAAACCCCTACCCTAGTGAATGTCTGTTCGCGGAAGGTGTATGGCTGCTACCTAGCGCCCGACTTAGCCTACAGCACTAAACACACATCACAGCGTCCTGTAGCTGTGCCTGCCAGTACGGCGCCGTGCGCCTGCCTTGCGCTTTCCATACCCGAGTCTGGGTGGTTAGTGGCGTCCGTTAGTGCGGCATCGCTCGCACTCTTGTGCATATAGATTTCTTAAGGTTCTCTACACACCCAGTTGCGGTGTTACGCCAGCAAGGGTCTAATCGGGCTCCAATCCCTTCTGGGGTTAAGTCCGCTGACCACTTGCTCGCGCACTAGTGCGGTACTGCGGTCCTGTGAATTAACAGGATCGCTTTCTTCACGCTGGGTGAGGTTTAACCCACGCGTGTATACTTTAGTGTACCGCCATATTGTCTGCTAATTGCTAGCAGCAGGTTCTCACCTGCACGGTGGATCCCGGACTGCGAACGCACCTTTATCATCTGTCTTGGTGCGTTCCGCCGGTCCTAACAGAATACTAGCGCCAGGGTCTGGCTAGTAAAATGGCGGACGATCAGCGTTCACAGCGGTACATCCAGCAGCTGGAGGGAAGGTTGGCGGCTCTTGAGCGTTCAACCTCAGCTGTGGATGTTACTGCTGTCGCTGTTCAGGCTGCAAGTGTGGCTGCAGCTACCTTGTCCACTGCCGCTCCTGTACCGACGCTATCTCGCCTCCCGCTACCAGAGAAATTTTCTGGTGACAGTAAGTCCTGTAGGGGTTTCGTGAGTCAGTGCTCAATACATCTCGAGCTTCTGGCCTCTCGTTTCCCTACAGAGCGGGCTAAGGTGGGCTTTATAATTTCCTTATTGTCGGACAGGGCGTTGCAGTGGGCTACGCCGCTGTGGGAGCGTGGCGATCATGTGGTGCAGAGTGCTCCGCTATTCCTGAACACTCTGAAACAGGTCTTTCTAGGACCTCGTGTCACCCATGACACGGCGCTCCAACTGTTGGCACTGACTCAGGGCTCGTCCTTGGTCAGCCTTTTTGCCGTCCATTTCCGCACTCTGGCATCTGAGCTGGAGTGGTCGGATAAAGCCCTTATCCCTATATTTTGGAGGGGGCTGGCTGACCACGTTAAGGACGCTCTGGCCACTAGGGAGATTCCCGCCACACTGGAGGAGTTAATAGCAGTATCTACTCGCATTGACCTCCGTTTTCACGAGCGGAGGTTAGAGCGAGCCCAGTGTAGGCAGAGGTTTCGGCTGGCTCCCACCTTCGCCAAACCTTTGGAATCTCCAGTTCAGGCTCCTGAGTTCCAGGAACCTAAGGTGGTGTCACGAGCGGGATCTAAGTCCCAGACGGCTCGTGCACTCCAGGGTTGCCAGGTTTGCCAACAGTCAGGACATCTTGCCACCAGATGTCATCAGCGGTTGAGGAAACGTCAGCGTCTAGTGGTAGTAGGTGGAGGTGCACTAGACACTGCGACGTTTGCCTCCAAATTGTCCTTTAAGGGGACAATTACCTTTGGCTCATCCTCCCACTCGGTAGACCTCTGCGTGGATTCTGGGGGCGGAGGGCAATTTTATGTCTTCTGCCTTCGCCCAACGTCACGCAATACCCCTGGTTATGCTATCCCAATCAGTAACGGTACGAGTGGTGAATGGGTCGACACTCCCCGCACAGATAACACATCAGACCATCCCTGTTACTCTGTCCCTGTCGCCATCCCATCAGGAGATTATTTCTCTGCTCGTCATTCCTGAGGGTATTGATGAGGTCCTGTTGGGGATACCTTGGCTACGGTACCACTCTCCTCACATCGAGTGGTCCTCAGGCAGAATTCTGGGATGGGGTGAATCATGTGGGGGTAGGTGTCACCGAGAGTGCGTTCAGGTTGCTACTACTGAGGTACCCGCAGATCTATCCTCTCTCCCCAAGCAATATTGGTCTTATGCAGACGTGTTCTCCAAGAGGGCGGCGGAGACCCTTCCGCCCCATCGCCCCTATGACTGTCCTATCGATCTCTTGCCTGGTGCTGAGCCTCCCCGGGGTCGAGTCTATCCGTTATCTCTCCCGGAAACGGAGACAATGTCTCAGTACATACAAGAGAATCTGGCAAGAGGGTTCATTAGGAAGTCAGTGTCACCTGCTGGGGCAGGGTTCTTCTTCGTGCAGAAGAAGAATGGAAAACTACGTCCATGCATAGACTACAGGGGTCTTAATGCTATCACAGTTAAGAACAAGTACCCTTTGCCGTTGATATCTGAGCTTTTCGATAGGCTTCTGGGAGCTAGAGTGTTTACGAAACTAGATCTGCGGGGTGCTTACAACCTGATTCGCATCCGTGAGGGGGACGAGTGGAAAACGGCATTTAACACCAGAGATGGGCACTATGAGTATCTGGTGATGCCCTTCGGGCTCTGTAATGCACCTGCCGTTTTTCAAGACTTTGTCAACGACATCTTCCGGGATATGCTTTCCACCTCGGTTGTAGTCTATCTGGATGATATTCTCATCTTTTCTCCAGATATTGACTCCCACCGGAGAGATGTTGGCAGAGTCTTCGACCTCCTACGGGCAAACTCTCTTTACGCAAAGTTGGAGAAGTGTGTGTTTGAGCAGGAGTCCTTACCTTTCCTGGACTATATCATCTCCGCCCAGGGATTGGCTATGGATCCTGCCAAACTACAGGCTGTGATGGACTGGCATGAGCCCCATTCTCTTAAAGCGGTGCAGCGCTTTATGGGGTTCATAAACTATTACCGCCAGTTCATTCCCCACTTCTCAACTCTGGTGGCTCCCTTGGTAGCCCTCACCAAGAAGGGAGCGAATCCCAAATTGTGGTCGGAAGAGGTCTCCAAGGCCTTCACTTCTATTAAGTCCCACTTTGCTAGCGCTCCCATCTTACATCGTCCCGATGTGGATAAGCCATTCCTACTGGAGGTGGATGCCTCGTCCGTTGGTGCTGGAGCAGTCCTCTACCAAAAGGATGCTCAAGGTCGGAAGCATCCATGCTTCTTCTTCTCCAAGACCTTCACGCCAGCGGAGAGGAACTACTCCATCGGGGACAGGGAGTTGCTAGCAATGAAGTTGGCCTTTTCGGAGTGGAGACATCTTCTGGAAGGTGCGCGGTTTCCCTTCCAAGTTTACACGGACCACAAAAATTTGGTCTATTTGCAGACAGCCCAGCGGCTAAATTCTCGCCAGGCCAGATGGTCCCTGTTCTTCTCCCGGTTCCACTTTTCCCTTCATTATCTCGCCGGGGAGAAGAATATCCGTGCTGACGCTCTCTCTCACTCCCTTATGTCAACTGAGGAGGAGGAAGAGGAGCCTCGGCTTATTGTCCCTTCCGAGAGCCTGAGAACCGTGGCGCCGGTTTCGCTAGAGTCTGTGCCTCCGGGCAAGACTTTTGTGCCCATTAATTTGCGACCGGAGGTTCTCTCTTGGGCTCATTCGTCCAGGGTGGGTGGACACTTTGGGACAAAGAGGACATCTGAGCTACTGGCGAGGACGTACTGGTGGCCGCATATGGTCCGGGATGTCAGGGATTATGTTCTGGCGTGTGTCTCCTGCGCCAAAAATAAATCTCCGCGTCAAAGGCCAGCTGGTTTGCTCTATCCCTTGCCGGTGGCAGATAGGCCCTGGGAGATGGTCGGGATGGACTTTGTTGTGGGTTTGCCCAAGTCTCGCGGCTGTACCATCATTTGGGTCATCACCGATCATTTCTCAAAAATGGTGCATTTGGTGCCGCTGCCGCGGTTACCTTCTGCACGAGCCTTGGCAGCGTTGTTCATCAGACATATCTTCCGCCTACATGGTATGCCAGACAAAATTGTCAGTGACCGGGGTCCCCAGTTTGCGTCTCGGTTCTGGAGAGAGCTCTGTCGTCTTCTCAGTATTGAGTTGAATCTCTCTTCCGCTTATCATCCCGAGACGAATGGGTTGGTAGAGAGGGCCAACCAGACCTTGGTCACATACCTGCGACATTTTGTTTCAGCCAGGCAGGATGACTGGGCATCCTTGCTATCATGGGCAGAGTTTGCACTGAACAACGCCGTTGCAGACTCCACTGGACAAACCCCATTCCTCCTCAACTATGGTCAGCATCCACGGGTACCTGTGCCTATGCCCGTGTCTTCCGCCGACTCCAGGGTGGCAGACTGGGCTGTGGAGGCACGGGATATTTGGGACCGCACTCAGGATGCCATTCGGGCCTCTAAGGAGAGAATGAGGTCCTCCGCTGATGCTCATCGGCGCCCCGCCCCGACCTTTGCTCCTGGCGACTTGGTGTGGCTCTCCGCCCGTAACATCAGGCTGCGAGTTGAGTCCGCTAAATTTGCTCCTCGCTACTTGGGTCCATTCAAGGTCCTCGAGCAGGTTAATCCTGTGGTCTATCATTTGGCCCTTCCGCCACGCCTGGGTATCACCGACACCTTTCATGTGTCCCTCTTGAAACCCGTGTATATGTCCCGCTTTTCCGAGTCATCTGCTGGGACATCGGGTTCGTCTACGGACGATTATGAGGTGAACGCTATTTTGGGGTGCAAGGTGGTGCGTGGTAAAAAATTTTACTTGGTGGACTGGAAGGGTTATGGCCCCGAGGACAGGTCCTGGGAGCCTGTTGAGCACATACGGGCTCCGCAGCTCATTGCTGCCTTCGAACGTAGCGAGGCCCAAGGAGGGGGGGGGCCCTAGGAGGGGGGGTAATGTTAGGGGTCGAGTTCCCGCTTCTGCACAGGGGGAATCTCGGGCCACTTCCGCTGCGGTCTCCCATTCTTGTCCAGCCGCAGTGGAGCCTGCTCAGCAAGGACGTCGGTCCCAGCGTCTTGCTCATTCTCACTCTGTTCTGAGAGTTAGTGCTGCTTCTCCAGTCTCTGCCTTTAAAGTCAGTGCTGGTCAGCAGCGAGCGGACTTCTCTGGGACTAAGTCCTTGTCTGCATGTACTGAGCATGCCCAGCGTAAGGTCTCCCATTGGAGATCGAGGGTCATGTGCTCAGGCTCTGCAGCACATTCCATTGGTCCTCTTGGCAGGTCCTAGAAGGGCAAAAGTGCTGTGGCCACTTCCTGTGCTGCTGCTATATAAACTGCGCATGACCGCACGGCCATGCGCTAGTATTGTCTTACAATTGCTTATGTGTGTATGTTGTGAGTGCAAGTCGTCCTTGGAAACCCCTACC
Organism: Ranitomeya imitator; assembly: GCF_032444005.1. Classification (NCBI taxonomy): domain Eukaryota; kingdom Metazoa; phylum Chordata; class Amphibia; order Anura; family Dendrobatidae; genus Ranitomeya; species Ranitomeya imitator. The sequence goes on along the minus strand of NC_091283.1, from coordinate 577,652,394 downwards.
CTAGTGAATGTCTGTTCGCGGAAGGTGTATGGCTGCTACCTAGCGCCCGACTTAGCCTACAGCACTAAACACACATCACAGCGTCCTGTAGCTGTGCCTGCCAGTACGGCGCCGTGCGCCTGCCTTGCGCTTTCCATACCCGAGTCTGGGTGGTTAGTGGCGTCCGTTAGTGCGGCATCGCTCGCACTCTTGTGCATATAGATTTCTTAAGGTTCTCTACACACCCAGTTGCGGTGTTACGCCAGCAAGGGTCTAATCGGGCTCCAATCCCTTCTGGGGTTAAGTCCGCTGACCACTTGCTCGCGCACTAGTGCGGTACTGCGGTCCTGTGAATTAACAGGATCGCTTTCTTCACGCTGGGTGAGGTTTAACCCACGCGTGTATACTTTAGTGTACCGCCATATTGTCTGCTAATTGCTAGCAGCAGGTTCTCACCTGCACGGTGGACCCCGGACTGCGAACGCACCTTTATCATCTGTCTTGGTGCATTCCGCCGGTCCTAACACTGGGGGCTAAAAAATAATTTTGGGGGGGAAGATTTTTTTTTTTTAATTTTCACGGCTCTGCGTTACAAATTGTAGTGAAACACTTGGGGGTTTATAGCTATCACAACACATCTAGATGAGTTCCTTATGGGTTCTAGTTTCCAAAATGGTGTCACTTGTGGGAGGTTTCTACTGTTTAGGTACATTAGGGGATCTGCAAATGCAATGTGACACCTGCAGACCGTTCCATCTAAGTCCTCATTCCAAATGGAGCTCCTTCCCTTCCGAGCCCTCCCATGCGCCCAAACAGTGGTTCCCCCCCACATATAGGGTATCAGCGCACTCAGGACAAATTTGACAACAAATTGTGGGGTCGAATTTCTCCTGTTACCCTCGGGAAAATACAAAACTGGGGGCTAAAAAATAATTTTTGTGGGAAAAAATTTTTGTTTTATTTTTACGGCTCTCCATTATAAACTTCTGTGAAGCCCTTGGTGGGTCAAAGCGCTCAGCACACATCTAGATAAGTTCCTAAGGGGGTCTACTTTCCAAAATGGTGTCACATGTGGGGGGTTTCTACTGTTTAGGTACATTAGGGGCTCTGCAAACGCAATGTGACACCTGCAGACCATTCCATCTAAGTCTGCATTCAGATGGCACTCCTTCCCTTCCGAGCCCTCCCATGTGCCCAAACAGTGGTTTCCCCCCACATATGGTGTATCATCGCACTCAGGACAAATTGGGCAACAAATTTTGGGGTCCAATTTCTCCTGTTACCCTCAGGAAAATACAAAACTGGGGGCTAAAAGAATAATTTTTGTGAAAAAATATGATTTTTTATTTTTACGGTTCTACATTATAAACTTCTGTGAAGCACTTGGTGGGTCAAAGTGCTCACCACACCTCTAGATAAGTTCCTTAGGGGGGTCTACTTTCCAAAATGGTGTCACTTGTGAGGGGTTTCAATGTTTAGGCACATCATGGGCTCTCCAAACGAAACATGGTGTCCCATCTCAATTCCAGTCAATTTTGCATTGAAAAGTCAAATGGCGCTCCTTCGCTTCCGAGCTCTGCCATGCGCCCAAACAGTGGTTTACCCCCACATGTGGGGTATTGGCGTACTCAGGACAAATTGTACAACAATGTTTGGGGTCCATTTTCTCCTGTTACCCTTGGTAAAATAAAACAAATTGGAGCTGAATTAAATTTTTTGTGAAAAAAAGTTAAATGTTCATTTTTATTTAAACATTCAAAAAATTCCTGTGAAGCACCAGAAGGTTTAATAAACTTCTTGAATATGGTTTTGAGCACCTCGATGGGTGTAGTTTTTAGAATGGTGTCACACTTGGGTATTTTCTATCATATAGACCCCTCAAAATGACTTCAAATGAGATGTGGTCCCTAAAAAAAAATGGTGTTGTAGAAATGAGAAATTGCTGGTCAACTTTTAACCCTTATAACTCCCTAACAAAAAAAAATTTTGGTTCCAAAATTGTGCTGATGTAAAGTAGACATGTGGAAAATGTTACTTATTAAGTATTTTGTGTGACATATCTCTGTGATTTAATTGCATAAAAATTCAAAGTTGGAAAATTGCGAAATTTTCATAATTTTCGCCAAATTTCCGTTTTTTTCACAAATAAACGCAGGTACTATCAAAGAATTTTTACCATTGTCATGAAGTACAATATGTCACGAGAAAACATTGTCAGAATCACTGGGATCCGTTGAAGCGTTCCAGAGTTATAACCTCATAAAGGGACAGTGGTCAGAATTGTAAAAATTGGCCCGGTCATTAACGTGCAAACCACCCTTGGGGGTAAAGGGGTTAAAAAAGGGAGTTCCTGCTGTACCCAAAAATTGACTAGGTGTGTAGGGTCAATTATAGCTAACTATTGATTTGTTATCTGCTAGTTCTTTCTTGTTCTCCTACTTTGGGACATCAGCTGTCCATCTGTCTACCAAGTTTGATTTCTTTTGCCCTGTGTATAGTTATATTTGCTAGTAAGTAGAGTTGTAGTGGCTGAATGGAAGTCCTGGAGAACGGCCTCTTTCCTGACGAATCTTATTTGTTTAACTGGCCTGGTCTTATGGCAATGTTGCAGCGTTATGCACATGTCACATATCAAAAGAAGAGCCACGGATGCCGTCACATAAGTTTTCATGGCAAGCATTTAGCAGCCACAGCTTGTTCAGAGTCAATAGATCGGGTCCTACAACTTGATTTGCACCAGAGTTAGTAGTGAGTGTTACTAACTGTTACCCTTTAAGTAGATACAATAATGTTTGTGATCACATTTAAGACACGCAATAATAATTTAGTAGAAGAAACTTTTATTTTGTCCTTTGAGGAATCATGATAAATAATGACAATCCCTCTTGGAGTTGTGGTAGTGTACTGTGGGAAACGTAGTCATTATAACTGCACTGTGTAGGCGATAGATGTAGATGACAGATCACAGGTGCAAGAGTTGATGCAATGAAAGTTTATTACAATGACAGCTAATACTGCAGATATGCCCTCATAAGGATCACTGTCAATCCTTTGAGGTTACCCTGTTAGATTCAGCTGTTTTGGAGTCTGGAGTCCCAGCTGGTGATAATGGCATCAATGATCATCATGAGGAGGAGGTTGCTTAGGAGATGAATGCAATAATGTATATAAAAAAGTACATGTACTCCAAAAAACTCTTAAAAAGAACCGTAGGAATGAAAAAAAATATGAATAATTTTTACATAGTCTGATAAAAATGTAAACTCACTTTATAGGTTTGATAGCTTGAAGCTATCTGATTTGGCTTCAGCTAAATCTTTTCTGAAGCTCTCAGATGTTGCAGTATACTGGATAACAATGGTTATGCCTACCTTCTTTACTGCATTGCTCATTGCTTTAAGTCTTATCTGAATTACCTTAGTTGCTTATTTGATATCATGCAACAATTTTTTAATTGTGAAAAATTCATGTTTTTGAATTTGCAGCTCCAAAAGGTTGATGACCACCTTTAGCATAAGCAGAGAAAGCAACGGCGGTCACACACTACTGCTCCCTTCTCAACGGGGCAAAGGTCTCCTGTTCTCGTGATCAGTGGAGGTTACAGCAGTCAGCCCCCCACATCCATTATACTCTTATCACTTAACTTTGGAATAGGTGACAAGTATTGTTTGTGGGATAACTTCTTTAAGGCAATAATCACCCAATATCTATCTTCTGACATATCACAGATATATGTCACAATACCAAATGTATGGAATGGAGTTTGTTAAATGTGATCTCCTTTAGTTATTAAAACTATAGAACACCGATTCCAAACTGTTTAAAGGGGTTATCAGGTACTGTTTTTATTTTTCCTAGGCACTTATGAGCAGATAGTTGCTAACAACCTGTTTGTGCTGCCCTGCAACGATCTCTCCCAGCTAAAAGCGGTTATGGATCACTCCTGCCAGAAATTTTCCTGCTTCCTCTAATGTCACATCAACAGATCAGTTCCTTTTCTTCTGCTCTGCCCTGTTGATGGGGATTCACTGCCGATGGTATGTTGATCAGCAACTTTCTCCCTGCTGTGTTAGCCAGCTGACCCTAGCAAATTCTATCAATTTACATGACATTGGCAAAGACACGCCATCGACAGAACAGAGCGGAATAGAAGAAACTGCTCTGATGATGTGACATCACAAGAAGAAGGAAAATCGCTGGCAAAACCGGTCAATTAGTTATCTGAGCCGGAGAGATTGTCGCAGTACAGCACATGAAGGTAGCTAGCAATTATCTGTGGTAAGTGCTTAGCATCATAGGAAAAATAAAGAAGTTCTGGATAACCCCTCTAAATATTTTAAATCACTGGGACCTCTTAACACTCAACTATTCAATTCAATGGAGCAAACTGATTTATCAAAGCAAGGCTTCAAGGTGTTCAGGCATTATTTAGAGTACTGTAACCTCTATATTCTGGAAATCACTGTCTGTATTCCCAGTGAGATCTAACACATATCTGTGAGAGGTCCGGAAATATTTTTTGACAAGAAGTCGCCAGGAAGCCAAATTAACGAAGGAACACTAAATTGTTAAAACAATTATTTAAGTGTGATACATATGGATTGCTGGAAAAAGTACATGTGAAATGGTGTCAGAATGTGATTAGAGATTGTTTATGGACTGCTTTGATCTTGCCAGAGAAGGTAAGGAACATGAGTGTCAAGGGTGGGAGAGATCTGTAAATAATCGGGCACCAGTGGAATGAACAATTAATGATCATAGTAGAGCAATGTCATGTGGTGTTTACATATTGATATGTAATAAATATGGAGCAAATCTGCCCCTGTAATTAGCGTGTAAGGTCTTGGTACCCTGAAAATTGAGGGAATAACTTGGGCTAGGAGCTCTGGCTTTCTTCATGTCCCTTGTGTCCAGCATATAGAGCTGCCAGTTGGCGAAATCTAGGACCCCAAGAACCCAACTGAGAAAAGTCTTGTTCTGAACTTGTAGACCAACTGCTGATTGAACTGAGAGATGCAGCACTGGACCCTGAGCCCTCAAAGGCATAAGTCTGGAAGGAATCATAAGGAGGCACTGATGAGTCCTGATCTGCGAGCCTCACTTTTCTACTGATGTAGTCTTTGAATAGTGAGAAGTCCAGTTCAGCTCCTGGAAACCACTGAGGCAAGGGGTGACGCTGAGTAGCAAGAGTACTACTGTCCCCTCCAGCTTCACTTCCTTCACTGAAATTGTACAAGCTGCGCAAGGCTGACATATCATATGCCTCTGTGTCCTGTTCTCCACCTCCTTCGTCATTGTACTTGATGACGTTATCCCTCATGTCTTCATCTTCATCTGATGAAAGATGACCCTGGTGGTGTCGTTTTAAGGCCAGGATAAGAAGAATCAGCACTGTAAGCAGTAAAATATGAGAATGTTTAAATGATGTAGTTAAAATAATAAAATACAACCAACAAACCTCTATGTCCTCTGTGTCCATGTAACTTGGGAGCTACCTTGTCTAACAAGGTAGGCCTTGTGAAAAAGAATTTTTTGCTCAAAAAGCACTAGATTTCTTGCTGGTTATTCAGAATATTGTTTCAGCCTCACTATTAAAATATTTGTGCAGTCAGCCATAAAAAATCTGAAAACAGCTTAGAATATTATAAAATGAACAAAGTAGTAATCAAATATTAGCTATCCCCTACCACCCCAACTTTCTACATTCACATCGGTCTTCACTTCTCTGCTGGCGACCAAGTGTAGTCTAGCTTCATGACTAACTGAGTCAATCTGTGATCGATGGGACATGATCAGTTGCAAGAAACGATACATACCTGTGTGGAACCGGGAATCATTGGAATCGGAGAGGCATTATTGGAGAATCGATATGGTAAGTATGACTCCTTCATTAGTTTTATTTCATAAGATTGTATGCTCTTTTCAGATGTTTTCATGGCAGCAATTACTGCTTTAGTCAAGGATTATACTACATACAGTACATTTATTTTGAGTCTAGAACTTCTGTGGTTTTATGTGTTACATCTCCTTTCATGAATTCATACATGCATACTCGATATTTACCGGAATGTTCTTTAAACTCTCGCGTTCCCTTATTTTTTTGACAAAAAATATATATAAATGCCTGTGATATCTGATTACTTTCCCAATTGCCCTTTAAAGGGAATCTGTTACCAGGATTTATCTGCTGCATGCAGATCTAACAGTTCTCTGAATGCTGAGCTCTGTATAACCCCGCCCACACAACTGATTGGTAGCTTTTTGTGCACACTGTGTATAGGCAGAAAGCTGCCAATCAGAGGTATGGGTGGAGTTTGTTATACAGCGCTCATGAATATGGAGGACTACATGACAGCAGGTTTACAAGTTCTTAGTGACAATCTCCTGCTCTTAAAACTGTGATAATATCAAAACTACAGCAAGAAGCCTTGTAAGTGACACTGCAGAAATCAGTGTGTCTGTCTCTACATTATGCTCCTCTCAGATTAGGTGGCAAACATCAGGTGACTGACATCATACAGCCAGTGAGTGATACACGCTGCCCTTGGATTGGGTACCATGTATTATATGTCAGGTTCCATGACAGCTGATACAATTAAGAGAGAGAACAATTTAACTCTCTGCGTAATACTCGTTACTCTTTATTTCAGTGCTCTCGTTTATTTCCCCTTACTATAACAATAGCTAAGCATTTTCAATGAATGCTTTTTTTAGGACCAGGAGACATAGTTACCTTTCCCATGACTGACGCTTCATCACCACTGTTTCCATGACAATCTGCAGCCATATTTTGCCCAGCTCCTGCAATGGTGTGTTGTTTCCACCACTTATCACTGACATATAACAGCTGCAGCCAGGGAAATGTCAGCATAGGAGGAACGGGGGATTGGAAAGGTGAACACACTTTTTTTGTGTTTCATACTATAGTCGGCAATTTAGACATTTCCTTAACAAAGTAAATCCCTCAGTGGTTGATACCTTTTACTGGCTAACTGAAAAGATGGTAACAAATTGCAAGCTTTCGAGTTTACTCAGGTCTCTATCAGGCAAAGACTAAAAGAAATTCTGGAGAATCCCATATTTATGCACCTATTAGAGGTATGCCATTGTGCGCAAAGTCAGATCAGAAATACTCCATTATTGGCTTCCATTATTGGCTCATATGTCACCATGTATAGAAAAGGCCCTAAGTACCTATTTGATTAAAATTGTCAATAAATAGCCTGCTTCATCCCAGTTTTGATATGATAAAGATCTCTACCGGCGGTTTTATTCTATATTTCGTAAGTGCCGGTGATATCCCTTTATTGAGTGATAGTGTTACACTTAGGACCTATCATGCAACACTGAGTGATGATTCTAGGTGTCCAGTATGTCTGTGGAGCACAGTAGATTTAATGCATCTCTTATGGAGTTGCACCAAGCTAAATTGGTTTTGGATTGTGGTAATAGACAAAATAAATTCAGACTTTTCTGCTCAAATGACTCCTGATCCATTGCTATGTTTTGGATTGTCTGGATGAGATGCAAGGTGATGAGTTTCTGTAGCTGGCAGTCTATAGCCTCTAAATGGATGTCCTCTTATCTTTTAATAGTAGCCAAATGGGTGAATGTTGTAAATCGCATTTCTTGATTTGAGAAGCCGACCTACCGGCACAGATCTTACAGAACAGAAGATGGATTTTTGTATAACACATAAATACGTTTTGACTCTTACACTTGGCCTACATTGGGAATTTTCCTATCAAATTGTTAGGTTTTTTGCTTCCTAGCTGTATTTTTTTATTGTAGCCTTCTCCAAATGAGAAAACATCAGTTATTAAGGCGGAAAGCTACGAAACGCCATATATTTTGCACATGCAGAAGAAATGTGATGTTACATGGTTGTTCTTAGTTCTCCAAAATCGGAGCCCTTCTTTGCAGCAGTACTCCACTTTGGCTAATAGAGAGATCTCCTAAGCAAGTTACCCCTTCTATGTAACCAATACGTCCAAATAAAGCATACGGGTTTGGGCAGGGGTACAATTGGGAGCAAAGGTTATTTTTTTATAATGCACTGGTAAAAATAATTTATAGTTGTGTTTGAATTTGGAAATAATGATATAAAAATATGATGAAGTAAAGTATATGTGAAGTTGGGATATACAAAATTAATAAAAACACTTGTAACTTACCTACAAGTATGAGAACACAGACCAACAAGGCAATAAGCGCTCCAGGGCTCAGACTCCCAGCCATCACATAGGCAGTTGTGTTACATGACTGCACCGCACCTGTGCTGTCACACCCACACACCCGAATGGTAAGAGTTCCTGTGCTACTCAAAGCTGGAGTACCTCCATCCACAACTAGTATTGGCAAGATAAACATATCCTGTTCCCTTCTGTCAAATGGCACTCGATGTGTATGTACAGACGCTGTGGTATCTGTAATGTAGAAAATACATGGTATTGGCACTGCAATTAGGTAACATTTAACCCTCTTTCTTTGTAACACTCAAGATAACCTAGCTGAGAGATAACCTTGCTTAAAGAGGACTTGTCCCTGAAAACAAAAATTGAGATAAATACCTTGTAGAAATCTCTGAACTCCCCTGATTCTGCCGCTCTTTTCCATTTTGCACTGCATCACGTAATTGCAGAGATATTCACATTTGTTACTTTTGGAGCACAGTATGTGAAATCTCTGCTTGTAGTTCAACTGGTTATTTCTTTAGTCACTTCTAGGGGCATGTGCTTTTACCCCTCGTTCCCAAATTCGGCCAATCACAGCTCGGCTCCTTCTGAACCTTATAGAGTGCTAGATCAGTTGGCGAGCTGTGCTTGACAGCGTCTGGGAGGGAGGGGTGATAGCGTACATCTCCAGAGATGAGGAAACATCCAGTTGAACTACCAGCAGAGATTTCACTGTGTTCCAAAAATAACAAATGTGAATATCTCTCCAATTAAATGATGCAACGCGGAACAGAAAAGAGAGTCAGAATCAGGGGAGGTATTTAACTCAATTTTTTGGAGCAAGTGACAAGTCCTCTTTAGTTGTATTTGTAAAGGCTCTCATTTCTAATCACTTAAAACTTTTCATTGTAAAAAAAAAATTGACCTGGCAAGAATAATGGTTGAAGAATTTCTTTAGATGAACTTTTTCAAGTGCGATTTGTTTTTCAGAGCCCAATTATGGAAAGCTATACAAAATGATCTCTATTGAAGTAAGAAGTGATAGGAGTAAAATTTAATCTAACCTTTCATTTAAAATTAATTTAAAATTAATAATAAATAAATAAAAGGAATTATTATTGACAATGACCTTATTTTCTATGATAAGAAATAGTATTTGATGCTGGGAAGTGTTAGTGTGTAAAGCGTTCATTGCAAAGTTATGTGCACTAACCCTAAATGGTAGCAAATCCGAAGATCTTAACCCTATGAGCTTGTGTCATGCACTTGTAGGCTTTACCAAATTGCTGTCTGTAGGCATCATACTCTTCTTCGAGTTGCGTGTCCTTAGGGAATTATAGGCTTTAAAATGGATCCATAATAAAGCTATGTGCATGAGTCTTAAAAACTGTTGGTAGTTTTAGTAAGGGTAGTGGAAAAACTGGGCTATCCAACATTGATCTCATACATATCATGAAGAATAATGTTACATGACAATACAATCAAATTGATGGTATTTGTAAGAAAGTGAATGGATGGATATCATGGATGGCATGATTAAAGTAGATATATGGTAGGTGACCAGCATATGGCTCACCCTTGACATTGAGCAGAGTAAAGTGATGCTCGGCGCTGGGTTCTGGAGCAAGTCTGAAGTAGAATCGATGCCCCCCCATTGGCTCATCTCGATCCACCACACTGATGGTCTGAATCAGCTACAGCAAAGGGAGCACAGGTTATTTGTTCAAGTTCGGTAAGGATGGATAATACATGTTTCAATACAAAGGAGAAATGCAAGTTTTCTAATAAGGTCATTTACTTTTAGAATCAAAATGCATAAATTATTTGTTGTTAGCTAAAATAGCCAATATACTGCCCAATTTACTGATGTCTTATCTCATGTATACTGTGCTTTGGTTGTCTAAGGAGGACCCATTATCTCGACCAACATCAGCACCGTGTTCATCCAAGAGTACAAGGAGTGTCTTAGACTACTGAAGCACAACGTGCATAGGGTACAAAGGCATAGCTATAGTGGGAGCATTGGTTACAGTTGTACCCAGGCCCTGGATCTTTGAGTGGGACCCAAATGGTTCTTTTGGCCCATAATAGAGTCCACTACTGTTTATGATCCTTGATAGTTGGGGTCCTGTTTGAGAATGCATTGCATAATGGTCAAAAGCTTCAAGTTACCCCACTAATTGTGTTGCGTAAGAATATGGTTGCCATTTTAAACAAATAAAGAGCAAATGGCAATCGGACAACTCATGCCAGAAGTAGTAAAAATGAGGGCACCAGGTATGTCAATTATACAATCTGCATTTCATTGTGTATTTTTTATGAACTTGTGGGTCACTTTAATTGTGTTATATCTTGTCTTTAAAGATGACTTGCCAATAGGTAAAAAGTGGGCAGTTTTCCTCTTATTTTATTCCCACACCTCCACTGATTAATCCATTTCCTTTTTTAAATTACCCATATAGTTCCAGAGATATGGGCCTTTTTTGTTTTTACTGCTAATGGTATGGTTTTTACTAAGGGGGATGGCTTACATGATTCTTTGGGGGATGTTTATAAAGGCTACTCTACATTATTTTTTTCTGTGAGCAACTCCCCCTTGATAAAGGCGATCAAAAATAGCACTGAATAGATATGCCCATATCTCTGGGACCATATGGTGAATTAAAAAAAAAAAACAACAAAGCAAACAAAAAAAGACTAATCAGGTGAACAATGGAAATACAATAAGAGCAAATACTGGCGACTTTTGACCCAAGTGCACCCTGGGAATACGAAATACAAACATATTTACTCGGTTCCATTCGTTTTATTAGCAGTCAGGCAGAAAAATCTATAACATACTATATAGCATTTAACAGAGCTTAGGCATGAAGCACAAATAAAAAGGTAAAAATCTGGTTAATATACAGGTTATATTGGCTAGATATATGGTAATCTTGTGCTGAAATTATTCGTATTATTTGGTGCTGACATAAAAAGACAGTCTAATGTGTGACAACAGTGAGAAGAGGAAAGCTTCTAATATGGCTTGGGGATCTCACAGAATGCACCATTATAATATAGTGTTATTCACCTTAAAAAAAAAAGTATTTCATGAGAAGTTTTCCTGTTCATCATAGTAATAGGGGTGTGCAAGGTTAGATATCAGCAGATTGGTAAAAGTGATGATTTAGGGGAAGAAAAATATCTCATAGTCCCTTTATTTACTTTTATGTAGGGATAAATGACAGAACATTACCTGTCCTGGAAGGGCATCTTCACACACAGAAGATTCATGGGGTGAAGCTAGCTCTGGAGGATTGTCATTTACATCCAGGATGCGTATCCTCAGAGACAGGATGGAAACTTTTTCAGGGTCATCTGTAGGATACATTACGGCATTGAATGAACTACTGTATTTCTTTAAAAGAAAGACATTATATAACCTTATATAAAATCAATATGCTGAAACACATCTAATATTATCTAAAAACAATTAAAATATGAATCCGTGAAATACTAAATTATATATTGGCAATGGACAAAATGCAAGCACAAGCTGTAAGCTAGAGAACTGTTGTAAAAAAAATGCGTTTGTACAGAAATATAGTCAACATATATGATAAATACAGCATTAGGGGAATGGGTACGGAAAGTATTCAGACCCATTTACATTTTTCACTCTTTGTTTCATTGCAGCCATTTGGTTTTCTTTTCTGAATTTACCAAATGGCTGCAATGAAACAAACAGTGAAAAATTTAAAGGTCTGAATACTTTCCGTACCCACTGTATTTCCCTACATAATTATTTACATTTCCTAGATTTGGAGCCTTGAACTTAGTGTACACAGTTTACCCTTTTCTGACAAATTTTCATCTCTGCATTTTCGTTTTTTCCCCAACCTTTTACGAGTCATAACTTTTTTTTATTTTTACATCAACATAGTCATAGGAAAACTTGTTCTCTGCAGGATGAGTTGCAGACACCATTCGCTTTATCATATAAAGGGCTGAAAAAGGGGAACAATATTACAAGTTAGTTGAATTGGTGAAAAGAACGCAATGCTGGCGTTGTTTTATGATTTACATTTTTTTGGCATTCATTGACCTGACAACAAATCTTCAATTCACACAAACCTGACCCACTGGATGTACAGTATCATAGAGTCAGGAGCTAGGCATAGAAGAATATACAAAAATCTCTCTAATATGCCACAAATAAATCAATATTAGCAACCCCATAGTTGTGTACTTACAAAAAACCCAAAACAAAATATTGCTACGCACACAGGTGGCACACATGGTTTCATGGACCCCTTGTGTCACAGGGCCAGGCTTACCTATAAGGAACACAACTAAGCAATTACCAGGTGTTCACTGGAGCTCCTGTTGGTGGGGTCAGGCTTGGCTGCAGGTAGCCACCAGGTACCACTCCTAGGCAGTCCCCGGTATTGCATCTGCTACACAGACATGAATATGGACTTAGACTGTGTTCAGACTAATAAGTTCTAGGTCCTCTGCACAATGGTTACTGACACGGAGAGACAGGACTGATTCAGATACTGCCTGAGTAGCTTCAGAATACAGGTACTGCTGGTGCTGCTTCAGTATTCGGACACTGATTGTAGCAGTCCGGATATACAGGGTACTCGGATAGACACACGTTCATACTCACAGGTCTCGGATATAGATTCAGGGACTGGCCATACATGGATGGGGAGAAGAGGTTCTGGCACTGGCCATAGTACGACCAGGGTACTAGGATAGGTATATGTTTATACTTACAGGTCTCGGACATAGATTCAGAGACTGGGCGCACATGGACCGTGGGATGAGTTTCTGGCACTGGCTGCACTACGACCAGGGACTTTGGATTAAGGACTGGCTGCACCAGAACCAGGGAGTTCAGATTCAGGGCAATGGCTGCACCAGGATCAAGGACTTTGGGTTAAGGACACTAGCCACACTGGCACAAGGGGACCTTACAACTTTACAGGTAGAACACCATACTACCTAATGACTCAATGTGTTGCTTGGCACTTCCCTATTGGGGAGGGTGCCTTTTAAAAAAGACATTTATACTAAATTCCTCTCAGCTATAGGTTGAAGGAATTTTACTATATGAGCGCTGCCCCTTCAAGAGCTCGGGAGTGGGTGCTCTAGACGCGCCATCTGGACACAGAACAGGAAGGAAGCAGGGAGCAAGACAGGTGACCACACATGGAGGGGTAAGGGGAAGCATGCAGGAGCGCTGGCAATTTCATTACATATATTATCCCCTTAACAACCACCACTGCGCATTAAAATGGCAACCGTTAAGGGGTCTTAGTCCCCTTAAAACAGCAGTCGGGAAAAAGATTATAGGACCCCCCAGCGTCAGAAAATCTCTGGGGTTACTTTCAGCTAAAGGGAGTAGCTGATATCCTGGAGAACATGATCAAGGCTGGTTTTTCTGGTCCCTGATCATGTGATCATCATTATTCATTGAATAATGGCGATCAAGTAAAAAAAAGTGGATCAACTATTACAAACATTTCTCTCTTTTCTGACATGATATATATGTCAGAAGATAGATAAATTAGGCCCCCAATCCCTCCGGTATTTCCGACACCCTCCCTCCAGCTCTATCCCCCGGCCCTCCACCTCCTCTTCCTGAAAAAAAAATGGTTGGCGCATGCGCAGATCTGCTGGCCCGCACCTCGTCAACAGCAGGGAGTTTTCCTAATGGTTCATTTTGATCACTGTGATAGACCCTATCTCAATGATCAAAAGCCAATAATTAGTATGACATCCCTCCTATGTCACCCCTGTAGCCAGATTACTTTTTTTTATTTTATAATTTTTATTTCTTTCATTCTTTGCCATTAGGGTTATGCTTAGGGTTAGGGTTGGGCTTAGAATTAGAGTTGAACTTAGGGTTAGGGTTGGACTACGGTTAGGGTTTGGGTTGGGCCAGGGTTAGGGTTAGCGATGGGGTTATGTTTTTTCAAAAGTAAAAAAATGATGACGATATGATGACTAGTGTTGAGTGCAACTGCTTGCTACTCGACTTGCGCTCAACACCAATGACATATTCAATGTGACAACAAATGTTTTCAAATTCATGGAAGTACATTTGGGTTGAAAATCCTTGCTATACCCCTGGACAAAATGTTTGAGGGTGCAGTTTCCAAAATGGGGGTCCCTTGTGGGGGAAGTTTCCACTGTTTAGCACATCAGGGGCTCTCCAAACACGACATGGCGCCCACTATTGATTCTTGCCATTCTTGCGTTCAAAAAGTCAAACAGTACTGCTTCCCTTTTGAGCCCTGCTGTGTGCCCAAATTGTTGTACTTGGAAGAAATTGTGGAACAAATTTTAGGTCCATTTTCTCCTGTTACTCGTGTGAAAGTAAAAAATTTAGGGCTAAAGCAACATTTTTGTGAAAAAAGTAAAATATAAATTTTTATCCTTACACATTCCATTAATTACAGTGAAGCACCTGAAGAGTTAATATATTTCTTGAATGTGGTTTTGAGGCCTTTGGGGGGGGGGGTGCAGTTTTTAGGTATTTTCTGTCATGTAAACTGCTGAAAGTCACTACAAATGTGACGTGGTCCCCAAAAAAATTGTTTTGTGAATTTTGTTGGAAAAATTAGAAATTGTTGATCAACTGTTAACCCTTCTAACTTCCTAACAAAAACAAATTATGTTACAAATATTGTGCTGATGTAAAGAAACATCTGTGAAATGTTATTTATTAATTATTTTGTGTGGTATAACTATCTGATTTAAGGACTTACAAATTTAAAGTTTGAAAATGGCGAAATTTTGGGATCTGTTGAAACATCCCTGAGTTATTACCTCATAAAGTGATACTATCAGCTATGGAGGGTCACCATTATTAAAACATAACCTTTAATATAACTTGCCTAAAATTATTGGAACCCAACAGAAAAACATATATAAATACACAAAGTGCTCAAATTAACCAGTGCTCAAAAATATAAAAGAATGGAACGGTCTCACCACTCAGGACGGACACATGGGTATAGTAGATATTTTCAGCCAGTTAAGCTATGAAGAGTAATGGTCCAGGGGAATAGCAGCGGGACGAGGTATATAGATACTGTCTACTCTGTAGTCCCTGTGTAACTCCTGTCCTGACAAGGGCAGGCCCCAAGTGGACCCTGCTATGGACAGCCACCAAATGAATGAATGTAAATAGACAAGCTTCCTCTTCTCCCTACACGTTTCATCACCAGTGTAGGAGACTCATCAGGGGAGCACTGGTTAATTTGAGCACTTTGTGTATTTATATATGTTTTTCTGTTGGGTTCCAATAATTTTAGGCAATTTATATTAAAGGTTATGTTTTAATAATGGTGACCCTCCATAGCTGATAGTATCTGTTTTCCCTGAGGGTGTTGTACGGTGTGGATTTATCTACACTATTGCTTTTTTACCTCATAAAGTGACCCTGGTCAGATGTAAAACAATTTTCTGGGTTATTAAGGTCAAAATTGGCTCCATCACTAAGGGGTTAAAGCTAATTAGTAAAAATTTTATTGTGCATAAAAAATAGCAATATGCTTAAGAAATCTTTACAATGACTTTCCAGACCAAGTCATAGGTCACATGTGGGGTGTAAATACTGAATCCAATAAATAAGTAATCAATTCAGTAATGCTTAAATCAAAAACACACACTAATAGTAAAGTGAGTCTTGTGCACAGTAGAGTATGCCATATAAAAAGCCCACTATATGATTCTTCATTTCAGTAGAATTACATTAATACCAAGCTTGTATAGTTTCTTTTTTTTAAGTGGGTAAAAAATTCAGAAAGTTTTTTCCTGTGTCAACTTTTTCTGATATTCATAACTTTTACTTTCAATGATTGCTTTTTTATTGTGTTTTTTTGGAGGAGGTGTGACTGAAAATGGCTATTCTGCCGTTTCAATTTTTTTTTCTTTATATTTTCATAGGTCAGTTTTTATGGTGCAATATGATTATTCTTTATCTGTTGCTTTTTTTAACTGAGAAAAGGAGGTGATTCAAACTTTTAGATATATTTTTAAAAATAATTATTGTTTAATTTTTCCCTCATTCATTTAGTCCTCATTATGTGACCAAAACCTGTCATCATTTAATTGCATGGTCTATGAACAATATTGCTACAGTATTGCAGTAGATCAAAGTAATGATGTTCTTCTTTGAAGCACAGTGCAGCCTATAGCTTGGTTTCGTGGAAGTTGGTGGTGGCACGGGCTTGCAGTCTTTGTAACTCATAACCTCCCCGTAATTGCAATGTGTGCTCAGGGTTTGGGGGGGGAGAACAATAGAAAGTGACGGAACTTAAATACTTCAATCAGTGGTTGACAGCAGCATTTAACTACTCCTACACCTACGTCCGACATAGAATAGGATATAACGGTATGTCCTTTTTCAGAAAAGGGCTAAGCTGACTATATATTTAAAAAAACTAATGTCATAAACATACACGGAGATGTGATAAAAAGTAAACTGCCTGATATAAATGCCATGCCTAGAGCATGTGAAAAAGGTAAAAGCATAAAAAGGCAATTGACGCCATTTAATGCAGTTTATGTATCTACATCTTTCATATAATATATATGGGGCTATAAGGAGGACCGCTGCACTATCCGGACTTACAATGGGTGAGCATTAGCTTTGAATTTACATGTGCCTTAGGGATAGGGTAGTACGTTACTAGCACATGTGTGCTGACCTTACGATTGATTTTCCTTGCGTATAGTTTGTTTATCCCTTCCATTGTGGCCGTTTTGTACTTGTATATGTATATACAGGTCCTTCTCAAAAAATTAGCATATAGTGTTAAATTTCATTATTTACCATAATGTAATGATTACAATTAAACTTTCATATATTATAGATTCATTATCCACCAACTGAAATTTGTCACATCTTTTATTGTTTTAATACTGATGATTTTGGCATACAACTCCTGATAACCCAAAAAACCTGTCTCAATAAATTAGCTTATCAAGAAAAGGTTCTCTAAACGACCTATTACCCTAATCTTCTGAATCAACTAATTAACTCTAAACACATGCAAAAGATACCTGAGGCTTTTATAAACTCCCTGCCTGGTTCATTACTCAAAACCCCCATCATGGGTAAGACTAGCGACCTGACAGATGTCAAGAAGGCCATCAATGACACCCTCAAGCAAGAGGGTAAGACCCAGAAAGAAATTTCTCAACAAATAGGCTGTTCCCAGAGTGCTGTATCAAGGCACCTCAATGGTAAGTCTGTTGGAAGGAAACAATGTGGCAGAAAACGCTGTACAACGAGAAGAGGAGACCGGACCCTGAGGAAGATTGTGGAGAAGGACCGATTCCAGACCTTGGGGAACCTGAGGAAGCAGTGGACTGAGTCTGGTGTGGAAACATCCAGAACCACCGTGCACAGGCGTGTGCAGGAAATGGGCTACAGGTGCCGAAATGGGCTACAGAGAAGCAGCACTGGACTGTTGCTAAGTGGTCCCAAGTACTTTTTTCTGATGAAAGCAAATTTTGCATGTCATTCGGAAATCAAGGTGCCAGAGTCTGGAGGAAGACTGGGGAGAAGGAAATGCCAAAATGCCTGAAGTCCAGTGTCAAGTACCCACAGTCAGTGATGGTGTGGGGTGCCATGTCAGCTGCTGGTGTTGGTCCACTGTGTTTCATCAAGGGCAGGGTCAATGCAGCTAGCTATCAGGAGATTTTGGAGCACTTCATGCTTCCATCGGCTGAAATGCTTTATGGAGATGAAGATTTCATTTTTCAGCACGACCTGGCACCTGCTCACAGTGCCAAAACCACTGGTAAATGGTTTACTGACCATGGTATTACTGTGCTCAATTGGCCTGCCAACTCTCCTGACCTGAACCCCATAGAGAATCTGTGGGATATTGTGAAGAGAAAGTTGAGAGACGCAAGACCCAACACTCTGGATGAGCTTAAGGCCGCTATTGAAGCATCCTGGGCCTCCATAACATCTCAGCAGTGTCACAGGCTGATTGCCTCCATGCCACGCCGCATTGAAGCAGTCATTTCTGCCAAAGGATTCCCGACCAAGTATTGAGTGCATAACTGAACATTATTATTTGATGGTTTTTTTGTTTGTTATTAAAAAACACTTTTATTTGATTGGATGGGTGAAATATGCTAATTTATTGAGACAGGTTTTTTGGGTTATCAGGAGTTGTATGCCAAAATCATCAGTATTAAAACAATAAAAGATGTGACAAATTTCAGTTGGTGGATAATGAATCTATAATATATGAAAGTTTAATTGTAATCATTACATTATGGTAAATAATGAAATTTAACACTATATGCTAATTTTTTGAGAAGGACCTGTATATGTATATATATATATATATATATATATATATATATATATATATATATATATAATATATATATACAGTGGGGCAAAAAAGTATTTAGTCAGTCAGCAATGGTGCAAGTTCCACCACTTAAAAAGATGAGAGGCGTCTGTAATTTACATCATAGGTAGACCTCAACTATGGGAGACAAACTGAGAAAAAAAAATCCAGAAAATCACATTGTCTGTTTTTTTAACATTTTATTTGCATATTATGGTGGAAAATAAGTATTTGGTCAGAAACAAAATTTCATCTCAATACTTTGTAATATATCCTTTGTTGGCAATGACAGAGGTCAAACGTTTTCTGTAAGTCTTCACAAGGTTGCCACACACTGTTGTTGGTATGTTGGCCCATTCCTCCATGCAGATCTCCTCTAGAGCAGTGATGTTTTTGGCTTTTCGCTTGGCAACACAGACTTTCAACTCCCTCCAAAGGTTTTCTATAGGGTTGAGATCTGGAGACTGGCTAGGCCACTCCAGGACCTTGAAATGCTTCTTATGAAGCCACTCCTTCGTTGCCCTGGCGGTGTGCTTTGGATCATTGTCATGTTGAAAGACCCAGCCACGTTTCATCTTTAATGCCCTTGCTGATGGAAGGAGGTTTGCACTCAAAATCTCACGATACATGGCCCCATTCATTCTTTCATGTACCCGGATCAGTCGTCCTGGCCCCTTTGCAGAGAAACAGCCCCAAAGCATGATGTTTCCACCACCATGCTTTACAGTAGGTATGGTGTTTGATGGATGCAACTCAGTATTCTTTTTCCTCCAAACACGACAAGTTGTGTTTCTACCAAACAGTTCCAGTTTGGTTTCATCAGACCATAGGACATTCTCCCAAAACTCCTCTGGATCATCCAAATGCTCTCTAGCAAACTTCAGACGGGCCCGGACATGTACTGGCTTAAGCAGTGGGACACGTCTGGCACTGCAGGATCTGAGTCCATGGTGGCGTAGTGTGTTACTTATGGTAGGCCTTGTTACATTGGTCCCAGCTCTCTGCAGTTCATTCACTAGGTCCCCCCGCGTGGTTCTGGGATTTTTGCTCACCGTTCTTGTGATCATTCTGACCCCACGGGGTGGGATTTTGCGTGGAGCCCCAGATCGAGGGAGATTATCAGTGGTCTTGTATGTCTTCCATTTTCTAATTATTGCTCCCACTGTTGATTTCTTCACTCCAAGCTGGTTGGCTATTGCAGATTCAGTCTTCCCAGCCTGGTGCAGGGCTACAATTTTGTTTCTGGTGTCCTTTGACAGCTCTTTGGTCTTTGGAGTTTGGAGTCAGACTGTTTGAGGGTGTGCACAGGTGTCTTTTTATACTGATAACAAGTTTAAACAGGTGCCATTACTACAGGTAATGAGTGGAGGAAAGAGGAGACTCTTAAAGAAGAAGTTACAGGTCTGTGAGAGCCAGAAATCTTGATTGTTTGTTTCTGACCAAATACTTATTTTCCACCATAATATGCAAAAAAAAAATGATAAAAAAACAGACAATGTGATTTTCTGGATTTTTTTTTCTCAGTTTGTCTCCCATAGTTGAGGTCTACCTATGATGTAAATTACAGACGCCTCTCATCTTTTTAAGTGGTGGAACTTGCACTATTGCTGACTGACTAAATACTTTTTTGCCCCACTGTGTATATATATATATATATATATATATATATATATATATATATATATATATATATATATATATATATATATATATATATATATATATATATACGCTCCCCCAAGTCTTATAGTGGAGCAGTGGTCCTCCTTTTGAGTATCAGTTGCTGTCCTTCCTTCTATCTGCTTATCTATTGAAGCATGTTATATGTAATCATGGTATATGTTTAATAAAAGTTGTTTCAATTACTGTGTGGGTGTTATATATACTCTTTTTTTCTTGTGTAGATAATCTTTCATATAATGTAAATGTCCAAGTTTGTTTCCAACTCTTATATTGTTTTATTTTTTAATTTCTACTACCTCCGTGGTTTGATTTACTGTAAAACCCTTTCTTTTACTTAAAGGGAACCTGTCACCCCCAAAATCGATGGTGAGGTAAGATCACCATCTGTTAGGACTGGCGGAACGCACCAAGACAGATGATAAAGGTGCGTTCGCAGTCCGGGGTCCACCGTGCAGGTGAGAACCTGCTGCTAGCAATTTGCAGACAATATGGCGGTACACTAAAGTATACACGCGTGGGTTAAACCTCACCCAGCGTGAAGAAAGCGATCCTGTTAATTCACAGGACCGCAGTACCGCACTAGTGCGCGAGCAAGTGGTCAGCGGACTTAACCCCAGAAGGGATTGGAGCCCGATTAGACCCTTGCTGGCGTAACACCGCAACTGGGTGTGTAGAGAACCTTAAGAAATCTATGTGCACAAGAGTGCGAGCGATGCCGCACTAACGGACGCCACTAACCACCCAGACTCGGGTATGGAAAGCGCAAGGCAGGCGCACGGCGCCGTACTGGCAGGCACAGCTACAGGACGCTGTGATGTGTGTTTAGTGCTGTAGGCTAAGTCGGGTGCTAGATAGCAGCCATACACCTTCCGCGAACAGACATTCAATAGGGTAGGGGTTTCCAAGGACGACTTGCACTCACAACATACACACATAAGCAATTGTAAGACAATACTAGCGCATGGCCGTGCGGTCATGCGCAGTTTATATAGCAGCAGCACAGGAAGTGGCCACAGCACTTTTGCCCTTCTAGGACCTGCCAAGAGGACCAATGGAATGTGCTGCAGAGCCTGAGCACATGACCCTCGATCTCCAACGGGAGACCTTACGCTGGGCATGCTCAGTACATGCAGACAAGGACTTAGTCCCAGAGAAGTCCGCTCGCTGCTGACCAGCACTGACTTTAATGGCAGAGACTGGAGAAGCAGCACTAACTCTCAGAACAGAGTGAGAATGAGCAAGACGCTGGGACCGACGTCCTTGCTGAGCAGGCTCCACTGCGGCTGGACAAGAATGGGAGACCGCAGCGGAAGTGGCTCGAGATTCCCCCTGTGCAGAAGCGGGAACTCGACCCCTAACACCATCATCAGGGGCTTATCTACAGCATTCTGTATATAAGCCGTCGATGTTACCTGAAAGAGAAGAAAAAGATGTTAGATTATACTCACCCAGGGGCGGTCCTGCTCCGATGGGTGTCTCAGGTCCGCTCCGGCGCCTCCTAGCTTCATTCCATGATGTCCTCTTCTGGTCTTCACACCCCGGCTCCGGCGTAGGTGTACTTTGTCTGTCCTGTTGAGGGCAAAGCAAAGTACTGCAGTGCGCAGGCGCCTGGCCTCTCTGACCTTTCCGGCACCTGCGCACTGCAGTACTATCCTCTGCCCTCAACAGGTCAGACAAAGTACACCTGCGCCGGAGCCGCGGCATTAAGACCAGAAGAGGATGTCATGGAATGAAGATGGGAGGCACCGCAGCGGACCTGAGACACCCATTTGACCAGACCGCAGCGGGAACACCCCTGGGTGAGTATAATCTAATGTCTTTTTCTCCTCTTTCAGGTAACATCGGCGGCTTATCTACAGCATTACAGAATTCTGTAGATAAGCCCCTGATGACGGTGGGCTTACCTCACTATCGATTTTGGGGGTGACAGGTTCCCTTTAAGGGGGTGCCTTGGCGTACAAGTCTGTAGTCACTCTATTTATGCATGCATACTTGTGAATTTTTACATTGCATGCACTGCTCGCTGTGAGCAACCTAAGGTGCCAGCGTCTTGTGACTGCAAGTATGTGATTTTCATAATTCCAGCCATATTCTGGAAAGTCATGTCCGGCCTCACTCAATACACTAGCATTCTACTCTAGTTGCCCATCTAGTTGGCAACTGACCGCATGTTTGCAAATCGCATTCTTGTGATCACAGGCCCACAGCTACCGGCACTGGAGAATCCCCAGAGCTCGTAGTGTTTCTAATTTGAGGATTCAAAAGTCAGCTTTTACATAGAGTGACTGCAGACTTGTGACCTAAGGCAGGATATCTCCTCCTTTAATATATTGTAAAGGATGTAATGATAGCTTCTGTTACTCAGCTTAGAGAGTGAATCTAGATACTGAAAAAGGCATTTTAAATTTCAATATTGGGATGTGCAAACTGTTTTTGACCTAAGTGAAGAAATGCTCTCCATTTGCGAGGTACTGTAGGGTGTGTACAGTCAAAGTGTGGCCAGATTCAGGGGTAAGCACACACAAATATAAAACTCATAAACACCACTTCAATGGATAAAATATAGGCGTGCACTCAAAATATGGCTTCCCTAAGAGATGAGTGATTGATATGACTGGTGAGGAGCCTGCAAATATATTTGCTGATGGAAATTGAAAAAAAAAAAGTGATATGAGCTTAAAAAGGAATATTGACTTGAACTAACCTGCTTCCTTGGCCTGCACTGTTAAATTGTGCCACCCAGAGGTTTCACGGTCCAGGGCTTTGGTTATCCTCATCTCACCGGACTCTTCATCAATTTCAAAAATCCCATCATCAGAAGTTTTTTCCAGTGTGTATCTGGGTGACAGTGCCAAACAAATATGAAGTGAGAAGATCAGAAGTAAGAGATGGAATAAGAAGGAGGCAGAAGGAAGGGTTGCATACATGAAATCTTACCGTGAGTTACGTCAGCAATATTCAAATCCTCATTCCATTACATATAACTGTAATACTACATAACCGGCAGATTTACTTGGGTCTATGTGCAAACACCACAGATATTTGCCCCCACCAGAATATATTTGCCCCCGGAGGTCTCAGGCGGGAGCTATTGTCATGTTTTCTATCACGATTCTAACCTTTTTATAGAGATGAAACATGGCATGGGTAGCATCATCCATCTGACCAATATTAAGTTGAAAGTGTTAGGACAGCCATACAGTGATGTGAGTGATTGTGTTATGTTCATCAGTTCACAATGACTTTGAAAGTATATTTCCCATAAATATCGGATTGATGCAAAACCCAAAATTCATCACTAGCCACTGGTTCCAGAGTGTTTGACATAATTCATTGGAAAAGAGGAAGATCTTGCCTCGGCAATTGTACTTCTCTGCCTCTGAGTATATGAAATCCAGACTTGGTGGCTGGCTCCCAGAGCAGATCCCCTGTTATAATTACCTGTTCACGACAGGAGGTCCTATTTCAATTGAGGGTTAAAGGTCAGCTGTTTGTCACTTCCCTAGTTATAAGTAATCCCATATGTTCAACATGAGGGTGACATGTACCCTCTCTGGAGAGGTCTTTATTTTTCTCTAAGACAATCGATGTAGCCCAAAACACAGCCTGCAACTAGGCATATTTTCTGAAACTCTCTTGCTGGGGACCATTGCAGGAGACCAGACTAGTCTGGTTCCTCCAACGGCCGTTATAAAAACCCTGATTGAGGGAGAGAGGGAAAAAGACAGGTGCGGTGCTTCCTCTGAGTGTAATACATTTTTATCAACAATGAACAATTCTTTTAGCTATGATTATGCTCACCTTTAATCAATAGATAAAAAACAAACCACATACAAAATACACACTATAGTGTTTTTATATGTTGTCTGTTTTTTGTTTTTTTACCTGATGAAGGCTGTACTGTAAAAATAGTTGCTGAAACGAGTTGTATTGTATTTTAACATTTTTTCTTTGAGAAATTAAATTAATCTTTTGGAATTTTCACTGAAAGTGGATGCATTTATGAAATAAGAAGGTGACTAGCGCCACATTTGTTTGGACTTTCTCTTCACTTTGAATCCTCCAATGGCCAGCTATATCAAAGGGCTGCTGCAGGTGTTTGACAACTTTCTCCCTAAGTACCTGCGATGGAGAGACCTGTAAATCAATAATATATATGGCTGCAATCGCCATCGCTAAACACTTAGCTTCCAGCCACCTCTGTCTGTCTTTGCATCATGACACCTGCATCTATGGAGTAGCTGGTTCCATATTTCGCCTCCTGATGACCCATATGATGGGGAAACGCGTCGAGGCTGTGGCTGGAAGCTAAGTGTTGGGTTAACACCCGGACATGCTTTTATTGAATCATTCATTGATGTTCGCTAATTTGTAGGCTGTGGTGGAAGCTGTCTTTTTTGGGTTAACACCCTGATATGCTTCTTCTGAATCACTCATTGATCTTTGCAAGTTTGTTTATTATTTTTATTATGTCTCCATGTGAACTATAATGTATAGATGACTGTTATTTGAACCAGGCTGTTTAACCTATCATCTCTTGGTTTATATGATTCCCCCCTCCCCCTCCCCTTTTTTTCTGGGGTTTAGGATCCGTTTCAATTGTGAAGCGGCCATTATATTTACCTGGTGTGTATTGATTAATTCCTTCATATGCATTGGCATTACAGGTTACATCTCATTTTTGAGAGACTAGTATTTTGTTGGATGGGGGTTATTTTATTGCGTACAATGACCTTTTAATAAGCTCTTTCCCTTCAACTCTTTATATTGCTTATTGTTTTCCCACCTATAGCGAAGTAGGATTTAACAGGGCTAGTCGGGGACAGCCGTCGCAGAGTGGGGGCGCCAAATAATCGTGTCTACCAGGGTGCCAACCTCCACTGCTAGGAAGGGATAGCAGTTTAATATAGGGAAATTGCTAGGTTATTGTAATAGACCAATTGTGTTATTATGTCTCGCACTGGGATAAGGTATTTTTAAAATAATATTACCTTAAAATATTTGATTTTTAAGGGATTACATGTTATATACTTTTTCCAATGTAATACATGTTCTTTATGCCTGCACCACCCAGAAGACAGCCGACAAGGCAATTTCTGAGGATTTGGGTTGAAATAACACACAGAAAAAAGTGACTTGGTGCCTGGAATAACCCTTCTTTTTTTGAAAAAAATAATAACATTTATACTGACCTCTGTTGCCGGTGCTGTTCCTGCAGTGTCAACACTGGTTCTCCAGGGAATTGCGTAACATTGTTATGTAATAATCTGCAGGAACGCGGGATTACGCCACAGACAGGAGGCAGACCGAGAGTTAAAGTATTTATTTAACAAAGAACAATACTCCTCGCAGGGAGTAGGAGGTTGAAGGGGGAAGGTAAGGAATGAGGCAGAACTGGGAGGATGGCAGGGTAGGACAGGTGCGAATGGAAGTACAGTAATAAAGAGGTTAAACTTATCGAACTGGAGACTTCTGATGTGAGGAAGTTCAAGGTTCCAACGGTGGCACCGATAACAGCCGAGCGCGTCATCTCGATAAAGTCTCTGACAGGGGGGAGTCCAACGGTGGCACCAAGAACAGCGGCGCAGGTCGTCTTGTCATAGCCTCTGGGAGGTTCACGTGCTCAAAATGTATTTAGCTCGGTACAGAGTCTAGTATGGGGAGCCACTGGAACGGGACTTCACTCCACGGTGTACACAAGTCCTTGGTAGAGTGGCTCTGGCCTAGCCGTCTATCTCTCTCTCTCTGCATCGCACACTCAGTGCAGTCTCTGCCTTCAACTTGGGTCACCTCCTAGCGTGGAGGGTAGTAGGGAGCTGAAAGTCAGTCGACCACAAATGGTGGACCTGTATGCAGGGGTCTGTCAAGTATGCGGTCACTCTAGGGCATAGCGTGTGTGGTACTCACTACCACGTCAGTTACGGCACCTGGCTTAGCTTCGCATGGTTCTTTACAGCTCCACTCTGCTGGAACGGCTCTGCACTGCTGGTTCAGCTCATCACAGCTGGCACGGCTCTGCTGGCATGGCTAATCCCCCCAGCAATACAGTTCCTATCCTGGACAGCAGCAGCATGGCGTGTCACAGGCCCAGCATTCTCAGGTGGAGGAAGCCAAGCGTGCTGCTCACCACTCTACGCACTACACTCACTTGGCGCTAGCCCCTCTTGCAGCTTGCTCTTTTCCTTCTTATACTCCTGTGGCTGCGTGCTCTTTTTAGGCTCTCCCCACCCCTTCCTGTCAGCAGGAAGCTCCGTCTCTCTCCTCCTTCCCTCCTGCAGCAGGGGAAGGTCCGCCTCTCTCAGACTTACCCCCTGGAAACAGAGGATGCAACCTTTTTAGTTCCGGACTTGGCATGCAGGTACCCGCAGTCCAGACCACATCTTTACATTTGCATCACATGATCCCAGCAGCCAATCAATCTCCTCGCCTCACTCTCCCGTCAGATGTA
This sequence comes from Ranitomeya imitator, assembly GCF_032444005.1. Taxonomy (NCBI): domain Eukaryota; kingdom Metazoa; phylum Chordata; class Amphibia; order Anura; family Dendrobatidae; genus Ranitomeya; species Ranitomeya imitator. The sequence goes on along the minus strand of NC_091283.1, from coordinate 577,625,737 downwards.
TCACATACATCTAAAGTAAGGGAGAGAGCAGAAGCTCTTACTTCCTCCAGATGTATGTGATATGTCCGAAGGCGAGGAGAGGGAAGCTGCTGCTGATTGGTCACAGGGGTTGCATGATTTAACAATGCTATACAATCACCAGGAGAGCCATTGCTGACACCACTGAAATGGCACTGACAATGGAGTTCAATATAAATCTTATTTTACTGGGGGCAAAGATATGGATTGAAAAGGGGTTATCTGAGTCGAGAACCCATATAACTTCATTTTCTGCAGAACACAGGCAACAGTTAGAATGCTAAGGCTAACATTTATATGGCGGTATTTGAGGACAGGTTTGTGTACCATTCCATCCTTTGGCGCCACGTCAGAGCCTGGTGGCGTTACATCGATGACATTTTTGTTGTTTGGGAGGGGAGTTTGGTCGACCTAGAGGAGTTTCATGTCAATCTTAATGAGATTTATCCAGAATTGCAATTTACTTTGTCACATTCGACTTCACAGATTCAGTTTTTGGACACTTTAGTCTATAAAAATGGAGGTAGATTAAAAACGGACATTTTTATTAAGGATACGGATAAAAACAGTTTATTGTCATTCAACAGCAACCATCCTAGAAAGATGGTGGATTCGCTCCCATGGAGCCAATTATTAAGGGTACGTAGAATTGTATCTGATGATAATCTAGTTGATCAACGGTTGGAGGACATGTGTTTGAAATTTGTGGCTAGGGGCTATCCAAGAAAAAATGTGGAAGCATTTAAAGCTAAAGCCCGAAATTCAACAAGGGATAGTGTCCGTATGAAAATCTCCTCCAGAAACGTTTGTGATCGCATTCCTTTTGTTTCCACCTACAACTCTGTGAGTAATAGGATTGGTGGTGTAATAAAAAAGCATTGGGCCCTCCTACAACGAGGTTTACCACAGGTGTCAGGTTTTAAATTGCCCCCCATGATGTCATATAGGAGGGGAAAGAACCTAGGAGATAGATTAATGAGATCTGATTTTGGGACTTCTAAAAATGTGGTTCAGAAAACATTGAGTACACCGAAACATGGGAATTTCCCATGTCTCGGATGTGCTTGTTGCAATAACATGCTGAGGGGTGACTATTTCTGCCATCCCCACACTGGGAAGAAATTCTATTTAAAGGAGAGATACACATGTTTGTCCAGTTATGTTATCTACATGATTACCTGCCCTTGTGGTCTCGCCTATATTGGCGAAACAACTATGGAGGTGAAAGCTCGTATCACCAAACATAAAAGTACGATCAGAACGGGACTCACTGAGTTGCCAGTACCAAAACACTTCATTGATAGGAAGCATTCAGTGAATCAGCTTAGATTCAGGGTTATTGATCATGTTCCGGTTTTGAGAAGGGGTGGTAATAGGCTACAAATGCTTAAAACCAAGGAGATGAAATGGATCTATACGTTAGGTTCGTTACAACCAGGGGGATTGAATATCGATTTCAATCTCCATGGATGTGCCTATTAAATAGAGCCCCCCTTTGAGATATTATGTGTTTTTTTCCCCCTCTTCTTTCCGTACATGTTGCTCATCATGTTTTTAACATTGTGGGTATTTGTTATGTTTTTATTGTAACAGGCACACATGTGACAGTCGGTGGATGGATAAAATTGGATAGTTTACATGGATATGGGATATTTCTATCTCTAAAGAAGAAGCCTCTCCAAGTTTCCGACTGCCTCAGTGTGGCTGTTATGTATTTTATATTATATGTTCACTATAGTGGTGATAGATATAGTATATTTTGCTATGCCTTGATCTATATCTATGCGTTGACTTGCTAAGATTTAATTAGAATATACTATGTATCGGTGATCTCTATTTAATATTCTCTAAATTAGTTTCATTATTAATGCGTTTTCCCTTGATCCCTGACCTGCTAGTCGGTGCTGGGATATAGGTGGTGTGGGCGCAGTTATGCATTGCGTGTGGTCGGTGCTTATTGGTTCCTATCTGTACGCACTGCGCCTGTGCCTAGACTCCTTCTCCTGGACTGACTGGGAGGCGGGGCTTGGTGATGACGTGATGATGTTTACCAGCGTTTCCGTGGTGACCGGCCTGACTCGCGGGTGTGTGGAGGCGCGGCACTGGCTTCTGTCATTTCCGGGCGCGGCCTCTGTCGGGTCATGTGACGAGGCGCAGTTCTGGTATGACGTAACTGTGCCTGCGCCCCACTGCCTTCAAGCATGGTTAGCGATCATGGCGCCGGGTGATACCGATGTGGGTATGTGACTACAAGAGATCGCATGATTGGGTAAATCTTAGATGTTTTATGTTAGATTAAACGGGATTGGCTATGCTAGGCCTGGAACGTCTGCTAGTCCCACACAGGAAGTTCTAGTCAGATGATTAATTGTTTACTATGGCAACGAATACAGGCGGTGAGATCGAGGAAAGCTAAAATATAAACAAGCACTTGGTTTTAGTGTTTTAAGCAATCTTTTTTCACTGGTATAGAAATGAGGATGAATGTTACTATGTTTATATATACACTACAATACCTGATGTCTATTTTGTTTATGTTTATACAATGTTGATTTATATTGTGAGATGGGCGGTACTTGTTAGCGATTGGCTCCCTGTGTGGTGTCCACGCTATTTAAGACCGCCTGTCAGCCATGTTTGTATGCTTGAAAAAGACCAGCATATGGTCGAAACGTCGCTTGTGCTTAATGGCCGAATAAAGGATTTATTTTAATCTATACACCCGGTGGAGCGCTGTTCCTTTGTTCAGACTGAGAATGCTAAGGCTGGCGCCCATGATCTGGAACTAGCAGCGCTGTGGACGCAGCGGATGTTCGCTATGTCCAAAGCGCTGCCTTCTATTGAAAGCAGGTAAAACTGCATGTGTTCACTGAACCGTGCGGATTCATCACATTCAATACATATTATGGATGTAATTTCTCTTGCGGAGATGCGCCGCATGTGGAAAGACGCGACGCATGTCAGTCTCAGAGTGTGATCTGCAGGCATCTCTGGACACATAGTGGACATGGGCTTTCTAGAAATCCCATCCACTATGCTGTAACATCTGGCCACTGCGGGTTTGATGCTGCATAAGTATGCAGCGTCCAACAACCAGAAGTTCCTGATTGTGGGTACATACCCTAAAAGTGCAATTTTATAGTGGCTGTATATCTTTGTGTTTAGCTCATATTATCAGATTGCGCTGACAGACCTCCTTTAAGAGTGTGAACATGTGCATTTACAGAAGCTGAGGGAACGCCCCAGGTGACCTAGCACCCAAGGCTTTTTACCACCATCAACCTTCTTATCAATTGTATAGCAGTATTGCTTTTAGGGCTCGCACGAGCGATGATTCTCCCTTCTAAGAGCAATGAACAGATTATGGTACTGACACTCTGCTGAAACGCAGAGATTATGCCGAGCATCAGTTTATTGTGATTCCATTCTCTCGGATGAGAGAGTAGTATTATACGTGTGGAGATAACAGTGAACATAATTTCTCCATCTTCTCCACTGTGTCCGCATAAATTGGACTGCACTCGGATGACATCTGAGTACAGTTCGATGATTTCAGCGCACTCAAAGACTTGAATGGGGGCTAATGATTCAATTTGCGGAGCAGCTCACAGAATCATCATTAAAAAAAACCCACAGATTTGCACTGCCCCATAGTATAACATTGGTCCAGGTGCTATCCGATAAAACATCAGATAGCACTCCTCTGAGTTATACGCTCGTGTAAGCGAACCCTTACATTATATAACACACTGTGGGTATCTTTGCTTCATATTGGTAGGTATTATTTGGTTATGGTGGCAATCACTTATTTATTTACTGTACTATATTATATTAGGAAACTGTATGGAAAGCATTTATTCAATCTTTGCAACTTGTAGACACCTTAATTTCTGATGCCTAAAATTAGGCAATATTTGGTATGCAAATTGGCAAACTGTATGACAGTCTAACATGAGGTGGGCACATCCAAGACAACAGCAGAATAAGAATGATTCCACATGAACAGCAATTCCTTATTACTATTCAGCATGATACCTGATGGAGTTGTTTGCTTTATCTGGATCAGTAGCTGTGATTATCCCAATCACAGAGCCAACATGTGCATCCTCTGACACTTCAATTATCCCACTCAATGGATGAAATTGAGGAGGTTCATCTACATCCAGCACTGCCACTTTTACAATTGCTTGATCCCGGAAAGTCCCCAGATCGGAGAAGCGAGGGTCCAAAAAACGATTTTGGGCTTCCAGAACCAATGAGTGCTCCTTCTGGGTCTCAAAATCCAGCGGCTGTAAGACATAGTGAAGAAAAGTTGTTGATAGCGTGTTGCTAAGGCACTGCTTCTAAATGATGATTATGTAAAAAATAATACATAATTTCAACATGACAACGGTAAATAGATGCAAATATCAATTACTCGCAATCACCTTACTGTCTGCGTCCTTATTTAACATGCTTGATAAATGGATGCGCTCAATATTTCTGCCTCCATCGAAATCAAGAATACCCTTATTAATGATTGCCTTGTAATTACTTTAAGATAAAAAGACATTTCTCCAGCCCTGGAATTTAAATGATGTTTAGTCTGGAGTCGGAAGGCTCACAGGCTGTGTTGGCCACATTTGAGAAAGCTAATAATTGTAATTGTGCACATGTCAATGCAGCTTACCACATAAATCACCATAATATATTCCACAAATCAACTGAATATTGTTGGTTTCTAAGGAAGAAAACCTGTGGCGCTAATGGATATTTAAAGTGGGCTCGCTGATTTGAGGAATATAATTATAACTGAAGCTATTGTTTGGATACCAGCTGATTCTACGAAAAGACGTTTGTTACAGGTTTCACTTTTCTCTTTATATATGTGATAAATGCACATGTATGTGTGGGCAGGGCTTTAAACCGGGCAGAGCTTTTGTGTGGCCCTTTTACATACAAGGATTCCTTCTTTGGGATGATTCTATGACCTGTAATAGGTTTACTGAGATTGTGGAAGACAAGCACAGCCATTACAGTTTCTCAAAAAAGGCATTAGCTTAAAGGGGTATTCTCGTGTTATGAAATTGATATCGCTTTTTAGACAACATGAAAATAAGCAAGTTTGCAATTGACTTGCTTTTTCTATCTGCTTTAATTCTCCCGTCGTGAGAGACTTATCTTACATAGTGTACAGCTTGCTGCTAAGAAGAACAACCACCAGAGCTTGGTCAAATATGCATATTAGTAACATTCTAGGCTTAGGAGCTAACTCATTAGATACTAATGTCTAAAGCCAATTTATTTCTGCACGCGATGCTCATACTCAATACTGAATAAATTAAGATGTTTTGAAAATTTAGTTTCCATTTTTTTATCATTTACATATTGTGAAGAATATGAGAGATATAATTTCATGTCAACGATTTGTATACTATGGGGCTTGATTTTATAAAACCCACTTCAGTGTGCACCTGTTACAGAACACCTAGACCCTCTTCAGTATGCAGCTAGTTCAGCAGGGTAGCCAAGCCTCAAAGGCTGTGAGTGACAGATCTCACACTCTGACCAGCTCAGAGCAAGACAAAGGCCTGCATGCCTTATAGTCCTGCTGAAGCTGCAGAGAGGTTCTGGAATATTCCAGAAACAATTCTATAAGGAGTTAAGGAGATACTATACATCCTAGCCATATATTGTGTATATTTCTGAGACCGCCAAAACATGGCAAAAGCCTGCCATGGTCTTGAAACATTCTAGCCCCCAGGGTATGGAGATTAATAGGACAGCTAGTAGAAACCAGATAGCAAAGCTATCTTTGGTCTTAACGTGTAGCAGGGCCCTGGCTCGATCTGATGGTGTCAAAACCTCCTCCCTAGGAACGTCTATTAAGGAATTATGACTCATCTGAGGTTTTGGAGTTTTTAGCTGCAGAGGCAAGGAAAAGGGATTTAGGTTCATTCGAGAGGTCAGAAGGGGAGTGACCGACAGGGGATAAAGGCTAGTGTAAGGCAATGTGGTCCTTTCCTTTGTATGCTTGCTGGTTTCTTCAAAAGTGGGGGGCACATCGAGTAATGTTCTGAGAAGGGACCAAGGAGACAGCTGGCAGCCCATGCCACCTGCGGCCCAGCACACACACATGGTCGAACATCAAACCTGTAATTGACATATATTCTGCTTATATCTTTTGTCCTACCACTATCTGTAATTGCATTTCTGACCATTGTGTATGTATAACCATTGTGTATATAGTGTATTGTCTATATAATTTAACCCAGGGCTGCTCTTTTATCTCAATCCACAAATCTACATGTCTGTTTCTCAGTTTAACTTTCCATTCTTTCATGCTATGGTGCTGGTTTCTGGCCCGATATAATCCCGTTAACAGACTGGGCTTCTATCTATCGAGGAACTGGTGGAAGTCCTACCAGATTGGCAGTGCTCTGTTTCACTTGTGCTAGTGAAAGGGGCCTATTATCCTGTCAGGGTTGTGAGTGAGTGTGATGCCATGTCAGTGAATGCATGGGCCACATCCTCTTACTCCTCGTGCCTCTCTGGGCTCATGTGGACAGGATTAGTCTGTGTAAAACTGTCCCAAGCTCACCTTACATGTCCCCAGGGGGTGTGGAACTTCACATTGATGAAAGTTGGGAGACCGCATTATGTGATCCGTCTGACCTAATAGTGACATCATGTGGGGTTGAGAGTTGTGGGTGCATTACATTAAGGTGGCAGCGGTGGGATTCTACGTTATCTCTCTGTTGTCTTCCTTCACACATTTCATTAACATATCTATCGATCCTGTCATTTCCATAATTCCATGACTACTTCTTTATTATAGCAATATTGAGAACTTTATATTTTTTTACAATTCATATTTTGTAAACTTTTCTTAGTTTACACTGTATTTTTTAGTCCCCACGGTGACAAATGGCTTTACAGGTGAACCAAGATGGCAGCAATGAAAGTCTTCAACAGGCTTACAGCTGCCATGGCAACCCATCGTCCCCCAAAGATCATTTTGTGCAGGTGGGCTATGGGCAATGGAAAGCAACTGCTGCCACATTCCTAAGCTCTTAGATGCAGCTTTCTCGATTGACACGGGGATCTAAGAGTCTAAAGGGGTTGTACATTATTCTGACAACCCATTGTGAATCAGTTTGTCCCCAGTAAAATAACACTTATACTCCCCTCCAGTGCCGGTACTGTTCCAGCAGTGTTGGCACTCGTTTTCCTGGGGATCACATTATACTGCTACGTCATGTGATCCCCGCGCCCCATGAGAACTGGCGTCATTCTCCTGGACGTATCAGACATTAAGAGGAAGTGAGTGGTCAGCCGCAGCTCTGACTTCCTCTTGATGCCTCATTCATCCAAAGATGGGGATAGAGAAGCCAGTGAAGATTTGGCAGGGATCCCATGACTTAACAGTGTGATCCTGAGAGAGTGAGGGGCACCACCACTGGAACAGAGCAAGCATTGGAGGTGAGTATAAGTGTTGTTATTTTACTGGGGGGCAAACATGCTGATTGAGAAGGGGTTGTCTGAGTAGTGAACAACTCCTTTAAATTGTTGTGATGGGACCTTGCTCTAATAAGAGCATTTGCTCTTGAGTGCCATTTGTATCACACAGCTGGCGCAAGCATTATATGGAGCGAGCCCAGGTCCTAAGCCAATTCCTTATGGTGATGGCACACTTCCACTGTACATGTACCCTTGCTAAAGGGTTGAACAGTTTTACAGCCATCTGAAGCAATAAAATGTTGGCAGTTTACCCTAACCTCATTGTAATAACATGTTCACGCAAGGTGCAAATGATTCTTTTTGAAGAGCCAGCGGCAACCGCTCATTAATTATAACAGTACAGCATAAACAGGGGTACCATCACTCAGGTTGGTCAATTACTTTATAGGTCCAATTCAACAATGCTGTTCAAGAATTTGTTGTCTGTAATGAGCTGTGATAATGCTTTTTTTTACATGTGCTGCTCAGCACATTGGAACATGCAGTAGGCTGGATAGCAGGCAGTGCAGGCACAGCGTTACCAGCCTAGAAGCTGCAATTTTACATCATTCTCTGGCACCCTAGTGGACTCAGAAATAGCATATGGCTTTTTTTTATAATCTCCTTCTATGCGCCTTCACGTAATTGACCATTGATCCCTTGATTTCAATGTGGCTTGACTTAACTACTCTTTCTCCTCATATTTTGTAAGACTACTTGTTGCTGAGCCTTTGTCTGGATCTCATTATGCATGGTTTCCTGCCTTGCTATCCACTATTGGTGACTAAGTGCTTGTTCTTGGCTTCCATTCATGTGTGACCGGCTACTGATGACTGTATACTCTATGGGCAGCAGCGTGTTCAGTTAAGGCTCTATTAAACTTTCTTCAAAAACTTCATCGGCAATCTTGTCTAATTTGACAAGTAGAATATGCTGCACACAGCACTATTTTTTATGTCATAATGAAGGACAACTTGATGAAATCCTACAAATGCCAATATAAGTCAATGAGGGACATTGGGCATTGATGGTATTTGTTGCATGATGGATGGGCAGTTATACTCAAAAACTACGAAGCAAGTAAAAATAATAATCTAAGTCATCTTCTACTATTTAACTGAAATTATTCAGAGAATAAACATGGGGGAATACCACATCAGGGCTAAATATTACAGTAGCACGGTGGTGCAGTGGTTAGCACTGCAGCCTTGCAGCGCTGGGGTCCTGGGTTCTAATCCCACCCAGGACAACATCTGTAAAGAGTTTGTATGTTCTCTCTGTGTTTGTGTGGGTTTCCTCTGGGCACTCCGGTTTCCTCCCACATTCCAAAGACAAACTGATAGGGATTCTAGATTGTGAGCCCCATTGGGGACAGCGATGATAATGTGTGTAAAGCGCTGCGGAATATGTTAGCGCTATATAAAAATAAAGATTATTATTATTAAAGGAAAAGAGGCTCCTATAAGTAAAATATATGCTATGTAGGACTTTTTCTCCTGAGCATCTGTTCATCAGAAAAATACTTTATGTCCAATATGATATTCTGAGCTACTTGGCATCTGGTCCTGTTATGCAGACTGCAAATGAAAAAATGATTAGATTAATTACTAGTCTAAAAAGTTGTCCATTTTTTCAGGCCAGTTTTTTTTCTGAAAAGCCTTTTTTTTTTAAACCTAAAAAAACATTTTTGTAATTGACTTTTAAAATGTTGCACTATTTTACTTTCACAGAGGTTTCCCTGCACAATCAACTTTGATGTGGTCTGTGGTTATATATCAGCCAAAAATATACAACATGTATTTAAGTAAGAGACAAATTGTCCTTAAATGAGTACCTCCTAGACAAATGTTGAGTTTAGAGATTTTTATGCCAATCTTGGCCGACTTCACAAACTTTTTGAATAGTGGGCAGACAGCTTGGGTTCGAGGGGGCCACGCATGTATGCTAGTCCGTTACTTGTGAACATTTCTGTTGGTCGCGCACAACAGTTGTAAGATGCCCCAAAATATTAATGAATCTGGGTCTTTACCTTTAAGATACTGATAGGGTTGGCGGATTGCACTAAATAAATTTAATAGAGACGTGCGATTGCAACTCGGGGGCCACCGTGCAGAGATGTTAAACTGCAGCTAGTGTGAACAATGACGGTACACACATTGAACGATAGCTAGCACACGTCAAACGTCACTCAGTGAACTACACACGAAGCTGTGTCACTCGCAGACAGAAACAGAATAGATGCTCTGCAATAGAGCTGTGTCACTCACACACAGTAACAGAGTAGATGCTCTGCTATAGAGCTGTGTCAGTCGCACACAGTAATGGAATAGAAATAATGTTAGATACGATCCCTGTTAGCCTCACAAGGGATCGAAACCCACACACGGGGTAAATAGCAAACAGTGGTCACACAGCCAGCAAAACCACTCAGCCAATTCCTCTCCTGAGGTGCGGGAATTCTATTGGCTAAACGCCAGCCCTGAATTCTCTCAAACTCCTCTCCGGAAATGCCGGAATTCTAACGGCTTACCGCCGACCCTGAGCACATGCAGACATAGACCATACTGTTGCAATGTCTCATACACACATGTAAAATGGTTGATACTAGCGCACCCGTGTGTGGTTCTGAGACCCTTTTATATGTCCAGCTCAGGTCCAGTAGGACAAGACCTTACTTCCGGACCAATCCGGAGCTGCCACATCGCCAAAGCAGCTGATGACCGACCACCAATGAGACGTCACCACATCACGAACATGCTTAATAGGGTGATTTCTGGATTTAGTCTCTAGAGCGTTGGCTCGTCGCTGCCTACCACTGGTTACCATAGGTTTGGCTGAAGAGCCAGCAGTAACCAGATGAATAGCAAGAGCGATGTCTATGCTCAGCAGTACCCACAGCGGCCAAAGCTGAATGGGAGACCGCAGATGCAAACAAGGCTTGGGATCTACCCTGTGCAGCGTGAGAATCCCGGCGCCTAACAGATACAACATGAATCTGGGATAGGTGGGGGTTTCCAAACAAGTGTCTGATAAGAAGAGTTGATGATAAATAGAGGATTTGAATGTCATACTCTTACCAATCACACAATAAAGGGTTTGTCCCATCTTTATGTTTCAGGAGCAAACTGCTCCCCAGCCTCCCGACTACCTGATGATTAACAAACAGTTCAGACCAGCAGCATGGGTTTGAAAGTTCAGACAGCTTTAGAGCAGCACTCCCAAACTCTATAGCACAGAACTTTAAAGCAGTGCACTCCTTTATCTAGCAAACTAGTCACTTTTGATAAACTACATGGTGGCAAATAACCAAGGCAAAGAGCAAAACATTACAGGACTAAAAATCCCCCATTCTTGATAATGGAGACGATTTCTAAGAAGAGTTAAATTGCCAAATTGCTAGTTTTTTTTATAAGCAAATCCTTATCTGATTTACAAAAACTTTTCATAAGTTGGGCAATGTTTTTTTTTAAATAAAAAGAAAGTTAGTCATTGGTGGTCTCCAGCTGAACATGAGATAATGCTCTTCGGCAGCTGACCGCTGAGACATGTGTCTGGCTGATACTATTGTTAGTGCTCGCCTGGTGAAAAGGATCTGCTAAGTTTCAGGTCAGGTTGAACACATAGACCAGGTGATGACGCAAATAGGACTTAGACAACAGGCTATGGAAGGCAGGAAGCAAGTGGGGCAGGACACAATAAAAAGAAATTCAGGCAAACATATGAGAGCAGATGAAGGGTTAAATGGAAGGTTTGAACCAGGATGTAGATACAGGCTGAGTAAACCACAGGTGGTTGTAAGTATGATTGTAGTATAATGTGAAAAATCTCTAAATTAAGGTTAGCAATAGTTACAGCAGATGAAGGCTTAATTAGAATTTCTGATTAACAGTAGATGCATGTTGCAGAAACCACAGGAATTTGTAAAGATGTTTGCAGCTGATGCAAGTAAATGGTGGCAAACTCCAAGACAAACAACAACTGAACACTCCACTGACTAAATACTGAGACGCCACATGTGTGTATGTCAACCTTAAAAAGCCATGAACAATGATAACCGGTATGCCGAAGAGCTTGTGTATACAAACGCTGAGCACAGCAAAGTGAGGAGGCCATAAAGTAAGGGGAAAGAGCCTGACCCTGGATTTTAAATGTTTTCCTAACTACTTCCAATAGGTGGCAGTAGTGAGGCAGCTTTATCTTTTTCTGGTAGAGAGCTAATTATCATATCTTATATCCACTATCTTCTAATAATTTGCTGTTCACATTCCCTTTAAAGGGAATCTGTCAACACATTAGATTTATCTAACCTATTAATATGGGCATACAGGCTATAGACTGCTGAAAAAGTCCTCCCTGTATCCCTCATATCAGATGCCTTGTTGTGGAAAAGTAATCTTTTATTGCTTTATGTAAATGACCTTTTCCAGGCTATGGGACAGACATTGCCCGGATAATGCTGCCTCTTCGCTTTATTACTCTCTCTTTTTCCTCCCACATTGTCATTGTGTCCCTGTTACGTCAGGTGCACAGCCAGAAATCCCACGCCTGCGCATCGTATTCCGCCATTCTATGGGCATTGGCTTAATGTAGCTTCTTCACAGGCGCCGGCGAGTTACTGATACTTCCTCTCCCAGTGATCTCCAGGGTGCACTTCCGAATCCGTCCTCCCTTCATGGACAGTAACCCTATTGGTTCTGCTAACATCCTCAATAGAATGAAAAAGCAATAAATCGGCACTCAGTGTTGAATTGTGGTGCTCGTGGAAGGAGAATGCAAATGGAGAAACAGGTCCCAGCACTCACGTGTTGAATAATTGCTGTTTATTTCAATTCAGTGCATAGAAATCCAATTAAACTTTTCAGCCCATCCCAATTAGATGAAAGCCTAGGGTGGGCTGAAACGTCTAATTAGATTTCTATGCACTGAATTGAAATAAACAGCAATTATTCAACACGTGAGTTCCGGGACCTTTTTCTCCATTATAATCCTCAAAAACCTGAACCTCCCACTCCCGTTTCCAAGACTTTTCATGAGCTGCGCCACTTCTCTGTAATGCACTACCAAGAGCAATACAATTAATTGCCAATACCCTCAGTTTTAAGTGTGCCTTAAAAACTCACTTCTTTAGACTGTCGGCTCACCTTATTTATGTAACTATTCCAGTTTTTCCCTTCCAACATTTTCTTCCATATCTGATCCCTCATAGCATCTGCTCACACACCCTCCATGCACTTAGCAGCCCTCTGTGTCTGTACTTGTACACATACTGGCTGGTGACCGGTTCATGCAGTGTATTGTGAATGTTGTATTTATTATATTGATGGCAGGACCTTACAGGACAAGCACTTTTTACCATTTACCTTTCGTGTCTCCCCTATTTCCTCATAGATCATAAGCTTGTGAGCAGGGCCCTTGCTCCTCTGGGTATCTGTTGAATTATGTGTTGCTCTGTAATGTCTTTATTGTCTGTACAAGTTCCCTCTATAATGTAAAGTGCTGCGGAATATGTTGGCGCTTTAGAAATAAAATATTATCATCCATAAGGCATACAGGTATGTCTGTAACCTGTATGCCCATATTAGTAGGTTGTGGTGACAGATTCCCTTTAACTAATACACATATCACCATAATGATCTAGTTTTACAGTATTTTAATTTGGTTATATACTATTAAAATTACCTATTTTTATTATACTAGAGCAAACTTTTGTAGAGCATCGCGTGGACCACCAGACTATGAATTCACTAATGAGATCCCTTTGGTACTTGATAGTCTTCTGCTAGAACTTTAAGGTTATTTTTCCCTATGTGTTACAAAAGGGCCCCATGGGACCTGACATTTCTGCCTCCTCTCTTTCTTGCTAGAAGACTATAAATCACATGGATCAATAGTTAGGAGTTTCCTTTAAATGAAAGAGTCCCAAAGTGAAGGCAACCTGATGAGCTGCAGGGATAAAACATTTGTGCCGGGAGAGGATAAAGATGTGTCATTCTAGTTTGTAGCTAGTAGCAACTTTACTTGCAAAGCAGTCTTTCCTAAGTAGTATTGATTGGGTATACATGGCAGATATATACAGTATATATATATATATATATATATATATATATATATATATATATATATATATATATAATTATTTATAGGGCACATGAGCCCATTTCATCTGCTTGCATTAAGGGAGTTCATTTACTCTCTCAAAGATTAAACTAATTGTATTCCACATCCTAAGGGGGGTGTCCACTACTTTTCTATTGATGACCTATCCTTAGCATAAGTAAACACTATAAGATTGGTGGGGGTCCAACATTTGGAACCCCATATAAACATCAGTTATCATCTCTAATGGTGGCCAAATGTAAACAGTGCACAGAGCAGAACAGTATAGCTGTGAACACTGAATAGTGGTTGGATATGTTGAGGAGAGCCATAAGATCAAATACTAAATTAACCTCAAGACTTAATAATAAGAGATTGAGAGAAGCGACCCATAACGTTTATTATTTAACCTTACATAAGCTTTTTCAGATCAAAGTGAGACACTAAAGATGGCTGCCATTTCCTGTTTCACCACACCATTTGCTGGTATCCAAGATAGCGCCCACCCTGATGACCTTATGGATTCACCCACAATAACGCCCAGCCTGATTACCTCATGGATCCACCCACAATGACGCCCATCCTGATGACCTCATGGATCCACCCACAGTGACACCCACCTTGATGACCTCATGGACCAACCCACACTGATGACCTCATGGATCCACCCACGGACTTGCTCATTGCCCAATCCACTAACCAATGGAATACATCCGATCACTCCCATTTTAGAGCAAACCGAGCCCCCCTTACAGGGGTTATATAAACCTGCGTTTTGACTAAATAAAGCCCTTGGAGCTGAGCCATAGATTGATCAAGGAGAGTTTACATCCGACTGTGTGTCTGTCTGGTTTATTTCTTTAGTGCGCACCTGATCAATATCCATTAGGTCAGGAGTAGGCAACTGGAGAGAACATTTCTTATTATTCAACCAAACATATTTGGCATCCAACGTGGGGCCAGCAGAGGAACAGCCCTTAACCCTGAGGACCGGTGGGTGGAACGGCAGGACGCGCTGAATACCCCGAACTTGGAGACTGATCACCTCCTTATCAGAACACGGTAAGTCTGCTGATTTTTATAATCTGTAGTCTTTACCTGTGTCCTTCAGGGTATCCTGTGCAGATTGTCTGACTGTGTCCGGTTTTTGCGGTATCTGTAAGACATCAGAAGGGTCTCTCTGCTGCTGGTCATTTAATTGCAAGAACCGTCACATGTTTTAGTTGCCTACTGCCTGTTAGGTGTTGTGAAGAGGGGAGATGACTGGTAGTTAGGAGAGCAAGTGGATTTTTCAGCGTTTTTTTCTTTTCTTTAAAATATATATACAGTGGGGCAAAAAAGTATTTAGTCAGTCAGCAATAGTGCAAGTTCCACCACTTAAAAAGATGAGAGGCGTCTGTAATTTACATCATAGGTAGACCTCAACTATGGGAGACAAACGGGGAAAAAAAAATCCAGAAAATCACATTGTCTGTTTTTTTATCATTTTATTTGCATATTATGGTGGAAAATAAGTATTTGGTCAGAAACAAACAATCAAGATTTCTGGCTCTCACAGACCTGTAACTTCTTCTTTAAGAGTTTCCTCTTTCCTCCACTCATTACCTGTAGTAATGGCACCTGTTTAAACTTGTTATCAGTATAAAAAGACACCTGTGCACACCCTCAAACAGTCTGACTCCAAACTCCACTAAGGTGAAGACCAAAGAGCTGTCAAAGGACACCAGAAACAAAATTGTAGCCCTGCACCAGGCTGGGAAGACTGAATCTGCAATAGCCAACCAGCTTGGAGTGAAGAAATCAACAGTGGGAGCAATAATTAGAAAATGGAAGACATACAAGACCACTGATAATCTCCCTCGATCTGGGGCTCCACGCAAAATCCCACCCCGTGGGGTCAGAATGATCACAAGAACGGTGAGCAAAAATCCCAGAACCACGCGGGGGGACCTAGTGAATGAACTGCAGAGAGCTGGGACCAATGTAACAAGGCCTACCATAAGTAACACACTACGCCACCATGGACTCAGATCCTGCAGTACCAGACGTGTCCCACTGCTTAAGCCAGTACATGTCCGGGCCCATCTGAAGTTTGCTAGAGAGCATTTGGATGATCCAGAGGAGTTTTGGGAGAATGTCCCATGGTCTGATGAAACCAAACTGGAACTGTTTGGTAGAAACACAACTTGTCGTGTTTGGAGGAAAAAGAATACTGAGTTGCATCCATCAAACACCATACCTACTGTAAAGCATGGTGGTGGAAACATCATGCTTTGGGGCTGTTTCTCTGCAAAGGGGCCAGGACGACTGATCCGGGTACATGAAAGAATGAATGGGGCCATGTATCGTGAGATTTTGAGTGCAAACCTCCTTCCATCAGCAAGGGCATTGAAGATGAAACGTGGCTGGGTCTTTCAACATGACAATGATCCAAAGCACACCGCCAGGGCAACGAAGGAGTGGCTTCGTAAGAAGCATTTCAAGGTCCTGGAGTTGCCTAGCCAGTCTCCAGATCTCAACCCTATAGAAAACCTTTGGAGGGAGTTGAAAGTCCGTGTTGCCAAGCGAAAAGCCAAAAACATCACTGCTCTAGAGGAGATCTGCATGGAGGAATGGGCCAACATACCAACAACAGTGTGTGGCAACCTTGTGAAGACTTACAGAAAACGTTTGACCTCTGTCATTGCCAACAAAGGATATATTACAAAGTATTGAGATGAAATTTTGTTTCTGACCAAATACTTATTTTCCACCATAATATGCAAATAAAATGTTAAAAAAACAGACAATGTGATTTTCTGGATTTTTTTTTCTCAGTTTGTCTCCCATAGTTGAGGTCTACCTATGATGTAAATTACAGACGCCTCTCATCTTTTTAAGTGGTGGAACTTGCACTATTGCTGACTGACTAAATACTTTTTTGCCCCACTGTATTGTCTGTGGTACAGTACACAGTTTGTCACCTGTGATGCGATTTTCAGTTCCGTATAGGAGAAACTAGGACCTGGAGTGAATTGACTCGGCCTAGTAGGGGCCCGTTAACTTGGAGTGAGATGACTCAGTTCGGCGCCTAATAAATTGTGCAGCAGCCTGTTAACTTGGAGTGAGATGACTCAGTTTGAGCCTAATAAATTTAGTTTTTCCTTGTGACTTGGAGTGAATTGACTCAGAACAGGGCCTGGTAATTTAGGAGTAATTTGATTAACCCCTTCAAATCGCAGCCCTTTTTTGTTTTTGCGTTTTCGTTTTTCACTTCCCTCCTTCCCAGAGCCATAACTTTATTATTTTTCCGTCAAAATGGTCATGTGAGGGCTTATTTTTTGCTGGACGAGTTGTACTTTTGAACGACACCATTGGTTTTACCATGTCTTTTACTAGAACACGGGAAAAAAATTCCAAGTGCGGTGAAATTGCAAAAAAAGTGCAATCCCACACTTGTTTTTTGTTTTGCTTTTTTGCTAGGTTCATTAAATGGTAAAACTAACCTGCCATTGTGATTCTCTAGGTCATTACGAGTTCATAGACATCTAACATGTCTAGGTTATTTTTTATCCAAGTGGTGAAAAAAAAAGTGCCATTTTCCGATACCCGAAGCGTCTCCATTTTTCGTGATCTGGGGTCAGGTGAGGGCTTATTTTTTGCATGCCGAGCTGACATTTTTAATGATACCATTTCGGTGCAGATACGTTCTTTTGATCGCCCATTATTGCATTTTAATGCAATGTTGCGGCGACCAAAAGAATGTAATTCTGGCGTTTTGGATTTTTTCTCGCTACGCTGTTTAGTGATCAGTAGGTTTGAACGAAACGGGTCGAGATTTTTCAAAAGTCGCCGACTTTTGGCAAGGTCGGGTTTCATGAAACCCGACCCGACCCCAGTGTGGGGTCGGCCATGAAGTCGGCGATCTTTTGAATCTGGAATCGGAATTCCGATACCGATTCCCGATATGTTTAAGATATCGGGAATTGGTATCGGAATTCAGATTAAAGTGTAAAATAAAGAATTAAAATAAAAAATATCGCAATACTTACCCTCTGACGCGCCCTGGTACTAACCGGCAGTCTTCCTTCCTTAGAATCAGCCTTCCAGGACCTGGCGGTGACGTCGCGGTGACGTCGCGGCTTGTGATTGGCCGCGCGGCCGCCCATGTGACCGCTCGCACGACCAATCAGAAGCCGTGACGTCACCGAAGGTCCTTCAAGCGCTGATTCTTAGGAAGGAAGGCTGTCGGAAGGAAGCAGGGCGCTTCCGAGGGTGAGTATATTCCTATTAGGTATATACTCACCCTCGGAAGCACCCTGCTTCCTTCCGACAGCTTTCCTTCCTAAGAATCAGCGCTTGAAGGACCTTCGGTGACGTCACGGCCTCTGATTGGTCGCGCGAGCGGTCACATGGGCGGCCGCGCGGCCAATCACAAGCCGCGACGTCACCGCGACGTCACCGCCAGGTCCTGGAAGGCTGATTCTAAGGAAGGAAGACTGCCGGTTAGTACCAGGGCGCGTCAGAGGGTAAGTATTGCAATATTTTTTATTTTAATTCTTTATTTTACACTAAAATATGGATCGCAGGGCCTGAAGGAGAGTTTCCGCTCCTTCAGACCCTGGGAACCATGGAAACCCAATGCACTGCATTGGGTTTCGAGTTTCGGCCGACCCCGACCCCGACTTTTTTATAGGATCGGCCGATTTCACTCGACCCGACTTTTGAAAAAGTCGGGTTTCGTGAAACCCGACCCGATCCTATAAAAGTAAAGGTCGCTCATCCCTAGTGATCAGGTTAATGCTTTTTTTTATTGATAGATCGGGCGATTCTGAATGCGGCGATACCAAATACGTGTAGGTTTTTTTTTTAATTGTTTTATTTAGGATGGGGCGAAAGGGGGGTGAATTAAACTTTTATATTTTTTATATTTTTTCATATTTTTAAAAACATTTTTATTTACTTGTGCCATGCTTCAATAGCCTCCATGGGAGGCTAGAAGCTGGCATAGCCTGATCGGCTCTGCTACATAGCAGCGATCATCAGAACGCTGCTATGTAGCTGAAATGCAGGTGTGCTGTGAGCGCCGACCACAGAGGGGTGCTCACAGCAGGCCGGCATCAGTAACCATAGAGGTCTCAAGGACCTCTATGGTTACCATCCTGATGCATCGCCGACCCCCGATCATGTGACGGGGGTCGGCGATGACATCATTTCCGGCCGCCCGGCCGGAAGCGCCGGTTAATAGCGGCGGGTGAATAGCGATTTCACCCGCCGCTATTGCGCGCACATGTCAGCTGTACAAAACAGCTGACATGTCGCAACTTTGATGTGGGCTCTGTTATGAAAGGCAATTCAGTATCACAATGGACATGGAGGTCAGAGCACATACAGTGATCTGACAATAACCCAAAATCATAGAACGAGCTCTGAGACGTGGGAACTCTGCAGCCCGCAATCCCCTATCCTCTCCAAACAACACTAGAGGCAGCCGTGGATTGCGCCTAACTCTGCCTATGCAACTCGGCACAGCCAGAGAAACTAACTAGCCTGAAGATAGAAAATAAGCCTACCTTGCCTCAGAGAAATACCCCAAAGGAAAAGGCAGCCCCCCACATATAATGACTGTGAGTAAAGATGAAAAGACAAACGTAGGGATGAAATAGATTCAGCAAAGTGAGGCCCGACTTTCTTAACAGAGCGAGGATAGGAAAGATAACTTTGCGGTCTACACAAAACCCTAAAGAAAACCACGCAAAGGGGGCAAAAAGACCCTCCGTACCGAACTAACGGCACGGAGGTACACCCTTTGCGTCCCAGAGCTTCCAGCAAAACAATTAGACAAGCTGGACAGAAAAAATAGCAAACAAATAGCAAAGAAGAACTTAGCTATGCAGAGCAGCAGGCCACAGGAATGATCCAGGGAAAAACAAGTCCAACACTGGAACATTGACAGGAAGCCAGGATCAAAGCATTAGGTGGAGTTAAGTAGAGAAGCACCTAACGACCTCACCAGATCACCTGAGGGAGGAAACTCAGAAGCCGCAGTACCACTTTCCTCCACAAACGGAAGCTCCCAGAGAGAATCAGCCGAAGTACCACTTGTGACCACAGGAGGGAGCTCTGCCACAGAATTCACAACAGTACCCCCCCTTGAGGAGGGGTCACCGAACCCTCACCAGAGCCCCCAGGCCAACCAGGATGAGCCACATGAAAGGCACGAACAAGATCGGGAGCATGGACATCAGAGGCAAAAACCCAGGAATTATCTTCCTGAGCATAACCCTTCCATTTAACCAGATACTGGAGTTTCCGTCTTGAAACATGAGAATCCAAAATCTTCTCCACAATATACTCCAATTCCCCCTCCACCAAAACCGGGGCAGGAGGGTCAACAGATGGAACCATAGGTGCCACGTATCTCCGCAACAATGACCTATGGAATACGTTATGTATGGAAAAAGAATCTGGGAGGGTCAGACGAAAAGACACAGGATTAAGAACCTCAGAAATCCTATACGGACCAATAAAACGAGGTTTAAACTTAGGAGAGGAAACCTTCATAGGAATATGACGAGAAGATAACCAAACCAGATCCCCAACACGAAGTCGGGGACCCACACGGCGTCTGTGATTAGCGAAACGTTGAGCCTTCTCCTGGGACAAGGTCAAATTGTCCACTACATGAGTCCAAATCTGCTGCAACCTGTCCACCACAGTGTCCACACCAGGACAGTCCGCAGACTCAACCTGTCCTGAAGAGAAACGAGGATGGAACCCAGAATTGCAGAAAAATGGTGAAACCAAGGTAGCCGAGCTGGCCCGATTATTAAGGGCGAACTCAGCCAAAGGCAAAAAGGACACCCAGTCATCCTGATCGGCAGAAACAAAGCATCTCAGATAAGTTTCCAAGGTCTGATTGGTTCGTTCGGTCTGGCCATTAGTCTGAGGATGGAAAGCCGAGGAAAAAGACAAGTCAATGCCCATCCTACCACAAAAGGCTCGCCAAAACCTCGAAACAAACTGGGAACCTCTGTCAGAAAAGATATTCTCTGGAATGCCATGCAAACGAACCACATGCTGGAAGAACAATGGCACCAAATCAGAGGAGGAAGGCAACTTGGACAAGGGTACCAGATGGACCATCTTAGAAAAGCGATCACAGACCACCCAAATGACTGACATCTTTTGAGAAACGGGAAGATCTGAAATAAAATCCATAGAGATATGTGTCCAAGGCCTCTTCGGGACCGGCAAGGGCAAAAGCAACCCACTGGCACGAGAACAGCAGGGCTTAGCCCGAGCACAAATCCCACAGGACTGCACAAAAGTACGCACATCCCGCGACAGAGATGGCCACCAAAAGGATCTAGCCACTAACTCTCTGGTACCAAAGATTCCAGGATGACCAGCCAACACCGAACAATGAACCTCAGAGATAACTTTATTCGTCCACCTATCAGGGACAAACAGTTTCTCCGCTGGACAACGATCAGGTTTATTAGCCTGAAATTTTTGCAGCACCCGCTGCAAATCAGGGGAGATGGCAGACACAATTACTCCTTCCTTGAGCATACCCACCGGCTCAGACAAACCCGGAGAGTCGGGCACAAAACTCCTAGACAGAGCATCCGCCTTCACATTTTTAGAGCCCGGAAGGTACGAAATCACAAAATCGAAGCGGGCAAAAAATAACGACCAACGGGCCTGTCTAGGATTCAAGCGCTTGGCAGGCTCGAGATAAGTAAGGTTCTTATGATCAGTCAATACCACCACGCGATGCTTAGCTCCTTCAAGCCAATGACGCCACTCCTCGAATGCCCACTTCATGGCCAGCAACTCTCGGTTGCCCACATCATAATTCCGCTCAGCAGGCGAAAACTTCCTGGAAAAAAAAGCGCATGGTTTCATCACTGAGCAATCAGAACCTCTCTGCGACAAAACAGCCCCTGCTCCAATCTCAGAAGCATCAACCTCGACCTGGAACGGAAGAGAAACATCTGGCTGACACAACACAGGGGCAGAAGAAAAACGACGCTTCAACTCCTGAAAAGCCTCCACAGCAGCAGAAGACCAATTGACCACATCAGCACCCTTCTTGGTCAAATCGGTCAATGGTTTGGCAATACTAGAAAAATTGCAGATGAAGCGACGATAAAAATTAGCAAAGCCCAGGAACTTTTGCAGACTTTTCAGAGATGTCGGCTGAGTCCAATCATGGATGGCTTGGACCTTAACAGGATCCATCTTGATAGTAGAAGGGGAAAAGATGAACCCCAAAAATGAAACCTTCTGCACACCAAAGAGACACTTTGATCCCTTCACAAACAAAGAATTAGCACGCAGGACCTGAAAAACCGTTCTGACCTGTTTCACATGAGACTCCCAATCATCCGAGAAGATCAAAATGTCATCCAAGTACACAATCAGGAATTTATCCAGGTACTCTCAGAAGATGTCATGCATAAAGGACTGAAACACTGATGGAGCATTGGCAAGTCCGAATGGCATCACTAGATACTCAAAATGACCCTCGGGCGTATTAAATGCAGTTTTCCATTCATCGCCTCGCCTGATTCGCACCAGATTATACGCACCACGAAGATCGATCTTGGTGAACCAACTAGCCCCCTTAATCCGAGCAAACAAATCAGATAACAATGGCAAGGGGTACTGAAATTTAACTGTGATCTTATTTAGAAGGCGGTAATCTATACAAGGTCTCAGCGAACCATCCTTCTTGGCTACAAAAAAGAACCCTGCTCCTAATGGCGACGATGACGGGCGAATATGCCCCTTCTCCAGGGATTCCTTCACATAACTGCGCATAGCGGCGTGCTCAGGCACGGATAAATTAAACAGTCGACCTTTTGGGAATTTACTACCAGGAATCAAATTGATAGCACAATCACAATCCCTATGCGGAGGTAGGGTATCGGACTTGGGCTCATCAAATACATCCCGGTAATCAGACAAGAACTCTGGAACCTCAGAAGGGGTGGATGATGAAATTGACAGAAATGGAACATCACCATGTACCCCCTGACAACCCCAGCTGGACACCGACTTGGATTTCCAATCTAATACTGGATTATGGGCTTGTAGCCATGGCAACCCCAACACGACCACATCATGCAGATTATGCAATACCAGAAAGCAAATAACCTCCTGATGTGCAGGAGCCATGCACATGGTCAGCTGGGTCCAGTATTGAGGCTTATTCTTGGCCAAAGGCGTATCATCAATTCCTCTCAAGGGAATAGGACACTGCAAGGGCTCCAAGAAAAACCCACAATGCTTAGCATATTCCAAGTCCATCAAATTCAGGGCAGCGCCTGAATCCACAAATGCCATGACAGAATACGATGACAAAGAGCAGATCAAGGTAACGGACAGAAGAAATTTTGACTGTACTGTACCAATGGTGGCAGACCTAGCGAACCGCTTAGTGCGCTTAGGACAATCAGAGATAGCATGAGTGGAATCACCACAGTAGAAACACAGACCATTCAGACGTCTGTGTTCTTGCCGTTCATCTCTGGTCAAAGTCCTATCACACTGCATAGGCTCAGGTTTAAGCTCAGGTAATACCGCCAAATGGTGCACAGATTTACGCTCACGCAAGCGTCGACCGATCTGAATGGCCAAAAACATAGACTCATTCAAACCAGCAGGCATAGGAAATCCCACCATGACATCCTTAAGGGCTTCAGAGAGACCCTTTCTGAATATAGCTGCAAGCGCAGATTTATTCCATTGAGTGAGTACAGACCACTTTCTAAATTTCTGACAATATACCTCTATCTCATCCTGAGCCTGACAAAGAGCCAGCAAATTTTTTTTCTGCCTGATCCACTGAATTAGGCTCATCGTACAGCAACCCAAGCGCCAGGAAAAACGCATCAATATTACTCAATGCAGGATCTCCTGACGCAAGAGAAAATGCCCAGTCCTGAGGGTCGCCACGCAAAAAAGAAATGACGATCCTAACCTGTTGAACTGGGTCACCAGAGGAGCGAGGTTTCAAAGCCAGAAATAGTTTACAATTATTTTTGAAACTCAGAAATTTAGTTCTATCTCCAAAAAACAAATCTGGAATAGGAATTCTCGGTTCTAGCAAAGAATTCTGAACCACAAAATCTTGAATATTTTGAACTCTTGCCGTGAGCTGATCCACACATGAAGACAGACCTTTAATGTCCATTGCTACACCTGTGTCCTGAACCACCCAAATGTCTAGGGGAAAAAAAAGGCAAAACACAAAAAAAATGGTCTCAGAACTTCTTTTTTCCCTCTATTGAGAATCATTAGCACTTTTGGCTTCCTGTACAGTTATGAAAGGCAATTCAGTATCACAATGGACATGGAGGTCAGAGCACATACAGTGATCTGACAATAACCCAAAATCATAGAATGAGCTCTGAGACGTGGGAACTCTGCAGACCGCAATCCCTAATCCTCTCCAAACAACACTAGAGGCAGCCGTGGATTGCGCCTAACTCTGCCTATGCAACTCGGCACAGCCAGAGAAACTAACTAGCCTGAAGATAGAAAATAAGCCTACCTTGCCTCAGAGAAATACCCCAAAGGAAAAGGCAGCCCCCCACATATAATGACTGTGAGTAAAGATGAAAAGACAAACGTAGGGATGAAATAGATTCAGCAAAGTGAGGCCCGACTTTCTTAACAAATCGAGGATAGAAAAGGTAACTTTGCGGTCTACACAAAACCCTAAAGAAAACCACGCAAAGGGGGCAAAAAGACCCTCCGTACCGAACTAACGGCACGGAGGTACACCCTTTGCGTCCCAGAGCTTCCAGCAAAACAATTAGACAAGCTGGACAGAAAAAATAGCAAACAAATAGCAAAGAAGAACTTAGCTATGCAGAGCAGCAGGCCACAGGAATGATCCAGGGAAAAACAAGTCCAACACTGGAACATTGACAGGAAGCCAGGATCAAAGCATTAGGTGGAGTTAAGTAGAGAAGCACCTAACGACCTCACCAGATCACCTGAGGGAGGAAACTCAGAAGCCGCAGTACCACTTTCCTCCACAAACGGAAGCTCCCAGAGAGAATCAGCCGAAGTACCACTTGTGACCACAGGAGGGAGCTCTGCCACAGAATTCACAACAGGGCTCACCGCCGGAGCCCACATCAAAGGGGGTGACACGGCATGCGCAGTAATAGTACGGCGCATGTCGCGAAAGGGTTAAGTAGGGAATAATTGGTTTGTAAAGTACGGAACACGGAAGTCAGACAGGGACCACGTGACAAGAAGGAATAGGAAGTGTGTGCTGCAGACTCAGTTCTCTTTAGTAATAAATTGAGCGCCCCCCGAGGAAGCAGCATATGCGAAACGCGCGTCGGGGCTCCCTTTCCCGCACACGGCTGCAGGTTGGTACCCTTTGTATGTACTCTCTTATCTGGATTATGCAGGCAGACTTTAGGCTTCATTCATTCTATTATATGGGATTTTCCTTTTATTATTGATCCATGCCTTTGGTCTTGGCAAGCTTGTGCCATATAGGATACTTTGCCATATTTAGCTTACATTAAGCATTTTTTTGATACTACCTGGTATACATTTCTTTGCACTAGGCACTTTTCTTACATTGTCCTGCATACTGTGTATCTCCCTGCATCAGCACTTTATCTTAGAGCATTCATTATACGTGTATTATCCCTGATTACCATGTGCTCAGTGACCCTTATAAAAAATCAGTATGATTTTATTATTTGCACTATGCAATATATACTTAATTG
The DNA here is from genome assembly GCF_032444005.1 of Ranitomeya imitator. Taxonomy (NCBI): domain Eukaryota; kingdom Metazoa; phylum Chordata; class Amphibia; order Anura; family Dendrobatidae; genus Ranitomeya; species Ranitomeya imitator. The sequence continues at coordinate 577,600,400 of NC_091283.1, read as the reverse complement.
ATGTATGGTATTTTGCACTTTTGGTATCAGTGTTATTGACCAAGTTTTTTGCTCTATAAAATGTATCACTCGTTCCGTGTGTGGCACTAGTGTCGCCTTTTTTATCTTTTCATTGCATCCCATTATTTGGTTTCTATTCATTTTGTCTGTATTTGTGTATGGTTCTTTAATAAAGTGTTACATTTTAGCTCTTAGTGTCCATTTCTCTTTTGGGATTCTTTTCAGTTCTCTTTAGAATCTCAGGTTTGAGTCATCTCCCTCGTCTTATTGTTTGTTTGGTGTTTGTTATCTTGATATATATATATATATATATATATATATATATATATCTATAGAAAGATGGAGAAATTAATGCAGTTCTGCCGTATTGGCACTAAGCCAAATTCAGATGGCAAGTTAGACATGGGTACATTAGTGGCGACTCGTGAAGGGAAGCGTCAAATTTAACAATGTAAAAAGCTCATGTAGTTGTGTGGAATACCAGAAGGGGGGAGGTTACAGCCCCTGGAGTGGAAGACTGTCTTGAAAGAAAGAAAAGGTATCTTAGAAGATAATGGATTCTTGTCTGCTGCTAGGGCATGGGAAAGAGTCTCTGAAAGTCTGTATAGAGAAAATTGGGTAGAAGAGGAAAGGAATAAAAGGGTAGAGTTTTGAGTTATGTGTATTACAAAAATATATCCTGTGAGCGGCCACCACCGTAGAATGGTGGCCCAGAGCCATGTGCTAACTCTGACTTCAGCCATTTTGTGGATGGGCCATATGCTTATTCTGATGGCAGCGGCCATTTTGTGGATGGCAAATATAATGCTGGCGGCAGCCATTTTGTGGATGACAAATGTGTTAATGCTGGCAGCAGCCATTTTGTGGATGGCAAATGTGTTAATGCTGGCAGCAGTCATTTTGTGGATGGCAAATGTGTTAATGCTGTTCAGCAGCCATTTTGTGGATGGCAAATGTGTTAATGCTGGCAGCAGCCATTTTGTGGATGGCAAATGTAATTCTGGCGGTAGCCATTTTGTGGATGGCAAAAGTGCTAATTCTGATGGCAGCCATTTTGTGGATGGCAAAAGTGTTAATTCTAATAGCAGCCATTTTGTGGATGGCAAATGTAATTCTGACAGCAGCCATTTTGTGGATGGCAAATGTAATTCTGGCGGCGGCCATTTTGTGGATGGAAAATGTGCTGCTCCTGGTGGTGAACATCCTAGACTAAGGCTACACACCAAGTCACTAAATCCTTGTTACCCAGTAATGACCACTAACGGCCAATACTATATTCCTTCGGGAAGTGAACAGGCTTTACCCATGTTTCCCATTTCAGTGGTTTCCAATGGGGCACCGACCCTTTCCCCTATCACTCCTGTGAATCTAGCAATCCTCCCACATGGATCGTCCCCGGCACCGACCCTTTCTACTGTCACTTCCACTGCCAATTTAGCCGCACACCCACACGAGATGCTCCAAGCAATGGCCTCTCCTCCCAATGCTTCCACTACAACAGCACTCTCACGCAGTCTACCTAACCTTATACTTGGTACCTCACAGGCTAGGGGGAGGGAATGTTGGCAACCTATTTTTGAAAAAGAACTTCCTGAGGGAGCCTTGTTAGTGGTGGGAAAGGGTGACCTAACAACAATGGAGACAGGCGCTATTGTTAATGCTGCCAATTCTCGGTTAGAGCACAATGGAGGTGTAGCTAGAGTTATAGTGGAAGCAGGAGGGGTGACTATTCAAGCTGACAGTCGAATTATTGTTGAGTCACGTGGTCAGATAGCTGTTAGGGACATAGCAGTTACTAAAGCTGGCAATCTTCCGTGTAGAATGATCATACACGCTGTGACCCCTACTTTTGACCCTATTCATTCAGACATTAGAGCTCAACAACTTTGTGCAGTAATAACTCGCATTTTAGAGTATGCGAATATTAGTGAGCAGATTGAGACCTTGACAATTCCCGCCATTGGTGTTGGCATTTTCAGTTTCCCTGTTCATGCATGTACAAGGGAAATCATTGGAATTATAATACACAAGAGTAGCCCCCCAAGCATTTGCTGCCTCTCTGAAATCAGGTTAATTAGTAATGAGGACAGGACTGTTAAAGCTTTTAAGACTGCCTGCATCACCTGGACCCCACACCACGATACTGGAGCAGCCCAAATAGAGCCCCTCATTCCAGGACTGTTACCTCCTCCTGCTCCTCATACAGAAGTGATTACATCTGTACTCCTGGTGCCATCTCTACTCCCACCTCAAGTGCCACCAACAGTGCCAATGCTCATGTCTGAGGAGCCCATCTCTACTCTGTTGAACCAACTTCCAGATCCTGAAAAACAGCCAATGCTTTTCGATAGAAGCATGCTTCAAATCCAAAGGAATTACTCAGTGACGTGGCAAGATCTAATTTCCCTGGCAAATCTTACAGCACGCGTTGCATATTGGCCTGTTATGGAGATCGCTTTCAATGATGCCTCACTTGCCAGTGACACCACATGGGACTCTGGTATTTTGTTCTGGCAACAACTTAAGACATGGGCCTCGGATAAGTTGGCTGATCAGTCAACATCTTTCAAGGATGTCATGCAGCAACCAGGGGAATCGATGGAGAGATATCATGCTCGCCTAGATCAAATGTTTAATGAACTTGGCTTCAGTAATCAAATAAAAGTTCAACGGACTCTGCTCGTCTCCTCTTTTGTTGAAGGCCTTTGGGAAGCCCTGAGAAAGCAATTTCAAGCAATCAGACCTGAATATGCTACATTGGATCCTAAGGATGTTTTAACGATAGCTAAGGGATTAGAAAAAGCACTCTCTTGGAATCCCAAATTCTAATATCATCTGAGGACATCCAGTTCTCTTAATAGCTCCACACGACATTATTGCTATTCTTGCTACCTAAACATCTGTTGGTGCAGCGTCATATGAGACTCCAATGTTCGCTCTTGGTTCCGGATAATGTCACTCTTGTCCGCTGCGCCATCCTTAAACTGTTCATGCTGCTCCCTCTTTCCAGGGGGGATGTGGATGATGAAGCTGATGCTCTCTGTGAAGATGTTTCTACACACTCAGAGGAGGATCATGACTGTCTTGAATAAATGCAGGAAGAAGTAGCCTCCAAGAAAAAAATACTTGTCTGAAGACCCATTCCCACATGCTGACCTGATGTTCTTCACTGATGGTTCCAGATTTGCAGATGAAACAGGAAGGTTCCATACGGGATATGCCATGGTTACACATGACCAAGTCATCTCAGCCGGATCCTACCACCGCACATGTCTGCACAAGAAGCGGAACGTAAGGCTTTGACACTGGCTTGTCAGGAAGCGACGGAGAAGCTGGCTCATGACTTCGGCAGTATCTGGGCAGCCAGAGGATACCTAACGTCCAGTGGAACTCCTGTAAAACATGCTGCTACCATACAAGAACTTGTAGCCAATCTAGATCTACCTTTGGAGGTTGCAGTGATCAAGATCAAAGTTCATGGGAAATTGGATTCTCCAGAAGCAAGGGGGAACTGACAAAACAGCAAAAACTTATGCTGCAGATCCATTTTGGGAAAGAGAAAGCAGCGATGTACGTGTCAGAAGACACTGAAGAAGGGCCTAAAAGCTTTCTTATGAGGATTATCCATCTACATCAAGACAAGACATCAGATGATGAAAAGAAGTCATGGCAAGAAGGAGGAGCTAAAAAAAGGGATGAAGATGGAGTCTGGAGGGTGAACAAAAAGCTCTGTCTACCCCGTAATCTGTACTCCTCGGTGACAGAATGGGCACACGTTATCACCCAGAGGCAAGAATCAGATGAATGACCTGATTTGGAAGACTTACATAGCACCTGGGATCTCTACTGTCACCCAAAAATATTGCAATTCCTGCCTTGTGTGTGCAACATGCAATCCAGCACTGCCCCAGAAAGTTACTCAAACATTTGGCTAAACCACTCTATCTCTTTCAGAGGATTCAGATAGATCACATTCAAATGCCAAAAGTAGGGAAGTACAAAAATGTACTTGTAGTGACTGACATGTTCTCAGGATGACCCGAAGCCTATCCAGTAACCAACATGACTGGCAGAGTGACTGTTAAGAGACTGATGACTGAAGTAGTATGCAGATATGGGGTCCCAGAGGTAATTGAGAGTGACCAAGTACCCGCATGCATTGCAGCACTGACTAAGGAACTATGGACATTGGTGGGAGCTGATTTGGGTTTACATACTCCATATCACCCACAGACCAGTGGGAAAGTAGAAACACTGAATGGCACCTTCAAAAATAAAATACTGAAAGCCAGTTAGGAGGTCAGACTTGGACAGACATTTTGCCCGTTTCCTTATACTCAGTCAGAAACACTCCAAGGGGTCCTACTAAACTTACACTATTCGAGATTCTTTTTGGGGGGCCTCTACGGTTGGGTCAATATTTTCCACAACAGCTAGCCTTAGGAAGTGATACTCTTGTAAATTATGTAATTGTCCTTACTAAAGAACTGTCAGTAACACATGTACAAGTTTTATCATCCATTCCAGGTCCAGATTCCAGTGAAGGTACCCATGCTTCCGACCTGGTGACTACGTGCTGGTAAAGTAGTTCATCAGAAAGACATCCCTGGAGTCGAGATTTGAGGGTCCCTACCAAGTGCTCCTGACTACTCCTACTTCGGTGAGGGTTGCTGAGCATCTCCTGGATCCATCTCTCACATTGTAAACTTGTTAGACAGAAAGGGACAGAGTAGGATCTGACCTGCTTGTCAAAGTCCAGCTACAAAGGGAGGTTTTCCACAAGGGAAAACTTGTCTTAATCTGGTGAAAACTCCAATAACCCCCTCCCCGGCGAGACGGTCAGATTTAGGATGTGTACATCAGGGTTAGTCACATGTGTGTTTTATGTAACCATGGAGATGGGAGATGGGAGAGTAATAGATCCAGCAGGTAGGAAAGTCCCGAGGACACGGGTAGCGCACTCCGATATACATAAAAAGGTTGCACTCTATCGTGCCAAAACACGTCAAATATGAAATACATGAAATATGAATAGCAAAATTGCTTTTTGAACATTAGGAAAATTTTTTTTGAGACGCTTAGCACAGAATTTGGCCAAATAGTGTGAGCCCATCAACCATCGTCAAGGTGGTCTAATAAAAAAACTGATGGGTAACTGACCTTCCTCAGTTACCCATCAGTTTTTTAATGAGACCACCTTGACGATGGTTGATGGGCTCACACTATTTGGCCAAATTCTGTGCTAAGCGTCTCAAAAAATTCCTGATGACCTCATGGATCCACCCACAATGATGCCCACCCTGATGACCTCATGGATCCGCCCACAGTGACGCCCACCTTGATGACCTCATGGACCAACCCACCCTGATGACCTCATGGATCTGCCCACAGACTTGCTCATTGCCCAACCCACTAACCAATGGAATACATCCGATCACTCCCATTTTAGAGCTAACCGAGCCCCCCTTACAGGGGTTATATAAACCTGTGTTCTGGCTAAATAAAGCCCTTGGAGCTGAGCCATTGATTGATCAAGGAGAGTTTACATCCGACTGTGTGTCTGTCTGGTGTATTTCTTTAGTGCGCACCTGATCAATATCCATTAGGCCAGGAGTAGGCAACTGGAGTGAACATTTCTTATTGTTCAACCTAACAGATACAGAGTCAGTGGGCAGAGATGTGCTGCTCTACTTCGTACACTCTTTGTATTCACCTGCCGCCATAAGAGATAACAGCTAAGGACAGAACTTTAATATAGAAGTAGCAGACATCGAATTACATAATCCAGCTCAGTAGTTTGAAGGGTCATTTACACTGCATGACAATTGTTCATTAGTGTTGGTAAAAATGCTAATTTCATGATTATCTTGTTGTGTAAACAACTGCCAATCACATGATGACCGAGAAAAACACTTGGTTATTGGGTAACATGATATTTTATGTAGCACAAAAGATCATCATTCTCGGCAGCACATTGTGCTGAGTAAACAGGAATCTCATTGCCGAGAACTATGGCAGTATGTAGGCACTGAGTGATCTAGTATACTGTAGATCACTCAGTGCACATTGTTTAATTTATACTGCCTGTGTAAACAGCCATTTAAACCACCACCGATGAGTAACAGTTTACCTAATGGTGGTCACAACATTCCGCCATTGAATCTATGTAGAAAGACCTTAAGGTAAGGTAAGGTAACTGCATCAGGACTCAATCTTTCTATGACAATGAATTTATGGGTCATAGGAGGTTGTAATTTTTAGCTAATCCCATTTTTTTAGACTGAGCTACAAAAGATACCCAGATCAGCAGGTGCCCCAAGCAATCATCTGTAGCCTGCAATGATGAAAAATAATCTGAAGCCTACAAAATGTGGATATCTTGCCCAACATCATCCAAATCTAGCAGTAAATCCTGCACTTGCTTTATTCACCTGAAGGCTGGTGCATGCACCTTGGTCAGAGAACGTTATCGACATCATGGGGCTGGTTATCTTCACTGGAAGATGCTCGGAAGTGCGATTACCTACACTGCAGGAGGCTCCAATAATCTTGTCTCGCTCATTGGTCTTCTTGAGGGAGATTTGCATCAGCTTAGGACAAGTGTAAGGCCTATTTTTACAGAACTATAATGTTACACTTAGAAATGTGCATAGGACAAAGCAATGAGGGTATTTGGAATATCGTAAAACCAGATGACAGGTTCCCTATAATTCCTTTCCAGCAATACTGAAGGGAAAATGAGGCATTATATGGTGCCTCTGTAACACCTCAGGTAACCGGTTGTTACAGTGGCATTGCTTTCCTCACGGGGAGAGTGATGTCATGCTTGGAAACGAGGAAGGATCCCTTTAAAAGGTATTCAGCACATACAACACCATTCTGACTCCAGGTGGTCAGAAGGGGGAGCTCTACACCCGACTTCAGGGGAGCTGCTCTCTCTGGTTGGGAGGAGGAGTCAGTTGCTAGGCAGTTGCTAGGAAGCTAGGGAGAGTTAGTCAGTTGGTGATAGCGAGGAGTGAGGAAGGAAAGCTGGGGCCGTGCAGACGAGTGATTCTGCAGCTCCTGGGAGGAGAAAAGAGAGCAGAGCAACTTGTAAATAGACTGAAAGGAGGAAGGAACAAAGGCAAAGTGAAGAGCTGGAGAGAGAAGTTGCGACTGAACTTCATCCATGCTGAGCGCATTTACCGGTAGCCGGAAGACCGAGGTTGTGGGGGTAACTTTATGCCCCATGGCAGAAACCAGCAGACAGCTAGAGTTCAAGTTACCTGTCCACCATTAACACCCGAGAACACAGTAACAGATAGAGCCCGGGTCATGATAGAGATCTGTAAAAAGGCTCGAGTTACCTGTCGTACGGGTTAGTGTCCTACTAAAGGGGGACAGAGAGAATGTGAGGACCTTGAGTGAGGCCTAAGGCAGCAAGGGACTGCAACAAAGCACTAGAAGGAAGGCTTCCAACCACACCTGTATAGGGGGATTCCTGAGATGCTTCCAAGCCAGCTGGACCACCACTAGCACCTGTGATCCGGTACCCTGGACTGTGGCTGCCTGAATCATACAGTAAAGTGGTAAAGAGACTGCAACCCTGTGTCCTACGTTTCTTTCTACACCACCACCTACCACCTGTCTCTACAACACCGGGAGCCCTGGGGACCCAGCTTCACCTGTGGGAAGCCATATCATCCCAGGCAGTAAGGGACTACACACCATGCTAGTAGGAAGGCTTTTAACTCCACCTGGTAAAAGGGACACTGAACTCACTTCCAAGCCAGCCAGACCCTGCCTGTACCTGTGATCTGGTGCCCTGGACTGCGGTTGCCTGAAGCCTTCAGTAAACCAGGTAAAGAGACTGCAAACCTGTGTCCTCCGTTTCTTTATCACTACCCACCTTCTCCAGCTACACACCAGGAGCCCTGGGGACCCAACTTCACCTGTGGGAAGTTATACCATCTTAACTGCCATAACATCACCCCAGTGGACCCCTTTAAGCAGCGATGGTCACCCCTGACTGAATACCACAAGTGGCATCACAAATTTTTATTATTTCACATATCCCTTAAAAGATCATCCCTTTTACATAGGTGTCCAGGGCCACAGACCGGGTCACCGTTGCCGTGACACATCCCTTTAAGTACCGGACAGGTACCGAGTACCCCACTGCCCTAATGGGTGACTCACCTATTGACATACATGAGCCCTGATATGCCAGATTGCCAATGATGCTCTTGAAATAAAATGTATAGTGATAAAATTGTCATTTTTTATTTGTTGAAAAGTTGTTAGTTAAACAACAGTTAATAGGTGAAACTGGACCCCAAAATTTATTGCGCAATTTCTCCTGAACGTGGTGCTGCACCATATGTTGTCAGAAATGACTGTTCAGACAGATGTCAGAGCTGAGGAAGAAGGAGAGCTACTTGGCTTTTGGAACCCTAGAATAGTATGCCGGCGACATTTGCAAAGCCGCTAAAAGTGCCAGAACAACAGAAAAACCCCAAAAGGGACCCCATCATAGAAATTGCTCCTCTCAATGAATTCATCTACAGCTGCAGTGACTAATTTGTAATATCCAAGCCAGGGCTTTTTTCTGGAGAATTGAAAATATGCCAGTTTAGTTCCCGTACATTATTCCCCCTACAGCAGGGGTAGGGAATCTCAGGCCCTCAATGACCTTTAATCATTCCCTGGAACCACAGTGCTTGGGCCAGCAGCTGTATTTTGATGGCTGCTGACCCATTAATTTCTTCTTGCTCTGTAACCACGGGCACAAAGTGTTCACTACTGAACGCTGAGGCATGTGCAACAAAAGATTACATCCTGGCACCAGTGAAAACGTCAGAATGTACTTGAAGGGTGGAGTTAGCAATTGATTTGTACGGCCCCCAAAGGATGGTATAATAACATGGCCCTTGTCAGAAAAACGATTTCCCACTTCTGCTCTACATTGAAGAGCCCCCATATATTGTAGTGTAACCCAAACATTGTGCCCAGCTTGTCATTCTCGAGGCAAGCAATCCGTAAATTGTTAATTGAGCTCTCCCCTCTACAATAATGCCAAACATGTGGCTGTTGACTAAGATTTAGGCACAGTGGGGCTCATGAAGAGGGGGGCATTTGGATTTGGGAGCGCAGAATTCACTGGATTTTATTTGAGGGGGCGGGAGCCACGTTGCTTTTTCAGAGTCTTTGTTCTACAAGTAACATGAAAACCCTCTATATTTCCATTGACAGATGATGGACCTGAGTGGGGACTAGTTTTGTGCGGGATAAATTAGGGATTTTATTGATAACATTTTGGGGTACATAACATTTGTTGATCACTTCTAGTATAAAGCTGGGATCACATTCCTGTGCTCTACGCTGAACACTTAAGTTGGGGTTTCCGTGTAAATCCCACAAAATGCGATTCAGATGAAATCCCCAGAATCACTTACTCCAGTGAGGCAGATGGAGACACCTTGGACTCCATTTGCCATCTGTTCAGCTGGTATCCTTCTTTTTAAGCATTCACAGAACTAGTGGTCAACCACACTTGTACACTAAAAAGATACTTAAATGATTGGACACCACCAGAACACAGTGACTCTATCTGTCTCATTATAGGGAGAGGTTTTGTCTGAATCACATTTTTGGGGATTTGCATGGAAATCCTGATTTAAGCGCTCAGCAGAGAGTGCAGGATAAATGTGATCCAAGCCTTGTTTTTCAGTTTTTGGGAGGCACAATGAACAAATAGACAGAAGTACAAGAATAGTTATTTTTATTTTTGGGCTGTTCACCGTGCAGTATAATTGATAAAGTGGATTGTTTCTTCTGGTTGGTGCAAATACAGAGATACTAGATGTATTTCTTTTTTATGATTTGCTAATGTCACACAGTAAAATTCCATTTTTATAAAAAATAGTTTTTTTGTTGTCATATTCTGGGAGGTGTTAGCTTTTAATATTTTTGAGAATCGAGCTGTTTGAGGGCCTACTTTTTGCGTGATAAGTTGCAGATTTTTTTGTACCATTTAGGATACATAACATTTTTTGTTTCGCTTTTTATTCAAATTTTTTAGAAACAGAATGAACAAAAAACAGGAATTCAATTTTTGTTTTTATTTTTTATTTTTTGCTCCATTCACTGTGCGGTAAAGCTGATAAGACCAATTTGTTCGCCGATCTAAGTATGATTATTACAGCAATACCATTTTTTTATGCTTTGTTACTTTTACAAACTATAAACAATATTTTGCAAAGCTTGATTTGTCTTTGCATCATCATATTCTGAGAGCTGTAACTTTTTTTGTTGTTGAAAGAGCAGCATTATGGCTTGCTTTTTGCTGGATGGTTTGGCATTTTCATTTATACCATTTTTTTTACATATGTCTTTTTGATCGCAAATCGGCTTTTCATTATTTTTGTGAACTTTTTTTGTGTTTCTTTGACCTTATTACATATCATATATATTTTTCTACTTTTTCACTCAGTCTTATTGAACGACATGTATAATTTTGATCTCTAGTCTCATTCATAGCAGTACTCGGGTATTGCAGGGCCTGAGTCCTGTCAGTGACTCGCTGACTGTGCCAGCTTATAGTAGAATCTCACAGGCCACTGTACCCTGGGGTCATCAGGTGGCCTCAGTGTACGATGGCACCGATCAGCACTCGCGATTATGATCACGGGGTCGATCCTGCCATAATGTTTTTTTAACCACCATTTAACCACTTAGATACCACTGTTGCAATTGACAGCTGTATTTAAAGAGTAAATTACCCCGATCGGCTCCAAAACTTGCCAGTGCCAATACTGCAGTACGTTAGCTGTCACGTACAGCTGTCACCCACAGGAACTGCGTCAGAGGGAAGATGCAATTTTAAAAAGGCTGTGAGGAATAAGGCCGCTGAACGACTGCCGTTATAATGCGTAATGGTGGTCATTAAGAGGTTAAAACTCTGTAGTTTGCTACTTTTATGAACATTTTGACTGGCTGTGCTATAGAGAGGGGGTAGACATACCATTGTTGCAACCTGCGCAGCTGTACAGGGCTCCAAGAGGTAAGGGGGTCACTTCTACCTCCAAATCAGGTTTGCATTATGAGGAGCTTTTGGACTGCAGTGGACCTGTATGTTGTTCTTGCACAAGAGCTCTCGAGTTACTATACGTGGTTGAGCTTGAGGACACTGTTGCTGAGACTGTTACCATGGGAAATGTAGACAGACTAAACTACAATTGAACTATGGAGGGCACTTTGGCTGCCATTGTTTTAGAAGAACTGTAGCATATGAAAAAGTGGAAATAGGGCCCAAATTGCCCCACATACAGTATTTAGCTATCCTAGTTCAAAAGTTGTCAGAAAGCGGCTACTAAATGTCTGTGTATAGCAGTGTTTCCCAAGCCCAGTCCTCACGGCCCCCAACAAATCGTGTTTTCAGGGCTTCCTTAGTATTACACCAGGAAGAGAACCTGTGGCAGATGCTGATTTGGACAATACTATGGGATCCAGAAAACATGACGTGTGGGGGCCGTAAGGACTGGTGTTTGGGAAACACTGGTGTATAATGTGCCTCTGATAACGCACCATTCAGTTATCTGACCAGGTTGTGAAAGAACGGGAGTTCGTCACTTCCTGGCCAGCCATAGACCACCAGAGCAGCTTACTTTGGAGCCATTGGAGTTTTAGTTGGTGAGAATATATCTTATTCATTTCTACCCTTGCAACTATATTTTAAGTCGTACAAACCCTTAAAATTCTAAATCAAATCGCTAAATCCCCAAATATCCCAAATCACATGCTGAGCAATGTCAAGCTTCCTTCACATCGGCATTTTTATTTCAAATCTTCTGTTTTGTCATAGGTACAGAAACACAAAAGTAACAGCACATAATGGACACGGTTGACCATAAAATTGTATGATAGGTTTTGACCATGATAGCCAGAATTTGTAGTAAAATCTCCACTGGTGGATCAGAATCAATTTTCCAATACAGTTGTGAACATAGCCTTAAAGGGGTTGTCTGGTCCAAATCGATAAGTCTGCAGTCACTCTGTGTGACCGGTGGGTGCATACAGTATGTGTTATACATACTCACAGCCAGAGTCTGTCAAGTGGGCGCAGCCTCACTCAATACATTTGTATAAAGAGAGGCTGCGCCCACTGGCCAGAAGTATGTATAACTCGTAACTCAGTATTAGTGATGAGCGAATATACTCGGTACTTGAGATTTCCAGAGCATGCTCGGGGGTCCTCCGACTATTTTTTAGTGCTCGGAGATTTAGTTTTCCTCACCTCAGCTGAATGATTTACATCTGTTAGCCACCATAAGTACATGTGAGGGTTGCCTGGTTGCTAGGGAATACCCACATGTACTTATGCTGGCTAACAGATGTAAATCATTCAGCTGAGGTGAGGAAAACTAAATCTCCGAGCAGTCATAAATACTCGGAGGACACCCGAGCATGCTCGGGAAATCTCGAGTAACGAGTATATTCGCTCATCACTACTCAGCATGTATAACGCATACATACCCTCCGTTTCCAGCTTAGAAACCAGGGCATCCCTGCAGCAGACAGTGTGTGCGCTGAGGGGGATTCATTCATGAGTCTGCAGTCACACAGAGTGACTGCAGACTTATCGATTTGGACCGGACCGGACAACCCCTTTAAGGATGTAAACTGAAACCAAATCTTGGGGTCTGCAGCAACAATACTATACAAGGGGGCATTCTTTGCGTCTGGAGGATAGAAGGTTTTTCCACCAACATAGAAGAGGATTCTTTACTGTTAGGGCGGTGAGAATCTGGAATTGCTTGCCTGAGGAGGTGGTGATGGCGAACTCAGTCGAGGGATTCAAGAGAGGCCTGGATGCCTTCCTGGAGCAGAACAATATTGTATCATACAATTATTAGGTTCTGTAGAAGGACGTAGATCTGGGGATTTATTATGATGGAATATAGGCTGAACTGGATGGACAAATGTCTTTTTTCTCTTGAAGCTCATCAAGAGAATGCCAAGAGTGTGCAAAGCAGTCATCAAAGCAATAGGTGGCTACTTTGAAGAACCTAGAATATAAGACATATTTTCAGTTGTTTCACACTTTTTTGTTAAGTATATAATTCCACATGTGTTAATTGATAGTTTTGATGCCTTCAGTGTGAATTTACAATTATCATAGTCATGAAAATACAGAAAAATCTTTAAATGATAAGGTGTGTCCAAACTTTTGGTCTGTACTGTAGGTTTAGCAAATAATAGTAATTTATTACTTATTATTAGTGTTCAATAAGGAAGCGATGAATTAAGTGTATCCTAAACTGAGATAGAGATAGCCCAATTTACCAGTAGGTGGCGCTGATGTGACAAGTTACCGTATTTTTCAACCACTTACTAACATGCACAGCTATCAGACCACAGCAATTCGGAGAAGGTGTATCATATGTTTTTCACTATTCCCAGGTACAAAAAAGAGCATAAATGATACTGACTCGCAAATCTCAATAGCTATTTACTGTGCTAGAATAATTTACCTGTAGAGACTGAATAGGCACCTAGAGAATATATTAGGGACGGTAAAAGGGAAATAGGCCAGGGGCAACCATAAGGGATATGCTTACTTATAGCTTCCTTCAGTGACTACATTCATGAAAGATATCGGATGTTTAAAGGACACATATCATCACATTTTTTTTCTGCAGTTATATGCTTTATACAGTATCTAATATATAATTGCCTAGAATACTACTTCCTGCAATTTGTGCCAACTTCCGTGGCTTTGTCCGGAGCTAATGTCCGGAGCTAATGTCCGGAGCTAATGTCCGGAGATTAATTGCCTAGAATACTACTTCCTGCAATTTGTGCCAACTTCCGTGGCTTTGTCCGGAGCTAATGTCCGGAGCTAATGTGCGGAGCTAATGTGCGGAGCTAATGTGCGGAGCTAATGTCCGGAGCTAATGTCCGGAGCTAATGTCCGGAGATAAGTGACGTCAACAGTGTCCAGTGTCTGATTGGTTGCCGCCTGCTGCGAGCGACCAATCAGAAACGTGCCGTACTGTGACACACTCCGCCCGCCATTTTGGTGTGATTTTTGAATTTTTACCTCACAGCAAGTTTCTACTGTGTGGAGGCGGGCCCAGTGACGTTGCTCTTCAAGCTCCTGCCGAATTTCGTCAAAAAAATGATAATACCATTTACCAAAACTATATATATTTAGTTGTGAAGTGGTTCAGTGACATTTTCACACCAATTTTGAACTTTTGTTTGGTGTTTTCTCCATATACTGCCTATTATTTTTGTTCTTTCTTACTATTATTTATTAATTGTATTATTCTTACATTTGAATAAATAAAGTATATATGGATTCTAGACTCCCGATTCTTTAGAATCGGGCTGCCATCTAGTATACTATATTATGTGGACAAAGTGAGACATGGAAATTGGGGCTCATCCTGAATTGTCTATAAGAGAGAAGAATTAGATAAGTACCGTATTTTTCGCTTTGTAAGAAGCTCCGGATTATAAGACGCACCCCAAATTTTGAGGAGAAAAATAGGAAAAAACTTTTTTTAATAAATTGGTGGGGCTTCTTATAATCCATGCGTCTTATTACTTACCAGGGGTTGTGGCTGCGGTGGATCAGGGTCCCAGGGTCGTTGCTGGAGGCTGGAGTGGAGCATTGCTGCAGGCTGGGATGAGGGGGTCTGCAGGGGGGCTTCTGTGCTGCAGGGGGCTCCTGTGCTGCAGGCTGGGATGACGGGGTCTGCAGGGGGGCTCCGGTGCTGCAGGAGGCTCCTGTGCTGCAGGCTGGGATGAGGGGGTCTGCAGGGGAACTCCGGTGCTGCAGGGCTGTCTCCGGTGCTGCGGGGGGCTCTGGCGACATTTTGTGAAAGATCAGAGCCCCCCGGCACTTCTTTCATGCGTTCCTGTATGACTGACTCTGGGAAAATGGCCGCCGGAATCTCAGGAGATGAGATCTTACATGCGTTCCTGTATGACTGACTCCGGGAAAATGGCCGCCGTAATCTCGAGAGATGAGATCTCAGTGCTGAAATCTTATCTCCCGAGATTCCGGCGGCCATTTTCCCGGAGTCAGTCATACAGGAAAGCATGGAAGAAGTGCCGAGGGGCTCTGGTCTTTCACAAAATGTCGCCAGAGCCCCCCGCAGCACCGGAGCCTCCAGCATCACCCGGGGCAGCAGCGGTGGCGGGCGAGGTGACAGCGGTGGCGGGCGAGGTGACAGCGGTGGCGGGCGGCGACGGCGGCCACCCCCTCATCCCAGCCTGTAAGTGGTATATCCGCTTTGTAAGACGCACCCCCATTTCCCCCCCAAATTTGGGGGAAATAAAATGTGTCTTACAAAGCGGAAAATACAGTAATTTGTTTTGTCAGAAGATTTTGTAGCAGAGATAATTGAATGGATTGATTGTTATTGATATAGGCGCAAGCTATTATGTCAATACCAATCCCATAGGTCTCATAGACCTTTATTACAGATTTATCATTGCTCATTGCTCATAATTTATCATCTTACTTAAAGGGAGTTTCCCACAAGCAAAGTACATTTTAATCAAAAGATCTTGGAATAATAATAATTTCCACAATTGGATGTGTATAAAATAAAATGTTCCTGTGCTGAGATAATCTTATAAATGTGCCCCTGCTGTGTACTGTGTAATGGCTGTGTCTGACCATACAGGGACCTGGTCTGATCATACCACAGCTCCGACCGTACTTATTTGGAGTACAGATGATGGCAGTGAGAGAGTCAGCACTTGTATCCTCCTCTGAGTGTTCTGCCTATCCAGACAATCTTCTGAAGCAGCTGATCTCCAGAATTAGTGAGACACAGGCGTTGAGTCTTTCATTGCCATGTTCGGTAATCCACATGAACACTTTTTTATATCAATGAAGATAAAGGCAAACACAAACTTGGGAAAGCAGAGGTTTGGAAGCAATTTTCCATGCAATTTTTCATAGGAATGAAGACAAATTCCCTAATAAAATGATTTGCAAAATGTTTAGAATTGAGAGTCCTCAGTAGTTGATACCTTTTAATGGCTACCTGAAAAGATGGTAACAAATTGCAAGCTTCCGAGACTACTCAGGTCGCTTCATCAGGCATAGACTAAGGCCGGGATCACACATGCGAGAAACACGTCCGTGTCTCGCATGTGAAACCCAAGCTCTGGCGCCGGCACTACAGAGCGGAGCGTGCGGCCGCATAGCAACACATGGAGCCGCACGCTCCGCTCCCAAGTGCCGGCGCCAGAGCTTGGGTTTCACATGAGAGACATGGACGTGTTTCTTGCATGTGTGATCCCGGCCTAATGAAGAGACCTGAGCAGTCTCGAAAGCTTGCAATTTGTTACCATCTTTTCAGTTAGCCATTAAAAGGTATCAACTACTGAGGACTAGGGTTGAGCGACCTTTACTTTTATAGGATCGAGTGATCGAGGATCGAGTCGGGTCGAGTGAAATCGGCCGATCCTATAAAAAAGTCGGGGTCGGGTCGGCCGAAACTCGAAACCCAATGCAGTGCATTGGGTTTCTGTTGTGAATTCTGTGGCAGAGCTCCCTCCTGTGGTCACAAGTGGTACTTCGGCTGATTCTCTCTGGGAGCTTCCGTTTGTGGAGGAAACTGGTACTGCTGCTTCTGAGTTTCCTTCCTCAGGTGATCTGGTGAGGTCGTTAGGTGCTTCTCTACTTAACCCCACCTAATGCTTTGATTCTTGCTTCCTGTCAATGTTCCAGTGTTGGACTTGTGTTTCTCTGGATCATTCCTGTGGCCTGCTGCTCTGCATAGCTAAGTGCTTCTTTGCTATTTGTTGCTATTTTTTCTGTCCAGCTTGTCTATTTGTTTTGCTGGAAGCTCTGGGACGCAAAGGGTGTACCTCCGTGCCGTTAGTTCGGTACGGAGGGTCTTTTTGCCCCTTTGCGTGGTTTTCTTTAGGGTTTTGTGTAGACCGCAAAGTTATCTTTCCTATCCTCGTTCTGTCTAGAATATCGGGCCTCACTTTGCTGAATCTATTTCATCCCTACGTTTGTCTTTTCATCTTATTCACAGTCATTATATGTGGGGGGCTGCCTTTTCCTTTGGGGTATTTCTCTGAGGCAAGGTAGGCTTATTTTTTCTATCTTCAGGCTAGTTAGTTTCTCAGGCTGTGCCGAGTTGCATAGGGAGCTTTAGGCGCAATCCACGGCTGCCTCTAGTTGTGTTTGGAGAGGATCAGGGATTGCGGTCTGCAGAGTTCCCACGTCTCAGAGCTCGTTCTATTATTTTGGGTTATTGTCAGATCACTGTATGTGCTCTGACCTCCATGTCCATTGTGATACTGAATTGCCTTTCATAACAGTACAGGAAGCCAAAAGTACTAATGATTCTCAATAGAGGGAAAAAAGAAGTTCTGAGACCATTTTTTTTTCTTGGCTTTGTGTTTTGTCTTTTTTTCCCCCTAGACATTTGGGTGGTTCAGTACACAGGTGTAGCGATGGACATTAGAAGTCTGTCTTCATTTGTGGATCAGCTCTCGGCAAGAGTACAAAAGATTCAAGACACTATTGATCAGAAATCTATGTTAGAACCAAGAATTCCTATTCCTGATTTGTTTTTTGGAGATAGAACTAAGTTTCTGAGTTTCAAAAATAATTGTAAGTTATTTCTGGCCTTGAAACCTCGTTCCTCTGGTGATCCAGTTCAACAGGTTTTGATTATTATTTCTTTTTTGCGCGGCGACCCTCAGGACTGGGCATTTTCTCTTGCGCCAGGAGATCCTGCATTAAGTAATATCAATGCGTTTTTCCTGGCGCTCGGATTGCTGTACGATGAGCATAATTCAGTGGATCAGGCAGAAAAGAATTTGCTGGCTCTTTGTCAGGGTCAGGATGAGATAGAGGTATATTGCCAGAAATTTAGAAAATGGTCAGTGCTCACTCAATGGAATGAATTTGCGCTGGCAGCTATGTTCAGAAAGGGTCTCTCTGAAGCCCTTAAGGATGTCACGGTGGGATTTCCTATGCCTGCTGGTTTGAATGAGTCTATGTCTTTGGCTATTCAGATCAGTCGACGCTTGCGTGAGCGTAAATCTGTGCACCATTTGGCGGTATTACCTGAGCTTAAACCTGAGCCTATGCAGTGCGATAGGACTTTGACCAGAGTTGAACGGCAAGAACACAGACGTCTGAATGGGCTGTGTTTCTACTGTGGTGATTCCACTCATGCTATCTCTGATTGTCCTAAGCGCACTAAGCGGTTCGCTAGGTCTGCACCATTGGTACGGTACAGTCAAAATTTCTTCTGTCTGTTACCTTGATCTGCTCTTTGTCATCATATTCTGTCATGGCGTTTGTGGATTCAGGCGCTGCTCTGAATTTGATGGACTTGGAATATGCTAAGCGTTGTGGGTTTTTCTTGGAGCCCTTGCAGTGTCCTATTCCATTGAGAGGTATTGATGCTACGCCTTTGGCCAAGAATAAGCCTCAATACTGGACCCAGCTGACCATGTGCATGGCTCCTGCACATCAGGAGGATATTCGCTTTCTGGTGTTGCATAATCTGCATGATGTGGTCGTGTTGGGGTTGCATTGGCTACAAGCCCATAATCCAGTATTGGATTGGAAGTCCATGTCGGTGTCCAGCTGGGGTTGTCAGGGGGTACATGGTGATGTTCCATTTTTGTCAATTTCGTCATCCACCCCTTCTGAGGTTCCAGAGTTCTTGTCTGATTACCGGGATGTATTTGATGAGCCCAAGTCCGATGCCCTACCTCCGCATAGGGATTGTGATTGTGCTATCAATTTGATTCCTGGTGGTAAATTCCCAAAAGGTTGACTGTTTAATTTATCCGTGCCTGAGCACACCGCTATGCGCAGTTATGTGAAGGAATCCCTGGAGAAGGGCCATATTCGCCCGTCATCGTCGCCATTAGAAGCAGGGTTTTTTTTTGTAGCCAAAAAGGATGGTTCGCTGAGACCTTGTATAGATTATCGCCTTCTTAATAAGATCACTGTTAAATTTCAGTACCCCTTGCCTTTGTTATCTGATTTGTTTGCTCGGATTAAGGGGGCTAGTTGGTTCACCAAGATTGATCTTCGTGGTGCGTATAATCTGGTGCGAATCAGGCGAGGCGATGAATGGAAAACTGCATTTAATACGCCCGAGGGTCATTTTGAGTATCTAGTGATGCCATTCGGACTTGCCAATGCTCCATCAGTGTTTCAGTCCTTTATGCATGACATCTTCCGAGAGTACCTGGATAAATTCCTGATTGTGTACTTGGATGACATTTTGATCTTCTCGGATGATTGGGAGTCTCATGTGAAACAGGTCAGAACGGTTTTTCAGGTCCTGCGTGCTAATTCTTTGTTTGTGAAGGGATCAAAGTGTCTCTTTGGTGTGCAGAAGGTTTCATTTTTGGGGTTCATCTTTCCCCTTCTACTATCGAGATGGATCCTGTTAAGGTCCAAGCCATCCATGACTGGACTCAGCCGACATCTCTGAAAAGTCTGCAAAAGTTCCTGGGCTTTGCTAATTTTTATCGTCGCTTCATCTGCAATTTTTCTAGTATTGCCAAACCATTGACCGATTTGACCAAGAAGGGTGCTGATTTGGCCAATTGGTCTTCTGCTGCTGTGGAAGCTTTTCAAGAGTTGAAGCGTCGTTTTTCTTCTGCCCCTGTGTTGTGTCAACCTGATGTTTCTCTTCCGTTCCAGGTCGAGGTTGATGCTTCTGAGATTGGAGCAGGGGCTGTTTTGTCGCAGAGAGGTTCTGATTGTTCAGTGATGAAACCATGCGCTTTTTTTTCCAGGAAGTTTTCGCCTGCTGAGCGGAATTATGATGTGGGCAACCGAGAGTTGCTGGCCATGAAGTGGGCATTCGAGGAGTGGCGTCATTGGCTTGAAGGAGCTAAGCATCGCGTGGTGGTATTGACTGATCATAAGAACCTGACTTATCTCGAGTCTGCTAAGCGTTTGAATCCTAGACAGGCTCGTTGGTCGCTGTTTTTCGCCCGTTTTGACTTTGTGATTTTGTACCTTCCGGGCTCTAAAAATGTGAAGGCGAATGCTCTGTCTAGGAGTTTTGTGCCCGACTCTCCGGGTTTATCTGAGCCGGCTGGTATCCTCAAGGAAGGAGTAATTGTGTCTGCCATCTCCCCTGATTTGCGGCGGGTGCTGCAAAAATTTCAGGCTAAGAAACCTGATCGTTGTCCAGCGGAGAAACTTTTTGTCCCGGATAAGTGGACAAATAAAGTGATCTCTGAGGTTCATTGTTCGGTGTTGGCTGGTCATCCTGGAATCTTTGGTACCAGAGAGTTAGTGGCTAGATCCTTTTGGTGGCCATCTCTGTAGCGGGATGTGCGTTCTTTTGTGCAGTCCTGTGGGATTTGTGCTCGGGCTAAGCCCTGCTGTTCTCGTGCCAGTGGGTTGCTTTTGCCCTTGCCAGTCCCGAAGAGACCTTGGACACATATCTCTATGGATTTTATTTCAGATCTTCCCGTCTCTCAAAAGATGTCAGTCATTTGGGTGGTCTGTGATTGCTTTTCTAAGATGGTACATCTGGTACCCTTGTCCAAGTTGCCTTCCTCCTCTGATTTGGTGCCATTGTTCTTCCAGCATGTGGTTCGTTTGCATGGCATTCCAGAGAATATCGTTTCTGACAGAGGTTCCCAGTTTATTTCGAGGTTTTGGCGAGCCTTTTGTGGTAGGATGGGCATTGACTTGTATTTTTCCTCGGCTTTTCATCCTCAGACTAATGGCCAGACCGAACGAACCAATCAGACCTTGGAAACCTATCTGAGATGCTTTGTTTCTGCCGATCAGGATGACTGGGTGTCCTTTTTGCCTTTGGCTGAGTTCGCCCTTAATAATCGGGCCAGCTCGGCTACCTTGGTTTCGCCATTTTTCTGCAATTCTGGGTTCCATCCTCGTTTCTTTTCAGGACAGGTTGAGTCTTCGGACTGTCCTGGTGTGGATACTGTGGTGGACAGGTTGCAGCAGATTTGGACTCATGTAGTGGACAATTTGACCTTGTCCCAGGAGAAGGCTCAACGTTTCGCTAATCGCAGACGCCGTGTGGGTCCCCGACTTCGTGTTGGGGATCTGGTTTGGTTATCTTCTCGTCATATTCCTATGAAGGTTTCCTCTCCGAAGTTTAAACCTCGTTTCATTGGTCCTTATAGGATTTCTGAGGTTATTAAGCCTGTGTCTTTTCGTCTGACCCTCCCAGATTCTTTTTTCATACATAACGTCTTCCATAGGTCATTGTTGCGGAGATACGTGGCACCTATGGTTCCATCTGTTGACCCTCCTGCCCCGGTTTTGGTGGAGGGGGAATTGGAGTATATTGTGGAGAAGATTTTGGATTCTCGTGTTTCAAGACGGAAACTCCAGTATCTGGTTAAATGGAAGGGTTATGCTCAGGAGGATAATTCCTGGGTTTTTGCCTCTGATGTCCATGCTCCCGATCTTGTTCGTGCCTTTCATGTGGCTCATCCTGGTTGGCCTGGGGGCTCTGGTGAGGGTTCGGTGACCCCTCCTGTGAATTCTGTGGCAGAGCTCCCTCCTGTGGTCACAAGTGGTACTTCGGCTGATTCTCTCTGGGAGCTTCCGTTTGTGGAGGAAACTGGTACTGCTGCTTCTGAGTTTCCTTCCTCAGGTGATCTGGTGAGGTCGTTAGGTGCTTCTCTACTTAACCCCACCTAATGCTTTGATTCTTGCTTCCTGTCAATGTTCCAGTGTTGGACTTGTGTTTCTCTGGATCATTCCTGTGGCCTGCTGCTCTGCATAGCTAAGTGCTTCTTTGCTATTTGTTGCTATTTTTTCTGTCCAGCTTGTCTATTTGTTTTGCTGGAAGCTCTGGGACGCAAAGGGTGTACCTCCGTGCCGTTAGTTCGGTACGGAGGGTCTTTTTGCCCCTTTGCGTGGTTTTCTTTAGGGTTTTGTGTAGACCGCAAAGTTATCTTTCCTATCCTCATTCTGTCTAGAATATCGGGCCTCACTTTGCTGAATCTATTTCATCCCTACGTTTGTCTTTTCATCTTACTCACAGTCATTATATGTGGGGGGCTGCCTTTTCCTTTGGGGTATTTCTCTGAGGCAAGGTAGGCTTATTTTTTCTATCTTCAGGCTAGTTAGTTTCTCAGGCTGTGCCGAGTTGCATAGGGAGCTTTAGGCGCAATCCACGGCTGCCTCTAGTTGTGTTTGGAGAGGATCAGGGATTGCGGTCTGCAGAGTTCCCACGTCTCAGAGCTCGTTCTATTATTTTGGGTTATTGTCAGATCACTGTATGTGCTCTGACCTCCATGTCCATTGTGATACTGAATTGCCTTTCATAACAGGTTTCCAATGGTTCCCAGGGTCTGAAGGAGCGGAAACTCTCCTTCAGGCCCTGGGATCCATATTTAAGTGAAAAATAAAGAATTAAAATAAAAAATATCGCTATACTCACCCTCTGACGCGCCCTGGTACTAACCGGGAACCTTCCTTCCTTCGAATCAGCGCTTCCAGGACCTTGCGGTGACGTTGCGGTGACGTCGCGGCTTGTGATTGGTCGCGCGAGCGGTCACATGGGCGGCCGCGCGACCAATCACAAGCCGCGATGTCACTGTGATGTCACCGCAAGGTCCTGGAAGCGCTGATTCGAAGAAAGGAAGGTTCCCGTTTAGTACCAGGGCGCGTCAGAGGGTAAGTATAGCGATATTTTTTATTTTAATTCTTTATTTTACATTAAATATGGATTCCGATACCGATTTCCGATATTGCAAACATATGGGAAATCGGGATCGGAATTCCGATACCACATTCAGAAGATCGCCGACTTCATGGCCGACCCCACACAGGGGTCGGGTCGGGTTTCATGAAACCCGACTTTGCCAAAAGTCGGCGACTTCTGAAAGTGGCCGACCCGTTTCGCTCAACCCTACTGAGGACTCTCAATTCAAAATATTTCTCTATTTACTGGCTAACACGGTACAAGGTAAAAAAGTAATGTGAAGTTTAGTTGTTCTTTAAGTGGTGCTGTACTGCAACAGATACAATCATGGCCGAAAGTGTTGTCACTCTTGAAATTGTTCCAGAAAATTAAGTATTTCTCCCAGAAAATTATGGCAATTACAATTATTCCCTTTGTGTGTATTGGGACAACACAAAAATACAGAGATTAAAAGGCAAATTGGACATAATTTCACATATAATCCCCAAAATGGAAGGGTCAAAATTGTTGACACCTTCCCAAAATTGTGGGAAAACGACTTTGTTTCAAGCATGTGATGCTCATTCAAACTCACCTGTAGCAAGTAACAGGTTTGCCAATATGAAAATTACACCTGAAACAAAAAAGGGGAGACGGTTGACGCAACCTTATATTGTGTGGCTGTGGGTGCCAAACTAAGCATGGAGTACAGAAAGATTGGAAGAGAACTGTTTGAGGACTTGTGAACTAAAATTATTGATAAATATCAACAATCTCAAGGTTACAAATCTATCTCCAGAGATCTTGATGTTTCCTTGTCCTCGGTGTGCAACAAAATCAAGTTTACAACTCATGGCCCTGTAGCTAATCTCCTTGGAAGTGGACGACAGACAAATTGATGGAAGGTTCCAACGCAGGATAGTGCAGATGGTGGATAAGAAGCCCCAATTGAGTTCCAAAGAAATTCAATCTATCATGCAGACTCAGCATGCATCAGTGTCAGTACAAACTATCTGTTGACATTTGAATGAAATGAAACGTTATGGCAGGAGAAACAGGAGGACCCTGGGCTGACACAGACATGAAAAAGGTAGACTGCAGTTTGCAAAAATGTACATGAGTAAAGTAAGCATCTCTAGGACAGATGAGACCAAGATAGAGCTTTTTAGTAAAGCACATCATTCTACTGTTGACTGAAAATGGAATAAGGCCTACAAAGAAAATAACACAGCACCTACAGTCTAATATGATGGGGGTTCAAAGATTTTTTGCTGCCTCTGTCACTGGATTCCTTGACTGTGTGCAAGGCATCATAAAATCTGAAGACTACCAAAGGGTTCTGGGTCACAATGTAGTGCCTAGTGTCAGAAAGCTGGGTTTGCATCCTAGGTCATGGTTCTTCCAGCAGGACAATGACCCCAAACATACTTTAAGATACACCCAGTAATGGATGGAAACAAAGCGCTGGAGAATTTTGAAATGGCCAGCAATAAGTCCGGATCTAATGGTCCAAAATTCCAGTAGTGAGGTGTAAAAAGCTTGTTGATAGATATAGGAAGCGATTGATTGCAGTCATTTATTCCAAAGGGTGTGTAACCAAGAATTAAGTTGGGGGTGCCAACAATTTTGTCCAGCCCATTTTTGAGGTTTAGTGTGAAATTATGTCCAATTTGTATTTTTGTCTTTGTTTTGTGCTGCTCCAATACACACAAAGGAAATAAACATGTATAACAAAACATGTGCAATTGCAGTCATTTTCTGGGAGAAATACTTAATTTTATGTAACAATTTCAAGGATGCTAATACTTTTGGCCATGACTGCAGGCAGAAAAGTCCTGGTTTAATAAGAAAACTCTAGAACCTCAGCATTCTAAGGTAATATCACTTTAAAATTCTGACCACCTGCAATCTTGAAGTGATGGCATATCCTAGTGACTGTAGCACTGACTTATCTGGTAGTGAGTAATACTACTGCTCATCATGCGCCACCTGGTGCATGGTAACATGACAAACTGCCAGCACTTCTCTAATACTTACATCTAGTGATGAGCGAGTGTACTCGTTGCTTTGGTGGTCTCTGAGTATTAGTAACTGCTCGGAGATTTAGTTTTTGTTGATGCAGCTGCATGATTTATGGCTGCTTGCAAGCCTGAGTGCATGTGGGGGTTGCCTGGTTTCTAGGGAATCCCCATATGTATTCAAACTGTCTATCAGCTGTAAATCATGCAACTGAGGCAATGAAAACTAAATCTCTGAGCACTTACAAATACCCTGAGACCACCCGAGCGCGCTCGGGAAAACCGAGCAACGAGTATACTCGCTCCTCACTACTTATGTCTCATGCACAGCAGAGATGCATAACCAAAGTTTCTACCTTACAGTTCTGTACTATATACATGTAAGTGCAGCACCCCAGGTTACCGATTGCTGCAGTGATGTTGCTTTTCCTTTGGGGAAGGTGATGTCATGCTCAGAGGCAAAGGAGTTCTCTTCACCAGGTAAGGCACACACATGCATCACATTCTGAATCCAGGCCAGGAGGGGGAGCTCAATACCCGGATTCAGGGCACTTTCCCTACGCTTTATGTATCCTGACCTGGAGGAGGAGCTAGTTAGTTGTTCAGAGACACAGAAGTAGAAGGAAGTCTGGAACTGAGTGCAGACAGAGAGGTCTGGCAGCCAAGAGGGAGCTGCAGCCTCTGGAAGGACAGATGACCTGAAGGGTTGTTGTATGTGGAGTAGCCAGAAGGGAAGGAGAACAGGAGAGGAACAGAGCTCAGAGGAGAACTGTGGCAGGGCTCCCTCATAGCTGAAGCACAATAGTCTGGAATTGGGATCCCGAGGCTCTTGTGGGACTCTAGGACACAGTGCAGAACCGGAGGGCATGACACTTTACGCTACCTGCCCACACCCCGCCTGAGACACAGCCACACCAGAGGAGCCCGGGGCATGTTAGAGTCCCAGTCAAAAGGCTCAAGCTGCCTGTTGTGCACGTACCTGTCCCAGGACAGGAGGAAACTGTGACCCTGTAGGATGCCTCAGGCAGCAGGGACCTCACCTTGAAAGACGCTAGTTGGAAAGGCTCACGGGCCTCTACTGGTACAGGAGAACTCTCATTTGCCTCTGAGCCGGCCAGACCACCATCATCCGTGCCTGGTACCCTGGACTGTGGCCAGCAACCTGCAGTAAATCAGGTAAAGACTTACAGTATAACTTGTCTCCTCCATTCATTCACTGGCTTTACCATCTACGCCACACACCATAGGACCCCTGGGGACTCCGCTTCACCTGTTGGAAGTGTAACATCTGGGCTGCCGAAACATCCCCCCAGGGACCCCTCTAATGCATTGTCAGTCCCCCTATTGACCGATCCCCACAGGTGGCGTCACGACAAACTTTTAACATTTAACCCCCTTTAACGTTGATGCCCTGGGCCACTGACCGGGTCGCAGCCACCTTGACATCCCCTTTGTGACCGAACCCGGTACCGAGTATCCCACTGCCCTGTGGGCGCGTCATAAGCATTAATTGTGCCCCAGTTTGCTGCCTCCAAACGTCCTCAGGGAGAATCCACTAGAAGGCATGCTTCAATGGGAGAATATCTACATAACACAGAATCCACTGGAATATATACATTATATATACATTATTTTCCTGCTTTATTTGTAAAAATGAATGCATTCACATGAAATTGAAGTACTGTATATATGGGTACAGCATGGGCCCATAGGCTTTTAAGGGTAGTGATATTACAGTCTGCACAATTTAAACCACATACATGTCCTTAAAGGGAACCTGTCACCAGGTTTGGCCGATAAGAGATACAGCCATCACCTTTGCCCTCAACCAGACGTGCAAGAGAAGAAAAATAACTTTATTATTCTCACCTGTGGGGCGGTCCGGTCCAAGAGGTGTTGCTCTTTTTGGTTCGGCACCTCCCTTCTTCTTGCGATGCCGCCTTCCTACTTGCTTCATGTGGATAATGCATCTCCCCGGCACCACGCTCCTGCGCAGGCGTACTACTATGCCCTGTTGAGCGCAGAGCAAAGTACTGCAGTGCCCAGGTGCTGTCAATATATAGTGTACAGAAAGCTGTTGTGTGGTTAGCTTTCTGAGCTCTGCTACATGCTACATCTAAAACTCTGATTGTATCACAACTGCTGCACCCAGTAAATTAAGTGATATATAGATGGAATCAGGGTATCTTTCTCTACATTATGCTGCTCTCAGATGAGGTAGTGAAAATCTTGACACTGATTCCTTTTAATACGGCCATATTTCTGACTGACAATGCAGATTTACAGTAAAAGCTGGGTGACAACAATTATGATTGATTAGTAGTATAGAGTTAGCTGCATAGAGCCGTAAATGACTCCGTGCAATAGAACAACTAATTGACACTTATTTCCATGTAATAATGAGATCTTAGAGAGGAATGGTTTTGAATTCGGACCATGTCACTGCATTCAAAACAAAATAATGAAAAAATACAAAATAAAATATAGGTTTAGTCTCTGAACCAGCTTGCCACACAAAGGCATATTCAGTGCGCTGAACAGTGGCAGAGACACAGCCTGGATCCAAGGCTATGCCATTGTTTGGAAAAGCAAACATCATTATGCCTCTCTCTCTGGGTAGGGGTAGTCAATAACATAAAGAAAGAAAAAACAGAGGCGTTCAATAATACAAAGGAGAAAAAGAAGCCACTTCACTAAAAAGTCCAAACTTAATAGCTCAGGTTATTCTACCCCACCCGTTACAATGGATTTCAATATCTTTTGTCCGGTATTGAATAGCTATCATGGTGGATCCCCATGACTACCATCAGACGTCAATATACTCATAGATCTATAGTAGTTTTCACCTGATTTTTTTTTACAGGGGTTGTCACCGACTAATTACACCAAAGACACATTATACAAGCGGACTAGCTGATTTTAGGTGTATTGCTGAGACAGCTTTCCCCAAAACAGATATAATTATTACATTGCTGAACAGAATTTCTGAAAACTGGGCGTAAGATTTAAAAAATGATATTTACTGATGATTAGAGTTGGCGTGAATCGATTTTCAGAACAGGGTTCATAGTCCCTGGGCAAGAGCTCTGAGAACTACCTCCTACCTCCCTCCATTTGCAGCACTCCTCTTGATTAGCCAGCCTATTGCTATGCCACACGTGTGTCACGGTGATGACATTGCACTAGGTTAGCTATCAAAAAGGAGAGCCCCAGATGTTGGAAGGTAGGAAGTAGTTCTCAGGGCTCCCATCCGTCGGCCACAGATGACCGACGTGGACCAGATCCAACAAATCGATTTGCACCAACTGTGCTGATGACATTTTATACTGTATCAATATCACATTGTTCCAAAGCTCCAGAACAAAATATTTTTGGTATGATGTCAACAGGGTCTTATACAAAAATCGTAGGGCTACAAAACAAAACTCGGAATGGGTCTACTCCCTTTGCGAGTTGTATTACTCTGAATGCAGTGAGCTCCCTCTAATGGTGCTGCAGCTAAACCTTTACTGAACCTGAGAAGGGTCAGGACCCATATCTCCAAACGTCCCGTATCTCCAAAGGTCCCGTATCTCCAAAGGTCCCGTATTAGTGGAGTAGGCAGTCTTGAAAGATCACTGCCAAATGTGAGTTATGTTCCACACCTTTCATATGTTCTGGATCATCCAGAGTAGCCAAGGTTACTTTGCGCTACCTATATGAAGTCATAACCAACAAGTATATTTGTCTTTCTTTTTAAACTGTAACTACTAAGCGTGCTATACCTCTGTGAGGTGAAGCAAATAAAGTCACTAATTCTTCGAAAATACTCAGAGACCACATGATACCTCTTGCTTACGCTGAGAAGAAAAGAAGCACATTTCACACAAGCCATATCATTTGAAAAATTGGAAACAAAGTAAAGTTCTGAAAAGTAAAATGAAGACACGCTGTGCTATTTCTAGATCACTATTCAAATATCAGCTAATTTGTGACATTGACCAAGTTAAAGTCTTTGTACAAAGGTCAGACATCCTTGTCTTTTCTTCCTTCCATTGAAGCAGATGTTCAAACGACTCCCAGGCGGACAATGTGCCTCAGGTTTTTCGCAAAGCATTTAGTAAAATTGGAAAATATGACAGTAGAATGAAGTCAACGTTTTAGACGTCAATAAGTCATTCTATGCAAAGAAGAGCTTGAAATGAAATGAGGACTGGACTGGAGATGGTTCCTTAAAGGGTTGTGTGATACCCTTTGTTGGGATATTTGTGGGGAAAATTAATACGGCAGCAATGTACTGACTTTGCAAGACGTACTTGAAGATGACAGAAGAGCAGAGAATGCAAAAAGTCCAGATCTTTCCCCAGGGGTCAACTGACCTCAGTTACACCTAACACATCATGTAAGCTTTTGGAATTTTCTCAAATAAATCAACAGGTTTTCACAAACCTATGAAGTCCATGCCATCACTTGTGTGAACCGGCTACTATCAACCTGGGCTAAGACTGAGTTTGGCTCCCATCCACACATGTCCAGCCTGATTCTGTCTCGTATGTGCAAGTCACTGTGCTAAGAGAAGACGTTCTCATGCTGGCCACTGACTCTGAGGAGTGCGCACATCATGACCTGATATGGTGGAGAAGCGTAATCCCATGCTCCATCACTGCATTGGGGAGGACAGATTGGAAGGTGGGATGGGAGGCAAATGTACCATGATATTCAGTGACTGTTTATATTTACTTTTTAATAACTACTGAGATTATCATAATGACATGATACATCATTTTCAAAGGGGATTTGATTTAATCAAAATATTTTGCTGACAATATTATTTGTAATGAGAAATTTTATAGTAAATTAGAGAATAGTGTAAAATAGAAGCAAACAACAGATGGATAGATAAATGAATAGAGTTAAGTAAAGTTTCCGCATTTCATTTTACTGGAACTACACATGTGAGACGATTACATTGCCCTTGGATGACAAATCTGAGCTGACTATATTTATGTATAATGTTTCTCCTTACAGATACTCCCAGAACATACTCATTTTGGAAGCAATTCTCAATTTCAGATAAGTGTGGGAGAATCAAAGGAGTCTGACTCCCCCTCTCCACCAGAAATAGTGTTGAACATTTGTTCACAGCTATTGCCCAGTAATTTATAGCTCTGTACACCTCTGCACATTTGCTTCGTTCCTCCTGCCCAATCTGTGATGTATATTATTTACTATATGAATTCTGTGTAGCATTTCCTTTACTTATGAGCATATGGTCAATTTGTCGCGCTTTGTTTTAGTAGTCCTAATATAATAATAAATAATAACATTTATTTAGTATAAATTCTGCAACACTTAATTCAGAGGAGACATGTACAGATATTACAAAGTAACACATAATTCAACAGTTACCAAAAGAAGTGAGGGTCCGGATCTAAAGTTGCAATCTTGAATAAGGGTATTCAAACAATGCTGCATGAACCGGTCACCAGCCAGAGACAGAGGGCTACCAAGTGCATGGAGGGCGTGTAGACACATGGACCTGGGTCATGATTTACATATAGCTCTAAAGTCAATCCACTTTGTTTTTTGTCAACGTGAAAGTTTATATTGTCTACTTGACATGGTGGAACCTTTGGGTCACCATACTGTATGACTCCCTCTATACAATCATGTAATATCCTTCCAGAGGGAGCAGATGGGCTCTGTCTGGAGCAGTGTGAAGGGTGTGAGCTTCTTAGTTCAATCCTGTCTATCTATTCATTGAAGCAGGGGTTGGTTATACTAGCCATCGACTTTGAAAAATCATAATTTATTGTACGTATTGTAACATATGATTTTATAGAACTGGTGCTAGCCTTTAATATTTATTGAAGCTCAATAAAACATTGACCTACAAATGATTGGAGATGTCAATTCTAAATGATACATTCCTCTTACGTCAAAATATATAATAGCTTGTCTTATGTTGCCATTGAACAAAATGAAATGTTACTGAAACCAAGTCAAAACTTATATTTCGACTGGACAGTTTAGTAACAGCAAAAAAATTCTACCCATATACCATGATCATCCTATGCCGAGGAGTTAAAGATCAGAAACCATTTTGTGTGACAAAATGCCATGCTCTCTAGGTAGATGACTAATGCATGCAGGATGACAATGCTATCAGACTCATGCCCCATAAGTCAGTACCTGCAGAATGCTGAGGACAGCCTCTTGAGTGTCTGCATCTGTTGTCACACTGAAGTATGCAGCTGCTTCTTGCTGCTGGATCTGGTAGAACATGTCTGTGTTCTCCCCCACATCAGCATCTTCCGCTCTTACACGACCAATGACTGAGCCCGGAGAAGCCGACTCCATTACGCTAAACCGATAAAGCTCTAAAACAGAAAAAGAAATTATGGATTTTATGAAATGCATTTTAAATGTCTAAAATCGTCTTAAAGAGGTTCTTCACTTCAATTGTAGTTCATACAGATATCTGATCATTATGGCATTAAGAGTTGGAGATAATCCTCCTTTTCCCTTGTCTACCATAGTAAAGTGCTTTGATCAGAAGGCATGGTATCCTTGACAACCGATCAGTCTTAGATCAACTGGGCTTTCAACGTAAAGCTGCAGGGCTCTATGTGAAAGTCAAGCCTCCAATCGGTCAAGTTGTGTCATTACCTATTTTTCTAGGGATACGTTCAGGAGAAACCCATTCTTATATATAGCTATATGCCTTGCATTGAATCTGAAAGCACCTTATAGAGGTCCCCTTTTATGAAAAAAAGACTGGCCTAGACTAGGGTATTTGTATTTTCAACACTTTCCCAATCTGGATCATGTTCTCAAGTTCTGGTATTTAAAGCATTTGGACCTCTTTTAATTCTGTATTATACATATGTGCTGCTTTCTTCCTTCTACATGCTTGTTAATGGCTTCCTTATCAATCTACAACTTATTTTATTCTCTTTTACTTACTTTGAGGAAACCTTGGTGGGTTGTCATTGATGTCAGTGATCACGATAGTTACTGTTGTTGACCCAGAGAGCCCTCCCATCTGCCCAGCCATATCTGTGGCCTGTATCACAAGGTCATAGCGGTCCTGAGACTCCCGATCAAGGTCTGGTACTGCTGTTCGGATCACACCTGGGATAGAAAGAACACATCAAATAGAACAGTACCATAATATGACTACAGTGTAATAACAATTTATTTACATTACAAGGACAAAAATATCGGGACACCTACACATTACAGCTACAGGAGCTTTTATCACATCCCTTTCTACAGTACATCCAAGGGAATTAATAAGGAGTTGGTCCTCACTTTGCATCTAACATAGCTTCCATTCCTCTGCCAAGGCTTTCTACAAGACTCTGGAGTGTGTCTGTGAGAATCTTTACCAATTCATCCAGAAAAGCATTTGTGAGGTCAGACACCAATATTGGATGAAAGGGTCTTGTTTGTAATCACCATTCTAGTTCATCACAAAAGTGTTGAGGCATGGCAGCCATTAGAAAGTGTTGGGTTCCATATGGTTCAAGAATCAGAGCTCCCTGTGACCATTCTAGCATCACTTCTAATATTCCTCCGATCCACTGTATATTCTAGAATATACAAATGGTCTATTCCTACCATCTGTACCACACTCAAAGGAATTTTTGGCACAGAACTTTAAGACTCGGACACCTTGATTACACATGATCTCCCACGAATTACAGTAAAATCACGACAAAATTTTGAATGTTTTGCTTTGCATTTTTTAGTAAAATCCACAGGAAAAATCTGCAAAAAGAAATAACATGCTTTGGATTTGAAATGTCCATCGCAAGTCAATTTCTGTGCAGATTTTTTTTGCCAGTGCATGTGTGAAACTTTTTACCAGATGGCTGTATATACAGAAACATGGTCACCACCTGTCACTCATGCTGTGGAGTGAGGAAAGAGGCTGGGGTGTTATGCACATGAATACACTGGATTCAAAAATAATGTGTTCCTAGTCAATGTCTTAGGGTTGACTGTAATATATAAAAGAAACAATGGCATCAGGGTCTTAAAAATATGAAAAATCCTTTGAGAAAGGCGAACTGTTGAGCCAAAATATCACACACTATATGGTGGTAATAAATCCACCCTTTTTCATATTTTCAATACCCTGTATTGTACCTCTTTAATATATACTGTATTGTACCTCTTTAATATATTCTTTGGATTCTTTTCAAGGAGTTGTTACAATATGTATATTTTTTAAGCAGGTGTGGAAACGATGCTGCAAGAATAGAAGTGTTACTAGTTTCATTTTATTAATTTATAAAAATAAAGGCCAGAAGTCGTCTTCAATTATGATCAAAAACCATACTTTTGACATGGAAACAAGGCCAAGAGACAAATATTTCTCATTTTGATTCTATGCACGAAAACATAGGAACTGGAGTGCAGGAATATTACAGCAGGATTTCTGGACTGATGAATCAGAATGTGAAATATTTGTCTGAAACAGAAGACCATTTGTTTGCCTAAGGGTTGGAGGGGGGTACAATAATGAGTATCTATAAACAACAGCATGGTGGAGATGCCTTGCATGTTTAGGGCTGTAATTTAGCAAATTAGGTTGGGATTATGGTCAAGATTTATGTTTTCCTCAATGTTGAGAAATACAGGCAAATAATAATCTCTCACGCAATACAATCAGGGAGGTGTTTGGTTGACTACAAATTTATAGGACAATAACCGCAAACACACAGCAGAGCAAGTAGTCCTAGAAGTGATGATATGGGCCCAAAGATCACTGATCACAACATCATTGAGGATTACATGAAGAGGACAATGATCCAAAACACACCACGAAGTCCACCTCTGAATGGCTTAAGAATAACAAAATTAAGACTTTGGAGTGGCCTAGTTAAAGTCCTGACCTTAATCCAATTGAGATGCTGTGGCATGGCCTTACAAAGGTTGTTCATGTTCGGAGACAATCCAATGTCGCTGAATGACAACAATTCTGAAAAAATGAGTTTGCCAAAATTCCTCCAGAGCATTGCAAAAGACTCATTGCCAGCTATCATAAAAGCTTGATTGCAGTTGTTACTACTAAGGGTGGCCCAACCAGTTATTAGGTTTACAGAGCAATCACTTTTTCGCACAGGGCCCTGTAGGTTTGGATTTCTTTTTCCCTTATTAATAAAGAACTTCCTTTAAAAACTGCATTTTGAGTTTTCCTGTGTAATCTTTGTCTAATATTTAAATTGGGTGATCTTAAACCTTTAAGTATGACAAACATGTAAAAGAATAGGAAATCAGGAAGGGGCAAACAATTTTTCACTCACTGAATACAAGAACCATTTCCAAAATTTTGACAAGACTCAGTTTCACGGAACATTTTTTTTTTTAAAACGTGGCATGAAAGTAAAGTTTGTAATACAACTTGCATTACAAAATATTCAGTTTTAATCAAATTAGTTGTAACAAAAATGAATACGCCCCACATCAAAAACTACTGCTTCTAATATTTTATATGACCTCCATTATTTTTAAGGACAGCACCAAGTCTTCTAGGCATGGAATGAACATGTTGGTGACAAACTGCAACATCTATCTTTTTCCATTCTTCAAATACGTCCGCTTTTAGATCCAGGATGCTGGATGGAGAGTGATGGTCAACTTCTCTCTTAAAGGGAACCTCACCCCGTTTTTTGAGATTGAGCTATAAATACTGTTAAATAGGGCCTGCGCTGTGTGTTCCTATAGTGTATGTAGTGTACCCCGATTCCCCATGTATGCTGAGAAATAACTTACCAAAGTCGCCGTTTTCGCCTGTCAATCAGGCTGGTCAGGTCGGGAGGGCGTGGTGACATCGCTGGTTCTTCCTCAGCTTTACGTTGGTGGCGTAGTGGCGTAGTGGTGAAGACACAGCGCGCGATCTGCGCTGTCATCCCTTTCGTCGGTGGGGGCGGCCATCTTCCTGGGGCCGCGCGTGCGCAGATCGAGTGCTCTGCTGCACGGGGCTTCAGGAAAATGGCCGCGGGATGCCGCGCGTGCGCATTAGAGATCGCGGCGGCCATTTTCCCAAAGCCGAGTTTGCATCTCCTCATAGGTGTTTTATTGGGTTCAGATCTGGAGACATATTTGGCCACTGAATCACTTTCAACCTGTTCTTTAAAAATGCAACAGTAGCCTTAGCTGTGTGTTTTGCATCATTGTCATGTTGGAAAATAAATGTCTACTAAGGGCATGGAGTGGTGGCGGAATCTTCTTTTTCAACATAGACCAGGACATCTGTGAATTCATGATAACATCAATGAAATGTAGCTCCCCATCACCAGGAGCTCTCATGCAGCCCCACATAAGAACACCACTATGTTTCACTGTAGGCACTATGCTTTTAGAAAATGGTATATTTATTAGTCCTGAAGTTTTACATTGTAAAGTTTACTGTTAATTTCATCTTAAATGCAAAATTTTAAATAATGGAAAAAAAACCTCATATATAATAATGGAAGAATTATGTCTTGAGCATTACAACATGCCATACTGGAGCCTTTTAAGCAAACACATTGTCAGCTCTGAAAAAACTTTCGTAGCATTTAACAGCTAATGATTAAACACAGCGATTGAAGCGTTTGGAGTATATTTCATACTCTGACAGTTCATTTCAGTTCAACTGAGAAACGGCAACCGTGAGTGAATAAAGCTCTTGGGGTGACAGGGCTAGCAGAAATATCACTGTATGCTGTAAAGAAGCTTTTTACATGTGCATTTGGAGATGAAAAAGCAGTGGCAATGTTCTGTTGCCCTCTAATGAATACTATTCGGCTTTGTTGTTCAGTTGATATGATGCACTTAAACCACTCTCATAACAATCACCTGTACAACGCTTCTATTTCAGGAAGGAAAAACAAGAATAGCAGATTTACCGTGTGAACATCACACAGGCTCGCTACGCTACAAGCCTTCCTAATCCCAGCATAGAGGTTTCAGAATGCTTTTCTGCACGCTAAGGCATTTTCGGCATGATTGCTGTCTGACAGCTAACAGCCCCAGTGGTGCAAAGGCTCAAAAACATGGAATTAATTAGACCAAAAACAACGATTTCAGTGGGACTGGTTGACCACATTGTTATGAGGGCTTCCCATATCTTTTATCAACAGCTATTGGAGATGAGAAGGCTTGAGAATATTACATTTAGATGTCAGTTCCTTTGTTCTCAAAGGATATAAGCCATCAACAAAAGAGTTTAGTAGTGCCTTAATTTCCCTTTTTTCAAAAGTGAGCACATACACACCCATTGTAGCTAAGCCGGCATGTTTATGAGAGGACAGGAGAGTTAGTTGTTGGCCAAACAAGAATTTGCACACAAATGAGTACTTTCCTTTACTGTGGGTTTACTGGCTCAATGATCGCCTACAGCACAATCAACTGCTTAGCTACAACTTCTGACTGCCTGTACAAAGTTTTGAAAGGCAGAATTTTTTTTGAAAATTCATATTTAACCTTCTTCCACTCAATGGCACCTAAGCTGACCACCAACTTTACCTACCACTCATATCAGGGTGCCATGCACATTTATCCTGGAATTGTTTAAAGGGAATCTGTTAACAGGTTTTTGCCACCTGATGTGAGAGAAGCATAATGTACAGACAGAGACCCAGATTCCAGTGATATGTCACTTATTGGGCTACTTGCTGTAGTTTTGCTATCTAGATTATCACTAGAGCACTAGTAAACCAACTGACATGTAGTTCTTCATGTTCATGAGCTCTATGTAACCCCATCCCCCACAACTGATTTGTGGCTTTCTGCCTATGCACACAGGTATGCGCAGAGATCTCATCTCACGAGATCTTGGTGCTGAGATCTCCATCTGCGCATGCGCTGCCCCCGGCAGCCATTTTCCCCGGAGTCCACCTCATAGTAAACCATGTAAGTGAAGGGGCTCTGGGCTTTCGCAAAATATCGACAGCAGCACTGAACACCCGCAGCGGCGCACATCCGAACACCCCCTCATCCCAGACTGCAGCCTGCACCAACGCTCCACCCGTGCATCCTCCAGCAGCAACCCTGGGACCCCGCTTCACCACAGACACCACCCCTAGTAAGCAATAAGGCACATGGATTATAAGAAGCACCACCATTTTATTAAAAAAAAGGTTTTTTTCCTATTTTTATCCTCAACATTTGGGGTGCGTCTTATAATCCGGTGTGTCTTATAATCCGCAAAATATGTTAATTGCGATAATCAGGTTCTCTACCCATACATTATGCTGGGGTAGCAAAAATCTGGTGACAGATTGTCCCTTAAATAACAGTTCCCTATAAAAATTACTATTGTCAGGACTGCTCTTTTCAGTAACAAAAAATAGAAGGATGCAGGGAAGTTTGAATTCTCCATGATTCATTTGCGAATCTATTAGCAGACAACAGGCTGCTATTTACTGCCTATAGTTTATGAATGAGATTCATTTCCCTGCAGGCAAGTGTTCTTGGTTGGCTTCCTCAGCCCTTTCAAAATGAAATCATGTTAGGGAATTTCTATTTTTCCAAATGTCTGCTACCATTGAGAATAAATCTGAATCACATTGTACAGAATAACTGTTTTTATAGAGATCTCCAAATATTTCACCTTACAACCTTTTAACCTGACAACAGTAGAGAAGCAGTCTCTGACAACTCCTCTGAGACATTCATAGCATCAAGTGAATATTTCTGTTACCATCGCTGATTTATCATTAATTTCCATGGAAAGACCCCATACAGCCGTCTCCCTGTAGACGTAGTTGGGGGTAAACAAAATGTTCTCTTTTCATTTAATTTAGTGAATGGTTGCAGGGAGTTATTATTTTTTCTTCACTTGCAAACCCCAATAAAAATATAAAATGCCTCTTCAGAAAGGAAGAAAACTTGAACTCAAGTCCCACCTATTAGAATCAGTAATCCTAATAGTCAATATCAACCATTTAAGGGGCCTTGCCATTTAATTTAGGGTAAGAAGCAAATATAGAAGGTCAGTTTTTTTCAGACACGTGTTTCGGAGTGTTTGCCCCTCATCAGTGTAAAGCATGAGAACTGATTTGGCTGGGTTCTACCCCTTAGAACACCTATAAAGATTTCCAAACCATTTCAGGTACAGCTTTCATCCCCAGCCCTTCCCACAATCGTAAAACACCAAGAATACTAAAAGTTAACCAGTAAATAACCATAGACCCCCAGAGACATCAGATATTAACTTATACTCGTCCTGAACCTGTTTGGGTAATGAATATTAATTTTATCTTTTCATAATACCTAATCTCCAGCAATATGGAATATTGACTCCTAAACCACTAAGCGTAAAGTAATTCGAATGAGACGTAGCATATGTAGGAAATTGTTAAAGGGAGGCTTCTCAGTGGGCATATTGCCATCTCTGACATGGGCACTAGTGAAACTTTGATTTTTCTACTTTTGCATCAAGTGACCAAATTGCCTTCATATTTATTATATTTCTACAGGTATTCTATTCTATAGAATATTCTGAGCAAAACCATATATTATTTTGATCCAAAACATACTATTTCGATTTTACAGCTCTCGTTGTCGGCTTAACCAATGTCCCTGCAAATGGGTGTTGACGTTCCATTCCAGATTTGTGGCATTGCACCGATGCGTGTTTTGTTTTGATTAGTATTCACAGCCAGTGGCGCTGTGGGACTGGCATCTACATAAAAGGTTTCTTGGTACCCCGGTAACCTGGTACTGTAATGAAAAACAGTACTGTGAATAGGAATATTAAATTTAAACTGAAGGTTAACCTACTTTATGAACCTACAGGAACATATTGTGAATTTGTGAAAAGAGTCACTTCATTCTGCAGAAACAAATTTCCAATGACTTCTCAGTCGGATGCCTCCACAGATCACGGGTTGTTACGCTGCTATTATCTATACCCAGTGCCCTTGCATAGCGCCATGGTTTTATTACAATGCTACCGCAGATGAAAAGCAGTCATCTAAATGATCACACAATATTAGAAATTGCTACTAAAGTAACTCACTAATATTTTATCATAGGTTTCGAGAGGATCTGTCACTTGGCATAGATATACTGTATCGTATGCAATGTTTTACCTGGACTAAATGTTCTTCTAACTCCAGCTTTTTGTTTGGTCATGCACCTCTGCTGTATATTCCAGATATATTGGCCCCTGCCCTCTTTGTTTTTTTGCAGCCTGTATGTAAATCTAATGTTCACTAGTCTGCAATCACATAGAGTGACTTCAGACTTGCTGCCTAAGGCCGACAACCCCTTTAAATCTACCATTCAATGGTATTAGTGGGGATTGCCACTTTAATATAAGTAAGGCATAATTATTGTGTAAAGGGAATCTGTCAGCATGTTTTCGCTATGTAATCCAAGAACAGCATGATGTAGAGCCTGATTCCTGTTTAGTGTAATTTTTTTTTTAAATAAAAATAATTGTTTTATCAGAAGGAGATTATCTCTAGTGGACTGCTTGGCCTGTTATAAGGTAGTCTAACCACTCCTCCACCACTGATTGGCAGATTTCTACCTCTTGTACAGTGTACACAGAAAGCTGCCAATCAGTGGTGTGGGCGGGGTTATACAGAGAACTGGTAGATCTGAAGCAGATTTTAATAAAAACAGTAAAAGCAGATGACACATTGCTGGATTCAGGGTCTCCGCCTCTATATCATGTTTTCTCAGAACAGGTAGCAAAAATGTGGAGACAGTTTCCCTCTTACCCAGGGATGTCAAATTCAAAAATACAGTAGGCCAAAATTAGAAACTTGGACAAAGTTGCAGGCCAACCTTGATATTTATTTAAAAAAATGTCCACAATATATGACGTTTTTCTTTTTCAGAAAATATAACAATGAACATTTTCCTATGGAAACAAACTTAAGTTTTGTTTTAACATTGAATCTCGAACAAGCAAAGCTTAAAGGGGTTAACTTTATGAGTTAACTTTAATCAACAGATCTTTGAATAATTAGTGAGCTCCACATGTGAATGTGTATAAAAAATGTTCCTGTGCTGAGATAATCTTATATATGTGCCACTGCTGTTTACTGTGTAATGGCCGTGTCTGACCGTGCAGGAACATGGTCTGATCATATCACAGCTCCTGGGCAGGGGGAGGAAGCAAGAGAGAGTATACAGACATTACAGCATGGGACCATAGCTGATTCTTTCTGTGAGGTAAAACATTGCTTAAAAACAGTCCTGTCCTGTCAGTCAGTATACTTTTTTGCTTCCATCCCTGCCCAGGAACTGTGATATGTGCAGACCATGTTTCTGTACGGTCAGACTAACATTGGTGAAATGTGATCCGATGCTTTGTTGGATTGCACTTGGGACCGATAATACGGCCATCTGTACCTGCCCTTAAACGCAGAAATTACCTGCTGGTTAAATTCACTCCCGACTTGCACCATGCATGTACGGCAGATGTCGTGAAGCCGTTAAAACGCATTTTATTTTCTATGCAAATACTCCTTCATAGTCAGTGTGCGTGTGCCGCCCTGCGGTTAGGGTTCAGGCAGTTAGGCGGTAAGGTGTCATTGATAGTGCTCACTTGGCTACAGCAGGCGCTTCCTGAACCATAACTGGAGCGCTGCACATGCTCACTGACTATGAAGAAGTCAGCAGCGCACACACGGTGTGAGGATGGGTTTTCTTTTCATTTTCACCTCCTGTCAACTGCCGCTGCTTGCTACAACTAGAAGTGTAGCGACCATCTTGAAAGAGAAGAAGAGTGCAGAGAAGATCACTTAGGCCTCTTTCACACTTCTGTTTTTTACAATCAGTCACAATCCGTAAAAATGTTGAAAAGACGGATCCTGTGCAGATTGTAAAAAAACGGGTGCACCGCGTCCGTTTTTTTGACGGACCCGTCGAGGCAGTTGTTGCCAGAATTGGCTATGTGCACACGTTGTGCATGCGTCTTCGCTGCGTTTTTCTGCTGCGAAAACACATACACAACACAACCCATGTTAAAAATAATGTAAAAAATTAGAAATCGTGATATTATTACTTTCCGGCATCCCCCGCAGCCTTCCCGATGCTCGCAATGCTCCCGGCAGCTCCCGTTCCCAGTAATGCCTTGCGAGACAATGACCTGTGATGATGTAGCGGTCTCGTGAGTCATTTCCCAAGGCATCACTGGGAACTGGAGCTGCAGGGAGCATCGTGAGCATCTGGAAGGCTGCGGGGAACGCCGAAAGGTGAGAATATCACGATTTATTATTTTTTAATTATTTTTAACTGCACAGGCAGCATCAATAGTAAAAAGAGAGAGAGTGAGAGAGAATTTCCCTGACTGGAAATTCTTCCGCGCATGCTCAGTTTCAAAAGACGGCATCAGTTGCTGGATTCCTGCTTTTGACGGTCAGCGACGGATCCTGTGTCCATAGGCTTCCATTAAAGCCAACGGCGGACAGCGCAGGATAAGTTGCAGAGCGATTTTCCGACGTACACAAAAAACGTTCTTCTGTGCGTTTTCTCCGCCTGACGGACAGCGATTTTCCAACGGATCCAGCACGCGACGGATGAAACGGAAGGCCATCCATCACAATCCATCACTAATACAAGTCTATGAGAAAAAAAACGGATCCAGCAGAAACATTTGCTGAATCCGTTTTTTTTTCACAAAACGACGCATTGTGACGGAAAAAGAAAGACGGAAGTGTGAAAGAGGCCTTATGTGCGAAGTTAGCGCTATCAACCAGCGTAAGGGAACTGCTCAGTATGCAAACTGATCGGAGTACAACTGTGCAACGAGCTCGTGGCTACTCCAAGGGTGCAAGTTTTCTAAGTAATTACAGCAATTAAACATATACTAGGGGCTAAGTCCAGGGGCATAACTACAACAGGCGCAGGGGTTGCAATCGCAAACGGACCCTGGAGCCTGGGGGGGGGCCCTAAAAGTCCCTTTGGCCTATAGAAAAAGACTATTGCTATTAAAGATTTCAAATATTTGGGGGCCCCTTTGAAGCTTTTGCATTGGGGCCCATGAGTTTCAAGTTACTCCACTGGCTAAGTCCCTTATATAATGGTTTAATTACCGTAGTTTAATTTGCATTTTGGGGATGACTCTCTTTAAAGAAGTTGTGCCATCTTCATATTTATATTAGTTAGCGAAAAAAATGTATTTTTGATGTTTTTTCAGTGTATTTCTATTCCAAATAATACATGTTTATAGAGATCTTTCTGTTTAATTACAAGAATGGTGCCCATAAGCGTTAGTAATATTGTGGCCCTGTGTATGTGACTGTTATTAGGTGGTCGAGCATGCGTATTAACTCTTTATTCTCTTGTCACTGTGGATAAAAGTATAGTTCTGTAAAAGTATAATCCTTCACCCTGATTAGTTCTCACCTAGAACAGTAAAAAGAGGGGATACTTTATACAAAGCTGGCCAGGACAGCAGAGTCTAATTTTGCTGCTGCATGTCGCTTTCAAGAATTATTGCACTTCCTTGGCCATCTTTCTTCTTTTACAGTAGCCACACACAGCCGGAAAAATGAGATTTCTACCATTCTGGCCAGCTTTATATATGCTATTTCTGGCTGTTTGCTGCAAAAGAACAAATCTGGTCAGGATGGAGAATCATACTCAACCTTCGGTGGCAGGAAAATAAAGATTGACTGCGCATGCTCGGCCACCTAATAACGGCTCCATACAAAGGGCCACAAAACAGGCGATATTACTAACCTTTAAGAGCATACTGCCTCTAATAAAACATAAATATCTTTATAACTGTGACGCCCAGGAGACCGGGGTACCCAGCACCGGACCAATGGGGTCTGTCTCTTAAGCGGGATGTCACGGGTGGCTTGACCCGGTGCTGTGGCCTCAGGCAATGCACAGTGTAAGGGGTATCATGAGGGAACAGGCACTTACTTGATCAGCAGCAGGTTCTCCCAGCGGTGATGATCCTGATCCTGGATAGATAGCTATTGTCCAAATGAAAGTCTGAGGCACTGAAACGTTTAACCAGTTTACTTCAACATAAAAGGATTTACAACCAGTCCTGTCACCGGAGTCTGTATGGAAACTCTGAGTTACTTTGACCCTGCCGGGGTCTTCGCCTCTTATTGTACGCAATTTCTGTGTGGCCCTGCTGCTGTATGTGAACTGGCTGCCGGCCCAATCTGTCCCCTCCGGGTCCTGGTTC
The DNA here is from genome assembly GCF_032444005.1 of Ranitomeya imitator. Lineage (NCBI taxonomy): Eukaryota > Metazoa > Chordata > Amphibia > Anura > Dendrobatidae > Ranitomeya > Ranitomeya imitator. The sequence goes on along the minus strand of NC_091283.1, from coordinate 577,557,576 downwards.
GACGGGCAACCCGAGTCCTTTTATCGGCTTACCCCCTCCAGGAGTACCGCTGAACTCTGTGTCTGTTGCTGCGTCCGGCCCTAGTGAAGCTGATATCACCTCACGTTTTTCCGGTTGCTGTATTATATATAATGAGTACAGCCACGGATCCGGTATCCGTCTTTGCGCCTGTCCTGGGTAGTGATTAATGCTACCCGGTTTTCACAATGTCCTTTTTCTCTGTCCCTTTTCTCCTCAGGCCGGTGATTTGGGCCTGGAAACCGTCATAGGGCTGTTAGAAATTCAGCTGTATGACCTCTCACTATCAGCTCCTTAGCCCAACTGCCAGTTCTTCTCTCAGACCAGAATGGATCAAGGGGAGTCTCTGGAGCTCCCCCTTCTGGCCGGAGGTGGTAGTGCAGTCTTGCTATTTTAGTATTTGTATCCAGTGTCAGTAACTGTTTTTGTGGCAAATACCCCTAGGGGTGCCACATTCCCCCTTAGTTAAGAACAGTACTCCGGGACTGTGGGACGATAACATTTTGAAATAACAATTAATATGTACAGAGTCTTAAAAATGAAAAGTTACAAAAACCACTCAAGGAAACAAAAATAGAGTTCTGTAAAAAGTCACTTCAAATAGCGTCCATTAATACAGTTCTATCCTTGAAGGTACTAGGAAAGGCACTGCACTTTGTGTCCAGGAATTTAGTTCCATTTTTCCAACGGAGTTACCAATATAAAGTCTAAAGAAAGTTCAAAAAGAGCAAAAAGCAAAGTTCAAAAAGCAGTCTTTCCGGAACTTTGATTTAGTGCCTCCGGGCTGATAAAAAGTTCAAGAATATACAAGAAGTTCATACAGACAAGTCTCTGTAGGTACTGGGCTTAAACGTTGCAGACTGATAACAATGACTATACTACATTTTCTGTTTAACTATATACGGCATAACATATATACAATTCACATTATGAGCTTTATAGTTGGTAATCTGCATACCTGGCTGGTAATTGACCCTGGGTACTACGCTGTGATCTACGTAATAACGGTATCTCTTCATGTGGTGTACTACTGTCTACTGCGGATGTAGTATCTGCCCGCTCTGCTAAAGATAATTCCATAACTATGGAGTTGGCAAGTCCACCGTGAATGGGATTACTCTTTTCAGGAATCTGTTCTTCCTGGCCTGGAACCTCCTGTAGTACGGGGTCAGCCTCTTCCTGTCTTGGGACTTCTGGTATTGGGTTCGGTGTTGGTTAAAAGGCCACCATGGGAACCACTACTGCACCATGGTATGTTAGTAGGGTTTTGGGAAAGTCTCCTATACAGGTGTGATACACTTCCTCTTCTTTTTCCTTTACTGGTTGAACCTGTATGGGTTGAATAACTTCTGGTTCTGGCTGGACAACGTCTGGCTCTTTCAATGCTTCCGGGCATAATTTAAGATTGTCTCTTGACACTAGTACAGATGTTAAGCCTCCGTTTTTGCTAATGAGACACATTTTAGGATTATCCACTCTTGTTGGTAAAACTGTGTAGGGTACGGCTTCCCACTGATTGTCCAGTTTATTGGTTCGACGATTTCTCTTGAGCACTTGGTCACCCGGTCTTAATGGGGTCGCTAGAGCATTCTGGTTGAAAGTTCGCTCTTGTCTTTCTCTAGTTTGCTGAAGGCTTCTTTCCACACTCTCTTGCACTTGGCGATACTGCTTTTGCCGTATGATATCCCAATTGGAGTCTTGAACTTCTGCGTCTGGTTTCAGAATTCCCATTTCTAGATCGATTGGTAATTGGCCGGGTCTTGCACGCATAAGATAAGCTGGGGTGCAGTTGGTGGAGCTCACCGGGACATGATTATACAGATCCACCAAGTCAGGCAATTTCTCTGGCCATTGATTCCTTTCTGTCTCAGGTAAAGTCTTTAGTAGGTCTATTACAATATGGTTCATCTTCTCGCATAAGCCGTTTGTTTGTGGATGATAGGCTGTCGTCCTGATCTTTTTGCAACCATACATATTACAGAATTCTCTGAAGATCTCTGATTCAAAGGCTGTACCTTGGTCGGTGAGAACCTGTTCCGGATATCCATGGGGTCTACAAAAGTACGTTTGGAACGCTTTGGCTGCTGTTTTTGCTGTCAGATCTTTTACGGGTACTACTACCAAGAAGCGTGAATAATGGTCCACGATGGTCAAGGCATAGACATAGCCGGACCGGCTTGGTATTAACTTCACGTGGTCTATGGCTACAAGTTCAAGTGGTTGTTTGGTGATTATGGGCTGCAGTGGTGCTCTTTGGTTCTTTTGATCGTTTCTTCTGAGGTTGCACGGGCCACAATTTCTGCACCACTGTTCGATTGATTTTCTCATCCCGACCCAATAAAATCTTTCTCTTAGAAGTACTTCTAACTTTTTCCAACTAAAGTGACCAGCACCATTATGGTAAGCTTCGAGGACCATCTTGACATCTTGTTTAGGCACGATAATCTGCCAAACCAATTCATGTGTTTTCGGATTGGTGTAGCTTCTACAGAGCTTCCCTTGATACAGGAACATTTTGCCTCTCTCTTTCCAGAGTTGATGCGTCTCTTCTGGGGCATTCTCATCGGGATATGCACTTTGCTCAGTTAACAGTTCCTTCACCAACTTCACAGCCGGATTGCTGTCTTGGGTGTCAGCCCATCTATGGTGTGCTAACGGATTAAAATTCACCTCTTGTTGTTTCTGATAGGTACTTGACTGATGATGTTTTGCCTTGGGACGATGGAAGGCTGGTAGTTCAATTTCTTCAAGCTCCCCCGTTTCTTCTTCTACATCTCTCAAGTGTGGCATCCGGGATAGGGCATCGGCATTTCCATTCTTGCGACCTGCTCGATACTTGATCTTGAAGTTGTAATTAGATAACCGGGCTATCCATCGCTGTTCTAACGCACCTAATTTGGCTGTGTCCAGGTGGGTCAACGGATTGTTGTCAGTATAGACAATAAATTCTGCAGCGGCCAGATAGTGTTTGAAACGTTCCGTCACAGCCCAAACTACTGCCAGTAGTTCCAATTTGAAGGAGCTATAATTTTCTGGATTTCTTTCAGTAGGCCGGAGCTTTCTACTTGCAAAGGCGATGACTTTCTCCCGACCTTCTTGCTTTTGTGACAGCACTGCTCCTAGTCCCACATTACTGGCATCGGTGTAGAGGATGAAAGGTTAATGGTAATCTGGGTATGCCAGAACCTCTTCTCCGGTTAGTGCCTTCTTTAGTTGTTCAAAGGAGTCTTCCCTTTCATCGTTCCACTGAAAAGGAGGGTTTCGGTTTGAAGGTTTCTTCGTCTGCCCTACCAAAGTGTCTTGCAAGGGTGCTGCCAACTTGGTAAATCCTTTTATAAATCTGCGATAGTAACCCACCAATCCCAGGAATTGTCTCACTTCTTTTGCGCTGGTAGGTCTTGGCCAATCCCTTATGGCGCTTATTTTCTCGGGATCTGGTGCTACTCCCTCCGAACTCACGATGTGTCCCAGGTACTGTACCTTTGGCTTGAGAAGGTGACATTTGGATGGCTTGACTTTCATGCCATACCTGGATAAGGCTTCGAACACTTCTGCCAGGTCTATTAAGTGTTGTTCATAAGTCTTTGAGTAGACGATCACATCATCTAGGTACAGGAGGACGGTCTCGAAGTTCTTGTGTCCGAGGCAGCATTCCATCAGCCGCTGGAAGGTACCGGATGCGTTGCAGAGTCCGAACGGCATGCGATTAAATTCACATAGACCCATTGGTGTGGTGAATGCCGTCTTTTCCTTATCTCTCTCAGCCACAGGGACTTGCCAATACCCGCTTGTTAAGTCTAAGGTGGAAAAATAATTAGCAGATTTCAAAGCAGTCAAGGACTCTTCTATCCTAGGCAAGGGGTAGGCGTCTTTATGGGTGATGTTATTAATCTGCCGGTAGTCTACGCACATTCTCATAGTTCCATCTTTTTTTTTGACAATCACTAGAGGGGCCGCCCAGGGGCTACAGCTGTCTCTTATTACCCCGGCCTGTTTCATTTCCCTCAGCATATCTTTTGCACATTGATAGTGAGCGGGCGGTATGGGTCTATATCTTTCTTTTATTGGGGGATGGTCACCTGTGGGGATTGTGTGTTCTACCCCTTCTATCCGTCCGAAGTCCAATGGGTGTTTACTGAAGACTTGTTCATATTCCGTCACTAGCCTATACACCCCTTGTTTTTGATGGGTAGGTGTTGAATTTATGCCCACGTGTAGCTGTTGGCACCAATCCTCCATTTCTCCATCTGAGCCATTGCCTTCCACCTGACAGGTTGGTTCTAAGGGCTCAATGGTTGTGATGGCATTGTTGTCAACAGTATATAGCTTTGCCATTGTAGCATACCTTGGCAAAGTGACCTCTTCCTCTCCACAGTTCAAAAGTCGTACCGGCACTCGTCCCCGGTGTACCTCGACTATCCCTCGTGCTGTGAGTATAGTGGGCCTGCTGTCGGTGTACACTGGTTCTATTAAGGCTTGATAATCTCGTCCCTTAGTACCAATGGCTGCTCTACACCATACCAGCATTTCCGTTTTTGGTGGGATTACAATAGATGTCGGATCACTTACCCTCACACTGCCGATTTCTCCACCTGCAACTTCTACCTGTTGCCTTAACATCAATACTTTTATTTCCCTCCGGAGAACTCTCTGCTGGCAGGATTGGGCAGTTTCAGCAATTTGCTGTAAGACAGAAATGACTTCGGAAAAGCAGTTCTCTAACACAGAGGTCCCCAACTCCAGTCCTCAAGGCCCACCAACAGGTCATGTTTTCAGGATTTCCTTTGCATTGCACAGGTGATGCAATTATTACCTGGGCAAGACTAAGGAAATCCTGAAAACATGACATGTTGGTGGGCCTTGAGGACTGGAGTTGGGGACCTCTGCTCTAACACATTCATTCCTATCAATACAGTTGGTTCACAGTTCCGCCGGTCAACATCAACAACAATTATACCCTGTTTCTTCAATTCTACTTTACCAATCTTTATGGTCATCTCCCTGAATCCTAGTTTCGGTACCAACTTACCATTACTGGCCCATATATCTAGTTCAACATCAGAGGGCCCTTTATCAACATCTGCATCAGCCCAGTACCTCTTATAAAGGATATACGGTATAGATGAAATCTGGGAACCTGTGTCCAGCAAAGCGTTGAGGGGCATTCCGTCCAGCACGATAGGGATAATGGGTCGTCCTCCGATATACCTGTCGTGCCAGGGTGTTGGGCCTTGAAAGTTCATTCCTGCGAAGCGGCCCGCATTCCCAGGGGATTCCCGTTTAAATCACAATCTCGTGCAAAGTGGCCTGGCTGCTGGCAACGGCGGCAAATGGGCTGTCCATCCGGTTGGTAGCGGTCGCGGGGTCGTCCTCTCCATGTCGGGTATCTCCGGGGTCTCATCCATGGAACACCTTCTCTACGGTCTGACAACTCCATCTTGGGTCCTCTCATCTCCTGCATGGTTTTAGCCATTGAAGCAACAACATCAGTTAAAGAGTCAAGCTTTTGTTGAAAAGCCTCATTAGTACTGGGCCCCAGGGGCTTAGCAATGGCCCCGGACATAGCTGATGTCACTGGTACTCCATGTTGTTGAGGAGCCTCTGCCATGAGTTGCGCAGGCTCCTGATCCCGAGGTGCCTCTGCCAGCTGGAGACGTATAACGCTCTCCTTTAATTGGGCAAATGTCAATTCAGGGTTCTTAAAAACAAGCATGCTCACATGCCCCCGGTGAGAAGGGGTGTAGAGTCCCTCAATAAATTGATCTCTTAGCAGTTTATCCGCTCCGGTATTAAAAATGGGTTCAGCCAGTGTAAGTGATTTAAGGGCTTCCTGCAGGTTTAAGGCAAAGTCTCTCACGCCCTCATTAACTTTTTGTTTGCAATTAAAGAATCGTACTTTAGCTTTGCTGCTGGCAGTGGTTTCAAATGTAGCTTTTAATCCAGCAAATATGCGTTCAACAGTGCCTTTTAGATCAGCTGCCCATGCTGTGACTTCTCGCTTAGCATGGCCACTTAACTGCATCATCAGGAGACTAACACGCTGAACTTCACCCACGGGGAACATGTCAAAATGGGCCAGCATCTTTTCTCTGAAATCGTCAAGGGTATTAGGCTCACCTTCATACATTGGAAGCCATGGGCCACCCGGGGTATATGGCATCAGCACAGGCATGATGGGCGCCACTCCTTGCACCGCTGCGCTACCAGACTCTCTATCGACACTCTGTCTTTCAGCTGCATTAGCGTCGCCGGATGCTGCGGCGTCTCCGTGCTGCGACATACTGTGCCCCCTTAGTTAATCCGGACCCTTCCGGTCCTCCGCTTCCGTCGGGATAGTGTAGATTCGTTCCGCTGTGCAGCAGGATCGATTTTCCCCTTGCTCTGATGTCAGAGCGCTCAGCTTGGTGCCGCCCACAATGACACGCCCCCTGCTGCTCCCACCCACCGCGCTCTGTAATGGCGGATTCTGAAGTTTTTCAGTTAGACTGGGGCTCAGGTGATGGCGTAGCTCAATTAACAGTCTCGTGCCTAACGGTTATGAGGTGATTACCTCAGGGGATGGCGGCCATCTTTACTCCATTATAACCAATGGGGAAAAGTCACTTTCAATAGTTTTCAATGGGGAATGGATTTTTCTTTAATAAAGTCAATTTTCAAGATTTTTCATCCAAGTTTTCACAGTTTTGGGCTCCAATCACGGCACACAATACCCGGTATACGGGCTGGCTAGATCCTGTTCGTGACGCCAATTGTGACGCCCAGGAGACCGGGGTACCCAGCACCGGACCAATGGGGTCTGTCTCTTGAGGGGGATGTCACGGGTGGCTTGACCCGGTGCTGTGGCCTCAGGCAATGCACAGTGTAAGGGGTATCATGAGGGAACAGGCACTTACTTGATCAGCAGCAGGTTCTCCCAGCGGTGATGATCCTGATCCTGGATAGATAGCTATTGTCCAAATGAAAGTCTGAGGCACTGAAACGTTTAACCAGTTTACTTCAACATAAAAGGATTTACAACCAGTCCTGTCACCGGAGTCTGTATGGAAACTCTGAGTTACTTTGACCCTGCCGGGGTCTTCGCCTCTTATTGTACGCAATTTCTGTGTGGCCCTGCTGCTGTATGTGAACTGGCTGCCGGCCCAATCTGTCCCCTCCGGGTCCTGGTTCGACGGGCAACCCGAGTCCTTTTATCGGCTTACCCCCTCCAGGAGTACCGCTGAACTCTGTGTCTGTTGCTGCGTCCGGCCCTAGTGAAGCTGATATCACCTCACGTTTTTCCGGTTGCTGTATTATATATAATGAGTACAGCCACGGATCCGGTATCCGTCTTTGCGCCTGTTCTGGGTAGTGATTAATGCTACCCGGTTTTCACAATGTCCTTTTTCTCTGTCCCTTTTCTCCTCAGGCCGGTGATTTGGGCCTGGAAACCGTCATAGGGCTGTTAGAAATTCAGCTGTATGACCTCTCACTATCAGCTCCTTAGCCCAACTGCCAGTTCTTCTCTCAGACCAGAATGGATCAAGGGGAGTCTCTGGAGCTCCCCCTTCTGGCCGGAGGTGGTAGTGCAGTCTTACTATTTTAGTATTTGTATCCAGTGTCAGTAACTGTTTTTGTGGCAAATACCCCTAGGGGTGCCACATAACCTTATATTTTAATGGGAGGAAATTGAAAAAATAGCAAAAATACAATTTTCTTCATAAATATGAATATGATTTACCGTATATTTAAGATTTCTGATGGAAAGTTCAAAATACGCTAAAATTGACACGCAGAGAACATCGGGGGGATTATGTGTATGCAATCAACTGTAACTTTTTGTGGTCATTAATCCTCACTGGTTGCTAATGTATTTTCTATCGACATAACCCTCACTTTATTTTTAAATGCCACAATCACAGAATGTAAAATGTGCAATCATCTATACATCGTGGAAATAGACGCTCTATTCCATAAATTAAAGCTGTCTCCAGGACATGGTCACTTAAAGGTGTAATAAATGAGCTTAACAAAAGGTCAGCTCTGCATCTTAGATAATACAGTATTATTCTGTACTGGCTACTGTTATGTTTACGATGTAAGGACCTGAATGTTGGTGAGTACACAGAGTGATTGACAGCTCTTGGCTAAAGGTACCGTCACACTTAGCGACGCTGCAGCGATACTGACAACGATCCGGATCGCTGCAGCGTCGCTGTTTGGTCGCTGGAGAGCTGTCACACAGACAGCTCTCCAGCGACCAACGATCCCGAGGTCCCCGGTAACCAGGGTAAACATCGGGTAACTAAGCGCAGGGCCGCGCTTAGTAACCCAATGTTTACCCTGGTTACCAGCGTAAAAAAACAAACAGTACATACTTACATTCAGCTGTCTGTCCCTTGCCGTCTGGTTCCTGCACTGACTGCTGGCCGTAAAGTGAAAGTGAAAGCACAGCACAGCGGTGAGTCACACAGCGGTGACTCACCGCTGTGGCTGTGCTCTGCTTTCACTTTACGGCCAGCAGTCAGTGCAGGAACCAGACGGCAAGGGACAGACAGCTGAATGTAAGTATGTACTGTTTGTTTTTTTACGCTGGTAACCAGGGTAAACATCGGGTTACTAAGCGCGGCCCTGCGCTTAGTTACCCGATGTTTACCCTGGTTACTAGTGAAGACATCGCTGAATCGGTGTCACACGCCGATTCAGCGATGTCTACGGGGAGTCCAGCGACGAAATAAAGTTCTGGACTTTCTTCCCCGACCAGCGATCTCCCAGCAGGGGCCTGATCGCTGCTGCCTGTCACACTGGACGATATCGCTAGCGAGGACGCTGCAACGTCACGGATCGCTAGCGATATCGTCTAGTGTGACAGTACCTTAAGGTTCTACAGATTAGTCCCATGTAGAGAGAACACTATCTTAAAGAGGTTATCTGAAACTAATATTGATTTTCATCCTAAATGTCTTTCTATTTATTATAATGTAGTTTTTCTAATATGGTTTAATTAAAAAATCCCCACTGTTCTCTCTCTAACCTGTCTGCTTTATTTTTTTTAACTATATCTCTTTTGATGACGCTTCAAGTGAGAATCCCTAATGCATGTAGGTACCATCCAACGAGGTGTCATCAGGGGCCAGAGGCTGCAGTCACTGTTTAGTCCCCACCCTGAAACAAAGTGTAATCAGTGATATCTGCAATATTCTTCTCAGTGCACAGTGACAGTGCGCTCCTTCGGCTGCAGTCACTGTTTAGTCCCCACCCTGAAACAAAGTGTAATCAGTGACATCTGCAATATTCTTCTCAGTGCAAGTGACAGTGTGCTCCATCCGCTGAAGTCACTGTTTAGTCCCCACCCTGAAACAAAGTGTAATCAGTGATGACAGCAATATTCTTCTCAGTGCAAAGTGACAGTGCACTCCACGCCGGCTCTAATTATAGCATCAGTGCGCATTGTAAGATGAGGACACAGCAAGCAGAGACCAGCCCTGCCTCCGAAAATGTTGTGCACTGGGAACAAAATTGCATAGTAAGACCACGTTCTCACCTTCAGTATTTGGTCAGTATTTTACATCAGCATTTGTAAGTCAAAACCAGGAGTGGAACAATCAGAGGAAAAGTATAATAAAAACACGTCACCACTTCTGGATTTGTCACCCACTCTTTGTTTTGGATTACAAATACTGGTGTGAAATATTGACCAAATACCAAACGTGTGAATGTGGTCTAAGTAGGGAGCTTGTACTTAGCATACATCGGACTTGCAACAGTAGGTACAAGCCAAACCCCTGAAACAGACGTCACTGATAATAACACTTTATCTCTTGGCGGGGACAAAGGCTGTGGCATTGATTGCAGCCTCTGCCCCCTGATAACATCTCATTTGAGTATCACAGCATACTCTGGGCATTCTCAAATAGTCATTAAAATGGAAATAGTTAAAAAAAATTAAACGTTAGATTAGAGAGTGAAGGGTTGGGATTTAATTAATTAAACCATATTAGAAAAACTATTGCACCATTAACATAAATAGACACACATTTTGGATGTAAATCCATAATAGTTTCGGGCCAACCCTTTGATTCTTTGAAGGCTTTAACAGACAATATTTGCATTGGCCAATCTGAATAGCAAATCCCAGGGAACACCCAGATCCATATACAAGGATTTGGTTGCCTTTTATACAAAAGTCTCTGTGCTATGTCCATCAACTCGCTAATGGCCGGTGAAGCAAGTTAGCAGGAGTAAAGCATCAGGAGCAGAATAAATGCTTATAACTGGCAATGAATCAGATGTCAGGGGAAGTTTGAATAAAGTGCGGTGCTGTACCACTGGCCACCGGACACCATCCTGCAATTTGTCTACTGACTGGCTCCACTCATTGACTGGTCAGCAACACCTAATTTACATGAATTAACTCCTTCCCGCAGGCTAATTATCATTTTTCTGTTCGTTTTGCCATCCCCCTTCTTCAGAAGCCATAACTTTTTATTTGTCTGTCTACAAAGCCATATGAGAGCTTGTTTAATGTGGGATGAGTTGTAGTTTTCTAATGACGCTATTCATACTACCATACAATCTACTGGAAAATTTGAAGTTTGGTGAAATGGTGCAGAAAATTAATTTTACCATTTTTTTGGGAGGCTTGGTTTTTAGTGTCCATTTTGCATTAAAAACTTACTTAGCAAAATGATTCCCCAGGCCAGTATGATTACATCAATTCCAAACTTGTATATATTTATATACGGTATTTTTTTCTTACATTGTAAAAACTATATGGGGACATTTGTAAAAAAAAAGTTTTTATTACCATTTTTGAGACACATAACTTTTCATTTTTCTGTCAATGGGGCAATGTGAAGGCTTATTTTTTGTGAACCAAGCTGATGTTTTTATTGATACAATTTTGGGGTACATAAGATGTTTTGATTACTTTTTATTGCATTTTTTTGTGGTGAGGTGAAGTGACCCAAAAAGATGGCAATTCTGGCGTTTCATGTATATGTTTATTTTTTTTTAAATTTCTTTATTTTTTATATGGGAAAAGAAGAGCGATTAAAACATTTCAACTTTTTTTTATTATCTGATTTAATTTGTGGTCCCCTTTGGAGACTTGATCCTGCAATTGTTTTATCTTATGCTGTATGTACTGTATTACTAAAATATTACAGTATATAGTAAACATTTCCACCAAGATGGCCTTCAAGAAGCAGCAACCAATACACTTGGCAACCAATACACTTAAATGCCACTGTCAGAGACTGAAATAAATTAAAGGGAAATGCATTATCCCCAGCAGTTTACAGGGATAGGTCATTACAGAAAACTCACCTGAAGCAGTTGTGCAAGGCACAACACTATTCTGTGCGTATGGATGAAACTCTCCAAGGCTGTATTTACTTCCACGGATTTCTGAGGCTTTCGACAGGAAACAATTTACCAAGGACAAAAAAACAAACAAAAGCACGGTAACCTGAGGCTGCCAAGGACGGGAACATCCAGAGGTATAAGTAACAGTCTTTTATTCATGCAACGCGTTTCAGATTCGATAGGTCTCCTTCATCAGGCATATGAATATCAACTGTGAAACGCGTTGCATGAATAAAAGACTGCCAGTTATGGATGCTCCCATCCTTGGCAGTGCTCCTGTCACCACCCTTTTGGGTTTTTTTTCTCCTTGGTATACTCTCAGAGATTTACATTGGCATTAGAATTGATAAACAGCAGCAATTAGAGCACTGGTCACTGCTGTTATAGGCAGATTTCGACTGTATAAACCATGGGGAGTGTAGTGATAAGTCTAAAACCATGCTGTGCTCTAAGAAAGGAAAGGCAGGGGAGGAATGGTTTAGATTTACCACTGCGCTCCCCACGCCACTGCAATTGCCATCTTGGAAGGAGGAGGAAAGGAACGCCGATCTGAGCAGAGGAATACAGAGACTCCCGGTGGGGTGGCTATACACACGAAATGTACAGTCACTTTTCAGTCCCAGGGTGAAAGGCTGCTTACGCATTAACTAGTGGACACAACTGTATTTGCACAATTGTACGATACGATACGATACACTTTATTGATCCCGTGGGAAATTATACTGTATAATGCCAGCCACAGCCCAGAATTAATAAACCACGTGATCCACACTTAGAAATATGACTCTTTTTAGGCTTTTAATTGGTGCTTTAAGTAGATGGTTAAATAGAGCATATTTTTAAAGAAGGGAAACATCAGTATATTACACAGAATAAATGGAACATTGTTTCTTGACCACTTCCAACATATGATGTAAATTTAAATGATTGATAAGACTTGGCTATTTTTATTTAGATACTGAAAATGATTACTACTGCTTCCCAAATTATGGGCCGACTAACGATAATATATAATAGAGTAGTCACTCACAAAACTCTTGTCTTGGAATATGCATGTATTTTATGTCAGCACTCTCCAATGACTTGTCAGATTTACTGTACACATGTAAAGCTGCTACGTTTGTCATCAAAAATGCTTATCTTAGCGCCTGAAGTTTGTAATTAAGGGGTCAGTGATTGGCAGAATGCAGTTCTATACTGCTGATGTGGGTCTTTCCAATGGTTCTTTACAAGCGTCCATGACAGCTTCCTACTGTAGATTGATAGATGTCAATAGTTAGCGAACATGATGTGGTAATGAGGAAGCTGTAGTAAAAAGGCTTAAGTGCTTGACTAGCTGGAGACTGCGTGCATTGTTCATCATTCACCATAATTTATGGTCACAACAATTAATTAACATGCATTTGGGATGGAAGGTTACATTTAAAGCAACAGAACAATCTGCCTTACGCCTGTCAGTATCAAGACTGATATAGTGATGTCTCCACTTTTCTTAAATGGATTTCTGTGGCCACCAAGTTCTATATTTCCTTGTGAATACCTTAGTCATGGTGACAAATGTCCTTACCTGTCTTGCTGTCCACAGTGAAATGCTTCTCCCCCTCCAAGACACTGTATACCACTCTGGCACTGCTTCCATAAGCAGGGTCATCTGCATCAAATGCTGAAACCGCCATAACAGATGTTCCTATAAGGAGGACAGAAACAGATGTCATAATCCCAGTAATCATTTGGCCTACGTTCTCTTGATGAGCTTTTGGTGTATTTTTGATGCTGCGTATTTTGGCTGCTTCAAAAACGCAGCGTCTTACAATTCCAGCAAAGTGGATGAGGTTAATTGAAATCTCATGCCCACTGTGCTTCTTTTTAATGCTGCGTAATCTGACCTGTGGTACATGTTTCAAATCCGCAGCAAGTCAATTGCTCCGACAGGTCCGCTGAATTTTCTGTTCAGATTTTCCCCAATGACTTGTATTAGATGCGAAAATTCCGCAGATAAAAAATGCACATGCGTTTTTAGTGCATTTCCATGGCCAAAACACATCAAAACGCATGTATCCGCTCCTACGTATGTTAATGCCAATAAATTTTTTTCAAAGCCAAATACCAGGAAGTATTAAACACAAAGCCACTCTACTTAACCCCTTAACGATTGCCGATATGCCTTTTAACGGCAACAGTTAAGGGTACTTATTCTTGAGTGCCACTTTATAAGTATATAGCGCCCCCCAGCGTTGGAAAATCTCCGGAGTCTCAGCAACCAAAGGTAGCCGAGATCCCAGAGAACATGATTCAGGTCAGTTTTTACTGTCCCCCCTGTCACGTAATCGCCATTATTCAGCCAACAATGGTGATCGTAAAAAAAGTCCACTTCTCAATTAATTTCTCACTCCTCTGATATCATCTAGCATATCAGAGGAGAGAGAAATGGGGTCTCCCAAGCCCCCCGGTACATCCACCATCCCTGGGCCATCCTACTCCATCCCCCGGCCCTCCGTGTCATCTTCCTGGAAGAAAATGGCGTGTACATGCGCATTGTGTCCGCCGAGATCTGTCTGCCGTTGCTCGGCAACAATGGGAGATTTTTCCTAATGGCTCATTTTGAGCTCTATTACAGATCCTATCACAGTGATCAAAATAAAAAAAAATGTAAATCAAACCCCCTTAGTCAGATAAAAAAATAAAAAAAAATTGTAATTTTTTCCATTCTTTGCAGTTACAGTTAGGGTTAGGGTTGGCGTTAGGGTTGTGTTGGGGTTAGAGTTGTTGTTACGGTTAGGGTTGGGATTAAGGTTAGAGATAGGATTGTGCTGGAGTTAGGGTTGGAGTTAGGGCTGTGTTGGGTTGGAGACAGGGGCGGACTGGGCCGGGTGGCAAAGATGCAAATGCCCCCCCGGGCCGCTCCCCCAGCAGCTGCTCAGGGCCAGCCGCCTGGTGGTGGCTGAGCAGCCGCACATCAAATTGTTTGCCGCCGTGTGTGCTGCACTGTGACGCGGCCGGCAGCACACGTCTATGCCGGGTCCGGGAGCTGTGCACGGCTGTCACCTTGACAGCTACACAGCTCCTGCTCCCTCCATGATCTCTCTATGCTTCCGGGTCAGGTGTCATCATCTCACGCGCCGACATGTCCCGACCAGGATGCTAGAAGCAGAGAGGCGCTGCAGGGGAGCGAGTGGTGATGTAAGTATAAAAAGAACTTTTTTTATTAAATGGTGGTAATTGCAAATGAGAAGTGGGGAGGGGTGAAAGGAGACTGCACATGATGGAATTTGGGGGGTTAAATGAGGCTGCACATGATGGAATTTGGGGGGTTAAAGGAAGCTGCACATGATGGAATTTGGGGGGTTATAGGAGGCTGCACATGATGGAATTTGGGGGCTTAAAGGAGGCTGCACACGATGGAATTTGGGGGTTAAAGGAGGCTGCACATGATGGAATTTGGGGGGTTAAAGGAGGCTGCACACGATGAAATTTAGGGGGTTAAAGGAGGCTGCACATGATGGAATTTGGGGGGTAAAGGAGGCTGCACATGATGGAATTTGGGGTGTTAAAGGAGGCTGCACATGATGGAATTTGTGGGGTTAAAGGAGGCTACACATGATGGAATTTGGAGGGGTTAAAGGAGGCTGCACATGATGGAATTTGGGGGTTAAAGGAGGCTGCACATGATGGAATTTGGGGGTTATGGAGACTGCTCATGATGGAATTTGGGGGTTAAAGAGACTGCACATGATGAAGGGGAGTGGGGCCGCACATGATGGAATTTGGGGGTTTAAGGAGGCTGCACATGATGAGGGGAGTGGGACCGCACATGATGGAATTTGGGGGTTAAGGAGACAGCACATGATGAAGGGGAGTGGGGCCATACATGATGGAATTTAGAGGTTAAGGAGACTGCACATGATGAAGGGAATTGGGGCCAAACATGATGGAATTTGGGGGTTAAGGAGAATGCACATGATGAAGGGGAGTGGGGCCGCACATGATGGAATTTGGGGGTTAAGGAGAATGCACATGATGAAGGGGAGTGGGGCCATACATGATGGAATTTAGAGGTTAAGGAGACTGCACATGATGAAGGGAATTGGGGCCAAACATGATGGAATTTGGGGGTTAAGGAGAATGCACATGATGAAGGGGAGTGGGGCCGCACATGATGGAATTTGGGGGTTAAGGAGGATTGCACATGATGAAGGGAATTGGGGTCAAACATGATGGAATTTGGGGGTTAAGGAGAATGCACATGATGAAGGGAAGTGGGGCTGCACATGATGGAATTTGGGGGTTAAAGGAGGCTGCACATGATGCAGGGGGAGTGGGGCCGCACATGATGGAGTTTGGGGGTTAAGGAGACTGCACATGATGAGGTGAGTGGGGCCGCACATGATGGAATTTGGGGGTTAAGGAGGACTGCACATGATGAAGGAGGAGTTGGGCTGCACATGATGAAGTGGGGGAGTTGGGCTGCACATGATGAAGTAGTGGTAAGGGGGACTGCACATGAAGTTTGAGGTAAAGGGGACTGCACATGATGGGGGACTCGTAAGCTTGCAATCTATGAGGTTGCATAATAACCAATTATATATTGATTGTGGGTGGACCTCTGTATTCAGATGTGTAGTGTAAAAAAAAGGGAAAAAGTGGGGAATGTGCTCTGGAAGTGGTGCTCTGGGTAACTGTGTTATTTTATGCAGAGGCGAGTCCTGGCTGGAAGAAGCGATGGCGGTCTGTGCTGCATGAATGAGAAAAGCAAAGATGAAGGACTCCAGCTACAGACGTCACTGGTGAGTCAGTGTTTTACCTGTACACTGACACTATACACTGTATGCTATATACAGAGCTCCTGTGTATAATGTCACTGGCAGTGGTGATCACTGTATTACCTGTACACTGGCACTTTTTACAGAGCTCCTGTGTATAATGTCACTGGTGATCCCTGTATTACCTGTACACTGACACTATATACAGAGCTCCTGCATATAATGTCACCAGTGATCACTGTATTACCTGTACACTGACAGTAAATACAGAGTTCCTGTATACAATAGCACTTAGTATTGTGTTTTTTTTTATATTAATGATCAGTATTGTAGTATTTAGTCACTATGTGGTGGTAACATGTGGTCTGGTCATGGTGTGGCGGTATTTGTTCCTTGTATGTGGTATTATTGGTCATCAGGTGGAGGTAATATGTGGTCTGGACATGGTGCATTGGTATTTGTTTAGTGATGAGCGAGCATACTCGTTACTCGAGATTTCCCGAGCACGCTCGGGTGTCCTCCGATTATTTTTTAGTGCTCAGAGATTTAGTTTTCAGTGCCCAGCTGAATGATTTACATCTCTTAGCCAGCTTGATTACATGTGGGGATTCCCTAGCAACCAGGCAACCCCCACATGTATACTTATGCTGGCTAACAGATGTAAATCATTCAGCTGCAGTGATGAAAACTAAATCTCCGAGCACTAAAAAATACTCGGAGGACACCCGAGCGTGCTTGGGAAATGTTGAATAACGAGTATACTCACTCATCACTATATTTGTTCCTTGTAAGTGGTATTATTCAGTCACTTTGTGGTGGTAATTAGAGTTGAGCAAAACGGATCGGACAAATTCAAAAATCGCCGACTTTCGGTAAAGTCGGGTTTCATGAAACCCGACCCGATCCTAGTCGCTTTTCGTATGACGCTTTCAGTGCCATTTTTCAGCCAATGAAGGAGGACTCAGAATGTGGGCAGCGTGATGACATAGGTCTCGGTCCCCACCATCTTAGAGAAGGGCATGACAGTGATTGGCTTGCTTTCTGCGGCGTCACAGGGGCTATAAAGGTGCGTGCACGCCGACCGCCATCTTACTTCTGCCGATCGTAGGATAGGGAGAGGTTGCTGCAGCTTCATCAGAAGAAGGGATATAGTTAGGGAGGGAAGATTAAGCCCCCAAACTGCTTGTGCTGTAGCGATTTCCAATGTCCAACATCACCATTTTTTTGCAGGGACAAGGGAGGCTATATTTTTGTGCATCAGCTCTGTAGCTTATTAGGCTGCCTTATAAGGCTCCTTGATAGCTGCATTGCTGTTTGCACGCTGCTGTGCAAACCAACTGCTTTTTTAAAAGCAAAAATCCTGTTGCTCCTTTCTGCACAGTTATCTTGTTTATTTGTCCACACTTTTGTGTGCAGCAGTCCTTTTTATTGCTGCCATACTTGTCCTGAGATCATTGTAGGGAGATTGAAATTGTACTACAGTCCTTGTATTTGTTCATATATCTTCCAGCCACTTTCTGCCACTTACATTGTGTTGTTTTATGCACAGGGCCTGATGTTTGGTTTAGTCTCCCCCCAAAAAAAGTGAGATTCAAATTATCACAAAGTGGATATACTGCAGTCCTGTTAGTTTGTGGTATATCAGCCAGCCACTTTCTGCCACTTACATTGTGTTGTTCTATACACTGGGCCTAAGTTGTGGTTCAGTCTCCCCCAAAAAAGGAGATTTAAATTCTCACAAAGTGGATATACTTCTGTCCTGTTAATTTGTCGTATATCAGCCAGCCACTTTCAGCCACTTACATTGTGTTGTTTTTTGCACAGGGCCTGATTTTTTGTTCAGTCTACCCCCCCTCCCCCCCAAAAAAAAGGGAGATTTAAAATCTCAACATGTTTATATACACCTTCTACCTTGTTTTACAGTACCATATAACGGTTGTTATTCTGGTTAGATTTTCCAAAAAATGAGGAAGTCAGGTGGAAGAGGCCGTGGGCAGTGGTTGCGAGCTGGTACTGATGGTGGTGGTGATGCATCTGGTGGTAGTGGCAAAAGCACAATAGCACCTAAGGCTGGAGGTGTTGAGCCAGCGTCATCGTCTGGCTACACAAGGCCTCGAAGGCTCCCTTATCTGGGAGTAGGAAAACGGCTTTTAAAGCCGGAGCAGCAGGAAAAAGTTTTGGCTTTCCTTGCTGATTCAGCCTCTAGCTCTTTCGCCTCCTCTTCAAAAAGTTCCAAATATAAAAGCAGTGAGTCGTCAGT
The DNA here is from genome assembly GCF_032444005.1 of Ranitomeya imitator. NCBI lineage: Eukaryota > Metazoa > Chordata > Amphibia > Anura > Dendrobatidae > Ranitomeya > Ranitomeya imitator. The sequence goes on along the minus strand of NC_091283.1, from coordinate 577,539,195 downwards.
GGATGCTCCCGGTCAGGAACAAGACGTTTCCTTGTGTCCTTCACCCAAACCAAAAGTGAAGGATGCGTCAGGCGACACTACAGGTTACTGTTACTCCATGGCGCTCTTTACACATACCGTGCCTGGGTTGGAATCGGAAATTGTTAACTGCCCATTACAAGATGAATCGGACATGGAGTTCACTGATTCACAGCCACAGCTAAATTATAATGCTGTTCCATTGACTCAGATCACTACATTGCCCTCGCAGTGTACTGAGCCAGAATCTGACCCTGATGAGACTATGGTGCCCCGTCCCAAACGCTATAGCACCTTACACGGTGACACAGAGGAAGGTGCACATGACATTGAAGAGGAGGTGATAGATGACCCAGTTGTTGACCCAGATTGGCAGCCATTGGGGGAAGAGGGTGCCGCTGCCAGTAGCTCAGAAGCGGAGGAGGATGATCCGCAGCAGCCATATACATCGCAACAGCTGTCACCTGGCAGGCCCGTATCAGGCCAGAAACATTTGTCAAAAGCAAAAACAGTTTTAGGACAGCGTGGCCATCTGGTGAAAGTAGCACAGCGTGCAATGCCTGAAAAAGTATTCCATAGTAGGAAGAGTGCAGTGTGGCAATTTTTTAACCAAGATCCGAATGATCAGTCAAAAGTTATCTGTAAGAAATGCTCAAAGACCTTTAGCAGAGGGAAGAATCTTCAAAATTTAAATACAACGTGCATGCTTAGACATTTAACCAGCATGCACTTGCAAGCCTGGACTAACTACCAAACGTCCCGTACCGTTGGTGCACCTGCTCAGAATGAAGGTAGTCAGCAACGCTACATTGCTTCCCTTACTGTAAGCCCACCAGTTAGGACCCCACCAGCAGCAAATGTGGAGGTATCGTCGCAAGGCCAAAGCAGTCAGGGAATCACAAGGTTATTGGTGGGAAACACTGTATGTAGGCCAACTGTTATGGACCTGGTGGTTAGGAGCACCCGGCACGACCTGATAGTTAAACTCACACAGGACAAGCTCTGGGATGTGGGAGCTCTGCTGACTGCAACCCCTAATCCTATCACAACAACTAGAAATAGCCATGGAGCATTCCTGACACTCCCTAGACGCCTCTTCACAGCCTAAGAGCTAGCTAGCCCTAGAGATAGAAAATAAAGCCTACCTTGCCTCAGAGAAATTCCCCAAAGGAAAAGGCAGCCCCCCACATATATTGACTGTGAGTAAAGATGAAAGTCACAAACGCAGAAATGAAACAGGTTTCAGCAAAGGGAGGCCAGACTTACTAAACAGACAGAGGATAGGAAAGGTATCTTTGCGGTCAGCACAAAAAACTACAAAAGACCACGCAGAGTGTGCAAAAAGACCTCCGCACCGATTAACGGTGCGGAGATGCCACTCTGCATCCCAGAGCTTCCAGCTAGCAAGGCAAAATCATGATATCCAGCTGGACAAGGAAACAATGAACAAATAATAACTAGCAGGAACTTAGCTTCTGCTGGAGTAGACAGGTCACCAGAAAGATCCAAGAGCGAACTGAACCAATGCAGGAACATTGACAGCTGGCATGGAGTAACGATCTGAGTGGAGTTAAATAGAGCAGCCAACCAAAGGATAAACCATGTCACCTGTGTAAGGAACTTCAGAAGCAGCAGCTCCACTCACAGCCACCAGAGGGAGTCCATGGACAGAACTCGCCGAAGTACCATTCACGACCACAGGAGGGAGTTCAACAACAGAATTCACAACAGCCAACATCGAGAATACCATCACCAACCCTCTCTCAATCTGCCATGTCCACCACCACCACCACCACCGATAGTTCCACCATATGCACCTCTCCAGTCCAGCTCACCCTACAAGAGACTCTCGTTAAGAAAAGAAAGTACTCATCTTCTCATCCACGTACACAGGGTTTGAACCCTGTGTAGAAAAACATGTGAGGCCTACCGCCTCAATGCATTAACCTAACTATCCCTGTGTGGCCCATTAAAAAAAAAAAAACATAATTGGGTTCCTCGCATCATGTTCTCATACACTTTATGCAGTTAATAGCCCTCTGTGTCTGTACTGCTACATACTTAGGCAGTTAACTGGTTCATGCAGCTTTACATGAACACCCGAGCCTTACACTATGGCTAGTCCGGCTAACTAAAGCAATTGTTACCATACACCTCTCGTGTCTCCCCTTTTCCTCATAGTTTGTAAGCTTGCGAGCAGGGCCCTCATTCCTCTTGGTATCTATTTTGAACTGTGATTTCTGTTATGCTGTAATGCCTATTATCTGTACAAGTCCCCTCTATAATTTGTAAAGCGCTGCGGAATATGTTGGCGCTATATAAATAAAATTATTATTATTATTTTTATTATTATAATTTGAATGCCCACATTGCCAGACTAATCTTGTTAGAGATGATGCCCTACCGGTTGGTTGAAAGCGAAGCTTTCAAAGCCCTGATGGCCTACGCAGTACCATGCTATGACCTACCCAGTCGACACTTCTTTGTAAGAAAAGCCATCCCAGCCCTCCACCAGCATGTCAAAGACCGCATTGTCCATGCACTGAGGCAATCAGATGCATGGACCAGTAGGCATGGCCAGGGACGTTACGTGTCCATCACGGCACACTGGGTTAATGTGGTGGATGCAGGGTCCACAGGGGATAGCCATAGTGTTACAGTTCTGCCTAGCCCACGGTCTAGGAAACAGTTGGCTGTCGGCGTTCGCCCCCCCTCCTCCTCGTCCTCCTGCAGAAGCAAGAGCTCGTCCACAGACCGCAGTCGCACGAGCACTCCATTCGCAGCTGCCACTGTTGCACACGAGGTGTCCCATTATGGGACACCTAGTGGCAAGTGTCAGCAGGCTGTATTGGCAATGAAGTGTTTGGGCGACAACAGACACACCGTGGAAGTACTGGCCGAGTATTTGCAGCAACAAACTCAGTCATGGCTGGGCAGTGTACATCTTGAGGCAGGCAAGGTAGTAGTCAGTGATAACGGAAGGAATTTTATGGCTGCCATCACCCTTTCAGAACTTAAACACATACCTTGCCTGGCTAACACCTTGAACCTGGTGGTGTATTGCTTCCTCAAAAATTATCCAGAGTTACCAGCCCTGCTCCTGAAGGTGCGAAGACTTTGCTCGCACATCCGCCGGTCGCCCATACACTCCAGCCGTATGTTGAAACATCAGCAATCACTGAATCTTCCCTAGCACCGCCTAATAATCGACGTTGCAACAAGGTGGAACTCCACACTGCACATGGTTCAGAGGCTGTGCGAACAGAGGCGTGCTGTAATTAATTTGTGGGAGGATACACATACACGGGCAGGCAGTTGGATGGCAGACATGGAGTTGTCTGGTGTGCAGTGGTCGAAGCTCCAAGACCTCTGTCAAGTCCTTCAGTGTTTTGAGGAATGCACATGGCTGGTAAGTGCAGACAACGCCATCATAAGCATGAGCATACCACTAATTCGTCTGCTGATGCAAAGTTTGATGCACATTAAAGAGCTGGCGTCTGTAGCCGAGGAGGAGGGAAGCCTTGATGACAGTCAGCCATTGTCTGCTCAAGGAGCTCTCCTGGACGAGGTGGCAGACAAAGAGGAGGATGATGGGGATGAATATTTATGGGAGGAGGATGCTTCACAGGGGGCAATAGAAACTGGTGGTGTTGCAAGGTCAGGTACAGGGTTTTTGTGGGACACAAGGGATGTTGATTTGCAAGAAAGTGCTCCTCAACCCAGCACAAGCAGTGAATTGACACCTGGAACATTGGCCCACATGGTTGAGTATGCCTTGCGTATCCTAAAAAGGGACCCCTGCATTATCAAAATGATGACCGATGACGATTACTGGTTGGCCTGCCTCCTGGATCCACGATATAAAGGAAAATTACAAAATATCATGCCACATGAGAGCCTTGAGCAAATATTGGCTACCAAACAAGCAACTCTTGTAGACTGTTTGGTTCAGGCATTCCCAGCACACAGCGGCGGTGATGGTTCTCACACGAGCCGTTGGGGGCAACATGGCAGAGGTGTTAGAGGTGCAAAAATCCGAAATGGCATTGAACAGAGGGATTTTATGACCAGGTTGTGGAGTGATTTCGCAATGACCGCTGACACGACAGGTAGTACTGCATCGATTCAAAGTGACAGGAGACAGCATTTGTCCATTATGGTTACAAACTACTTTTCCTCCCTTATCGATGTTCTCCCTCACAGGTCATTCCCCTTTGATTACTGGGCATCTAAAATAGACATCTGGCCTGAATTGGCAGAATATGCATTACAGGAGCTCACTTGCCCTGCTTCTAGTGTGCTATCAGATAGAGTCTTCAGTGCTGCTGGTTCAATACTGACCGAAAAAAGGACACGTCTGGCTACCCAGAATGTTGATGATCTAACCTTCATTAAAATGAACCAATCGTGGATTTCAAATTATTTTGCCCCACCTTCTCCTGCTGACACGTAGCTTGCCTGAAAAATGTCTTGCTTTTGGCCTCCTCCTACTGACTTCTCCAATTCTGCCATTTGCAGCTGCTGAATGTCCACCATAGGCCATTTTTATACCTCCCTAAATGGGCTGACTCCCCCCACAGGGCTGTGGTCAATGAAATGTCTCTGAAGGTGGTGGTGCACAACCAACGTCAGACACACCGTCGTAATATGAGGGGCCCTGTGCCAGTACCGCCGCACATGAGAGAGTGTTCCCCCCAGCTGGAACAGTGCTCTACTACTTGCAATACTTACCTCTCCCTGCTCCACCACTGTGTAGTCTGTGCTGTTAAATCCTTCAATGGCACTGCCAATACAAATTTGTTGAAATGATAGTTGATAGTTAAAATATATAGGGGCCCTGGCCTCCATTTAGACCAGTTAATACTTTGCGCCTACTACCACTGTCTGCTACTCAGCAGAGGAGCCCACCCCAGTACCTAGCTATGCCACCTGTTTAGTCCTGTTACCAATTTTGAACTGCATTTAGCCTACTTTTGTATTTGGGTATCTACAGTTAGGTCCATATATATTTGGACAGAGACAATATTTTTCTAATTTTGGTTATAGACATTACCACAATGAATTTTAAACAAAACAATTCAGATGCAGTTGAAGTTCAGACTTTCAGCTTTCATTTGAGGGTATGCACATTAAAATTGGATGAAGGGTTTAGGAGTTTCAGCTCCTTAACATGTGCAACCCTGTTTTTAAAGGGACCAAAAGTAATTGGACAATTGACTCCAAGGCTATTTCATGGACAGGTGTGGGGAATCCCTTTGTTATGCCATTCTCAATTAAGCAGATAAAAGGCCTGGAGTTGATTTGAGGTGTGGTGCTTGCATTTGGAAGGTTTTGCTGTGAAGTAAACATGCGGTCAAAGGAGCTCTCCATGTAGGTGAAACCAGCCATCCTTAAGCTGCAAAAACAGAAAAAACCCATCCGAGAAATTTCGACAATGTTAGGAGTGGCAAAATCTACAATTTGGTACATCCTGAGAAAGAAAGAAAGCACTGGTGAACTCATCAATGCAAAAAGACTTGGGTGCCCACGGAAGACAACAGTGGTGGATGATCGCAGAATAATCTCCATGGTGAAGAGAAACCCTTTCACAACAGCCAATCAAGTGACCAACACTCTCCAGGAGGTAGGCATATCAATATCCAAATCTACCATAAAGAGAAGACTGCATGAAAGTAAATACAGAGGGTTCACTGCACGGTGCAAGCCACTCATAAGCATCAAGAATAAAAAGGCTAGACTGGACTTTGCTAAAAAAAAATCTAAACAAGCCAGCACAGTTCTGGAATAACATTCTTTGGACAGATGAAACCAAGATCAACCTCTACCAGAATGATGGAAAGAGAAAAGTATGGCGATGACGTGGTGCAGCTCATGATCCAAAGCATACCACATCATCTGTAAAACACGGCGGAGGCAGTGTGATCGCTTGGGCATGCATGGCTTCCAGTGGCACTGGGTCACTAGTGTTTATTGATGATGTGACACAGGACAGAAGCAGCTGAATGAATTCTGAGGTATTCAGAAACATACTGTGTGCTCAGATCCAGCCAAATGCAGCAAAACTGATTGGTCGTCGTTTCATACTGCAGATGGACAATGACCCAAAACATAAAGCCAAAGCAACCCAGGAGTTTATTAAAGCAAAGAAGTGGAATATTCTTGAATGGCCTAGTCAGTCACCTGATCTCAACCCAATTGAGCATGCATTTCACTTGTTAAAGACTAAACATCAGACAGAAAGGCCCACAAACAAACAACAACTGAAAACTACCGCAGTGTAGGCCTGGCAGAGCATCAAAAAGGAGGAAACACAGCGTCTGGTGATGTCCATGAGTTCAAGACTTCAGGCAGTCATTGCCAACAAAGGGTTTTCAACCAAGTACTAAAAATTAACATTTTATTTAAAATTATTGAATCTGTCCAATTACTTTTGGCCCCTTTAAAAACAGGGTGGCACATATTAAGGAGCTGAAACTCCTAAACCCTTCATCCAGTTTTAATGTGGATACCCTCAAATGAAAGCTGAAAGTCTGTACTTCAACTGCATCTGAATTGTTTTGTTTAAAATTCATTGTGGTAATGTCTATAACCAAAATTAGAAAAATATTGTCTCTGTCCAAATATATATGGACCTAACTGTAACTGTGTCTGCGCCACTCATTACAGTTGTCCTCCACTGAACAAAGCTAGGCCGCCTGTTTAGTCCTGTTACGAATTTTGAACTGCATTTAGCCTACTTTTTTATTTTGGGCCTACTATCTGTGCCTGCGCCACTCATTACAGTTGTCCTCCACTGAACAAAGCAATGCCGCCTGTTTAGTCCTGTTACCAATTTTGAACTACTTTTAGCCTACTTTTTTATTTTGGGCCTACTATCTGTGTCTGCGCCACTCTGTTGTGAATTCTGCTTTTGGGCTCCCTCCGGTGGTTGTAGAGGGTAATGCAGTTGTGCCTGGACTGCAGGATTGGACAGGTGTATATGCTAATTGCAAGGCTGACTGGGGTATTTAGCTTTGCAGGACTCTTTAGTCCCTGCTAGTTGTCAATGTTTCTTGTGAAGTGTTGGATCACTTTCTGGCTTCTCCTGCTCGCTGCCAATTTCAGCAAAGATAAGTGTTTGGTTTTTGTTTCTGTGGCAAACTGCCGGTGTGCTTGTTTCAGTTTTATTCCTGCTCTGATTGTAGGATTCACTGGAGTTGCAGATGTACGCTCCTGCATCTTTTAGTAGATGTAGGAAGTTTTTGTATATTCTGCTGTGGATGTTTTGAAGGGTTTTATACTGACCGCACAGAACTCTGTCCTATCCTGTCCTATCTAGCTAGAGTGGCCTCCTGTGCTAATCCTGTTTTTCTGCCTGTGTATGTTTTTTTTCCTCTCCGACTCACCGCCAATATTTGTGGGGGGCTGTCTGTCCTTTGGGGATTTTCTCTGAGGCAAGATAGTATTCCTATTTCCATCTTTAAGGGTATTTAGTTCTCCGGCTGTGACGAGGTGTCTAGGTGTGTTAGGTACACTCCACGGCTACTTCTAGTTGCGGTGTTAAGTTCAGGATTGCGGTCAGTACAGTGGCCACTTTCTCCAGTGAAAGTTCTCATGCAGCTCCTAGGTCACCGGATCATAACAGTACAACTGGCCAACAATGAGTTAATTGCATCTCAGAAGAAGGGAGGAAAGGTTTTGAGCCATTTTTTTTTCTCAGCCTGTTTTGTCTTCTCCTCCCTCTTAATCTCTGGGTGGCTGAGGAACCTAGTGCTAACATGAATGTTCAGGAGTTAGCTCCTCGTGTGGATCAGCTTGCTGCTAGGGTACAGGGTATTTCGGATTATATTGTTCAGACTCCTGCTTTAGAACCTAAGATTCCCACTCCTGATTTATTTTTTGGTGACCGATCCAAATTTTTGAGTTTCAAAAATAACTGCATTGAGACCCCGGTCCTCTGGTGATCCCATTCAGCAGGTTAAAATCATCATATCCCTGCTGTGTGGTGACCCACAGGATTGGGCATTTTCCCTGGAATCAGGCAATTCTGCTTTGCTTAATGTTGATTCTTTCTTTCAAGCATTGGGGTTATTGTATGATGAGCCTAATTCTGTGGATCAAGCTGAGAAGACCTTGTTGGCCCTATCTCAGGGGCAAGAGGCGGCTGAATTGTATTGTCAGAAATTCAGAAAATGGTCTGTGCTGACTAAATGGAATGATGATGCTTTGGCGGCAATTTTCAGAAAGGGTCTTTCTGAATCCGTTAAGGATGTTATGGTGGGGTTTCCCACACCCTCCAATCTGAGTGATTCTATGTCTTTGGTAGTGTTGAGCGATACCGTCCGATACTTGAAAGTATCGGTATCGGATAGTATCGGCCGATACCCGAAAAATATCGGATATCGCCGATACCGATATCCGATACCAATACAAGTCAATGGGACATCAAGTATCGGAAGGTATTCTCATGGTTCCCAGGGTCTGAAGAAGAGGAAACTCTCCTTCAGGCCCTGGGATCCATAGGGATGTGTAAAATAAAGAATTAAAATAAAAAATATTGATATGCTCACCTCTCTGGCGGCCCCTGGACATCACGCTGCTAACCGGGAGGCTTCTTTGTTTAAAATGCGCGCCTTTAGGACCTGCGAATGACGTCCCGGCTTCTGATTGGTCGCGTGCCGCCCGTGTGACCGGCACACGACCAATCAGAAGCCGCGACGTCATTCGCAGGTCCTTAATTCCTAGAATTAGGAGTTTTTGTGAATGAGAATGACGTCGCGGCTTCTGATTGGTCGCGTGCCGGTCACATGGGTGGCACGCGACCAATCAGAAGCCGGGACGTCATTCGCAGGTCCTAAAGGCGCGCATTTTAAACAAAGAAGCCTCCCGGTTAGCAGCGTGATGTCCAGGGGCCGCCGGAGAGGTGAGCATATCAATATTTTTTATTTTAATTCTTTATTTTACACATCCCTATTGATCCGATACCCGATATCACAAAAGTATCGGATCTCGGTATCGGAATTCCGATACCGCAAGTATCGGCCGATACCCGATACTTGCGGTATCGGAATGCTCAACACTAGTCTTTGGCCATTCAGATTGACCGGCGCTTGCGGGAACGCAGAACTGTGCGCGCTATGGCGTTATCCTCAGAGCAAATTCCTGAGCCTATGCAGTGTGATAGGATTCTGTCTAAAACGGAACGACAAGGTTTCAGACGTCTCAACAGGTTGTGTTTTTATTGTGGCGACGCTTCTCATGTCATTTCTGTCTGCCCTAAGCGGACAAAAAGGATCGCCAGTTCATTTACCATCAGTACTGTACAACCTAAATTTCTGTTATCTGTGTCCTTGATCTCATTGTCATCATTTTCTGTCATGGCGTTTGTGGATTCAGGCGCCGCCTTGAATTTGATGGACTTTGACTTTGCTAGGCGTTGTGGTTTTCCCTTGCAGCCTTTGCAGAATCCTATTCCTTTAAGGGGCATTGATGCTACACCCTTGGCTAAAGATAAGCCCCAGTTTTGGATACAGGTGACCATGCGCATGGCGCCAGCCCACCAGGAAGATTGCCGATTTCTGGTGTTGCATAATTTGCATAATGCTGTCGTGCTGGGTTTTCCGTGGTTGCAGGTCCATAATCCTGTTTTGGATCGGAAGTCCATGTCTGTAACTAGTTGGGGTTGTCAGGGGGTTCATAATGATGTTCCTCTGATGTCAATCGCCCCTTCTCCCTCTTCTGAAATTCCGGAGTTTTTATCTGATTTTCAGGATGTATTCGATGAGCCTAAGTCCAGTTTCCTTCCACCGCACAGGGACTGCGATTGTGCTATTGACTTGATTCCAGGCTGTAAGTTTCCTAAGGGTCGACTTTTCAACCTTTCTGTACCTGAACATACCGCCATGCGGAGTTATATTAAGGAGTCTTTGGAGAAGGGGCATATTCGTCCATATTCTTCACCGTTGGGAGCAGGGTTCTTTTTTGTTGCTAAAAAAGATGGTTCTTTGAGACCCTGTATTAATTATCGCCTCTTAAATAAGATCACGGTCAAGTTTCAATACCCCTTGCCTTTGCTTTCTGATTTGTTTGCTAGGATTATGGGAGCTAGTTGGTTTACTAAGATTGACCTTCGGGGGGCTTATAATCTTGTTTGTATAAAGCAGGGTGATGAATGGAAAACTGCGTTTAACACGCCCGAAGGCCATTTTAAATATCTTGTGATGCCATTCGGACTCTCTAATGCCCCATCTGTTTTTCAGTCCTTCATGCATGATATCTCCCGGAGTTATCTTGATAAATTCTTGATCATTTATTTGGACGATATTTTGATTTTTTCCGATGATTGGGAGTCTCATGTGCAGCAGGTCAGGATGGTATTTCAGATCCTTCGTGACAATGCCTTGTTTGTGAAAGGGTCTAAGTGTCTTTTTGGGGTGCAGAAGGTTTCCTTTTTGGGCTTTATTTTTTCTCCCTCATCTTTTGAGATGGATCCGGTTAAGGTTCAGGCCATTCATGATTGGATTCAGCCCACATCCGTGAAGAGCCTTCAGAAATTTTTGGGTTTCGCTAATTTTTATCGCCGTTTCATTGCTAATTTTTCCAGCGTGCTTAAACCCTTGACTGATTTGACTAAGAAGTGCGCTGATGTGGCGAATTGGCCCTCTGCGGCTGTCTCTGCCTTTCTAGAACTTAAACGTCGTTTTTCTTCTGCTCCAGTGTTGCGTCAGCCGGCTGTTTTTCTTCCGTTTCAGGTTGAGGTTGACGCTTCTGAGATTGGGGCAGGGGCCGTTTTGTCTCAGAGGGATCCTGTTGGTTCCTTGATGAAACCGTGTGCCTTCTTTTCCCGTAAATTTTCGCCTGCGAAACGCAATTATGATGTCGGCAATCGGGAGTTGTTGGCTATGAAGTGGGCGTTTAAGGAGTAGCGACATTGGCTTGAGGGAGCTAAGCACCGTATTGTGGTCTTGACTGACCATAAGAATTTGATTTACCTCGAGTCTGCCAAACGGTTGAATCCTAGACAGGCTCGATGGTCCTTGTTTTTTTCTCGTTTTGATTTTGTGGTCTCGCACCTTCCTGGTACTAAGAATGTTAAGGCTGATGCCCTCTCTAGGAGTTTTTTGCCTGATTCTCCTGAGGTTTTGGAACCAGTCGGTATTTTGAAGGAAGGGGTGGTCCTTTCTGCCATTTCTCCTGATTTACGACGGGTTCTTCAGAAATTTCAGGCTGACAAACCTGACCGTTGTCATGTGGGGAAACTGTTTGTTCCTGACAGATGGACTAGTAGAGTGATTTCTGAGGTTCATTGTTCTGTGTTGGCTGGTCATCCTGGTATTTTTGGTACCAGAGACTTGGTTGGTAGGTCCTTTTGGTGGCCTTCTTTGTCGCGTGATGTGCGGTCTTTTGTGCAGTCCTGTGGGACTTGTGCGCGGGCCAAGCCTTGTTGCTCCCGTGCTAGTGGGTTGCTCTTGCCATTGCCGGTCCCCGAGAGGCCCTGGACACATATTTCTATGGATTTTATTTCCGATCTTCCTGTTTCCCAAAGGATGTCAGTTATCTGGGTTGTTTGTGACCGATTCTCTAAGATGGTTCATTTGGTGCCTTTGCCTATATTGCCTTCTTCTTCTGAATTGGTTCCGTTGTTTTTTCACCATGTGGTCCGTTTGCATGGTATTCCAGAGAATATTGTGTCCGACAGAGGTTCCCAGTTTGTTTCTAGGTTTTGGCGGGCCTTTTGTGCCAAGCTGGGCATTGATTTGTCTTTTTTTTCTGCATTTCATGCTCAGACAAATGGCCAGACTAAGGGAACTAATCAGACCTTGGAGACCTATTTGAGATGCTTTGTGTCTGCTGATCAGGATGATTGGGTGGCTTTTTTGCCATTGGCCGAGTTTGCCCTTAATAATCGGACTAGTTCGGCTACTTTGGTTTCGCCTTTTTTTGTAATTTTGGTTTTCATCCTCGTTTTTTCTTCTGGGCAGGTTGAGCCTTCTGACCTTCCTGGTGTGGATTCTGTGGTCGACAGGTTGCAGCAGATTTGGGCTCATGTGGTATACAATTTGGTGCTGTCTCAGGAGGAGGCTCAACGTTTTGCTAACCATTGTCGGTGTGTTGGTTCCCGGCTTCGGGTTGGGGATCTGGTTTGGTTATCTTCCCGTCATGTTCCTATGAAGGTTTCTTCCCCTAAGTTTAAGCCTCGATTTATTGGTCCTTATAGGATTTCTGAGATTATTAATCCGGTGTCCTTTCGCCTGGCGCTTCCGGCCTCTTTTGCTATTCATAATGTCTTCCATAGATCTTTGTTGCGGAAATATGTGGAGCCCGTTGTTCCCTCTGTTGATCCTCCGGCCCCTGTGTTGGTCGATGGGGAGTTGGAATATGTTGTTGAGAAGATTTTGGATTCTTGTTTTTCGAGGCGGAAGCTTCAGTACCTTGTCAAATGGAAGGGTTATGGCCAGGAGGATAATTCTTGGGTTTCTGCCGCTGATGTCCATGTTGCTGATTTGGTCCGTGCCTTTCATCTGGCTCATCCTGATCGTCTTAGGGGCTCTGGTGAGGGTTCGGTGACCCCTCCTCAAGGGGGGGGGTACTGTTGTGAATTCTGCTCTTGGGTTCCCTCCAATGGTTGTAGATGGGAATGCAGTTGTCTCTGACTCGCAGTCCTGGCCAGGTGTATCGGATGATTACAATTCTGACTGGGATATTTAGGTGTGCAGGATCCTTTAGCCCTTGCCAGTTGTCAAGGTTTCTGGTGAAGTGTTGGATCTCTTTCTGGCTTCTCCTGCTGGCTGCCAAATTCAGCAAAGATAAGTGTTTTGTTTTTGCATCTGTGGCACACTGCTGTGTGCTTGTTTCAGTTTTATTCCTGCTCTGATTGTAGGATTCACTGGAGTTGCAGATATACGCTCCTACATCTTTAGTTAGATGTAGGAAGTTTTTGTATATTCTGCTGTGGATTTTTTGAAGGGTTTTAATACTGACCGCACAGAACTCTGTCCTATCCTGTCCTATCTAGCTAGAGTGGCCTCCTGTGCTAATCCTGTTTTTCTGCCTGTGTATGTTTTTTCCTCTCCTACTCACCGCCAATATTTGTGGGGGGCTGTCTATCCTTTGGGGATTTTCTTTGAGGCAAGATAGTATTCCTATTTCCATCTTTAGGTGTATTTAGTCCTCCGGCTGTGACGAGGTGTCTAGGTGTGTTAGGTACACTCCACGGCTACTTCTAGTTGCGGTGTTAAGTTCAGGATTGCGGTCAGTATAGTGGCCACTTTCTCCAGTGAAAGTTCTCATGCAGCTCCAAGGTCACCGGATCATAACAGCCTACTAACTGTGTCTGCACCACTCATTACAGTTGTCCTCCACTAAACAAAGCTATGACGCCTGTTTAGTCCTGTTACCAATTTTGAACTGCATTTAGCCTACTTTATTATTTGGGCCTATATCTGTGTTTCTTCCTCATCCTGCCCATTGCCCAGCCACTGCTAGATGAGTCTGCTGGTACATTGACCCAGACCACTACATTCCCCTTGCACTCTACACAGATATAATCTGACCCTGCTGAAAGTCAGGTTCCCCTTCCCGCATACTATACCACCTTACACGGGGACAAAGAGGAAGGTGCAGATGAAAGTGCAGGTTCCTTCATCAGGTGGGGGGGCATACTCGTTGGTGATATCACTGGCACAGGGCCCCTCATAGTATGCAAAAGTGTCTCTGGCAGTGGGAGGCGCCACCCGCCGTCAAACACACCGCCGTACTATGAGGGGCCCTGTGCCAGTGCCAAGTGCCAACGAGTGGGCCCCTCCTGCTTGCTCAGGATCACAGCACTTGCAAAGTTAAAATACTTACCTCTCCCTGCTCCACCGCCGTGACGTATTCCGCGTTTCCTGGGCCCATGAAAATCTTGAGCCAGCCCTACCCCCCACAACTTTAGCCAAATGACCCCCTGTTTTCAATGCATAACTATTATTATAAAGTAAACTAGATTGTGGCCCGATTCTAACGCATCGGGTATTCTAGAATATGCATGTCCCCGTAGTATATGGACAATGATGATTCCAGAATTCGCGGCAGACTGTGCCCGTCGCTGATTGGTCGAGGCAACCTTTATGACATCATCGTCGCCATGGCAACCATTATGACATCATCGTCGCTATGCCCGTTGCTGATTGGTCGAGGCCTGGCGGCCTCGACCAATCAGAGACGCAGGATGTCTACGTCCTTTATGACATCATCGTCGCTGTGCCCGTTGCTGATTGGTCGAGGCCTGGAGGCCTCGACCAATCAGAGACGCAGGATGTCTACGTGCTTTATGACATCATCGTCGCTGTGCCCGTTGCTGATTGGTCGAGGCCTTGCGGCCTCGACCAATCAGAGACGCGGGATGTCTACGTCCTTTATGACATCATCGTCGCTGTGCCCATTGCTGATTGGTCGAGGCCTGGCGGCCTCGACCAATCAGAGACGCGGGATTTCTACGTCGATGCTGTGCCGGTCTCTGATTGGTCGAGGCCTTGCGGCCTCGACCAATCAGAGAGCAGGGATTTCCAGGACAGACAGACAGACAGACAGACGGAAAAACCCTTAGGCAATTATATATATAGATTAAGATTGACAAGCTTAAGAAATAAGAATTAATGTTTTTGGCATTAAAATGGGCACTGTAGGTGTTTTCCTGTCCTCCACTCACTGCCGACTTTGATTCCCCATTGACTTGCATTGGGTTTCGTGTTTCGGTCGGCCCACGACTTAATAATCGCAATAATCGTCCGATTTCACCCAACCCGACTTTTGACAAATTAGGGTTTTGCGAAACCCGACTCGATCCTAAAAAAGTAAAAATCACTCAACTCTAGCGGTAATATGTGATCTGGTCATGGTGTGGTCATGGTGTGGCAGTATTTGTTCCTTTTATGTGATATTATTCGGTCACTGTGGTGGTAATGTGTGGTCTGGTCATGGTGTGACGATATTTGTCCCTTGTACTGTATGTGGTATTTATGGTTGTTTAAAACAAAATGTAAATGTATGTCACTCATTCTCTTAAAGAAAAATCCATAAAAATATATTTATTTTTAATAGTTTAGAGTAGAGTAGGGCCCGGCCGAAAGAGTCTACCGTGTCGTGGTGTCAACTTAAAAATTCTTTTGGCCAGAAAAAAAGCTGCTGGTTATTAATGTGATCTGGTGTTTGATGGGAACTGTTAATATCTGATCGGTGAGGATGTGGTGGAGAAGTTGAGTTTTTCCAAGAATGAGCAGTGGGACAGTGGAGGTGGAGGTGGAACTGGGGTGGAGCCTGGGCGGAGGCTCAAGGCAACCCGAAAATGTTGCCAGTATGGGGCTCCGAAATTCCTAGTGGAAACCCTGGTCTGTCTCATAAGCTGCAGACCGCAGCTTCCTGAGACTTCAGTGTGCTCACTCAGGCAGCGCGATGACATTATTGCCTCATGCCGCTCTACGGACCGGAAGAGAAAAATATGGGGGAGAACTGGGCCCATCCTACTATATATATGGGGAGAACTGGGGTCATCATTCTAGATATTTGGGGAGAACTGGGGCCATCATAATATATATATATATATATATATATATATATATATATATATATATAATAGTTTAGAGTATATATATATATATATATATATATATATATATATATATATATACAGTGGGGCAAAAAAGTATTTAGTCAGTCAGCAATAGTGCAAGTTCCACCACTTAAAAAGATGAGAGGCGTCTGTAATTTACATCATAGGTAGACCTCAACTATGGGAGACAAACTGTGAAAAAAAAATCCAGAAAATCACATTGTCTGTTTTTTTTAACATTTTATTTGCATATTATGGTGGAAAATAAGTATTTGGTCAGAAACAAAATTTCATCTCAATACTTTGGAATATATCCTTTGTTGGCAATGACAGAGGTCAAACGTTTTCTGTAAGTCTTCACAAGGTTGCCACACACTGTTATTGGTATGTTGGCCCATTCCTCCATGCAGATCTCCTCTAGAGCAGTGATGTTTTTGGCTTTTCGCTTGGCAACACGGACTTTCAACTGCCTCCAAAGGTTTTCTATAGGGTTGAGATCTGGAGACTGGCTAGGCCACTCCAGGACCTTGAAATGCTTCTTACGAAGCCACTCCTTCGTTGCCCTGGCGGTGTGCTTTGGATCATTGTCATGTTGAAAGACCCAGCCACGTTTCATCTTCAATGCCCTTGCTGATGGAAGGAGGTTTGCACTCAAAATCTCACGATACATGGCCCCATTCATTCTTTCATGTACCCGGATCAGTCGTCCTGGCCCCTTTGCAGAGAAACAGCCCCAAAGCATGATGTTTCCACCACCATGCTTTACAGTAGGTATGGTGTTTGATGGATGCAACTCAGTATTCTTTTTCCTCCAAACACGACAAGTTGTGTTTCTACCAAACAGTTCCAGTTTGGTTTCATCAGACCATAGGACATTCTCCCAAAACTCCTCTGGATCATCCAAATGCTCTCTAGCAAACTTCAGATGGGCCCGGACATGTACTGGCTTAAGCAGTGGGACACGTCTGGCACTGCAGGATCTGAGTCCATGGTGGATTAGTGTGTTACTTATGGTAGGCCTTGTTACATTGGTCCCAGCTCTCTGCAGTTCATTCACTAGGTCCCCCCGCGTGGTTCTGGGATTTTTGCTCACCGTTCTTGTGATCATTCTGACCCCACGGGGTGGGATTTTGCGCGGAGCCCCAGATCGAGGGAGATTATCAGTGGTCTTGTATGTCTTCCATTTTCTAATTATTGCTCCCACTGTTGATTTCTTCACTCCAAGCTGGTTGGCTATTGCAGATTCAGTCTTCCCAGCCTGGTGCAGGGCTACAATTTTGTTTCTGGTGTCCTTTGACAGCTCTTTGGTCTTCACCATAGTGGAGTTTGGAGTCAGACTGTTTGAGGGTGTGCACAGGTGTCTTTTTATACTGATAACAAGTTTAAACAGGTGCCATTACTACAGGTAATGAGTGGAGGAAAGAGGAGACTCTTAAAGAAGAAGTTACAGGTCTGTGAAAGCCAGAAATCTTGATTGTTTGTTTCTGACCAAATACTTATTTTCCACCATAATATGCAAATAAAATGTTAAAAAAACAGACAATGTGATTTTCTGGATTTTTTTTTCTCAGTTTGTCTCCTATAGTTGAGGTCTACCTATGATGTAAATTACAGACGCCTCTCATCTTATTAAGTGGTGGAACTTGCACTATTGCTGACTGACTAAATACTTTTTTGCCCAACTGTATATATATGCAACTTGTGCCATCGTCCTATATTTATTGTGGGAACTGGGGCCATTGCACTACATATACTATATACAGGGCCGCCATCAGGGCATTACTACCCTTACTACTGTATGGGGCCCGGTGATGAGGAGCAAAAAGGGGGGCCCGAACAGGCTGGCAGCTCGTGCCCTCCCTCTCTTTGCTTCTCCTGAGCCTCATCGGGCCCCTGGACATTTTGTTCAAGGCTTCCGAACCCCCTATGCATAACAGCACTGTGGTGTTTTAAAGATATACCTACAGTATTGTTAATGCATTCGGAGAACGGAAAATGGCACTGTACCTTTAAAAGCTGCGGCCGGCCCAGGTGCATCATGGTCCTGCCTGACGTCACACGCTGTTCCGCTCCATTTCTTCATTCGGTAGCAGAGAGAGCAGCGTGAGGTGTGTCACGCGGGGGCGGACTGCAGATGACGGAGGAGCAGAGTGAGTCTCTCCGGTGATCCCATCTGCTGAGTTGTTTGTAATCCTCTCCTGTGTGATACTGTCTGCTAAGCCTTGTATCTAATCCTATACTATGTGATACTGTCTGCTGAGCCATGTATCTAATCCTATCCTGTGTGATACTGACTGCTGAGCCATGTATCTAATCCTATCCTGTGTGATACTGTCTGCTGAGCCGTGTATCTAATCCTATCCTGTGTGATACTGTCTGCTGAGCCATGTATCTAATCCTATCCTGTGTGATACCGTCTGCTGAGCTGTGTATCTAATCCTATCCTGTGTATTACTGCCTGTTGAGCTGTGTATCTAATCCTATCCTGTGTGATACTGACTGCTGAGCCATGTATCTAATCCTATCCTGTGTGATACTGTCTGCTGAGCCGTGTATCTAATCCTATCCTATGTGATCCCATCTGCTGAGTTGTTTGTAATCCTCTCCTGTGTGATACTGTCTGCTAAGCCATGTATCTAATCCTATACTATGTGATACTGTCTGCTGAGCCATGTATCTAATCCTATCCTGTGTGATACCGTCTGCTGAGCTGTGTAGCTAATCCTATCCTGTGTATTACTGTCTGTTGAGCTGTGTATCTAATCCTATCCTGTGTGATACTGACTGCTGAGCCATGTATCTAATCTTATCCTGTGTGATACTGTCTGCTGAGCCATGTATCTAATCCTATCCTGTGTGATACTGTCTGCTGAGCTGTGTATCTAATCCTATCCTGTGTAATACTGTCTATTGAGCTGTGTATCTAATCCTATCCTGTGTGATACTGTCTGCTGAGCTGTGTATCTAATCCTATCCTGTCTGATACTGTCTGCTGAGCTGTATCTAATCCTATCCTGTGTGATACTGTCTGCTGAATTGTATCTAATCCTATCCTGTGTGATACTGTCTGCTGAGCTGTGTATCTAATCCTATCCTGTGTGATACTGTCTGCTGAGCTGTGTATCTAATACTATCCTGTGTGATACTGTCTGTTGAGCTGTGTATCTAATCCTATCCTGTGTGATACTGACTGCTGAGCCATGTATCTAATCCTATCCTGTGTGATACTGACTTCTGAGCCATGTATCTAATCCTCTCCTGTGTGGTATTGTCTGCTGAGCTGTATCTAATCCTATCCTATATGATACTGTCTGCTGAGTTGTATCTAATCATATCCTGTGTGATACAGTCTGCTGAGCTGTGTATCTAATCCTATCCTGTGTATTACTGTCTCTTGAGCAGTGTATCTAATCCTATCCTGTGTGATACTGACTGCTGAGCCATGTATCTAATCCTATCCTGTGTGATACTGACTGCTGAGCCGTGTATCTAATCCTATCCTGTGTGATACCGTCTGCTGAGCTGTGTATCTAATCCTATCCTGTGTGATACCGTCTGCTGAGCTGTGTATCTAATCCTATCCTGTGTATTACTGTCTGTTGAGCTGTGTATCTAAACATATCCTGTGTGATACTGACTGCTAAGCCATGTATCTAATCATATTCTCTATGATACTGTCTGCTGAGCCATATATCTAATCCTATCCTGTGTGATACCGTCTGCTGAGCTGTGTATCTAATCCTATCCTGTGTGATACTGTCTGCTGAGCTGTATCTAATCCTATCCCGTGTGATACTGTCTGCTGAGTTGTATCTAATCCTATCCTGTGTGATACAGTCTGCTGAGCCATATCTAATCCTATTCTGTGTGATACTGCCTGCTGAGCTGTATCTAATCTTATCCTGTGTGATACTGTCTGCTGAGCTGTGTATCTAATCCTCTCCTGCGTGATACTGTCTGCTGAGCCATGTATCTAATCCTCTCCTGTGTGATACTGTCTGCTGAGCTGTGTATCTAATCCTCTCCTGTGTGATACTGTCTGCTGAGCTGTGTATCTAATGATCCTATCCTATGTGATACTGTCTGCTGAGCTGTGTATCTAATCCTATCCTGTGTAATACTGTCTGCTGAGCTGTGTATCTAATGATCCTATCCTATGTGATACTGTCTGCTGAGCTGTGTATCTAATCCTCTCCTGTGTGATACTGTCTGCTGAGCTGTGTATCTAATGATCCTATCCTATGTGATACTGTCTGCTGAGCTGTGTATCTAATTCTATCCTGTGTGATACTGTCTGCTGAGCCGTGTATCTAATCCTCTACTGTGTGATACTGTCTGCTGAGCTGTGTATCTAATCCTCTCCTGTGTGATACTGTCTGCTGAGCCATGTATCTAATCCTCTCCTGTGTGATACTGTCTGCTAAGCTGTGTATCTAATCTTATCATGTGATACTGTCTGCTGAGCTGTGTATCTAATCCTCTCCTGTGTGATACTGTCTGCTGAGCTGTGTATCTAATGATCCTATCCTATGTGATACTGTCTGCTGAGCTGTGTATCTGATCATATCCTGTGATACTGTCTGCTGAGTTGTATCTAATCCTATCCTGTGTGATACCATCTGCTGAGCCGTGTACCTAATTGTATCCTGTGTGATACTGCCTGCTGAGCTGTATCTAATCTTATCCTGTGTGATACTGACTGCTGAGCCATGTATCTAATCCTATCCTGTGTGATGCCGTGTACCTAATCCTATCCTGTGTGATACTGCCTGCTGAGCTTTATCTAATCCTATCCTGTGTGATACTGAATGCTGAGCCATGTACCTAATCCTCTCCTGTGTGATACTGTCTGCTGAGCTGTGTATCTAATCTTATCCTGTGTGATGCCGTGTACCTAATCCTATCCTGTGTGATACTGCCTGCTGAGCTTTATCTAATCCTATCCTGTGTGATACTGAATGCTGAGCCATGTATCTAATCCCCTCCTGTGTGATACTGTCTGCTGAGCTGTGTATCTAATCTTATCCTGTGATACAGTCTGCTGAGCAGTGTATCTAATCCTCTACTGTGTGATTAGCTGTATCTCGTTCTTCCCTGTGTGACCCCATCCGGTGGGCACTGTGGTATAACCCCTTCTTGCTGTTTTAGGTTGGGTGGTCTTGGAGGTCATCGCTTCTGCCGTTCTGTTCTTCTTACTGGGGGTTTACGGATGAGCAGGTGGAGGCGGAAGGCAGATCAGGCGGAGGGCGGGCGAGCAGGGTGAGTGTCTCCAGTGAGAAGAGGCTTCAGGTAGCTCACTGTGGCTGTGTATGTACTGGTATCGTGTGGCTGATGAGGGAAGGCGAGTGGGGACTGGGGGCCGCATCCAACAAGGCCCAGGGGGAGGCTAGTGGGGACTGAGGGCCGCATACAACAGGGTCCAGGGGGAGGCTAGTGGGGACTGGGGGCCTCATCCAACAGGGTCCAGGGGGAGGCTAGTGGGGACTGAGGGCCGCATACAACAGGGTCCAGGGGGAGGCTAGTGGGGACTGGGGGCCTCATCCAACAGGGTCCAGGGGGAGGCGGCCGGTCCATGTGCAGACCGATATTCACCAGAAGTGGAGCTTTTCCAAGAGAGGGTGGAGGAACTGTGGAAAGTTCGTGGGGTGGAGGCGGTGCTAGGGTAGAGGTGAAACTGGGGGTGGAGCCTGGGCGGAGTTTCAAGGGGGCCCCAAAAGTTTGACAGTATGGGGCCCTGAAATTCCTAGTGGCAGCCCTGACTATATATGTGGGGCAGTGGGATACTTTCACTATATATATCATCATACATCATATGGGGCTGTTGGGCCACCATTTTCCATATAGGGGGCTGTAGGGACATGATACTATATATAGAGTGAATACGGGATCATCATACTATATATGAGGGTGTGAGGTGCATAATATCGCAATTAGAGAGCTGTAGGGGACCGTCATACATATATACATATATAGGGGGTTTTGGAGACATACTATGTGTGGGGAGCTATAGTATATATAGGAAACTGTAAAGCCTCATACTATATATAGGAGGCAGTTGGGACATCATATTGTATATAGGGGCTATGTAGCCATTTTACTATATATAGGGAGTTTTGGAGTCCTCAATGAATAATAAAGGGGTATTGGGGGCTGTAGAACCATCATTCTGTATATACAGAGCTGTGTGGGTGCTCAGCAGACATTATTTGTTATGAATGGGCACATTATTAGTTTTGATAGGGGCACTCAGGATCCTTTTTTTGGGGGGGATAGTGTTACTTTAAGTGAGCACTCAAGGGTATTTGTTGCTGGAAGGGGGCACTTGGGATATTATATCCTTCAAAGGCCCATACATGTCACTGCACAGTAGGGGCATTACTACTTTCTGTGGGACACTTTAATTTTGGGGGGGTGGGAGTAATCCTAGTAATAACACAATATTAAATTAAATATTGGGGCCAGTGGTCCACACTGCAGGTGCACACAGAGTGGGGAGTTTTTGTAGGTTGGGAATAGATGGAGACAGTGCTAGAAATGTGAGAAGTCAAATGTACCTTTGCTGTAATCTGTGCAGATGAGCCCTGGCAGGAGAAGTTGTCATGTCGGTCTGGGCCAGATAGAAATGTGAACGACCCGAATCAGAAAGAACGTCATGTGTAAGTTACTATATAAAACTGTACTGTAATCACTTATTCTGCGGAATGGTATCTAACAATATACGGTTACTGTTAGGTTGTAATATTGCTTTTTAGGTAACATTTTTTTAAAAATTTAGTAGCAGCTGAATGTAATTCAGTCATAGTAAAGGGTGTATGGTGGCATCATTGGTCTTTGTACAGAGTGTAGTTTCATATAGAGGTAATGGTGATATTGTAATATTATGTATTCGCTGTGTAGTAGTGACAGTAGTAGGCACTGTGTAGCCGTATTGTATGTATGATTGTAAGTAAGCTCCGTTATGGCACCATATCTAAGCAGTAAACTTGGTTCTAGTACTGTATCAATGTAGTAATCTAGATTATGGTACCGTATGTATGCCGTAATCTCGGTTCTGCTCCAGTTTCTATGTAGCAGGCTTGGTTCCATGTAGTAGACTTATTAAGCTCGGTTCTGTTCCCTTATCTCTGTAGTAAGCTCTGTTCTGCTCCCATATCTCTGTAATAAGCTCGGTTCTGCGCCCATATCTCTGTAGTAAGCTCGGTTCTGCTCCCTTATCTTTGTAGTAAGCTCCATTCTGCTCCCATATCTCTGTAGTAAGCTCGGTTCTGCTCCCTTATCTCTGCAGTAAGCTCTGCTCTGCTCCCATATGTCTGTAGTAAGCTTGGTTTTGCTCCCATATCTCTGTACTAAGCTCTGTTTTGCTCCCATATCTCTATAGTAAGCTCCGTTCTGCTCCCATATTTCTGTAGTAAGCTCTGTTTTGCTCCCATATCTCTGTAGTAAGCTCTGTTCTGCTCCCATATCTCTGTAGTAAGCTCGGTTCTGCTACCATATCTCTGGAGTAAGCTCGGTTTTGCTCCCATATCTCTGCAGTAAGCTCTGTTCTGCTCCCATATCTCTGGAGTAAGCTCGGTTCTGCTCCCATATTTCTGTAGTAAGCTCAGTTCTGCTCCCATATCTCTGGAGTAAGCTCTGTTCTGCTCCCATATCTCAGTAGTAAGCTCGGTTCTGCTCCCATATCTTCGGAGTAAGCTCGGTTCCGCTCCCATATCTCTGGAGTACGCTTGGTTCTGCTACCATATCTATGCAGCAAACTCTGTTCTATTCCCATATCTATGAACCAGCCTGTTTTTAAAGCCTGTTATCTCTGCTACTTTTATGCAGTGGCCAGAGATTATTAGGGAAAAGGAGGGCCACCGCAACTGAAGGGCCACTGCCTTGTGATTGCCCCCCCAGGCTGAAAAATGCCAGCCAGCCCTTGGTTGGAGATAGAATTCGGGGGTTTCCACTGTTTAGTCACATCAGGGGATCGGTAAATGCACATGATGCTTGCCATCAATTCCAGCCAATTTGGCGTCCAAGAAGTCAAACAGTACTCCCACCCTTCAAAGTTCTGCCATGTGCCTAAATAGTAGACTTTCCCCACATATAGGGTATCGGTGTACTCAAGAGCAATTGCTCAACAAATTTTGAGGTCCATTTTCCCCGTTGCCCTTGTAAAAATAAAAAAGTTTGGGTCTAAAGTAAATTTTTTGTGAAAAAAGTTAAATGTTAATTTTTTCATTCTGCATTGTTTTAGTTTTTGTGAAGTACCTGAAGGGTTAATAAACTTCTTGAATGTGGTTTTGAGCACCTTGAGGGGTGTAGTTTTTAGAATGGTGTCACTTATGGGTATTTTCTGTCATACTCACCCCTCAGTCACTTCAAATGTGATGTGGTCCCTATAAAAATGGTTTTCTAAATTTTGTTTGAAAAATGAGAAATCGATGGTCAACTTTTAATCCTTATAACGAACTAACAAAAAAATTACATTTCCAAAATTGTGGTGATGTAAAGTTGACATGTGTGAAATGTTATTTATTAACTATTTTTTGTGACATAACTCTATGATTTGAGGGCACAAAAATGAAAAGTTTGACAATTGCAAAATTTTCATAATTTTTGCTAAATTTCAGTTTTTTCATAAATAAACACAAGTCATATAGATGAAATTTTACCACTATCATGAAGTACAATATGTCCCCAAAAAATAATCTCAGAATTAGTGGGATCCGTTAATTCATTCCAGAGTTATAACCTCATAAAGTGACAGTGGTCAGAATTCTAAAAATTGTCTTGGCCATTAAAGGGGTAAAGCATGACACACGAAACAGAGACAAAAAACGCAGTGTCAAAAACATGATCAAGACACATGTTAAAAAATGTACTCAAAATGCAATAAAAAAATGCAGGTAACTAGAGATGAGCAAACCCAAACTTAAAAGTTCGGGGTTTATACTACACTCCAAACATGGACTTCTCCTGGAAGTCCGTTTTAATGTTCAGAGGTCCGAGGGAAGTCCAGGGGAAAGAGATAGAGGGAGGGAGGGACAGAGGTAGAGAGGAAAAGAGGGAGGGAGAGAGAGAATTTTCCACCTCTAAAGTTCATGCTCTCATTGAGTTCAATGGGATTCAGGTTCACATTTGAGAAGTTTGGGTACAGTTATGGTACCCAAACCAAACTTTGGATTAAAGTTTCATCCTTTACCAGTATCCGAACTTTCATGGGTCTGCTCATCCCTAAAAGTAATCTAATTTAAATAATAGGTGCGGAAATGCTGTAGAATTCAGCAAAGTAAAAAATGCACCAAAAGCTAATAGTGGGAACATAGCCTTAGCCCACATTCACACTTTCAGAATTTGGTCAGTATTGTACATCAGTGTTTGTAAGCCAGGAGTGGGTAAAGAGTACAGAAGTGTTTCTATTATACTTTTCCTCTGATTTTTCCACTTCTGGTTTTGGCTTACAAATACTGAGGCAAAAAATTCACCAAATGCTCAACGTGGCCTTATGGCCCAACTTGTCCAGGAAAATTGACTCACCAACAGGAGACAGCTCAGGGACACTTCCAATGTATGGGGCCTGCAGGAACCGAGGTTCACTATCATTAATATCCTGCACTTTAATGATGAATTCAGACTCTGGTTCAAGTAGTCTATCTGTGTGTCTATCTCTGGCCTGGGCACGGAGGGTGTAGAAGGTCTTGTGCTCCCGATCCAAGCGCTCGGTGGCATGTATATCTCCAGTCAGTTCATCGATGATAAAGATGGAGCCTGCTCCCTCTCCAGAAATAGTGTATTTAATGGAACCATCTCCTTCGTCTGAGTCTGAGTGAATCTGTAAAGACAAATGGGATGTTGATACGAATCAGAAGAACTGAGATGAAAAAAACAAATATGACAACGTTTATTATCTGACATAAAATGAAATATTGAATGTAATTCAGGCAAAAAGCTGAACTAAACATACAGTTTAAGTAGAGCAAAATCATTCAGTTCCCTAGGAGACCGAATAATGTCACAATGACTGTGCCCTGTGACAAGGGCACTACCATGACAATGAAGGGGACAGAGACAACACAGTGAATATATGTTCAGTGAGGTTCATGGGATGGATGGAGAGGGGTCCTCCAGCATCACTGTGTGGGGGTTCTTACACAGAAAGAAAGGGTCTTCAATTGTAACAAAATGAAATAGACTTTACTGGCTGATCTCAAAAGAGAAGTAAAAAAATGCCTAAAGTTCCAGGATCTGAATAGTTAAATCATAAAATCCTTCATTTTTTTAATTACCGTAATTTTGCATAGCATGGAAAGTCATAAAACTTTGCTAATCATTTATTATGGCATTTGTCTTCATGACTCTGAAAAAAAATTGCATTCATGTGTCCTCTAAACCCCTGGTTTTTCCCAGCTTATTTCCTGAATTTAGCTGCATTGATATCAAAGCATGCTCATATAAAGTACTGCTGCTGGCAGTGAAAAGGTCAGCATCCGTGTCCTCCTCTGAGGGTTCTGTTCAGGGCTCACACTCATCTGCATTTATAAAATTGGTAGATGCTGTTCCTGAAAAGACGAGTGTTATGCAAGTGTCATGGAAGCGTCATTCAAGTAAAATGTGATCTTTCTCACCTAGTATCTGTATGACATCTGTAGGATATGCATATGCAATCCGTATGCAATGCCTACATAGATAGATAGATATGGGATAGATTGACAGATATATGTCATTGAGATATATAATCAGTGCAGGGCATGTATAGTTTACTGTACATAGGAAATCAATAAATTAAAGAAAAAATGGTGTGGGGTCCCCCTAATTTTTCTTAACCAGCTGAGGTAAAGCCATGGGGGCATGATGTCAATACAAAGCTAACATCAACCCCAATACTATTACCACACTGGCCACGGCACCAGGGAAAGTGGGAAGAGCAGAGGCTAAGCATCAGAATTGGCATACCTAATTTCTGGTGCGGCTGAGAGCAGATGTTCTTAGTCTGGGAGGGAGCCAATATCCATGGGACTTTCCTAGCCTATTAATATTAGCCTGCAGCTGTCTACCTAGCCTTTGCTGATTCCTAATCATAGGGGGCACCCCACATCATTTTTTGGGCAGTGACCCCATTTTAATAACCAGTAAAGGTTAAGTAGATACCTGTGAGCTGATATTAATAGCCTGGGAAGCTCCATGTTTATTACCACCTTCCCAGGCTATAAACATCAGCCCCCAGCTGTTGGCTTTCCCTCAGCTGGTTAACAAAATTGAGGGTGGTTCTACGCCATTGTTTTTGGAGATATTTTTCATTCATTGTAAAAACATGTTAAACAACATAAAAACATTGGTCAGTAAAATACACATGAAGAGAAAATATAAAGGTCCCTATATCCAAAACAAACTCATCAATGCTATGGGCCTACTTAGGTGTTTTAAGTACTCCTTTCTGTAAATCTGTTAACACAAGTTAAGTTTAAAAGTATTTTTCAGTACAGATATGCTGTAACACTACTCAAAATTACATGTTTGTATAAAGCATGAAATAAAAGAACGTGAAGGTGTGTTTTTTTTTTTTTTTTTTACATTTATAACATCCCTTGTGTCAAACGATGAACTCCATGCGTTGTCCTAATGCAATTTCCTGGATTTTGGACACATTGATGCGTTTTATAAGGATGAAATGGCATACGCATAGTCCGTGTGCTGTGCAATTTTTTCCTTGCACCCACTTACTTGCATTGGTAAGTATCATCTGATATATGGATATACGCAGCCACTCGAAGCATGCTGTGATTTTTTTTCCTACTCCGATCTGACGTGAGAACAAAAATCGCAGATGAGCAGGGAATCATGGAATAACATTAGTCAGAGTGAAATCTGATTTTTTTATCGGATTCCACTAGTCGGCTTTAAATGCAGATGATTATGAGCCCTTATCAGAAGAATCCTCTGCATAAGGCTTGCTTATGCTGAAAGTTAATGAGTGCAACCAGAGCTCCGATCACTCCTATATAACGTCTTTAATGTGTGTCAAGAAAAAGACCCTTGCTGCCCCCTATATACTGTAATGGAAGAATTGGATTTGTTTACACAAACTCCACAAGAACAGACACAGTGAGGGTCTGTCAAACCTTCTGCAGGGCATTGTACCGATAAGCAGAATGCTCAGAGAGAACAGAGGTGCTGACCCTCTCACTGCTATCATCAGTACTCCAAATCTATGTGTTCTGATGTCAATTCAGCTGAAGGCAGGCAAATAGACTGGGAAAAAGCAGAGGATTGGAAGCCACTTCCATGCATTTTTTTACGTGATTGAAGACAAATCCCCAAAGTGATTTTTAAATGTTCATAACTTTCCAGGCTGGACAAAATTATTTATGAAAAATAAAAGTTTAGTTACTCTTTAAATTCAACCCAGGCATTATATTTGGGCATGATTCCTGCATGTACAGTTACATGTGTTACTATTCTCGCAGATTTTGGCTATACACTTTAGTTGACTCTACAAATTCATCATATTTTTGCCTTTCTCTGAATCAGAACTGTACCTTAAAAGTTATCTGTCAGTGGAATCAACCCTCCTAAGCCGTCTATATGGGAATGCAGGTCATAGGATGCTGAATGAAATGATACCCTGATGACTTGTTTCAGAGAAATCCATGTTTTTCTTATATATAAATAATCTTTTCAGGGCTATGGGCCGGACTCTGACCTACATGAGAATCTGCCTCAGAGATTATTTTTAATAAAAGGGGGCATTACCAATTTGAGACATGTAACTAAAACTGAACAGGACACCTGAACTTTGTCTCCTTATAAACAAATTTGCTGCAGCTCTCACAGCTCTGCTGTATTGTAACTCTATTGCAATCCTGTCTGCCTGTGAGCTGGAAGCTGAAGATGAGAGAAACCTGCAGATGTGTCAGGTATAGTGTTGAGCAGTCCGATAATGCAAATATCGGGTATCGGCTGATATTTGCGGTATCGGAATTCCGATACCGAGTTCTGATACTTTTGCAATATCGGATACCGGAATCGGAAGTTCCCATAATGCAAAAGAGCCAGTTTCATTTAATTCAGCCTATGAGGAATCATTAGAAGTGTAGGCACATCCTGTTCTGCATGTTAGGCATGTAACTACTGGCATGGCTAAGATTGGCTGATGAAAGGATGTCATGATGCACTATAAAAGTCGCCGCCGCCATTTTGGGTTCTCTCTGCTGTGAATTGAGTTAGGGACAGGACGCTGTGTTCTGACCGAGGGCCAGTTTTGAGATAGCGATTTGCTTCTTTGTGCTTTACCCAGGTAAATTTAGCAACCGCTGTGGGAGAACCGTGTTTTTGCCTTGCAGCGCTGTTCACGGCTGTCTGCAAGGTGTCTGTGTGAGTGCAGCTCACTCTGTAGTCTGTTCTGCCGCCACAGCTGGTTGTAGTCAGCTCAGGGTGCGTCACTGCCTCATACTGTTCCATTGTCCTTTTTTCAATTAGTGCTGCCTGCTGCACATTTTTTCAAATTTATCCTATTAGTGGGTTTCCATCCGTATCCTGCTAGATTGTGGAAAAACACTATATAGGATTACATAGAGGAGCTTTTTTTGACCTTGCAGCGCCATTCACTGCTGTCTGCATGGTCTCTGTGTGAGTGCAGCTCACTCTGTAGTCTGTTCTGCGAAAAAAAAAAAAAAAAGTTAATAAAGTTAACCAAACACTCCACTTTACAGTTGTGTAGGCCACATTAGTTCATATTAAAGTCTAGTCCACACTTAGTGTTTCGTATACGTGTTAGCAGCTGTTCAGGAATAAGCACACTAACCCCTAAGTACTTTTCTGCCTATCTTTATCAGTCTACCAAGATGAAGAAGGCAGGGAGTAAGGCACGTGGTCATGGGCGTGGAGTTTATGCATGGAGAGGACGTGGGGATTCTGTTCCTGCTGCGGGCACCAGTGACTCATCATCCCCCAGTTTTAGCAGGGAACAGTCCTTCATACGCAGCTTTGTAGGAGCTCACCGTACCCCGCTGCTGCGGGACGAACAAATTGATGGATGGCAGCTAACGCATCGATTTCAATTAGTGCCACATCCTCTCAGGCACAGAGCACTGAAGAGCACCCATCTGTCTCTTCACCACCTGCCAAATTGCCCAGGCAGTCAGAGAGCCCAGGACAGGAGACATCTCTACTTCTGTTCTCTGAATCTCTTGGCTTGGAAAGAGGGGGCCAGCCAAGCAGCATTCGAGAAATGGAAGAAGAGGCAGTATGCAGTGATGCCCAAGAGCTTTGAATCTGAAGAGGCGGGTGGGCCAGTGCCTCTGGTCAGCACACCTCAGTACGCATCTGATGATGAGACTCAGGTGCCACTTTCTGGTGTGTACTGTGCTGCCGAGACTACCCAGGAGAAGCAGTTGTTGGAAGAGGGTAGTGTAGATGATAAGGTCCTTGACCCATCATGGCATGAGGTACAGGAAGGTGGTGGGAGCAGCTCTGAGGAAGAGATTCCCCAAACGGCCCAAAGAGGGAGAGGGAGGGGGAAGACTGCGTTGCCTGTAGCCTCCACTTTGGCACCCATTAGGAGCATGCCTCTTCCAAAAGCCAAAACTGGTGCTCCCAAGACTTGCAGTGCCTGGTCCTTTTTTAACACAGTTGCAGATTGCATTTGCTTTGTCAAATGCAAGCTGTGTCATCAGAAAGTCAAAAGAGGGAAAAGTGTCAGCAACCTCAATACCACAAATATGTGGAAACATGTGGGACAAAAGGCGGCCATTCTCGGGAAACCACCCCCAAGCACAGGCTTTGAATGCTGGAATTGCAAAACTACTATCCCTTGAAATGCTGTCATTCAGGCTGGTGGAGACTGACACCTTCTGTAACTTGATGGCATTGGCAGTCCCACAATACAACATGCCCAGCCGCTTTTATTTCAGCAGGCAAGCCATCCCTGCCCTGCAAAAGCATGTGGAGGGAAACATTAAACATGCGCTACTAAACGCCATCAGTAGCAAGGTCCACCTCACCACCGATGCGTGGACCAGTCACCATGGACAGGGATGATACCGTTTCCTCGCTGCCCATTGGGTAAATGTTGTGGAGCCGGGTAAAGATTGTGAGAGTGGCGCTGTACGTGTTCTGCCAACTCCAAGGATTGCAGGAATCCAGTCTGTACACATTGACTCCTCCTCATACTCCAGTTCCTCTTAATCAGCGCTGCAGGAGCCATCACAGTCCACCTCCACAAGGACCCATAAATGCTTACCTGTTAGGACTGGTATGAGCACAGCCGTGGCCAAACGTCAACAGGCCGTATTGAAATTAATTTCTTTGGGGAATCAAAGCCACACAGCGCAGGAGCTCTGGAATGCCATCAAGCAGGAGAGCGACGTATGGTTTGTGCCAGCGAATCTCCAGCCAGGCATGGTAGTGTGTGACAATGGCCAAAATCTGGTGGCAACTCTGGGCCTAGGCAACCTCCCTCACATCCCATGTCTGGCACATGTGCTCAACTTGGTCATGCAGAGTTTTTTGAGGGACTATCCGGATCTTGATGCACTGCTGCACAAGGTCCGCCTAGAGTGTGCTCACTTGCGGCGTTCCAGGATGGCAAGATCGCGCATTACAGCTCTGCAGCGCCGATTCCGCCTTCCGGAACATTGCATCATATGTGACCTACCCACCAGGTGGAATTCAACGTTACATATGTTGGAGTGGTTGTGTGAGCAGCAGCCAGCAGTAATGGAGTACCAGCTGCATCAGGCGCAAAGAATTTGCACTGCGCGCCGTTCAGTCTTCACAACCATTGGGTGGGCCACTATGAAGGAAATCTGCCAGGTTTTGCGTGCCTTCGATGATTCCACGTGGATGGTGAGTTCAGGTGATGCACTAGTCAGCATGACTATCCCCCTTATCTGCCTGCTTGAAAATACACTGCAAGCGCTAAGGGATGAGGTTGTGGAAGAGGTGGAGGATGAGGAGTCATAAATGCCATCTGCTTCTGGACAGTCTGCGCAACGTAGTTCCTCACAAAGGCCTAGGCAGGAGACACTTTGTGAGGAGGATGAGGAGGAGTCAATGGAGGAGGAAGACATCTGTCTAGAGGACGGAGTTACACAATTCTCCAGTAGTCAGTATGTAGAGCGAGGGTGGGGTGATGCAGAGCAGGCAGAGATCTCGCCTCAAGCAGGGGACAGCGTCTCTTGGCCAGTTGGCAGTCTGCAGCACATGGTTGATTTCATGCTGCAGTGCCTGAGAAATGACCGCCGCATCGCCCACATTCTCAACACGGCTGATTATTGGTTGTACACCCTCCTAGATCCTTGCTACTGGGACAACTTTCAAAGCCTCATAACACCGTTGAACCGGGAGTGTAAAATGCGGGAGTACAAAGACACACTGATGCAGTCCATCATCTTCTCCAGTCCAATCAAGAGCAGTGCTGCTA
Source organism: Ranitomeya imitator (assembly GCF_032444005.1). NCBI lineage: Eukaryota > Metazoa > Chordata > Amphibia > Anura > Dendrobatidae > Ranitomeya > Ranitomeya imitator. The sequence continues at coordinate 577,507,204 of NC_091283.1, read as the reverse complement.
GTGCTTTGCAAAGCAGCTCAGTGCATCGAGGCAGTGGAGGAAGCTCTGCACAAAGAGGGAGTAGAAGCAGTGCCTCAGCACAAGGCAAGACCAGTATGGCCCAACTGTGGCAAAGTTTTGTGTGCCTGCCACAAATGTCTACACCATCACAGACGGCTCCAGTCAGCAGAAGGCAACGTTTCCGTCAGATGGTGACAGACTACATGTCTTGCCCTCTCAGTGTACTCCCATACGGCTCTTCCCCCTTCAAGTTTTGGGTCTCTAAGCTGGATACATGGCCAGAGCTTAGCCAGTATGCATTTGATGTGCTGGCTTGCCCTGCTGCTAGTGTATTATCGGAATGCATCTTTAGTGCCGCAGGTGGTGTACTAACAGACCGTCGCATGCAACTATCCTCCGATAACGTTGACTGGGTTACTTTTCTGAAAATGAACAAGGCCTGTATCTCGCAGGAATTTGCCACTCCTCTTCCAGATTAAATGATTGGTTGGCAACAGTATCCAGGTCTCCTGTTGTGTTCATGTTTCTACCACCTGAACTGTAATCCCTGGGCTACAACACCACCAATTGCTACTCAGAATAACACTCTGCTGCCGTGTGTGTTATTGGGTTTCAGTAATGTCAGCTGATCCCCAGCTGTGTATCCGGCAATTTGTCCTGCTACCTCCACGCTGACACAACAGATATTAAACTGCCTCGAGTGCAGGCCTCGGCCTACACTCTGCTTCTCCTGGATTCCCTGGGCTCCAACACCGCCAGATGCTGCTTGGAAGTGCCGTTTGCACAGAGAAGAACACTCGCTCCTGTGTTAGTGGGGTTCAGTAACGTCAGCTGCTCCCTAGCTGTGCATCCAGCAATTTCTCCTGCTCCCTCCACACTCACAGTACTACAGAAATTAAAGGGAACCTGCCCCCCACCAGGTGTTTGTAACTGAAAGAATCACCTTGTGCAGCACTAATGCTGCATTTGGACAAGGTGGCTCTTTTAGTTATTCTCCTTGCACACCCTGAACTAAACACTTATAAAATGTGCCCCTTCATACCGTGAAAGTCCCAGAGCCTGACTTTCCTTAATAATCAGACGCGGCACAGCCGTCATTCATACCCCCTTGGTGCCGTGCGCCGCCTCCTGAGTGTTGTTTGATTCTGTCCCGGAGCCTGCGCTGTTATGTTATCCATTGGCCATGCGCAGTTAGCGCTACCCGTCTTCTGACATCATTTGATGTAATGCTGACTGCGCCTGTGTGGTCGCGCTGCCCGAGACCCCGCCCCGCAGTGTCTTCTGATTTATTCACAGTGCAGGGCTGGGATTCATGGGCATGCGCAGTGCATATCTTCACCTCTCCCTCATCTCCCTCCACCTTCTTCAGACTGTGTGCTGTCAGCTGATCCCTAATCGCCATGCCATGCACTTAGGGATCAGCTGACGCCGCACAGTCTGAAGAAGGCAGAAGAAGATGACTGAGGGGCGAAGATATGCACTGCGCATGCCCATGAATCCCAGCCCCGCAGTGTGAATAAATCAGAAGTCACTGTGGGGCGGGATCTCGGGCAGGACGGCCGCACAGGTGCAGCCAGCCTGACAACAAATGTTGTCAGAAGACGGGCAGCGCTAACTGCGCATGGCCAAGGGATAACATAACAGCGCAAGATACGGACAGATCCAAACGCTGAAGAGGCGGCGCCCGACGCCAAGATGGTGTGAATGATGGCTGTGCTGCATCTCATTAAGAAGGAAAGTCCCGCCTCCGGGATGGTTTCACGGTATGAGGGGCCACATTTTATAAGTGTTAACTTCAGCGTGTGCAAATAGCATAAGTAAAAGAGACACCTTTTCCTTGTGTAGCATTAGTGCTGCACAAGGTGGCTCTTTTAGTTACAAATGCCTGGGGGGGGTTAAAGATTCCCTTTCAACTTGCTCCAATTAGGCTTCAGCCTACACTCTGTTTCTCATGTAATCACTGGGCTCCAACAACGCCAGTTGCTGCTCAGAAGTGTCTTTGGCACTGGTACTCCCTCCTGCCCAGCCTGGTTCCAGCACGCCAGCTCTTTCCGGGTAGTGTCAAGGTCACTTTGCCTTCAATACGTTGTCCTATCGGGTTGTGGTCGGGTTACCCATTTCTATGGTGCCTGCAGTTTAGGAGCTTCCTATGTGGGCTGCGGGAACTGGCAATCAAGGCTGGTTCTGTAGTGCCAATAGGACAAGCTCCCCCTGTAGGACTGTGGCTTTTTGGTAACTACGGCCGGCTCATGGCCTAGCAATTTTTTTTTCTGTGGACCCTCTGCTGCCTATCTGAGTTCCAGCACCATTAGCTGGTTCTTAGGAAGACAATCTTGAATAGGTCCTCCTGGTTTCAGTACCGTTAGCTAGTTCCAGGCAGAGCCTTTGGCTTAGGGGCCTCCTTTTGGGTATCCGAGTTCCACCAACATCTGGTGGTCCTTGGTAGTGCTTTCTGGCATGGGTACCTCCTGCTTAGTAACCGAGTTCCAGTACGTCAGCTGGTCCTCGGTAGTTCCATTGGCTCTTGTTCCTTCGGCTGCCCATCCGTGTTCCAGTACCATCAGTTGGTTCTCGCCAGTGTCTTTGGCTCTTGTACCTTCTGCTCCCCATCCTGGTTCCAGTACCGTCAGCTGGTTCTGGGCAGAGCCTTTGGCTTAGGTGCCTCCTTCTGGGTATCCGAGTTCCACCAATGTCTGGTGGTCCTTGGTAGTGCTTTTTGGCACATGTACCTCCTGCTTAGTAACTGGGTTCCAGTACCGTCAGCTGGTCCTTGTTAGTTCCATTGGCTCTTGTACCTTCGGCTACCCATCCTGGTTCCAGTACCGTCAGCTGGTTCTCGGCAGTGTCTTTTGCTCTTGTACCTTCTGCTCCCCATCCTGGTTCCAGTACCTTCAGCTCGTTCCAGGCAGAGCCTTTGGCTTAGGTGCCTCCTTCTGGGTATCCGAGTTCCATCAACGTCTGGTGGTCCTCGGTAGTTCCATTGGCTCTTGTACCTTCGGGTAGCCATCCGGGTTCCAGTACCGTCAGCTGGTTCTCGGCAGTTCCTCAGCCTTCTTGTACCTTCTGCTACATTTCCAAGTTCAAGACCCTAAAGACGACAACCCTGAAGACCACCCTGAAGAGGATGACGACCCCTGAGACGACCCTGGAGAGGATGATGAAGAAGAAAGTGTAGGAGAAGTAAAAAAGAACGTGAAGAGCATAGAAGTAGAGAAACCCTCAACCTACTGTCTCCTTCCCCATAATCCTGTAGAATGTAAGCCCGCAAGGGCAGGGTCCTCGCCCCTCTGTATCAGTCCGTCATTGTTAGTTTGTTTACTGTATGTGATATTTGTAACTTGTATGTAACCCCTTCTCATGTACAGCACCATGGAATCAATGGTGCTATATAAATAAATAATAATAATAATAATAACATAAATATCTGACAAAATATAAAAAATCTTAACATAGTCAATATCTTTGTAACTCCGAACGTCTTAAAAAAAAAAAAATTCCTGCTATTCCATTTGATTGGCCTAAACCTCTATGCATTTAATGTCTCCTCCACCTCCCCCAATACATCCTACATTATTCTTAGTTGTTTTCCTTCATGTTGAATTAACCTACAAGGAAAGAAAGTGTTTATTTTAATTCCGATATTTTTGGCCCATAGACTTTCATTGGTATCGGGTATCGGTATCGGCGATATCCGATATTTTTTGAATATCGGCCGATCCAATCCGATACCGATACTTCTGGATATCGGAAGGTATCGCTCAACACTAGTCAGGTATAATCACACACAGCTCTGCGATGAGATCAGGAGACCTGAAGAGCATTATACATCACAGTGGTGACACCTCCTTTCATTTACAATAATCTCTGGAGGCAGACTCTCATGCTGATCAGTGTCCTGAGCAGCTCATTTGCATATAAGAAAAAACATGGATTTCTCTGGAATAATACATAAGATCACAGATATCCAGGTATCATTTTATTCAGTTTCCTATGACCTGCGTGTCTATATAGACGGCTTAGGAAGGTTAAGCCTACTAAAAGATTCCCTTTAACAAGCAGGACTACATAAAAATACGCATATTCTCAAACTTACAAAATATAGAGTTGAAATCAAAATTTATCCACCACCAATGCATATTAGATTTAGCAGCAACATTTACAACTTTCTAATGTATGCAATAAACCAATCATAAAAGAAAAACAGATAACAGTGAAAAGAGAGAATGTAGTCAGAAGAGCAGGAGAAATTATAATTTTGTCCCTGCGCAGGTATCTGGAGATTTACTTTATACCAAACCCTTTAGCATTCAGAAATAAAACAAGATACAACTGCCCATGACATGCATACCACACTTAACACCTTCGCAAGCTTGGGTTTTCCCGTTTTTGAGTTTCTATTTTTTGCTCCCCTTCTTCCCAGAGCCATACCTTTTTTTTATTTTTCAGTCAATATAGCCATATGAGGGCTTGTTTTTCGCGGGACAATTTGTACTTTTGAACAACACCATTGGTTTTTATAATGTACTGGAAAATGGGAAAAAATTTAAAGTGCAGTGAAATTGCAAAAAAACTGCAATTCCACAATTGCTTTTCTTGTTTTGTTTTTTAACAATGTTCATTAAATGCTAAAACTGACCTTTCATTATGATTCTCCAGGTCATTACGAGTTTATAGACACCAAACATGTCTAGGTTATCTTTTTTAAGTGGTAAAAAAAATCCAAAGTTTCTAAAAAAAAAAAAAAAAAAAAAAAAGATACCATATTCCGATACCCGTAGCGTCTCCATTTTTTCTGATCTGTGGCTGGGCGAGGACTTGCTTTTTGCAGGCTGAGCTGATGTTTTTATTGATACCATATTGGTGTAGATACAATAATTTGATCACCCGTTATTGCATTTTAATATAATGTTGCGGCAACCAAAAAAACCGTAATTCTGGTGTTTTCATTTTTTTGCTTATTACGCAGTTTACCGATCAGATTAATTATTTTTATATATTGATAGATCGGGCGATTATGAATGCGGTGATAGCAAATGTGTGTATTTTTTATTTGATTTATTTTATTTTAATGGGGCGAATGTGGGGTGATTTGAACTTTTATATATATATTTTTTTAAATATTTTTAAAAACATTTCTGTTTTTTGTTTTCACTAGCTGTTAGGCTAGGTTCACATTGCGTCAAGTACATGGCGTCAAACGGATGCGTTAAACGCATGTACAGAAACGGAGCAAAAATATGTGAAATTCGTCGTCACGGTAACGCTAGCGTTAACGCATGTGATCGCGTTTTTTCATTTTGATGTCCGTTTACGAAGTATCCGTTTGTCTGCGTTTGTCACTGTCAATAAAGTTGTTCTTTTTTTTTTTTTTTTTCCCTTTTGTCATTGTCGGGTGTGGGCACAGACTCATTCTCCATTTTGAAAGCATTGAGTGAACTTCTGCTAGCAAGATGTTTGTGTCTGAGCTCGTCAGATTTCGCTTGATGCGGTTGCGACTTCGGCAGAGAAAGCGTAGTTCGCAAAGGAGATATTGGATCCACGAAGTGAATTTCTTGCGGAGTACATATGGTGCCTTTCACACCCTGTATGTGCAGCTTCGGGATCATCCCTTCAAATTCCAACGCTATCTACGGATGTCCATTGAGACCTTTGATGTTCTGCTCTCACATGTGAAGGATGAGATACATCATCATCGCAGCACTTTTCGTGAAAGCATCAGTGCGGAGCAACGTTTAGTAGTGACTGTGAGGTAATTATACATTTTTTTTATCATTCTATTGACAAAGACTAGATCTCGGTATCGTGTGGCCTAATGTTCATTTTGCAATTGTATATTATATTGTCAACTAGCCTTTAGATGATCATTAAAATCCTAATTTTTTTTTTTTTGTTTTTGAATGTCAACAGATATCTGGCTACCGGAGAAACTTTTGCGTCACTGCATTACCAGTTTCGACTTGGGAAGTCAACAATTTGTCAACTGGTTCGGGAAACTTGTGATGCCATTTGGAACAACTTGCAACCACTTGTGCTACCAACACCAACATCAGAAATGTGGCTAGCAATTTCCCAACAGTTCGAGGATGTGGCTAATTTCCCCAATTGTATTGGTGCCGTGGACGGAAAGCACATTCGGATTCAGAAACCTGCACATAGTGGTTCCCTCTACTATAACTATAAGAAATACTTTTCTATAGTATTGATGGCGATTGCGGATGCCAGGTACCGTTTTGTTGCTGTGGATATTGGAGCTTATGGCCGGACTAACGATTCCAGAGTATTCAGAGACTCCAACATGGGCCAATGTTTGTACAACCAAAGTTTAAACATACCGTCATCACGACCTCTTCCGGGGACCGAAGGCCCAAGTTTGCCCTATGTTTTAGTTGGTGATGAGGCCTTCCAACTAGGACAAAATCTCCTCAAGCCCTACTCAAGCCGTAGTCTAGACTCCAGCAGGCGCATTTTTAATTATCGCTTGAGCCGGGCTAGACGTTATGTGGAGTGTGCCTTTGGGATTTTGACATTAAAATGGCGGATTTTACTAACCTGCATGCAACTGCAACCAGACAATGTGGACCGTGTTGTGAAGGCATGCATCTGTCTGCACAATTTTGTGGCGAGACATGAACCCCAGTTGGTAGACCCCAATGATTGTGAGTCGAACCTCAGTAGCATTGAATCGACTACAGTTCGTTCTGCATCACAAATAATGAGGATTCGTGATCAATTTGCACACTACTTCACACATGAAGGCCAGGTTCCATGGCAAGACAGACACGTGTGAAAATAATTTAAAGTCTTCCTGATGTCGTGTAAAAAGTTACGTAGTGTAAAAAGTTATGTTGTTTAACCTGATGTCGTGTAAAAAGTTACGTAGTGTAAAAAGTTATGTTGTTTAACCTGATGTCGTGTAAAAAGTTACGTAGTGTAAAAAGTTATGTTGTTTAACCTGATGTCGTGTAAAAAGTTACGTAGTGTAAAAAGTTATGTTGTTTAACCTGATGTCGTGTAAAAAGTTACCTTATGTCGTGTAAAAAGTTAAAGTTAAAGTCATACAAGAATCTGAAATTTGAAACAGTTTACTAAATGTTTTTGTATTTTCCCAACAAACTGTTGGTACACAGGTGTAACATATGATATCCCATAGGGATGAAAAAAAAAAGGAAAATAGAAATTAACAACAAAACCCCCCCCCCAAAAAAAAAATTCCAACGCGGTAATTGCACCTGGCTGTGGACAGTGAACTGTACTAAAGACTTTGGTACTGCACGGGAGTATTGTCTGCCCAACTATATGATGGACTACTACATTGTCTTTGAGGTTCCACGCTCGTTTCACCCCGGCCTCTATATTGAGGGTTGTAGGGCGGCATGTCCAGTCTTCTTCTTCCCGATGGAGCGGGTTCCTCGGTGCCCACAAATTCCTCTACAAGCTCGTTAAGTCTTTGTCGAAACATAAGGTTTCTATGTGCCGGGATATTTTGTACTACAGGCACATAGGATAATAAAAGTAGCTTCCACTCATTAGCAGAGTAGACAGACTCGCGTGCTTGCAGCTCGGTAATTTCTCGTCTCAGGTCTTTGAGCTCACTGCGACACATGTCCTCTACCCGTTGGAGTCCATCCACGATAATTGCATCTGCTTCATCTTTTTGAGATGCTCGCTTGCGTCCACGCTGTGATTGCAACCGGGCACTCACACCTGCAGCAACAGTGCTTCTATCCGCAGATCGTGGCTCGGTGATGCCAGACACATCTTCAGGTTGCGTTGGTTCCACTGAAGAAGGCTCAAGTTCCTCTGCTGGTCTAGGAGCAGCGGTACTGCATATCGTGCTGTAACCCAAAAACAAAAATTACTTATTTTCCTTTAAACAATTTAGTCTCGCACACAGACCTTCTTGTACTTACGAGCGCTGAGACACTGTTTTCTGAAGAAAGAGCAGTTGGTCATAATGCACATACGGTGTCACCCGTTTGCCACTTGATCCGCTTGGTGCATTCTGACTGTTCCGGTAGTCACGGACAAAGCGATCGCGGATGGACTTCCAACGGGTATGGACAGCATCGGCTTTAAATTTAAAAAAAAAAAATATATATATAAAAATAGTAGATTGTGTTAAGATATAGGAAAAATTGTTCATAGTTTGCTACGATAGTTGATATATAAATAGTAGATAGATAGTTGTTAGATAAGAAATAGTGTAGAAATAGTGTATAGATAGATAGATATATAGTGTACAGATAGTTGATAATTGAGAGATAGATAGCAGACAACAAGTGGATAGGTTGATAGGATAGAAAATTTTTTTTTTTTTAAACATTTTCCGATGTTACGTCACCAATATTTACCAATTTTTTTCTTTGAGGTTGTCGACTTCTCCATGTATCGGGGATCAAAGTGACAGATTATTTGATCCCACAACTTCCGGTTCTTCACGATGTCATGGTGGGAGCTGTCGCTCTGGTCCCATATGGAGGGGTTGGCTTCCACAAGGTTAATAAGTGTCTCATTGTGGATAGTCAATGGCTCTTCGTCAACGACAATCCTTTTTTTTTTTGGCGCTGACTTGGACTATGTAAACACAAAACGTTATGTTGATAGTGTCAATTTCACTGGATGGCCATATTCATATATACAGAGATAGATAGATACATAGATATAGCAATATATAGATATATAGATAGATAGATAGATGTAGATAGATAGATATACATTGATAGATAGATAGATAGATACATAGATATTGATAGATAGATATATAGATAGATAGATAGATACATAGATATTGATAGATAGATATATAGATAGATAGATACATAGATAGATAGATAGATATAGATTGATAGATAGATATTGATAGATAGATATATAGATAGATAGATACATAGATATAGATAGATAGATAGATAGATACAAAGATATTGATAGATAGATATATAGATAGATACATAGATTTAGATAGATAGATATAGATAGATAGATACATAGATATTGATAGATAGATACATAGATATAGATAGACAAATAGATGGAGCGATAGATAGTTGATAGATAGTTTATAGGTATAGTAGATAGAAAGTGAATAGATAGATTGTTGGTAAATATTGGATAGAATATTTCTATTTTATATTTACCACTGGCAGTTGTGGCGACGACAGACGGCTAGGGACCTTTTTTCTTTTTTGTCCTCCTTGTGCCACAACCTATTGTGTATGTAAAATGTAAAAAAAAATATTTTAACATTAAATAATGTTAACATTCATTGGATCAATAAATTTATGCCTGAAAAATTCAACATGTGTGCTATGTACCTTTGTTGTTTTTGCGTGTTTTTTTGGGGGAGGTCTAACAGCCTTGGGCTCAGAAGACTCCTATTCACAATAAAACAATAAACAGGATTGTTATGCCTAGCTCAATACAATGGAGTTTCACACAACATGGTTTTTTAAAGTGCAAGCCTACCGACTCAGAAGAAAAAATCGCAGACACGCTGCTGCTGCTGACATCTGTATCCGACATCTGTGTGCAACAAAACAATACATTTTTAGTACACACACATCCGACGGACATTACAGACTCCCATGATGTATACAGAGATATATAATATATAGAAATGTACTTACAATTTAGCTACGGCAAAACACTCTGTCACGTGCAGGAGACTTTGTGTGAGTGGGATATTTTAATGGCCGAAGTCACATTTCCTGTCACATGACCACATGTGACCACCTTCAAAAGCTATTAAAACGTGTGGTTCTATTTGGAAATTTTTCATGATTTGCGTCTGACTGCGTTTGCCATAGCCTTCTATGGCAGAATGAACGCTTCCGTTAGTAGTGCGTTAGCTTGGCCGGACCCGAAAACGCTGCAAGCCGCGTTGAAGGTCCGTCAGAAAAAAAACGTTATGTGACAAACGCATACCAATTTAGGGATGCGTCACGATGCGTCAGACAATGCAAGTCTATGGGCGCGTTAGTATGTGCGTTACATTGCGTTTTTACTACTTAAAAACGAGTCCGTTAGACGGACACACCTAGCGCAATGTGAACCCAGCCTTAGGGCTAGCGGAACGCACCGAGTAAATATAGATGTTTTATTATAATTGATGCGTTCGCAGCCTGGGGTCCACCGTGCAGGAGAACCTGCTGCTAGCAATGGCGGCACTATATGGAGGTATGAACTAGCTCTGTTATTTCACAGAGTAGCCGTGAAAGCAAAGCACTGCGCCCTGCTAGACTTCACAGAGGCACAGGCTAACTGCCCAACAGAGAGCAGTTAGTGGTCATGCATGCACACAAAACTCCTTGCCGGAGGTGCCAGCATTCTAGGGGCTTATTTCAGCCAGGTCCCTGAATACATACAAAGACACAATCTCCTTGTCGGAGGTGCCAGCATTCTAGGGGCTTATTTCAGGCGGGTCCCTGAACACAATCTTACATGACCACACTGGCACAAAGAACATAACTTAGAAAGATACTAGTGCATGGCCATGAGGCCATGCGAGCCTTAAATAGTTGCAGCACGTACAGGACCTTCCTAGAAGGACCAATGAGAGGCTGCTACAGAGCCTGAGCACCTACAGGACCTTCCTGGAGGACCAATGGATTAAGCTGCAGTATCTGAACATGTGACCCTCGATCTCCACTGAGAGATCTTACTCTGGGCATGCTCAGAACAAGAAAAGCAGGACTTAGTCCTAGAAGCATCTGCTCGCCGCTGCCCAGCACTGGCTTCAATGGCAGAAGCAGGGAAAGCAGCAGTAACTCTTTGTACAGAGTCAGACTGAGCAAGACGCTGGGACTGACGCCTCCGCTGAGCAGGCTCCACTGTGGCGGGAGAAGAATGGGAGACCACAGCGGAGATGGCCTGAGATTCCCCCTGTGCAGAGGTGGGAACTCGACCCCTAACACTAGCTTTAATAGTTTTCATGGGAGACTAGAAGCTGTGATCATCCGATCACTTGTGCTACATAGCGAAAAACATGCAGCAAAAATGCTCAGTTGCCATGAGGCTCGACAACTGGGCCACGCTCATAGCAATCCAGCAATGACAACCACAGGCATCTGCTGCAGACCCTGGGTTGTCATGCTAACTCATTGGCAACCCATGGTCATGTGACACGTGCACCGTTTGTCGGGATTAGTAACGCGCTTCTTGAGAAACCAAATTGTGAGGAAGCATGAGCAATCTCAATGCTACAAGTCCATCTCCAAAGACCTGAATGTTCCTGTGTCTACCGTGCGCAGTGTCATCAAGAAGTTTAAAGCCCATGGCACTGTGGATAACTTCCCTAGATGTGGACGGAAAAGAAAAATTGACAAGAGATTTCAATGCAAGATTGTGCGGATGTTGGATAAAGAACCTCGACTAACATCCAAACAAGTTCAAGCTGCCCTGCAGTCCAAGGGTCCAACAGTGTCAACCCGTACTATCCGTCGGCATCTGAATGAAAAGGGACTGTATGGTAGGAGACCCTGGAAGACCCCACTTCTTACCCTGAGACATAAAAAAGCCAGGCTGGATTTTGCCAAAACTTACCTGAAAAAGCCTAAAACATTTTGGAAGAATGTTCTCTGGTCAGATGAGACAAAAGTAGAGCTTTTTGAGCAAAGGCATCAACATAGAGTTTACAGGAGAAAAAAAGAGGCATTCAAAGAAAAGAACACGGTCCCTACAGTCAAACATGGCGGAGGTTCCCTGATGTTTTGGGGTTGCTTTGCTGCCTCTGGCACTGGACTGCTTGACCATGTGCATGGCATTATGAAGTCTGAAGACTACCAACAAATTTTGCAGCATAATGTAGGGCACAGTGTGAGAAAGCTGGGTCTCCCTCAGAGGTCATAGGTCTTCCAGCAGGACAATGACCCAAAACACACTTCAAAAAGCACTAGAAAATGGTTTGAGAGATAGCACTGGAGACTTCTAAGGTGGCCAGCAATGAGTCCAGACCTGAATCCCATAGAACACCTGTGGAGAGATCTAAAAATGGCAGTTTGGAGAAGGCACCCTTCAAATATCAGGGACCTGGAGCAGTTTGCCAAAGAAGAATGGTCTAAAATTCCAGCAGAGCATTGTAAGAAACTCATTGATGGTTACCGGAAGCGGCTGGTCGCAGTTATTTTGGCTAAAGGTTGTGCAACCAAGTATTAGGCTGAGGGTGCCAATACTTTTGTCTTGCCCATTTTTGGAGTTTTGTGTGAAATGATCAATGTTTTGCTTCATTCTCTTTTGTGTTTTTTCATTTAAGACAAATTAAATGAAGATAATAATACCAAATAATTTGTGTTTGCAATCATTTTCAGGAAGAAAATGAGTATTATCTGACAGAATTGCAGGGGTGTCAATACTTTTGGCCATGACTGTATACATCCAAAGTGGTAAAGGGGTTAAAAGGTTTGCTTCAAGTCAAAGATGTCGTATAATAATATGGCAGCCTCAGATGCCCCATAACAGTGTGCCTTCTTCAAATGTTCCATATGCTTGTGACAGATGTCCATATACCTGTCTACTATGTGTGCTTGTCACAAAATAACCCCATTTTTTTGCCTTAGCTAACCTGGAATTGGTCAATTGAAAAAAATTAACAACAAAAGTTGTATGAAGAGATATTTTTCCACCAAAGAAGATGTTTCTATTCCAATTAGGCATCACAGCACACATATGGGAACTCTGCCAACATGCTTAGTATTTATGTGCTAATAGGGAGCAAAAGTAACAAAGCAATCTATGAAAATCATAAAGTCAAACTTCTTTTTGCCACAGTGGGTAATGGCACATTCGTGATTTAACACTTTAATAGTAATTACTCCCAATGGCATTTACTTACTGGGATTGTGTATCAGATTTTTCACAAGATTAAAAATCTGTATTCATTGAAATATATTTTAATAATATTATGCGGGGATACGTTACTAGAGTCTGTTAAGAAATAAATTCCCATTGTTCTCAGCACACACCTGTTCTTGGTATGCACCTTTCGCCTCGGTTAATATTTTTGCATAGCGTCTTGTTTGTTACATATGTACTGTACTCTTTTAAAAGTAACCTGTCACGTGAAAAAATGTTAATTTTCCCCAGCAGCATTCAGGTTTCATTCATGGGAATGGCCCTGTTACAGTTTCAAGTAAATAAGGCAGCACACTGCAGCACAAAACATGCAAACATGAAACACGAAAATTGAACTGCATTACTGCACTAGAAATATGAAAAATGAGAGCGTTTAGCACATAAAAATGGCCAAGTTTATGTGTACCCGGTAGCCACTTTACGGCATCTCTCTTATACCAGGTCCTACACTTGCCTTTCCTCACTGAGAATGGGTACCTGTGAAACCTCTTCTTAGACTAAAATTCTCTCTCTCTGTGGAGGGGTATTGGACCTGCTGTAATTAAAACACCTGTGGCTAGGAGGCGGAGTGTATACATTTCTCTAAATGTATTCTTTAGCCTTCTGATCGAGCACTCCGCCTCCTAGCCACAGGTGTTTTAATTACAGCAGGTCCAATGCTCTGCTGGAATTTTAGACCATTCTTCTTTGTAGGACCTGGTATAAGAGAGATGTCGTAAAGTGGCTACCAGATACACATAAAATTGGCCATTTTTATGCGCTAAACGCTCTCATTTTTCATATTTCTAGTGCAGTAATGCAGTTTAATTTTCGTGTTTCATGTTTGCATGTTTTGGCGCTGCAGTGTGCTGCCTTATTTACTTGACTATATACGAGTTGGCGACTCTAGGTTCAACACCTGTTCACACTTAGTCTATGTTTGGATGTGACGGCCTGTTACAGTTTCAGTCTTGAGGAAATATTGGTTGTACTGTATGGCCCAGCCATCTTTAAAAATACAGTGTAATACATATAAACCTCCATAAGCCAGTCACCAGCCATTATCCGTGCATGTACAGGTATGAGGTTCATTTAGCTGCAAGATGTCTAGGGAGTGTTGGTAAAAGAAGGAGTAAGGTTCTCAAGACTAATACGGAAAATTAGTTAGAATAGGTAATGTGATAGGCTAGGCCAGGTGTTTAAATAGGAAAGGGTTCTTTACTGTTAGAGCAATCAGACTGTGGATTCCTGACCACAAAAGGTAGTAATGGCAGATACTATAACAGCATTTAAAAAGGACTAAATGCTTTCCTCACAACATTTGGCATTATGGTCTAAAAATAATCTAGCGATAGAGAATGTAGAACTGATGGAGAAAAGTTGGACTTGATGGACCTGTATGTTTTTTCAACCTTTGTTGAAACATTTGTTGGACTGCCTGCTCTCTGACATGCCACTATAGAGAGGGAAGGGGAGAGAGGAGCACAGGTGGAGGGAGAAACAGAAATAACATGATGAGCACTCTAACAAGTCTTTTAAGAGCTTTCTAACAAGTCAGCATAGTCTCAATTACAAATTTAGCAATAGAGCCCGTAAAGATTAAAAAACGGGTAAAAAGCAGGATGCAAGTCACTTAATAGTGTAACATAGTGTTTTTCCTCATGTACACACACATGACGGCTTATTCTGAAAAGTTATTTGAAAATATAGCTACTTATTAAAGCCGTGGAAGTCAGGAAGTAAAATGATAGTTTTAAGTAGTACCGTATATTCCAGTGAACTGGTGCAGCAGAAGAAAAATAATGGAGATGGTAGTGCAAGGTTCAGTTAAGGAGGATGTTACTCTTAGAGCAAAGGTATGGTAGTAGACGAAGATGAGGGACAAGATATCGGCTGATGCAGCATTGTGGAGGCCTTTGTAGGTGATGGTAATAAGGGTATTGACATCAGTGTGTGGTTTAAAAGAAGTATGAGTCTGGGTGTTGTATTGAGGATAGATTGGAGAATGAAGAGTTTAGAGCATGGTGAGTAATCAGGACAAGAATGAAACAGAGCAACAGTAGTCATTTTTTGTAGTTTCCACTGTAAGAAAGGTAGGATACTGAAGATATTTTTCAGGTGTAGGCGAAATGAGTGTGTAAGTGAAGGACAGATTTCAGAGGTTAAGTCAGACATAACAAGAGAGCGAGCATCATGCAAAGCAGTTATGGTAGTACGACACACTGAGATAGAAATAGCAGGACTTAGTAAGTTAGTAGATACAGTATAAAAAATTGCTACAATTCCCATGAACTCAGTCTTTTTTAGGTGGGTTACTTTTGGTGTTTACAAGCCCAGGGTTGTAGTGACTCTATGTCCTATCCAAGGATCCTTTTCTGGAAGGTCACTCTGTCTTGTCGGTTACTTCAGTATCTTGCTATTTCCCTATCCGTTAGTCTCCTCTCTCTCTCTCTCTCTGAATCTACATTAAGGCAGCTCTAATCACATAGAACTTTCCACTCGCACATAAACTTGAACTCTAATTAACTGGCAGTCTCTTTCCCTAACACTAATGGCTAGTCCCAAGCATTAACACTATCCTATTTTACCTTATCGTCATCATTACATAGACTACAGTCACTATGTGTCCCTATGTTACCTATCTTTTACACTATTCTATCCTACACTGTACATTACTAACATTGGTTATCTTATACTACTCACAAAAAGTTTGGGATATTTGGCTTCAAGGTGAAATTTCAGAATGATCCTAAAATGCACTCTAATCTTTTCCGATGAACTTAATGTGACCATCTCTAAACGTTATAATGCACATGTCCAACTATTCAATCTTTCAGAAATTTTTGCAAAATTTAACAAATGGCAAAACTAACCCTTTAGTGACAGAGCCAATTTGGTAATGACCAGGCCAATTTTTACAATTCTGACCACTGTCACTTTATGAGGTTATAGCTCTGGAACACTTCAACGTATCCCACTGATTCTGAGATTGTTTTTTGTGACATATTGTACTTCATGTTAGTGGTAAAATTTATTCGATATAACTGGCATTTACTTAGGAAAAAAATGGAAATTTGGCAAAAAATTTAGAAAATTTTGCAATTTCAAACTTTTAGTTTTTGTGCTCTTAACTCAGAGAGTGGTGTCCAACGAAATAGTTAGAAAAATAACATTTCTCACATGTCAAATTTACATCAGCACAATTTTGGAAACATAATATTTTTATGTTAGGGCTAGGGTTGAGCGACTTTTCTTTTTATAGGATCAGGTCGGGTTTCACGAAACCCAACTTTTTCAAAAGTCGGGTCGAGTGAAATCGGCCGATCCTATAGAAAAGTCGGGGTCGGGGTCGGCCGAAACACGAAACCCAATGCAGTGCATTGGGTTTCTAATGGTTCCCAGGGTCTAAAGGAGAGGAAACTCTCCTTCTGGCCCTGGGATCCATATTTAAGTGTAAAATAAAGAATCAAAATAAAAAATATTGATATACTTACCCTCGGACACGCCCTGGTTCTCACCGGCAGACTTCCTTCCTAAGAATGAGTGCCTGAAGGACCTTCGATGACGTCGCGGCTTGTGATTGGTCGCGTGAGCGGTCACATGGGCGTCACACGACCAATCACAAGCTGCGACTTCATCTAAGGTCCTTCAGGCGCTGATTCTTAGGAAGGAAGGCTGCGGGTTAGAACCAGGGCACGTCCGAGGGTGAGTATATACCTATTAGGAATATACTCACCCTTGAACGCGCCCTCGGACGCTTCTTTCCTAAGAATTAGCGCCTGAAGGACCTTAGATGACGTCGCGGCTTGTGATTGGTCGCGTGACCGCCCATGTGACCTCTCACGCGACCAATCACAAGCTGCGACGTCATCGAAGGCCCTTCAGGCGCTCATTCTTAGGAAGGAAGGCTGCCGGTGAGAACCAGGGCGCGTCCGAGGGTGAGTATATCAATTTTTTTTATTTTTATTCTTTATTTTACACTTAAATATGAATTCTGATACCGATTCCCGATATCTTAAACATATCGGAACTCGGTATCGGAATTCCGATTCCAGATTCAGAAGATCGCTGACCTTATGGCCGACCCCACACAGGGGTCGGGTCGGGTTTCATGAAACCCGATTTTGCCAAAAGTCGGCGACTTCTGAATCTGGCCGACCCGTTTCGCTCAACCCTAGTTAGGACGTTATAAGGATAAAAAGTTGACCATCGATTTCTCATTTTTCCCAACAAAATTTACATAACCAATCAATACCCAAAAGTGACACCATTCTAAAAACTACACCCAAGGTGCTCAAAATCACATTTGAGAAGTTTATTAACCCTTCAGGTGCTTCACGATAACTAAAGCAATGTGGTAGGAAACAATTAACATTTTACTTTTTTCACAAAAAAATTACTTAGGAACCAATTTTTGTAATTTTCACAAGGGTATCAGGAGAAAATGGACCAAAAAATGTGTTGTGCTATTTCTCACGAGTACGCCGTATGTGGTTGAAAGCCACTGTTTGGGTGCATGGCAGGGTTCAGAAGGGAGGGAGTACCTTTTGACTTTTTGAAAGGAAAATTGGCTAGAATCAATGGATGCGCCATGCCGTGCTTGGAGACCCCCTGGTATACCTAAACAGTGGAACCCCCAATTCTAACTCCAAACCTAACCCCACCACACCCCTAACCCTAATCTCCAACCCTAACCATAACCCTACCCACAACCCTAATCCCAACACACCCCTAAACGTAATCTCAATCATAACCATAATCCCAACCATAACCACAACCCTAACTTTAGCCCAACCCTAACCCTAACCTCAAACCCTAACTGTAGCCCAAACCTAATTTAGCCCAATCCTAACCCTAGCCCAACCCTAACTCTAACTTTAGCCCAACCCTAACTTTAGTCCAACTCTAACCCTAATGGAAAAATGGAAATAAATACTTTTTTTAATTTTATTATTTTTACCTAACTAAGGGGGTGATAAAGGGGGGTTTGATTTACTATTTTTTTTTATTTTAATCACTGTGATAGGGTCTACACAGTACACAGCAGGGGCACATTTATAAGATTATCTCAGCACAGGAGCATTTTTTTAAACACATCCAATTGAGAAAATTACTATTATTCCAAGATCTATTGATTAAAATGAACTTTGTTTGTGGCAAAACCTTTTCAAGTACTCTGAGCATGACAGAGCACTTCCAGATCCTCTGCCTTCAGCTTGATTGATAGCTCATTGTCTGTATGATGTCAAGTGCCAGGAAACTAGGCAGGTAACAATCTCAGGAGGTAGCTGTTTGTGAAGTACTCTGTTACGCTCAGAGCATTTTCTGTCGCATTTGCAAGTGCATTAAAATGGTGAATCCTTGGGACTGCATCAACAGATAGAAGAAATAAAGGGGGTTGATAGATTTAGCATTAGAGACCTGCTGCCCAGATATGTGGTTTCCGGGGGAAGAGGGAATTGATATTACTGACAGATTCCCTTAAAGAAGTTGTCCAGTACTATAACTTTGTTTTTCATAAATCTTGCTATTATGTGCCGCTGAAAACATCCACTGTGTTTATTTCAACAATATTACCTTTTATCATGCTATACCAGCACATCTTCAGTACTGGATCCAGCTCTCATGGGGTTAATCGACAACTTTCTTTCTCCTGACTTATTGTGCTCTAATACTACAAGTTCCATGATGCATTGCACAGGCCTCTAAGCCCAAACCTAGCAAACCCACTCCAAAACACACCCAAACCCCTCCCTCCTCTAGCTTCAAAATGATTTGTGATGTCATTTCTGTCCAACTCCTCTTTTACATTTGTCCAACCCACACTCCATTACACACAGATAGATAGATAGATAGATAGATAGATAGATAGATAGATAGATAATACATAGATAGATATGGGATGGATAGATAGATACATAAAGAGCTATATCTATATATCTATATCTATTCCCATAGATATGTCCATATCCATGTTTCTACACCCCTTCACCCCTGGAGCTTTTTTTGTTTTTTCGTTTATCGTTTATTCGTTTTTCGTTTATCTTCTTTCCAGAGCCATAATTTTTCCATCAATATGGCCATGTGGGGGCTTATCTTTTGCGGGACAAGTTCTACTTTTGAAAGACATCATTGGTTTTACCATGTCATGTAACAGAAAATGTGAAAAAAATCAAAGTGCGATGAAATTGCAAAAAAACTGCAATCCCACACTTGTTTTTTGCTTGGCTTTATTGCTAGGTTCACTAAGTGCTAAGACTGTGTGCACACGTTACGGATTTGATTGCAGATCACAGCGTTTTTTGGCGCACGGAATTGCATCAAATCCGCAGTGTAGTGCACAACCAATGTAAGTCTATGGGAGCCACAGACTGGTTGTGCACATGCTGCGGAAAAGGCCGCACCGAAACGCAGCTTTTTTTTTCCGCAGCATGTCACTTCTTTTGTGCAGAGCTGCAGCGTTTCTGCACCCATAGACTTGCATTGAGTCGGGAACATCCGCAGCAAAACCGCAGATGTAAAAAAGATCTGCAGTTTTGCTGCGGATGTGGGTCCGAGAAACGCTGCAGTTCGGGAGGAGGGAAGTGTGTGGGCGGTGACTGTGTGCGTGTATGTGTGTGCGGGCGGGGTCTGCAGGCTGTTCAGATGTGTGTGGGTGTGTGCGGGACTGTTCGGGCGTGTGTGGGACTGTTCGGGTGTGTGCGGGCGGGGTCTGCGGGCTGTTCGGATGTGAGCGGCGCTGTGTGGGACTGTCAGGGTGTGTGCGGGTCTGTGTGTGGGGGGTCTTAGGGGGTGTGTGTTTGTGCAGGCATCATCCGATGGGACTACAAGTACGCAGCATCCAATCTGCAGGTAATCCAGATGTAATCCGGACAGTGGACACGCACTCTACACTATCCATACATCTATCAATAGATATATCTATCCATAGATATATCTATCCAGATATATCTATCCAGATATATCTATAGATAGATATATAAATACATAGATGCATGCATCTATAGATCTATCTATATGTAGATCTATCTAGCCATCTCATCTTTCTGTGTGTGTAATGGAGTGTGGGTTGGACAAATGTAAAAGAGGAGGTTGGACAATAATGACATCACAAATCTTTTTTTTGTTCAATAATACTTTATTTAACTTTCAAAAACGCATACAAAAACGCATTAAATAATGCATAAAAACGCTCAAAAAATGCACAAATAGCTGCATCAAAATCTAATAAAAAATGCATCGAAACTGCGCAAAAACTGCACCAAAAACTGCACCAAAAACTGAGTCAAAACCGCGCAAAAAACCGCACCAAAAACTGCATCAAAACAGCACTAAAACCTGAATCAAAATCGCGTAAAAAAAGCACCAAAAACTGCATCAAAATCGCGCAAAAACTGCACAAAAACTGCATCAAAAACACATCAAAACAGCACCAAAACCTGAATCAAAATCGGGCAAAAACCGCACCAAAAACTGCATAAAAATCGCACAAAAAACGCACACAAAAACTGCACAAAAATCTGCATCAAAAACGCATCAAAACTGCACCAAAACTGCGCAAAAAATGCACCAAAAACTGGATCAAAAACTGCATCAAAAACGCATCAAAATTGCACCAAAACCTGAATCAAAATCAGCCTAGAGAGGGGCCCCGGATATTGGCCCACCCCTGGCTACAAATACCAGCCAGTAGCCGCCCCAGAAATGGCGCATCTGTTAGATATTCTTAATTTCACCATACTTACCGTACTCGATCACCTGCAAAACAATTAAAATAATAAACCAACCATATACTACCTGTGCACCATAGTCCAATTAATAAAAAGTGTCCCATGACGATCTCCCCTCTAGAACAGTGAAATCAGGTGATGTCACTGCTCTATAGACCTTCAATGACACACTGACAGGAGACAATGGCTCCTGCAGTGCATCACTGAGGTTACCTGAGTTCAGACACTGTCACTTAATGGCAAAGCTGTGTGAGAATTTTCCCACACAGCAATGCCACAAGTGAGAGTAGGGACTATTTCTCACAGGGGCGGAGGAATACATTGTGAGGAATACATTGTGGAAGGATACCTACCATCATTGTATTCCTGGAGCCCCTGGAGAGCGGTGACATCAGCTGGTGCTGCTGCTCTCCACGGGAGATCGTCGTGGGACACTCGTTTTAATTGGATATCTGCGGATCAGGGAGTATATTGCTTGTTTATTATTTTAATATTTTTTACAGGTGACACTGGCTTCAGGGATCAAAGTGACAAGGTGATGGTTAGTATGTACTCTATGTTGTATGTACTGTATGTATGTTGTATGTATGCACTGTACGTATGTTATGTATGTGGCATGTTGCATGCCGCATGTCACTTGGTGCATGTTGCATGTTTCATGTCGCATGGTGCATGTTGTATGTTGCATGTTGCATGGTGCATGTTTTATGTCGCATAGTGCATATTGTATGTTGCATGCTGTATGTACTGTATGTCTATATGTATGTTGTATGTACTGAATGTTAGGTGTCGAGTTCCCGCCTCTGCACAGGGGGAATCTCGAGCCATCTCTGCTGCGGTCTCCCATTCTTCTCCAGCCGCAGTGGAGGCTGCTCAGCGGATACGTCGTTCCCAGCGTCTTGCTCAGTCTCACTCTGTGCATAGGATTACTGCTGCTTTGCCTGCTTCTGCCATTGAAGCCAGTGCTGGGCAGCGGCGAGCAGACGCTTTTGGGATCTAAGTCCTGCTTTTTCCCTTCTGAGCATGCCCAGGGTGAGATCTCCCATTGGAGATCGAGGGTCACATGCTCAGATGCTGCAGCGGTTCCCATTGGTCCTTTATTGGAAGGTCCTGAACGTGCTGCAGCTATATAAGCTGCGCATGACCGCACGGCCATGCGCTAGTGTACATTTAGAAACGTGTGTGTGTTGTGAGTGAAAGTCGTTCATTAAAATCCCCTCCCTATTGTATGACTGTTCGCGTGGAAGGTGGGTGATTGCTATCTAGCACCCGACTTAGCTACCAGCACATTACTCCATACAGCGTCTAATTGCTGTGACCGCCAGTGCGGCGCCGTGCGCTTTCACAGCGCTTTCCTGACCCAAGCCTGGGTGGTTAGTGGCGTCCGCCAGTGCGGCACCGCATGCACTCTCGTGCATCTGTTATTATTTACTTTGGTTACGCTGACACCCCCTTAGCGGTGTTGAGCGCAAGTAGTCTAGTCGGACTTGGATCCCAAGTCTTGGAACTGAGCTTAGTGACTCCTTGCTTGCGCTCTTGTGTGTAGTACCACGGCCCTGTGACTTAACAGGGTTCGCTTCCTTCACACAGGGTGAAGTTAACCCGTGTGTGTATTCACATTGTACCGCCATATAGTCCATCATTACTTGGCAGCAGGTTCCATCTCTGCACGGTGGACCCCGGGCTGCGAACGCACCTTAATCTATATTATTATTTGGTGCGTTCCGCTAGCCCTAACATTACACTAGCGCCAGGGTCTGGCTAGTAATGACGGACATACAGCAATCCTTGCGGTATATCCAGCAGCTGGAGGGTAGGTTGGCGGCTCTCGAGAGCTCAACCTCAGCTGTGGATGTTACCGCAGTTGCTGTACAGGCTGCTAACGTGGCTGCAGCAACCTTGTCCACTGCCACCCCTGTTCCGACATTATCTCGCCTCCCACTGCCAGAAAAATTTTCTGGAGATAGCAAATCTTGTAGGGGATTCGTGAGTCAGTGCTCTATTCACCTTGAGCTCCTGGCTGCACGTTTTCCCACAGAGCGGGCTAAGGTGGGATTTATTGTCTCACTCTTGTCGGACAGGGCGTTGGAATGGGCTACGCCCATGTGGGAGTGTGGCGATCATGTGGTGCAGAGTGCTCCGCTGGTTCTGAGCACTCTAAAACAGGTCTTTTTAGGACCTCAAGTCACCCATGATACTGTGCTCCAACTGCTGGCATTAACTCAGGGCGAGTCCTTGGTCAGCCATTTTGCCGTCCACTTCCGCACTTTAGCTTCTGAGCTGGAGTGGTCGGATAAAACCCTTATCCCCATATTTTGGAAGGGGCTGGCTGATCACTTGAAGGACGCTCTGGCCACTAGGGAGATTCCTGCCACACTGGAGGAGTTAATAACTATCTCTACTCGTATTGACCTCCGTTTTAACGAGCGGAGGTTAGAACGAGCCCAGTGTAGGCAGAGGTTTCGGCTGGCTCCTACCTTCGCCAAACCTCTGGAATCTCCAGTCCTGGTTAATGAGTCACATGAGACCATGGAAGTGTCACGAGCGGGATCTAAGTCCCGGACCGCTTGTGCACTCAAGGTCTGTCATGTTTGCCAGCTGTCAGGACATCTTGCCACCAGATGTCCCCAGCGGTCGAGGAAACATCAGCGTCTAGTGGTAGTGGGTGGAGGTACACTAGACACGGCGACGTTTGCCTCCAAATTGTCCTTTAAGGGGACAATTATTATAGGCTCATCCTCCCACTCGGTACAGCTGTGCGTGGATTCTGGGGCGGAGGGCAATTTTATGTCTTCTGCCTTCGCCCAACGTCACGCAATACCCCTGGTTATGCTAGCTCAACCAGTAACGGTACGAGTGGTGAATAGGACGACTCTGCCCTCACAGATAACACACCAGACCATCCCTTTTACTCTGTCCATGTCGCCATCCCATCAGGAGATTATATCTCTGCTCGTCATTCCTGAGGGAATTGATGAGGTCCTGTTGGGAATACCTTGGCTACGGTACCACTCTCCTCATATCGAGTGGTCCTCAGGCAGAATTCTGGGATGGGGTGAATCTTGTGGGGGTAGGTGTCAGAGGGAGTGCGTTCAGGTTGCTACTACAGAGGTACCCGCAGATCTTTCGTCTCTCCCCAAGCAATACTGGTCTTATGCAAACGTGTTCTCCAAAAAGGCAGCAGAGACCCTTCTGCCCCATCGCCCCTATGACTGTCCTATTGATCTCTTGCCTGGTGCTGAGCCTCCCCGGGGTCGAGTCTATCCGTTATCTCTCCCGGAGATGGAGGCAATGTCTCAGTACATCCAGGAAAATCTGGCAAGAGGATTCATTAGGAAGTCAGTGTCACCTGCTGGGGCAGGGTTCTTCTTCGTGCAGAAGAAGAATGGAGAATTGCGTCCATGCATAGACTACAGAGGTCTTAACGCTATCACCGTTAAGAATAAGTATCCTTTGCCCCTGATATCTGAGCTCTTCGATAGGCTTCGGGGAGCAAGGGTATTTACTAAATTAGATCTGTGGGGTGCTTACAATCTGATTCGCATCCGTGAGGGGGACGAATGGAAGACGGCTTTTAACACCAGGGATGGGCACTATGAATATCTGGTGATGCTCTTCGGGCTCTGTAATGCCCCAGCCGTCTTCCAAGACTTTGTGAACGACATCTTCCGGGATATGCTCTCCACCTTGGTCGTAGTCTATCTGGATGATATTCTCATCTACTCTCCAGATATTGACTCTCACCGGAGAGATGTTTGCAAAGTCTTCGACCTCCTACGGGCAAACTCCCTCTATGCTAAGTTGGAGAAGTGTATGTTCGAGCAGGAGTCCTTACCTTTGCTGGGCTATATCATCTCCGCCCAGGGATTGGCTATGGATCCAGCCAAACTACAGGCTGTGATGGACTGGCAGGAACCCCATTCACTTAAAGCGGTGCAGCGCTTTATGGGGTTCATTAACTACTATCGTCAGTTCATCCCACACTTCTCAACTTTGGTAGCTCCCTTGCTTGCCCTCACCAAGAAGGGAGCAAATCCCAAGTTGTGGTCAGAGGAGGTCTCCAAGGCCTTTCTCTCAATTAAGTCACACTTTGCTAGCGCTCCCATCCTATATCGCCCCGATGTAGATAAGCCATTTGTCATGGAGGTGGATGCCTCTTCCGTTGGTGCTGGAGCAGTCCTTTTCCAAAAGGATGCTCAAGGTCGGAAGCATCCTTGCTTCTTCTTTTCCAAGACCTTCACATCAGCGGAGAGGAATTATTCCATCGGGGACAGGGAGTTGCTAGCCATGAAGTTAGCTTTTTCAGAGTGGAGACACCTCTTGGAGGGAGCTTGCTTTCCCTTCCAAGTGTTCATTGACCACAAGAACTTGTTGTAACTGCAGACAGCCCAGCGGTTAAATTCTCGCCAGGCCAGATGGTCCTTGTTCTTCTCCCGGTTTCATTTCACCCTCCATTTCCTTTCTGGGGAGAAGAACATTTGGGCCGACGCTCTCTCTCGCTCCGTTGTGTCATCTGTGGAGGAGGAAGAGGAGCCCCGGCTTATTGTCCCCACCGAGAGCTTGAGAACTGTGGCCCCGGTTTCGCTAGAGTCTGTGCCTCCGGGCAAGACTTTTGTACCATCTAGTTTGCGACCGGAGGTTCTCTCTTGGGCACACTCGTCCAGGGTGGGTGGACATTTTGGTTCCAAAAGGACATCTGAGTTACTGGCGAGGACATACTGGTGGCCGCATATGGCTCGTGATGTCGCAGAATATGCTCGAGCGTGTGTCTCTTGTGCCAAGAACAAGTCCCCTCGGCAACGGCCAGCTGGTTTGCTTTACCCTCTGCCGGTGGCGGACAGGCCCTGGGAGATGGTCGGGATGGACTTTGTAGTGGGCTTACCCAAGTCTCGTAACTGCACCATTATCTGGGTGATCACCGACCATTTTTCCAAAATGGTGCACTTGGTGCCTCTTCCATGGCTACCTTCTGCACGGGCTCTGGCTGTGTTGTTCATCAAACACATCTTTCGCCTACACGGTATGCCAGACAAAATTGTTAGTGACCAGGGTCCCCAGTTTGCATCTCGATTCTGGAGAGAGCTTTCTCGTCTACTCAGTATTGAGTTGAATCTCTCTTCGCCATATCATCCCGAGACGAATGGGTTGGTAGAGACGGCCAACCAGACCTTGGTCACATATTTACGACATTTTGTCTCTGCCAGGCAGGATGACTGGGCATCCTTGCTACCGTGGGCAGAGTTTGCATTTAACAACGCCGCAGCTGACTCCACCGGTCAGACTCCATTCCTCCTAAATTACGGCCAGCATCCACGTGTTCCTGTGCCCATGCCTGTGTCTTCCGCCGATTCCAGGGTGGCAGACTGGGCTGTGGAGGCATGGGACATTTGGGACCGCACTCAGGATGCCATTCGGGGCTCCAAGGAGAGAATGAGGTCCTCCGCCAATGCTCATCGGCGCCCCACTCCGAACTTTGCTCCTGGCGACTTAGTGTGGCTCTCCGCCCGTAACATCAGGCTGCGTGTTGAGTCCACTAAGTTTGAACCTCGCTACTTGGGCCCCTTCAAGGTCCTCGAACAGGTTAACCCTGTGGTCTACCGTCTGGCCCTTCCTCCACGCTTGGGTATCACCGACACCTTTCATGTGTCCCTCTTGAAACCCGTATTCATGTCCCGGTTTTCTGAGTCATCTGCCGGGACATCAGGTTCGTCTACAGACGATTACGAGGTGAACGCTATTTTGGGGTGCAAGGTGGTACGTGGCAAAAAATTCTATTTGGTGGATTGGAAGGGTTATGGCCCAGAGGACAGGTCCTGGGAGCCTGCTGAACACATTCAAGCTCCACAGCTCATTGCTGCCTTTGAGCGTAGCGAGGTCCAAGGAGGGGGCGGGCCCTAGGAGGGGGGGTAATGTTAGGTGTCGAGTTCCCGCCTCTGCACAGGGGGAATCTCGAGCCATCTCTGCTGCGGTCTCCCATTCTTCTCCAGCCGCAGTGCAGGCTGCTCAGCGGAGACATCATTCCCAGCGTCTTGCTCAGTCTCGCTCTGTGCATAGGATTACTGCTGCTTTGCCTGCTTCTGCCATTGAAGCCAGTGCTGGGCAGTGGCGAGCAGACGCTTTTGGGATCTAAGTCCTGCTTTTTCCCTTCTGAGCATGCCCAGGGTGAGATCTCCCATTGGAGATCGAGGGTCACATGCTCAGATGCTGCAGCGGTTCCCATTGGTCCTTTATTGGAAGGTCATGAACGTGCTGCAGCTATATAAGCTGCGCATGACCGCACGGCCATGCGCTAGTGTACATTTGGAAACGTGTGTGTGTTGTGAGTGAAAGTCATTCATTAAAATCCCCTCCCTATTGTATGACTGTTCGCGGAAGGTGGGTGATTGCTATCTAGCGCCCTACTTAGCTACCAGCACGTTACTCCATACAGCGTCTAATTGCTGTGACCGCCAGTGCGGCACCGTGCGCTTTCACAGCGCTTTCCTGACCCAAGCCTGGGTGGTTAGTGGCGTCTGCCAGTGCGCACCGCATGCACTCTCGTGCATCTGTTATTATTTACTTTGGTTACGCTGACACCCCCTTAGCGGTGTCAAGCGCAAGTAGTCTAGTCGGACTCGGATCCCAAGTCTTGGGACTGAGCTTGGTGACTCCTTGCTTGCGCTCTTGTGTGCGTACCGTGGCCCTGTGACTTAACAGGGTTCGCTTCCTTCACACAGGGTGAAGTTAACCCATGTGTGTATTCACATTGTACCGCCATATAGTCCATCATTACTTGGCAGCAGGTTCCATCTCTGCACGGTGGACCCCGGGCTGCGAACGCACCTTAATCTATATTATTATTTGGTGCGTTCCGCTAGCCCTAACACTGTATGTGTGTAGTGTATGTCTATATGTATGTTGTATGTATGTTATATGTATGTTGCATGTACTGTATGTGTGTACTGTATGTTGTACGTATGGTATGTTGCATGTTGTATGTACTGTGTGTGTAATCTATGTTGTATGTATGTACTGTATATGTGTTTTTTTTACATTCAACACATTAGCCGAATGATGGGACTACTATTGTCCCAACATTGGCTAATGTGTCACTCACTGTCACTGTAGCAGGCGTAGCCCGATGGGACTTTAAAGGTACCTTCACACATAACGATATTGTTAACGATATCGTTGCATTTTGTGACGTAGCAACGATATCGTTAATGAAATCGTTATGTGTGACAGCGACCAACGATCAGGCCCCTGCTGGGAGATCGTTGGTCGCTGAACAAAGTCCTGAACTTTATTTCGTCGCTGGATCTCCCGTGGACATCGCTGAATCGGCGTGTGTGACACCGATCCAGCGATGTCTTCACTGGTAACCAGGGTAAACATCAGGTAACT
This sequence comes from Ranitomeya imitator, assembly GCF_032444005.1. Taxonomy (NCBI): domain Eukaryota; kingdom Metazoa; phylum Chordata; class Amphibia; order Anura; family Dendrobatidae; genus Ranitomeya; species Ranitomeya imitator. The sequence goes on along the minus strand of NC_091283.1, from coordinate 577,479,263 downwards.
AAGCGCAGGGCCGCGCTTAGTAACCCGATGTTTACCCTGGTTACCATCCTAAAAGTAAAAAAACAAACAGTACATACTTACCTACCGCTGTCTGTCCCCGGCGCTGTGCTCTGCTCTCCTACTGCACTGGCTGTGAGTGTCGGTCAGCCGGAAAGCAGAGCGGTCCCAAACTATGATTGATATGGAGACAACCAGAATAATTGGAACTTATGACTGTCAAAATGAAAGAGTTGCTAGGATCCTGGCAAAACACTGGGATGTCTTATCAGCCGATCCCGATCTGACCCATATGATCGGACCAAGACCTTTAATAACATACAGAAAAGGCTGGTCCTTAAAAGACAATTTGGTACATAGTCACTTCAAAAGGCCTACCCCTGAGGGTACATGGCTAGATAGAAAAACCTGTGTTTTTTTTCAAATGTGGTAGTTGTGTTAACTGTAAGTTTATGAAACCGTGTAAGTTCATCATTAGTTTATCTACATGCAAAAAGTTTTTTCTTCGTGATTTTTCGAACTGCAAAACCACTGACCTGGTCTACATTGCTACATGCAGCAGTCCTAAGGACTATTTTGGTAAGACGAGGAGGGGGTTTAGGAGGAGAGTAGGCGAACACTTAGGTGACATCAGGCATAGACGAGACACCCTTATAGGTAGACAAATGAACGAGGCACATCAATGAAATGTTCATGAGATTTCATTTAGTATCATTGAAGTTTATACACGAAATCCGAGGGGTGGCGATTTTGACAGGTTACTGTTGCAAACAGAATGTACATGGATTTACCGAATAAATTGCATTGCACCATTAGGACTCAATGAGAACTTATCCCATGCATGCTTCCTGTAAATATCTAGTCCCTTTGTGGCTGCCTCCTCCTACTCTCCCTCTTTGAATCAGTAACTGGTGTGTTGGCTTAGGTTGCTTTTCACTATTCCCTTTCCATTGTTTTTCATTGAAATCTGTACCTGAATATTGATTCTTTTATGCTTGCTGTGCGACCAATGCTGACCCTGTCTTTTGATAGGGTATACAGTATTTACTGTGATTATTAAAGCTAGTATCATTAATAATTTCTTCATCTACAGTTACTGTACTTTAATTTCCACCTTCTCCCATAGGTGTATATATATATATATATGTATGTATTGGCTTATAAATATCAGCCCCAGCCTCATGTGCCATTTATAATGTTGGTAATATTGCCCTGTAAATATGAATATGTCCAAGATAATGTGGTTCATTGTAGCACAATATTGTTACCATTTATGATATCTTATTGTTATATTGGCAACTAGAGTTCAACAGTGCCGTTAAGTATCCATCTATGCAGTGGCTGCTGTAGTGACGAATACAGGGAATAATACACGTTCAGCAGAGGTGCTGTTGACCAGAGGCTTGGTGATTTATGAGCATGCGTATTAGCGGGGGGTAAGGCCCTTTATACTTACATGTCCTGGGTTTCCCTCTGCTCGGGACGTAGTAACCATATGGAGCTATGAACAACTTGGACATGCCCAGGGATTGTCACTTAGTATTGGTCATGCGCGTAGAGATACACCCGACCGCTTGTTGCCTATCAACTATACAGCGCTATGCATTGTCTAGACATGTGCAGTCCAGCATCTAGGGAGCGCTGTGTAGTTCCGGTCATGCGAGCTGTAACAAGCGCGTTTTTCTGCGCTCCAGCTGGAACGCACGCCAGTAATAGCTCCGGTGGAGCACAGCACTAGAGGTAATATCCATTGCTATTAAAGATATGGGTGATGTGTTTGATTTGCCACATGAACATGGTGCAGGCTAACTAGATAAGTTAAATCGCACTGCTATATAACTAATGGCCCGAGGTCCATGTTTGGTATGCCGTGTTAATAATAGCCCCCCTATATCGAAGACAAATCTAGGATCTGAAAGGATCTTCCTCTAGTAGTGCTAGTAAAGACCTCCTACCTAAGTGGGGCTAATCTATATATGCATGGGAGTTGGTGGATGACTCCATGAAGCATCATGGCCTCCTGATGATCCGTGAAGGTGAAACGCATTGAGGCGTGTTATAACATCAAAATATGATGAGTATTTTTCCTTGCTTGCTGCTATACTTTATCTATATGAGTATACATTGGTAGATAATTGTGTTTGAGCCTGATATGGTATATTTATTGATTAGTCATTGGTATGGCCACCAATGTAATACAATACAAAGGTGTACTACTCCTGCCTATATAGCTAGCCATAGGGCATCTGAGGGATAGCCATCGTGGAGTGGGGGCGCCATATCCACTGAATATTAGGGTGCCTACCCCCACTGACAGGCAGGATCGAAAAACAGCAGGGAGCAGCATAGCAAGAGTATTTATGTTCACTTTAGCACTAATTTGCAGTTTTTGCACTTTTCTGTCTGTGTCTCTCACCCTGTCACAAATTGGCCTTTTGGCAAAGTAATAGCCAATATCGGCTTTATCGTATTTCTGTCTGCTTATTTCCTGTTGAGTAATTGGTAGCCCAACTGTGACACTAATCCAGGGCAACAACAGGAGACTTAGGGGCAGTCGATGGTGAGCGGGGGCACCAGTCTCGATTGTGTATTAGGGTGCCAACCTCCGCTGCTAGGTAGTGCTATAAAGGGTCTGTGATAGGGTTATATGTCGAGAGCACGGTTGTCTGTTGTGTTTGATTGTGGTTGTTTTTCTTGGTTTTATACATTGATTAAAGGTATGTTTTATCTGTAATCTCGAAAAGGATTTTAGGTCATTTGCTTATATTTTTGCACACAGAGACACACACACCAATGACCCCACCGCACAGCCCCGCAGACCCCCCGCACACTCCAGCACCACCAGCAGATCCTAGCACCGCCCACAGACCCACCGCGCAGAACCCTGCATGTAGATCCCATCAGACGTGTCATTCGCGAATGATCCGACACAAGGAGTTGGATCACCAAAAAGAGCCGGACTGCCCATCACTGCACGGCCCATCCCAGCACAGCCAGCAGACCGCCCTGCCCGCAGACCCCAGCACTGGCTTCACAGCCAGCAGACTGCCCTGCCCCACCCGCAGATCCCAACACAGCCCCGCAGGCTGACCCTAGCACTGCCCACATCCCAGTCACTCTTGATGAGTGACCGCTGTCTGTGGAGGCTGGGTCACGCCTGCTGATGACGTCACATCAATTTCCAGAGTCTGGAAATTGATGTGACATCGGTGGAAATTAGCGGCAGCTGTTATGACCTGGTGGTCAGGACAATAATGGACCTGGTGGTTAAGAGCACACGGAATGACCTGATAGTTACTGATAATAAGGACGAGCTCTGGGACGTGGGAACTCTGCTGACCGCAATCCCTAAACCTATCAAACACACTAGAAATAGCCGTGGATTGCGCCTAACGCTCCCTATGCAACTCGTCACAGCCTAAGAAACTAGCTAGCCCTGAAGATAGAAAAATAAAGCCTACCTTGCCTCAGAGAAATTCCCCAAAGGAAAAGGCAGCCCCCCACATATAATGACTGTGAGTAAAGATGAAAATACAAACACAGAGATGAAATAGATTTAGCAAAGTGAGGCCCGACTTACTGAACAGACCGAGGATAGGAAAGGTTACTTTGCGGTCAGCACAAAAAGACCACGCAGAGGGCGCAAAAATACCTTCCGCACCGACTCACAGTGCGGAGGCGCTCCCTCTGCGTCCCAGAGCTTCCAGCAAGCAAGACAACAAATTAAATAGCAAGCTGGACAGAAAAATAGCAAACCAAAGAAATACAAGCTGGAACTTAGCTTCTGATGGGAAGACAGGTCACAAGAACGATCCAGGAGTGAACAGACCAATACTGGAACATTGACAGGTGGCATGGAGCAAAGATCTAAGTGGAGTTAAATAGAGCAGCAGCTAACAAATTAACCTCGTCACCTGTGAAACTCAGAAACACCCACCAGAGGAAGTCCATGGACAGAACCAGCCGAAGTACCATTCATGACCACAGGAGGGAGCCTGACAACAGAATTCACAACAGGCAGCTGCAGCCTGGGGGTCACGTGACCCGGACTCAGCTGCCGGCATAGCGCCGCTCACAGGCAGTATCGCAACATAAAGTATTTACAAAATTCATTAGGGGCCACAGGGGGATACATTGGGTTTAAAAAGAAGATTGCAAAGAGTGATATCAGATTAGATGACAATACACCAAGAATTCGAGGAAAGTGGAAATGAAGAGAAGATTAAAGTTAGGATGGTATTTAAGCTCAGGAGGGGTCAAGAGATGCTTTTCTAATGGGTAATAAATACATCTTTAAAAGAGGAGAGATACCAGAAGAAAAAGAGAGGTGAAATATATTAGTCAGATCAGTAGTGACAGCCGAGGGGAAGACTTAAAGTGTGAAGGAACAAAGACACTAATGTAGGTAGTAGGGTAAAAATAAGAGTGGACCCTGGTGACTTTATCTTCTGATAGGGCCTGAGGTGAGAGTAAAAGGTGGGAGGCTTTCACCCCAACCGAACAACATTCATTGCCATGAACACATGGAAAGGGAAGGTGCAGGAACACATCGAAAAAAATATTTTCCCTTCTCCACATCTATGGTCAGTCTGAAAAGTATAGCTTATAGTGGCAGATATGTTTATGGTTTCCAGCAAGAAATGCCTATTTTTACACCGCAAAAAACAAAAGTGATGAAGTGTTAAATGTACATATGTTAGATGAAGGTTGTCCATACAGAATAATAGGCTATAACACATGATTTTATATGCTTTAACTCTTTCAATGTTACCCACATACCCTATGCCAAAAACTATCTGCAAGTTTAGGCATTCATCTGTCTAGACTTCCTCACATCCACAAAAGCCCTCACCAATCTGCTCCAGCATGATTGCACTTCTGACGAGCAGCTTCCCTCGAGAAGACCTATCTATTCAAGGCCTTTGAATCTAGTCATTCCTATGGGCTAGGAAGTGTATATTTCATAATTCCTTCAGAGCGAAGAAAAAAAAATCAATGTAAGTATTCTGTAGCCGTGGCTGTTAGAGGCTGCTTTGGGTTTGTAGAATATAATAGGCCTATTCTCAACATTATGTTTCTCAACATGTGCTTCTGGTGTTATTCCCTGGTGGTATACTAATAGCTGATTATCCTGGAAAAAAACCTGAATTTAAGTTCCCGACAACTGTAAAATTAAATCCAACAACAATTATTACATTTATCGCTAGTTTGTTCTGCTGGGGGGAAGGTGCAATCAATTGCTGGCTCACTCATGAAGCGGCAAAGATCTGCATACATTGAATTGTATATTATGTATGAGGAGTATGTACTGTATAAATACACACCTATATAAATACATACAGTGCTCAGCATAAATGAGTACACCGCCTTTGAAAAGTAAGATTTTATCAATATGTCTCTGAACACGACAGAGTTTCATAGAACATTTGTTTAACATATAACTTGAAAATAAGGTTTATAATATAGCTTTCATTATAAAATCTACAATTTTACTCAAATTAGTTGATTGATGCAAAAATGAATGCACACCACATCAAAAACTACTACATCTATGACCTCCATGATTTTTAAGAACAGTGCAAAGTCTTCTAGGTGCATGGAATGAGTAAGTTGGTGAAATTACAATATCTCTTTTTCCATTATTCTAGAACAATCTCTTTTAGAGCCTGGATGCTGAATGGAGAGTGATGCTCAACATGTGTCTCTTCAGAATACTCCATAGGTGTTTGATTGGGTTCAGATCAGGAGTCCGACTTGGCCAATGATTCACTTTCACCCTCTTCTTATTCAGAAATGCACCAGTGGCCTTAGATTAGTTTTTTGGGATGTTTTTTCATGTTAAAAAAGTGCATGTCTTCCAAGGGCACAGAGAGATGGCAGCATCTTTTCTTTCAATATAGAGAAATGCATCTGTGAATTCATGATAGCATCAATGAAATGTAGCTCTCCTTCACTAAGAGCTCTCATGCAGCCCCACATAAGGACATTGCCACCACCATGTTCCACTGTAGGCACCATGTATTTTTCTTTATACTCCTCACCTGTGTGTCACCATACAGGTTTGGATAGATCAGCTCCAAAAACATTTATCTTAGTCTCATCCCTCCAGAGTATAGAGTCCCAGTAGTCTTCATATTTTTCAGCATGGGCCCTGTCATATTGTAGGCAGTCTTTTTTGTGCATGGGCTATAGAAAAATGTTCCTAATGCCCATGCATTAGACAGTAGAAAAAAATACCATATGGAGTCATTAACTTTTTCGGAGGTCATAACTTAATATTCAACACTGAAGCATTACTTCGGGCATAAAGAGAAGCCCAAAAACCTAGAGTATATTAAATAAACAATAAACCTTTATTAGTTAAATTAGATGGTGGCCCGATTCTAACGCATCGGGTATTCTAGAATATGTATGTCCACGTAGTATATTGCACAGGCACGTAGTATATTGCCCAGTCACGTAGTATATTGCCCAGTCACGTAGTATATTGCTCAGCCACGTAGTATATTGCCCAGCCACGTAGTATATTGCCCAGCCACGTAGTATATTGCCCAGCCACGTAGTATACTGCCCAGCCACGTAGTATATTGCCCAGCCACGTAGTATATTGCCCAGCCACGTAGTATATTGCCCAGTCACGTAGTATACAGCACTGTCACGTAGTATGCACCATATCCCTGTTAAAAAAAAGAATTAAAATAAAAAATAGTTATATACTCATCTCCTGGAGCCTCTGGATCGAAGCGGCCGGTTCCCGATGCTTGGCGCGCGGTCCAGTCCCAAGAGTGCATTGCGGTCTCGGGCGATGATGATGTAGCGGTCTCGTGAGACTGTACGTCATCATCTCGCGAGACCGCAATGCATGCAGCGGTCACCGGGACGTCGCGAGGAGCGGAAAAGGCCGGTTCCTGATCGGGGGGGGGGGGGCACCGGAGGGTGAGTATGCAACTATTTTTTATTTTTTTTATTATTTTTAACATTAGATATTTTTACTATTCATGCTGCATAGGCAGCATGAATAGTAAAAAGGTGGTCACACAGGGTTAATAGCAGTGTTAACCGAGTGCGTTACACTGCGGTCAACGCTGCCATTAACCCTGTGTGAGCGCTGACTGGAGGGGAGTATGCGGACGCTGGGCACTGAGTGCGGGGAGGAAGGAGCGGCCATTTTTTTCCGGACTGTGGCCGTCGCTGATTGGTCACGGCAGCTATGACAGGCAGCTGCCGAGACCAATCAGCGAATGAATAACCGCGACAGAAGGACAGACAGACGGAAGTGGCCCTTAGACAATTATATAGTAGATAAACAAAAAATAATAAAACTACAAGTGCTTCTATTTAAATGCGGGGATATATAGCCTACATTGACACCAGCCAGATATACATACATAGTGCAATTACCACCTGTAAGACTATAAAGTGACTATTTGCAATAAAGTTCACTTAACAAATAATTATACATTTCATTTATACAAACCAGGTCCACATGACATATACCAGTATAGATAGTAACCAAATTAATGTATAAAGTGACTGTGCAAGTATAGTATACCTATAAGGTTAAAGTTCTAATAGATGAGGCACTTACATGTAATGCTGCTGGTTAAATGACTTCCCCGCTGCCTCAACAAGCGTTTCACCCTTTGTTTATCAAGGGGCATGTGTTCAGCCAGTTTAAATAGATTCAGCCACTCAATCGCAACATGTGTATGAGCAAATTAAAGGGACTCTGTCACCCGAATTTGGCAGGCTATGTAAATGCCCTGTTTTCGGTCTGATGGGCAGTGTTTCTTCTTTTTTCCTCTACCCCATCCTTCCCCGCTGTCCGCAATATATTCCGAAATTGTAGTAGGTGTCCTCCATAGTTCACGCGTGCGCAATGCAATCTTGTCTTGCGCACGTGCAGTATGATTTGGCCATCTGCGGGCAAAGCCAAAAAGCATTGCTGCACATGCACCAGTGCACTAAGTCCCGGAACACAGATAAATACTTCCGGAACATAGTGTGCCGATTTGTGTCCTGGGTGATGCTACTAGTCTGTAACGGCACATGCAACGTTGGGCCTGTGGACTGCACATTTACCGCCATTGCATGGCAATGAAGGATTCATGAGTGTCCGACTTGGCCACTTTTAGAAGATCCAGGGGCTCTCAACCGTGTGGGAAAAATGTATTTTTTAATTTTTACAGCATAACATTATAAAACTCTATGATGCACCTGTGGGTTCAAGGTACTCAGCACTCCTCTAGATACATTTTTTGAGGTGTGCAGTTTCCACAATTGAGTCACTTGTGGCAGATTTCCACTGTTTTGGCACATGACGGGCTCTGCAAACACGACATAGTGTCAGTTATCTATTCTAGCCAATTTTGCTCTCCATAAGTCAAATGGTGCTCCTTCACTTCTTAGCTGTGACATGCGCCCAAACAGAAGCTTTCCTCCACATATGTTTTGTCGTAATCAGAAGAAATTGCCCAATAAATTGAATAATTAACTTACTCCTTTTACCCTTGTAAAATGCAAAATTTGGGGCTAAGTGAACATTTTTGTGGAAAAATTAAAAATGTTAATTCTTTTTTCTTGTTATTGTTTTGCTTCCTGTGAGGCACCTAAACAGTTAATAAACCTCTTGAATGTGGTTTGGTGCACTTTTAGAGGTGCAGTCTTTAAAATGGTGTCACTTTTGAGTATTTTCTGTAATATTGGCACACTAAATATGATGTGGTCTCTAAAAAAACGGTTTTGTTAATTTTGTTGGAAAAATGAGAAATTGCTGATACATTTTTAACACTTCTAACTTCCTAATAAAAATAATGATTTTTCCAAAATAATGCGATGTAAAGAAGAAATATGGGAGATTTTATTTATACGTTATTTTGTACAGCATGACTAACTGGTTCAAGGATGCAAAAATTGAAAGTCTGAGCATTGTGATAGATATACTCAAAATTTTTGCCAAAGTTCTGATATTTCCACAGATAAATGCAAAACATTTTTACCTAGATTTACCACAAACATAAAGTACAATGTATCAAGAAAAAAAAAACAGAGTTATTACCGCATAACCTGACACTGGTTGGAATTGTAAAATTTAGCCTGGTCAGGAAGGTAAAAGCAGGCTTGGGGTGAAGGTTTAACCCCTTTGAGATGGAGCAGGAAAAGATGTGGGCTCAGCGCCGGAGCCTACATCAAAGGGGGAGACACGACATGCACTGTACTAGTACGGCGCATGTCGTGAAAGGGTTAAAGAGGACCTGACATCAGCATTTACCACTAGAAAGTATTGGGAGCACTTTATGAGTCTGTATTATCACTAAGTGCTGCAGTATGTTTAAAAAAGAAGTTGAATGCCGCTCTGATATCATGCCTACAGTGGCGTGATTGGCATGCCAGAGTGTGCAAGGAGAACAGGGAGTGGGAAAGCAATCACACCACTGTGTCCATGGTACCAGTACACTGTTGGAGCTAGTGACAGCAGCATAGGACTAGTCCAGGTGCACACATGCCAACATTAAGGGTATGTGCATACGTTGCGGATTTCCCTGTGGAATTTTCTGGCAGAAAACGCAGGTAAAAATCCGCGGGTTTTTGATGCGGATTTTCATGCGTTTTTTTATGCAGATTTGTTTGCGTTTTTGTAACCTAAATAAAGATCTATTATTTAACAAAAAAATAATTGTGATGTCATTTCTTTGTGCAACCTCTTATTTTACATCATTGAAGAATAATGTTTACACACAGACAGACAGATAGATGATAGATAATAGATAGATCTGTAGATAAATAGATGATAGATAGATAATACCAAGGCCGATGTTTAGTAATAAGCCTAATAAAATGGTACATAAATAGTTAAATAAAGACACACACACACACAAATCTGCACGCAATATCTTTAATTTAAAAAAGGGGAAGGAAATTACGTGGGCTCCCGCGCAATTTTTTGCACTAGAGAGGGAAAGCCAACGGTTGGGGGCAGATGTTTCTAGCCTGGGAAGGGGGGTAATACCCAAGGAGCTTCACAGGCTATGAATATCAACCGGCAGCTGTATAATTAGCCTTTACTGGCTAATAAAATTGCGGGACCCCTCAAAAAATGACGTGAGGTACCCCTATAATTGCCAGAAATGCTATGCAGACAGCTGCAGGCTGATATTCATAGCCTAGAGAGGGGCCATGGATACTGACCCCCCCTGCTACAAATACTAGCTCCCAGCTGCCCCAGAAATAGCACATCTGTAAGATGCGCCAATTCTGGCACTTAGCCTCTCTCTTCCCATTGCCCTGTAGCGGTGGCATATGGGGTAATAAGGTGTTAATGTAACCTTTGATCATAAGGTGACATTAAGCCCGGTTAGTAATGGAGAGGCGTCAATAAGGCACCTATCCATTTCTAATCCTATAGTATTGAAAGAATTAAATAAAGACACAGCCAGAAAAAAGTATTTTAATATTCTTAATTTCACCATACTTACAACCACGCCTAATTCCCCGAAGCCATTGATCACCTGCAAAAAATAAAAAATAATAAACCAACAATACACTCCTTGTTCCGACACAGTCCAATTAATAACGAGTGTCCCACGACAATCTCCCCTATAGAACAGTGACATCGGGTGATGTCTCTGCTGTACAGGGCCTCCGACGATGCCCTGACAGGAGATAATGGCTCCTGCAGTGCATCGCTGAAAAGGAGACCTGAGTTCAGGCTCACTTTACGACAATGCTGAGTGGGAATTTTATCACACAGTGCTGCCGGTGAGAGAATGAACTCAGGTGACCTCTCTCCCGGCAGTGGCGGAGGGATACATCGGGGAGCATTACCTCCGCATGTCAGTTCATCGCAGAGGTCTTGTAGAGCACTGACATCGCCCGATGTCACTGTTCTACAAGGGAGATCATCGTGGTACACTGGTTATTAACTGGACTATGGTGGAAAGGTAAGTATAGGTTGGTTTATTATGTTATTTTTATTACAGGAGATTGAGGGCTTTGGGGACTATGTGATTGGTGAGTATGTACTGTATGTTATATGTTGTATGTACTGTCTGTTATGTATGTCCTGTATGTCTGCTGTATGGTCTGTATGCTTTGTTTTTTTCTTTTACTACTGAACACATGCATTGTCTGATGGGACAACTTTCCCATCATCCGCAAGCTGTCACTGTGAGCATTCATAGCAGGATGGGAGCAGCAGTCCCATCAGAAAATTGCTGCTTACACAGACCCGCACACACACAGGGACACACACACACGCACACACACAGATCCGCACACACACATACACACAAGCCCCCGCACACAGACACCCACATCTTCTCCACACATACATACAGTTTCCGCCCACACACATAGTCTCCACCTACACTCCGTCCACACACTCTTTACCCTCCTGATCTGCAGCGTTTCTCACACCCGCATATGCAGCAAATCCGCAGATCTTTTTTACACCTGCGGTTTTGCTGCAGATTGGCCTGACTGAATGGAAGCCAATGGGTGCAGAAAGCTGCAGATCCGCAAAAAGAATTGACATGCTGCGGAAAATAGAACGCTGCTAATCTGCGCTGATTTTTCCGCAGCATGTGCACAACAATTCTTCATTACACATAGACTAACATTGCTTGTGCACTACACTGCGGATTTGATGCAATTCCGCATGTCCAAAAATGTTGCGGATCCGCATCAAAATCTGCAACGTATGCACATAGCCTAAAGGATTTTCCCACAAACAAAAGTATATTGTAATCAATACATCTTGGAATAATGATAATTTCCTTAATTGGATGTGATTAAAACAAATGTTCCTGTGCTGAGATAATCTTATAAATGTGTCCCTGCTGTGTACTGTGTAAGAGCTGTGTCTGACAGAGACATGGTCTGATTATATCCCAGCTCCTGGGCAGGGGAGGGACACAAAGGACGGTATACAGATATTACTGCATGGGATCACAATTGATTCTTTCTTTGAGGTAAAACATTGTTTAAAAACAAGCAGCAAATGTTTTACCTCACAGGAAGAATCAGCTGCAATCCCATGATGTAATGTCTGTATACACTTTTGCTTTCTCCCAGGCCATACAGGCCATGTCCCTATACGGTCAGACACAGCCATTACACAGTACACAGCAGGAGCACATTTATAAATATTTGTTTTTGCTGTCATGCCAGGCCTATTTTTTTTTTATTCAGGTAGGAGATAATCCCTTTAAGCTGACAGATTCTCCTTAACAGCTTCCTATTCCTAAATCACCAGGAATACTAGATATAAATCTTTAAAGGGGTATCCTCATCTCCAAGATCTCAATATGTAGTAGGCGTAATAATAACATTAGCAAATACTGTACCTCTAATTAGAAATGTAGTATAGTTCTCCTGATTCGCTGTGTTGTTTACCCCATGTGCAGGGCATTCCAGTAGCTTAGATATCCATGGTTACGACCACTGATATAGTGACAGTCATTTGTTAGTTGTCATAACCATGGATATCTAAGCTACTGCAATGCCCTACATTCCCTGTGAAAAAGCTACCGTGAAACGCGCGTCGGGATTGTACCAGACCCTGGTGGACACCAACCATGACATGGGTAAGCACCACTAATGAAATGATATACTTTCAGCACACGTCGTGCACCATACATATGAAAGAAGTGGTTTATACGATGGATCATATATCCATACTGTCTATCTGACAGACTGAGGTAACCACTAGTGAGAATCACTTTTTTCTCACTTTGGTTACTTGAATTGACCCTAAATTCTCAAACCTCTCCCACCATTCATTGTGCCTTGACAGTGAGCATGTGTTTACCCCAGGTCGCTATTTATTCCAGGTTGTTTGTCCTTGTAACTTTTAATCAGTGTTTTACATGGTTTGTGATTATGCAAATAAACTTTTTGATACATGTTTATATCTATTGTATTGTACTTCCTTTTTTTGTATTTATATACTACATTTCTAATTGGAGGCATTTGCTTATATTATTACTAGATGGTGGCCCAATTCTAACGCATCGGGTATTCTAGAATATGCATGTCCACGTAGTATATTGCACAGCCCATGTAGTATATTACCCAGTCACGTAGTATATTGCCCAGCCACGTAGTATATTGCCCAGCCACGTAGTATATTGCCCAGCCACTTGGTATATTGCGCAGTCACGTAGTATATTGCCCAGTCACGTAGTATATTGCCCAGTCACGTAGTATATTGCACAGCCCACGTAGTATATTGCCCAGCCACGTAGTATATTGCCTAGACACGTAGTATATTGCCCAGACACGTAGTATATTGCCCAGCCACGTAGTATATTGCCCAGTCACATAGTATATTGCCCAGCCACGTAGTATACAGCAGAGCCATGTAGTATATTCTCGCGCAGGACCTGTGATGATGTCGCGGTCACATGACCGTGACGTTATGGCAGGTCCTTCTCGCGCAGGGCCTGTGATGACATCGCGGTCACATGACCGTGACGTCATGGCAGGTCCTTCTCCCATACCACCGGAACCTGCCGGTTGCTTGGAGCGGTCACCGGACTGTAGCCAGGAGCGGGAAAGGCGGCGGAAGGTGAGTATATAATGATTTTTTATTTTTTTTTAGTATTTTTAACATTAGATGTTTTTACTATTGGTGCTGCATAGGCAGCATCTATAGTAAAAACTTGGTCACACAGGGTTAATAGTGGCGGTAACGGAGTGAGTTACCCGTGACATAACGCGGTCCATTACCGCTGGCATTAACCCTGTGTGAGCGGTGACCGGAGGGGAGTATGCGGGCACTGGGCACTGACTGCGGGGAGTAAGGAGCGGCCATTTTCTTCTGGACTGTGCCCGTCACTGATTGGTCGTTGCTGTTTTGCCGCAACCAAGCAGCGACTTGGATTTCCATGACAGACAGAGGCCGCGACCAATTAATATCCGTGACAGACAGACAGAAGGACAGAAAGACGGAAGTGGCCCTTAGACAATTATATAGTAGATTATTACACCTACTACATATTGGGATAGAATCTTGGAGATTGAAATACCCCTTTAATGCACAGAAACTTTAGATGTTAGCTCATAACCTTGACTATTACCATTATTCCATATTCTAGCAGATATATTAGATATTAACCCATAAACCTCTGTCAACCACTAGGAATATACAGCTAGGAATATTGTCGGTAAACACTTATGCCTAAGGTTTGGGTTTATATGGCACGATGCTGGAGCGAGAGCAGTCTTAATCTTTAGCATTACGTACACGGAAAGTGGTAGCGGCACTGTCTATTTCCTAGCATAAAACAACAGAAGACTGTGGCAGATTCTGGGCACCTCATCTCCAGACACGATTCTCATACCTGACTTATATATTCTAATCATTAGTACAAGCAACAAGTACATTGCTATCTCGGTTTTTCCACTTATTAGCAGGAAGCATTTGCTTCGAGCCAGGGACAAGCTCAACTTGGTATTGTCACAATTTCAGCAGGCGAGAAGTGTTGCCCCTGCCAAAAAAAGCATTGCTAAAAAGAATGAAACTGCTGTATTTAATGTTTAACTAAACCCATAACATGAAAGCTCTTATTAAGGAGCTCAATGTAATGGACATCCATTCACATATATCAAAGTGATAAATGTCCATTGTATAATACATTTTCTCTAGGCTGTTTTTTTTTTTAAGCTTTTTGTTTCTAAGAAGCTTTAATGATGATGTCTCTTGGCATAGAAAACACTGACATCCTGACAGCAAAAACAACCACAGAGTGGAATCTGGTTTTTTTTTGCTGCTTCTTTGTAAAATTGTAAAATTTTGTTGAAAAGTATCTTTCTGGAACACTATTGTTCTTGAAAGAAAAAAATCCCTCTAAAAAATCCGCAATGAATAGAAGTCATTGAGATGTCCTCATCTATTTTGGAGATTCTGCTTATTTGGAGATTTATGCATATCCATACGCTTTAAAACCAAGTAATATACCAATAAAAACTGTAACAAAAAAAGTTGCAAAGTTGCCCTGTTTTGCAATACGAGACTACATTACACAATGGCTCCAATTTTGGGAGTCTTTTGCCATTATATTGGTGGTCCATATAGTCCAAAATAACTTTCCTTATCAATCCCTATCTATTTAGTGCCATAATCTAAACTATTTTCTAACATACTTGCATAAAACATTCCCTATCCTCCCGTAACTACACCATCTAACTGATTGTCTATTCTTTTTTCACTTTCTTTTTGATGACGCTTCGTTTGAAAATCCCAGTGCATGCTGGGATATTCAAATGAAGCGCCATCTTGGGGCTGAGGCTGCAGCCCCTACCTCCTCCCTGGAATGAAGTGTCAATCAATGTAAGAATGTAGGAAAATCAAAATAAAAGTAAAAGTATGCATAAAAATGAAAACAGCCGACCAGGATAAAGTAAGTTTGGAAAAAGAACAAACTGAAAGCAGCATACGTTCTATGCACCAAAAACGTAAATCTACCTGAAACACCGATTTTACACAGACTAACTGGGAGTGAAATAATACCTGATGTAGAAACCTAAATTGTATTAGCAGTTCCCTCACATTAACAACTGATGGAGAAAGTGAGTCCTTACTTCCTCCCAATCACTGTCAATTCCTCCCAGTCTTACAGCTCCATTTGGCCAAAGGATGCTCAAAAAGTGTGGCAGCAGACATAGACTGGGCACTATATTTACACCTCGGGAGTTTTGCTAGACAAGAGGATCTTAGTACATTTTCTAAATGGGAGGTGCCCAACTTAATCTGGAGGGAGCTAAAATAAAGACATGCATGCAAAAACATTGACAGAAGGTCAAGTTTGGAAGGGCAAATTGAGATTTCAAGGCATCAAAAGTAGGGAAGATATTCAATTACATAAGAAGTTGACCCAAGTACTTAAGCCATTTCCCCTCCCCAAATCTCTGTGCTGGGTGGTCCCACAGATGAGGTAAAAGAGATTATGTCACAGGGGGTTTAGATATTAATCCTGTTACTATGCATACTCGAGCAACAGTTTTTACTAGAAGAAGCTTGAACTGGCACGGAGCCTTGCATCTACAAAGATTGTTTGACAAGGACCCCTTGTAAGGCTTTAGCTGCATTGCTCATATCCAGGGCCCAGTTTGCATATACCAGATGTGCTACTAAGTAGAAATTCCTTATATTAGGAGCTAGCAAACCTCCTTACTCCCCAACAGCCTACAGCATTGCTAGTTTGAATGTAGGGAATCAACCCTGCCTATAGAAGGTGCATCGAATCTTGTTTGCAAAGAACCTAGGGGAAAGATGACAGAACAAGTATGAAAGAAATATAGACATCTGGATTGATTTATCATCTTAAAAACATTTACTCTTCCCAATGAAGTGGAAGTGGAATTTCCATCGGTCACAAAGCAGTCCAACACCAAGTGGATGGAGGAACAGGGACAATCCTATTGGCTCGAGAAGTCAAGCAGCCTTCCATTTTTATTCCATGTTTTCCCCGTTATCCTTGTGAAAATGAAAAATTTGAGGCTAAAGCAACATTTTTGTGGTACATATTACACAGTACCACAATTCAATTTGTTATTGCACATTGTGGTACATATTAAAATTTTAATTTTTCCTTATCAGATTGCTTTAATTCATGTGAAGCACTTAAAGGATTAATAAACTTCTTGAATGTGGTTTTGAGCACCTTGAGGGGTGCAGTTTTTAAAAAGGTGTCACTTTTGGATATTTTATGTCACATAGGCTACTCAAAGGGACTTCAAATGTGATGTTGTCCCTGAAGAAAATGATTTTGTAAATTTTGTTGGGAAAATGAGACATTGCTGATAAACTTTAACCTTTCTAACTTCCCAAAACAAAAAATATGCTTAAAAAATGATGTTGATGTAAAGTAGACACGTGGTAAATGTAATTTATTAACTATTTTGTGTGTTATGACTATCAGGTTTAAGGGCATAAAAATAAACAGTTTGGAAATTGCTACATTTCCTAAGTTTTCTACAAAATTCTGATATTTTCACAAATAAAGGCAAAAAGTATTGATTCACTACTAACACAATGTACAGTTTGTTATGAAAAAAAACAAATCTCAGAATACCACAAGAGGGCACCTTGAGGGGTGCAGTTTTTAGAATGGTGTCACTTTTGGGCATTTTCTGTCATATAGACCCCTCAAAGTCACTTCAAGTGTGAGGTGGTCCGTAAAAAAATGGTTTTGCAAATTTTGTTCCAAAAATGAGAAATCGCTGGTCAACTTTTAACCCTTATAACGTCCTAACAAAAAAAAATTATGTTTCCAAAATTGTGCTGATGTAAAGCAGACATGTGGGAAATGTTGTTTATTAACTATATTATGTGATATAACTCTCTAATTTAAGGGCATAAAAACTAAGAGTTTGAAAATTGCTAAATTTTCATAATTTCCGACAAATTTTTGTTTTTTTCACAAATAAATGCAAGTCATATCAAAGAAGTTTTACCACTATCATGAAGTACAATATGTCACGAGAAAACAGTGTCAGAATCACCGGGATCCATTGAAGCGTTTCAGAGTTATGACCTCATAAAGTGACAGTGGTCAGAATTGTAAAAATTGGCCCTGTCACTTAGGTGAAAACAGGCTTTGGGGTGAAGGGGTTAAAAACACTCGCTTAACAATTATTTTGCTTTGTAAACAGATTTTCAATCACCTGATGCACAAGCAAAATGCTCGTTCAACAGATTAAATGATCTGTTATGCAGTATAAAAATTGAATATTAATATAATTGTCCCGTGTATACAGGACTCGAACTGACAAGAACAAAGGCATCCTGTGTGCTTTGCTGTATCTAATATAGACTGCTCAATGCGTATCGGTTACTTTGGTGTGCTTGTGTAAACAGGCATTCACACGACTGCCAATCCATAAATGTTTACCGGCCGGCGGTCTTATCATGCTGCCAGTCTGTCTGTGTAAACAGACCCTTATGTTTACTTGGTGCTCTGTTCATTTTGTAAGAGAATTAGAAAAGGATCATTTCCTTGTTAGTGTTACATTGGACACGCAATGTTTTGGTCATGATAGAAAACCGGAATGAAGAAAGTTTCATAGAGTGAGACGAAACAGGTCTAGAATAGACACGTGCAGCCTTCCCAGGAGCTCGCATTTCCTGCTCGCAAATCCAATGCTTCTAAAGTTGACAAATGCTGTGATTTGGCATTACTCCAAGCTGAATAAGCTCCATACAATGAAACGCAAGACAATACAGCTAACTCTCCTCTCAACATATCGCGTCTTCAGCTTTAATTTCTCATTAACAACGTTAATTAGACATATCCTAATTAGATGTTTTATAGATAGCAATTCAGTGTTATGTAAGAATGACAATGTCTTAGTTTGCTTAGTTGGAGTTTGTCAAAGGAACAAAACATTCAAACAACTGCCTAAAAAAGCTCATTGTCACTGGATATGGAGCTACTTAGAAATGTGATATCTACAGGTAGAATTTATTTTCTGCTTTCTGCTGCTTGTAGAGCACTAGAGGTGCCTATACACACTCGATTAACGTCAGCTCATCCCACTGATTTCAGTGGCCAACCTACTAATGTACAGGTGCTTCTCACAAAATTATATCATCAAAAAGTTAAATTATTTCAGTTCTTCAATACAAAAAGTGAAACTCATATATTTTATAGAGTCATTACACAGAGTGATCTCTTTCAAGTGTTTATTTATGTTAATGTTGATGATTATGGCTTATAGCCAATAGAAACCCAAAAGTCATTATCTCAGTAACTTAGAATAATTAACAAAAACACATGCTTCCTAAGCATGTAGATGGACACAAGACATTAAACTGAGGCTCTGTCAGATAAATGTGCCTTATTCAATGTTATACCCTGCAAGCCTTAGGGTGGTAGCAATGAACTCCACCTTCTTCTTTGAAACGCCTAAATGTATGAATGGATTAGAGTGGGAGACGCCTTTGGGACACCCTGATAAGACTGTCAACATCTACTTGATACGAGTTAGATGAATGATTAATGTGGACTTCTTGTGGTGTTCTTGATTCATGTTACTCATGATTCTAAAGTTGTCATAATGGTCAACTCATACGTCTGAAATATATATGCTACTGATTAGGGTCATATGCTGGGTTGTGGACCCTTCTCCTCCTTCACCCTACACCCCTCCCTTGTTTTTCTTTTTCTTTTCTTTCCTCTTTATGAGTGCTGATAGGTCAATGTGGTGATATGGATAAATCTGTTAAGCTTACAATACTTGGTACTTGGAGATGCAGGGCTATGTTAATTTGCTCTGCTTCTTCTGCCAGATTATGACCCCTAGGATGTTTAGTACATAGACAGTGGTATTTGGTCTTGACTTCTCCTGGAGAGGGGACTGTTCTATAGACTTCTAGAATCACATAAAACAGCAAATTTCTGAGGCTGAAGAGGATTAACAGTAATCCAGATCTTTCAAGGAACAATCTTCAGATCTATATAAAAGATTTGCAGATAGAGGATACCCGAGATCTCTTTTTTATGCAGCTCTTCTCCTTCCCTTTTGCCTCACTCTGGTCACACTGGTGCATTTGAACAAAGCATTACACTGCTTAAGAATAAATAACACCACCGCAGTCTCCAGATGCAGTATACAAGTAGCCCCTAATGGGACTCCAGCACCTCTCATGAAACATTTCCTCTCCTTGCCTTTCTACTATGAGTAAGGTTTGAAAAAGACCCAATGGGTCAAAACGTTACCTTATCCCATTGGAATACCTTATTGTCTCAACTGCAGTAAATCATATAATTTTGGTGTTTTGAAAATAAAATTCTAAATTGTTTGCAACTTAAAGGAATTTTGCGTGCGACTGTTTATCCTTGGGGTTAAGAATAAAGGTAGGAGATTTATTTTCAGTTTTACTTATAGTCCTATGGATAGACAGTTTAGGGCGACCATTAATAAACATTAGCATGGGCTGGAAAAAGAATAAGGGATTGCAGAAATAGTGTCACGGGGACCTTTAATTTCTAATAAGCAAACAACTAACCTCAAATATTTATTAGTACAAAACTGCATTAAAACAAAATTGAGTAACTGGTTAGAGGATAGTATTCCAAAGAGGAACTTCAAATGTGGACACTGATCATTTTGCTCATATCATTTGACATCCAAAGAACTTAATATAGGAGGGGTTAAACATAAGGTCTGCGATTTTATGTCTTGCCGCACCTGCTATACGGTGTATGTCATCTTCTGCCCCTGTAGATTTTTTTTACATCGGCAAAACCATTCGACCTCTTTTTGTTCGCATTAGGGAACATTTTAATTCCATATAATCGGGAAAGGTGCTCTCAGACTATTCAAACATGACAGAGAATGTCATACTTGTAATCTTGCGATTCTGTGCATTGTGGGGATTGAAAGGGTTAAGTCACCTGTCCAGGGAGGGGATCACCACAGGTTGTTACTTAGGAGAGAAGCTGAATGGATCCTGTGCAAACAAGCACAAGGTTCAGCATGGTTTAATTATAAGGTCAATATGTCTGTTTTTCTATGATTTGATAATGTCTGTTCATCTATTTTAAATATGTGCACATAGCATTTTTTAATTTTGTATTTTTTTGGTGTTGTTATGAGTCTACCGTATGGTGGGTGTATCGTAGTCTCTGATGATTTTGGATGACATCAGGAGTGGGGAGGCTCTGTACCAATACCTGTATATGAGTCCCGTCACTTCCTTTTTACCTAGGGACCCATAGAAACATATACCAGTGCGAAACGGCCATCGTCCTGACACTTGTCCACACGATTTTCTCCTGCCTCTGCTGTTTTATGTGATTCCAGATTAAAGGATTATTTTTAAAGGGCCACCATCTTTTCTACATTGTATCAAAGACTTGGTCATTGTGATCTTTTATATGGGTGAGCACCCGAGTGTCCCGGAGCGGGTGCACCAAAATGTTTGAGCTCCTGTGAATTACGGACTACAAATGCACGGCTGGGCCAATTCTGCTATTCTCTAAAAGTGTGTTCTATAGACTTCACTGTCATCCCTGTTACATGTGGGTTAATAGAGGAGTTATAATAATAATAATTATATTTATTTTTAGAAAGCGCTAACATATTCCGCAGCGCTTTACAGTTTGCACACATTATCATCACTGTCCCCCATGGGGCTCACAATCTAAATTCCCTATCAGTATGTCTTTGGAGTGTGGGAGGAAACCGGAGTACCCGGAGGAAACCCACGCAAACATGAGGAGAACATATAAACTCCTTGCAGATGTTGTCCTTGGTAGGATTTGAGCCCAGGACCCCAGCGCTGCAAGGCTGCAGTGTTAACCACTGAGCCACACGTGCTGCCCATGGGGAGTTATCTTTGGGTTGGTAAAAGTTGAGTTAGGATCTGTGTTTGGGAATGCTATATTTGCTGATGTTTAGCCGGAATGTATAAGTTTGAAGATAATTCTATCTGATATGAGCTCTGCGTCATGGTGTGAAATTGCTATAGAAAATGGCTAATAATACAACTTTTTTTGTCATGAAATGTTAGGGGGTATTGAGTCTGTAAAATGCAGGGCTATTCTAGATTATAGAAAACCTTTCCCTCCCGCAATAATTTGTCCACAAGATACTCATTTAACTGGGGACAAAATACACATGTTGAGGCACCCTAGAATGGTCAAAGCTTTCATGAATACTCAGTACAATCAAGAGGGTGACTGTATTGATCCATCGTAATGTTCCTCTTAATTGCCAATTGGTTAAAATTGATTAAGAGGGCAGATACATTTGCACTATGGGAAAATTAAATAATATGGACTGTATTATTGTGGCGGTCTACATACCACCCTCGTATTCTGGAACGGTATTACAGGAAATTTTGCAATATATCAGCCAAGCTAAACAAACACCACATATAATCTTGGGCAATTTCAATAACACCATAGATAAGACTTTAGATATATTTCAAAAGAGAACGGGTTGTCGAGGTGGGTTTAACTACTTTTTTGAAAAATATACAGGAAGTGAATCTTTTGGATCTTTGGAGAATCCAAAATGCTTTTAGACTATATTTGTTCTTCTCACCCACATATGGCTCCCTTTCCGTATAGATTTGGCACTTGGAACTGTAAGACCATGCTGGGAGATGGTAGGCTTTCACCCTCTATGAATGAAGCCACTATTGCTTTTATCCCTAAGAAAGAAAAGTCCCATCTTCCAGAATCGTATCATCCAATTTCACTACTAAATACGGACAATAAAATACTAGCTAAAGCCCTTGCAAACCACCTTTCTAGAGTAGATACGCGTACCATACATCCAGATCAGACATGATTAATGCTGAATAAGTGGGTAGCAACCAATATCAGACACCTATATTTAAAAATGCAAATACCTTCAGAGGACAGCTGTTCTGAAGCAGTGGTGTTTCTGGAAGCAGCCTAGGTGGTATCAATGAAGAGGTTTCTAATAAATCATTTTGGAACCCTTTCAACTCTTACAATTAATTGGGATAAATCTTCTCTTATGACCCTAGGCCCGAAGCCATCTGCATATAAAGAACTCTGAGGTCAACTAAAATTAGTGACATCATTTATGTATTTGGGAATTCAAATCAGTGAAATTTTAACAGATTATGAAATGCTAAATATATTACCAATGCTAGTGAGATTCCAACAAAAACTAATAAGTGATGTATACTTCCGTTGTCTGTAATAGGGAGAGCTAACCTAATTAAAATGGTTCTTATGCTACAAGTTCTTTATATTCTGCATATATTCTGGCTGCCTAGGTGTATTTTCTATAAAATTGACAGTATTTTTCGAAACTTGCTATCTAAGAAGGGGATTGCCAGGATTAAGTTACGAACTTTGCATAACCCTAAAACCAATGATGATTTAGCAATACCAGATCCCTTTCTATATTATTTTTCTTCGCAATTAAAACATCTAAGAGGCTGGAACGGGGAAAATGTGACACCTACTTTCTCAATGACCATGGTGAGATGGGTGCTAAAGGGATACAATTTGGTCCAAACCTTGGACTCTGGGAGATTTTTGATGGCACTCCTGTGACGATGCTTGGTTTAGGTAGAATTTGGAAAAAAAGCCAAAGATCTATATAAAACAATGTTTCACAAAATTCTCATTGATTTGGAAAAACTCCAACTACTTAAAACTTGATAAACTAACAGAGTTTGATTTTTGGGAACAAAAGGGTATCTGCACAATAACCCAATTGTATAGTGAGGGGTATTTTATAATATTTGAGATACTCAATCAAGAATTTGTCTTAGAGAACAATAGGTTTTTCCAATATTTACAACTCAGACATGCCCGTGCAGCTCAAGCCAAATCTAATATATTGACCCCAATGGTGTCTGCACCTTTCCAGGATAGGATGGTGTCTGGGGAGACCCAAAAGGGGCGATCACTCTATATTATAAATGTTTATTGAAATCTAGGCTGAGAGGGGGAGCCTGTCATCTAAAAGAGAAATGGCAGAAAGATGTTGGCCCCCTAAATGATGAGACATGGGATGCTATAGAGCAGGATATTCTTAGGGTGTCTGCTAGTCAGGTAGACTCTCCCATTTATTCAGAATTCATAGGGTTTATAGGACACCTGTTCTATAAAATGGGGGTAAAATCATATTTTTTACTTTCAGAGGTATTGAAGAGATGTAATAGATCTTATAAACTTGGTGTATGATTGTCAGATTCCTTAGGAACCTTTAATTTGTGTTCTTGCCTACACAGCTAAAATTCCTATGAGTGAGAATCGCTGACTGGCTATTGCACATATACTATCTGAGGCCCCGAGAAATAAAGCTTCATATTGGAAAAATTAGAATCCTAAGGTTGTTGGAGAGGTAATAAATGGGTTGAATAAGAGTATACGTCTTGAGAAATATGTTTACCAGAAATAGGACATATCAGAAGTTTGAAGATATTTGGGCACCCTGACTGAATATACCAAATCTGGCCCCCCTAACATTAATGTGGTCTACGTTAGAGCACTCTTACGAATGTTTTGAACTATGAGCAGATCAGGTTATTAATATGTGAGTCTCTAATAAATATATGTTACCATAAGTGCCCTTACTGTTATGATGGCAGGCGTTGTTTTTATGTATTTGCCAATGTTTATATGGGTATCTTTGTATTCTTTTATCAACAGCAGCATAGGTAGGGGGGATAATGTGCATGGGGTTAATTGTATTGTATTTTTTAAAATGTTTAATAAAAATTATCTGATAAAAAAAATTGTGGCATGTTTGGTGATCAGCTTCAGAAGCCCCCCAAAACACCTGAAATGTATGGCTATTGCTATAACAGACCAGTCAGACAAACAGGGCTGGATCTCCCAGAGCGAGAGCCGTTATTTATTAGAAGCTCTTGCTATGAAGCATTATAGTCTTCAGAGGCCATAAAGAGAAGAGTCAATCTGACTAGGTAAGTCTTTTACCCAACTATTCTCCCTAAAAATCTACTAATTATAATTTGATCTCATTAGCCTTGGCATGCTTTCTCACTGTGTTCTGGCCCTGTCGGGGCCTATGTTTGAACCCACCGCAAAAAGGGATTCGTGCGTATGTGCTGACGGGGTGATAGACTATAACAGTGCCAACAGAGCGAATGTGTGCTCTGCCATGCATCATTTTTAGGCGTATACACCCAGGCATAGTAAACGTCTGTCTCCAGTAAGCATATATGCACACATTCGCTTTATCGGTACCATTATAGTCTATGACTCCATAGCTGTGTAGCCCGAATCCCTTTGTGAGATGGAATTCGGGCATAAGCCATGACGGGACCAACGATCTGGTGCCAGAAGCACCCTTACTCTGGAGTTGGCAGCAACACAAACTATATATAGCATGCCAATATAAACTTTGTACTTTATACAAAGCATATGGCAACAAGTGGCCCAATTTGAGGTTTGTCTATCTAACATCTTGGGAGATGACATCAGTGGCCTAAAAGAGGCTGTGAATTCTGTAAGTAGTCATACCACTTCAGCTTTGATTGATGAATCCTTTCACTAAAATTGTTAGACCCTTCAACTGTCCCTTGCCTATAGGAATAACATTTAAAAGAAGCTGCACAAAATCCTTTAGATTTCAAAGTCCTTTTATGTAATATTGGCAATTATTAAGCTCACAAGACATTCTGAACTTAAGCAATTATGAAGTTCCCTGCCTCAAGCTTGCAAATAATGAGGAGTTGACGCAGAGTGTGTATTTTTACAATCCCCAATAAAAAAATAGCTAATCAAACAAAAGTTCAGCTATTGCTAAATGTATTAGGATCTGAAGGCAGAGAGTAATGCAGTCATAGAAGAAGACTATAAAAAAGTAATTACATAACAGTTTTTTTTATTTAGACAATATTATCAGATTCTGGGACTGTGTGTGAATTTGCGGCAGTTCTGCTGAACTAGATATGATTCAGTACAGGGAAAGAAGCGATTTCTATTCAGAACGGAGGAATCCATAGCAGTCAAAATACATTGAAATCAAGAGTATTGGAATAATTTCTTATTAAGAAAAAATTGGTGGGTTGGATGGTGGAAGCCGGATAAATAAAGAAATACATAGGGGGAATGGTTAGCGCTTTGTCAGGATTAGGTACATATGCCCTTTTCCCATCCATTATAAGTTTTTTTTTCTACCTTAAAGGAACTGTCCACTATGACCAAAAATATGGTGACACCAGGGTTCACATATGGGAACCCTCTGATCTTTGGAGAAAACCACAGCAAGTCCTGTAGAATGTAAGCCCGCAAGGGCAGGGTCCTCGCCCCTCTGTATCAGTCCGTCATTGTTAGTTTGTTTACTGTATGTGATATTTGTAACTTGTATGTAACCCCTTCTCATGTACAGCACCATGGAATCAATGGTGCTATATAAATAAATAAAAATAATAATAAGTATACAGTTTCCAGCAGTGCAGCCACATGAGAGATCGTTTCATAGGTTTTATAGTTTTAGGCTGTGTGCACACATAACAGATTTTAAAACGCTGTAAAACCGCGAAAAAAAACGCTCACATTAAGCATCCTATTTTATAGAATGCAGTCCGCATTTTTTGTGCACATGCTGCATTTTTTTCCTGAGCGGATTCGCATTCCAGAAAAAAAACGCAGCATGTTCATTAAATTTGCGGAATCGCGGGGATTCCGCACACCTAGGAATGCATTGATCTGCTTACTTTCCGCATGGGGCTATGCCCACCATGCGGGAAGTAAGCAGATCATGTGCGGTTGGTACCCAGGGTGGAGGAGAGGAGACTCTCCTTCACGAACTGGGCACCATATAATTGTTTAAAAAAAAAAGAATTAAAATAAAAAAATCGTGATATACTCACCTTCGATGGCCCCCGAAGTCTTCCTGCCTCTCAGCGCTGCACGCGGCCCCTTCCGTTCCTGTAGATGGTGTGCGAAGGACCTGCGATGACGTCGCGGTCACATGACTGCAATGATGTCACGGTCACGTGACCGCGACGTCATGGAAGGTCCTGCACACACACACCATCTATAGGAGCGGAAGCCGCTGAGGAGATCGGCTGTCTGCAGGGTGAGTATAACCATTTTTTTTAATTTTTTTAATTATTTTTAACATTCTATCTTTTACTATTGATGCGGCATAGGCAGCATCAATAGTAAAAAGTTGGTCACACTTGTCAAACACTGTTTGACAAGTGTGACCGACCTGTCAATCAGTTTTCCAAGCGATGCTACAGATCGCTTGGAAAACGCTAGCATTCTGCAAGCTAATTATGCTTGTAAAACGCTAGTTTTCTGCGGGAATATGCATGCCAATTCCGCATGCGATATGCCCGCGGCAGGAGGCGCAGAATTGCCGTGGAAATTTCCGTGGCAATTCTGCAACATGTGCACTTAGCCTTAAAGGTTGAAGGTAGACTTAAGTCCACCATGTCCAACCTATAGGCTAACATGCTAATCCAGAGGAAGGCAAAAACCCCATGGAACAGACGCTAATGGCTTCCATTTGTGACAATCCGACTAGTTCCCTTAATCAATGCCCAATCACAGAGTCTAGGACCCATTTGTAATATTATATTTTTCAAGAAAGTTATCCAGGTTCATCTTGAATTTTAGTAGTGGATCAACCATTACAATATGTGGCAGAGAGTTCCACAGTCTCACTGCTCTTACAGTAAAGAATCTGTGTCTGTACAGTAAATAATCTGCATTACATATTGCCCATTGAATCTACATTGCATATTACCCATTGAAATCAATGGATATGTCCTACAGAAACAGAGACGAGACTCCGCTCCAATAAGGACTGTAGATAGAAGTGCCGACTACCTCTTCGAAGTAAATAAATCCTGTTTTAAAATTCCAATTCGAAACTAAAAAACTTTTTAACCTGTGAATACATCATAGTGTGATGCAGTTTTACTACCCTTTATTGAAAGGGACAAAAACAAGGGTTAGATCTAATAGATGTCAATAAATTCACAAAAGTGCGACCCAACCAATGATGCGTGAATCCAGACCTGGACATCTAAATGGCTGATTTTTCTTTGTTCTACTGGATATAGCACAGCTTGGAAATTGGTGCTGAAGTCCCTCAAAAAGTCCTTCCTTTTGGAGCAATCCAGTACTGAGCTGAATGTTATAGTTAGTATATTTGGGAATATTTATCAGCTTTAATATATTTTCCTATTTTAAAACCAGATAAGACCTTTAATGTTTACGCGTTAACTTGTTTTCCTTTTTTCCATTTTCCATAAGTTATATTGAATCAGTTTTCTATGTTAGTATTCTATGGTGAAATGCAATGTCGCACTTTACAAGCTTTCAAGTCTTTCCAGTATATTAAATCATATCCTTAGCAGCCCCCGGGTGTTTAATTGTGAGAGAATGACAGGAGAGACTTTCTTAGGTATTATTGGATTATGGGACACAGATAAATACAATGGTACAATAGGGCAAGGTAGAAGAGTAATGGATTGTTCTCCTGGGTGTTTTTACATCTATCTGTACAGTAATACCATTCAGCGCATGAACATGAAGGTGAATGCAACCTAGCCAGGTAAAAATAGTGTTATTTAAGTAATAGTCAGTTCTAATTACAATGATAAACCTGGTACAAAAAAACAATAGATTGCTGTGAACTGCATGTAGGAACAGCTAGGCCCATTGCCTGTATAGTTAAGGTACGTCACACTAGACGATATCGCTAGCGATCCGTGACGTTGCAGCGTCCTGGCTAGCGATATCGTCCAGTGTGACAGGCAGCAGCGATCAGGCCCCTGCTGTGCTGTCGCTGGTCGGGGAAGAAAGGCCAGAACTTTATTTCGTCGCTGGACTCCCCGCAGACATCGCTGAATCAGCGTGTGTGACACCGATTCAGCGATGTCTTCACTGGTAACCAGGGTAAACATCGGGTAACTAAGCGCAGGGCCGCACTTAGTAACCCGATGTTTACCCTGGTTACCATCCTAAAAGTAAAAAAACAAACACTACATACTTACCTACAGCCGTCTGTCCTCCAGCGCTGTGCTCTGCACTCCTCCTGTACTGGCTGTGAGCGTCGGTCAGCCGGAAAGCAGAGCGGTGACGTCACCGCTCTGCTTTCCGGCCGCTGTGCTCACACAGACAGTACAGGAGGAGTGCAGAGCACAGCGCTGGAGGACAGACGGCTGTAGGTAAGTATGTAGTGTTTGTTTTTTTACTTTTAGGATGGTAACCAGGGTAAACATCGGGTTACTAAGCGCGGCCCTGCGCTTAGTTACCCGATGTTTACCCTGGTTACCGGCATCGTTGGTCGCTGGAGAGCGGTCTGTGTGACAGCTCTCCAGCGACCAAACAGCGACGCTGCAGCGATCCGGATCGTTGTCGGTATCGCTGCAGCGTCGCTAAGTGTGACGGTACCTTTATACTAATGTTAAAAAAAATGGAGATGAAAGGACACGAGAGTTTAACAGCATAACCACTATATGAACAATATTCAAAGGAATCTCTCATCAGGTTTTTGCTATCTCATCTGTGAGCAGCATAATGTAGGGGCAGAGAACCCGATTCCAGGGATGTATCACTTAGTTTACTGGGTACAGCAATTTTGATAAAATCAGTTTTCTCTGTGGCAGATCTAGCAATTCTCTAAATGCTGAGCCCAGTATAACCCCGCCCACATCACTGATTAGCAGCTTTTTTGTCAATACACAGTGTACACAGAAATCGGCCAATCAGTGGTGGGGGTGGGACTACACAGAGCAGTTGACTAGGAGGCACAAGACACCTAGTCTTGTAGTGATAATCTCCTGCTCTTAAAACACTGATTTTATTGAAACAGCAGCCCAGTAACTGACATGTTGCTGGAATCGGTGTTTCTGCCCTAGATCATGCTGCTCTCAGATTATGAAGCAAATATCTACTGTGAGATTCCCTTTAACTGTAAAAAAAATCAACATTAGTATAGATAGATTATTATTTTATATTATTATGATTATTATCTTCAGTTAATCACCCCACACCATCCAAGTACTGTAAATTTTGTCCTACAGTTTCCAAAATAAAAGTGCCATACAGTATCATAATAATACTGTTTCAGACAAACCCCAAGTTTTAGTGTCATAAAGGGCTACAATTATACTTAAAAAAGCATGCTAACATAATAACACTAAAAGTGCTAACATAGTACTGCCATATTGTGTCTTTTAGGTAACATGACACACTTATAATACTGTTCTTCTTACACTGAATTAAGGAACATTCAGCTCTATCGTTCCATGCAATCCACTCAGCATCCTGTCCTTCAATAAAGTGGTTTTCTAACTTCTCAATAAGGCGATTATGTTTGGAAAGTGTTAAAGGCCACATATGCATTTCACTAAAATGTGTATCTGATATGTCTGGGAGCCTCCTGACTCTCCCTAGACAAATGATCTTGGGGGATGTAAAGATCAGACAATTTGAATTTCATACACTCACAGACTCCCAATATACTATATTTAAGGTACACTAACACTATCCTGAATTAACTACCCCCAACTGCCCCTCCCTTATGTATCCCCCACAGGGATATCTTCCACGAGCCAATCAAATAATCACACTTTATCCCCCTGGCCCTATACTCCTCCCCTCATAAATTCACGCCCAAACTCTATTCCTCACCTTAACCCCTTACTACCACAAAATACGGCCTAGCAGACCTCCTGAATCATGCGGCTCTCCCCTTAATCCCCCTATGGAGGATACAGTTCGGGCCATTACTCTACATTGCATAACCCATAGCCTTATTTATTGGATGATTGTATATGCCAACTTGTGTACATAAGTATTAGGGTATTGTATGCACGTTGAGTATTTGACTGCAGAAATGTCTGCAACTTTCTGGAACATTAGGAATTTGTTAGCAGCAAAAACACAACAGAAAAAATGTGCATTTTTATGATTTTTTTGTGCATTTTTTATGCGTTTTGTACAGCAATGAATGCTGTATGCATGGATATTGGTCTCTCCCTGACTAAAAACATCAGCTCTCAGGCACCAGAGAAAAGGCGCATCCATAAATGGGCCAATTCTGTCACATGGCGCTCTTCATACTTACCCTGGTGTAGTGGCGAGTGGGATGATAGTATTGGAGTTGATATCACCTTTGTATTGTAAGTAGAGATGAGCAAATATTTCAATGTTCGGTTCGGCTTACGATCGCCGATTTTGCAATATTCGCTGATTTATTAGTCAAATATTCGGCAAACATAGCCGAACGCAATTGAAGTCAATGTGAGGCAAAAACAAATGCATACTCAACACCTTCAAACCTTCCCAAAAGTTGCCAAAACACGTCAAGTTAGGGGCAGACACAGGGAAAGTGGCCTTAATTCACCCACAGTACAAATTTTAGAATGTCACTGCAGCAATCAGCCAGGCATGAGGTATCGGGGTCTGGGACAGTATTTACAGATTTGAATTGAACGTCAAATTAAAATGAGGTGGGCGAGGGATCGGTGTAGGTCTCCTGTGCTGGTTGCCCTGATACCACATACAACTCCTCTACCTGCTTTCATGCTTAGCCACACTCAGGTGGCACAAATATCAGTTTCATAGATTACTATTGCCAGAAAAATGTAAGGATAGTAACATGTGTAGTTGATTCAAAATAGGTGGCGGCCTATCGAACTACTGCTACAGGCAACACACATGAAGGAGACCCAACCAGGAGTCTACACATTTACAAAAATTTGTGGTAAACACCACCAAAGTGGCATCAATTTTACCAGAGTAGAAATAGTACAAAAGGAAGCAATACCTCTTCCACCACAGCCAACCCAGCAAATGGAGACACAATCAGAAGTCTTCAAATTTAAATAATTAGGGGCAGACACCACTGAAGTGGCATAAATTATATCAGAGTAGAAATAGTATAATGGGGAGTGACATCTCTTCCACTACAGCCAACCCAGCCAATGGACAGCCAACCAGGGGTATTCACGTTTTCAACAATTAGTGTCAGACACCAACAAAGTAGCATTAATTTCACCAGAGTAGAAATAGTATAATGGGGAGCGACATGTCTTCCACTACAGCCACTTATAAAAATGAGATCTCCTCTACTGTATCACATTAGTAACAGAAGAAAGAATTGTTTTATTGTGGATGAGGCCTGTATGACAAAGAAGATAAGTTCCAAACAATTTAAGACTCTGATCTAGCCTGCTGTATCACATTTGCCACAGAAAAAAATAAAAATATTTATTTTTACTGTGCAACAGCTCTGCACACAGAACAATTTCACCACCACTAAATGACAAGGTGGGATATGTGCTGTATCATGTTTAGCAAACAGAAAAATGTGTTTTTTTAACTCTGCAACAGCTGTGCAGAAAGATGAATTTTACCGCCACTAAATGACAAGATGAAATATGGTGTGCTGAATCACATTAGCAACTTCAAAAATAATTTTTATTTACTCTGCAACAGCTCTGCACACAGAACAACTTTACAACCACTAAATAACAAGGTTGGATATGGCATGCTGTATCACATTTAGCAACAGAAAAAAATGTTTTTTGTTTAACTCTGCAACAGCTGTGCAGAAAGATGAATTTCACCTCCGCTAAATGACAAGGTGAGATATGGCATGTTGAATAATGTTAGCAATTAGAAAAAATATTTTTATTTACTCTGCAACAGCTCTGCACTCAGAACAATTTTACCGCCACTACATGACAACATGAGATATGGCACGCTGAATCACATTAGCAACTGCAAAAAATATATTTTGTTACTGTGTAACATCTGTGGATTGATTTCACAGGCACAGATGACACTAGTTATTTAAACTATTTGACTTAGAAACAACCGCATAGCTAACTAGCTAAAATCTACCCCTCTACCCCTAGCTAAAATCTAACTAGCTAAAATCTACACCTCTCTGAGATGTTACCAGGGCCTGCTCCAGGTTTTTGAGGGCCCCGGGCGAAAGAGTCTCAGTGGGCCCCCTTTAACACATATCACGATTCATGATCGCACATAAACACAGCCATGTAGTATATAACACAGCCCACGTAGTATATAGGACAGCCACATAGCATATAACACAGCCATGTAGTATTTAACAGCCCACATAGCATATAACACAGCCACATAGTATATAGCACAGCCACATAGTATATAACATGGCCCACGTAATATATAGAACAGCCATGTAGTATATAGAGACACTTGCCCCATTTAGTGCTGCACAAATGTTATGGCCCCATACAGACACTTGCCCCATATAATGCTGCACAAACGTTATTGCCCCATAAGATGCTCCATGCAGACACTTGCTCCATTTGCTGTTGCTGCAATAAAAAAAAAATCACATACCTCTCCGTTGCTCAGGCCACCGGCACTTTCAATATTCACCTGCTTCTCCTTCCAGCTGCCGCTCCATCTTCTTCAGCATCTTCTGCACTGACGCTCAGGCAGAGGGCACGCACTAACCACGTCACCGCGCCCTCTGACCTCAGCATCACTGCAGAGGACGTGGAAGACGGAGCGGCGGCTGGAAAGAGGAGCAGGTGAATATCGCGCAGCGCAGCGCTCCCCTCCCCGTTATACTCACCTGCTCCTGGTGCTGTGCAGTCCCTGCTTCCCGGCGCTGGCAGCTTCTTCCTGTATTGAGCGGTCACCGTTACCGCTCATTACAGTAATGAATATGCGGTTCCACCCTCATGGAAGGTGGAGCCGCATATTCATTACTGTAATGAGCGGTACCATGTGACTGCTCAGTACAGGAAGAAGCTGGGGAGTCGGGGGACCTGCAGGGACCGTACCAGTTACCAGGAGTAGGTGAGTTTAATTAGACAGCGCCCGTCCGCTCCCCCTCCCCTGCCAAGTCAGCTCTGTGATGTGCCGCTAGCTGAAGGCCCCTGGAGGAGCGGTGGTCCTAGGCACTGGCAGCTGCCTGCCCTTAACGCCGGCCTTGAATGGGCCCCCCTGTCTCGCCAGGACCCTGGCACTTGCCCAGGTACGCCGGGTGCTCACGCCGGCCCTGGATGTTACAGTGACAAAATGGCGATAAAACAAGATGTTCGCTCTTTATATACACTGCGTGCAGAATTATTAGGCAAGTTGTTTTTTGGATCACATGATACTTTTTATACATGTTGTCCTACTCCAAGCTGTTCAGGCTTGAGAGCGAACTACCAATTAAGTAAATCAGGTGATGTGCATCTCTGTAATGAGGACATCAACACCCTATATAAGGTGTGCTTAATTATTAGGCAACTTTCTTTCCTTTGGCAAAATGGGTCAGAAAATAGATTTGACGGCTCTGAATAGTCCAAAATTGTGAGATGTCTTGCAGAGGGATGCAGCAGTGTTGAAATTGCCAAACTTTTGAAGCGCGATCACCGAACAATCAAGCATTTCATGGCAAATAGCCAACAGGGTCGCAAGTAGCTTGTTGGGCAAAAAAGGCGCAAAATAACTGCCCATGAATTGAGGAAAATTAAGCGTGAAGCTGCCAATATGCCATTTGCCACCAGGTTTGCCATATTTCAGAGCTCCAACGTTACTGGAGTAACAAAAAGCACAAGGTGTGCGATACTCAGGGACATGGCGATGGTAAAGAAAGGCTGAAAAATGACCACATTTGAACAAGAAACATAAGATAAAATGTCAAGACTGGGCCAAGAAATATCTTAAGACTGACTTTTCAAAGGTTTTATGGACTGATGAAATGAGAGAGACTCTTGATGTGCCAG
This sequence comes from Ranitomeya imitator, assembly GCF_032444005.1. Taxonomy (NCBI): domain Eukaryota; kingdom Metazoa; phylum Chordata; class Amphibia; order Anura; family Dendrobatidae; genus Ranitomeya; species Ranitomeya imitator. The sequence continues at coordinate 577,445,068 of NC_091283.1, read as the reverse complement.
ATGGATGGGGGCCATAGGCTGGATCAGTAAAGGGCAGAGAGCTCCACTCCGACTCAGACACCAGCAAGGTGGAGGTGGGGTACTGGTATGGGCTGGGATCATTAAAGATGAACTTGTGGAACCTTTATGGCTTGAGGATGGAATGAAGCTCAACTCCCAGACCTACTGCCAGTTTCTGGAAGACAACTTCTTCAAACAGTGGTACAGGAAGAAGTCGGTATCGTTCAAAAACAACATGATTTTCATGCAGGACAATGCTCCATCACATGCCTCCAACTACTCCACAGTGTGGCTGGCCAGTAAAGGTCTCAAAGAAGAAAAAATAATGACATGGCCCTCTTGTTCACCTGATCTGAACCCCATAGAGAACCTGTAGTCCCTCATAAAATGTGAGATCTACAGGGGCTGAAAACAGTACACCTCTCGGAACAGTGTCTGGGAGGTTGTGGTGGCTGCTGCATGCAATGTTGATCGTAAACAGATCAAGCAACTGACAGAATCTATGGATGGAGGCTGCTGAGTGTCATCATAAAGAAAGGTGGCTATATTGGTCACTAATTTTTTTTGTTTTTGCATGTCAGAAATGTTTATTTCTAAATTTTGTGCAGTTATATTGGTTTACCTGGTGAAAATAAACAAGTGAGATGAGAATATATTTGTTTTTTATTAAGTTGCCTAATAATTCTGCACAGTAATAGTTACCTGCACAAACAGATATCCTCCTAAGATAGCCAAATCTAAAAAAAAATAAAAACACTCCAACTTCCAAAAATATTAAGCTTTGGTATTTATGAGTATTTTGGGTTGATTGAGAACATGGTTGTTGATCAATAATACAAATAATCCTCTAAAATACAACTTGCCTAATAATTCTGCACGCAGTGTAGTGAGGGACATGTGATTTTAGCAGCAAATGACACAAGCCGTTGTGTCTGGGCATTGTAGATATTTCCTGCACTCGGAATGGCTAGCCACAATGTGCATGTCATGACTCTGGACAGGATGGTTCCGCCTCCATCCTGGTCAGGTCAGTGTTAATTCAGTCCAAGAGAAGAAAATGTCCAGCTTCACCGAATCCGTGAAAAAATGTTTTCTTTATTCACAAACTTAAACATGGAGGATACAAACGTCAGCACAAACCATATGGGTAAGAATCTCTACGCGTTTCTGGAGACTAAGCTCCCTTAATCATGACAATTGTAAGTAAGTAAGTAAACACTACACTTATTGCACACTATCACTACATACAGTAGCTACATCACATGTCTTACTGCAAAAGTCAGAATTTGATTTATTTCCAGTTTTCTTTTTTATATGTAAGGCCCGTTGTATGATCTGCTACATTAGTATTGATGCGCACAATAAATGTGGCAGGACTGTGCGCATGTAATACTCGCCTGAGCCTTGCATACCGGGTGACTATATTAGAATGTCAGTCCTGTGCTTACAATCCCATCAATACAAAGCCAATTATATCCAGTGAAGTGCCTTATTGCAATCAAAAAGAATGTGATTTTCTATCGCGGACGCATTGTTTCAAATCACACGTAATCCAACTTAAGCTTTTTAAATAAGCAGAATTTAATATTCAGTTGTTTGGTATCCCCAGAGAAAGAGAAAACTTCAGCACTTTCCTTTAATTCTCAGCAAGTTAATTAAACGTGTGAGCTTTGTGTTTAATCCCTTTTATATCTAAAATAGATCTTTCTGTATTCTGTCTTCCTTGGCAGGCTCTGACCCTATAATCCTATTAAACAAGAGAGATCTGCACTTGGAGAACAGTAAACAACAAGAACAGCAGGGGGCGCTACTGTATCTACAAAAACACTCTTTAGGCGTGTGTCATTTTGTGATTATTGTGTATCAATGTAACAGGGCTTTTCCAAGGAGTTAGATTGAGATGCCTACGAGCACAGTATCACCTATTATACTGCACAGTATTAAGCACAAAGCGGTTGAGTCTCTTAAGGACAATGGGAAACTTACAAGACACCAGAGCTTCAACTCAGACAAGTAAGATTTTCCAAATGGCATTGTGCCCAGATATATCTTCTATCTTTGAGAATGTTGCCAGCTGGAAGCTCTGAAGTCACCGCAGTTGCTGCAATGAAGTCTCGTATCACAAAAATGCAAAGATTTCAACTTTTTTTGCTACATTTAGTTTATAAGGGTACCGTCACACTATACGATTTACCTACGATCACGACCAGCGATATGACCTGGCCGTGATCGTAGGTAAATCGTAGTGTGGTCGCTGGGGAGCTGTCACACAGACAGCTCTCCAGCGACCAACGATGCCGAGGTCCCTGGGTAACCAGGGTAAACATCGGGTAACTAAGTGCAGGACCGCGCTTAGTAACCCGATGTTTACCCTGGTTACAAGCGTAAAACTAAAAAAAACCAAACAGCACATACTTACATTCTGGTGTCCGTCAGGTCCCTTGCCGTCTGCTTCCCGCACTCACTGACTGCCGGCCGTAAAGTGAAAGTGAAAGCACAGCCGCTGTGCTCTGCTTTCACTTTACGGCCGGCAGTCACAGTGCGGGAAGCAGACGGCAAGGGACCTGACGGACACCAGAATGTAAGTATGTGCTGTTTGTTTTTTTTAGTTTTACGCTTGTAACCAGGGTAAACATCGGGTTACTAAGCGCGGCCCTGCGCTTAGTAACCCGATGTTTACCCTGGTTACAAGCGAACGCATCGCTGGATCGCATCGCTAGATCGCTAGATCGGTGTCACACACACCGATCTAGCGATGACAGCGGGAGATCCAGTGATGAAAGAAAGTTCTAAACGATCTGCTACGACGTACGATTCTCAGCAGGATCCCTGATCGCTGCTGCGTGTCAGACACAGCGATATCGTAACGATATCGCTGGAACGTCACGAATCGTACCATCGTAGCGATCGAAATGGTATAGTGTGACGGTACCCTAAGGCAAACATTACATTAAAGAGGTTGTTCACTACTTTTACATTTATGGCCTATCCTTAGGATAGGTCATCAATGTTGGATCGGTCGGGGTGCAACACCTGGCACCCCTGCCAACCAGATATTATTGGCGGTGGTTGCTGGCCGGAATTACTCAATTGCAAAGCTGACCTTCTACTTGGAGTGGTTGGGGCTTGGTACTGCTCATCTGCCTACTATTCAAATCAACAGGAGGCAGATGTGTAGTACCCTGCAGCAACCATTACAAGTAGAATGAGCAGCTCGGCAAGTGAGTACTTCTGGACGGTGTCCGCCACTGCCACCAATAAGAGTTGATCGGTGGGGATGCCGAGGGTCAGGTCCTAGCCGATCAGACATTAATCACCTATCCTAAGGATCGGCCATCAATATAAAAGTAGTGGACAACGTCTATAAATAAAATTGCGACTTCAGAGGATGCATATCTACTGTGGACAACGCTGACATTGAAGTAGGTACCAGGATGCAGTAACGCTCAGAATTAGAACAAGGGTTAACAGAGGGATTTAATGTAACAGCGTTACTCCACACAGGGAGAGGATAAATGGAGGGGAGGATGAACAAGTTATACTTGGTAAACTTATCAGTTCTGGAATTGGGTAGGGGAGAGTTCAAAGGTATCAAAACCTATCGATCTGACGTAGATGAGGAACAGTCTCTGCAAGAATGGCGGTGACGTCCCGGCTTGAACACTTGAAGGATCCAGAGTCGTCCTGGTGCGGAAGCAGTCCTGGGTGCCGATGTCATTGGTGGTCCTGAGATGTCCGGTCGTGGATCCTGGATCCAAGAGAGGAACCGCTGGAAAGGTGACAGTCCCTTCTTTTAAGTGCCAGCACAATGCTGCAGTATGCAGGAGCAGATATATTAGGCAGCCGTACTCACTCTGCGGCTTGGTTGCCCCGTCTCGATGTACGCCCCCTGCGGTTGAGTCGTGAAGAGGAATCGCTCACTGTCAGGGATACCGGTAGGCGTCTCTGCCTTTCATCTCCGGTAAGTCTCCGTGGGCCCCTCGGGCTTGGCCCTACTTTGTCCTGACTATACAGCAAGGGAGGATTCACAATCCACCTCCGTGCACCACAGCTTATCACAGGTATTGAATGCATAATATATCAAATATATCAGAGATGACCCCATTTAAAACATCTTAGCTGGTGCTTGCTTCCAATGTCGTCATTCAAGTCATGAGGATAGAGCAAAACTCTACTACTGTCATCCATGAGGAAGTAAGAAGACACAAACTAGAGGAGGAACCCAACTTCCCATAGTGATCATAGCCACCATAGAATTCATTCTTCAGTAGGTAGTACACCTAGCCCACATTTCTTGCAGTGCAATGACCCAAAATTTGCAGTAAATAAAAGGTTTTCTAGTGGAGTGGTCCATGCGAAGTAGAATGTAGATTAGATGGTGGTCTCAAAGATTAGGTTTTACTGTACTTTACTTTGAAATTCCAAATCTGTACTTGAAGAGTTTTTCTCATCTCGGAAGTGTTTGGCATATCCATACATTTTGATATAAATGTCTGATAGATGTGGGCCCCAACAATATAACCAATACCTATCATGACAATGTTGGAATTTGTCCCTTGCCTTGTGACTGCACACAGAAGTCAACAGAGAGAGTTGTGCATTTTCGGGCTACCTCTTTGCTGACAGCAACCAAGAGATTTTAGTTTCTGTTGTTCAGATAAGTGGGGGGTCCCACTTGTGTCCCATAAATCTATAAAATGAGAATTTTAACATTCACCTCTTGTTTTTATCAGTGACATATGGGACATAACTATCCATCTAGGCTTACAAATTCCCATATAGCTTTTCCTGGACATGGCTTCTGATATCGTCATTGCTGCCTCTAATTTTCCACAATCATGATCCTTGATTAGTACATATGAGCGAATTGATTAATTGCAAAATTAATTTGTGTCATATTTTTAGGAATTCGTGGAACGCGACAAATTCTAACGATTTATAACGTTGTTTTGCACAAGTTACCTACAGTGGCTGCAGACCTTTTAGACATTGCGGAAGATTGTTGAGTCAGTCTAGATCCAAGAGGTATCGTTTCTCCTTGTGGACAGTGACATGTCAAGCATGCCGAGATGAGGAGACTTTTAAGCCGCAATGCTCCTCTGGGAAATATGCAAACTATCTTTTCAGAGAAGAAGAGGACTAGAACTTTAGTGCCACCTATAGGAAGTAGCATTTGAATCAGCCAAAGAAGATTCACATGACCTTGAGCGTGGCTGAGCTGGCATACCTATATTTGCCTTGCGGCTATCTTATCACATGGTATAGCACAGCCAATCGGAAGGTGCCATCATAGCCTGTATAAAAGCAAAGGTAGGGAATGTAACAGCCACTGTTTTTGTGAGAGTATGTCACAACTCACAGCTCAACAATAGAGATATGGAGTGAAAGCCATAACACAGTGAATAAACATTGCTTACAGTGTGTGACTAACAGATACCTTCCAATTACCCATAGCCATATATGTTAAGGTCACTTTGTCATTATAATGGTTGTGTTTTAATTAAAGAGCTTGAAATGACTTGGAAACAGTTCTAGGAGACCTCAGCTTTTCAGGTCGATTGGAAAACGTGTGATTACTCAAAAATCTACCTTGGGAAGAATTTGTAGAACTTGGTAAAATTGACATTTCAGAACATTTGTTCATCTCTATTAACTAGTAAATATTTCTAAATGTGCACAAGTAGCCCACTTCTAAACTCTACAAAATATAAATCTGGAAGTAAAAGTGAGAAACCCACAACATCTGTGTCAGAATAATTCCCCCAAGCATCTGTAACTAAAAATACATTAGGGAGTAACTCATAATGCACCCCTTCTTCATACCTATTTGTATAATATTTTCTGTACATAAGTAAAGAGGTTGTCTAGTTTAGAAAACCAGTTTTAAAATATTGTAATGTATTCTATGTTTTGTTAATAAGCCACAGTGAATACTGACAATAAAAACCTTTTGCTCTCTGAAGGACCCAGCCCGTCCATGCTTCACACAGACATTCCACTCTTTCCAAAGGGAATGATGCAATGCTTTATATATCCTGTAGAGGCGCTTTAGGGAAACTGAACACCTGCTGCTTGTTGGCTGAAATTATAAAATTTTATTTTTAGAGAATCCTTCCAACATTGCTATTATATAAATGACACAGCTGATTTGGACTACTTGCTGCACCATTATTTAGCTACCAAACAGCTTTATAGTAACCCAATAAAAAATATTCTACAGTAATATTATCCCCTTTCTGACATCAGACGTACTATCCCGTCGAGGTGGTCAGGGCCCATATGACCACCGACGGGATAGTACGTCATCACCGATCAGCCGCGCTCATGGGGGGAGCGTAGCCAGGTGTCAGCTGATTATGACAGCTGACATCCGGCACTATGTGCCGGGAGCAGTCAAGGACTTCTCCCGGCACACATTAATCCCGGGAACACTGATCAAACATGATCGCAGCGCTCCGGCGGCATAGAGAAGCATCGCACAGGGAGGGGGCTTCCTACGTGCTTCCCTGAGACCCTCGGAACAACGCTATGTGATCGCGTTGTTCCGAGTGTCTCCTCCGGCCTCCTCCCTGCAGGCCCTGGATCCAAAATGGCCTCGGAGGGCCTTCCGGGTCCTGCAGGGAGGTGGCTTGCAAGCGCCTGCTGAGAGCAGACAGCGGCAAGCCTGCAACAGAGCCTGTCAGAACGCTGATCTGACAAAGTGCTGTGCAAAGTGTAAGATCAGTGATCTGACACTATAGCATGATGTCCCACCCTGGGACAAAGTAAGAAAGTTAAAAAATATATATATTTACATGTGTAAAAAAAATACAAACCCTGAATAAATTTATAAAAAATATATATATTGTTCCAATAAATACAATTCTTTATGTAAATAAATAAAAAAAACAATAAAAGTACACATATTTAGTATCGTCGCATCCGTAGCGACCCGGCCTATAAAACTCTGCCACTAGTTAACCCCTTTAGTGAACACCGTAAAAAAAAAAAACGAGGCAAAAAACAATGCTTTATCATACCGCCGAAAAAAAAGTGGAATAACACGCGATCAAAAAGATGGATATAAATAAACATGGTACCGCCGAAAACGTCATCTTTTACCGCAAACAAGAAGCTGCGATACAGGTTCATCAGCAAACAAAATAAAAAAGTTATAGCCCTCGGAGTAAAGCATTGCAAAAAAAAAATATTTTTTCTATAAAACAGTTTTTATTGTATAAAAGTGCTAAAACATAAAAAATGATATAAATGAATGAGGCATCGCTGTAATCGTACTGACGCAAAGAATACAACTGCTTTATCAATTTTACCAAACGAGGAAAGGTATAAACGCCCCCCCAGAAGAAATTAACGAATTGCTGGTTTTTGTTCATTCTGCCTAACAAAAATCTGAATAAAAAGCTATCAAAAAATGTGATGTGCCCGAAAATGGTACCAATAAAAACACCAACTTGTCCCACAAAAAACAAGACCTTACATGACTCTGTGGACCAAAATATGGAAAAATTATGGCTCTCAAAATGTGGTGCCGCAAAAAATATTTTTTGCAATAAAAAGCGTCTTTTAGTGTGTGACAGCTGGACAAACATAAAAACCTGTACATAACACTAGCGAAACAAAGGGGAGTATCGACACCAAAATGTGATAGAAAGAGTGTTAGGGTTGGCGGAACGCACCAAATATATTGTTTATTAAAAGGAATTGGTGCGTTCGCAATCCGGGATCCACCGTGCAGGAAAGTACCTGCTGCTAAATAATGGCGGCTCTATATGGCGGTATATATTAACTCTGTTAGCTTCACAGAGTAACCACGAGAGGTGAGCTCTGTGCCCTGTTAGACTTTCACAGAGGCACAGGCCAACTACCCAGATGTGAGCAGTGAGTGGTCATGCATGCATACTTAATCTCCTCGCCGGAGGAGCCAGCATTCTAGGGGCTTATTTCAGCCGGGTCCCTGAACACACTTATACACAATCTCCTCGCCGGAGGTGCCAGCATTCTAGGGGCTTATTTCAGCCGGGTCCCTGAACACATACAAACACATGACCACATTGGTGCAAAGCATATAGCAACAGACGATACTAGTGCATGGCCGTGCGGTCATGCGCAGTTTATATAGTTGCAGCACAGGAAGCTGCTACTGAAGTTTTTTGCCCTTTCAGGACCTTCCAGAAGGACCAATGGAAAGTGCTGCAGTACCTGAGCATGTTTTGCCCTTTCAGGACCTTCCAGAAGGACCAATGGAATGTACTGCAGCACCTGAGCATGTGACCGAACATGTGGCCCTCAACCTCCAATGGGAGACCCTGCCCTGGGCATGCTCAGTGTGAGTAAACAAGGACTTAGTCCCAGAGAGGCTCGCTCACCGCAGATCAGTGCAGGGTACCATAGGAAAGCCAGAAAAGGCAGTAGTGACCCTATGCACCGAATCAGCCCCAGCGAGACGCTGGGAGCGACGTCTCCACTGAGCAGAGCCCACTGCGGCCGATACCGAATGGGAGACCGCAGCAGACACGGATCGAGATTCCCCCTGTGCAGCAGAGGAAACTCGACTCCTAACATTACCCCCCCCTCCTAGGGCCCCCCCCTCCTTGAGCCTCACTACGCTCAAAAGCTGCGATAAGCAGCGGAGCCCGAATATGCTCCACAGGCTCCCAGGTTCTATCCTCTGGGCCGTGACCCTTCCAGTCCACCAGATAAAATTTCTTGCCACGTACCACCTTGCACCCCACAATAGCATTCACCTCAAACTCATCCGTGGATGAACCCGATGTCCCAGCAGATGACTCGGAAAACTGGGACAAATGAACGGGCTTTAAGAGGGAAACGTGGAAAGTATCGGTGATACCAAGGCGTGGAGGAATAGCCAAACGGTAGACCACAGGGTTGACCTGTTCCAGAACCTTAAGCGGGCCAATGTAGCGAGGAGCAAACTTAGTGGACTCAACTCGCAGCCTGATGTTATGGGCGGAGAGCCACACTAAGTCGCCAGGAGCAAAGACCGGAGCGGGGCGCCGGTGTGTATCAGCCGAAACCCTCATTCTCTCCTTGGAGGCCCGGATGGCATCCTGTGTGCGGTCCCAGATGTCACGTGCCTCCACCGCCCAGTCTGCCACCCTAGAATCGGTGGATGACACGGGCATGGGCACAGGGACACGCGGATGCTGGCCGTAATTAAGGAGAAAAGGAGTTTGACCAGTGGAATCGGCTACGGCGTTGTTCAGGGCAAATTCCGCCCAAGGTAGCAAAGATGCCCAGTCATCCTGCCTAGCAGAGACGAAATGTCGCAAATATGTCACCAGAGTCTGGTTGGTTCTCTCCACCAACCCATTCGTCTCGGGATGGTATGCAGAGGAGAGGTTTAACTCTATGCTGAGTAAACGGCAGAGCTCTCTCCAAAACCGAGATGCGAACTGGGGACCCCGATCGCTGACAATCTTATCAGGCATACCATGCAAACGGAAAACGTGTTTAATGAACAACACCGCCAAGGCCCGTGCTGAGGGTAACTGAGGAAGCGGCACCAAATGCACCATCTTGGAGAAATGGTCGGTGACAACCCAAATAATGGAGCAGCCACGCGACTTGGGTAGACCAACCACAAAGTCCATCCCGACCATCTCCCAGGGCCTGTCTGCCACCGGTAGAGGGTAAAGCAACCCAGCAGGCTGTTGCCGAGGAGACCGATTCTGGGCGCAAGAAACGCACGCCTGAATATAGTCCCTGACATCTCGGGCCATATGCGGCCACCAGTATGTTCTCGCCAAAAGCTCAGATGTCCTCTTGGTCCCAAAATGCCCACCCACTCTGGAGGAGTGAGCCCAAGAGAGAACCTCCGGTCGCAAGTTAGCTGGCACGAAAGTCTTGCCTGGGGGCACAGACTCTAGCGAAACCGGAGCTACAGTTCTCAGGCTCTCAGAAGGGACAATAAGCCGAGGCTCCTCCTCCTCCTCCTCCGATGACACTACGGAGTGGGAGAGAGCGTCGGCACGAACGTTCTTCTCCCCGGAGAGAAAATGGAGAGTAAAATGGAACCGGGAGAAGAACAGGGACCATCTAGCCTGGCGAGAATTCAGCCGCTGGGCCGTCTGTATATACACCAAGTTCTTGTGGTCAGTGAAGACTTGGAAGGGAAAGCGAGCTCCCTCCAAGAGGTGTCTCCACTCTGAAAAAGCCAACTTCATGGCTAGCAACTCCCTGTCCCCGATGGAATAATTCCTCTCCGCTGGTGTGAAGGTCTTGGAGAAGAAGAAGCAAGGATGCTTCCGACCTTGAGCATCCTTTTGGAAAAGGACTGCTCCAGCACCAACGGATGAGGCATCCACCTCCAAGATAAATGGTTTATCTACATCGGGGCGATGTAGGATGGGAGCGCTAGCGAAGTGTGACTTAATTGAGAGAAAGGCCTTGGAGACCTCCTCTGACCACAACTTGGGATTTGCTCCCTTCTTGGTGAGGGCAACCAAGGGAGCTACCAAAGTTGAGAAGTGTGGAATGAACTGACGATAGTAGTTAATGAACCCCATAAAGCGCTGCACCGCTTTAAGAGAATGGGGTTCCTGCCAGTCCATTACAGCCTGTAGCTTAGCAGGATCCATAGCCAAACCCTGGGCAGAGATGATATAACCAAGGAAAGGCAAGGACTCCTGCTCAAACACACACTTCAACTTGGCGTAGAGGGAGTTTGCCCGTAAGAGGTCGAAGACTTTGCGAACATCTCTCCGATGGGAGTCAATATCTGGAGAGTAGATGAGAATATCATCCAGATAGACTACGACCGAGGTGGTGAGCATATCTCGGAAGATGTCGTTCACAAAGTCTTGGAAAACGGCTGGGGCATTACAGAGCCCGAAGGGCATCACCAGATATTCATAGTGCCCATCCCTGGTGTTAAAAGCCGTCTTCCATTCATCCCCCTCACGGATGCGAATCAGGTTGTAAGCACCCCGCAGATCTAACTTTGTAAATACCCTTGCTCCCCGTAGCCTATCAAAAAGCTCAGATATTAGGGGTAATGGGTACTTGTTCTTAACGGTGATGGCGTTAAGACCCCTGTAGTCTATGCATGGACGTAAGTCTCCAGTCTTCTTCTGTACGAAGAAGAACCCAGCCCCTGCCGGTGACACTGACTTCCTAATGAATCCTCTTGCCAGATTCTCTTGGATGTACTGGGACATTGCCTCCGTCTCCGGGAGAGATAACGGATAGACTCGACCCCGGGGAGGCTCAGCACCAGGCAAGAGGTCAATAGGACAGTCATAGGGGCGGTGAGGCGGAAGGGTCTCCGCAGCTCTTTTGGAGAACACGTCTGCATAGGGCCAATAGTGCTTGGGGAGAGAGGAAAGATCTGCGGGTACCTGTGTAGTAGCAACCTGAACGCACTCCCTCTGACATCTACCCTCGCAGGATTTACTCCATCCCAAAATTCTCCCAGAGGACCACTCAATATGAGGAGAATGGTAGCGAAGCCATGGTATCCCCAACAGGACCTCATCAATTCCCTCAGGAATGACTAATAGGGAGATTATCTCCTGATGTGATGGAGACACAGATAGCGTGAAAGGAATGGTTTGGTGGGTAATCTGTGAAGGTAGTGTTGACCCGTTTACCACTCGAACGGTTACTGGCTTGGCGAGCATCACCAAGGGTATTGCGTGACGCTGGGCAAAAGCGGAAGACATAAAGTTACCCTCTGCCCCAGAATCCACGCATAGCTCGACCATAAGAGTGGATGGGCCTATGGTAATTGTCCCCTTGAAGGACAACTTTGAGGCAAACATCGCCGTGTCTAGTGTACCTCCTCCAACTGCCACTAGACGCTGACGTTTCCCCGACCGCTGAGGACCCTTGGAGGCAAGATGTCCTAACTGCTGGCAAACATGATGGACCTTATGTGCACGGGCGGACTGAGACTTGGATCCCGCTCGTGTCACCTCTAAGGCCTCATGTGACTCGGACGCCTGGACTGGAGATTCCAAAAGTTTGGCGAAGGTGGGAGCCAGCCGAAACCTCTGCCTACACTGGGCTCGCTCCAACCTTCGCTCGTGAAAACGAAGGTCTATGCGAGTAGATACGGCTATGAGCTCCTCCAGTGTGGCGGGAATCTCCCTAGTGGCCAAAGCGTCCTTCACATGGTCAGCCAGCCCCCTCCAAAATACGGGAATGAGGGTTTTATCTGGCCATTCCAACTCAGACGCTAATGTCCGGAATTGAACAGCAAAATGGCTGACCATGGTTGAACCCTGAGTCAAAGCCAGCAGTTGGAGCGCTGTATCATGGGTGACTTGAGGTCCTAAAAAGACCTGTTTCAGAGTGTCCAGAAACCTAGGAACACTCCGCACCACATGATCGTTGCGCTCCCACAGCGGCGTAGCCCACTCCAACGCTTTGTCCGACAGTAGAGAGATTATGAATCCCACCTTTGCCCGCTCAGTAGGGAAACATGCAGCCAGAAGCTCGAGGTGTATACCACATTGGCTCACGAAACCCCTACAGGACTTACTGTCCCCAGAGTATCTCTCAGGCAAAGGAAGGTGAGATAGGGTCGGAACAGAGGTGGCAGTGGGTAAAGCTGCTGCAGCCACGCTAGCAGCCTGAACAGCTATTGCGGTAACATCCACCGCCGAGGTTGCACGCTCAAGGGACGCCAACCGGCCCTCCAGCAGCTGGATGTACCCCTGCAATCGCTGTTCATCCGCCATTACTTAGCCAGATCCGGGCGCTAGTATACTGTTAGGGTTGGCGGAACGCACCAAATATATTGTTTATTAAAAGGAATTGGTGCGTTCGCAACCCGGGATCCACCGTGCAGGAAAGTACCTGCTGCTAAATAATGGCGGCTCTATATGGCGGTATATATTAACTCTGTTAGCTTCACAGAGTAACCGCGAGAGGTGAGCTCTGTGCCCTGTTAGACTTTCACAGAGGCACAGGCCAACTACCCAGATGTGAGCAGTGAGTGGTCATGCATGCATACTCAATCTCCTCGCTGGAGGAGCCAGCATTCTAGGGGCTTATTTCAGCCGGGTCCCTGAACACACTTATACACAATCTCCTCGCCGGAGGTGCCAGCATTCTAGGGGCTTATTTCAGCCGGGTCCCTGAACACATACAAACACATGACCACATTGGCGCAAAGCATATAGCAACAGACGATACTAGCGCATGGCCGTGCGGTCATGCGCAGTTTATATAGTTGCAGCACAGGAAGCTGCTACTGAAGTTTTTTGCCCTTTCAGGACCTTCCAGAAGGACCAATGGAAAGTGCTGCAGTACCTGAGCATGTTTTGCCCTTTCAGGACCTTCCAGAAGGACCAATGGAATGTACTGCAGCACCTGAGCATGTGACCGAACATGTGGCCCTCGACCTCCAATGGGAGACCCTGCCCTGGGCATGCTCAGTGTGAGTAAACAAGGACTTAGTCCCAGAGAGGCTCGCTCGCCGCAGATCAGTGCAGGGTACCATAGGAAAGCCAGAAAAGGCAGTAGTGACCCTATGCACCGAATCAGCCCCAGCGAGACGCTGGGAGCGACGTCTCCGCTGAGCAGAGCCCACTGCGGCCGATACCGAATGGGAGACCGCAGCAGACACGGATCGAGATTCCCCCTGTGCAGCAGAGGAAATTCGACTCCTAACAAAGAGTATACAATTTTTATTAATAAATACATATACAGCGAGATAACATATACAAACACAAACATGGAGGACTATAGCAACTCCACCATGTGAAGAGGAGGGAAAAACCAACCGGTACACAAATGGTGAAGCATGCTAGTACATATACGACCTGGGCAGATAGTTCAAAAGATACTAATGGACCAGGATACCAAGGGATACAAATATAAAAACATCATCCCTTCAATGCCATATCGGCTCTGTCTCAAATTATATCGTATAATCCTGGATATGATGTCATATCAAAAAATCTCAGAACTTACCCATCATAAGTCCGCACTAGCGTAGCCTTCCCACGACCCCTGACGCGCGTTTCGCGCTGATCGCTTCTTCAAAGGGGAAGTGTGGGTCACTCATATTGCGCTATTTAAGGGATGTCAGCACATGAATGTAATTAGCGCATGCACGCCCAAAATCCCTCCACACATAATAAAGTGCGAACTCCATATGCGTCAATGGTGCGGCGCTCATGGTGGCGAAAAAGAACGCCAATGGTACCGATATCCATCCGCGCCGCACCTGTTAGACGCCATGGAGAAGAAGCAGCGTGGGACGGATCGGGCAGCGCATGCGCACCACTGACGCCAAGAAACCGGAAGCGCATCATCGCTGGAGACCGGAACTTCCAATACTACAGTTCCGGACCTACAGCGCCTGCGCATAAGCCATACGTTGTGTCATACAATCAACAAAGAGTGTTGCCATGGTCAGGGAAATCGCGCCTGCGCATAACAATAGTAGCCAGGTCCTAAAACAAGAGTCCCTTGTTAAGTGCATACCGCTTGTGTGTGGCACGTCTATTATGCAGCTGCCTTAGCGGTGAACTATACAGAGGAGAGTTTCTCTTCAGTCCCAACTAATAAACAGGTAAGTATTTCACCTACAGACACAAAAGAGAATAGTAAAACCAAAAACACTCAGTTTGAAAAAAATGTTGCAGTAATCCGCAAGTGCTAGTAAAAGATGTAAAAAACAGGGTATTTGGTTGATACGTTTTTTGCAAAAAATGTATACTAAGCTGCTCTACCAAACTTCACGGTATACCCTTATCAGAGCAGTCCTAACTAATGTATGCAATCCCTATCTGATGTATTTAAAAACCTGATCATCTGTATATTACCTGTGTGAACAGGGTTCAGAGAGGAAAAATCCATGTGTGCATACAGAGAAGAACAGCTTTTGTGCAGATAGCCCAAGAGGAGTGGTGGGTAGCTCCCCAGTCTTGTAGACACAAGAGAACATGCTTTGCAAAAAAGAAAAAAAAGAGCATGAACCGCACATCCCAAAATCATACGTTGATCTAAAGCCGCTAGGCAAAAATTAATATAACTGAATATGAGGTTTTCAGTTTAACATTCTGATCAGACTGTATGAAGCCCACTGCCCCTTCACGGCAAACCTCGTAGTGGGTCCTATCGCCCTAACGGAGCAGAGCCGTGCGGGGCCCACCGCCACAGCGGCCATGCACCAGCAGGGCGGACGGCCTGTTGCCCCACAGCACCCATGCTGCAAGACTGAGTCCCCAAGACTCCAGACCGCGCCGCCCCACCAGCACAAAGCCACAGCAACAATGGCCGCCACACAGCACCAACACCATACAGACACAAGAGAACAATTATGGAAACAGGAACACATGGGCTCCTTGCACAGTGAACAAGTCTGTAGGATCATGTTCACACACCACCAAGAAACCTGAAGACACAAAAGAGAATAGTAAAACCAAAAACACTCAGTTTGAAAAACAATTATGAACAGAATCCATCAAAGAAAAAAACACATGGAGGGACAAAAATACAAGACAAAAACATCGAGTGCACATATTAATGTGTCTAAAACTGCAGATAATGCATTCACAAAAGTGTATAGGCGTGCTTATATCACCTAGTGGACTGAAAGCCCCTAAGCTGAAATAAAAAAGACTTGTGTCCAAGTGCACAGGGAAAATACCTACGTAACGTGATATAAATATATATATAATCACTGACTTCAAGATCGGTCAGAACTCCAAAACAGAGGGGATGTAGCGAAACCAGCCTATTATTGGGTCGGCGGCCTGTGCCACGTCGCCATGGAAAACCTGTCTCTCCCAAAAACCGAGAAACAGGTTTGCATACGACGGCGCACAGGCTGCGCCCATCGCGGTACCCTGCGTTTGCAGAAAAAAACGATCTTTAAATACAAAAAAATTGTGTGTTAACGCAAATTCCAACAAATCCAAAACAAAATCCGAAAAATGACCATCCCAGTTGGTTTCCCTCAGGAAGAAGCGTGACACACAAGACATATCAACCCTGAAGACCCTTCCCAGACATTTTCGGGAACGGCATGGATGTAATCCTAAGGGGTTGAGTATAAGGGGTATTGACCACATTCACGGGGGCATTAGAGGCGGTGACCTCAAACAGATTCTTGCCCAACGTGAGTGTAGGTGGACAAATCCCAGCACTCTCTAATCTAATAATCATCTTCACTTCCCTCTTACCTCCCCACCTGTCCTCCTCTGCTGACCTGCTCCTCAACCTCAAATCTGTCCAACAAACACATAAAACAAGTCGGCCACTCTCTTTCTCCCACCTGCTCTCTCTCTCTCTCTCTCTCCTTCTCCTCACTGCTGGAGACATATCTCCCATCCCTGGACCCCCACATCTCATATCTCCCATTACTACTCCCTCCTATCACTCCCTATCCAACATGAACTTCCGCAATCTTTCCAACATAAAACCCGTGCCCCTGACGTCCACCCCCCTGCTCCCTCTCTCTGGAGCACTCTGGAATGCCCGCTCAATCTGCAATAAGCTTCATGTGATTCACAACCTTTTTCTCTCCCGCAATCTTGCCTTCCTTGGCCTCTCAGAAACATGGCTAACACCCTCTGACACCGCCTCCCCTGCTGCGCTGTGTTACGGAGGCCTCCACTTTACCCACACGCCTCGACCCGGCAACAAACATGGTGGAGGAGTGGGTCTTCTCCTTTCTTCAAACTGCACCTTTAACCCAATCCCACCTCTTCCCTCCCTTATCCTCCCCTCTTTTGAAGTCCATTCTGTCCGCATCTACTCTCCCTCCAACCTCCAAGTGGCCGTCATATAACGACCTCCGGGCCCGGCCACTGCCTTTATTGACCAATTCTCCACCTGGCTTCTTCACTTTCTCTCTGCTGACACTCCCACCATCATCATGGGTGACTTCAACATCCCCATTGATACCCTTCAGTCAACAGCCTCCAAACTTCTGTCCCTTACCTCATCCTTTGGACTTACTCAGTGGTCCTCCGCAGCCACCCACACGGATGGGCATACACTAGACCTGGTATTCACCCGTCTCTGCTCTCTATCTAACTTCACCACCTCCCCTCTCCCTCTATCCGACCACCATCTGCTCACCTTCTCATCCCTGTCCTCCTCACCAATCATCCATATCCAGCAACATGCGCACCCACGCAGAAACCTTGCACACCTAGACACCCACACACTCTCTGACTCCATCCTACCACTAGCATCCATATCCTCACTCCACGACACTGACACTGCTACTGCTTTCTACAATGCCACTCTCGCATCAGCTATTGACACGGTTGCCCCTCTCGTCCATGGCAGAGCGTGACGTATCAATAGACAACCTTGGCATAATAACACCACCAAAAAGCTAAAGCAAGTGTCCAGGGTTGCGGAGCGGCGTTGAAAGAGAACACACTCGCAAGACGACTTCACTGTATTCAAACAAGCAACACTCGCTTTTAAATCTGCACTCACCTCTGCTAAACAGGTCTACTTCACAACCCTCGTATCTTCCCTATCCCACAACCCCAAACAGTTATTCAAAACATTTAACTCCCTCCTCCGCCCCCCACTGCCCCCTCCAACCTCCCTCATCTCTGCTGAGGACTTTGCCACACACTTTAAAAATAAGATCGACCAGACAAGGCAAGTCTTTATTATTCAACCACCACAACCCCTTTGTATACCAGACCAATGCCCAAACCCCATAACCTCCCTATCCAACATCACTGAAGGGGGACTTAATTGTCTCCTCTCCAAATCCCACCTCACCACCTGTGCGCTCGACCCCATCCCATTCCATCTCCTCCCCAACCTCACCACCACACTTATCCCATCCCTAACCCACCTCTTCAACCTATCACTAACTTCTGGCACCTTCCCCTCTGCGTTCAAACATGCCACAATCACGCCTATCCTTAAAAAGCCAGCCCTCGATCCAACTGCTATGTCCAGCTATCGCCCAATATCGCTGCTCCCATTTGCTTCCAAACTCCTGGAGCAGCACGTCCATGCTGGACTCTCCTCCCACCTCTCATCTAACTTGTTGTACGACAATCTACAATCTGGTTTCCGCCCCCATCACTCAACTGAGACTGCCCTGACCAAAATCACTAACGACCTACTTACCGCCAAAGCTACTGGACAATACTCTGTACTCCTCCTTCTAGACCTGTCCTCTGCTTTCGACACAGTTGACCACTGCCTCCTACTGCAGATGCTCTCCTCCTTTGGCATCAAAGACCTCGCCCTATCCTGGATCGCCTCGTACCTTTCCAACCGCACATTCAGCGTCTCCCACTCCCATACTACCTCCTCATCCCACTTTCTCTCTGTTGGAGTCCCCCAAGGCTCTGTTCTAGGACCCCTACTCTTCTCAATCTATACACTTGGCTTGGGACAACTCATAAAGTCCCATGGATTCCAGTACCACCTCTATGATGACGACACTCAGATCTACCTCTCTGGCCCAGACGTCACCACTCTGCTGTCCAGAATCCCAGAGTGCCTATCAGCCATCTCCTCCTTCTTCTCCTCTCGCTTCCTCAAACTCAATGTGGACAAATCTGAACTCATCATCTTTCCTCCATCCCACAAATCTTCCTTACCTGACCTATTTATCGCAGTCAATGACATCATGCTTTCCCCTGTACCCGAAGTCCGCTGCCTCGGAGTAACCTTCGACTCTGCCCTGTCCTTCAAACCACACATCCAAGCTCTTTCCATCTCCTGTTGCCTCCAGCTCAAAAATATCTCCAGGATCCGTCCCTTCCTCAACCCCCAATCTACTAAAATGCTTGTGCACGCCCTCATCATTTCCCGCCTTGACTACTGCAACATCCTTTTCTGTGGCCTCCCTGCTAACACCCTTGCACCTCTCCAGTCCATCCTTAACTCTGCTGCCCGACTAATCCATCTCTCTCCTCGCTACTCCTCTGCTTCCCCCCTCTGCAAGTCTCTTCACTGGCTCCCATTCCCTCAGCGTATCCAGTTCAAATTACTAATACTGACCTACAAAGCCATCCACAACCTGTCTCCTCCATATATCTCTGAACTAATCTCTCGATATCTTCCCTCACGTGATCTCCGGTCCTCCCAAGACCTCCTTCTCTCCTCCACACTTATTCGCTCCTCATCCAATCGCCTCCAAGACTTCTCCCGAATATCCCCCATCCTCTGGAACTCTCTGCTCCAACACGTCCGACTATCAACCACAGTCGGATCCTTCAGACGGAACCTGAAAACTCATCTCTTCAGGAAAGCCTACAGCCTGCACTGACACCGCTGCTGCCTCATCACTATCGAAGCTACCGCCTCACCAACACCGGAGCTACCGCCTCACCAACACCGGAGCTCCTGCAACCCTCAACTTACTGTCTCCTTCCCCATAATCCTGTAGAATGTAAGCCCGCAAGGGCAGGGTCCTCGCCCCTCTGTATCAGTCCGTCATTGTTAGTTTGTTTACTGTATGTGATATTTGTAACTTGTATGTAACCCCTTCTCATGTACAGCACCATGGAATCAATGGTGCTATATAAATAAATAATAATAATAATAATAATAATAGATACAGTAACACCAAGAGGGTTAAATGAAACAGTATCCTTTGCCCCATTTTTGTGAGGTTTTCCCTGTTCCCCACACCTTTGTCCGCGTGCAGATTATTTATAAGGACTTTGTATGGAATATATCTTGGAATCATGGTATGATTTTAATTTTGTGTTTCTTTGTCTCCCTTTTTTCAGTTTTATGTTTCTATAGTGTATTTTTCTCTCTCACATGATACGTACATCTTCGCGCTGTTATTATTGGATCTTGGCTATCAAGATCTTCGAGGACGGATGAAATTTCAAGACATCGATGCCGTGCGTTCTTGTGGGCTATGATCTGGATTAGTCAAGAAGGACTTGTGGGCTGATGTGGGTTCATGGACTCTTTGGACACTTATCTTGTGCACTTCTTGTAGGTTTTAAGCATTATATATGTAATGTTGCAGTCAGTTATGATATGCGACTTTGTTTTAGTCTTCACTAAATCCCCTCTGTTTTGGGGTTCTGACCGATCTTGAAGTCAGTGATTATATATATATTTATATCACGTTATGTAGGTATTTTCCCTGCGCACTTGGACACAAGTCTTTTTTATTTCAGCTTAGGGGCTTTCAGTCCACTAGGTGATATAAGCACGCCTATACACTTTTGTGAATGCATTATCTGCAGTTTTAGACACATTAATATATGCACTCGATGTTTTTGTCTTGTATTTTTGTCCCTCCATGTGTTTTTTTCTTTGATGGATTCTGTTCATAATTGAATTTATTATTAGAATATTTATTTATTATATTGCGCTTTTTTGATCCGAATTTTCCTGGTATGGGTCATATCAGGAGATCTCAGTGTATATACGTCATCCACAATGAAAGAGTGTTAGCCACGATAAAAATCTTTAGAAGTGGGGTTTATGGGACCTGAGAGTTGCAGTGCTGCAGAACGGTCTGTCTGACTAAAATATAGATGGAGTAGGCGGTGATCTTTTGATATGATCTGTAGGAGTAAGTAAGGTGTAGGTGAAATACTTACCTGTTTATTAGTTGGGACTGAAGAGAAACTCTCCTCTGCATAGTTCACCGCTAAGGCAGCTGCATAATAGACGTGCCACACACAAGCGGTATGCACTTAACAAGGGACTCTTGTTTTAGGACCCGGCTACTATTTTTATGCGCAGGCGCGATTTCCCTGACCATGGCAACACTCTTTGTTGATTGTATGACACAACGTATGGCTTATGCGCATGCGCTGTAGGTCCGGAACTGTAGTATTGGAAGTTCCGGTCTCCAGCGATGATGCGCTTCCGGTTTCTCGGCGTGAGTGGTGCGCATGCGCGGCCCGATCCGTCCCATGCTGCTTCTTCTCATTGGCGTCTAACAGGTGCGGCGCGGATGGATATCGGTACCATTGGCGTTCTTTTTCGCCCCCATGAGCGCCGCACCATTGACGCATATGGAGTTCGCACTTTTTTATGTGTGGAGGGATTTTGGGCGTGCATGCGCTAATTAGATTCATGTGCTGACATCCCTTAAGAAGCGCAATATGAGTGAGACACAGGTCACACTTCTCCTTTGAAGAAGCGATCAACGCGAAACGCGCGTCAGGGGTCGTGGGAAGGCTACGCTAGTGCGGACTTATGATGGGTAAGTTCTGAGATTTTTTGATATGACATCATATCCAGGATTATACGATATAATTTGAGACAGCGCCGATATGGCATTGAAGGGATGATGTTTTTATATTTGTATCCCTTGGTATCCTGGTCCATTAGTATCTTTTGAACTATCTGCCCAGGTCGTATATGTACTAGCATGCTTTACCATTTGTGTACCGGTTGGTTTTTCCCTCCTCTTCGCATGGTGGAGTTGCTATAGTCCTCCATGTTTGTGTTTGTATATGTTATCTCGCTGTATATGTATTTATTAATAAAAATTGTATACTCTTTCTATCATATTTTGGTGTCGATACTCCCCTTTGTTTCGCTAGTGTTATGTACTTATATTTAGGAGTGACACTCCTGTGTATATGACCTTTATGGTTTGATATTTGGGAGAGCGTTTTTGGTGGACTATGACCATGCTCTCGGCCACTTATTGTATGAAAAGCTTAACGATTACTGTTTTAGTATAAAACATAAAAACCTGCTATAAATAGTAAATCAAACCCACCCCCATCACCCCCTTAGTTAGGAAAAAATTATAAAATAAAAACATGTATTTATTTTCATTTTCCCATTAGGGTTAGGGTTGGGGCTAAAGTTATGGTTAGGGTTGGGGCTAAAGTTAGGGTTGGTGCTAAAGTTAGGGTTAGGGTTGGGGCTAAAGTTAGGGTTGGGGCTAAAGTTAGGGATGGGGCTAAAGTTAGGGTTAGGGTTGGGGCTAAAGTTAGGGTTGGGGCTAAAGTTAGGGATGGGGCTAGAGTTGGGATTACATTTACAGTTAGGTTAGGAGTGTGTCAGGGTTAAGGGTATGGTTAGGGTTGGGATTAGGGTTAGTGGTGTGTTGGGGTTAGGGGTATGTTGGGGTTGGGATTAGGGTTAGGGGTGTGGTTAGGGGTGTGGTTAGGGTTGGGATTAGGGTTAGGTGTGTTGGGGTTAAGGGTGTGTTGGGGTTAGAGGTGTGGTTAGGGTTGGGATTAGGGTTAGGGGTGTGTTGGAGTAAGTGTTGGAGTTTGAATTGGGAGGCTTCCACTGTTTAGGCACACCAGGGGCTCTGCAAACGCAACATGACATTCGATCTAAATCCATACAATTCTGCATTGAAAAAGTAAAATGGTGCGCCTTCCCTTCCAAGCTTTGCTGTGCACCCAAACAGTGGTTTACCCCCACATATGGGGTATCAGCATACTCAGGACAAATTGAACAACAACTTTTGGGGTCCAATTTCTCCTGTTACCCTTGGAAAAATACAAAACTGGGGTCTAAAATATTATTTTTCTGGAAAAAAAAAGGATTTTTTTATTTTCACAGCTCTGCATTATAAACTTTAGTGAAACACTTGGGGGTTCAAAGTTCTCACAACACATCTACATAAGTTCCTTGGGGGACTAATTTCCAATATGGGGTCACTTGTTGGGGGTTTCTACTGTTTAGGTACATCAGGGGCTCTGCAAGCACAACGTGAAGCCCGCAGACCATTCCATCAAAGTCTGCATTCCAAAACGCCGCTTCTTCCCTTCCGAGCTCGGCCATGCGCCCAAAAAGTAGTTTTCTCCCAAATGGGGTATCAGCGTACTGAGGACAAATTGAACAACAACTTTTGGGGTCCAACTTCTCCAGATACCCTTGGGAAAATACAAAATTCGGGGCTAAAAGATCACTTTTGTGTAAAAAATAAATGATTTTTTAAATTTTCACGGCTCTACATTATAAACTTCTGTGAAGCACTTGGGGGTTCAAAGTGCTCATCACACATCTAGATAAGTTCCTTAGGGGGTCTATTTTCCAAAATGTTGTCACTTTAGGGGGGTTTCCACTGTTTAGGCACAGCAAGTGCTCTCCAAACAAGACATGGCGTCCTATCTCAATTCCAGCCAATTTTGCATTGAAAAGTCAAATGGCGCTCCTTCCCTTCTGAGCTCTGCCATGCGCTCAAACAGTGGTTTACTCCCACATATGAGGTATCAGCATACTCAGGACAAATTGTACAACAACTTTTGTGGTCCAATTTCTCTTGTTACCCTAAAGGTACCGTCACACTTAGCGACGCTGCAGCGATACCGACGACGATCCGGATCGCTGCAGCGTCGCTGTTTGGTCGCTGGAGAGCTGTCACACAGACCGCTCTCCAGCGACCAACGATGCCGGTAACCAGGGTAAACATCGGGTAACTAAGCGCAGGGCCGCGCTTAGTAACCCGATGTTTACCCTGGTTACCATCCTAAAAGTAAAAAAAAACAAACAGTACATACTTACCTACAGCCGTCTGTCCTCCAGCGCTGTGCTCTGCACTCCTCCTGTACTGTCTGTGTGAGCACAGCGGCCGGAAAGCAGAGCGGTGACGTCACCGCTCTGCTTTCCGGCTGACCGACGCTCACAGCCAGTACAGGAGGAGTGCAGAGCACAGCGCTGGAGGACAGACGGCTGTAGGTAAGTATGTAGTGTTTTTTTTTTTTTACTTTTAGGATGGTAACCAGGGTAAACATCGGGTTACTAAGCGCGGCCCTGCGCTTAGTTACCCGATGTTTACCCTGGTTACCAGTGAAGACATCGCTGAATCGGTGTCACACACGCCGATTCAGCGATGTCTGCGGGGAGTCCAGCGACCAAATAAAGTTCTGGACTTTCTTCCCCGACCAGCGACAGCACAGCAGGGGCCTGATCGCTGCTGCGTGTCACACTGGACGATATCGCTAGCGAGGACGCTGCAACGTCACGGATCGCTAGCGATATCGTCTAGTGTGACGGTACCTTTAGTAAAATAAAACAAATTGGATCTGAAGTAAATGTTTTGTGAAAATAAGTTAAATGTTCATTTTTTAAACATTCCAAAAATTCCTGTGAAACACCTGAAGGGTTAATAAACTTCTTGAATGTGGTTTTGAGCACCTTGAGGGGTGCAGTTTTTAGAATGGTGTCACACTTGGGTATTTTCTATCATATAGATCCCTCAAAGTGACTTCAAATGTGATGTGGTCCCTCACAAAAATGGTGTTGTAAAAATGAGAAACTGCCGGTTAACTTTTAACCCTTATAACTCCCTAACAAGAAAAAATATTGGTTCCAAAATTGTGCTGATGTAAAGTAGACATGTGGGAAATGTTACTTATTAAGTATTTTGTGTGACATTTCTCTGTGATTTAAGTGCTTGAAAATTCAAAGTTGGAAAATTGCAAAATTTTCAAAATTTTCCCCAATTTTCCATTTTTTGTCACAAATAAACTCACAAAGTAATGTCAAGGAAATTGTGTGACATTTCTCTGTGATTTAAGTGCTTGAAAATTCAAAGTTGGAAAATTGCAAAATTTTCGCCAATTTTCCATTTTTTGTCACAAATAAACTCACAAAGTAATGTCAAGGAAATTTTACCACTAACATGAAGTACAATATGTCATGAGAAAACAATGTCAGAATCACCAGGATCCATTGAAGCGTTCCAGAGTTATAACCTCATAAAGGGACAGTGGTCAGAATTGTAAAAATTGGCCCGGTCATTAACGTGCAAACCACCCTTGGGGGTAAAGGGGTTAAAAATATTAAAAGATGTTTTTTTTTACTGTACCAGGTGCAAATTCGTTTACACCGTAAATTGTAATCTGCTACAAATATTAAATGTAAGTAATGAGTATAACTTAATCATAATGAATTTGAAATCTCTGCAAATTAGATCATTCTCATTATCTTTGCCTCTAATTCACATAAACCAGCAGTGTATATAACTGTTAACTAGATATCGACCGCCATATGGCAAAATTATAATGCCTCTGGCTGACTACAAATAGAAAAAATATGCAACATATTGGGATCCTGGAGACTGAGAAAGAAGTCTTGGGTCCCAAAAAATCCTTAAAGGGATAACTGACCTGCACACAGGAAGGCATACAAAACTACATAGAAAACAGCATCAGACACCCTCTAATTTTAGGAGCTCGAACATACTCATAGAGAATCGCAGATAAAAACTTGCTGCTATTCAGCTAATTTGATTTCCACAGGTAGAAACACACAATTATGCACTGTGGGATCTCTCTGCTTCCATTCGCTACATGCCAAGCAATAAACAGACTTGTGAATACACTGTATCTACACGAAAACATTAATAAGTATTTGGGAGAATTACATAAAAGTGTAGTACATAAACAGATAAACCAATGGCAAAAAAATAATACATAACTACACATAAATCCTTGGCTGAGGTTCTTTTTTATAAACTACTAAATAAAAGAAACACTATTCAGAACTACAAAAGCAAAGAACGAGTGCTCATTTAATGCAGAACTTTGCATATAATTTGCATTCTGAGAGGGAAGGAGAGGAAAAGGGAAAGGGGCAAAGCACATGAAAGGTCAAGACTAAGGCAGGAAAAAAAACGATAATATTATACCATTGGATCTATGTGGTTTTTGTCCATGTGGAGAGCGCTAAGTTGGTGTAAAGAGACTTATTGGCCACGCAATGCTCCTCTGGGAATTTAAATTTACAGATAGCATCTTTAGCGTGGAAGAGGACATGAACTCCAGTGCCAGCTATCGGAGGTAGCTATCCAAAAAGTCAATATCGACCCTTGGCACAAGACTTAGGATAAGAAGCCAAACCAAAAACTCCATTTGTAGACACATGTTTCGGGGACTTTATCCCTCATAAGTGCAAAGCAGAAGAATTGGTTTGGCTAGGTGAGAGGCTCTGACAGGTGGTCTAAAAAGTAAAGTTTCTACTTGTAAAGTATGAAACGTTGGTGTAAGGAGAATTATAGGCTATGCAATGCTCCTCTGGGAATTTAAAGGAAACCTGTCAGCTGGTACATGCTGCTCAAACTGTGGGCAGCATGTATCAGTCACTGGCTGTAGTGTCTTGGCAATGTATGTTTGTCAAAGCATTTCAGAGAAAACATGTTTTTAATTGTCACTGGAGATGGAGAATGCACTACTAATAGTCATATAGGCGGGATCCCGGCAGCTTTTCCCTTGCCTGCTCACAGTGATTGGCAAGCCTTTGCGTGCACAAAGGCAGAGAGAGACTTGCATGTCACTGTCAGTGGATGGGGAGAATACGCTAGGGACTCGCCTGTACGACTAGTGTATGGCATTAGTGGGATGGCTTTTGCATTTCTTTGATCAAAAAACATGTTAACTAAGTACCGTATATTATTTTCATGTACTATGCTGTTTATTTATATACTGCAGGATATTCAATCAATATGATTGTCTTTGCATTGTTTTTTTGGGGGGTATAGCACAGTCTAGGGTCCCTGCGGCTATTACAAGTATGTTTTAACCTGAAATGCTTTACAGAAACACACATACAGTTAAGTCCATATATATTTGGACAGAGACAACATTTTTCTAATTTTGGTTATAGACATTACCACAATGAATTTTAAACAAAACAATTCAGATGCAGTTGAAGTTCAGACTTTCAGCTTTCATTTGAGGGTATCCACATTAAAATTGGATGAAGGGTTTCAGCTCCTTAACATGTGCCACCCTGTTTTAAAGGGACCAAAAGTAATTGGACAATTGACTCCAAGGCTATTTCATGGACAGGTGTGGGCAATTCCTTTTGTTATGTCTTTGTCAATTAAGCAGATAAAAGGCCTGGAGTTCATTTGAGGTGTGGTGCTTGCATTTGGAAGGTTTTGCTGTGAAATAAACATGCGGTCAAAGGAGCTCTCCATGCAGGTGAAACAAGCCATCCTTAAGCTGGGAAAACAGAAAAAACCCATCCAAGAAATTGCTACAATATTAGGAGTGGCAAAATCTACAGTTTGGTACATCCTGAGAAAGAAAGAAAGCACTGGTGAACTGATAAATGCAAAAAGACCTGGGCGCCCACGGAAGACAATAGTGGTGGATGATCGCAGAATAATCTCCATGGTGAAGAGAAACCCTTCACAACAGCCAACCAAGTGACCAACACTCTCCAGGAGGTAGGCGTATCAATATCCAAATCTACCATAAAGAGAAGGCTGCATGAAAGTAAATACAGAGGGTTCACTGAACGGTGCAAGCCACTCATAAGCATCAAGAATAAAAAGGCTAGACTGGACTTTGCTAAAAAACATCTAAAAAAGCCAACACAGTTCTGGAAGAACATTCTTTGGACAGATGAAGCCAAGATCAACCTCTATCAGAATGATGGAAAGAGAAAAGTATGGAGAAGGCGTGGTACAGCTCATGATCCAAAGCATACCACATCATCTGTAAAACACGGCGGAGGCAGTGTGATGGCTTGGGCATCCATGGCTGCCAGTGGCACAGGGTCACTAGTGTTTATTGATGATGTGACACAGGACAGAAGCAGCCAAATGAATTCTGAGGTATTCAGAGACATACTGTGTGCTCAGATCCAGCCAAATGCAGCCAATCTGATTGGTCGTCGTTTCATATTACAGATGGACTATGACCCAAAACATAAAGCCAAAGCAACCCAGGAGTTTATTAAAGCAAAGAAGTGGAATATTCTTGAATGGCCAAGTCAGTCACCTGATCTCAACCCAATTGAGCATGCATTTCACTTGGTAAAGACTAAACTTCAGACAGAAAGGCCCACAAACAAACAGCAACTGAAAACCACCGCAGTGAAGGCCTGGCAGAGCATCAAAAAGGAGGAAACACAGCATCTGGTGATGTCCATGAGCTCAAGACTTCAGGTAGTCATTGCCAACAAAGGGTTTTCAACCAAGTACTAGAAATGAACATTTTATTTAAAATTATTTAATCTGTCCAATTACTTTTGGTCCCTTTAAAAACAGGGTGGCACATGTTAAGGAGCTGAAACTCCTAAACCTTTCATCCAATTTTAATCTGGATACCCTCAAATGAAAGCTGAAAGTCTGAGCTTCAACTACATATGAATTGTTTTGTTTAAAA
Source organism: Ranitomeya imitator (assembly GCF_032444005.1). Lineage (NCBI taxonomy): Eukaryota > Metazoa > Chordata > Amphibia > Anura > Dendrobatidae > Ranitomeya > Ranitomeya imitator. Next base: position 577,417,043 of record NC_091283.1, on the reverse strand, counting down.
TTCATTGTGGTAATGTCTGTAACCAAAATTAAAAAAATGTTGTCCCTGTCCAAATATATATGGACTTAACTGTATATGGCTAGGACACTACAGCCAGTGGCTGATACGTGCTGCCCACGGTTTGGCAGCATGTTTCAGCCGACAGATTCTCATTAAATATGCAATTAACCTTTTCAGATAGGAAGACAGGAACTCCATTGCCGCATATTGGAGATATTGAATATTATGCCATTAAAATATTTGATAATACAAAAGAATGTATTGAAGTGAGCATTCTAAAAAAAAGTAAGCAATATGTCTATGGGTGATATTACGTTAAAAGAGGGGATCTCAAGTCGATAAATTCCTCATGTCAGTAATGATATCTTGCGTAAATCATTTATGAGTGCAAACAGTTTGATTAAGTCCAAATTGTTTCATGCTAAGGAATTTTGTCCTCTAAAACAGCAATAACATGTTCAAAGTCCCAAATGTCTCAGAATGTTATTGTGTTTCTCTATTCAGCTGCAGACCTATAAAATAACAATCAAAGCCTTTAACCCACCCTCCCTGGGTCTAGCACTGCTTCTTTTCCTCCTCTCTGGTCTTTGATGAAAGTGCATGTTGCCTCTGCAGCTAATCACTGGGGTCAGCAATGATGCTGGTGCACATAGCACTAGCTCCTAAGTTCAGTGAATGGCTGCAGTGCTGATAAGCGCTGAAAATTTCACCACTGCACCCTATCAACAAAGACTGGAGAAGCAACAGAGAAGCAGTGCTGGATCTGCATGGATGAGTTACGGCTGTGATTGTTATTTTATTATCCAAAGACAGATGTGCGGGATCCTGAAGAATTTGAAGGGTTCCTTTAGTAGGATGTTGAGATCATTACGTATTTGTTCAAAGGATTTGATTTTTCCACCTTTAGTTTGGATGAAAAATTAAAATACATTGTCAATCTTCCAATCAAATAAAGGTGGAGAGGGATTGACCCACGAACATATATGGAGTATTGAATAAATCCTGTACTTAAATTCATAAATGGTATTTAATGCCTTCAAACATCTTGGTGCACACAGTATGCTGCTGCACTCATTGGTTTGTATAAGGTGCTGTCATTAGAGTTGAGCGACCTTGACCTTTTTAGAGTCGAGCCGGGTTTTGCGAAACCCGACTATGTCCAAAGTCGGGTCGAGTGAAATCGGCCGATTATGACGTAAAGTCGGGATCGACCGAAACACGAAACCCAATGCAAGTCAATGGGGCAGCATAGTCGGCAGTGAGTGGGGGCCAGGAAAACACCTAGAGTGCCCATTTTAATGTCAAAACCATCCATTCTTCTTAATGAAGCTTGTCAAGCGTAATTTACCTTATAATAATTGGAAGGCATTTGAAATTGGGGGTCATTTGGCTAAAGTTGTGGGGGGTAGGGCTGGTTCAAGTAATTAGTGGGCCCAGGAAATCTGGACCACGTCACGGCAGTGGAGCAGGGAGAGGTAAGTATTTCAACTTTGCAAGTGCTGTGAACCTGAGCAAGCAGGGGGGGCCCACTCGTTGGCATTGGCACTGGCACAGGGCCCCTCAAAGTACAGCGGTGTGTTTGCACGGCGGGGGCGCCTCCCACCGGCAGCAACACTTTTGCGTACTATGAGAGGCCCTGTGCCAGTGACGTCGCCAACTAGTATTCCTCCCCCCACCTGATGAAGGAACCTGCACTTTCATCTGCACCTTCCTCTTTGTCCCCGTGTAAGGTGGTATGGTATGCGGGAAGAGCAACCTGACTTTCAGCAGGGTCACAATGTTGTTGTGTAGCGTGCACGGGGAATGTTGCGTTATGGGTCAATGTACCAGCAGACTCATCTATCACTGGCTGGGCAATGGGCACGATGAAGTGGAAACACAGATATAGGCCCAAAGAAGAAAGTGGGCTAAATGCAGTTCAAAATTGGTAACACAGGAATAACCAGGGGGCATTGCAGTGGAGGACAACTGGAATGAGAGGCTGACACAGAGAGTAGGGCCAAATCAGTAAGTAGTCGAAATGCAGTTCAAAATTGGCAACCGTAGTAAACAGGCGGCACAGCTTTGTTCAGTGGAGGAGAACAGCAAGGAGTGGCAGACACCGATAGTAGGCCCCAAACCAACTAGTACGCCAAATGCAGTTGTTCCATTTAACCACAATTTAATGAGAGCCTGAAGATAGAAGCTCAGGAAAGGCAACCTGGGGAACACCTTGGAGTGTAACACACCATCTCTCTCCACCCCATACCCATTTTGTATGGCCTAATGCAGTGTACTTTTCTACAACTACTAAACGAGAGTCGGAAGACCGAAGCAATGGCAAGGAAACCTGGGGAACACCTTAGAGTGTAACACACCCTCTCTCTACACCCCATACCCAATTTGAAGGTCTAATGCAGTGTAGTTTCCAAGAACTACTAAACGAGAGCCGGAAGATCGAAGCTCAGGAAAGGCAACCTGGGGAACACCTTGGAGTGTAACACACCCTCTCGCTACACCCCATACCCAATTTGAAGGCCTAATGCAGCGTAGTTTCCAACAACTACTAAACGAGAGCCGGAAGATCGAAGCTCAGGAAAGGCAACCTGGGGAACACCTTGGAGTGTAACAAACCCTCTCTCTACACCCCATACCCAATTTGTAGGCCTAATGCAGCGTAGTTTCCGACAACTACTAAACGAGAGCCGGAATATCGAAGCTCAGGAAAGGCAACCTGGGGAACACCTTGGAGTGTAACACACCCTCTCTCTACACCCCATACCCAATTTGAAGGCCTAATGCAGTGTAGTTTCCAAGAACTACTAAACGAGAGCCGGAAGATCGAAGCTCAGGAAAGGCAACCTGGGGAACACCTTGGAGTGGAACACACCATCTCTCTACACCCCATACCCAATTTGAAGGCCTAATGCAGCGTAGTTTCCAACAACTACTAAACGAGAGCCGGTAGATCGAAGCTCAGGAAAGGCAACCTGGGGAACACCTTGGAGTGTAACACAACGTCTCTCTACACCACGGAAGGGATGATTCTTAGGAAGGAAGGCTGTTGGAAATAAGCATTGCGCGTCCGAGGGTGATTAGATTCTTATTAGGTATATACTCACCCTCGGACGCGCCCTGCTTCTTTATTTGGAATGAATGTTTATTTGCAATGTGGTGTTGACTTTCTCTATTATTTTGGTAATTAATGATTTTATTATTTTCATTATTTTGCATCTTCTCGGCAATAATATAAAGAAGACGCGACAGGACAACACTCGGTGGATGCCATATGTGTGTTTTCAATTTAAAAAAACTTTCAGTTAACTACTTGCAGGAGAAAGTAATTGTAGCTGGTGGCCATTTTTAGTACTGTACCAGATTTTAGTTGTGTGTTTGTTTTTAATGTTAAAATGTCTGCATTTGATATCTCACCAGTATTTTCTTTTTTATAAGCAAAATACTTATTTTTATATTTTCTGATGTTGGTTCCAGGGGTACACGGGCAGCAGTGACCTGGTCAGTGTAGTAGTAGTTGAAAGAATGGACCGCAGACAGGCATCGAAGGCCTAAAATAAAAAAATTGGGCTGGCTGTAGGCAATTTTAAATTGGTTCCAGGGGTACACGGGCAGCAGTGGTGTGGTCAGTGGAGGCCTAGTGGAAGGAGTGACCGCAGACAGGCATCGAAGGCCTAAAATAATAACACATGGCTGTAGGCAATTTTAAATTGGTTCCAGGGGTACACGGGCAGCAGTGACCTGGTCAGTGTAGTAGTAGTTGAAAGAATGGACCGCAGACAGGCATCGAAGGCCTAAAATAAAAAAATTGGGCTGGCTGTAGGCAATTTTAAATTGGTTCCAGGGGTACACGGACAGCAGTGGTGTGGTCAGTGGAGGCCTAGTGGAAGGAGTGACCGCAGACAGGCATCGAAGGCCTAAAATAATAACACATGGCTGTAGGCAATTTTAAATTGGTTCCAGGGGTACACGGACAGCAGTGGTGTGGTCAGTGGAGGCCTAGTGGAAGGAGTGACCGCAGACAGGCATCGAAGGCCTAAAATAATAACACATGGCTGTAGGCAATTTTAAATTGGTTCCAGGGGTAGACGGGCAGCAGTGACCTGGTCAGTGTAGTAGTAGTTGAAAGAATGGACCGCAGACAGGCATCGAAGGCCTAAAATAAAAAAATTGGGCTGGCTGTAGGCAATTTTAAATTGGTTCCAGGGGTACACGGGCAGCAGTGACCTGGTCAGTGTAGTAGTAGTTGAAAGAATGGACCGCAGACAGGCATCGAAGGCCTAAAATAAAAAAATTGGGCTGGCTGTAGGCAATTTTAAATTGGTTCCAGGGGTACACGGGCAGCAGTGGTGTGGTCAGTGGAGGCCTAGTGGAAGGAGTGACCGCAGACAGGCATCGAAGGCCTAAAATAATAACACATGGCTGTAGGCAATTTTAAATTGGTTCCAGGGGTACACGGGCAGCAGTGACCTGGTCAGTGTAGTAGTAGTTGAAAGAATGGACCGCAGACAGGCATCGAAGGCCTAAAATAAAAAAATTGGGCTGGCTGTAGGCAATTTTAAATTTGTTCCAGGGGTACACGGACAGCAGTGGTGTGGTCAGTGGAGGCCTAGTGGAAGGATTGACCGCAGACAGGCATCGAAGGCCTAAAATAATAACACATGGCTGTAGGCAATTTTAAATTGGTTCCAGGGGTACACGGACAGCAGTGGTGTGGTCAGTGGAGGCCTAGTGGAAGGAGTGACCGCAGACAGGCATCGAAGGCCTAAAATAATAACACATGGCTGTAGGCAATTTTAAATTGGTTCCAGGGGTACACGGACAGCAGTGGTGTGGTCAGTGGAGGCCTAGTGGAAGGAGTGACCGCAGACAGGCATCGAAGGCCTAAAATAATAACACATGGCTGTAGGCAATTTTAAATTGGTTCCAGGGGTAGACGGGCAGCAGTGACCTGGTCAGTGTAGTAGTAGTTGAAAGAATGGACCGCAGACAGGCATCGAAGGCCTAAAATAAAAAAATTGGGCTGGCTGTAGGCAATTTTAAATTGGTTCCAGGGGTACACGGGCAGCAGTGACCTGGTCAGTGTAGTAGTAGTTGAAAGAATGGACCGCAGACAGGCATCGAAGGCCTAAAATAAAAAAATTGGGCTGGCTGTAGGCAATTTTAAATTGGTTCCAGGGGTACACGGGCAGCAGTGGTGTGGTCAGTGGAGGCCTAGTGGAAGGAGTGACCGCAGACAGGCATCGAAGGCCTAAAATAATAACACATGGCTGTAGGCAATTTTAAATTGGTTCCAGGGGTACACGGGCAGCAGTGACCTGGTCAGTGTAGTAGTAGTTGAAAGAATGGACCGCAGACAGGCATCGAAGGCCTAAAATAAAAAAATTGGGCTGGCTGTAGGCAATTTTAAATTGGTTCCAGGGGTACACGGGCAGCAGTGGTGTGGTCAGTGGAGGCCTAGTGGAAGGAGTGACCGCAGACAGGCATCGAAGGCCTAAAATAATAACACATGGCTGTAGGCAATTTTAAATTGGTTCCAGGGGTACACGGGCAGCAGTGACCTGGTCAGTGTAGTAGTAGTTGAAAGAATGGACCGCAGACAGGCATCGAAGGCCTAAAATAAAAAAATTGGGCTGGCTGTAGGCAATTTTAAATTGGTTCCAGGGGTACACGGACAGCAGTGGTGTGGTCAGTGGAGGCCTAGTGGAAGGAGTGACCGCAGACAGGCATCGAAGGCCTAAAATAATAACACATGGCTGTAGGCAATTTTAAATTGGTTCCAGGGGTACACGGACAGCAGTGGTGTGGTCAGTGGAGGCCTAGTGGAAGGAGTGACCGCAGACAGGCATCGAAGGCCTAAAATAATAACACATGGCTGTAGGCAATTTTAAATTGGTTCCAGGGGTACACGGACAGCAGTGGTGTGGTCAGTGGAGGCCTAGTGGAAGGAGTGACCGCAGACAGGCATCGAAGGCCTAAAATAATAACACATGGCTGTAGGCAATTTTAAATTGGTTCCAGGGGTAGACGGGCAGCAGTGACCTGGTCAGTGTAGTAGTAGTTGAAAGAATGGACCGCAGACAGGCATCGAAGGCCTAAAATAAAAAAATTGGGCTGGCTGTAGGCAATTTTAAATTGGTTCCAGGGGTACACGGGCAGCAGTGACCTGGTCAGTGTAGTAGTAGTTGAAAGAATGGACCGCAGACAGGCATCGAAGGCCTAAAATAAAAAAATTGGGCTGGCTGTAGGCAATTTTAAATTGGTTCCAGGGGTACACGGGCAGCAGTGGTGTGGTCAGTGGAGGCCTAGTGGAAGGAGTGACCGCAGACAGGCATCGAAGGCCTAAAATAATAACACATGGCTGTAGGCAATTTTAAATTGGTTCCAGGGGTACACGGACAGCAGTGGTGTGGTCAGTGGAGGCCTAGTGGAAGGAGTGAACGCAGACAGGCATCGAAGGCCTAAAATAATAACACATGGCTGTAGGCAATTTTAAATTGGTTCCAGGGGTAGACGGGCAGCAGTGACCTGGTCAGTGTAGTAGTAGTTGAAAGAATGGACCGCAGACAGGCATCGAAGGCCTAAAATAAAAAAATTGGGCTGGCTGTAGGCAATTTTAAATTGGTTCCAGGGGTACACGGGCAGCAGTGGTCTGGTCAGTGGAAGTCTAGTGGAAGGAGTGACCGCAGACAGGCTTCCAAGGCCTAACATAACAAACTTGGGCTGGCTGTAGGCACTTTTAAATTGGTTCCAGGGGTACACGGGCAGCAGTGACCTGGTCAGTGTAGTAGTAGTTGAAAGAATGGACCGCAGACAGGCATCGAAGGCCTAAAATAAAAAAATTGGGCTGGCTGTAGGCAATTTTAAATTGGTTCCAGGGGTACACGGGCAGCAGTGGTGTGGTCAGTGGAGGCCTAGTGGAAGGAGTGACCGCAGACAGGCATCGAAGGCCTAAAATAATAACACATGGCTGTAGGCAATTTTAAATTGGTTCCAGGGGTACACGGGCAGCAGTGACCTGGTCAGTGTAGTAGTAGTTGAAAGAATGGACCGCAGACAGGCATCGAAGGCCTAAAATAAAAAAATTGGGCTGGCTGTAGGCACTTTTAAATTGGTTCCAGGGGTACACGGGCAGCAGTGGTCTGGTCAGTGGAAGTCTAGTGGAAGGAGTGACCGCAGACAGGCTTCGAAGGCCTAACATAACAAAATTGGGCTGGCTATAGGCACTTTAAATTGGTTCCAGGGGTACATGGGCAGCAGTGTATGGTCAGTGGAAGTCTAGTGGAAGGAGTGACGGCAGACAGTCTTCGAAGGCCTAACATAACAAAATTGGGCTGACTGTAGGCACTTTTAAATTGGTTCCAGGGTAACACGGCCAGCAGTGGCCTGGTCAGTGTAGTAGTTGTAGAAAGAAGGGACCGCAGACAGGCTTCGAAGGCCTAACATAACTAAAATGTCAAAACAATGGTATTGTCAGTGCCAGGCATTGAAGGATGTCAGCGCCTAGACTACACATTGGTGAAGCTGTGAGAGATAATTTTGCTAGTGGTAGAGCACTGTTTGAGCTGGGGGGGGGAACTGTCTTGTGGCCGGCGTTACAGGCACAGGGCCCCTCATATTACAACGGTGTGTCTGACGTTGGGTGCGCACCACCACCGCCAGAGACACTTTATTGTACTATGAGGGACCCAGTGGCAGTGCCGTCGACCAAAAGCGGCCACACCCACCTCTTCAGACAAACAGCACTCTCAAGGGTCCAAGCGCAAAGTGGCGATAGCACGGCCCCGTGTGGGGAGTTTGGCCATTTCGTGAGGTGGAAACATGTCGTATGCTGGACAATCAGGTGAAGAAAATTACGAGATTGGAAAAGTCATTCAGAATAGTCCACAGGCAAGACCTTTTCATAGGAAAGCTAGGTGTCAGCCGGGCAGGGTGGGGCAAAAGATTTTGAAATCCAGTTGTGGTTCATTTTAATGAAGGTTAGATCATCTACATTTTGGGTAGCCAGACGAGTCCTTTTTTCTGTTAGTATTGAACCTGCAGCACTGAATACTCTTTCTGATAGGACACTAGCTGCCGGGCAAGCAAGCTCCTGCAATGCATATTCTGCCAATTCTGGCCAGGTGTCTAATTTGGATGCCCAGTAATCAAATGGGAATGACGGTTGAGGGAGAACGTCGATAAGGGATGAAAAATAGTTTGTAACCATACTGGACAAATGTTGTCTCCTGTCACTTTGAATTGATGCTGCAGTACCTGTCCTGTCTGCGGTCATAGAAAAATCACTCCACAACCTGGTCAGAAAACCCCTCTGGCCAACGCCACTTCTGATTTCTGCCCCTCTAACACCTCTGGTCTGCTGGCCCCTGGAGCTCGTGTGAGAACGATCACGGGCGCTGTGTGCAGGGAATGCCAGAAGCAAACGGTCAACAAGAGTTGATTGTTTTGTTGCTAATATTAGTTCCAAGTTCTCATGTGGCATAATATTTTGCAATTTGCCTTTATAGCGAGGATCAAGGAGGCAGGCCAACCAGTAATCGTCATCGTTCATCATTTTTGTAATGCGTGTGTCCCTTTTGAGGATACGCAAGGCATAATCCGCCATGTGGGCCAAAGTTCCCGTTGTCAAATCTGCGGTTGTGCTTGGTTGAGGGGCAGTTGCAGGCAAATCTACGTCACTTGTGTCCCTCAAAAAACCAGAACCCGGCCTTGCCACGCCACCAATTTCCCGTGCCCCCGGGAAAGCTTCCTCATTAAAAATATACTCATCCCCATCATCCTCCTCATCCTCCACCTCCTCTTCGCCCGGTACCTCGTCATGTACACTGCCCTGACCAGACAATCGCTGACTGTCATCAAGGCTTTCCTCTTCCTCTGGTGCAGACGCCTGATCCTTTATGTGCGTCAAACTTTGCATCAGCAGACGCATTAGGGGGATGCTCATGCTTATTATGGCGTTGTCTGCACTAACCAGCCGTGTGCATTCCTCAAAACACTGAAGGACTTGACACATGTCTTGAATCTTCGACCACTGCACACCTGACAACTCCATGTCTGCCATCCTACTGCCTGCCCGTGTATGTGTATCCTCCCACAAAAACATAACAGCCCGCCTCTGTTCGCACAGTCTCTGAAGCATGTGCAGTGTTGAGTTCCACCTTGTTGCAACGTCTATGATTAGGCGATGCTGGGGAAGGTTCAAAGAACGCTGATAGGTCTGCATACGGCTGGAGTGTACAGGCGAACGGCGGATATGTGCGCAAAGTCCACGCACTTTGAGGAGCAGGTCGGATAACCCCGGATAACTTTTCAGGAAGCACTGCACCACCAGGTTTAAGGTGTGAGCCAGGCAAGGAATGTGTTTCAGTTGGGAAAGGGAGATGGCAGCCATGAAATTCCTTCCGTTATCACTCACTACCTTGCCTGCCTCAAGATCTACAGTGCCCAGCCACGACTGCGTTTCTTGCTGCAAGAACTCGGACAGAACTTCCGCGGTGTGTCTATTGTCGCCCAAACACTTCATAGCCAATACAGCCTGCTGACGTATGCCAGTAGCTGCCCCATAATGGGAGACCTGGTGTGCAACAGTGGCAGGTGCGGATGGAGTGTTTGTGCGACTGCGGTCTGTGGACGAGCTCTTGCTTCTGCAGGAGGACGAGGAGGAGGAGGAGGAGGAGGAGGGGGTGCGAACGGCTACAGACAACTGTTTACTAGACCGTGGGCTAGGCAGAACTGTCCCAAACTTGCTGTCCCCTGTGGACCCTGAATCCACCACATTTACCCAGTGTGCCGTGATGGACACGTAACGTCCCTGGCCATGCCTACTGGTCCATGCATCTGTTGTCAGGTGCACCTTTGTGCTCACAGATTGCCTGAGTGCATGGACGATGCGCTCTTTAACATGCTGGTGGAGGGCTGGGATGGCTTTTCTGGAAAAAAAGTGTCGACTGGGTAGCTCGTAGCGTGGTACAGCGTAGTCCATCAGGTCTTTGAAAGCTTCGCTTTCAACTAACCGGTAGGGCATCATCTCTAACGAGATTAGTCTAGCTATGTGGGCGTTCAAACCCTGTGTACGCGGATGCGAGGCTAAGTATTTCCTTTTTCTAACCATAGTCTCATGTAGGGTGAGCTGGACTGGAGAGCTGGAGATCGTGGAACTAGCGGGGGTGCCGGTGGACATGGCAGACTGAGAGACGGTGGGAGATGGTATTGTTGCCGCCGGTGCCCTAGATGCAGTGTTTCCTACTACGAAACTGGTGATTCCCTGACCCTGACTGCTTTGGCCTGGCAAAGATACCTGCACAGATACAGCAGGTGGTGCACTAAATGGTGGTCCTACACTGCCGGAAGGGATGTTGCGTTGATGACTAGCTTCATTGGCCGAGGGTGCAACAACCTTAAGGGACGTTTGGTAGTTAGTCCAAGCTTTCAAATGCATGGTGGTTAAATGTCTATGCATGCAACTAGTATTGAGACTTTTCAGATTCTGACCTCTGCTTAAGGAAGTAGAACATTTTTGACAGATGACTTTGCGCTGATCAATTGGATGTTGTTTAAAAAAATGCCAGACTGCACTCTTTCTAGCATCGGATACCTTTTCAGGCATTGCAGACTGAGCTTTAACCGGATGGCCACGCTGTCCTCCACCAGGTTTTGGCTTTGCCACGCGTTTTGGGCAAGATACGGGCCCGGCAGATGGAACCTGTGGCGATGTTGATGCCTGCTGCGGCCCCTCCTCCTCCTCTGCTTCAGAACTGCTGCCGCCTGCACCCTGTTCCCCCAATGGCTGCCAATCGGGGTCAAGAACTGGGTCATCTAATAACTCTTCTTGTACCTCCTGCGCAACTTCGTCTGTGTCACCGTGTCGTTCGGTGGTATAGCGTTCGTGATGGGGCAACATAGTCTCATCAGGGTCTGATTCTTGATCAGCACCCTGCGAGGGCAATGTTGTGGTCTGAGTCAAAGGACCAGCATAGTAGTCTGGCTGTGGCTGTGCGTCAGTGCACTCCATGTCAGATTCAATTTGTAATGGGCATGGACTGTTAACTGCTTCACTTTCTAAGCCAGGGACGGTATGTGTAAAGAGCTCCATGGAGTAACCCGTTGTGTCGCCTGCTGCATTCTTCTCTGTTGTTGTTTTTGCTGAAGAGGACAAGGAAGTGACTTGTCCCTGACCGTGAACATCCACTAACGACGCGCTGCTTTTACTTTTACCAGTTTCACGAGATGAGGCAAAAGAGCTAGAGGCTGAGTCAGCAAGATAAGCCAAAACTTGCTCTTGCTGCTCCGGCTTTAAAAGCGGTTTTCCTAATCCCAGAAAAGGGAGCGTTCGAGGCCTTGTGTAGCCGGACGACGAACCTGGCTCCACAGCTCCAGACTTAGGTGCAATATTTTTTCCCCCACGACCACCTGATGCTCCACCACTACCACTACCCTCATTACCAGCTGACAATGAACGCCCCCGGCCACGACCTCTTCCACTAGACTTCCTCATTGTTTTAAAAACGTAACCAAACTAACGTTATTTGTTGCAGTCACACAACTTACACGGTGAGCTATAACTTCAGTATGATTTAGCTACCCCTTTACAGGTTGGTGAGACCACAGCGAAAATCAGGCCCAATGTTACACACTCTTTTTTTGGTGGCTGCAAATTAGAGAGATGCCCCACACGCAGGACTGTCACTGAAGCACAAATGTTAATATTAATGTCACACTATTATTTTTTTTTTATTTTTATTTTTTTCAGGAACACTTTAGAAACCCCCCCCAAAAAAAAAAAAAGATTTTTGCAGGGAGAATTTAGAAAACAAATGTAACAAACTATATGCTTTCTATGGGCCACTGAGTGAGAGATGACGCACACAGGAATCAGGAGTGGCACACAAGCCCAGAGGCCAATATTTTTCTACCAATGATTGATGGAGTTATTTTCTCTGGTAGATTTTGGAACCCAAATCAAGGAAAAAAAATGTAGGCTTTCTATGGACCACAATTGGAGAGAGAGAGAGAGAGAGAGAGAGATGGCACACCCAGGAGTCAAGACTGGCACACAAGCAGAAAGGCCAATATTAATCTCCCACTGTTTTTTTTTTTTTTTTTTTCAGGGAGACTTTAGAAAAAAAAATAATAAAAAAAATGTGATTTTATCAGGAAGAATTTAGAAACCAAATAAAATAAAATGATTTTTTCAGGGAGAATTTAGAAAACAAATAAAACCAAAAATAGGCGTTCTATGGCCCACTGACTGAGAGATGACGCACCCAGGAGTCAAGACTGGCACACAAGCAGAAAGGCCAATATTAATCTCCCACTGTTTTTTTTTTTTTTTTTCAGGGAGACTTTAGAAAAAAAAATAATAAAAAAAATGTGATTTTATCAGGAAGAATTTAGAAACCAAATAAAATAAAATGATTTTTTCAGGGAGAATTTATAAAACAAATAAAACCAAAAATAGGCGTTCTATGGCCCACTGACTGAGAGATGACGCACCCAGGAGTCAAGACTGGCACACAAGCAGAAAGGCCAATATTAATCTCCCACTGTTTTTTTTTTTTTTTTTCAGGGAGACTTTAGAAAAAAAAATAATAAAAAAAAAAAGATTTTATCAGGAAGAATTTAGAAACCAAATAAAATAAAATGATTTTTTCAGGGAGAATTTATAAAACAAATAAAACCAAAAATAGGCGTTCTATGGCCCACTGACTGAGAGAGAGAGAGAGAGAGATGGAACGCTTAGTACTGGCACACAAGCCCAAAGGGCAATATTAATCTCCCTTTTTTTTTCCAGGGAGAATTTCTAAAACCCAAAAAAAAAATAAAATAGGCTTTCTATGGCCCACTATTTGTGAGAGAGATGGGACGCTCAGGACTGGCACAGATGGCACGCTCAGGACTGGCACAGAAGCCCAGAGGCCAATATTAATCTCCCTTTTTTTCTGGGAGAATTTATAAAACCAAAAAAATATTTAAATAGGCTTTCTATGGCCCACTATTTGTGAGAGAGATGGCACGCTCAGGACTGGCACAGATGGCACGCTCACAACTGGCACACAAGCCCAGAGGCCAATATTAATCTCCCTTTTTTCAGGGAAAATTTATAAAACAAAAAAAAAAAAAAATAGGCTTTCTATGGCCCACTATTTGTGAGAGAGATGGCACGCTCAGGGCTGGCACAGATGGCACGCTCAGGACTGGCACACAAGCCCAGAGGCCAATATTAATCTCCCTTTTTTTCAGGGAGAAATTATAAAACCCCCCAAAAAAATAAAATAGGCTTTCTATGGCCCACTATTTGTGAGAGAGATGGGACGCTCAGGACTGGCACAGATGGCACGCTCAGGACTGGCACAGAAGCCCAGAGGCCAATATTAATCTCCCTTTTTTTCTGGGAGAATTTATAAAACCAAAAAAAAATTTAAATAGGCTTTCTATGGCCCACTATTTGTGAGAGAGATGGCACGCTCAGGACTGGCACAGATGGCACGCTCACAACTGGCACACAAGCCCAGAGGCCAATATTAATCTCCCTTTTTTCAGGGAAAATTTATAAAACAAAAAAAAAAATTAAATAGGCTTTCTATGGCCCACTATTTGTGAGAGAGATGGCACGCTCAGGGCTGGCACAGATGGCACGCTCAGGACTGGCACACAAGCCCAGAGGCCAATATTAATCTCCCTTTTTTTCAGGGAGAATTTATAAAACCAAAAAAATAAATAAATAGGCTTTCTATGGCCCACTATTTGTGAGAGAGATGGCACGCTCAGGGCTGGCACAGATGGCACGCTCAGGACTGGCACACAAGCCCAGAGGCCAATATTAATCTCCCTTTTTTTCAGGGAGAATTTATAAAACCCCCAAAAAAATAAAATAGGCTTTCTATGGCCCACTATTTGTGAGAGAGATGGCACACTCAGGACTGGCACACAAGCCCAAAGGCCAATATTAATCTCCCACTGTATTTTTATCAGGGAGAATTTATACACCCCACAAAAAAAAATACAGAAAAATGAAAAGGCTTTCTATGGCCCACTATGTGAGAGAGATGGCACACACAGGGATGGCACTCTAGCAGAAATGCCAAATTGCCAATCTTAATCTCCCACCAAAAAAAAAAAAAAAAAAAAAACAGGGAATGTCCTACAATTACTATCTCCCTGCCTGCAGTAATCTCAGCCAGGTATGGCAGGCAGCTACTATCTCCCTGCCTGCAGTAATCTCAGCCAGGTATGGCAGGCAGCAATAAGGAGTGGACTGATGCACAAATGAAATAAAAAGTGTGGACAAACAAAAAAGATAGCTGTGCAGAAAGGAAGGAACAAGAGGATTTGTGCTTTGAAAAAAGCAGTTGGTTTGCACAGCGGCGTACACACAGCAATGCAGCTATCAGGGAGCCTTCTAGGGCAGCCCAATGAGCTACAGCGCTGAGGGGAAAAAAAAAAAAAAAAAAACTTCCACTGTCCCTGCACACCGAGGGTGGTGTTGGACAGTGCAAATCGCTGCAGCACAAGCGGTTTTGTGGTTAATGGACCCTGCCTAACGCTATCCCTGCTTCTGACAAAGCGGCAGCAACCTCTCCCTAAGCTCAGATCAGCAGCAGTAAGATGGCGGTCGGCGGGAACGCCTCTTTATAGCCCCTGTGACGTCGCAGACAGCAAGCCAATCACTGCAATGCCCTTCTCTAAGATGGTGGGGACCAGGACCTATGTCATCACGCTGCCCACACTCTGCGTTTACCTTCATTGGCTGAGAAATGGCGCTTTTCGCGTCATTGAAACGCGACTTTGGCGCGAAAGTCGCGTACCGCATGGCCGACCCCGCACAGGGGTCGGATCGGGTTTCATGAAACCCCGACTTAGCCAAAAGTCGGCGACTTTTGAAAATGTTCGACCCGTTTCGCTCAACCCTAGCTGTCATGGCAGTTTTCACATCATTGTAAGGCGACTCTTGTATAAATGCCACCATTGCAGTGAGTGTGCCACAATTTTCTTGGTAATGGAGTGTGTCTGAGTAGATTAGCAGACCAAATTAGATTCAGCTACAGAAGGAGCCTAAAACAAGGATTACAGATCACAATCTGATATATTTGTGCAGCTAAGAAATATACCTTTTTGGGAGGCCCAAGCCATCCTATAAGGTATACTTTTATAAAACTTTCCTGGGACTGTGACTCACCTAGAATAAATAGCAGTACAAGAATGGGTAATGAATGATCTGTAAGGCCATGTGCACACGTTGCAGTTTTTACCGCGGATCCGCAGCGTTTTTGACGCTGCGGATCTGCAGAAGTTTTCCATGCGGTCTACAGTACCATGTAAACCTATGGAAAACCAAATCCGCTGTGCTCATGCTGGGGAAAAAAACGCGCAGAAATGTAGCGTTGTTTTTTCCGCAGCATGTCAATTCTTTGTGGGATCTGCAGCGTTTCTGCACCCATTGACTTGCATTAAGTCCTGCAATTCCGCAGCAAAACCGCAGTGACCGATGTCACTGTTCTATAGGGGAGATCGTCGTGGGACTCTCTTTATTAATTGGACTGCATCGGACAGGGAGTATACACTTTATTATTTTACGTTTTTTGCAGGCGCTAAAGTACGGTAAGTATGGTGAAATTAAGAATAATAAAATACCGTATATACTCGAGTATAAGCCGACCCGAGTATAAGCCGACCCCCCTAATTTTGCCACAAAAAACTGGGAAAACTTATTGACTCGAGTATAAGCCTAGGGTGGAAATGCAGCATTTACCGGTGAAATTCCAAAATAAAAATAGATCATTATTTCCCCATAGCTGTGCCATATAGTGCTCTGCACCGTTCATTATTGCCCCATAGCTGTGCCATATAGTGCTCTGCACTGTTCATACTGCCCCATACCTGTACCATATAGTGCTCTGCACCATTCATACTGCCCCATAGCTCTGCCATATAGTGCTCTGCACCGTTCATACTGCCCCATAGCTGTACCATATAGTGCTCTGCACCATTCATACTGCCCCATAGCTGTGCCCCATATAGTGCTCTGCACCGTTCATTATTGCCCATAGATGCTCCATATAAATCTGTGCCGCTGCTGCTGCAATAATAAAAAAAAAAGCCATACTCACCTCTCTTGCTTGCAGCTCCCGGTGTCCCGTCCCGGCGTCTCCGCACTGACTGATCAGGCAGAGGGCGCCGCGCACACTTAATGCGTCATCGCGCCCTCTGACCTGAACAGTCAGAGCGGAGCGACGCCGGGAAGATTGAGCGGCGCCCGGCGGCTGGAACGTGGACAGGTAAATATGACATACTTACCTGGTCCCGGCGTCCGGCTCCTTCTCCCACACAGCTGTCTTCGGTGCCGCAGCCTCTTCCTCTATCAGCGGTCACCGGCACCGCTGATTAGAGAAATGAATAGGCGGCTCCACTCCTATGGGAGGTGGAGCCGCCTATTCATTTCTCTAATGAGCGGTCCCACGTGAACGCTGAAGAGGGGTAGAGCTGCAGCACAGAAGACCGTGGGATGGCAGGGGGAGTGCCAGGATCGCTGGAAGCAGGTAAGTATGCCTCAGCGCCCTCACCCCCTCACCCGCCAACCCTGCCACCCACCTTGACTCGAGTATAAGCTGAGAGGGGCACTTTCAGCCCAAAAATTTGGGCTGAAAATCTCGGCTTATACTCGAGTATATACAGTACTTTTTTCTGAATGTATTTTATTTTTTTTAACTCTTTCACTATGTAGGATTAATAATGGATAGGCATCTTATTGACGCCTCTCCATTATTAACCCGGCTTAATGTCACCTTACAATAGCAAGGTGACATTAACTCCTTATTACCCCATATCCCACCGCTACTTGGGAGTAGAGATGAGCGGTGTTCGAGTCGAAAGGTTCGCCAATTTCAAATTCGAGCTGTTTTGGGCGGTGTTCGAGTCGTTCAACGAACCCGAACAATTTGCTTAAAATTCGGCTGTTCGAGTTTCTGTTCGATAACTGTTCGTTCTCCAAAAGCCTAGCTTGATTTGCACATTAAAACTGTTTATCATTGTTAATAGACTGTTTCAGTGTATAGTGGGCGGGGGATAGATCTGTGCAGAAATAACGCCAATCTCCATTTTTTTTTCTTTCCCGCATTTACAGTGGGGCGGTGCAGTCTCTCAGCCTATCAGCAGTGCACAAACACATAGCAATGTGCATGTGATACACACAAGCAAGGGCATGTGTCATTGGCTGTGTATGTCACATGTCCTTGCCCTATAAGAACCAGCCATTTGCCCCATTGCCACCATTTCCTCACTGCTGCAGCTTAGTGTTAGACGGCACTGCTGCTGCTGTGGGCGTTATACAGACTAAGAGTGTTTTTTTGGAGCGAATAGTCAGAGAGATAGGTTTAGGGAGTCGGGAGGAGTCGGGACTAGTTGTAATATCAGCCCTTTTCAGGGTAGGTTACAGCAGTTCATAGCACTCTTTGCCAGGCAGGTCTGTGCCAGTGCTGTGCAAGTGTTTGTCACAGCATTTGGTGTAATCTAGCTCAGCCAAATATTTTGGGCTAGTAGCATTGTCTGATAGTCATCTGAGTAGCCCGCCTGTGAAGCTAGCTACACCGCCTGTGTATCTCAATTTTCACTGCATCTAAACCAGTTATTAGTTTTGGGCCTAGGAGCAGTGTCTGCACGTCAGCAGAGTAGCCCGCCTGTGAAACAAACTATACCGTCTGTGTATCTCAATTTTCACTGCATCTAATCAAGTTATTAGTTTTGGGCCTAGGAGCAGTGTCTGCTAGGGTTGAGCGAAACGGGTCGTTCATTTTCAAAAGTCGCCGACTTTTGGCAAAGTCGGGTTTCATGAAACCCGATCCGACCCCTGTGCGGGGTCGGCCATGCGGTACGCGACTTTCGTGCCAAAGTCGCGTTTCAATGACGCGAAAAGCGCAATTTCTCAGCCAATGAAGGTAAACGCAGAGTGTGGGCAGCGTGATGACATAGGTCCTGGTCGCCACCATCTTAGAGAAGGGCATTGCAGTGATTGGCTTGCTGTCTGCGGCGTCACAGGGGCTATAAAGGGGCGTTCCCGCCGACCGCCATGTTACTGCTGCTGATCTGAGCTTAGGGAGAGGTTGCTGCCGCTTCGTCAGAAGCAGGGATAGCGTTAGGCAGGGTCCATTAACCACCAAACCGCTTGTGCTGTAGCGATTTCCACTGCCCAACACCACCTTCGGTGTGCAGGGACAGTGGAAGCTACATTTTTTTTTTTTTCCCCCTCAGCGCTGTAGCTCATTGGGCTGCCCTAGAAGGCTCCCTGATAGCTGCATTGCTGTGTGTACGCCGCTGTGCAAACCAACTGCTTTTTTCAAAGCACAAATCCTCTTGTTCCTTCCTTTCTGCACAGCTATCTTTTTGGTTTGTACACACTTTTTATTTAATTTGTGCATCAGTCCACTCCTTATTGCTGCCTGCCATACCTGGCTGAGATTACTGCAGGGAGATAGTAATTGAAGGACACTCCCTGTTTTTTTGTTTTTTTTTGTGGGAGATTAAGATTGACATTTCTGCTAGAGTGCCATCCCTGTCTGTGTCATCTCTCACTCAGTGGGCCATAGAAAGCCTATTTATTTTTTTGCTTGCTTTGGGTTATAAAATCTACCTGAAAAAATCACTACATCAATCAGTGGGAGAAAAATATTGGCCTCAGGGCTTGTGTGCCACTCTTGACTCCTGTGTGCATCATCACTCACTCAGTGGGCCATAGAAAGCCTATTTATTTTTTTTGCTTGATTTTGGTTCTAAAATCTACCTGAAAAAATCACTACATCAATCAGTGGGAGAAAAATATTGGCCTCAGGGCTTGTGTGCCACTCCTGACTCCTGTGTGCATCATCACTCACTCAGTGGGCCATAGAAAGCCCATTTTTTTTTTTTTTTTGCTTTATTTGGGTTCTAAATTCTACCTGAAAAAATCAATAAATCAATCAGTGGGAGATTAATATTGGCCTTTGGGCTTGTGTGCCAGTCCTAATCGTGCCATCTCTCTCTCTCAGATAGTGGGCCATAGAAAGCCTATTTATTTATTTATTTTTTTATTGGGTTTATAAATTTTCCCTGGAAAAAAAAAAAAAAGTGGGAGATTAATATTGGCCTCTGGGCTTGTGTGCCAGTCCTGAGCATGCCATCTCTATCACAAATAGTGGGCCATAGAAAGCCTATTTATTATTTTTTTTATTGGGTTTATAAATTTTCCCTGGAACAAAAAAAAAAAAGTGGGAGATAAATATTGGCCTCTGGGCTTGTGTGCCACTCCTGACTCCTGTGTGCGTCATCTCTCACTCAGTGGGCCATAGAAAGCCTTTTTTTGTTTTATTTGTTTTCTAAATTCTCCCTGAAAAAATCATTTTATTTTCTTTGGTTTCTAAATTCTTCCTGAAAAAATCATTTTATTCTATTTTTTTTTTCCTAAAGTCTCCCTGAAAAAAAAACAAAAAAAAAAACAAATCAGTGGGAGATTAATATTGCCCTTTCTGCTTGTGTGCCAGTCTTGACTCCTGGGTGTGCCATCTCTCTCTCTCTCCAATTGTGGGCCATAGAAAGCCTATTATTTTTTTAGCTTGATTTGGGTTCCAAAATCTACCTGAAAAAATCACTACATCAATCAGTGGGAGATAAATATTGGCCTCTGGGCTTGTGTGCCACTCCTGACTCCTGTGTGCGTCATCTCTCACTCAGTGGGCCATAGAAAGCCTTTTTTTGTTTTATTTGTTTTCTAAATTCTCCCTGAAAAAATCATTTTATTTTCTTTGGTTTCTAAATTCTTCCTGAAAAAATCATTTTATTCTATTTTTTTTTCCTAAAGTCTCCCTGAAAAAAAAAAAAAAAAAACAAATCAGTGGGAGATTAATATTGCCCTTTCTGCTTGTGTGCCAGTCTTGACTCCTGGGTGTGCCATCTCTCTCTCTCTCTCCAATTGTGGGCCATAGAAAGCCTATTATTTTTTTAGCTTGATTTGGGTTCCAAAATCTACCTGAAAAAATCACTACATCAATCAGTGGGAGATAAATATTGGCCTCTGGGCTTGTGTGCCACTCCTGACTCCTGTGTGCGTCATCTCTCACTCAGTGGGCCATAGAAAGCCTTTTTTTGTTTTATTTGTTTTCTAAATTCTCCCTGAAAAAATCATTTTATTTTATTTGGTTTCTAAATTCTTCCTGAAAAAATCATTTTATTCTATTATTTTTTTTCCTAAAGTCTCCCTTAAAAAAAAAAAAAAATCAAATCAGTGGGAGATTAATATTTACATTTGTGCTTCAGTGACAGTCCTGCGTGTGTGGCATCTCTCTCATTTGTTGCCACCAACAACAGAGTGTGTAACATTGTGCCTGATTTTCGTTGTGGTCTCACTCACCTGTAAAGGGGTAGCTAAATCATACTGAAGTTATAGCTCACCGTGTAATTTGTGTGACAGCAACAAATACCGTTAGTTTGTTTACGTTTTTAAAACAATGAGGAAGTATGGTGGAAGAGGTCGTGGCCGGGGGCGTTCATTGTCAGCTGGTAATGAGGGTAGTGGTAGTGGTGGAGCATCAGCTGGTCGTGGGAAGAAAAATATTGCACCTAAGTCTGGAGCTGTGGAGCCAGGTTCGTCGTCTGGCTACACAAGGCCTCGAACGCTCCCTTTTCTGGGAGTAGGAAAACCGCTTTTAAAGCCGGAGCAGCAAGAGCAAGTTTTGGCTTATCTTGCTGACTCAGCCTCTAGCTCTTTTGCCTCCTCTCGTGAAACTGGTAAATGTCAAAGCAGCGCGTCGTTAGTGGATGTTCACGGTCAGGGACAAGTCGCTTCCTTGTCCTCTTCAGCAAAAACAACAACAGAGAAGAATGCAGCAGGCGACACAACGGGTTACTCCATGGAGCTCTTTACACATACCGTCCCTGGCTTAGAAAGTGAAGCAGTTAACAGTCCATGCCCATTACAAGTTGAATCTGACATGGAGTGCACTGATGCACAGCCACAGCCAGACTACTATGCTGGTCCTTTGACTCAGACCACAACATTGCCCTCGCAGGGTGCTGATCAAGAATCAGACCCTGATGAGACTATGTTGCCCCATCACGAACGCTATACCACCGACCGACACGGTGACACAGACGAAGTTGCACACGAGCTACAAGAAGAGGTAATAGATGACCCAGTTCTTGACCCCGATTGGCAGCCATTGGGGGAACAGGGTGCAGGCGGCAGCAGTTCTGAAGCGGAGGAGGATGGGCCGCAGCAGGCATCAACATCGCAACAGGTTCCATCTGCCGGGCCCGTATCTTGCCCAAAACGCGTGGCAAAGCCAAAACCTGTTGGAGGACAGCGTGGCCATCCGGTTAAAGCTCAGTCTGCAATGCCTGAAAAGGTATCCGATGCTAGAAAGAGTGCAGTCTGGCATTTTTTTAAACAACATCCAATTGATCAGCGCAAAGTCATCTGTCAAAAATGTTCAACTACCTTAAGCAGAGGACAGAATCTGAAAAGTCTCAATACAAATTGCATGCATAGACATTTAACCACCATGCATTTGCAAGCCTGGACTAACTACCAAACGTCCCTTAAGGTTGTAGCACCCTCGGCCAATGAAGCTAGTCAGCAACGCAACATCCCTTCCGGCAGTGTAGGGCCACCATTTTCCGCACCACCTGCAGTATCTGTGCAGGTTTCTTTGCCAGGCCAAAGCAGTCAGGGTCAGGGAATCACCAGTTTCGTAGTAGGAAACACTGCATCTAGGGCACCGGTGGCAACAATACCATCTCCCACCGTCTCTCAGTCTGCCATGTCCACCGGCACCCCCGCTAGTTCCACGATCTCCAGCTCTCCAGTCCAGCTCACCCTACATGAGACTATGGTTAGAAAAAGGAAGTACTTAGCCTCGCATCCGCGTACACAGGGTTTGAACGCACACATAGCTAGACTAATCTCGTTAGAGATGATGCCCTACCGGTTAGTTGAAAGCGAAGCTTTCAAAGCCCTGATGGACTACGCTGTACCACGCTACGAGCTACCCAGTTGACACTTTTTTTCCAGAAAAGCCATCCCAGCCCTCCACCAGCATGTTAAAGAGCGCATCGTCCATGCACTCAGGCAATCTGTGAGCACAAAGGTGCACCTGACAACAGATGCATGGACCAGTAGGCATGGCCAGGGACGTTACGTGTCCATCACGGCACACTGGGTAAATGTGGTGGATGCAGGGTCCACAGGGGACAGCAAGTTTGGGACAGTTCTGCCTAGCCCACGGTCTAGGAAACAATTGGCTGTAGCCGTTCGCACCCCCTCCTCCTCCTCTTCGTCCTCCTGCAGAAGCGAGAGCTCGTCCACAGACCGCAGTCGCACAACCACTCCATCCGCAGCTGCCACTGTTGCACACCAGGTCTCCCATTATGGGGCAGCTACTGGCAAACGTCAGCAGGCTGTATTGGCTATGAAGTGTTTGGGCGACAACAGACACACCGTGGAAGTTCTGTCCGAGTTCTTGCAGAAAGAAACGCAGTCGTGGCTGGGCACTGTAGATCTTGAGGCAGGCAAGGTAGTGAGTGATAACGGAAGGAATTTCATGGCTGCCATCTCCCTTTCCCAACTGAAACACATTCCTTGCCTGGCTCACACCTTAAACCTGGTGGTGCAGTGCTTCCTGAAAAGTTATCCGGGGTTATCCGACCTGCTCCTCAAAGTGCGTGGACTTTGCTCACATATCCGCCGTTCGCCCGTACACTCCAGCCGTATGCAGACCTATCAGCGTTCTTTGAACCTTCCCCAGCATCGCCTAATCATAGACGTTGCAACAAGGTGGAACTCAACACTGCACATGCTTCAGAGACTGTGTGAACAGAGGCGGGCTGTTATGTTTTTGTGGGAGGATACACATACACGGGCAGGCAGTAGGATGGCAGACATGGAGTTGTCAGGTGTGCAGTGGTCGAAGATTCAAGACATGTGTCAAGTCCTTCAGTGTTTTGAGGAAT
The DNA here is from genome assembly GCF_032444005.1 of Ranitomeya imitator. Classification (NCBI taxonomy): domain Eukaryota; kingdom Metazoa; phylum Chordata; class Amphibia; order Anura; family Dendrobatidae; genus Ranitomeya; species Ranitomeya imitator. The sequence continues at coordinate 577,394,078 of NC_091283.1, read as the reverse complement.
GCACACGGCTGGTTAGTGCAGACAACGCCATAATAAGCATGAGCATCCCCCTAATGCGTCTGCTGATTCAAAGTTTGACGCACATAAAGGATCAGGCGTCTGCAGCTGAGGAAGAGGAAAGCCTTGATGACAGTCAGCCATTGTCTGGCCAGGGCAGTGTACAGGACGAGGTAGCGGGCGAAGAGGAGGATGAGGACGAGGAGGATGATGGGGATGATTATATTTTTAATGAGGAAGCTTTTCCGGGGCCACTGGAAATTGGTGGCGCGGCAAGGCCGGGTTCTGGTTTTTTGAGGGACACAACGTGTTTGACGTGGATTTGCCTGAAACTGCCCCTCAACCAAGCACAACCGCAGATTTGAGAACTGGAACTTTGGCCCACATGGCGGATTATGCCTTACGTATCCTCAAAAGGGACACACGCATAACCAAAATGATGAATGATGACGATTACTGGTTGGCCTGCCTCCTTGATCTTCGCTATAAAGGCAATTTGCAAAATATAATGCCACATGAGAACTTGGAACTAATATTAGCAACCAAACAATCAACTCTTGTTGACCGTTTGCTTCTGGCATTCCCTGCACACAGCGCCCGTGATTGTTCTCACACGAGCTGCAGGGGCCAGCAGACCAGAGGAGTTAGAGGGGCAGAAATCAGAAGTGGCGTTGGCCAGAGGGGTTTTCTGACCAGGTTGTGGAGTGATTTTGCTATGACCGCAGACAGGACAGGTACTGCAGCATCAATTCAAAGTGACAGGAGACAACATTTGTCCAGTATGGTTACAAACTATTTTTCATCCCTTATCGATGTTCTCCCTCAACCGTCATTCCCATTTGATTACTGGGCATCAAAATTAGACACCTGGCCAGAATTGGCAGAATATGCATTGCAGGAGCTTGCTTGCCCGGCAGCTAGTGTCCTATCAGAAAGAGTATTCAGTGCTGCAGGTTCAATACTAACAGAAAAAAGGACTCGTCTGGCTACCCAAAATGTAGATGATCTAACCTTCATTAAAATGAACCACAACTGGATTTCGAAATCTTTTGCCCCACCTTGCCCGGCTGACACCTAGCTTTCCTATGAAAAGGTCTTGCCTGTGGACTATTCTGAATGCCTTTTCCAATCTCGTAATTTTCTGCACCTGATTGTCCAGCATACGACATGTTTACACCTCACTAAATGGCCAAACTCCCCACACGGGGTCGTGGTATCGACACTTGGCGACAGCACCCGTGAGAGTGCAGTTTGTCTGAAGAGGTGGGTGAGCCCGCTTTTGGTCGACGGCACTGCCACTGGGTCCCTCCTAGTACAATAAAGTGTCTCTGGCGGTGGTGGTGCGCACCCAACGTCAGACACACCGTTGTAATATGAGGGGCCCTGGGCCTGTACCGCCGGCCACAAGACAGTTTCCCCCCACCCCAGCTCAAACAGTGCTCTACCACTTGCAAAATTATCTCACAGCTCCACCAATGTTTAGTCTATGCGCTGACATCCTTCAATGCCTGCCACTGACAATACCATTGTATTGACATTTTTGTTATGTTAGGCCTTCGATGCCTGTCTGTGGTCACTCCTTCCACTAGGCCTCCACTGACCACACCACTGCTGCCCGTGTACCCCTGTAACCAATTTAAAATTGCCTACAGCCATGTGTTATTATTTTAGGCCTTCGATGCCTGTCTACGGTGACTCCTTCCACTAGGCCTCCACTGACCACACCACTGCTGCCCGTGTACCCCTGGAACCAATTTAAAATTGCCTACAGCCATGTGTTATTATTTTAGGCCTTCGATGCCTGTCTGTGGTCACTCCTTCCACTAGGCCTCCACTGACCACACCACTGCTGCCCGTGTACCCCTGGAACCAATTTAAAATTGCCTACAGCCATGTGTTATTATTTTAGGCCTTCGATGCCTGTCTGCGGTCACTCCTTCCACTATGCCTCCACTGACCACACCACTGCTGCCCGTGTACCCCTGGAACCAATTTAAAATTGCCTACAGCCAGCCCAATTTTTTTATTTTAGGCCTTCGATGCCTGTCTGCGGTCACTCCTTCCACTAGGCCTCCACTGACCACACCACTGCTGCCCGTGTACCCCTGTAACCAATTTAAAATTGCCTACAGCCATGTGTTATTATTTTAGGCCTTCGATGCCTGTCTGCGGTGACTCCTTCCACTAGGCCTCCACTGACCACACCACTGCTGTCCGTGTACCCCTGGAACCAATTTAAAATTGCCTACAGCCATGTGTTATTATTTTAGGCCTTCGATGCCTGTCTGCGGTCACTCCTTCCACTAGGCCTCCACTGACCACACCACTGCTGCCCGTGTACCCCTGGAACCAATTTAAAATTGCCTACAGCCATGTGTTATTATTTTAGGCCTTCGATGCCTGTCTGCGGTCACTCCTTCCACTAGGCCTCCACTGACCTGTCTACTGCTGCCCGTGTTCCCCTGGAACCAATTTTAAATTGCCTACAGCCAGCCCAATTTATTATGTTAGGGCTTCGAAGCCTGTCTGCGGTCCCTCCTTCCACTAGGCCTCCACTGACCTGTCTACTGCTGCCCGTGTACCCCTGGAACCAACATCAGAAAATATAAAAATAAGTATTTTGCTTATAAAAAAGAAAATACTGGAGAGATATCAAATGCAGACATTTTAACATTAAAAACAAACACATACAACAAAAATCTGGTACAGTACTAAAAATGGCCACCAGCTACAATAACTTTCTCCTGCAAGTAGTTAAATGAAAGGTTTTTTCAATTTTAAACACAGATATGGCATCCACCGAGTGTTGTCCTGTCGCGTCTTCTTTATATTATTGCCAAGAAGATGCAAAACAATGAAAATAATAAAATCATTATTTACCAAAAAAATAGAGTAAGTCAAAACCACATTGCAAATAAACATTCATTACAAATAAAGAAGCAGGGCGCGTCCGAGGGTGAGTATATACCTAATAAGAATATAATCACCCTCGGACGCGCCCTGCTTCTTTCCGACAGCCTTCCTTCCTAAGAATCAGCCCTTCCGTGGTGTAGAGAGAGGGTTTGTTACACTCCAAGGTGTTCCCCAGGTTGCCTTTCCTGAGCTTCGATCTTACGGCTCTCGTTTAGTAGTTGTTGGAAACTACGCTGCATTGGGCCTACAAATTGGGTATGGGGTGTAGAGAGATGGTGTGTTCCACTCCAAGGTGTTCCCCAGGTTGCCTTTCCTGAGCTTCGATCTTCCGGCTCTCGTTTAGTAGTTGTTGGAAACTACGCTGCATTAGGCCTACAAATTGGGTATGGGGTGTAAAGAGATGGTGTGTTCCACTGTAGAGAGATGGTGTGTTCCACTCCAAGGTGTTCCCCAGGTTTCCTCGCCAATGCTTCGATCATCATGCTCTCGTTTAGTAGTTGTTGGAAACTACGCTGCATTAGGCCTACAAATTGGGTATGGGGTGTAGAGAGATGGTGTGTTCCACTCCAAGGTGTTCCCCAGGTTTCCTCTCCATTGCTTCGATCTTCATGCTCTCGTTTAGTAGTTGTTGGAAACTACTCTGCATTAGGCCTACAAATTGGGTATGGGGTGTAGAGAGATGGTGTCTTACACTCCAAGGTGTTCCCCAGGTTTCCTCTCCATTGCTTCGATCTTCCGGCTCTCGTTTAGTAGTTGTTGGAAACTACGCTGCATTAGGCCTACAAATTGGGTATGGGGTGTAGAGAGATGGTGTGTTACACTCCAAGGTGTTCCCCAGGTTTCCTCTCCATTGCTTCGATCTTCCGGCTCTCGTTTAGTAGTTGTTGGAAACTACGCTGCATTAGGCCTACAAATTGGGTATGGGGTGTAGAGAGATGATGTGTTACACTCCAAGGTGTTCCCTAGGTTTCCTCTCCATTGCTTCGATCTTCCGGCTCTCGTTTAGTAGTTGTTGGAAACTACGCTGCATTAGGCCTACAAACTGGGTATGGGGTGTAGAGAGATGGTGTGTTACACTCCAAGGTGTTCCCCAGGTTTCCTCTCCATTGCTTCGATCTTCCGGCTCTCGTTTAGTAGTTGTTGGAAACTACGCTGCATTGGGCCTACAAATTGGGTATGGGGTGTAGAGAGATGGTGTGTTCCACTCCAAGGTGTTCCCCAGGTTGCCTTTCCTGAGCTTCGATCTTCCGGCTCTCGTTTAGTAGTTGTTGGAAACTACGCTGCATTAGGCCTACAAATTGGGTATGGGGTGTAGAGAGATGGTGTGTTCCACTGTAGAGAGATGGTGTGTTCCACTCCAAGGTGTTCCCCAGGTTTCCTCGCCAATGCTTCGATCATCATGCTCTCGTTTAGTAGTTGTTGGAAACTACGCTACATTAGGCCTACAAATTGGGTATGGGGTGTAGAGAGATGGTGTGTTCCACTCCAAGGTGTTCCCCAGGTTTCCTCTCCATTGCTTCGATCTTCATGCTCTCGTTTAGTAGTTGTTGGAAACTACGCTGCATTAGGCCTACAAATTGGGTATGGGGTGTAGAGAGATGGTGTCTTACACTCCAAGGTGTTCCCCAGGTTTCCTCTCCATTGCTTCGATCTTCCGGCTCTCGTTTAGTAGTTGTTGGAAACTACGCTGCATTAGGCCTACAAATTGGGTATGGGGTGTAGAGAGATGGTGTGTTACACTCCAAGATGTTCCCCAGGTTTCCTCTCCATTGCTTCGATCTTCCGGCTCTCGTTTAGTAGTTGTTGGAAACTACGCTGCATTAGGCCTACAAATTGGGTATGGGGTGTAGAGAGATGGTGTGTTACACTCCAAGGTGTTCCCCAGGTTTCCTCTCCATTGCTTCGATCTTCCGGCTCTCGTTTAGTAGTTGTTGGAAACTACGCTGCATTGGGCCTACAAATTGGGTATGGGGTGTAGAGAGATGGTGTGTTCCACTCCAAGGTGTTCTCCAGGTTGCCTTTTCTGAGCTTCGATCTTCCAGCTCTCGTTTAGTAGTTGTTGGAAACTATGCTGCATTAGGCCTACAAATTGGGTATGGGGTGTAGAGAGATGGTGTGTTCCACTGTAGAGAGATGGTGTGTTCCACTCCAAGGTGTTCCCCAGGTTTCCTCGCCAATGCTTCGATCATCATGCTCTCGTTTAGTAGTTGTTGGAAACTACGCTGCATTAGGCCTACAAATTGGGTATGGGGTGTAGAGAGATGGTGTGTTCCACTCCAAGGTGTTCCCCAGGTTTCCTCGCCAATGCTTCGATCATCATGCTCTCGTTTAGTAGTTGTTGGAAACTACGCTGCATTAGACCTACAAATTGGGTATGGGGTGTAGAGAGATGGTGTGTTCCACTCCAAGGTGTTCTCCAGGTTGCCTTTCCTGAACTTCTATCTTCAGGCTCTCATTAAATTGTGGTTAAACGGAACAACTGCATTTGGCGTACTAGTTGGTTTGGGGCCTACTATCGGTGTCTGCCGCTCCTTGCTGTTCTCCTGGTTTCCTGTCCTGAAATTCCGTTTTCAGGCGCTCGTTAAGTAGTTGTTAATGTTAGACTGCATTTGGCCTACTAGTTGGGTTGGGGCCTACTATCGGTGTCTGCCACTCCTTGCTGTTCTCCTCCACTGAACAAAGCTGTGCCGCCTGTTTACTACTGTTGCCAATTTTGAACTGCATTTCGACTACTTACTGATTTGGGCCTACTCTCTGTGTCAGCCTCTCATTCCAGTTGTCCTCCACTGCAATGCCCCCTGATTAGTCCTGTGTTACCAATTTTGAACTGCATTTAGCCCACTTTATTCTTTGGGCCTATATCTGTGTTTCCTCCTCATCCTGCCCATTGCCCAGCCAGTGATAGATGAGTCTGCTGGTACATTGACCCATAACGCAACATTTCCCGTGCACGCTACACTGCAAGATTGTGACCCTGCTGAAAGTCAGGTCCCCCTTCCCGCATACCATACCACCTTACACGGGGACAAACAGGAAGGTGCAGATGAAAGTGCAGGTTCCTTCATCAGGTGGGGGGAGGAATACTAGTTGGCGACGTCACTGGCACAGGGCCTCTCATGGTACGCAAAAGTGTTGCTGCCGGTGGGAGGCGCCCCCGCCGTGCAAACACACCGCTGTACTTTGAGGGGCCCTGTGCCAGTGCCAATGCCAACGAGTGGGCCCCCCCTGCTTGCTCAGGTTCACAGCACTTGCAAAGTTGAAATACTTACCTCTCCCTGCTCCACTGCCGTGACGTGGTCCAGATTTCCTGGGCCCACTAATTACTTGAACCAGCCCTACCCACCACAACTTTAGCCAAATGACCCCCAATTTCAAATGCCTTCCAATTATTATAAGGTAAATTACGCTTGACAAGCTTCATTAAGAAGAATGGATGGTTTTGACATTAAAATGGGCACTCTAGGTGTTTTCCTGGCCCCCACTCACTGCCGACTATGCTGCCCCATTGACTTGCATTGGGTTTCGTGTTTCGGTCGATCCCGACTTTACGTCATAATCGGCCGATTTCACTCGACCCGACTTTTGAGATAGTCGGGTTTCGCGAAACCCGGCTCGACTCTAAAAAGGTCAAGGTCGCTCAACTCTAGTGTCTGCATGTCAGCAGAGTAGCCCGCCTGTGAAACTAACTACATCGCCTGTGTATCTCAATTTTCACTGCTTCTAATCCAGTTAATAGTTTTGGACCTAGTACCACAGTTTGGCCACTCAGTTCTGCTCAGTTTTCATCCATCCGTTGTTGTGCCAACGACTACAGATACAGAGTTGACAATTAGTTAAGCACAAAAGGCCTGCTGCTGGTGGAAAGGGGAATAGGCGTGATGGAAAGGTAAAAAAAGGTTGTGTCCGTGGGGTAGGTGGTAAAGCAGCAGTAACATCTGCAGAAGAAAGACAATCTTCCAGCCAAAGTGAGATGTCTACTTCTTTTCGTGGACAATTTGATATGATCCCTTTCTTATGACCATCGCTACAAGCATCGCCAAAAATTCCAGATGAGGCACAAAAACAGCAGGTGCTTGAACGGATATCAAGTGCTCGTTCAAGTGGACTCTCCTCCATGTCAACTTCAACATCACAACTTCTCCAGTCCTCAGAGTTGTCACCTCAATTGCACTTACTTCCTCACTGCTCCCAAGTCTCCAGCTGCCCGTCTGAGCATGGGGTAACACACATGGTTGAGTCTGTAGAGCTGTTTACGCATACTATAGCCTGGGAATCAGAGGTCTGCTCCAGAGCTTCTGTGAATCCAGACGAGGAAATGATCTGCACTCACAGAATCTTTGTGAGTCGGATCCAGGCCCAGATGAAGAAGGTTCTGAGCATAATGTAGACCCTCGTTCCCAAACTGTTACTCCTGTTGGTGGAGACAATGAGGAAGATGATGATGAGACTGAGATACCTGATTGGAACGAAAACTTGACTTTTCGGTCGGGGCAGGAAGAGGTTGGCTCTGAGGACGACGGGTGTGAGAACACACAGGATGATGATGACGAGGTTGTAGACCCCACTTACTGTCAACCCCCAGTCTGCCAGTCCATGAGGTCAGCAGAGGAGGTGGAGGAGGATGCTAGTGTAGTGACGAGTCTGACGATGAGGTAATGGTGCGCCTTCCTGGACAGAGATGGAGTACTGGAAGCACCTCAAAAACTGCATCCTCAACCCCAACTGTGCCTCAGACCAGAAGTCGTGGTGGCTCTTCAGGTCGCACGGGCTCTAAGCCTTGCATAGCCTAGGCATTTTTTGACATCGCAAAGGATGACCCAACTCATGTTGTCTGTAAGATTTGTCAACAAAATCTCAGTAGAGGCCAAAAAATCACTAGCTTGAGTACTTCATGCATGAACCGTCACATGGATATGAGGCATAAGTTGCAGTGGGAAGCTCACTGTGCTACAATGCGGCCTAGTGGGCCGGGTCAACCACCGTCTGCCCCATCAAGTGCATCCGCGTCCTCTTCATCCTCTGTGACTGTGGGGACAGCAGTCGCACATGGTTTTGGATGCAGACCTTCCATCTCATTACCCACAAAAGCCAGTGTGATTGGCAGGTCGTCAGTACATTTGCAAGTGGAAACACCTGCTGGTGTTGAGCGCTCTCTGACATCGACACCACATTTTGATCGAGGCAACATAACATCTCCGCCTGCACCTTCCTCACAGACCAGCAGTTTGCCATGGACACCCTACTCAACTCCGTCTAAGCATGGCAGCCAGCCCTCACTCCCTCAGATGTGGACAAGTAAAAGACCATTTCCTCCTAGCCATGACAAAGCTAAGAGGTTGAACTTCTCCATCTGCAAGCTGTTGGCTACAGAAATGCTGCCTTTCCGCCTGGTGGACACAGAGGATTTTTGAGACCTTATGTCCGTCACAGTGCCCCAGTACCAGATACCCAGTCGCCACTACTTCTCAAAGAAAGCTGGGCCTGTGCTACACCAACATGTCGCACACAACATCACCGCTTCCCTGAGAAACTCTGTGTGTGACAGGGTGCATTTCACCACAGACACTTAGATGAGTAGACATGGACAGGGGCGTTACATGTCGGTGACTGGGCACTGGGTAACTACAGCGACATCAGGAGAAGGTGCTGCTGTCCAAGTCTTGCCGTCCCCATGAGTTGCTCATCGATCCTTTGTATCTAGAAGTTCCTCCACTGCTTCTGCCTCCTCAACCTCCTATCGGTCCTCCACCTGTACCCAAAGCCTGTCTGGTAATGCCACCCACGTTGTAACTGCGCAGAAGGAATCCTGCACACCTCCTCACTATGCTTTCACCAGAGCTCAACGGCATCAGGCAGTGTTTACATTGAAATGTCTGGGAAATGTGAGTCACACAGCTGAGGAGTTGTGGTCAGCTCTGGAGACCGAGTTCCATCAATGGTTGTCTCGACTCAACCTGCAGCCAGGGAAGGCTGTGTGCAACAATGCTGCAAAACTGGGTGCGGTCCTTTGCCGTGGCAATGTCACACTCGTGCCTTGTATGGCTCACGTTTTGAACCTCGTTGTCCAGCAATTTTTATCCCACTATCCCGGACAAGATGGCAGAGGGCACGGTCGCTGTGTGCTCACTTCCGCCATTCGCATCCCGCAGCTCGATGACTTGCATCTCTACAGACGTCGTTGGGCCTGCCAGTTCACCAGCTGAAATGCGATGTGCCCATATGGTGGAATTCAACTCTGCACATGTTGCAGCGACTGTGGCAACACCGACGAGCCCTGGTGCAATACGTTATGACGTATTGCCTGGGCCAACGAGATCAAGAGGTGGGGCAAATCACGCTGCAGGAGTGGTCTCAGATCAGGGACCTATGCACCTTTCTGCACAGTTTTGAAATAGCAATGAAGATGTTTAGTGCTGAAGATGCCATTATCAGCATGACCATTCCGGTGATGTACATGCTGGAGCACACCTTACACAGTGTTCGGAGTCAGGTGGTGGAACAAGAGGAGGAGGAGGAGGAACAGGAGGAGACGTATGCGGAAGGGATCATATCTCCAAGGTCAAGAAGGTTGGCAGCACCAAGGCGGCTGGCATTTTAGGTTGGGGGAGAGGGATTACTGAGGGCGCATGGTAGCAGCCAAACTGTTGAGGAAGGTGCAGGAGGCGAGGAAGAAGTGGAGGACGAACTGGCGCTGGGCATGGAAGACTCATCAGATGAGGGAGACCTTGATCAAATTTCTGTTGTGCGAGGTTGGGGGAAGAGGGCAGACGAAAGAAGCATGATTCTCACCTTGCAACCACCAAGACAACAAGGACTTGGTCCTCCTGGATGCGCAAGACACATGAGTGCCTTCTTGCTGCACTACCTGCAACATGACCCTCGGATTGTCAGAATCCGAAGTAATGCCAACTACTGGGTTGCTTCACTCTTAGATCCCCGGTAGAAAAGCAAATTTGGCAAAATAATTCCTGCCATAGAAAGGGATTCACGCATGCAGGAGTATCAGCAGAGACTGTTACAGAATCTAACATCTGCTTTTCCACAAAACACCAGTGGAGCACATAGTGAATCTCTGAGTTCTAACTTGCCAACCGTGGGACTATCGAGTCATCACTCAAACCGTAACAGTAACATCGTATCTGGTGGTAACAGCAATTTTTTCCAATCGTTTCAAGATTTTTTTAGACCATCCTTTGCAAGGCCACAGGAGACAAGAAGTCTGACGCACAGCCAACGCCTAGAGAGGATGGTACAAGAGTATCTCCAAGTTAACATCGATGCCATGACTGTGGAACTGGACCCTTGCTCATTTTGGGCTTCCAATCTTGAAAAATGACCTGAGCTCACCACTCACGCCTTGGAGATCTTGTTGTGCTCCGCAGCCAGCGTTCTCTCTGAACGTGTGTTCAGTGCTGCTGGTGGTGTGCTGACAGATAAGCGCACGCGACTGTCCAATGACAATGTAGACAGACTAACGTTCATCAAGATGAACAAATCCTGGATCCGCAAGGACTTTTCTACCCCTATGTCATCTTGGGGAGACTAAAAGCTTGATGATTTTCGAAAATCACCTCACCAACAGTTTTAAAAAAACTCTGGCGAAATTGATGCCACTTATGTGGTGTCTGTGGCAGAATTTTTGGAAAAATGGAGACTCTTTTATTTAGTCCCCTTGCTGAGTTTTACATGATGTTGCCATCGTCAATTCCAGGTGGGTTGTGTCGTCTACAGAGTTGTTTACTCATACTATGGCCTGGGATTCAGAGGTCTGCTCCAAAGCTTCAGTGTCTGCTAGTAAGAAGAGTAGCCCAGCCACCCACCGCCTGTTTACCTAAGTACTATTTTTAACAGCATCTGGCCCAGGAAATCCTTTTGGGCCTAGTAGAATTTGGTGCTACTCATCAGCGTACCCCACCCATGAAGCAAGCTACACCGCCTGTTTACCTAACTACTATTTTGTAATGGCATCTAGCCCAGGAAATCCTTTTGGGCCTAGTAGAATTTGGTGCTACTCAGCAGCGTACCCCACCCATGAAGCAAGCTACACTGCCTGTTTACCTAACTACTATTTTGTAACGGCATCTAGCCCAGGAAATCCTTTTGGGCCTAGTAGAATTTGGTGCAACTCAGCAGTGTACCCCAGCCATGAAGCAAGCTACACCACCTGTTTACCTAACTACTATTTTGTAACGGCATCTAGCCCAGAAAATCCTTTTTGGCCTAGTAGAATTTGGTGGTACTCAGCAGCGTACGTCACCCATGAAGCAAGCTACACCGCCTGTTTACCTAACTAATATTTTGTAATGGCATCTAGTCCAGGAAATCCTTTTGGGCCTAGTAAAATTTAGTGCTACTCAGCAGCGTACCCCTCCCACGAAGCAAGCTATACTGCCTGTTGATCTAATTACAAATTTTTAACTGCATCTAGCCCAGGAAATCGTTTTGTACCTAATAGCATTTTGTGCTACTCAGCACAGTACCCCACCCATGAAGCAAGCTACACTGCCTGTTTACCTAAGTACTATTTTTTAACGGCATCTGGCCCAGGAAATCCTTTAGGGCCTAGTAGAATTTGGTGCTACTCAGCAGCGTACCCCACCCATGAAGCAAGCTACACCACCTGTTTACCTAAGTACTATTTTTTAACGGCATCTAGCCCAGGAAATCCTTTTGGACCTAGTAGAATTTAGTGCTACTCAGCAGCGTACCCCACCCGTGAAGCAAGCTACACCGCCTATTTACCTAAGTACTATTTTTTAACGGCATTTGGTCCAGGAAATCCTTTTGGGCCTAGTAGCAATTTCTGCTACTCAGCAGAGTACCCCACCCATGAAGCAAGCTACACCGCCTTCTTTTTTCTCAATCTAACCCCTTGGCTCTGGGGTGTCCACTCTCCCTCCAGCTCTCTCCTTCTCACAGGTGGACTACCGCATGTTTTCACACTGTGGCGAATCTTTTGGGCCCAAGCATAAGAAGTCGTCAAGGTATTGGATAATATGTGCCGCCTTACAAACATCCATGACGACACATTCGAGGAAGCAACTAAACGCCTCAAATAGTGAGCAGGATATGGAGCACCCCATGGGCAAACAGCGATCTATGTAGTATGCTCCTTCACAGAAGCAGCCTAATGGGAGGGCACTATTCGGAGGCACAGGTAGTAACCGGAACGCCCCCTCAATGTCTGTTTTGGCCATTAGGGTGCCCATTACCAACTTCTTGACCCGCCTGATTGCCTTGTCAAAGGAGGTACAGTACATAGTACTGTACTTGGTTCCGCGTTGATGTTGTCGTTTACTTACCTGTCCCTTGGATATGACAAAACGTGGATTAGTCTGAATGTATTGGGTTCATTTTTTGGCACAACTCCCAAGGGGGGTACCACTATGTCTTCTAAGGAAAGTGTTCTGAATGGACCCGCTGCCATTCTACCTAAAGATATTTCTTTTTTTCTTTTTTTCGTCAAGAAGTCTGAGTGTTGGTAGAGTGAGTTTAGATTTTTACTCCAGCCTTTCTTGATTTTAGAAGGGCATGACATGCCTATATCTGTGTCTCCTCCTTTTACTCCTCCACCTCTTTTCTTTTCGCATGACTATATGTAGTTGTGACTTTTCCATGTGTTTGTTGTGTCTTCTGAGCAGTTTGTCAGCTTTTGGACACCTTTTAAGGTGTTTTCTATGTGTTTTCCATGTGTTTGTATGTGTTTGTGTTTGCCTGCCATTGGTTTCAATGGGGTTCGACGGTGTTCGTCGAACGTTCGACAAACACAGGGACGTGTTCGACGAACCGAACCCGAACACTAGGGAGGTGGCTCAACACTACTAGGGAGTGGGAAGAGGGGGCTAAGTTACGGAATTGGCAGGTCTTACAGGTGCGCTATTTCTGGGGATGCTGCGAACTGGTATTTGTAGCTGGGGGGGCCAATATCCATGGCCCCTCTCTAGGCTATATCAGCCCGCAGCTGTCTGCATAGCCTTTCTGGCTATAAAATATAGGGGGACCCCACATCATTTTTTTGGGGGGTCCCCCTATTTTAATAGCCAGTAAAGGCTACGCAGACAGCTGCGGGCTGATATTCATAGCCTGGGAGGGGCCATGGGTATTACCCCCTTCCCAGGCTACAAATATTGGCCCCCGGCCGTCGGCTTTCCCCCTCTGCTGCAGAAAATTGCGCGGGAGCCCACGCCATTTTTTTTCTTTCTTTTTTTTTTTTAATTAAATGCTCATTAAGAAACATTGGCCTTTCTATTATATATCTATGGATATATCGATCTCTAGATATATTTATAGATAGATATATCTAAAGATACACAGATGTATCTATCCATATATCTGGTTGCTTTCACACATCAGGTTTTTGCCATCAGGCATAATCCGACGAGTTTTGAAAAAAACAGATCCGTTTCTTTCCACTGGATCCTTTTTTCTCTCATAGAGTTGTACTAGCGCCAGATTGTGCCTGATGGCCACACGTTTCATCCATTTTTTGCCTGATCCATCAGAAAAGCTGTTTCCGGCGGAAGGAGAAAACGTACAGAAGAACAGTTTTTCTGTCCGGCGAAAATACGCGCAGCGACGGATCCGGCAAAAAATGTATGAAACTGAGATGTGAAATGAAGAATTCGGCTTCTGAATCCAGTTTCTCATGCATTTTTTCCATTGAAATCATGCACATCTTTCATTATCTATCTATCTATCTATCTATCTATCTATCTATCTATCTATCTATCTATGTGTGTAATGGAGTGTGGATTGGACAAAAATGTAAAAGAGGAGGTTGAACAAGACATGACATCACAATTTTTTCAAAAATGCATACAAAACTGCATAAAAAACCGCATCAAAAAACGCGCAAAACACGTCAAAACCGCACAAAAACCACATCAAAAATGCACCTGCGTTTTCTGCCAAGACCTGCGGATTTAGTGCAGAAAAATCCGCAGGCAAATCTGCAACGTGTGCACATACCCTAAAGATTGAGCAGCTTAGAATGGATTTTCATATGGTATGCAACGGCCATTTTTAATGATTAAATTCTTCCAAAAGTCTTCGAATACAAGTAAATAGTTTAGGGTAAAAGAGTGCTGTGGGATTTTAGGGAATGGTCACATCTGAATAAAATATACGGTCTGCGTCTGCTTCTACCTTAAAACCAAAATTCTGGGACATTTTTCATTTCAAGTCAGAGTTATAATTATTCTCAGAGCTTCTGACTTGAAGGGATTAACTCACAGTCCGGAGCAAAATTCAAAATGAGTTATACTGTTACACATATTTTGGAAGGGATCTCAGATAAATGAAACATGTGGTCAGAATACATACTGTGTGGTGAAATGTCTAGGCTAAAGGCTCAATGAAGGTGATAAATAAAAAGTATGGGTAAAGGATATTCCTATACAGTATATATTTGGCTATATATTTATATATATTTAAAGATATATTTGGCTATACAGTGTTGGAGGGGACTTCCTCTGCTTCTGATTGACAATGCTCGCTTCCCAGAATGCTGCCGCATGATCGCATGCACATGCAGTAGTTGCGTGCGTTCAGACGACACTCGCTGCACTTCTGGGTGTGATAGAGTACTGAGTAGTGATGAGCGAGTATACTTGTTGCTCGGGTTTTTCCGAGCATGCTCGGGTGGTCTCTGAGTATTTGGATGTGCTTGGAGATTTAGTTTTCGTCCCCACAGCTGCATGATTTGCGGCTTCTTGACAGCCTGAATACATGTGGGATTCCCTAGCAACCAGGCAACCCCCACATGTACTCAGGCTGGCTAGCAGCTATAAATCATGCAGCTGTATCAACAAAAACTAAATCTCCGAGCACTGACAAATACTCGAAGACCACCCGAGTGTGCTCGGAAAAACCCGAGCAACGAGTACACTCGCTCATCACTAGTACGAAGCGGTGTCAGAATACAGGAAACAGGGAGGAGAAGGCACATGGCCACTAAGGTCTTGAGGCCGCAGGTATGCCAAAAGCATTCAGACAGTGCTTGTTCTGCGAAGCAAGCACTGTCATTTAGGAGTGGAGGAATTGCTCGAATATGCAAATGAGGAGGTGTGACAGTGAACCAAATTTTTGTCCACACTAAGGGAACATTGAAGCCTTTTCATTTGCATAAGAATTAAAACTTCTTTTCTCAGGAACTTTACCAGTAATAGGTACAGTGGTAGTATGGTTGTTATAGGGACTATAGGGCATGGGATCATCTGCTAAAAATAATAACAGAGACTTTGTAACAGACATGGGAAACCCATATGTGGTTTACAGCATGAAGGCGTTTGAGGTTTGCCACTTCCTCTTCTATAACGAAGAATGCAAGTCAACAAAATGCAAAAGACGAAAGGACTGGGAGATCTGGTGAAGACCACCGCTGATCGCCTGCATCTATTTACATGGAGGATTGGTATAAATACACACAATCACTGGGGTACTTGTGAGATATTGACACTGGAACAAAATGTTATTTTCTCGAAAAGAGCCTGGAATTGGCCTCCAGAACGATCAACTTATTCAACCATATCTAGTCATACTAAATAATTGCACGTTATGCCTTGAACCTTTATAGGAATAGCAGAGAGCTTTGCACTGACATTTTTGTGACTAGGAACTAATAATTTAAGTTACCTGTTCAACAGGAATTGCCTTATCACCGTTATATATAATAATACAGTATTTAATGGCACTTTGGTTTTTTTTCAGTCACTACTTAAAGTAGCAATATAAGTTAACATAGAAAATCATGAAAAACATTTTTGTGGCCTGATAATGAGAGCAAGAAAATATTATACTGTAGATTCAGATAGGTAAGGCCTATGTGTTACGTATCAATGAAGATACAGGAAAGAAATATATCTTGGTACCGTGTTAGCCAGTAGATAGAAAAATATTTAGAATTGAGAGTAGAGTTGAGCGACCTTGACCTTTTTAGAGTCGAGCCGGGTTTCGCGAAACCCGACTATCTCAAAAGTCAAGTCGAGTGGAATCGGCCGATTATCGCGAAAAGTCGGGGATCGACCGAAACACGAAACCCAATGCAAGTCAATGGGGGAGCATAGTCGGCAGTGAGTAGAGGCCAGAAAAACATGTACAGAGCCCATTGTATTGGCAAAAACATCCATTCTTGCTACTGAAGCTTGTCAATCGTAATTTAGCTTATAATAATTGTAAGGCATTTGAAATTGGGGGTCATTTGGCTAAAGTTGTGGGGGGTACGGCTGGTTCAAGCAATTAGTGTGCCAAGGACATCTGGACCACGTCACGGCAGTGGAGCAGGGAGAGGTAAGTATTTCAACTTTGCAAGTGCTGTGATCCTGAGCAAGCAGGGGGGGCCCACTCGTTGGCATTGGCACTGGCACAGGGCCGCTCAAAGTACAGCGGTGTGTTTGCACAGCGGGGGCGCCTCCCACCGGCAGCAACACTTTTGCGTACTATGAGAGGCCCTGTGCCAGTGACGTCACCAACGAGTATTCCTCCCCCCACCTGATGAAGGAACCTGCACTTTCATCTGCACCTTCCTGTTTGTCCCCGTGTAAGGTGGTATGGTATGCGGGAAGGGGGACCTGACTTTCAGCAGGGTCACAATCTTGCAGTGTAGCGTGCACGGGAAATGTTGCGTTATGGGTCAATGTACCAGCAGACTCATCTATCACTGGCTGGGCAATGGGCAGGATGAGAGGGAAACAGATATGGGCCCAAAGAATAAAGTGGGCTAAATGCAGTTCAAAATTGGTAACAGGACTAACCAGGGGGCATTGCTTTGTTCAGTGGAGCACAACTGGAATGAGAGGCTGACACAGAGAGTAGGCCCAAATCAGTAAGTATTCTAAATGCAGTTCAAAATTGGCAACAGTAGTAAACCGGCGGCATAGCTTTGTTCACTGGAGGAGAACAGCAAAGAGCGGCAGACACAGATAGAAGGCCCCAACCCAACTAGTAGGCCTAATGCAGTGTTGTTTTTAACAACTACTAAACGAGAGTCGGAAGACCGAAGCAATGGAGAGGAAACCTGGGGAACACCTTGGAGTGGAACACACCGTCTCTACACCCCATACCCAATTTGTTGGCCTAATGCAGTGTAGTTTTCAACAACTACTAAACGAGAGTCGGAAGACCGAAGCAATGGAGAGGAAACCTGGGGAACACCTTGGAATGGAACACACCGACTCTACACCCCATACCCAATTTGTAGGCCTAATGCAGTGTAGTTTTCAACAACTACTAAACGAGAGTCAGAAGACCGAAGCAATGTAGACGAAACCTGGGGAACACCTTGGAGTGGAACACACCGTCTCTACACCCCATACCCAATTTGTTGGCCTAATGCAGTGTAGTTTTCAACAACTACTAAACGAGAGTCGGAAGACCGAAGCAATGGAGAGGAAACCTGGGGAACACCTTGGAATGGAACACACCGACTCTACACCCCATACCCAATTTGTAGGCCTAATGCAGTGTAGTTTTCAACAACTACTAAACGAGAGTCGGAAGACCGAAGCAATGGAGAGGAAACCTGGGGAGCACATTGGAGTGGAACACACCGTCTCTACACCCCATACCCAATTTGTAGGCCTAATGCAGTGTAGTTTTCAACAACTACTAAACGAGAGTCGGAAGACCGAAGCAATGGTGAGGAAACCTGGGGAACATCTTGGAGTGGAACACACCGTCTCTACACCCCATACCCAATTTGTAGGCCTAATACAGTGTAGTTTTCAACAACTACTAAACGAGAGTTGGAAGACCGAACAATGTAGACGAAACCTGGGGAACACCTTGGAGTGGAACACACCGTCTCTACACCCCATACCCAATTTGTAGGCCTAATGCAGTGTAGTTTTCAACAACTACTTAACGAGAGTCGGAAGACCGAAGCAATGGAGAGGAAACCTGGGGAACACCTTGGAGTGGAACACACCGTCTCTACACCCCATACCCAATTTGTAGGCCTAATGCAGTGTAGTTTTCAACAACTACTAAACGAGAGTCGGAAGACCGAAGCAATGGAGAGGAAACCTGGGGAACACCTTGGAGTGGAACACACCGTCTCTACACCCCATACCCAATTTGTAGGCCTAATGCAGTGTAGTTTTCAACAACTACTAAACGAGAGTCGGAAGACCGAAGCAATGGAGAGGAAACCTGGGGAACACCTTGGAGTGGAACACACCGTCTCTACACCCCATACCCAATTTGTTGGCCTAATGCAGTGTAGTTTTCAAAAACTACTAAACGAGAGTCAGAAGACCGAAGCAATGTAGACGAAACCTTGGGAACACCTTGGAGTGGAACACACCGTCTCTACACCCCATACCCAATTTGTTGGCCTAATGCAGTGTAGTTTTCAACAACTACTAAACGAGAGTCGGAAGACCGAAGCAATGTAGACGAAACCTGGGGAACACCTTGGAGTGGAACACACCGTCTCTACACCCCATACCCAATTTGTAGGCCTAATGCAGTGTAGTTTTCAACAACTACTAAACGAGAGTCGGAAGACCGAAGCAATGTAGACGAAACCTGGGGAACACCTTGGAGTGGAACACACCATCTCTACACTCCATACCCAATTTGTAGGCCTAATGCAGTGTTGTTTTCAACAACTACTAAATGAGAGTCGGAAGACCGAAGCAATGGCGAGGAAACCTGGGGAACACCTTGGAGCGGCAGACACCGTTAGTAGGCCCTACCGAAGTAGTAGCCCAAATGCAGTTTTCAAATTCATAGAGGCTGAAAACAAGACTATTGACGCTCTGCTTTTTTCAAAGGAGGACAGCTGTATTGAGTGGCGAAGACAGACACAGGTAGTAGGCCTTAAACCAAAAATGTGGCTCAATGCAGTTTAAAAAAGGTTACAGGGGTACACAGGCAGCATTGCTCTGGTCAGTGGAGGACAATTTCAATAGTGGACCGCAGACAGACTTTGTACGCCTACTATTAAAAAAAGGATGCTCTATGCAATTAAAAATAGGTTACAGGGGTCCACGGGCAGCAGTGGTGTGGTCAGTGGAGGAGTATTGGAAGGAGGGACCGCAGACAGGCGTAGTAGGCCTAACATAACAAAATTAGGCTGTAGGCACTTTAAAATTGGTTCCAGGGGTACACGGGCAGCAGTGGTGTGGTCAGCGGAGGACAATTTGAATTAGGGACTGCAGACAGACTTTGTAGGCTGTCCCCTGTGGACCATGCATCCAACACATTAACCCAGTGCGCCGTAATGGACACGTAACTTTTTGTGGACATGCCTACTGGTCCATGCGTCTCTTGTCAGGTGCACCTTTCAACTGTTTGATTGCCTGAGTGCTATGATAATGCAGACTTTTTCATGCCGGTGGAGGGCTGGGATGGCTTTTCTCGCAAAATAAATGTCGACTGGGTAGCTTGAACCGTGGTACAGCGTAGTTCATCTGTGCTTTCTAAATATAAAACAAAGAAAAAAAGTAGGCTCCATGCACTTTCACCTGGGTTCCAGGGGTACACGGCCAGCATTGGTCTGGTCAGTGGAGAACTATTGGAAGGAGGGACCGCAGACAGGCTTAGAAGGTCTAACATAATAAAATTGGGCTGTAGGCACTTTATAATTGCTTCCAGGCGTACACGGGCAGCAGTAGACAGGTCAGTGGAGGCCTAGTGGAAGGAGGGACCGCAGACAGGCTTCGAAGGCCTAACATAATAAAATTGGGCTGTAGGCACTTTAAAATTGGTTCCAGGGGTACACGGGCAGCAGTAGACAGGTCACTGGAGGCCTAGTGGAAGGAGGGACCGCAGACAGGCTTCGAAGGCCTAATATAATAAAATTGGGCTGTAGGCACTTTAAAATTGGTTCCAGGGGTACACGGGCAGCAGTAGACAGGTCACTGGAGGCCTAGTGGAAGGAGGGACCGCAGACAGGCTTCGAAGGCCTAACATAATAAAATTGGGCTGTAGGCACTTTAAAATTGGGGAGTTTGGCCATTTAGGGAGGTGTAAACATGTCGTATGCTGGACAATCAGCTGCTGCAAATTACGAGATTGGTAAAGTCATTCAGAGTAGTCCACAGGCAATACCTTTTCATAGGAAAGCTAGGTGTCGGCCGGGCAAGGTGGGGCAAAAGAATTCGAAATCCAGTTGTGGTTCATTTTAATGAAGGTTAGATCATCAACATTTTGGGTAGCCAGACGAGTCCTTTTTTCGGTTAATATTGAACCTGCAGCACTGAATACTCTTTCTGATAGGACACTAGCTGCCGGGCAAGGAAGCTCCTGCAATGCATATTCTGCCAACTCTGGCCAGGTGTCTAATTTGGATGCCCAGTAATCAAATGGGAATGACGGTTGAGGTAGAACATCGATAAGGGATGAAAAATAGTTAGTAACCATACTGGACAAATGTTGTCTCCTGTCACTTTGAATTGATGCAGCAGTACCTGTCCTGTCTGCGGTCATAGCAAAATCACTCCACAACCTGGTCAGAAAACCCCTCTGTTCAACACCACTTCTGATTTCTGCACCTCTAACACTTCTGGTCTGCTGCCCCCTGCAGCTCGCATGAGAACGATCACGGGCGCTGTGTGCTGGGAATGCCTGAAGCAAACGGTCAACAAGAGTTTATTGTTTGGTTGCTAATATTAGTTCCAAGTTCTCATGTGGCATAATATTTTGCAATTTGCCTTTATAGCGAGGATCAAGGAGACAGGCCAACCAGTAATCGTCATCGTTCATCATTTTCGTAATGCGTGTGTCCCTTTTGAGGATACGTAAGGCATAATCCGCCATGTGTGCCAAAGTTCCAGTTGTCAAATCTGCGGTTGTGCTTGGTTGAGGGGCAGTTTCAGGCAAATCTACATCACTTGTGTCCCTCAAAAAACCAGAACCCGGCCTTGCCATGCCACCAATTTCCAGTGGCCCCGGAGAAGCTTCCTCATTAAAAAAATACTCATCCCCATCATCCTCCTCGTCCTCCTCCTCCTGTTCGCCCGCTACCTCGTCCTGTACACTGCCCTGACCAGACAATGGCTGACTGTCATCAAGGCTTTCCTCTTCCTCGGCTGCAGATGCCTGCTCCTTTATGTGCGTCAAACTTTGCATCAGCAGACGCATTAGGGGGATGCTCATGCTTATTATGGCGTTGTCTGCACTAACCAGCCGTGTGCATTCCTCAAAACACTGAAGGACTTGACACATGTCTTGTATCTTCGACCACTGCACACCTGACAACTCCATGTCTGCCATCCTACTGCCTGCCCGTGTATGTGTATCCTCCCACAAAAACATAACAGCCCGCCTCTGTTCGCACAGTCTCTGAAGCATGTGCAGTGTTGAGTTCCACCTTGTTTCAACATCTATGATTAGGCGATGCTGGGGAAGGTTCAAAGACCGCTGATAGGTCTGCATACGGTTGGAGTGTACGGGCGAACGGCGGATATGTGAGCAAAGTCCGCGCACTTTGAGGAGCAGGTCGGATAACCCCGGATAACTTTTCAGGAAGCACTGCACCACCAGGTTTAAGGTGTGAGCCAGGCAAGGAATGTGTTTCAGTTGGGAAAGGGAGATGGCAGCCATGAAATTCCTTCCGTTATCACTCACTACCTTGCCTGCCTCAAGATCTACTGTGCCCAGCCACGACTGCGTTTCCCTCTGCAAGAACTCGGACAGAACTTCCGCGGTGTGTCTGTTGTCGCCCAAACACTTCATAGCCAATACAGCCTGCTGACGCTTGCCAGTAGCTGGCCCATAATGGGAGACCTGGTGTGCAACAGTGGCAGCTGCGGATGGAGTGGTTGGGCGACTGCGGTCTGTGGACGAGCTCTCGCTTCTGCAGAAGGACGAGGAGGAGGAGGAGGGGGTGCGAACACCTACAGCCAACTGTTTCCTAGACAGTGGGCTAGGCAGAACTGTCCCGAAATTGATGTCCCCTGTGGACCCTGCATCCACCACATTCGCCCAGTGTGCCGTGATGGACACGTAACGTCCCTGGCCTTGCCTACTGGTCCATGCATCTGTTGTCAGGTGCACCTTTGTACTCACAGATTGCCTGAGTGCATGGACGACGCGCTCTTTAACATGCTGGTGGAGGGCTGGGATGGCTTTTCTCGAAAAGAAGTGTCGACTGGGTAGCTCGTAGCATGGTTCAGCGTAGTCCATCAGGGCTTTGAAAGCTTCGCTTTCAACTAACCGTTGGGCATCATCTCTAACGAGATTAGTCTAGCTATGTGGGCGTTCAAACCCTGTGTACGCGCAAGCGAGGATAAGTACTTCCTTTTTCTAACCAGAGTATCATGTAGGGTGAGATGGACTGGAGAGCTGGAGATCGTGGAACTAGCGGGTGTGCCGGTGGACATGGCATAATGAGAGACGGTTGGAGACGGTATTGTTTCCGCTGGTGCCCTAGATGCACTGTTTCCTACTACGAAACTGGTGATTCCCTGACCCTGACTGCTTTGGCCTGGCAAAGAAACCTGCACAGATACTGCAGGTGGTGCGGAAAATGGTGGCCTTACAGTGACGGCAGGGATGTAGCGTTGCTGACTAGCTTCATTGGCCGAGGGTGCTACAACCTTAAGGGACGTTTGGTAGTTAGTCCAGGCTTGCAAATGCATGGTGGTTAAATGTCTATGCATGCAACTTGTATTGAGACTTTTCAGATTCTGACCTCTGCTTAAGGTAGTTGAACATTTTTGACAGATGACTTTGCGCTGATCAATTGGATGTTGTTTAAAAAAATGCCAGACTGCACTCTTTCAAGCCTCGGATCCCTTTTCAGGCATTGCAGACTGAGCTTTAACCGGATGGCCACGCTGTCCTCCAACAGGTTTTGGCTTTGCCACGCGTTTTGTCCCATCTACGGGCCCGGCAGATGGAACCTGTTGCGATGTTGATGCCTGCTGCAGCCCCTCCTCCTCCGCTTCAGAACTACTGCCGCCTGCACCCTGTTCCCCCAATGGCTGCCAATCAAGGTCAACAACTGGGTCATCTATAACCTCCTCTTCTAGCTCGTGTGCAACTTCGTCTGTGTCACCGTGTAAGTCAGTGGTAGAGCGTTCGTGACGGGGCAACATAGTCTCATCAGGGTCTGATTCTGGATCAGTACCCTGCGAGGGCAATGTTGTGGTCTGAGTCAAAGGACCAGCATAGTAGTCTGGCTGTGGCTGTGCATCAGTGGACTCCATGTCAGATTCAACTTGTAATGGGCATGGCATGTTAACTGTTTCACTTTCTAAGCCAGGGACGGTATGTGTAAAGAGCTCCATGGAGTAACCCGTTGTGTCGCCTGCTGCATCCTTCTCTGTTGTTGTTTTTGCTGAAGAGGACAAGGAAGCGACTTGTCCCTGACCGTGAACATCCACTAACGACGTGCTGCTTTTACATTTACCAGTTTCAAAAGAGGAGGCAAAAGAGCTAGAGGCTGAGTCAGCAAGGTAAGCCAAAACTTGCTCTTGCTGCTCCGGCTTTAAAAGCGGTTTTCCTACTCCCAGAAAAGGGAGCGTTCGAGGCCTTCTGTAGCCAAACGACGAACCTGGCTCCACAGCTCCAGACTTAGGTGCAATATTTTTTTTCCCACGACCACCTGATGCTCCACTACCACTACCATCATTACCAGCTGACAATGAACGCCCACGGCCACGACCTCTTCCACCAGACTTCCTCATTATTTTAAAAACGTAACCAAAGTAACGGTATTTGTTGCTGTCAAACAACTTACACGGTGAGCTATAACTTCAGTATGATTTAGATATCCCTTTACAGGTGGGTGAGACCGCAAGGAAAATCAGGCACAATGTTACACACTCTGCTTTCGGTGGCACCAAATGAGAGAGATGCCACACACGCAGGACTGTCACTCAAGCACAAATGTCAATATTAATCTCCCACTTTCTTTTTTTTTTTTTTCAGGGAGAATTTAGAAACCAAATAAAAAAAAAATAGGGTTTCTATGGCCCACTATTTGAGAGAGAGATGGCACACCCAGGAGTCAGGACTGGCACACAAGCAGAAAGGCCAATATTAATCTCCCACTGATTTTTTTTTAATTTTTTCAGGGAGAATTTAGAAAACAAATAATAATAAAAAAAATAGGCTTTCTATGGCCCACTATTTGAGAGAGAGAGATGGCACACCCAGGAGTCAAGACTGGCACACAAGCAGAAAAGGCAATATTAATCTCCCACTGATTTTTTTTTATTTTTTCAGGGAGAATTTAGAAACCAAATTAAAAAAAATAATTTTTTCAGGGAGAATTTAGAAACAAAAAAAAAAAAAAAACTAGGCTTTCTATGGCCCACTATTTGAGAGAGAGAGATGGCACACCCAGGAGTCAAGACTGGCACACAAGCAGAAAGGCCAATATTAATCTCCCACTGATTTTTTTTTATTTTTTCAGGGAGAATTTAGAAACCAAATAAAAAAAAAATATTTTTTCAGGGAGAATTTAGAAACCAAATAAAAAAATTGATTTTTTCAGGGAGAATTTAGAAACCAAATAAAAAAAAAATAGGCTTTCTATGGCCCACTATTTGAGAGAGAGAGATGGCACACCCAGGAGTCAGGACTGGCACACAAGCTGAAAGGCAAATATTAATCTCCCACTGATTTTTTTTTATTTTTTCAGTGAGAATTTAGAAAACAAAAAAAAAAAATAGGCTTTCTATGGCCCACTATTTGAGAGAGAGAGATGGCACACCCAGGAGTCAGGACTGGCACACAAGCAGAAAGGCCAATATTAATCTCCCACTGATTTTTTTTTATTTTTTCAGGGAGAATTTAGAAACCAAATAAAAAAAATGATTTTTTCAGGGAGAATTTAGAAACCAAATAAAAAAAATTGATTTTTTCAGGGAGAATTTAGAAACCAAATAAAAAAAAAAAGCTTTCTATGGCCCACTATTTGAGAGAGAGAGATGGCACAACCAGGAGTCAGGAGTGGCACACAAGCAGAAAGGCCAATATTAATCTCCCACTGATTTTTTTTTATTTTTTCAGGGAGAATTTAGAAACTAAATAAAAAAAATTGATTTTTTTCAGGGAGAATTTAGAAACCAAATAAAAAAAATTAAAAAAAGGCTTTCTATGGCCCACTATTTGAGAGAGAGAGATAGCACACCCAGGAGTCAAGACTGGCACACAAGCAGAAAGGCCAATATTAATCTCCCACTGATTTTTTTTATTTTTTCAGGGAGAATTTAGAAACCAAATAAAAAAAAATAGGCTTTCTATGGCCCACTATTTGAGAGAGAGAGATGGCACACCCAGGAGTCAAGACTGGCACACAAGCAGAAAGGCCAATATTAATCTCCCACGGTTTTTTGTTATTTTTTCAGGGAGAATTTAGAAACCAAATTTAAAAAAAAATAAATAAATAGGCTTTCTATGGCCCACTATTTGAGAGAGAGATGGCACACTCAGGACTGGCACACAAGCCCAAAGGCCAATATTAATCTCCCACTGTTTTTTTTTTTCAGGGAGAATTTATAAACCCCCCCAAAAAACCAGAAAAATAAAAAGGCTTTCTATGGCCCACTATGTTAGAGAGATGGCACACACAGGGATGGCACTCTAGCAGAAATGCCAATCTTAATCTCCCACAACTTATTTTTTAGGGAGAATTAAAAAAAATAAAAAAAATAACAGGGACTGTCCTACAATTACTATCTCCCTGCAGTAATCTCAGCCACGTATGGCAGGCAGCAATAAGGAGTGGACTGATGCACAAATTAAATCAAAAGTGTGGACAAACAAACAAGATAGCTGTGCAGAAAGGAAGGAACAACAGGATTTCTGCTTTGAAAAAAGCAGTTGGTTTGCACAGCGGCGTACACACAGCAATGCAGCTATCAGGGAGCCTTCTAGGGCAGCCCAATGAGCTACAGCGCTGAGGGAAAAAAAATGTAGCTTCCACTGTCCCTGCAAACAAAAGGTGGTGTTGGACAGTGGAAATCGCTACAGCACAAGCGGTTTGGTGGTTAATGGACCCTGCCTAACGCTATCCCTGCTTCTGACGAAGCGGCAGCAACCTCTCCCTAGGCTCAGATCAGCAGCAGTAAGATGGCGGTCGGCGGGAACGCCTCTTTATAGCCCCTGTGACGCCGCAGACAGCAAGCCAATCACTGCAATGCCCTTCTCTAAGATGGTGGGGACCAGGACCTATGTCATCACGCTGCCCACACTCTGCGTCCACCTTCATTGGCTGAGAAATGGCGCTTTTCGCGTCATTGAAACGCGACTTTGGCGCGAAAGTTGCGTACCGCATGGCCGACCCCACACAGGGGTCGGGTTTCATGAAACCCGACTTTGCCAAAAATCAGCGACTTTTGAAAATGAACGATCCGTTTCGCTCAACCCTAATTGAGAGTCCTCAGTGGTTGATACCTTTTAATGGCTAACTGAAAAGATGGTAACAAATTGCAAGCTTTCGAGACTACATACATCTCTTCATCAGGCAAAGACTAAAACAAATTCTGAAGAATCACATATTTATGCACAACATAGTATAGAAAAAAAACCCCACCATGGATAAGCCAGGTGACATGAAGCAGAATTACCATGGGTGATAAACAGTTACGTCCATAAATATTGGGCCAATTCTTAGATAAGGATTGTTTTATTGTCCTGTGATTAGGGTCTCTGTTGTGGTGACCCTTCATGGTCTGAGGGGCAAGTTCCTTAGTTGATGTAAAAAGACATAAATCCGTGGGACACATTCATTCCTGCATTTAGAGTGTCAAAGGTCGTCATCAGTTTATATTCCCAGATTCTCCTTTCTCTCTAGGATTTGAATTTCCCCTTTAACACAAGTAATTTCATGTCCATAATGTTATGATTTGGGAGACAGAAATGTATTGCCACAGGTAGATTCATTCTTTTTTCTCTTATTGTATGGCGATGAGAGTTCATCCTTGTTCTCAATTTCTGCCCTCGTCTCCCCCACATACAGACCCCCAGTTGGACATTTAGTACATATAATTAGGTACACCACATTGGAAGTGACGCAGCTGAAAGTACCTGGGATCTTGTAGTCCTGATGTGAATTGGGGATCTTTATCTTGTCCGTGGTCATTATATATGGACAGGTTTTACATTTTTTCTGGTTGCAAGGAAAGGTTCCTGCAGCTGTTGGAGAGGACAGGGAGCTCTTGACAATGATGCTTCTTAGATTTGGGGGCTGCCTAAAACACAGTAGTGGGGGGTCTGGAAAAATGGATTGTAATCGGGCATCTTTTTGCAGTAAAGGTTGTAATTTCCGTGTAGCTCCCTTTAGCACCTCCAGATTTGGATCGTAGGTAACCACTAGAGGCACCCGGTTGTTTTCTTCTTTAGCTTTGTAATGTAGCAGGTGATTCCTTGATATTCTGGTGGCTCTTGTGATCTGATTTTCAATTGTTCTTGGATGGTAGCCCTGATTCAAAAAGGTCTTTCTGAGGCGACCAAGGTGTTTATCCCTATCCATTGGGTTGGAACATATACGATTGTATCTGATGGCTCGGCTGTAGACAATAGAGTTTTTTATGTGTTTTGGATGGAAACTGTCCCATTTAAGGTATGTTGGACGGTCGATTGGCTTCTGATACAGGGATGTCTCTATTTTATTGTTCTGCAGCTTAATGATGGTGTCCAAAAAGTTAATTTCAGTGCAGGAGTAGTTGAGTGTCAAGTTGATGGTAGGATGAAATTGATTAAACTGTTCATGGAACGTCTTTAGCTGTGGCTCAGACTCCGTCCAGATGATTAAAATGTCATCAATGTAGCGGTAATACGCCAGAGGCCTGATGGGACATGAGGACAAAAAGTCGCTTTCAAGCTTGGAATTGAAAAGATTTGCATAAAGTGGGGCCATTTTACTTCCCATTGCTGTGCCAGTCTCCTGTAGATAGATCTTCTTGTCTAGCTCAAAGTAATTGTGGGTAAGGATGAATTTTATAAGTGTCACCACAGAATTTGCATCAGTCCCTGCGTTTTCCAGGAAGAATTTGCAGGCATTTAATCCATCCTGGTGTGGGATATTGGAGGACAAAGATTCCACATCCATGGTGGCCAGGATGGTTCCTTCTGGTAGAAGACCTATTGCTGAAAGTTTATTCAATAGGTCAGTTGTGTCCTGAATGAAGCTGGGTGTATCCTTTACCAGGGGTTTAAGAATACCCTCTACCCATCCAGATACCTGCTCAGTAAGGGTGCCCACACATGAAATAATTGGTCTTCTTGGGTTTCCAGATATGTGGATTTTGGGAAGCATGTAGAATGTCCCTGTTCTTGGACTTTCTGGTATCAGGTCATTGGTTCTTATGGATTCTTCAGGCAGACAAGATACCAACTTGCCCACTTACAATCCATTTTTCCAGACCCCCCACTACTGTGTTTTAGGCAGCCCCCAAATCTAAGAAGCATCATTGTCAAGAGCTCCCTGTCCTCTCCAACAGCTGCAGGAACCTTTCCTTGCAACCAGAAAAAATGTAAAACCTGTCCATTTATAATGACCACGGACAAGATAAAGATCCCCCAAGTCACATCAGGACTACAAGATCCCAGGTACTTTCAGCTGCATCACTTCTAATGTGGTGTACTTAATTATTTGTACTAAATGTCCAACTGGGGGTCTGTATGTGGGGGAGACAGGGCAGAAATTGAGAACAAGGATGAACTCTCATCGCCATACAATAAGAGAAAATATGTGGCAATACATTTCTGTCTCCCGGATCATAACATTATGGACATGAAATTACTTGTGTTAAAGGGGAAATTCAAATCTCAGAGAGACAGAAGAGTCTGGGAATATAAACTGATGACGACCTTTGACACTCTAAATGCAGGAATGAATGTGTCCCACGGATTTATGTCTTTTTACATCAACTAAGGAACTTGCCCCTCAGACCATGAAGGGTCACCACAACAGAGAACCTAATCACAGGACAATAAAACAATCCTTATCTAAGAATTGGCCCAATATTTCTGGACGTAACTGTTTATCACCCATGGTAATTCTGCTTCATGTCACCTGGCTTATCCATGGTGTTTTTTTTTTTTATACTATGTTGTGCACAAATATGTGATTCTTCAGAATTTGTTTTAGTCTTTGCCTGATGAAGAGACGTATGTAGTCTCGAAAACTTGCAATTTGTTACCATCTTTTCAGTTAGCCATTAAAAGGTATCAACCACTGAGGACTCTCAATTCTAAATATTTTTGTATCAATTAAGTACATTCTAGTTAAAGGCAGTGTCATTGTCAAGTTGGAAAGTCCAGTGACCCATACATTGGGAATTCAGTTCTTTTCAGAGGGTGACAAATAGAGCATTTACCTTTGCTTTGGGGCCATTAGTCTTTGGGGATCTACAGCTATTTATCTGGAGAGCTTTATATACAGTCATCTGTCCCTGGGATCAGCACACGAGGGTCATATGAAGAACACTGATATGGGGTAACTTTTGAAAGTCCTGTTCAATGACCAAGATTGTGTTGTCCAATGGAAATTTGTTTGTCTATTGTCAGGGAAACTCTTATAAATGTATGAAAAATGTAAAAACTGAGTGTTTCCAGCTAAGTAAGGGGGTGTCCAAGAATACCATGACACAGTCCAACCAGTGCTGAATATGCCAGACTTTGTAGGGATATAGCACTCAGTTATTAATTTATTCATATATTTTAATGTTGATCAAAAATATTTGCAGGACCCTGTTCCAGCGACCACATCAGTAGCCTGTGGCTGACGGACCAGAGCCCTAGAAATCTCCTAACTGCCTGTATTTCCAGCTCACCTACATACCATGTTTCCCTGAAAATAAGACCTATCCCAAAAATAGGCATTAGTATGGTTTTAAAGGATTTTTGGAGTATGCTTAAAATATAAGCCCTAATCAAAAAATAAGCTCTAGATACAGTCGGGACTGGCGTTTGAGGGTGGCGGGTGGGCAAAATGGTCAATTGTCCATGACCAAGGTTCATGGTTGAAATAGTTTAAGGACTTTTAGTCACATAGTGACATGAAAATAATGTAGATGGTTGTTTATGGAAAAAAAAAATAAAAGATAGCCCCTGAAAATAAGTCCTAATCCATCTTTCGGAGCAAAAAATAATATAAGACGCTTATTAGTCTTATTTTTGGAGAAACATGGTATTAGTAGTCCCAAAAGGATTTCATGTGTGCATTGTGGAAGGCCTACTAATCAGAAGGGGCACTGGGGATGATGGCAGGTAGGACGAAGTACGCAGGGCTTTGGTCCGACAGCTCCAGACAGGTTACGTGACAGCAGGACCAGAGTCCTGCAAATGTTTTTTGTCAATCCTAACAAATTTTGAAGACAAACGTAGGAACGGAACTACCATGCTTTAGGGGGAAATTATTTTCTATAACATGCATGTCAGGAGGGTGACAAGGCAGCGTTTATTTTTTGATGTTGTGTAATTGCTCATCATAAACTATCACAGTAAAAATACCAAACCCCATGTAGGCGCAGTGATCATCGCAAACATCTCTCCTTATGTAACATCACAAACATTAACCATTAAAATTGGCAGTGTCAGTTGAAAATTAAAAGGCTTTTTTACATTCAATCTTATACAGTCAGCATCCAAAAATCTTTAAGTGTTGAAAGGGCAGTATCAGCTGAAAATCAAATGGCTTATCTACATATAAATTTCTTGTAGGCAGCATCTCTGGTTAAGGGAATGTCTGCCTATGACAGTGTATTTGACAGAAAGGCATGTATTAGTATTTGTGGATCTCAATCCGACATTTGATAGCTTAAGAATACGAGTAAGAGCTTATTCAAATTTCCCTCTAATGTGATTTTCAGGACTTAGTATAGGCATGGAAATGCATTATATATAGACAAGAGACTTACAATAGTGCGATTGCATTATATATTGAAGATAGTAGGGTGCCCTGGGGGCAAGTATCAATAATGGAGATCTTATGAACTGGAGCATTCTTTAAAACTGCATTCACTATCGTTGTCAGCCTACCCTCAATATTTCTCAAAATGTCACATGACGGTTGCAGATTACGTGATTAACTATAATAGTCCATTCGTATGAGTCTCTTTTGACAATGCGAAGTAGCATACGGTCCTCCGGAGAACGGCAGATTACATTTAATGGTATTACTATGAACCTTTCTAATGACAAAATAGAAAAATCTATTGGCAGGTGTGCTAAAACACAGTGCAATTAAAGCCTAAATATGGTACACTTTACGGGCGTCATCTCGGCAGCATCCTAAATCCATTTTAGAGAACATAATGGCATGTGTGTCCTGTGCTTATAGTTTTCTGTCACATTATCAGTATAGCTAAATACTGTATGTAAAATGCTGATTCTAAGACTTATTAAAGGGGTTGTCTCAATCTAATATTTCCAGTCTTTTTGACCTACAGTATAGCACAGGCATGGATGGTGTTGCAAGGATGGGGAAACTTGGAAATTGCCCAGGGCTCCCATGCCGTAAGGGGACTCCTGCTTTGCTGTACACAGTTGCAAATAGAGCTGTTAGGTCGAGATCAGGAGGATCCAGCAGCATCTACAAGCAAGATGTGCTTCAGCTAACTCCTGACAGTCATTCGGGAAGGATGAGGTGATGGGGGTTGATGTCTTGCACCATGAGACGATACATTGATGGGAAACGCGCGTTGGGGAACGTGGCTGTGGTCTAGGCAGGACGGACTAATAGAATGGGTAATTATTCCCTGCATTGATTGTAGTTTCTGAACATGCGCAGTGTACAACAAAAGAACTCAAAGATATATTGTAACAGATACTGGATTCCTGCTCCCATATTTGATGATCTTTTTGGTACCAATCCACATTGAGTGACAATTGAACGTAGGGGTACCAGTTTCTATAAATGTCTGTTATGAACTTCTAACATGGGATAATATATTTTTGGCTTTTCTGCACTTCACTATGAAGTTCGGACTTATACTCCAGCCTCTCTTTTTTCACCCACAGATTAAATCAAATTTTTCCCGTGCTAAGTTTACCCATGTATTTTTTTTATTGTTAATTTTATGTATCAACAAACTTTTATAGTTTTGGCATCTTTTAACTCTATTTTCTTCGTGTTTGGTAATTTGGAAATATTTGGCAAGCTATCCTCTGTGAACATCAACAGTTTCTCAGGCTCATTTATAACATATAGATATCAGAGCAGCCATAAATGCTATTTTCCACACTACTCTGTCGTGAGTTTACCACATTTTATCTTGTTGCCCTTTGTGATAGTAATTGATGATTAATAGGCGGCATTATCAGAACTTCTACAGGAAGTTGTACTAAATTTATACTAAAGGGTCCAGGGTGTACGGGCTGCGCAGTTCCTAATAGCTCATTATAGAGCATCTGTTTTATGCCTGTCTAATAATCCACAACTGTAGTAATTATAAACCATGTAATTAATTATTTCAGTCCCTCACATGCAATCTGATAGACAGTAAAAAGCTGCTTATGAGGTGACACTGGGCCCTCATTATCTACTGGGCCCCTGTCCAACTCCATAGGTTGCACATATGGTATGTCCACCCCTGCAAGGCGGTAAAATATAGGGTTTTATTGCAGTTCGAATACGTTTTTCTCACATATTATAATTTTCTCTGTGTAGTAATTCTGTCCTATAGACCTGAAGTAGCAGGAGCATGGACAACTGTTGGAACATGTCTACATGTCTGTGTATCAGCGCGTATGTATGTCTCTATCTCTCCACTTTCTTTTTTTAGGAGTTATTTTCAAAAACATGACAGATTTTACTGTATATAGCACATTTATTACACAGGTTCTTAAATAGGCATGAGCATTACACATCAGCGTGAATTATGGAAGACGGTTAGTTGTGACTATAATAATGTCTGCAAAACAATTTACCGAGCACTATAATATTCTGCAGAAACATAGGCTTGTGACAGCAGGTAAAGATTGATCAGTGCATCCAGCCTGCACATGTTATTTATTAATGACTTTGTCTGGCAGAGGTTGATTTTGTCACTCGATCTATGTTGGTCAAGGTCCAGCAATTCAGCTTCTCAGCCAAAGCGCTGTAGGCCCTTGTTACTGGCTGGGAAGAAGCCACATATACGCTCCTATAGGGCAGATCAGAAACCATCTTATAAACACATTTTCTAATTTTGTCAGGTAATGATCCTTTTAATCCTTTTATCACGGAAGAGGGTATTAGCCACACAGGCTGAAAGGAACAGTGTATGGGCAGCTTACTCATAAAGAGCTTGTAATACATTGGTCTAAAATATCTGCTTTCTTCTTTTAGATACAGCGCCATTGTTTTACACAGGCTGTAGCTGGTATTATAGCTCAGTCCCATTCACTTGCCAATGGTATAGACATCTTACCATATGCCTCTGAACTAGTTTTCATATTCTGATTATGCTGTGTCTTGGCTATTGTGGAAGAATTTATCAAAGCTGGTGGAAATAAATAATAATGGGACAATTGCCCATAGTAAGAAATCAGATCCAGTTGTAATTTTCCAGAGATCCTTGAAGAATGGGCAACAAAACTGAGTTAGTTGCTTTGGCCAACTCCTTGACTTCTCTCTGATACCTCTTTAGAGAAATCTTTTTCATTACATGGTGACTAAAATTAGACCAAGTATATACACTCCTCAACATTGAGATAGCAACACAAAAAAGGAAAATGTTTTCGAATTATGGAAATCTCAGGACGGATAGATATGTTAATCAGATGCTAATGGTAAAAATATTGAAACTAAATTTTAAAAACATCTCATTTTATTCAGTATTGATACCTGCACTTACACGCCTTGGCTGCTATCAATGAGGTTATTAATGGTTGTCTGAAGAATGTTCTGCCATGATGTTTGCACCTGGGCAAATCATCAACATCAGCTGCTAGCAGCTACCTTTGCAATTGTTGCTGAATGGTGTCCAAGATTTGTCTTCGATAGGAGATAAGTCGTGAGACGCTACAGTCTATGGTAGCATGTTTAGGCCACACAGGCTGCTCACAGTAGCAAGAACAACATGTGGCCTGCCATTGTTATGTTGAAAAATGGTTCTTGGGAAATAGCCTTATCACTGGTTCCATGTTTGATACTGCAACATCCAGCTACTGGTCTTCCATTGACCTTGTGCCACCATACTCAAAGGTTATCATGGTGCCGAACAAGATGACAGTCTATCCTCTTTAGCGATGAATCTTGCTTTTGTCCTTGATGCAATGGTAGCTGCATATTGGACTAGAGATGTGGGCCAAGTCATGAAGAGGCCTTTGTGGTTGAATGTCACACCGGTCCTTCTCCCAGTATTATAGTGTGGGATGGCATAATGTATGGTTGCTGGACTCCTGCAGTCTTCATTCTATGTACTATAACATATTGACGTTAAATATGGTTGTTGAACCTGTGAAATGGCTATTAATCTAAAGTATGCCAAGAGCTATTTTTCAAAATGACAACTCCAGGCCACAAGTTTATTAGAACTACTGTACATAGCCTGCATAGCATAAACATGATACCATGGCCTGAAGATCCTCCAGACTTTTCTATCATTGAGCACATCTGGGTAATTGGTTGGCAATTGCAAAAGGGAGCTGCCAGCAGCGAATCTTGATAATTTGTGTATCCAAGTGCATTCGGTGTAGCAGAACGTTGCTCAACCATTAATAACCTCATTAAGAACCAGCCAAGGTGTGTTAGTGCATGTTAGTGTATGTATTTCTATGCCTGACTCTAATACTTGATAATTAATAAATACAATTATTTTTTACATTTTCTTTCAATTTTTCATCATTTGCATATCATTAACATGGCTTTCAATCCTGTGATTTTCAAAATTCCATGAAGTTTCCTTCTTGGTTTTACGACTTTGATGCTGAGGATTGTATTTTGCGTGGGTCTCTCTTTTGTAGGCAGTGGTCAGACCTAGCACAAAAACATACTGTCCATTTTTTATGGCTGAGATAAGCAGAAAAGTTCCTGAACAGTGATCCGTATTCAATGTGAGCATCCGATTTTTTTCTCCAAAAAGTATCCATGTGTCAGCCGTATGGCATCCGTGTGGCATCCGTGCGGCGAGATTTTCTCGCCAGCTTGCAAAATGGACATATAATGGATCCATGGGCTCAAATATTCGTGAAAACATATATAGTCCATATCAGGGCCAGACTGGCCATCAGGCACTTCTGGCAAATGCCAGAAGGGCCGGTGGCAGTAGTGGGCCGCTCGCCAGCACGGACTCCCCCCCCCAGCGCCGTCTGCCCCCCCAGCTCTGACTCACCCCCCCGCCAGCGCCACCGCAATCAACTATACCAGCGTCTATGATGCCAGTACAGTTGAATGCAATGATGGAGGAGAGAGCATCTGCTGACGCTCCCTCTTCCATCATTCATCGCTCTGCCTCTGACACTGCAGGTGCGCGATGACATCATATCATTGCGTACCTGCTGTGTGTCGGGCAGACTGCAACCACTGAGACATGAGCCAGGAGCAGAGCGGGCACGAGGAGAGTGTTTTTTTTAAAAAATATCAATGAGTGATAACTGGATTGTGGGGCTATATTACATTGTATGGGGGCTGTGCTGTATTACATTCTATGGGGGCTGGCTGCATTACATTCTATGGGGGCTGTGCTGCATTACATTCTATGGGGGCTGACTGCCTTACATTCTATAGGGGCTGGCTGCATTACATTCTATTGGGGCTGTGCTGCATTATATTCTATGGGGCTGTGCTGCATTACATTCTATGGGGGCTGGCTGCATTACATTCTATGGGGCCTGGCTGCATTACATTCTATGAGGGATGGCTGCATTACATTCTATAGGGGCTGTGCTGTATTACATTCTATGGGGGCTGTGCTGCATTACATTCTATGGAGGCTGGCTGCATTACATTCTATGGGGCCTGGCTGCATTACATTCTATGAGGGCTGGCTGCATTGCATTCTATGGGGGCTGTGCTGTATTACATTCTATGGGGGCTGTGCTGCATTACATTCTATGGGGGCTGGCTGCATTACATTCTATGGGGCCTGGCTGCATTACATTCTATGAGGGCTGGCTGCATTACATTCTATGAGGGCTGGCTGCGTTACATTCTATGGGGGCTGTGCTTTATTACATTCTATGGGGGCTGTGCTGCATTACATTCTATGGGGCTGTGCTGCATTACATTCTATGGGGGCTGGCTGCATTACATTCTATGGGGGCTGGCTGCATTACATTTTATGGGGGCTGGCTGCATTACATTCTATGGGGGCTGTGCTGTATTACATTCTAGGGGGGCTGTGCTGTATTACATTCTATGGGGGCTGAGCTGTATTACATTCTATGGGGGCTGTGCTGCACTATAATCTATGGAGGCTGGCTGCATTACATTCTATGGGGGCTGTGCTGTATTACATTCTAGGGGGGCTGTGCTGTATTATATTCTATGGGGGCTGTGCTGCATTACATTCTATGGGGGCTGTGCTGTATTACATTCTATGGGCGATGTGCTGTATTACATTCTATGGGGGCTGGCTGCATTACATTCTATGGGGGCTGGCTGCATTACAATCTATGGGGGCTGGCTGCATTACATTCTATGGGGGCGTGCTGCATTACATTCTATGGGGGCGTGCTGCATTACATTCTATGGGGGCTGGCTGCATTACATTCTATGGGGGCTGGCTGCATTACAATCTATGGGGGCTGGCAGCATTACATTCTATGGGGGCGTGCTGCATTACATTCTATGGGGGCGGGCTGCATTACATTCTATGGGGGCTGGCTGCATTACATTCTGTGGGGGCTGGCTGCATTACATTCTATGGGGGGCTGTATTACATTCTATGGGGTGTTGTGAATTCTGTGGCTGAATTCACTCCTGTGGTCACAAGTGGTACTGCACCTTCTGGGCTTCCTCCCTCAGGTGTTCTGGTGAGCTCGTTGGCTGCCTTGTTATTTAACTCCACCTGATTCTGTCTTCCTTGCTCCTTGTCAATGTTCCAGTGTTGGATCTGAGCTTCTGGATCTTTCCTGTGACCTGCTGCTCTTCTTAGATAAGTGCTTCTTTGCTTTTGTTGCTGTTTTTTCTGTCCAGCTTATCTATTCATTTTTGCTGGAAGCTCTGAGACGCAAAGGGTGTACCGCCGTGCCGTTAGTTCGGCACGGTGGGTCTTTTTGCCCCCTTTGCGTGGTTTTTTGTTTTAGGGTTTTTTGTAGACTGCAAAGTTCTCTTTGCTATCCTCGCTCTATCTAGAATATCGGGCCTCACTTTGCTGAATCTATTTCATCCCTACGTTTTGTCTTTTCATCTTGCTAACAGTCATTATATGTGGGGGGCTGCCTTTTCCTTTGGGGTATTTCTCTGAGGCAAGTCAGGCTTGTATTTCTTTTCAAAAAACCTGATCTGCACATCCAAACATAGACACAGTGTGAACAGGTGCTGAACCCAGAGTCGCCAACTCGTATATATTTAAGTAAATAGGGCAGCACACTGCAGCGCCAAAACATGCAAACTTGAAAACACAAAATTTGAACTGCATTACTGCACTGAAAATATGAAAAATGAGAGCTTTTAGCGCATAAAAATGGCCAATTTTATGTGTACCTCGTAGCCACGATAAGGCATCTCTCTTATACGAGGCCCTACGCTTGACCTACCTCTCTGAGAATAAACGTCTCCATCTGAATGGGTACATGTGAAACCTCTCCTTGGACTCAAATTCTCTCTCACTGTGGAGGGGTATTGGACCTATTATAATTAAAACACCTGAAGCTAGGAGGCGGGGAGTGCACGATCAGAAGGCTAGAGAATACATTTCAAAAAACCTGATCTGCACATCCAAACATAGACACAGTGTGAACAGGTGCTGAACCCAGAGTCGCCAACTCGTATATATTTAAGTAAATAGGGCAGCACACTGCAGCGCCAAAACATGCAAACTTGAAAACACAAAATTTGAACTGCATTACTGCACTGAAAATATGAAAAATGAGAGCTTTTAGCGCATAAAAATGGCCAATTTTATGTGTACCTCGTAGCCACGATAAGGCATCTCTCTTATACGAGGCCCTACGCTTGACCTACCTCTCTGAGAATAAACGTCTCCATCTGAATGGGTACATGTGAAACCTCTCCTTGGACTCAAATTCTCTCTCACTGTGGAGGGGTATTGGACCTATTATAATTAAAACACCTGAAGCTAGGAGGCGGGGAGTGCACGATCAGAAGGCTAGAGAATACATTTCAAAAAACCTGATCTGCACATCCAAACATAGACACAGTGTGAACAGGTGCTGAACCCAGAGTCGCCAACTCGTATATATTTAAGTAAATAGGGCAGCACACTGCAGCGCCAAAACATGCAAACTTGAAAACACAAAATTTGAACTGCATTACTGCACTGAAAATATGAAAAATGAGAGCTTTTAGCGCATAAAAATGGCCAATTTTATGTGTACCTCGTAGCCACGATAAGGCATCTCTCTTATACGAGGCCCTACGCTTGACCTACCTCTCTGAGAATAAACGTCTCCATCTGAATGGGTACATGTGAAACCTCTCCTTGGACTCAAATTCTCTCTCACTGTGGAGGGGTATTGGACCTATTATAATTAAAACACCTGAAGCTAGGAGGCGGGGAGTGCACGATCAGAAGGCTAGAGAATACATTTCAAAAAACCTGATCTGCACATCCAAACATAGACACAGTGTGAACAGGTGCTGAACCCAGAGTCGCCAACTCGTATATATTTAAGTAAATAGGGCAGCACACTGCAGCGCCAAAACATGCAAACTTGAAAA
This sequence comes from Ranitomeya imitator, assembly GCF_032444005.1. Taxonomy (NCBI): domain Eukaryota; kingdom Metazoa; phylum Chordata; class Amphibia; order Anura; family Dendrobatidae; genus Ranitomeya; species Ranitomeya imitator. The sequence continues at coordinate 577,355,440 of NC_091283.1, read as the reverse complement.
CACAAAATTTGAACTGCATTACTGCACTGAAAATATGAAAAATGAGAGCTTTTAGCGCATAAAAATGGCCAATTTTATGTGTACCTCGTAGCCACGATAAGGCATCTCTCTTATACGAGGCCCTACGCTTGACCTACCTCTCTGAGAATAAACGTCTCCATCTGAATGGGTACATGTGAAACCTCTCCTTGGACTCAAATTCTCTCTCACTGTGGAGGGGTATTGGACCTATTATAATTAAAACACCTGAAGCTAGGAGGCGGGGAGTGCACGATCAGAAGGCTAGAGAATACATTTCAAAAAACCTGATCTGCACATCCAAACATAGACACAGTGTGAACAGGTGCTGAACCCAGAGTCGCCAACTCGTATATATTTAAGTAAATAGGGCAGCACACTGCAGCGCCAAAACATGCAAACTTGAAAACACAAAATTTGAACTGCATTACTGCACTGAAAATATGAAAAATGAGAGCTTTTAGCGCATAAAAATGGCCAATTTTATGTGTACCTCGTAGCCACGATAAGGCATCTCTCTTATACGAGGCCCTACGCTTGACCTACCTCTCTGAGAATAAACGTCTCCATCTGAATGGGTACATGTGAAACCTCTCCTTGGACTCAAATTCTCTCTCACTGTGGAGGGGTATTGGACCTATTATAATTAAAACACCTGAAGCTAGGAGGCGGGGAGTGCACGATCAGAAGGCTAGAGAATACATTTCAAAAAACCTGATCTGCACATCCAAACATAGACACAGTGTGAACAGGTGCTGAACCCAGAGTCGCCAACTCGTATATATTTAAGTAAATAGGGCAGCACACTGCAGCGCCAAAACATGCAAACTTGAAAACACAAAATTTGAACTGCATTACTGCACTGAAAATATGAAAAATGAGAGCTTTTAGCGCATAAAAATGGCCAATTTTATGTGTACCTCGTAGCCACGATAAGGCATCTCTCTTATACGAGGCCCTACGCTTGACCTACCTCTCTGAGAATAAACGTCTCCATCTGAATGGGTACATGTGAAACCTCTCCTTGGACTCAAATTCTCTCTCACTGTGGAGGGGTATTGGACCTATTATAATTAAAACACCTGAAGCTAGGAGGCGGGGAGTGCACGATCAGAAGGCTAGAGAATACATTTCAAAAAACCTGATCTGCACATCCAAACATAGACACAGTGTGAACAGGTGCTGAACCCAGAGTCGCCAACTCGTATATATTTAAGTAAATAGGGCAGCACACTGCAGCGCCAAAACATGCAAACTTGAAAACACAAAATTTGAACTGCATTACTGCACTGAAAATATGAAAAATGAGAGCTTTTAGCGCATAAAAATGGCCAATTTTATGTGTACCTCGTAGCCACGATAAGGCATCTCTCTTATACGAGGCCCTACGCTTGACCTACCTCTCTGAGAATAAACGTCTCCATCTGAATGGGTACATGTGAAACCTCTCCTTGGACTCAAATTCTCTCTCACTGTGGAGGGGTATTGGACCTATTATAATTAAAACACCTGAAGCTAGGAGGCGGGGAGTGCACGATCAGAAGGCTAGAGAATACATTTCAAAAAACCTGATCTGCACATCCAAACATAGACACAGTGTGAACAGGTGCTGAACCCAGAGTCGCCAACTCGTATATATTTAAGTAAATAGGGCAGCACACTGCAGCGCCAAAACATGCAAACTTGAAAACACAAAATTTGAACTGCATTACTGCACTGAAAATATGAAAAATGAGAGCTTTTAGCGCATAAAAATGGCCAATTTTATGTGTACCTCGTAGCCACGATAAGGCATCTCTCTTATACGAGGCCCTACGCTTGACCTACCTCTCTGAGAATAAACGTCTCCATCTGAATGGGTACATGTGAAACCTCTCCTTGGACTCAAATTCTCTCTCACTGTGGAGGGGTATTGGACCTATTATAATTAAAACACCTGAAGCTAGGAGGCGGGGAGTGCACGATCAGAAGGCTAGAGAATACATTTCAAAAAACCTGATCTGCACATCCAAACATAGACACAGTGTGAACAGGTGCTGAACCCAGAGTCGCCAACTCGTATATATTTAAGTAAATAGGGCAGCACACTGCAGCGCCAAAACATGCAAACTTGAAAACACAAAATTTGAACTGCATTACTGCACTGAAAATATGAAAAATGAGAGCTTTTAGCGCATAAAAATGGCCAATTTTATGTGTACCTCGTAGCCACGATAAGGCATCTCTCTTATACGAGGCCCTACGCTTGACCTACCTCTCTGAGAATAAACGTCTCCATCTGAATGGGTACATGTGAAACCTCTCCTTGGACTCAAATTCTCTCTCACTGTGGAGGGGTATTGGACCTATTATAATTAAAACACCTGAAGCTAGGAGGCGGGGAGTGCACGATCAGAAGGCTAGAGAATACATTTCAAAAAACCTGATCTGCACATCCAAACATAGACACAGTGTGAACAGGTGCTGAACCCAGAGTCGCCAACTCGTATATATTTAAGTAAATAGGGCAGCACACTGCAGCGCCAAAACATGCAAACTTGAAAACACAAAATTTGAACTGCATTACTGCACTGAAAATATGAAAAATGAGAGCTTTTAGCGCATAAAAATGGCCAATTTTATGTGTACCTCGTAGCCACGATAAGGCATCTCTCTTATACGAGGCCCTACGCTTGACCTACCTCTCTGAGAATAAACGTCTCCATCTGAATGGGTACATGTGAAACCTCTCCTTGGACTCAAATTCTCTCTCACTGTGGAGGGGTATTGGACCTATTATAATTAAAACACCTGAAGCTAGGAGGCGGGGAGTGCACGATCAGAAGGCTAGAGAATACATTTCAAAAAACCTGATCTGCACATCCAAACATAGACACAGTGTGAACAGGTGCTGAACCCAGAGTCGCCAACTCGTATATATTTAAGTAAATAGGGCAGCACACTGCAGCGCCAAAACATGCAAACTTGAAAACACAAAATTTGAACTGCATTACTGCACTGAAAATATGAAAAATGAGAGCTTTTAGCGCATAAAAATGGCCAATTTTATGTGTACCTCGTAGCCACGATAAGGCATCTCTCTTATACGAGGCCCTACGCTTGACCTACCTCTCTGAGAATAAACGTCTCCATCTGAATGGGTACATGTGAAACCTCTCCTTGGACTCAAATTCTCTCTCACTGTGGAGGGGTATTGGACCTATTATAATTAAAACACCTGAAGCTAGGAGGCGGGGAGTGCACGATCAGAAGGCTAGAGAATACATTTCAAAAAACCTGATCTGCACATCCAAACATAGACACAGTGTGAACAGGTGCTGAACCCAGAGTCGCCAACTCGTATATATTTAAGTAAATAGGGCAGCACACTGCAGCGCCAAAACATGCAAACTTGAAAACACAAAATTTGAACTGCATTACTGCACTGAAAATATGAAAAATGAGAGCTTTTAGCGCATAAAAATGGCCAATTTTATGTGTACCTCGTAGCCACGATAAGGCATCTCTCTTATACGAGGCCCTACGCTTGACCTACCTCTCTGAGAATAAACGTCTCCATCTGAATGGGTACATGTGAAACCTCTCCTTGGACTCAAATTCTCTCTCACTGTGGAGGGGTATTGGACCTATTATAATTAAAACACCTGAAGCTAGGAGGCGGGGAGTGCACGATCAGAAGGCTAGAGAATACATTTCAAAAAACCTGATCTGCACATCCAAACATAGACACAGTGTGAACAGGTGCTGAACCCAGAGTCGCCAACTCGTATATATTTAAGTAAATAGGGCAGCACACTGCAGCGCCAAAACATGCAAACTTGAAAACACAAAATTTGAACTGCATTACTGCACTGAAAATATGAAAAATGAGAGCTTTTAGCGCATAAAAATGGCCAATTTTATGTGTACCTCGTAGCCACGATAAGGCATCTCTCTTATACGAGGCCCTACGCTTGACCTACCTCTCTGAGAATAAACGTCTCCATCTGAATGGGTACATGTGAAACCTCTCCTTGGACTCAAATTCTCTCTCACTGTGGAGGGGTATTGGACCTATTATAATTAAAACACCTGAAGCTAGGAGGCGGGGAGTGCACGATCAGAAGGCTAGAGAATACATTTCAAAAAACCTGATCTGCACATCCAAACATAGACACAGTGTGAACAGGTGCTGAACCCAGAGTCGCCAACTCGTATATATTTAAGTAAATAGGGCAGCACACTGCAGCGCCAAAACATGCAAACTTGAAAACACAAAATTTGAACTGCATTACTGCACTGAAAATATGAAAAATGAGAGCTTTTAGCGCATAAAAATGGCCAATTTTATGTGTACCTCGTAGCCACGATAAGGCATCTCTCTTATACGAGGCCCTACGCTTGACCTACCTCTCTGAGAATAAACGTCTCCATCTGAATGGGTACATGTGAAACCTCTCCTTGGACTCAAATTCTCTCTCACTGTGGAGGGGTATTGGACCTATTATAATTAAAACACCTGAAGCTAGGAGGCGGGGAGTGCACGATCAGAAGGCTAGAGAATACATTTCAAAAAACCTGATCTGCACATCCAAACATAGACACAGTGTGAACAGGTGCTGAACCCAGAGTCGCCAACTCGTATATATTTAAGTAAATAGGGCAGCACACTGCAGCGCCAAAACATGCAAACTTGAAAACACAAAATTTGAACTGCATTACTGCACTGAAAATATGAAAAATGAGAGCTTTTAGCGCATAAAAATGGCCAATTTTATGTGTACCTCGTAGCCACGATAAGGCATCTCTCTTATACGAGGCCCTACGCTTGACCTACCTCTCTGAGAATAAACGTCTCCATCTGAATGGGTACATGTGAAACCTCTCCTTGGACTCAAATTCTCTCTCACTGTGGAGGGGTATTGGACCTATTATAATTAAAACACCTGAAGCTAGGAGGCGGGGAGTGCACGATCAGAAGGCTAGAGAATACATTTCAAAAAACCTGATCTGCACATCCAAACATAGACACAGTGTGAACAGGTGCTGAACCCAGAGTCGCCAACTCGTATATATTTAAGTAAATAGGGCAGCACACTGCAGCGCCAAAACATGCAAACTTGAAAACACAAAATTTGAACTGCATTACTGCACTGAAAATATGAAAAATGAGAGCTTTTAGCGCATAAAAATGGCCAATTTTATGTGTACCTCGTAGCCACGATAAGGCATCTCTCTTATACGAGGCCCTACGCTTGACCTACCTCTCTGAGAATAAACGTCTCCATCTGAATGGGTACATGTGAAACCTCTCCTTGGACTCAAATTCTCTCTCACTGTGGAGGGGTATTGGACCTATTATAATTAAAACACCTGAAGCTAGGAGGCGGGGAGTGCACGATCAGAAGGCTAGAGAATACATTTCAAAAAACCTGATCTGCACATCCAAACATAGACACAGTGTGAACAGGTGCTGAACCCAGAGTCGCCAACTCGTATATATTTAAGTAAATAGGGCAGCACACTGCAGCGCCAAAACATGCAAACTTGAAAACACAAAATTTGAACTGCATTACTGCACTGAAAATATGAAAAATGAGAGCTTTTAGCGCATAAAAATGGCCAATTTTATGTGTACCTCGTAGCCACGATAAGGCATCTCTCTTATACGAGGCCCTACGCTTGACCTACCTCTCTGAGAATAAACGTCTCCATCTGAATGGGTACATGTGAAACCTCTCCTTGGACTCAAATTCTCTCTCACTGTGGAGGGGTATTGGACCTATTATAATTAAAACACCTGAAGCTAGGAGGCGGGGAGTGCACGATCAGAAGGCTAGAGAATACATTTCAAAAAACCTGATCTGCACATCCAAACATAGACACAGTGTGAACAGGTGCTGAACCCAGAGTCGCCAACTCGTATATATTTAAGTAAATAGGGCAGCACACTGCAGCGCCAAAACATGCAAACTTGAAAACACAAAATTTGAACTGCATTACTGCACTGAAAATATGAAAAATGAGAGCTTTTAGCGCATAAAAATGGCCAATTTTATGTGTACCTCGTAGCCACGATAAGGCATCTCTCTTATACGAGGCCCTACGCTTGACCTACCTCTCTGAGAATAAACGTCTCCATCTGAATGGGTACATGTGAAACCTCTCCTTGGACTCAAATTCTCTCTCACTGTGGAGGGGTATTGGACCTATTATAATTAAAACACCTGAAGCTAGGAGGCGGGGAGTGCACGATCAGAAGGCTAGAGAATACATTTCAAAAAACCTGATCTGCACATCCAAACATAGACACAGTGTGAACAGGTGCTGAACCCAGAGTCGCCAACTCGTATATATTTAAGTAAATAGGGCAGCACACTGCAGCGCCAAAACATGCAAACTTGAAAACACAAAATTTGAACTGCATTACTGCACTGAAAATATGAAAAATGAGAGCTTTTAGCGCATAAAAATGGCCAATTTTATGTGTACCTCGTAGCCACGATAAGGCATCTCTCTTATACGAGGCCCTACGCTTGACCTACCTCTCTGAGAATAAACGTCTCCATCTGAATGGGTACATGTGAAACCTCTCCTTGGACTCAAATTCTCTCTCACTGTGGAGGGGTATTGGACCTATTATAATTAAAACACCTGAAGCTAGGAGGCGGGGAGTGCACGATCAGAAGGCTAGAGAATACATTTCAAAAAACCTGATCTGCACATCCAAACATAGACACAGTGTGAACAGGTGCTGAACCCAGAGTCGCCAACTCGTATATATTTAAGTAAATAGGGCAGCACACTGCAGCGCCAAAACATGCAAACTTGAAAACACAAAATTTGAACTGCATTACTGCACTGAAAATATGAAAAATGAGAGCTTTTAGCGCATAAAAATGGCCAATTTTATGTGTACCTCGTAGCCACGATAAGGCATCTTTCTTATACGAGGCCCTACGCTTGACCTACCTCTCTGAGAATAAACGTCTCCATCTGAATGGGTACATGTGAAACCTCTCCTTGGACTCAAATTCTCTCTCACTGTGGAGGGGTATTGGACCTATTATAATTAAAACACCTGAAGCTAGGAGGCGGGGAGTGCACGATCAGAAGGCTAGAGAATACATTTCAAAAAACCTGATCTGCACATCCAAACATAGACACAGTGTGAACAGGTGCTGAACCCAGAGTCGCCAACTCGTATATATTTAAGTAAATAGGGCAGCACACTGCAGCGCATTTTTATGCGCTAAAAGCTCTCATTTTTCATATTTTCAGTGCAGTAATGCAGTTCAAATTTTGTGTTTTCAAGTTTGCATGTTTTGGCGCTGCAGTGTGCTGCCCTATTTACTTAAATATATACGAGTTGGCGACTCTGGGTTCAGCACCTGTTCACACTGTGTCTATGTTTGGATGTGCAGATCAGGTTTTTTGAAATGTATTCTCTAGCCTTCTGATCGTGCACTCCCCGCCTCCTAGCTTCAGGTGTTTTAATTATAATAGGTCCAATACCCCTCCACAGTGAGAGAGAATTTGAGTCCAAGGAGAGGTTTCACATGTACCCATTCAGATGGAGACGTTTATTCTCAGAGAGGTAGGTCAAGCGTAGGGCCTCGTATAAGAGAGATGCCTTATCGTGGCTACGAGGTACACATAAAATTGGCCATTTTTATGCGCTAAAAGCTCTCATTTTTCATATTTTCAGTGCAGTAATGCAGTTCAAATTTTGTGTTTTCAAGTTTGCATGTTTTGGCGCTGCAGTGTGCTGCCCTATTTACTTAAATATATACGAGTTGGCGACTCTGGGTTCAGCACCTGTTCACACTGTGTCTATGTTTGGATGTGCAGATCAGGTTTTTTGAAATGTATTCTCTAGCCTTCTGATCGTGCACTCCCCGCCTCCTAGCTTCAGGTGTTTTAATTATAATAGGTCCAATACCCCTCCACAGTGAGAGAGAATTTGAGTCCAAGGAGAGGTTTCACATGTACCCATTCAGATGGAGACGTTTATTCTCAGAGAGGTAGGTCAAGCGTAGGGCCTCGTATAAGAGAGATGCCTTATCGTGGCTACGAGGTACACATAAAATTGGCCATTTTTATGCGCTAAAAGCTCTCATTTTTCATATTTTCAGTGCAGTAATGCAGTTCAAATTTTGTGTTTTCAAGTTTGCATGTTTTGGCGCTGCAGTGTGCTGCCCTATTTACTTAAATATATACGAGTTGGCGACTCTGGGTTCAGCACCTGTTCACACTGTGTCTATGTTTGGATGTGCAGATCAGGTTTTTTGAAATGTATTCTCTAGCCTTCTGATCGTGCACTCCCCGCCTCCTAGCTTCAGGTGTTTTAATTATAATAGGTCCAATACCCCTCCACAGTGAGAGAGAATTTGAGTCCAAGGAGAGGTTTCACATGTACCCATTCAGATGGAGACGTTTATTCTCAGAGAGGTAGGTCAAGCGTAGGGCCTCGTATAAGAGAGATGCCTTATCGTGGCTACGAGGTACACATAAAATTGGCCATTTTTATGCGCTAAAAGCTCTCATTTTTCATATTTTCAGTGCAGTAATGCAGTTCAAATTTTGTGTTTTCAAGTTTGCATGTTTTGGCGCTGCAGTGTGCTGCCCTATTTACTTAAATATATACGAGTTGGCGACTCTGGGTTCAGCACCTGTTCACACTGTGTCTATGTTTGGATGTGCAGATCAGGTTTTTTGAAATGTATTCTCTAGCCTTCTGATCGTGCACTCCCCGCCTCCTAGCTTCAGGTGTTTTAATTATAATAGGTCCAATACCCCTCCACAGTGAGAGAGAATTTGAGTCCAAGGAGAGGTTTCACATGTACCCATTCAGATGGAGACGTTTATTCTCAGAGAGGTAGGTCAAGCGTAGGGCCTCGTATAAGAGAGATGCCTTATCGTGGCTACGAGGTACACATAAAATTGGCCATTTTTATGCGCTAAAAGCTCTCATTTTTCATATTTTCAGTGCAGTAATGCAGTTCAAATTTTGTGTTTTCAAGTTTGCATGTTTTGGCGCTGCAGTGTGCTGCCCTATTTACTTAAATATATACGAGTTGGCGACTCTGGGTTCAGCACCTGTTCACACTGTGTCTATGTTTGGATGTGCAGATCAGGTTTTTTGAAATGTATTCTCTAGCCTTCTGATCGTGCACTCCCCGCCTCCTAGCTTCAGGTGTTTTAATTATAATAGGTCCAATACCCCTCCACAGTGAGAGAGAATTTGAGTCCAAGGAGAGGTTTCACATGTACCCATTCAGATGGAGACGTTTATTCTCAGAGAGGTAGGTCAAGCGTAGGGCCTCGTATAAGAGAGATGCCTTATCGTGGCTACGAGGTACACATAAAATTGGCCATTTTTATGCGCTAAAAGCTCTCATTTTTCATATTTTCAGTGCAGTAATGCAGTTCAAATTTTGTGTTTTCAAGTTTGCATGTTTTGGCGCTGCAGTGTGCTGCCCTATTTACTTAAATATATACGAGTTGGCGACTCTGGGTTCAGCACCTGTTCACACTGTGTCTATGTTTGGATGTGCAGATCAGGTTTTTTGAAATGTATTCTCTAGCCTTCTGATCGTGCACTCCCCGCCTCCTAGCTTCAGGTGTTTTAATTATAATAGGTCCAATACCCCTCCACAGTGAGAGAGAATTTGAGTCCAAGGAGAGGTTTCACATGTACCCATTCAGATGGAGACGTTTATTCTCAGAGAGGTAGGTCAAGCGTAGGGCCTCGTATAAGAGAGATGCCTTATCGTGGCTACGAGGTACACATAAAATTGGCCATTTTTATGCGCTAAAAGCTCTCATTTTTCATATTTTCAGTGCAGTAATGCAGTTCAAATTTTGTGTTTTCAAGTTTGCATGTTTTGGCGCTGCAGTGTGCTGCCCTATTTACTTAAATATATACGAGTTGGCGACTCTGGGTTCAGCACCTGTTCACACTGTGTCTATGTTTGGATGTGCAGATCAGGTTTTTTGAAATGTATTCTCTAGCCTTCTGATCGTGCACTCCCCGCCTCCTAGCTTCAGGTGTTTTAATTATAATAGGTCCAATACCCCTCCACAGTGAGAGAGAATTTGAGTCCAAGGAGAGGTTTCACATGTACCCATTCAGATGGAGACGTTTATTCTCAGAGAGGTAGGTCAAGCGTAGGGCCTCGTATAAGAGAGATGCCTTATCGTGGCTACGAGGTACACATAAAATTGGCCATTTTTATGCGCTAAAAGCTCTCATTTTTCATATTTTCAGTGCAGTAATGCAGTTCAAATTTTGTGTTTTCAAGTTTGCATGTTTTGGCGCTGCAGTGTGCTGCCCTATTTACTTAAATATATACGAGTTGGCGACTCTGGGTTCAGCACCTGTTCACACTGTGTCTATGTTTGGATGTGCAGATCAGGTTTTTTGAAATGTATTCTCTAGCCTTCTGATCGTGCACTCCCCGCCTCCTAGCTTCAGGTGTTTTAATTATAATAGGTCCAATACCCCTCCACAGTGAGAGAGAATTTGAGTCCAAGGAGAGGTTTCACATGTACCCATTCAGATGGAGACGTTTATTCTCAGAGAGGTAGGTCAAGCGTAGGGCCTCGTATAAGAGAGATGCCTTATCGTGGCTACGAGGTACACATAAAATTGGCCATTTTTATGCGCTAAAAGCTCTCATTTTTCATATTTTCAGTGCAGTAATGCAGTTCAAATTTTGTGTTTTCAAGTTTGCATGTTTTGGCGCTGCAGTGTGCTGCCCTATTTACTTAAATATATACGAGTTGGCGACTCTGGGTTCAGCACCTGTTCACACTGTGTCTATGTTTGGATGTGCAGATCAGGTTTTTTGAAATGTATTCTCTAGCCTTCTGATCGTGCACTCCCCGCCTCCTAGCTTCAGGTGTTTTAATTATAATAGGTCCAATACCCCTCCACAGTGAGAGAGAATTTGAGTCCAAGGAGAGGTTTCACATGTACCCATTCAGATGGAGACGTTTATTCTCAGAGAGGTAGGTCAAGCGTAGGGCCTCGTATAAGAGAGATGCCTTATCGTGGCTACGAGGTACACATAAAATTGGCCATTTTTATGCGCTAAAAGCTCTCATTTTTCATATTTTCAGTGCAGTAATGCAGTTCAAATTTTGTGTTTTCAAGTTTGCATGTTTTGGCGCTGCAGTGTGCTGCCCTATTTACTTAAATATATACGAGTTGGCGACTCTGGGTTCAGCACCTGTTCACACTGTGTCTATGTTTGGATGTGCAGATCAGGTTTTTTGAAATGTATTCTCTAGCCTTCTGATCGTGCACTCCCCGCCTCCTAGCTTCAGGTGTTTTAATTATAATAGGTCCAATACCCCTCCACAGTGAGAGAGAATTTGAGTCCAAGGAGAGGTTTCACATGTACCCATTCAGATGGAGACGTTTATTCTCAGAGAGGTAGGTCAAGCGTAGGGCCTCGTATAAGAGAGATGCCTTATCGTGGCTACGAGGTACACATAAAATTGGCCATTTTTATGCGCTAAAAGCTCTCATTTTTCATATTTTCAGTGCAGTAATGCAGTTCAAATTTTGTGTTTTCAAGTTTGCATGTTTTGGCGCTGCAGTGTGCTGCCCTATTTACTTAAATATATACGAGTTGGCGACTCTGGGTTCAGCACCTGTTCACACTGTGTCTATGTTTGGATGTGCAGATCAGGTTTTTTGAAATGTATTCTCTAGCCTTCTGATCGTGCACTCCCCGCCTCCTAGCTTCAGGTGTTTTAATTATAATAGGTCCAATACCCCTCCACAGTGAGAGAGAATTTGAGTCCAAGGAGAGGTTTCACATGTACCCATTCAGATGGAGACGTTTATTCTCAGAGAGGTAGGTCAAGCGTAGGGCCTCGTATAAGAGAGATGCCTTATCGTGGCTACGAGGTACACATAAAATTGGCCATTTTTATGCGCTAAAAGCTCTCATTTTTCATATTTTCAGTGCAGTAATGCAGTTCAAATTTTGTGTTTTCAAGTTTGCATGTTTTGGCGCTGCAGTGTGCTGCCCTATTTACTTAAATATATACGAGTTGGCGACTCTGGGTTCAGCACCTGTTCACACTGTGTCTATGTTTGGATGTGCAGATCAGGTTTTTTGAAATGTATTCTCTAGCCTTCTGATCGTGCACTCCCCGCCTCCTAGCTTCAGGTGTTTTAATTATAATAGGTCCAATACCCCTCCACAGTGAGAGAGAATTTGAGTCCAAGGAGAGGTTTCACATGTACCCATTCAGATGGAGACGTTTATTCTCAGAGAGGTAGGTCAAGCGTAGGGCCTCGTATAAGAGAGATGCCTTATCGTGGCTACGAGGTACACATAAAATTGGCCATTTTTATGCGCTAAAAGCTCTCATTTTTCATATTTTCAGTGCAGTAATGCAGTTCAAATTTTGTGTTTTCAAGTTTGCATGTTTTGGCGCTGCAGTGTGCTGCCCTATTTACTTAAATATATACGAGTTGGCGACTCTGGGTTCAGCACCTGTTCACACTGTGTCTATGTTTGGATGTGCAGATCAGGTTTTTTGAAATGTATTCTCTAGCCTTCTGATCGTGCACTCCCCGCCTCCTAGCTTCAGGTGTTTTAATTATAATAGGTCCAATACCCCTCCACAGTGAGAGAGAATTTGAGTCCAAGGAGAGGTTTCACATGTACCCATTCAGATGGAGACGTTTATTCTCAGAGAGGTAGGTCAAGCGTAGGGCCTCGTATAAGAGAGATGCCTTATCGTGGCTACGAGGTACACATAAAATTGGCCATTTTTATGCGCTAAAAGCTCTCATTTTTCATATTTTCAGTGCAGTAATGCAGTTCAAATTTTGTGTTTTCAAGTTTGCATGTTTTGGCGCTGCAGTGTGCTGCCCTATTTACTTAAATATATACGAGTTGGCGACTCTGGGTTCAGCACCTGTTCACACTGTGTCTATGTTTGGATGTGCAGATCAGGTTTTTTGAAATGTATTCTCTAGCCTTCTGATCGTGCACTCCCCGCCTCCTAGCTTCAGGTGTTTTAATTATAATAGGTCCAATACCCCTCCACAGTGAGAGAGAATTTGAGTCCAAGGAGAGGTTTCACATGTACCCATTCAGATGGAGACGTTTATTCTCAGAGAGGTAGGTCAAGCGTAGGGCCTCGTATAAGAGAGATGCCTTATCGTGGCTACGAGGTACACATAAAATTGGCCATTTTTATGCGCTAAAAGCTCTCATTTTTCATATTTTCAGTGCAGTAATGCAGTTCAAATTTTGTGTTTTCAAGTTTGCATGTTTTGGCGCTGCAGTGTGCTGCCCTATTTACTTAAATATATACGAGTTGGCGACTCTGGGTTCAGCACCTGTTCACACTGTGTCTATGTTTGGATGTGCAGATCAGGTTTTTTGAAATGTATTCTCTAGCCTTCTGATCGTGCACTCCCCGCCTCCTAGCTTCAGGTGTTTTAATTATAATAGGTCCAATACCCCTCCACAGTGAGAGAGAATTTGAGTCCAAGGAGAGGTTTCACATGTACCCATTCAGATGGAGACGTTTATTCTCAGAGAGGTAGGTCAAGCGTAGGGCCTCGTATAAGAGAGATGCCTTATCGTGGCTACGAGGTACACATAAAATTGGCCATTTTTATGCGCTAAAAGCTCTCATTTTTCATATTTTCAGTGCAGTAATGCAGTTCAAATTTTGTGTTTTCAAGTTTGCATGTTTTGGCGCTGCAGTGTGCTGCCCTATTTACTTAAATATATACGAGTTGGCGACTCTGGGTTCAGCACCTGTTCACACTGTGTCTATGTTTGGATGTGCAGATCAGGTTTTTTGAAATGTATTCTCTAGCCTTCTGATCGTGCACTCCCCGCCTCCTAGCTTCAGGTGTTTTAATTATAATAGGTCCAATACCCCTCCACAGTGAGAGAGAATTTGAGTCCAAGGAGAGGTTTCACATGTACCCATTCAGATGGAGACGTTTATTCTCAGAGAGGTAGGTCAAGCGTAGGGCCTCGTATAAGAGAGATGCCTTATCGTGGCTACGAGGTACACATAAAATTGGCCATTTTTATGCGCTAAAAGCTCTCATTTTTCATATTTTCAGTGCAGTAATGCAGTTCAAATTTTGTGTTTTCAAGTTTGCATGTTTTGGCGCTGCAGTGTGCTGCCCTATTTACTTAAATATATACGAGTTGGCGACTCTGGGTTCAGCACCTGTTCACACTGTGTCTATGTTTGGATGTGCAGATCAGGTTTTTTGAAATGTATTCTCTAGCCTTCTGATCGTGCACTCCCCGCCTCCTAGCTTCAGGTGTTTTAATTATAATAGGTCCAATACCCCTCCACAGTGAGAGAGAATTTGAGTCCAAGGAGAGGTTTCACATGTACCCATTCAGATGGAGACGTTTATTCTCAGAGAGGTAGGTCAAGCGTAGGGCCTCGTATAAGAGAGATGCCTTATCGTGGCTACGAGGTACACATAAAATTGGCCATTTTTATGCGCTAAAAGCTCTCATTTTTCATATTTTCAGTGCAGTAATGCAGTTCAAATTTTGTGTTTTCAAGTTTGCATGTTTTGGCGCTGCAGTGTGCTGCCCTATTTACTTAAATATAGGCTTGTATTTCTATCTTCAGGCTAGTCAGTTCCTCAGGCTGTGCCGAGTTGCATAGGTAGTGTCAGGCGCAATCCACAGCTGCCTTTAGTTGTGTTTAGGATAGGTTCAGGTATTGCGGTCCACAGAGATTCCACGTCTCAGAGCTCGTTCTATTGTTTTTGGGTTATTGTCAGATCACTGTATGTGCTCTGATTACTGGCACACTGTGTTACTGGATTGCCTACATAACAGTACAAGGAGCCAAACTAATGATTCTCAATAGAGGGAAAAAAGAAGTTCTGACATCATTTTTTTTTCTCAGCTCTGTGTTCAGTCTTTTTTTTCCCCTAGACATTAGGGTGCTTCAGGACACAGCTGTGGACATGGATATTCAGGCTCTGTGCTCTTCAATGGATAATCTCGTTATAAATGTACAAAAGATTCAAGATACAATTGATCAGAAATCTATGCTAGAACCAAGAATTCCTATTCCTGATTTGTTTTTTGGTGATAGAACTAAGTTTCTGAGCTTCAAAAATAATTGTAAGCTATTTCTGGCCTTGAAACCTCATTCTTCTGGTAATTCAGTTCAACAGGTTTTGATTATTATTTCTTTTTTGCGCGGCGACCCTCAGGACTGGGCATTTTCTCTTGCGCCAGGAGACCCTGCATTGAGTGGTGTCGATGCGTTTTTCCTGGCGCTCGGATTGCTGTACGATGAGCCTAATTCAGTGGATCAGGCTGAGAAAAATTTGCTGGCTTTGTGCCAGGGTCAGGATGATATAGAAGTATATTGTCAGAAATTTAGGAAGTGGTCAGTACTCACTCTGTGGAATGAATCTGCGCTGGCAGCTTTGTTCAGAAAGGGTCTCTCTGAGGCTCTTAAGGATGTCATGGTGGGTTTTCCTATGACTGCTGGTTTGAATGAGTCTATGTCTTTGGCCATTCAGATCGGTCGTCGCTTGCGCGAGCATAAATCTGTGCACCATCTGGCGGTATTGTCTGAGATTAAACCTGAGCCTATGCAGTGCGATAGGACTATGACCAGAGTTGAATGGCAAGAACACAGACGTCTGAATGGGCTGTGTTTCTACTGTGGTGATTCCACTCATGCTATTTCTGATTGTCCTAAGCGCACTAAGCGGTTCGATAGGTCTGCCGTCATTGGTACTGTACAGTCCAAATTCCTTCTGTCCATTACCTTGATATGCTCTTTGTCATCGTATTCTGTCATGGCGTTTGTGGATTCAGGCGCTGCCCTGAATCTGATGGATTTGGATTATGCTAAACGTTGTGGATTTTTCTTGGAGCCTTTGCGGTGTCCTATTCCGTTGAGAGGAATTGATGCTACACCTTTGGCCAAGAATAAACCTCAGTACTGGGCCCAGCTGACCATGTGCATGGCTCCTGCACATCAGGAAGTTATTCGCTTTCTGGTGCTACATAATCTGCATGATGTGGTCGTGTTGGGGTTGCCATGGCTACAAACCCATAATCCAGTATTGGATTGGAACTCTATGTCGGTATCCAGCTGGGGTTGTCAGGGGGTACATGGTGATGTTCCATTTTTGTCTATTTCATCATCCACTCCTTCTGAGGTCCCAGAGTTCTTGTCTGATTATCAGGATGTATTTGAAGAGCCCAAGTCCGATGCCCTACCTCCGCATAGGGATTGTGATTGTGCTATCAATTTGATTCCTGGTAGTAAATTCCCTAAAGGTCGTTTATTTAATTTATCCGTGCCTGAACACACCGCTATGCGCAGTTATGTGAAGGAATCCCTGGAGAAGGGACATATTCGCCCATCGTCATCACCTCTGGGAGCAGGGTTCTTTTTTGTAGCCAAGAAGGATGGTTCGCTGAGACCGTGTATTGATTACCGCCTTCTTAATAAGATCACTGTTAAGTTTCAGTATCCCTTGCCATTGTTATCTGACTTGTTTGCTCGGATTAAGGGGGCTAGTTGGTTCACTAAGATAGATCTTCGTGGTGCGTATAATCTGGTGAGAATCAGGCAAGGAGATGAATGGAAAACGGCATTTAATACGCCCGAGGGTCATTTTGAGTATCTAGTGATGCCGCTCGGACTTGCCAATGCTCCATCTGTTTTTCAGTCTTTTATGCATGACATCTTCCGTGAGTATCTGGATAAATTCCTGATTGTTTACTTGGATGACATTTTGATCTTCTCAGATGATTGGGAGTCTCATGTGAAGCAGGTCAGAATGGTTTTCCAGGTCCTGCGTGCTAATTCTTTGTTTGTGAAGGGATCAAAGTGTCTCTTCGGTGTGCAGAAAGTTTCATTTTTGGGGTTCATCTTTTCCCCTTCTACTATCGAGATGGATCCGGTTAAGGTCCAAGCCATCCAGGATTGGACTCAGCCGACATCTCTGAAAAGTCTGCAAAAGTTCCTGGGCTTTGCTAATTTTTATCGTCGCTTCATCTGTAATTTTTCTAACATTGCCAAACCATTGACCGATTTGACCAAGAAGGGTGCTGATTTGGTTAATTGGTCTTCTGCTGCCGTGGAAGCTTTTCAGGAGTTGAAGCGTCGTTTTTGTTCTGCCCCTGTGTTGTGTCAACCAGATGTTTCTCTTCCGTTCCAGGTCGAGGTTGATGCTTCTGAGATTGGAGCAGGGGCGGTTTTGTCACAGAGAGGTTCTGGTTGCTCAGTGTTGAAACCATGTGCTTTCTTTTCCAGGAAGTTTTCTGCTGCTGAGCGTAATTATGATGTGGGCAACCGAGAGTTGCTGGCCATGAAGTGGGCATTCGAGGAGTGGCGTCATTGGCTTGAAGGAGCTAAGCATCGCGTGGTGGTATTGACTGATCATAAGAACCTTACTTATCTTGAGTCTGCCAAGCACTTGAATCCTAGACAGGCCCGTTGGTCGTTATTTTTTGCTCGCTTCAATTTTGTGATTTCGTACCTTCCGGGCTCTGTCTAGGAGTTTTGTGCCTGACTCTCCGGGTTTATCTGAGCCGGCGAGTATCCTCAAGGAAGGAGTCATTGTGTCTGCCATCTCCCCTGATTTGCGGCGAGTGTTGCAAAAATTTCAGGCTAATAAACCTGATCATTGTCCGGCCGAGAAACTGTTCGTCCCTGATAGGTGGACTAGTAAAGTTATCTCTGAACTTCATTGTTCGGTGTTGGCTGGTCATCCAGGAATCTTTGGTACCAGGGAGTTAGTGGCTAGATCCTTCTGGTGGCCATCTCTGTCACGGGATGTACGTACTTTTGTGCAGTCCTGTGGGATTTGTGCTAGGGCTAAGCCCTGCTGTTCACGTGCCAGTGGGTTGCTTTTGCCCTTGCCGGTCCCGAAGAGGCCTTGGACACATATTTCGATGGATTTCATTTCTGGCCTTCCCGTTTCTCAAAAGATGTCAGTCATTTGGGTGGTCTGTGATCGCTTTTCTAAAATGGTCCATCTGGTGCCCTTGGTTAAATTGCCTTCCTCCTCTGATTTGGTGCCTTTGGTCTTCCAGCATGTGGTTCGTTTGCATGGCATTCCTGAGAATATTGTTTCTGACAGAGGTTCACAGTTTGTTTCAAGGTTCTGGCGAGCCTTTTGTGGTAGGATGGGCATTGACCTATCTTTTTCCTCGGCTTTCCATCCTCAGACCAAATGGCCAGACCGAACGAACCAATCAGACCTTGGAAACATATCTGAGATGTTTTGTTTCTGCAGACCAGGATGATTGGGTGTCCTTTTTGCCGTTGGCTGAGTTCGCCCTTAATAATCGGGCCAGCTCGGCTACCTTGGTCTCTCCATTTTTCTGCAATTCTGGGTTCCATCCTCGTTTCTCTTCAGGACAGGTTGAGTCTTCGGACTGTCCTGGTGTGGATTCTGTGGTGGACAGGTTGCAGCAGATCTGGACTCAGGTAGTGGACAATTTGACCTTGTCCCAGGAGAAGGCTCAACTTTTCGCTAATCGCAGACGCCGTGTGGGTCCCCGACTTCGTGTTGGGGATCTGGTTTGGTTATCTTCTCGTCATATTCCTATGAAGGTTTCCTCTCCTAAATTTAAACCTCGTTTTATTGGTCCGTATAGGATTTCTGAGATTCTCAATCCTGTGTCCTTTCGTCTGACCCTCCCGGACTCCTTTTCCATACATAATGTATTCCATAGGTCGTTGTTGCGGAGATACGTGGCACCTATGGTTCCATCTGTTGAGCCTCCTGCCCCTGTTTTGGTGGAGGGGGAATTGGAGTATATTGTGGAGAAAATTTTGGATTCTCGTGTCTCTAGACGGAAACTCCAGTATCTGGTTAAATGGAAGGGTTATGCTCAGGAAGATAATTCCTGGGTTTTTGCCTCTGATGTCCATGCTCCAGATCTTGTTCGTGCCTTTCATGTGGCTCATCCTGGTCAGCCTGAGGGCTCTGGTGAGGGTTCGGTGACCCCTCCTCAAGGGGGGGGTACTGTTGTGAATTCTGTGGCTGAATTTACTCCTGTGGTCACAAGTGGTACTGCACCTTCTGGGCTTCCTCCCTCAGGTGTTCTGGTGAGCTCGTTGGCTGCCTTGTTATTTAACTCCACCTGATTCTGTCTTCCTTGCTCCTTGTCAATGTTCCAGTGTTGGATCTGAGCTTCTGGATCTTTCCTGTGACCTGCTGCTCTGCTTAGATAAGTGCTTCTTTGCTTTTGTTGCTGTTTTTTCTGTCCAGCTTATCTATTCATTTTTGCTGGAAGCTCTGAGACGCAAAGGGTGTACCGCCGAGCCGTTAGTTCGGCACGGTGGGTCTTTTTGCCCCCTTTGCGTGGTTTTTTGTTTTAGGGTTTTTTGTAGACTGCAAAGTTCTCTTTGCTATCCTCACTCTATCTAGAATATCGGGCCTCACTTTGCTGAATCTATTTCATCCCTACGTTTTGTCTTTTCATCTTGCTAACAGTCATTATATGTGGGGGGCTGCCTTTTCCTTTGGGGTATTTCTCTGAGGCAAGTCAGGCTTGTATTTCTATCTTCAGGCTAGTCAGTTCCTCAGGCTGTGCCGAGTTGCATAGGTAGTGTCAGGCGCAATCCACAGCTGCCTTTAGTTGTGTTTAGGATAGGTTCAGGTATTGCGGTCTACAGAGATTCCACGTCTCAGAGCTCGTTCTATTGTTTTTGGGTTATTGTCAGATCACTGTATGTGCTCTGATTACTGGCACACTGTGTTACTGGATTGCCTACATAACAATGGGGGCTGGCTGCATTACATTCTATGGGGGCTGACTGCATTACATTCTATGGGGCTGGCTGCATTACATTCTATGGGGGCTGTGCTGCATTACATTCTATGGGGGCTGTGCTGTATTACATTCTAAGGGGGATGTGCTCTATTACATTCTATGGGGGCTGGCTGCATTACATTCTATGGGGGCTGGCTGCATTACAATCTATGGGGGCTGGCTGCATTACATTCTATGGAGCTGGCTGCATTACATTCTATGGGGGCTGGCAGCATTACATTCTATGGGGGCTGGCTGCATTACATTCCATGGGGGCGTGCTGCATTACATTCTATGGGGGCTGGCTGCATTACATTCTGTGGGGGCTGGCTGAATTACATTCTATGGGGGCTGTATTACATTCTATGTGGGAGGGCTGTATTACATTCTATGTGGGAGGGCTGTATTACATTCTATGGGCGGCTGTATTACATTCTATGGAGGGGCTGTATTACATTCTCTGGGGGCTACATTATATTCTATTGGGGGCTGTATTATATTCTATGGGGAGGTGGGATGTATTACATTCTATGGGGGGGCTGTATTACATTCTATGGGGTGCTGTATTATATTCTATGGAGGGGCTACATTATGCTCTATGAGGGGGTACCATATATTATATATGCAGGGGCTGCATTATACTATATGAGGGGGCTGCATTATATTCTCTGGGGGGTTACATTATACTCAGGGGGCTACAATATATTCTGTGGGGTGGCTGCATTATACTATGGGGTGGCATTATACTATATGTGGGCTGCATTATACTGTATCGAGGACTATGCGGAATACATTATACTATATGAAGAACTATAGGGTGCATTATACTATGGGAAGTGAATTGTACTACATGGATGACAATGGCAGGGCATTGTACTATATGGAGCACTATGAGGAATGTATTATACTATTTGGAGGACTGAGAAGTGTATTATACTATATGGAGGACTGTGGCAGTACATTATACTATATGGAGGACTGAGGAGTGTATTATACTATATGGAGGAATTACAGTGTGTTTTAATATATGGAGGACAATGAGGAGTGTATTATACTATATGGAGGACTGAGGTGCACATTATAATATATGGAGGACTATGGAGTGTATTATACTAAACAAGCAAAATGCTGCCTATTCATCGAGTGATTGGATTGTTTATGTGGGAATAGAAATCCTTGTTCTCAGCAGCACAACGCCGGTGTAAACTGTAGTTGTGCTGCTGATGACATGATACTGTATGGGGACAGATTGATCTAATTGTGATTGTTCTGTTCCCATCATTCTTTCTCAGTTGGTGTAAAGAGGCCAGGAAACAAGCAAACGATTTCACTATTGTCGATCACACTTGTTTAGCGGCCTGAGATCAGCGCATGTAAATACAGCAGAAATGCTTCGCAGGGAGACCAGGCAAGGATGATGACAGTTGTACAGTAGTGAGCACCCGGCACCTGGGAATAACGCTAACTCTACTGCTTTTCCCAGCCGCCAGAGCATTTAATTCTGGTATGTGTAATGATTTTTAGGGTTGATGTCAGCTGCATAATGTCAGCTGCCATCAATCCCTGGTGTAAATAATGGAGAGGTGTCTATCAGACACCCCCACTACTAGCTCAGACCTGGCGAGACCCAGCGACTCTGAAGAGTGGTGACGGTCGTAACAATACCGCTCTTCACAGTCGCCGAGCTCAGTGCAAGACCCGGAATATGTGAAGAGCGGTGACGTTACTGATGTCACCGCTCTTCAGAGTCACCATGTCTCGTGCTGCGCAGCAGAACCAAAAGTGGCTGTAGGCAAAGACTATGGAGCATCAGAATGAGGTTATCAACGAGATCCAGTTATGTATGTAAAGTAGCGGCTTTTCTTGGTACTGCAACTAAAAGCAATAAATAGGACTGAGCTATAATGTTGCACACAGCTGTAATCATATGTGTCATGTCACACTCCCCTCACTTCTTGTAATCTACAAGTGTACAAAGATATTTTACAGTCAGCATGTGACAAGTGGGCCTGTGTAACTTTAAATGCAATATAATCAGTGAGACATATATATAGTAAGATTGCACTTACCAAGTGTATTGGGGGACACTCGCTTGGCACGGGATTAACGTACACAGGCACTGTTCTTCCAAAAAAAACAGTCACTTTGGTTTATTAAAGACTCATAAACCGTACCAGGAACAGTCCATTACACATTCCATCAGGATATCACATTAAGTCTGCGGCAACTCAACACGCTGGTCCTCCTGACCAGTTGCCGTGGGTTACCACACAGTTCATTTAACATACGAAGCACCAACAATCAATTGTACCTTATGGGAGCTTCTGCTCCACCTGCCGACTCCTTGTCAGTCCTCTCTCTTGGGAAGGCTGCCTCACGGGGATCACCAACTTGCCAGGTCGGCACACAATATCAGTCCAGACCCGCCGAAGGACTGTAGCTTCCCCACACAGTAGCTGTCACTGGCTCTGCAGATCCCTGTCCTCACCTCGTGCTGTTCAGGGATCCGGTCCTACTCCCAGGACCTCCCAACACCCAGGTTACTCAGGATCACACAGGTGGCCTGTCCAGGTACTATTCAGGACGTCCATTCCCGGTCCGGGACCAACCAATACCCAGGCCACCAGTAGCAAAGCCCCATCATGTGCTCTTCAGGAAACCTCCTCCCAGGTTTTCCAACACAGGTAACTCACAGTGAACATGCACAGGACCTGTGACCCACACCCTGGTCACCTTATATATCCTTAACCACTCCCTGGGTGGAAGTGTGGGTGTGTGGCTAGTTTGTCCCGTCCATCTCACATAACTAGCCCTGCCAAACCTCCCATGACTATTACGCAACATGCAACATACTTAACCATGATCCCTCTGTAGGCTATTAATATCTGACCTCAGTCACTGGCTTTCCCACTCTGGCGTAGAAAATTGCACGGGAGCCCACACCATTTTTTCTGTGATTCAACCCTTTATTTTAACACCTAGAGCTCCAAAATTTGAACACACAAAATACTAACATTATTAGTGAGGAATATGTAAAAATCTAACGGATAAGAAATGGTTTACTGTATGTAAACTATGTCTCATATCCTGTCGGGTTTGGTAAGGAGTTAGCAAAAGCCGGCAATTGAATTACCGGCTTTTATGCTATCTAGCGCTGTATTAAATATAAATATATTGTGAGGCTGTGGCCTCTGATACAGCTAGGGGGCGCTGTTTGTTCTCCCCAGAATGTGCATGCAGACGGATGAAGTCCTTAGGTGTGCATGAGAGTCACAGATTTCCGGTCTGGGTTTTCCAGGTGGCTGAAGGCCACAGGTTTGTGTGTGTTTAAAAACCCTTCAGTAAAGGGTATGGGTGTGTCAGGCCGTGTCAGGTGTCTGGCCAGGTGCACGTCAGTGTCAGTCTGGGGTGTGCAGGTCTGCAGAGTGCATGGAGGCCAGCAGAGCCAGCACCCAGGGCAGCTGAATAGCCTGGCACCCGCAGCGTACACAGAGATGCAAGTCGTCTATGGTACTGGTCTCTGATGTGGACAGTCCTGTGCCCGGAGGTGGATGTCCTGTGCCCATAGGAGTCAGATGTGGACAGTCCTGTGCCCGGAGGTGGATGTCCTGTACCTGAAAGAGGACTAGCATGTGCAACGATTGCAAACAGGTGGATATGGTGCCCGGCTGCTATCTGGAGGATATCCTGAACTGTGTACGACTGTGTGAGTAAAGAGTCTGTAAAGAGACTGTGATACAGCGATGCAGGACACCCACGAGAAGTAGTCAGAGGAGGGCTGGCGTGTGTAGTGTCTGCAACATATGAGGCTGTGTGTATGGAGACGTATAGAGACTGTGAAATGGCGTGCGGTTGCCCAGGGAAACTGGACAAGGGAAGTCTGGCCTGTTTAGGGACCGCAAATCTAAAGCCATGTGATATGTATTACTTTGGACTGGTGTAAACTGTTCATTGAAGTTATATGCATTTATGTGAAGTGGACTTTAATGCTGTGAAGAAACACATTAAAAGAGACTATTGTGTTTGAATTTGTGGGTCACTGCTTCTTCACTGCGTTCAAAGCTACTGCAGCTTTACAATATATATATATGTGTGTGTCAATGAAATATATACTGTATATACCTATTTTGTGTGTAGATATTTATTTTATCTATTCTATTCTATTCTAACCTGTCAGTGTGATTTTACTATACACCGCACTGAATTACCGGCTTTTCTATAGGACAAGTCACACTGTTGGTCCGTGTGTAATCCGTATTTTTCTCGCCCCCATAGACTTTCATTGGCATATTTTTGGAGGAATACGCTGACAATCGCAGCATGATGTGATTTTCTCAGCCCATTAAATACGGCAGAGAAATATATGGCTGATGGAAGCTGTCCCATAGAGAAACATTGGTCCGAGTGCAATGCCTTGTTTTTGCACCTCTCCCTCGCCCGTATTTCTCTCTAGTGTGACCCCGGTCTTAGGCTGTTTTTTTAGACTGGTTTCATACTTGCGTGTGGCTGGTTTGCGTATGGCTGCATAGTTCCTCCCTTAAGATCCACCTACACACCGCCTACTTCTGCATACATCCTGCGCTGTCCTGCGTACCTATCTTTAACATTTGGTACGCAGGAACATGCGTTGTATGCAAATGCGTCCGCATGCGGCATTTAGACGTGCCCGACGACCGCATGGGAACTCATATAACAAGTGTCCCTGCATACCCAATGTTAAAGATAGGTACGCAGGACGACACAGGACGCATGCGGAAGTAGAAATGGCATAGGCGGAGCTTAAGGGAGGAACTACGCAGCCATACGCAGACCAGCCACACGCAAGTGTGAACTTAGCCTTATGTTGCCTATGAAGATGATCTTAACTTTAGGTGAGGAGCCTAAATGTCAATTTATATTATGTGAATAAGGCCGGGTTCACATTGCGTCCTGGCAGTGCGTTAGATGGACTACATTACACCGCGGCATAAACGCGGTGTAACGTAGTCCGTTAAGGCCGCCATTGACTGCAATGTCAGACGCATCGCTAGCGCACATTGTTATGACACGTGAGTCCGGTGCCCAATCAGCGCTGGTGCCCCTGTCTCTGCCTTCTGTCGAATTGAACCTGAAGAGGAAGTTAGGGCTGTCATTGATCTCTGACTTCCTCTTCATGTTCAATACGACAAAAGGCAGGGACACTGACATCAGCGCTGATTGGGCACCGGGCTCACGTGTCACAGCAACAGCATGAGAGTCCCGGGAGAGCCAGTGCCACACCACTGGAATGGCGCAAGCACAGGAGATGAGTTTTAACAGAGCTGAGCATGGGGTATAACAAGGGGTTGTCCAAGTACTGTACAACTTCTTTAACTAAAGTTACTTTATTAGGTGACAAATATTTTGATTGCTAATATCTCCGCAACGAAGAGCCAAAATGAAAAACAAACCAAAAATTTGGTGAAAGGTCCAAATGCAATCTTGTATTGAAAATACCTCCTTATCCAGATAAATGATTACTCACAGTCTATTGGGGCCTACCTAGGTTGCTATTGCACAGTAATGGAAGAGGAGGATGTGCAGTAAACACATAGCCCTTCGGGCTACGTCTCCTTGCTACTGGTGAGTGCATACTCTGGACATGCACACTTCACTCGACCAACCAAGAAGGAAATTTGAGTAAATGGGGAACAAGAAGAATGAAAATAATGGATTTGAAGGTATAAGATATTGCAAGCAGTATGCATACTTTCCATACTTTAATTTTTTGCTGTACCCGAGCTTATAAATAAAAATGAGACAACCCATGTAACGAAAAAATCTTGTTCACATGCCCAGTGTACCAGTAATAATTTTCTATTAAGTAAAAGGTTGGGTAATCCAAGAGGAATATGGAGGAGGCGAGATACTTGACATGACTTGACATGCTGCTTTGTGCTGTAGAGCTAAGGAGATGAGTCTCTACAGTCATTATTTAGACAATGGTATTGCACTTAGCAAATGACCCTGTAGCTCCATGCATAGAGTAATAATTATGTGCATGGTTTTACAATGATTACTTAGTAAGGTTGGGAAGAAAATCTGGTCAGGTGGAAACTAATGGCTACCTTAGTCTCAATGAATGAAGTCTACTATAGATAATAGTAAAAGTATGGTTTTAACATATAATAAGGAGAAATTAGTGGCATCTCAGGTTGATTGGTCTATGTTGTATAAGACACACAGGGCTTCTCTTTAGCGCATTGAAGGCTATGCTACATGTAAGGCTGGTCTTATGGTCACACAGGGTACATCACCGATCGCTGCTGACGGGAGTGCAACAGGTTCTAATGGCACTTGAGGCTTATGGCCCTGATCACAAACTTGATGCCCTAAACCTATGGTAAGGCAAATGCATGAGATTGTACTACATTCCTTACTTTACGGATTGGGGAGTATTTGAAAGTATTATTTAAGCACCTAAGGCTATGTTTCCACGGTCAGTATTGGCTGAGGATTGGATTCTGCATACAGCCACAGCGTCCAATCCGCAGTTGCCAGATGTTACAGCATGGTGGAGGGGATTTCATGAAATTCCATCTCCACTATGCACGCATGGATGCCTCCAGCTTCCCTGCGTAACCGGACATGCGGTGCGTCTTTCCAGACCGCAGCATGTCAATTTATCTTGCGGAGAGGCTCAGGCTCTGCAAGATTTATATCACCATCCTATGTATAAGACGCGGTGATTCAGCATGGTTCAATTTATACTGACTCTTTTCCAAAAAACCTGTTTATCATTTTGCTCAATTTCTCCTTTTCTACAGGAAGTCTGTTTATATATATATCTTTTTCTAGTAGTAAAACATCCCTTCCCGCATTGTAACAGCTGTTGTCCTTGAGATCAGAGCTTAGACACCACAACATCTTACCAAACTCTCTTTAAGGGAATCTGTCACCGGGGTTTTGCTGCCCCATCTGAGAGAAGTCTGATATAGGGACATATTCCCTGATTACAGAGATGTATTACTGGGTTGGTTGCTGCTGTTTTGATAAAATCCCTGTTTTATCTGCTGCAGATCTAGCAGTTCTCTGAATGCTTATACAGAGATAACCCCACCCACACCTCTGATTGGCAGCTTTCTGTGTACACTCTGCTTTGGCAGAAAGCTGCCAATCAGGGAAGGAGGCGTTGTTGGACTGTATGTCAGCAGGTTCTCTGGTAATAATCTCCTGCTGATAAAACAGTGATTTTTCTAAAAACTCCAGAAAATAGCAGAGAAAGAGGCCCATGACTGGAATCAGTATCTCTGTTTTTTTGTCTCGACTTATGCTGATCTTAGATTAGACAGCAAAAACCTAGTGACAGATTCCTTATAATTCAGAAATAGAATATGCTCTTTTAGTATTCACAACTATGTTGCCTTTTGATCTAGACTCTCTCTATCCTTCTGCATAAATTACCTATGCAAAAATGGAGCAATTTTATTGTTAGGACCTTGCTTAGACCTAAAACAAATGCTCAAGTAAACTTTTTTTCTTTCAACTTCAGCATCGGGAAAACTCATACCTTATAATACAAATTTGCATTGTTGCTATTGATGTACAAAAATAACTTGAGAACTTGAAGAAAAAAAAATAAAAATTGAAGTCCCATAGAAAATTGTTTGCAAGCACATGCCCTGGCCTTGGAGACCCGAATATCAGACATTACCTGGTTGGCAGACAAACTTGTATAAATTGAATTTGTATATGAAATGTGTCTTCAATGAAGAAAGGATTTAAAGGTGCACTTGATTGCAATGCAAATTCGCTAAGTAAATTTTCCAGACTTTGATGAAGAGGAAAGACGGCAACAAAAATCCATGAAATTGAAATGGAATAGATGATGTGAATATTCTCTCGTGCTTTCATGACTAGACCTCTATTACTCCTAGCAGCGTGATTACCCTGCGGTATAACGTGTCTCAGGTTTGCTCTCAAACCTCATCTCGTGAGCATGATCTCTCAGTGTTTGATTCGCCCACGTGTCCCCCTCAGGCTTTTGGCTCCATTTGCTCTCCCCTAGGCTTTGACTTTTCCCTTGTGAGGACCTTCAGACACTGTGTCCTCCCTACGTTCTCTCCTTCAGGCACTGTTCTGTGAGTTTACCCTTTACAAGCCGCCCCCACCCAGTGCGCCTCTCAATCTGAAGAGCTGTCACACGTCTCCTTACCTTCCCCACATATAGTGGTTCTGTCCCTGTGTATTCCTCCACAACAAAGAACTGATTCCACACCCAGCCGCGCTTCACCCGTCCGGACACCTCTAACGACAATCCTGTCTCCATGGAAACCATTCCCAAGAGCTTCGAGCTGCAGAAAATCAGCACCACAGTCCAGGCAAAGCCTTGTGCAGCCATCCCAAGTCCACAGGATCCTTGGGGCGTCACATCACGCAGGGGGCATAGGTACACAAGGAGTCGTAATGGCACAAGAGAACTTCATTCTTCTTTTACTAGTTTGCAGACATTCTCTCAAGACATTTTCCAAGTACGTGAAACCACTTGCTGTCAAAATAAGTCAACGATATCCCAGGGTGGACTAGGAGGCACCTAAGTGCAATTCAATGGACTGTTTAAGTAGGGCCGGTGTGGCCTTCTATTATTATGCCGTGATTTATACTTTATCGGCTCATATAGGGTTCTGCATGTATTGGATGAGGTTTATACGTAGGTGCAAACACACTTTATTCTCATCCAAAAATACCATGCTGGCTTCGGATACCATTGATTTTCTGCCGCACAGTGGAGATCTTCATTGTGCATTTGCGCCCAGTAGGCACGTATGATCTCGGACTACAATACACAAATGATAATGAACTTATTCAGGTACTGTAATAAACTCGCACTTCAAGCTGTCTTTTGCTGTAGTGTAATGGACTTGAGTTCCTCTTTTGAACAGCTAAACCCAGCTGTTCTTTAATATAACGTTCCTCTATACAATACAATGCTGGAATATGCTGTGCAGTATTAAAAGACACTCAGCTGGTGTGTACAATACTTGGAGGTAATTAAGATATCTCAGGAAAACCAGATTGCATTAATATGGTAGGCACAGCTGTTTCGGAATATACCGTGATGCAAAATACAATTTAGTAGGATATATAATGGATTCATATGGTGATATGCAACACGCTGGACTATGCTACCATGTATGAAAAATTGTAGTCATAAAGAAATCTATATTAGGGGATATAGTCCCTTTTTACCTACAGTGGATTGTTGCCAACATAGTATCGTAATGTATATATAATACATAATAAAATATATCTGTAGCTATGCTGGTCATTGAAAAGAAGGCTCAAAAACTGAGGATCCTTGACATTGAAGGTAATGTGCCAAAAATCTTTAAAAAATCGTTAGATGATGGGAATATCATCGGCCCGGGCTCATTTGGAACAAGGTGGGTCACTTTTTCAACTCTTAGTACACTGAAGTGAAAAACATGTATGACTTGTCAAGCTTTGACTGTGTGGGTCTCTGTTGAAGTTTTCTGTTGAATCATCCAGTTTGCTTCCTTTTAAGCCGGTTTAGAACCGTACCACGCGATGCTTGTCTCACTGTAGAGATGGAGACATCAATGTCCTTTTCATCTTCTTGGCCCAAAAGAAGACAGCGGGAAGACCTGTCCGTGGTGCTGAATTTCTATTCATATGTTCTGGTAGCCGTTCAGCAGTCTGAGACCTGATGAGAGAAAGAAATACGGATATTTTGTCTGTGATATCATTTAGTTTGGGTCAGGATACAACATCAGTTGAGGTTTCTTCACATCAGTTCTAATTAAAATCGTGTAAATGTATATGAAGAAACATGCAATTCTTGCATCTACTGTTACTTTTATTACGGAAATTTTAATTGGATGTAACAATAAAAATATCCAGATTTTTTATTCGACCAGCATAAAAATACATTTTTCACAAAAGATAATAAAACAAGTCCAGATGCTCACATTTAAACACATATGCCATACATTCTACATTTGTAGCGTCTGCTTTGTCGACCAAATAAAATATGTTAAGTGGGCAATATGGAGGGATTTTACGCCTCACCGACAAGCACCCCATAAATGTCGAGGCTAACTGTAAGGAATACAAAAGTCATAGGTGGGTGATTGAATTACTGACCAGAATAAAAGGCTTCCACCCAAAGGACCCATTTACTTGATATACCCCTGTGAAAACAAACTTTATAGGAGCATAGAGGGGGAGATTTGTTAAAAGAGTTGTCCACTACTTGGAAAACGCCTTCTTAAATTATGTATTTCCCAGTGTAAAATAAAAATAGCAAATACTCACCTGGCGCCATTTATGCAATGTGAGTGCTGCAGCCAATCAGCGGCTGCAAACAGGCTGCTTTGATAGCACTTCCCTCAGTCAAAGCTTGGACGTGAGACTTGCAGCTCATTGATGGCCACTGATTGGCAGCAGCGTTCATGAGTTATAACCGACTCTGATATTGCTGAATGAGGTCGTTGTGGGAGTTGATTCTCTGTTTATTTTATTTGACACTGGAGAATATAGTATTTAAGAAGGGGTTTCCAAGTAATGGATTACCCCTGAAGGCTAAATGCACCAGAAGACCGGCCCATTTTGCACCAAGAAAAAGTCATTTATGATTTGTACTATATTTATTATGTGTTTTTTATGTTTTCTGCAGATTGTCTGAAAAGTGGTGTTGCCTCACATGTGTGGCCTAAATTAAACATTTTACACCAAAAAATGCAGGAAAATTTGTGTTCAAATTTTTGGCACAAATGTAAGCTAACGAATAGGTGGTATGAACTTAGATTAGGCAGGCTATCGATGCACCCCACTTTTTGGATAGCATTCACCACTTTGATAGAGTTGGTGCATTTTAAGATTGTCTAGTCTAATGGTACATTTACACAAACAGCATTCACACCATTACATGAGTGCAAATTCATGACATACAAGACATATGGTGCTCATTTACCATCCTATTTACATAGGAGGAAGAACAAGAAGGGGGACAGAGCAATTGCTAATACAAGTGTCCTGTTCCCATACTGTTTTGTGTCTGTCAATGTGCTGCCAGATTATTTTTTTGATGGCATAAATGATCCAACCAACTGACAAACATTCTGCTTGTTTGTTGAGCCATTATCATGTTATGCGGTCCATTGTGTTCCTAGAAATGATCATTTGACGATTATTGGCTCATCTAAGTGCATCATTAGTTTGCAGTGTCTAAAAGTTAGACGGTATTAATAAATATGCCACACAGTGTTTAATCCGACATATAACGTATAGTTTTGTCATATGCTCCCTTCCTAACTTTGATGCAGGAACTGAGCCCACATATTTGCCAGGAGATGATGGCTGTGTTATTCAACTATTTTCTGCCTCTTCACTTGGGGTGTGCTGTTCTATCAGTTCACTGGCTCACCTTCAAAGCAATAGCGGGACGTCGATGGGTTGCCATTACAGCTGGGTGTCTGATAAAGGTCTCCGTGATCATAATGACTGTGCTCCTAAAAGTAACAGCCATAGGCTGGATTTCATACAAAAGTGTGATTTATTTTACTATACACAGCAGTAGTCGTCAGATTGCAGGTTCACATTCCCTGATGGGACTACAAAAGTCAGTGAAAAATCATATATGATCTATAAGTTTCGAATCAGGCATTTTTCCCCAAGAAAATATGTACAAAGCTACAGATTTATGATATTGCTAGATTGGTAAAAGTCTGATCTAACAAAGTAAAATAATTAATTAACCCACTTGGTAAATGGCAAAGTGAGAAAAAAAAAATTTCCAAACCTGAAAAAAATGCAATCAGAGGCGATCAAAACATCATTTCTACCCCAAAATCACAACCAAAACTGCATCCAAGACTTCTCCCATGCTTCCCCTATTCTCTGGAATTCTCTATCCCAACACATCCGGCTTTCGCCTACCATAGAAACCTTCAAAAAGAACCCGAAGACCCACCTCTTCCGACAAGCCTACAGCCTACAGCCTGCAGTGATCCCCAACCTACTGAACCGCCGCACGACCAGCTCTACCCTCTCCTAGTGTATCCTCACCCATCCCCTGCAGACTGTGAGCCCTCACGGGCCGGGTCCTCCGTCCTTCTGTACTCCTTAGTGCCTTGTTTTACTTATGTTTATTGTACTTGTCTATATTTGCCCCGTTCACATGTAAAGCGCCATGGAATAAATGGCGCTATAAAAATGTATAATAATAATAAAATTGTATTAACCCCTTAATGACAGCCAATACATCTTTTAACTGACCTGATGTATAAGAGAATAACCTCCCCATACAGGTGACAATCCAGCAGCTGTCGGTTGTGCACTATAGCTGACAACTTGGTGCATCAGCCACGATCAGTGTTTGCACCATCCAAATCTGTTTAACCCCTTAGATGCTGCTGTCAATAGTGACTACATCATTATAAATGATTAACAGAGAGTGGGGGCTTCCTATTTAACCAAATTGGTGCCCTCAGATCTTGATTTTGTGGTCCTGATGTTTGCCATGGCAATTCATGACCAAATAGCGGCCTTAGACTCTGATTGCTGTAGCAATCTGTTCAGAAGTTAGAGACATTTAGGTGGTAAAAATGCACATTTTCATTCCTATCATGACACTTTGCATTAATTCTTGTAAAGCACCTGAAGAGTTAATAAACTACCTGACTGCAGTTTTTGATATGTCAGGGGGTGCTGTTTTTAAAATGGTATCACGTTTGGGGGTTTCCCAATATATGAGACCTCTAAAGTCACTTCAAACATGGATAAGTCTCTAAAAAAATACATTTTGTAAATTTCCTTGAAAAAATGAAAAATTGCTGCTACATTTTTAATCCTCCTAAAATGCTAAAAAAATAAAATAACATTTTACAAATGGTGCTGATGTAAAGCAGACGTATTAATGGTTTGCTGTGGTATGACCATCTGGATTAAAGAGATAATCATTCAAATTTTGAAAATTGCTAATTTTTTAACATTTCTCTCAAATTTTTGATTTTTTTTATAAATAAACACAAAACATATTGACCTAAATTTACCATTATCATAAAGTATAATGTGTCACGAAAAAACAATCTCAAAATCACTGGGCTTTGTTGAAGTGTTGCAGAGTTATTACCACATAAAGTGACACTGGTCAGAGTTCAAAAATGTGGCTCCGTCACTAAGGGGTTAATAAAAACCTCAGCTCAGAGTGCAAACACCAGCCCTCACAAAGCCCTATTACCAGAAAAATGACAACGTCACGGGTCTTGGAAAATGGTGACAAACGTAAAAAGGAATGTCACCATTTTAATAAAAAGTAAACCATGTATGTTTGGTATCACTGTAATCATACTGACCTGGAGAATCGCAATTTAAGGTCATTTTTACCATATAATGAAGGCTGTAAAAAAACCAAAAACAATTGCAGAGGTTTTTTCGTAGTTTTTCCACACTTGGAATTTTTTCCCCACTTTCCAGTAAATGGAATGGTGTCATTCAGAAGTACCCGGCTAGTCTTCTCGCTGCTCCCGATGTCTATGAACCAGGTAGATGGAATGCCCCACTCAGAGCCACCGAGCTCACTGATTGGCTGCTTCGCTGTCAATATGATGTCAGTGCCGAAGCCAAAACCATACACCGAGAGCAGCGACAAGACTCACAGATGGACCCCGAGGAAGGTGACTACTGAGCGGTTTGTTTCTGTAGTGTAACACGTGGTCAGGGATTAACATTTACTGAAAATGAAAAACCCCTTGGCTAGTGGCTTTCTAGGTGCGCAAAAACATAATAATGACAGCAGGTTCGACAATTGGAGCCCAATATCAGTTCTGAGAATTGAGGGAGGGTCTCATCCATATTTTACTTGTGTTTTTCCCCTTATCTGCAAAGTTGGTGGACTGGAGTGCTGCGGTGCAGGGAAATATTGTAGAGCTGGTATTACAGCTTCATTCCTCCTATTATTAGCGGAGGACCCCATCGTCATTCCCCCATCCATCAGGCAGTGATAACATATGCTAGTGATATGCAATCACTCCTAGGAGAAAACCCTTTTAAAGATGTATTAAATTGGAATATTACAGTTTTTAGAACTGTGACACTATACATTAATAGCATATTATAATAAAACAGCAGCAATTCTGGCAAGTATAAAATATAAGTTATGTATAAGGTTACTTCTTCAAGGAGTTTTCATTCATTATCTATCCAGCAGTAGCATCTTTAGTACCTGCACCTGCTGTTTAGTCATGTTCTAGCTCCCCAATGTAGACCTGGATAGATATTTTAGGTAATTCAATTAACTCTTCATATGCACTAAAAATATAATGGCATGGAATTGCAGATACCATGTTTCTCTGCATTACTATTCCTCTAAGCCTACTTGTACTGTAGACGCAATACTCTATGTTTGGCTGAGCTCTACTGTACATCATGTTGACAATAAAAATTACATCCCAGTCTCTGTTTCACACAGACTCCTGTCAGAATGACTGCGAGTCAATGATCAGGACAAATTGAATACATCCAGACCGTATCAATATTTATTTCATTCCACAAATGGGGATGACGTGTGGCAACCCGACAAAATAAAAGATTGACTAACTCTCTATTGAACCTAGTTAAATGGAATTCATGAGGATGGAAGCTCAAAGTCAAATACCCTAACACACAAACACACGCAAACACCCTACACTAACACACACCATCACACACCCTACAGTAACACACAAAATGCACTAATACACACACACACATATGCTGTACTAACACACAAACACAGACACATACAAACCCTGCCCTAAGGCACCAACACATACACCTGCACTAGCACACCCTACACTAACATACACTATCACACACACCCTACAGTAACGCACAAAATGCACATATACACACACCCTGCACTAATATACACACACTCCATACTCTATGAAAATAAAGATCAGAGCACAAATTGTATAATAAATTACTGACAACAAACAAAAACATTCAGTGTGTCGGTATGACAAAAAACTCCCATAATTATACAAAAAATTTGAAAAATGGAGTCAAGAGAAATGTTAAATGAAAAAGAAAATAATGTATTAAATATAGTTAAGCAATAAGAAGTATATCTAAAAGGTATCAATGTATATAGATACACATACATTTCAAATGAGTGTCAGAAAAATTAAGGACACCTGTAAAAACTGTCTAAAGAACAACACTGATAAATATGAATATTCGACCAGAGGAATCCAGTTCTTTGAAAAAAAAAGACCATGGAATAAAGTGTGTATACATCTTTAAGAGCACGTAGTAAATTGGTTAATCAAAGACAGATCCTCACCCATCATGGTCGCAGACTCGCAGTGTGTCAAAGGACTTCCAGCCCCTACACGCGTTTCGCGTAAACTTCTTCGGGGAGCCATCAATGATGTTTGCACATTTGTTCCATGGTTTATTTTTTCAAAGAACTAGATTCCTCTGGTCGGATATTCATATTTATCAGTGTTGCTCTTTGGACAGTTTTTACCTGTGTCCTTCATTTTTCTGATACTCATTTGAAATGTATGTGTATCTATATATATTGATTCCTTTTAGATATACTTCTTATTTTTTTAACTATATTTAATAAATTATTTTATTTTTTCATTTGACATATCTCTTGACTCCATTTTTCACATTTTTTGTATAATTATGGGAGTTTTTTGTCATACCGACACACTGAATGTTTTTGTTTGTACTAACACACAAACACAGACACACAATAAGACACCAACACACACTCCTGCACTAAGGGTACCGTCACACAGTGCAATTTTGATCGCTACGACGGCACGATTTGTGACGTTACATCGTCGCTTAATTATCGCTCCACTGCAGTCACACTTCACGATGTACGGCGCTGGAGCGATAATTTCATGACGTATTTGCGATGTAGAAGTCGTATGGGACAGTCGTACGGTCGTGTCACACAAGACGATTCAGAGCAAATTTTGCATAATCTGTGCGTGACGTTGTTCCCTAGGGGGCGTGTCGAGCTGCTAGCTATGTGCTGATAGGCCACAGGTTCGGTGCACACAATTGGTTGGAAAATTTGTCACCTGAGCGCTATTGTTTCCAAGCCACCTCACCGGTTTCAAAATTTCCTTTCTTCACTTTGTACTTGGACACTTGTTGGACTAGGACATCGGATTCAGTATTTCACAGAATATTCCACGCTTTGCACCGCAGCTTCGAGGTATGTTACACCGCTTGGGCATAGTGGATGGAACGATGTACTGTCGTCATGAGCGCTTCGTTCCATCGCTGAAGCGATGCGGATGGTACGCTGTTGTGACTGGTTGTGACTGGTGGGCTAGAGCGTGGTAGATGGAACGCTGTTTGGTCGGCATGACCGCTTCGTTCCGCCGCTGAAGCGATGCGGATGGTACGCTGTTGTGACTGGTTGTGACTGGTTGTGTCTGGTGAGCTACAGCGTGGCAGATGGTACAATGTATGGTCACCATGAGCGATTTG
The DNA here is from genome assembly GCF_032444005.1 of Ranitomeya imitator. NCBI lineage: Eukaryota > Metazoa > Chordata > Amphibia > Anura > Dendrobatidae > Ranitomeya > Ranitomeya imitator. The sequence goes on along the minus strand of NC_091283.1, from coordinate 577,319,153 downwards.
TGTGGCTGCTGTAGTGAAGCAGGCGGTACACTGTTTTGGGTTATGGTGGCCTGTGGCGTGGCAGATGGAACAATGGATGGTAGGCATGAGCTCTTTGTGTGGCTGTTGTTGTTAAGCGTTTGGCACACTGGCAAAAGTATTGTTTAAAGGACTCTTTGTCAACCGTGTAATTTTTTTTTTTTTTATAATTATTTTTCAGATGTCAAATCGTGTGGAATTCATCAGGGAATTCATCGAAATATACCAGCCTTTTCCCTGCCTCTGGAAAATCAAATCTCCAGAGTATTGTAACAGGGAAAAGAGGCAGGAGGGTTATTTAAAGCTCATAGCGCTTTACAATCGTCATGCACCAGAAGAGCCAGCAAACGAAGCGGTTATTAAAAAGAAAATTCAGGCGCTCCGCACGGTGTGGAGGAAGGAGCTGAACAAGGTTCTTCACACTACAAAGTCCGGGGCTTCCACCGAAGATGTTTATGTGCCAAAGCTTTGGTATTTTGAACATCTGAATTTTCTGAGGGACCAAGAGGTGCCACGGACTTCCACGTGTTTTCGCTTGTTGGCACCTGTGGAACAAATTGTTTCGGAGAACCACGCCGAGCAGGAGTCACAAGGGCAACAAGTAAGTAGCTCTTTGGACGAAAGTTCACCAATGTGTCCTATAATTACATAATTTTTCTCTGCATTTTATGTTTTATACTTCTGATTATCACATCAGTTTGAAGTTATTACAAAAACATGTCCACATAAGTAACCCTGTCGCAGTAAAGTATTATATGTGGAACATAATATGTATGAAATGGCGATATTTCTAAACCATACCATCTAAGCAATATAGAAAATAGTATCGCTTCAAGCTGCCGATGTACTCTTGTTGAGACTATTTAGACTATAAAATATTCATCAGGTTCCCCTAGCAGTCAGAACAGTGTAGTTAAAAGTATTAAATAAATGGGAAGGTTAAAGAATATTACTAAGCTTAAAATATATTACAACCTTTTTTTACCTACTACGAATATATAGTTTGGATGCGGTTATGGTGGTCAAACTTTTTGTTGCCAGGTTCGTAACTTGTTTTTTTTTTTTTTCCCCCAGGATGACAGTGCGCAGGACAGTACACTGGACTGTTCACAGGACTGCACGACAACAGATTTAGTGGAGGCGGCACCTGCCAGGACTCAATCAAGGCAAGGTCCAAGGAAACGGAAAGCCACCTCAGACGTTTCACATGAACTGTTGAGCCTTGCAAAAAAGGTGTTAACAAACAATGTTAGCCCTGCGTTGCAGGGGTTTGGACACTATGTTGTTGACAAACTGGCCAAAATGGACGACAGCCAAAGAACACTAGCGGAGCGTCTAATATTGGAAGCAGTAAACAAGGGTACAGATGGCGATTTGGACAAGCACACTCGTTTGGTCTATTCCCGGCCAATGCAGCGGACAGAGCCCTCATATTACAATGGTTGGTCACAGTGTCAGACACCAATGCGACACAATGCTCACGTTTCCCACTTCGGCCAGCCACCCCCTAACCACTCCTACACGCCAATACCTTCACATATGGCTTCGCCCGTCAGGCACCAAAGTTATCAGCCGGAAGAATCGTCGTATCACAATTTGTGATTTCCTAACTTCTTTTACATTACTTTTTATTTTATTGTCTTGTTAAAATAATGTTTCAAATAAAAGCTTTTATTAGAAATTCTATCACGACTGTTTGATTGGTGTGTCTCGATCACAGCACTGTATGAGGGCACAAATTAACGTAACAAATTCATGTACAGTTAACTAATACAAAAAAAATGGAATCATAGTTTAACTAAATATTTTTAATGTAACAACCAAAAATGTATTATTGGCCCGCCTCCAACTGCTGGCACATGTCCCGAAGCTTCTGCAGCTCCTCCATTGCCACATTGTGCTGCTCCTGAATCCGCGCCATAGTGTGGATAAGCCTTTCTATGCCGGCTTCAAGATCCTCCTTGTTCACACTGACGACAGCTGTGGGTCAAAAAACATAACATTAATAACACAGTAGTCTCCCGATGTGTCTTTGCTTCTGTGAAGGAAAAAAGAAAAAAAAACAGTCAGCATATAAGGCAATACTGACTTGGGGGGGGGGGGTGTTTGGGTTGGGGGTGAAAGAGTGGGCCTGCCACAAAATCAAAATAACTTTATTGTGGGAACCTACTAGGATGTTGAGGCACGGAGGGCACTTCGGGATCAGAGTCCATGTTGAATGCCTCGTGCTGTCGGCGGCGGCGCTGTCTCTTTGCCTCTGTGAAGGGAAAAAAAAAAAAAAGGTCTGTTAGCATATATGGCAACACTGGCTGCCGGGGGAGGGGGGGAGAAGAGGGGACCTGCAACTGAATCCAAATCACATAATTGTGGGAACCTACTAGGATCTGGAGGAGTTGACCCGGAGGGCACAGATCCAGAAGAGGCTGTGCGGGATGCCTCGTGGCGGCGGTGGTGCTGTGTCTTTGCCTCTGTGAAGGAAAAAAAAAAAAAAATTAAAAAAAAAAGGTCTGTTAGCATATATGGCAACACTGGCTGCCGGGGGAGGGGGGGGGGGGGAAGAGGGGACCTGCAACTGAATCCAAATCACATAATTGTGGGAACCTACTAGGATCTGGAGGAGTTGACCCGGAGGGCACAGATCCAGAAGAGGCTGTGCGGGATGCCTCGTGGCGGCGGTGGTGCTGTGTCTTTGCCTCTGTGAAGGAAAAAAAAAAAAAAATTTAAAAAAAAAGGTCTGTTAGCATATATGGCAACACTGGCTGCCGGGGAAGGGGGGGGGGAAGAGGGGACCTGCAACTGAATCCAAATCACATAATTGTGAGAACCTACTAGGATCTGGAGGAGTTGACCCGGAGGGCACAGATCCAGAAGAGGCTGTGCGGGATGCCTCGTGGCGGCGGTGGTGCTGTGTCTTTGCCTCTGTGAAGGAAAAAAATAAATAAATTAAAAAAAAAAAGGTCTGTTAGCATATATGGCAACACTGGCTGCCGGGGGAGGGGGGGGGAAGAGGGGACCTGCAACTGAATCCAAATCACATAATTGTGGGAACCTACTAGGATCTGGAGGAGTTGACCCGGAGGGCACAGATCCAGAAGAGGCTGTGCGGGATGCCTCGTGGCGGCGGTGGTGCTGTGTCTTTGCCTCTGTGAAGGAAAAAAAAAAAAATTTTTTAAAAAAAGGTCTGTTAGCATATATGGCAACACTGGCTGCCGGGGGAGGGGGGGGGGAAGAGGGGACCTGCAACTGAATCCAAATCACATAATTGTGGGAACCTACTAGGATCTGGAGGAGTTGACCCGGAGGGCACAGATCCAGAAGAGGCTGTGCGGGATGCCTCGTGGCGGCGGCGGTGCTGTCTCTTTGCCTCTGTGAAGGAAAAAAAAAAGGTAGGTCTGCAGTTAGCTGTGCCACATAGTACTTTTCACCGTTCATACTGTCCCATAGCTGTGGCACATAGTGGCTCTGCAACGTTCAAACTGTCCCATAGCTGTGCCGCATAGTGGCTCTGCAACGTTCATACTGCCCCATAGCTGTGGCACATAGTGGCTCTGCAACGTTCAAACTGTCCCATAGCTGTGCCACATAGTGGCTCTGCAACGTTCAAGCTGTGGCACATAGTGGCTCTGCAACGTTCAAACTGTCCCATAGCTGTGCCACATAGTGGCTCTGCAACGTTCAAGCTGTGGCACATAGTGGCTCTGCAACGTTCATACTGCCCCATAGCTGTGGCACATAGTGGCTCTGCAACGTTCAAACTGTCCCATAGCTGTGCCACATAGTGGCTCTGCAACGTTCAAACTGCCCCATAGCTGTGCCACATACTTTTGGGTACCTGCGTACTGACCTCTGCGAATCTCCTTGCGAAGCTCCTGCAGGCGCTCTGGGCTTTTGGACTTGAGATCGCCCCATTTTTTCACAATCTGGGCCTTACTGCGAGTTATCCCAAACCGCTTCCTGAGGCCCTCAGACACCACACGGACAACTTCCTCCTTGTGCTGGTTGCGGTGCAGCACCAGCCCAGTTGTCTCGTACTGCATCCGATCCATTGTTCCAATAAGGAACTTGAGCTCTGGGATGCCCATAGGAGGATCACGGCGACTGGCAGCCATTATCAAGATGTCAGGGAACCAAAACAAGCTAGCGCAGGCACGCCGGAACGCTGTAACGTCATCACGCCGTCATAGACCACGAGCGTACATTACGTGACGCTCCGGCGTTAAATAACCATCCTTCGAACGGCATTTACTATGTGCGTTCATTCCGTACCGCTCAGCCGTCACAAATGTGACGCTGTCCATAAACGGCAACGCTATTGCGATGCCGATCTGGCGGCAGGACGGCGGAGTACAGCTCCTCCTCTGGGCGTTGCTGTTCAGGGTCATTCCATCTAAAATGGCGGCGAGAATGCGTTCTGCTCCTCTGGGGCAGCCAGAGCTCCTTTTTTCTATTAGACAGATGGATGCCCTGGATTATGAGGGTCTGGAGAGCCGCCCTGCCCACCCACACATCCACAAGCGGGAAGTGCTCGGCCACATAGCCAGAATGATGGAGAGGAGGTTTGGCGTCTGCCGCAGTCAGCTTCAGCTGCGTAAAAAATGGGCTGACCTCCGCTATAAAACGCCACAAATGTTTGCTGAGTTGCGTGCGGAGGCAAGGCGAGGCAAGTACTAGTATGGGGGGATTGGGAGATGCACGCTGTCAGGAGGGGGGGGGGGTTTGGGAGGGAGGCTTGCGCTCATGGTCGCCAACGTGACCTCAAATGCATTAAAACACATGCCCCGTTTTTGTAAAATTTAGTTATTTTCCAAGCAGAATATGCGTTGTCCGTGAGAAAACTTGTCGGGTTCCCTAATCTCAACCTCCATCTTGAAATTATTATGATGTCCATTATTTTTAGTTTCTCAATTTCCCAAAAATATTAACGGAGGAGGTTGGCCTACTGATGAAATAATACGTTTTCCAAAGACAGGAAGACCATTGAACACCAGAGCCCACATACATGTCTGAGTATCACACCCCTGTAAAGTGTGATCTCTATTTTATGTTTGAGTATATTGTAAGCTTTGATCTGCAGCACTCAACATTTGTGTGTAAACATTGTGATTCTTTACTTTAGGTGTAGAGAGACAGCGGCGGCAAGTGAGACCCACCATTGCCACCAGTACCCCATCTTCAGACACCAGTGGGAGCCCACAGTCCGGGACATCACGTAAGTTCACAATCATTGATTGCATTTTTTTTAACATCACACGGGACATAACAGGGTAGCTGAAATATTTGAAGACATTACAGACGCAATAATGACCCAGCGGCCTACCACGCCTCCACCATCTGTTGCGACCATGCACCCTCGCACCCCTGTGAAGTGTGATATAAATTTTATGTTTCAGTATATTGTTAGCTTTGATCTGCAGCACTCTACATGTGTTTTTAAAGATTGCGTTTGTTAACTTTATGTGTAGAGAGACAGCGGCGGCAACAGGTACCTGCCATTGCCAGCAGCACCACAGCATCCACCACCAGCGGGAGCCCACAGTCCGTGACGTCACGTAAGTTAACAATCATAGATTACAGTTTTTCAACTGCATACGGGACATAAGAGGGTAGCGGAAATATTTGAATACATTACAGACGCAGTAATGACCCAGCGGCCTACCACGCCACCACCAGACAGCAGACGGCCTCGCACCCCTACACCACCCTCAACACCTCCCTTCCGACACTCCTCTTCCTCCCCCGGGTCGGCGGCATTCTCCCCAGAACATAACATACGTAAGTGACCAAAACAGCGAGCGCTTCCCAACGGCGTGTTCCATAGTTAACCAGATCTGTTATTATTTCCTTTAAGGTGCTGCAGCAGTGGCCAGATCGCTGGGGTGGGAAATTAGCAGCTCTGGTTCTGGCAATGAGGAACCGGCGTCCCTTCTCCGTAAGTATCAAGATAATACGAGTGGTTTTCTGCTGGATGTCACAATAGACAACTAAAACTGTAAAATTTAATAAAATTTACATCGCCCTGTGGTGCCAGACCAAATAGAAATTTACAACACACAAAATTTGGTCCTGCCCCAGAGGTCGAGATGTATTTTCAGCGGAATCAACGTTGGTTCTCCAACCTCTTCTATCCACAGAACCGCCCACCGTAAGAGAGCTCCTGGCGAGACAATTGCGCCTGGAGCGGACAGCAGCGCTCCTGCAGCAGACAGCAGCGCTCCTCCAGACTCAAGTAGAGCAGCAGGGCGTGACGCTGCGACACCTCTTGGGCCGTGGAAGGAGATAATTTTTTTTTGGGGGGGTTTATGTTATATTTTGTTGTTTAATAATTTAAAACCAAGAAATTGTTACAAAAAAACCCAAAAATCTTCGCATTCTTTCTTTAATGTTTACCAAGCTATAAGGGTTAACAGCACCATTTTATAGGCATCACATTTAAAGTTATTTAGAGAGGTTTATATGACAGCAAAGCAAAAAAAAATATTTTTTTATACGGCGCGATCCTGCCAGGGTACAGCTCCAGAACCATTAAAGTACTGACAGTATTTTTCGCGACAGTCCCTTGCATCGTCTGCCTGTCTGCCAGATCCAAGAGCTTGAAGAGCTGTAAAATTATCAGGTTGTGTACGCCATTCCCCGGGCACAATATCTCCGGTTCTTGCGTCCACTGCATCAATAAACAAAGGAGGAGAATAGGAGCTCGTATCATGACGTCTCAGGAAATTATGGAGCACACAGCATGCCAAAACCACAAAGTCTATAGACGGCAGCTTCAAGTTGATAGCTGTGTGGAACACTCTAAACCGATTTGCCATAATCCCAAAGGCATTTTCAACCACACGACGGGCCCTCGACAACCGGTAATTAAAGATTCTGCGCTCCGGTGTGAGTGTTCTCTGTGCAAATGGCTTCAGCAAATGTGGATGAAGAGGGAAAGCTTCATCAGCGATGAAGACAAAATTTAGGTTTGCTTTTGTGTCTTCATTTAGTGGCAACAGCAGTTCATTGTTCCTCAAGCTTTCCCCAAATGAAGTGTGTTCAAAAACACCACCGTCGGAGACTCGACCATTCATGCCAACATCCACATCGACAAACTCATAGTTCGCATTGACAAGGGCCATGAGGATCACACTGAAATATCCTTTGTAGTTGAAAAAAAAGGATCCAGAGTTGGCTGGTTGCGTGATGCGCACATGCTTTCCATCTAATGCACCACCGCAGTTTGGAAACTGCCACAGCTCATCAAAATCGGAAGCAATCCTCTTCCAGTCATCCGCCGTCTTGGGAAACTGCAAGATGAGAAGGAAACATGTACAAATTAGGTCAAATATATTATGCACATACACTCTCATGTGGACATCCTACAGTGATTGAGGCGCAGTATGGATTAGTATAACAAAGTCAACAACCCTGAGTATGCAGGCAGCCATTTTTTCAGATGGCTTCGGTGACTCAGAGGGGGTGCTAAACAATATATCTAAATTATATAATCAATAAAATTACGTTGGGAGCAGCAAATAAAAGAAGGGTGGCGCAGGGTTGGAGCAGCACATATCAGAATGGAGACGCAAAATGGTAGCAGCACATGTCAGACTGGAGGCGCAGGATCACAGCAGCACATGTCTGAATGGGGGCGCAGGATGGGAGCAGCACATGATAGGATGTAGAACATATACCAATAGAAATGCTCGCCATCAGGGTGTAGAACGGGTTCAATAGCTAGTATAATATATCGACATAACACAGCAGCCAAAAAAAATATAGTAGTACCTCCATATAATGCCTTAAGCTCTGCACAATGGCCTCGCATGTCTCCGGAATCACAACGCTCAGGAAAGGTCTGGAAACAGCGGCGGAAAACTGCAAATCCTGAAGAGACCTTCCTGTTGCCAGGAACCGCAGTGTCACCGCCAACCTTTCCTCCACGGGCACGGCTGCACGCATCGGCGTATCACGCCTTTGTATGAGTGGCGTAACAGCAGACAGTATTATTTTGAAGGATTCCTCGGACATCCGAAGGTAGTTTCGGAAATCATGAGGGTTATTGTCACGTAACTCTCTTATGAGACCCATGTGTGACAATGTGGATCTTTTCTGCAGCCAGCTCCGGGTCCACATGCGACGTTTTCGTTTAGGACGTCTCTCCTCTTGGAGACGTGCTGCCTCAAACACCAGGGCAGCAGCAACAACAGAACTCTCATCGGAAGTGAGCATAGTTCCTAAAAAGAAAACAAACGTACAATAAATACACGTGCTTACAAAACAATGTTCTGACCATTGATCTAATAACTATATATGTTACTACTGGTATTAAATGGGGCAGTCAACCATCTCGATCTGTAAAAGGATTAATTAATTGGGCCACGCTACAGCTGTGTACCTGAGGTTCTCAGGCCTACCCTACTCAAAGGAACAATCGACCACACTCCAGCGTTTATCCCCGTTGAAGCTCAACATATGCTACGCTGTAGCGTTATACATACCTTTAGCGGTAAAAGTCTAGTAGTTAAAAGTCCAGGGAATCCAGCGAATTTAGGAGTTCTGTTTACAGCACGTGCTACAGAGAGAAATGAATAGCGCGCTCGAGAGCTTCGGTTTTATCCGCTGGGAACAATAGTCCTTTGTCGAATGAGCGCACAGTATTGTACCGCCCAATCAGCACACGGGAGGTGGAGAATTCAGCGCTCCTACGTAGCCAGCTCCTCCGCCCTTTACATCGTATACAATATCGTGCACACCTTTGTTACACCATGCGATCATGCCGCCACAGCGGGACACTAGACGACGAAAGAAAGTTTCAAACGATGTGCTACGACGTACGATTCACAGCGGGGTCCCTGATCGCAGGAGCGTGTCACACACTGCGATATCGTACCTATATCGCTCGAACGTCACAAATCGTGCCGTCGTAGCGTTCAAAATTGCACTGTGTGACGGTACCCTAACACCCACCCTGCACTAACACACACAGACCCTGCCCTAACACACCTGAACTAACACATAAATACCCTGTCCAAACACAAACACAGACACACACAGACCCAGTCCTAACACAAACACACATACCCTGCCATAACACACACATCTTGCCCAAATACTCAAACAAGCTGTCCTAGCACATGTCCACACACCTTGCCCTAACACACACATATACACCCTCCTGCCCTGACACATACATACTCTGCCCTAGCAAATACACCTCATGACATAACACATTAACACCCTGCCTTAAAGAGAATCTGTCACCTAATTTTGGCCCTATAAGCTTCGGCCACCCACATCAGGGGCTTATCTACAGCATTCTATAATGCACGCGCTGGGAATGTTCAGAGAGGCCCGGCACCTGCGCACTGCATTACTTTGCTCTGCCCTCAACAGGGCAAATCAGTACGCATGCGCAGGAGCCGCAACAGAAGCAAGGAGGATGATGACATCGTATGAAGATGGGAGGCGCCAGACCCGGACCTGCGACGCCCATCAGACCGGACTGCACCGGACCGCCCCTGGGTGAGTATAATCTAACTTGTTTTTCTTATCTTTCAGGTTACATCAGGGGTTTATCCACAGCATTGCAGAATGCTGTAGATAAGCCCCTGAAGGCGGTGGCCGAAGCTTATAGGGCCAAAATTAGGTGACAGATTCCCTTTAACACAAACAGCATGCCCTAGCACACACCCTGTGCCATAACACACACATACGGTACATACACTCCTCTTACATCAAATAATTTTCTTCTCACAGCCATAAATCTTATCTTTTGTCAAGTAAGATAATTTTCTATTGTTTATTTTGTACCTGGGTCATGTTCTATAAAATCTCCTTCAGAGCTTCCCGTACATAACGTACATGATTTGAGGCTCCTGCTTCAACCCTGTGGTTTGCTGTTTTTGCTGCACCTGTGACAAATTCTGCTGCACATGGGACAGTTGCTGCCTCTCCTGTGCCTTGAGTCAGAATGTGATGGACCATTTTTACAACCATTGAGGATGAATTCTAATTGTTATCTAATTAGAGATCTCTTTTAATTTAAGACACATACAGTATATTAACAAGATCAGAAAAGTCTGGTAGGGGGTGATCACACCTTTGGCAAGACAGTGGGCAACAGATATTCTGTATATGAGTGAACACCAATTAAAGAAGTGGTTGTGCTATCCGAGTGAGAATTATAGAAGCAGCCGATATGTTTGTCGTGAGTGACCGACTTTTCAATTACAGTAGTGTGGCACCCCAGGAGTTTGGGTACCACAGTAGTGCTGTCTTTCTCACGGGGAGGATGGTGCTATGTCTGGAGACAAGTGGGATTTCCTTTGGTAGGTTTACACACACACACACACACACACACACAACACCTTCCAATTCCAGACCAGGAGGAGGAGCTCAAAACCCTGTTGTAGGGCAGCTTCCCTGAAATAAAGAAACTGGTTTGGAGGCAGAGTGAGCTCAGTCTGGATGGAGTAGGAGTCTGTGTGTGAGGACAGGCAGGAGTGGAGCACAGAGGAAAGTGAGAGCTCCAAGAGGCCACGAGCAGGCCTCTGAAGAGTTACAAGAATCCGGGTACCGGGAGCCCGAGGCGTTTGTGGATTATAAAAGAGCAGAATCGGAGGGTATTGTTCTACAATGACTATGCCCATAATTACCTGTGGCACAGCAGCACCTAGGAGCCTGGAGTCACCGAGAACAGACCCCAGTTCACACGGCTCGAGCTGCCTGCCATACTGGTACCTGTCCTAGGACAACAGAATGATTAATGATTAAAGACCTTGTTGAGACACTTAGTGGCAGCAGGGACTTAGAGATAGATAGTGCAGAGTGGTAGGCTCCCACATGACTTACCCAGGGGAACTTGCTGTTCTCTGGACTGCCTGGACATCTCTGCCTGCCCTGTGATCTGGTGCTCTGGACTGTTGACGCTGAAGTCTTCAGTAAAGGTAAAGAGACTGCAACCTTGTGTCCTCGTCCTTCTCTGCGTCATTTACCATCCACCATCTACACATTGGGAAGCCCTGGGGATATACTTCACCTGTGGGAAGGTATACCATCTAGCTGCCATGACATCAACCCAGAGGACCCCTTAAAGCAGTGTTGGTCCCCACTGACCGAATACCACAGGTGGCGTCACGAACATAAACTTCCCTTTTACACTGGCGCCCTGGGCCACAGACCGGGTCGCAGCCACCGTGACATCCCCCTGTGAGCACCGGACCAGGTACCGAGTAACCCTTAGCCCACGGGGCGACACAGTAGTCTTCTCCAATATGTTTATGATGCTCGTCATCTTGTTTGGCTTGCCTCCTGATGTCAGTCAGGAGACCCATGTTCTTTGGAGGTGTAAGTCCACAGTGGGCAGACAGAAATGAGTTTTCTGGATGGTATTTCCTCTTTAAATCCCTTCTACTAGTAAATTAAATAAATCTGGAAACATTTTTAGTTTAGAGAATTGCTATTTATTTCAATTCAAGAAAGTTCTTACCGTAAATGTGGATCCAAACAGAAGCTTCACATTAAGTTTCATTCTTTTTTTGTAAGTCCATTGTATAATCCTCCATTTTTGTTGCAATACTAACAGTGTACTGTGACATGTATATTTATTAGTACGTTTTCTAGGTCAATAGATAGCATTATTTGACGAATTGAAAAACATCAAGTGGTAAGCCAGTACAATCAGGCTAGCAAGCTCTGGAGACACGATCATTATTGGTTACTGGTGAGGATGAGAAACTGGGGAATTGTGGTTGTACCGCAGATATTTACACTTCTGTTTCCTTATAGTAGAAAGTAATAAGGTGCGGAAGAATACAATGTATTCCATATTGGAACTAGAAAACATACATTTTTAATTTAAATATTAAAATAGTCATTTAGTTATGTAATTCTCTATGTACTGTTGGTGCCATATGAATTCAATCAATTGGGTAATCAGACATTGCCTTTTTTTGCCTAAGTCTAACACTGTTAAAGGGAATCTGTCAGCAGGTTTTTGCTATGTAATCTGCCAGCATCATGAGGTAGGAGCTGAGACACTAATTTCAGCAATGTGTCACTTATTACGCTGTATGCTGTTGTCTTAATACAAAGTGTTTTATCCCCAGGAGATTGTCACTGCCTGGGTTGCTCACGTTAGACCTAGTCCAACCATAACCCCAGCACTGATAAGCAGATTATTGTCAATAGATAATGTACACAGAAAGCTGTGGTTTGGGCGGAATTAGCTTTCTGAGCTCTGCTTTATGCTACATTTAAGAACTCTGATTGTAAAGGTACCGTCACACTAAGCGACGCTGCAGCGATACCGACAATGATGTCAATCGCTGCAGTGTCGCTGTTTGGTCGCTGGAGAGCTGTCACACAGACAGCTCTCAAGCGACCAACGATCCTGAAGTCCCCAGGTAACCAGGGTAAACATCGGGTTACTAAGCGCAGGGCCGCGCTTAGTAACCCGATGTTTACCCTGGTTACCGTTGTAAATGTAAAAAAACAAACACTACATACTTACATTCCCGGTGTCTGGTCAGGTCCCTCGCCTTCAGCTTCCAGCACTGACTGAGCGCCGACCGTAAAGTACAGCGGTGACGTCACCGCTGTGCTCTGCTTTACGTCTGGCCGGTGCTCACAGTCAGTGCGGGAAGCTGAAGGCGGGGGACATGACCAGACACCGGGAATGTAAGTATGTAGTGTTTGTTTTTTTACATTTACAACGGTAACCAGGGTTAACATCGGGTTACTAAGCGCGGCCCTGCGCTTAGTAACCCGATGTTTACCCTGGTTACCAGTGACGACATCGCTGAAGCTGCGTCACACACGCCGATTCAGCGATGTCAGCGGGAGATCCAGTGACAAAATAAAGTGCTGGACTTTCCCCAGCGACCAACGATCTCCCAGCAGGGGCCTGATCGTTGGTCGCTGTCACACATAACGATTTAGTTAACGATATCGTTGCTACATCACAAAAAGCAACGATATCGTTAACGATATCGTTATGTGTGACGGTACCCTAAGACAGCTGCTGCACCCAGTAAACTAAGTGATACATAATTGGAATCAGGGTCTGTTTTACTATATTATGCTGCTCTCAGATTATGTAGCAAAAACCTGTTGACAGATTCTCTTAAAACAGCTTTCCTACAGTAACAATCTACTAACGTACTTATTCTCCAAAAGGTAGTTTATAGACTGGTCATTATTTGGGTACCGGACTTGAAACGCACACTTATGATAAGAAAAGGAGTCCTGAGCCCATTGTTTGAATGGAATAGCTGTCGATCGTGTGAACTGCTTTCTATATCTATGAGGCTGATGAAGAGTTCTGGACACTATACTGGGCTATTTCTTTTAGGCTGTGGTCAGATAAATGTATAAAAAATTGTCAGATTTTCATCCAGAAAACCCGGACAATTTTCATTTTTAATGTTATCCATGCACCATCTGTGTATCCATATTTTACGTCCGCTTTGCATCCGTGTTCCCTCTGTTTTTACGCAACAACATTTTAAAACGTACTTCATCAAAAGTTTCCTACATTAATAATGACAATGTATCCATAGAAATCGGATGCAGTACAGATGATCCATACAGGATCCATTTTTTTGCGCATACATGTCATCCGATACTCGGAAGAGAATAGTGTATGCTCCGAGTGTCCAAGTGGAAAAACTTTTATATTATTATCATTAATTTATATAGCACCATTGATTCCATGGTGCTGTACATGAGAAGGTGTTACATACAAATTACAGATATCACAGGGGCGAGGACCCTGCCCTTACGGGCTTACATTCTACAGAGTGGTGGGGAAATAGACAATAAGGGTTGAGGGTTGCAGGAGCTCTAGTGTTGGTGAGGCCGTAGCTTCAGTAGTGGTGAGGAGGCAGCGGGGTCAGTGCATGCTGTAGGCTTTCCTGAAGAGGTGGGTTTTCAGGTTCTGTCTGAAAGATCCAAATGTGGTTGATAGTCGGACGTGTTGGGGCACAGAATTCCAGAAGATAGGGGATATTCGGGAGAAGTCTTGGAGGCGGTTGGGTGAGGAGCGAATAAGTTTGGAGGAGAGAAGGAGGTCTTGGGAGGACCGGAGATTACATGAGGGAAGATATTGGGAGATTAGTTCAGAGATATATGGAGGAGACAGGTTATGGATGGCTTTGTAGGTTAGTATTAGTAATTTGAACTGGATACACTGAGGGAATGAGAGCCAGTGAAGAGATTTTCAGAGGGGGGAAACGGAGGAGTAGTGAGGAGAGAGATGAATTAGTCGGGCAGCAGAGTTAAGGATGAACTGGAGAGGTGTAAGGGTGTTAGCAGGGAGTCCACAGAAAAGGATGTTGCAGTAGTCAAGGCGGGAGATGATAAGGGCATGCACAAGCATTTTAGTAGATTGAGGAAAGGACGGATTCTGGAGATATTTTTGAGCTGGAGGCGACAGGAGGTGGAAAGAGCTTGGATGTGCAGTTTGAAGGACAGGGCAGAGTCAAGGGTTACTCCGAGGCAGCAGACTTCCAGTACGGGGGAAAGCGTGATGTCGTTAATTGCGATAGATAGGTCAGGTAAGGAAGATCTATGAGATGGAGGAAAGATGATGAGTTCAGATTTGTCCACATTGAGCTTGAGGAAGAGAGAGGAGAAGAAGGAGGATATGGCTGATAGACACTCTGGGATTCTGGACAGCAGAGAGGTGACGTCTGGGCCAGAAAGGTAGATCGGAGTGTCATCAGCATAAAGATGGTACTGGAATCCTTGGGACTTTATCAGTTGTCCCAGGCCAAGTGTATAGATTGAGAAGAGTAGGAGTCCTAGAACAGAGCTTTGGGGAACTCCAACAGAGAGAGGGTGGGATGAGGAGGTAGTGTGGGAGTGGGAGACGCTAAATGTTCGGTTGGAAAGGTAGGATGAGATCCAGGATAGGGCGAGGTCTTTGGTGCCAAAGGAGGAAAGGATATGTAGTAGGAGGCAGAGGTCAACTGTGTCGAAAGCAGAGGACAGGTCTAGAAGGAGGAGTGCAGATTATTGTCCGGTAGCTTTGGCTGTAAGTAGATCGTTAGTAATTTTGGTCAGGGCTGTCTCAGTTGAGTGATGGGGGCAGAAACCAGATTATAGATTGTCAAAGAGCAAGTTAGATGAGAGGTGGGAGGACAGTTCTGCGGGGACGTGCTGCTCCAGGAGTTTCGAGGTGAATGGGAGCAGCAATATTGGGCGATAGCTGGACATAGCAGTTGGATCAAGAGTTGGCTTTTTAAGGATAGACGTGATTGTGGTATGTTTGAAAGCAGAAGGGAAGGTGCCAGAACTTAGTGATAGGTTGAAGAGGTGGGTTAGGGATGGGATAAGAGTGGTGGTGAGGTTGGGGAGGAGGTGGGGTGGGATGGGATGGGATGGGATCAAGTGCACAGGTGGTGAGGTGCGATTTGGAGAGGAGACAGTTAAGCCCCGCTTCAGTGATGTTGGATAGGGAAGTTATGGGGTTTGAGCATTGGTCTGGATACAAAGGGGTTGTGGACATGCCTTGTTTGGTTAATCTTATTTTTAAAGTGTGTGGCAAAGTCCTTAGCAGAGATGAGGGAGGTTGGAGGGGGCACTAGGGGGGGCGGAGGAGGGAATTAAATGTTTAGAATAACTGTTTGGGGTTGTAGGATAGGGAAGATACGAGGGTTGTGAAGTAGGCCTGTTTAGCAGAGTTGAGAGCAGATTTAAAAACGAGTGTTGCCTGTTTGAATGCCGTGAAGTCGTCTTGCGAATGTGTTTTCTTCCAATACCACTCTGCAACCCTGAACATTCGCCAGAGCTTTTTAGTGGTGTTATTGTGCCAGGGTTGTCTATTGATACGTCGCACTCTGCCATGAAAGAGAGGGGCAACCGTGTCAATAGCTGATGCGAGAGTGGCATTGTAGAAAGCAGTGGCACTGTCTGTGTTGTGGAGTGAGGATATGGATGCCAGTGGTAGGATAGAGTCAGAGAGTATGTGGATGTCTAGGTGTGCAAGGTTTCTGTGGGGGTGCGCATGTTGCTGGACATGGGTGACCGATGAGGGGGACAGGAATGAGAAAGTGAGCAGATGATGGTCGGATAAAGGGAGAGGGGAGGTGATGAAGTTAGATAGAGAGCAGAGACAGGTGAAGACCAGGTCTAGTGTATGTCTGTCTGTGTGGGTGGCTGCGGAGGACCACTGAATAAGTCCAAAAGATGAAGTAAGGGACAGAAGTTTTGAGGCTGTTGACTGAAGGGTATCAGTGGGGATGTTGAAGTCACCCATGATGATGGTGGGAATGTCAATAAACCTACAAGGAGGGCAAACAAATTAATATAGATGCTCCACCATGATACAATACAAGAAAACCGAAGAAACAATGGACACAAGAGCTCAGAGTAACAATGTAATCAACTTTATTAAGAGCAATTTAAAAACTAACAGCAATCATTATATGCAAAATACCATATATATATATAAGACACAAAAGATGCAATGAATAAAAGTGGAGGCGAACCTAGTACCACGCATATATGAAAAAATGTACTCAGGAGCAAATCACGTGATGGCTATGAGGTCAAGAAGCCATATAAATATAAGCAAAATAACAATTTAGCGAAAAATAGTAAGCTATAAGACCTAAAAATTGGATAAATGTGCCAACCATATAAACAATAATAGGTGACTAAGCTCCGAACAGCAGGAGGGAAAGGCAGATGTATAAACCGCTACATGGGAAAATCCCATTAAGGTGCAGTGCATATGGATAAATCCCGCAGTGCTAAATAATCCATCTGATCCACAATGTTTGGCATATGAAACTATAAACTCCTAATGTCAATGTCAGTAATATACCACATATAATCCTAGGCAGATGTATAAACTGCTACATGGGAAAGTCCCTTTAAAGTGCAGTGCATAAGTAGATCCCACAATGCTTAATAATCCATCTGATCCCAAATTTTTAGGCATGTAAATCTGTAAGCCCCTAATATCAAAATCAATAAGGTACCACATATGATCCTAGGAGATACCGGGCAAAAGGGGAAGACTGAGCCAGTGAAGGGTTAAAGTATGTACCGACCTGCTGTTAACATGCGTGGAAGAGGGAGCCCCGACGCGCGTTTCGCAGTAGTTGCTTCCTCGGGGGGCGCAGATGATGGTCGGATAAAGGGAGAGGGGAGGTGATGAAGTTAGATAGAGAGCAGAGACAGGTGAAGACCAGGTCTAGTGTATGTCTGTCTGTGTGGGTGGCTGCGGAGGACCACTGAATAAGTCCAAAAGATGAAGTAAGGGACAGAAGTTTTGAGGCTGTTGACTGAAGGGTATCAGTGGGGATGTTGAAGTCACCCATGATGATGGTGGGAATGTCAGCAGAGAAAAAGTGAAGAAACCAGGTGGAGATTTGGTCAATAAAAGCAGTGGCCAGGCCCGGAAGTCGGTATATGACGGCCACTTGGAGGTTGGAGGGAGAGTAGATGCAGATAGAGTGGACTTCAAAAGAGGGGAGGATAAGGGAGGGTGGAGGTGGGATTGGGTTAAAGGTGCAGTTTGAAGAAAGGAGAAGACCCACTCCTCCACCATGTTTGTTGCCAGGGCAAGGGGTGTAAGTGAAGTGGAGGCCACTGTAACACTGCGCAGCAGCAGAGGTGGAGTCAGAGGGTGTTAGTCATGTTTCTGTGGGGCCGAGGAAGGCAAGCTTGTGAGAGAGAAAATGGTCATGAATCACATGAAGCTTATTGCAGATTGAGCGGGCATTCCAGAGTGCTCCAGAGAGAGGGAGCAGAGGGCTGGGCATCAGGGGCATGGGTTTTATGTTGGAAAGACTGCGGTAGTTCATATTAGAGGAGCGGTAGGAGGGGGTAGTAATTAGGTTTGGGAGATATGTCGCAAGCAGTGAGGAGAAGCAGAAAAAGGGAGAGCAGGTGGGAGAAGGAGAGTGGCTGGCTTGTTTTATGTTGTATTAGGACAGATTTGAGGTTGAGGAGCAGGTCAGCAGAGGAGGACAGGTGGGTAGGTAAGAGGGAAGGGGAGATGATTATTTGGCGAGAGGGTGCTGGGGTTTATGGATAACGAAGGAGAGAGAGGATTAGTGGAGCAAACACTGTAAGAGCATACGTAAACATGGTGAAGGAGTAAGATGGGTTAATACAAAAGCTAGATCCAAGTAATAAGAAGTGCTTATTCAGCAGACATACCCAAAAGAGACAGATACATAGAGTGGGGTTCTGACTCCTGCCGTGACTAATTGCCATTGAAATAACTGCAGTTTCACGATACTTTAGCTGCAGTGATACTTTTGCTGCAGGGAGAAGCGTGCCCCCCTAGAATGCTACTAAATTTATAGGACTAAGTAGAGGATCAGGTGAGAGGGATTGTTGGACCTTATGTGAACAACCCTATTGATTTACGGTGGCCAGTATGGTGCTCGAATTTTTCATATTATACTCTAGTCTGAACAAGGCCTTAGTCGACGGGTTGGAAAACTTTTTTCTGCCAAGATCCATTTGGATATTTATATAATCCTTCGGAAGCCATGCAAATTGTGCTCTATCTCTGCCCACAAAGTGTGTCTTGACGCTGGCACTAGTGTCATGATGTACTGTTTCATTGCACGTGCCTCAACATTCAGTAATGAGCACTGTGTGCGTGTGCTCACAGAGTAAGAAGAAATTGAAAGGCCGGAGGCTGTCAAAACACAGCTGCTGGCCCAAGTACTGCTGTCCCCGGGAATCTGCCAAGGGGGCCGGAGAAAAGGTAATGGTGAGGTGCAAATGGCCCGTGGCCCAGGGGTTCCCCACCCCTGCTCAGTCCAATAGGTATTGATCGGATTGCCAATTCTCATGCTCGTCCACTCAAACAAAGTATTGAGAATCCTTTGTCCTATGACATGGGGACCCTTAGCGATCAGCAACTTACCACCTATCCTGAAGATAAATTATTAATTTTCGATTGAAGGACAATCTTTTTAAGCCACATTTTTCACATTACAGCTCAAGTCACACTGGCACAAGACATGTGCTTCGAAAGTTGCAGGACTAATATTTTACAAATTAGCCCAGTATGCTAATTACATATTTTTGGCAGATAGACAACACATAGTTATGGCCACAGCATGTTCTGAAAGGAGTCACAACAATGACATGTGCCATGAATCGTCTCGTCTCAACCAATTAGTCTGGGTGCTGCCATAATTATGGTTTGCACTTTTTGAACAGTGCCCCAAATGGGAGTTTGTCACACCGTTTAGCACCCTCTGAAGCACACCGCTATCACCATCTTGTAGATGCTCTTTAACAAAGAGGCTGACAGATTTTCCATATTCCCCACTCTTCTCTAATTATGGCTGAGCAGAGTAACAGTAATCAGACATAACCCACAGTTACACGGCCCATGTGAAGGACCGTACAGATGCTGAAGCATGGAGAGCAAATTACATCTCTCAGATATACAATAATCTACAGGGCAGTTTATTAGCCGCAAACTCAACAAGAAATTTTAAATGTCTGCAAAAATAAAGACCCCCTGAGGGAAAAAGATGAATCTTCTTCTAATTATGAGTGAGAAAGAAGTTACCTACAGTACTTCCTTCATGTACTGTATGCTCGTGCAATTTCACTCCTTCATTACTGAAAGAAAAATAAAACAAAAAATTGGAATCCCTTGTCGCTTTAACATAAATGCTTAATTTTATCAAATTCAATCCCATCATTAAAAGAATAATCACAATATTTAATGTCCTTATAAAAACATCAACAAAATGTTAGGTTACCTCAGCTCACCTCCGCCAACAGAACTGCCTTCAAAATTACGCAGAAATAATTACAGACACGTGCACTGCAGATATGACGTGGACGATTTTATACCAGGATAAGGTAACTTTACACTTCTAGGAGGATCTCAGATGGACTGTTTACCATAGGGATCTGTTGGGATTAGATGTTTGCTGTGTACAACCATTTTATCAAAACTCATCTTACACCGTTCTCCAGGGAACAGATCCTACCTTGGAATTTACAAAAGCAAGCTAGTACAGATCCCAGCTATGTGCCATGAATACATAGTGAGCACTGGGAGCGGACATGCACAGCCGCACATACACTCACAATCTTGCCGTTTGGCCCTAAGGTATTAATAGACAACGTAAATGGTGAAAAAGCGTTACATTAGATTAGAAATTGAATGAAAATTCCCATCGGGGATAGGTATTTATTAACTCAATCCAATATACATGGTGTATGTAATATCAGTTCTACATATCTTAGATAGATAGATCAAACAAAGAAGAACTGCTTACATTTTTGCGCCAGGAGCAGTGTGAAAGACTGGTGGAAAGCATGCCAAGACGCATGAAAGCTGTGATTAAAAATCATGGTTATTCCACAAAATATTGATTTCTGAACTCTTCCTGAGTTAAAACATTAGTATTGTTGTTTCTAAATGATTATGAACTTGTTTTCTTTGCATTATTTGAGGTCTCAAAGCACTGTTTTTTTTTGTAATTCTGACGACTTCTCCTTTTCAGAAAAAAAATACAAAATTTATTGCTTGGAAATTCAGAGACGTTGTCAGAAGTTTATAGAGCAAATGAAAAAATTACATTTTACTCAAAAATATACAGTGCCTTGCGAAAGTATTCGGCCCCCTGGAACTTTGCAACCTTTTCCCACATACCATGCTTCAAACATAAAGATACCAAATGTAATTTTTTGGTGAAGAATCAACAACAAGTGGAACACATATGTGAAGTTGAACAAAATTTATTTGTTATTTAAAATTTTTGTAGAAATTCAAAAACAGAAAAGTGGGGCGTGCAATATTATTCGGCCCCTTTCACATAATGCATTGTTGCGCCACCTTTTGCTGCAATTAAAGCTGCAAGTCGCTTGGGGTATGTCTCTATCAGTTTTGTACATCAAGAGCCTGAAATCCTTGCCCATTCTTCCTTGGCAAACAGCTCGAGCTCAGTGAGGTTTGATGGAGATCGTTTGTGAACAGCAGTTTTCAGCTCTTTCTACAGATTCTCAATTGGATTGAGGTCTGGACTTTGACTTGGCCATTCTAACACCTGGATACGTTTATTTGTGAACCATTCCATTGTAGATTTTGCTTTATATTGTGGATCATTTTCTTGTTGGAAGACAAATCTCCGTCCCAGTCTCAGGTCTTTTGCAGACTCCAACAGGTTTTCTTCAAGAATAGTCCTGTATTTGGCTCCATCCATCTTCCCATCAATTTTAGCCATCTTTCCTATCACTGCTGAAGAAAAGCAGGCCCAAACCATGATGCTGCCACCACCATGTTTGACAGTGGGGATGGTGTGTTCAGGGTGATGAGCTGTGTTACCTTTACGCCAAACATATCGATTGGCATTGTTGCCAAAAAGTTTGATTTTGGTTTCATCTGACCAGAGCACCTTCTTCCACATGCTTGGTGTGTCTCCCAGGTGGCTTGTTGCAAACTTTAAATGACACTTTTTATCGATATCTTTGAGAAATGGCTTTCTTCTTGCCACTCTTCTGTAAAGGCCAGATTTGTGCAGTGTATGACTGATTGTTGTCCTATGGACAGACTGTCCCACCTCAGCTGTAGATCTCTGCAGTTCATCCAGAGTGATTATGGGCCTCTTGGCTGCATCTCTAATCAGTCTTCTCCTTGTTTGAGATGAAAGTTTAGAGGGCCGGCCGGGTCTTGGTAGATTTGCAGTGGTATGATACTCCTTCCATTTCAATATGATCGTTTGCACAGTCCTCCTTGGTATGTTTAAAGTTTTGGAAATCATTTTGTATCCAAATCCAGCTTTATACTTCTCCACAACACTATCACGGACCTGCCTGTTGTGTTACTTGGTCTTCATGATGCTCTCTGTGCTTCAAACAGAACCCTGAGACTATCACAGAGCAGGTGCATTTATACAGAGACTTTATTACACACAGGTGGATTATATTTATCATTAGTAAGCATTTAGGACAACATTGGATCATTCAGAGATCCACAATGAATTTCAGGAGTGAGTTTGCATTACTGAAAGTAAAGAGGCCGAATAATATTGCACGCCCCACTTTTCAGTTTTTGAATTTCCACAAAAATTTAAAATAACCAATGAATTTCAATCAACTTCACAATTGTGTTCCACTTGTTGTTGATTCTTCACCAAAAATTTACATTTGGTATCTTTTTATTTGAAGTGTGATATGTGGGAAAAGGTTGAAAAGTTCCAGGGGGCCGAATACTTTCACAAGGCCCTGTACCTATAAAGAGAAAAATCAGACAAACTGAACATTTTTCAGTGGTCTCTTAATTTTTGCCAGAGCTGTATATCAACTTTAGATTGCTATGGAGATTGATTAGATGATTTGCAAATGTAAGTAAACCATTTATGGGATCATGAAGAACTTCAAAGAGAGGTATTAATTTACTGTTAAGAATTTTTTAGGGCATGCAAGAAAGTCCAGTAAGTGTCAGGACTATCTCCTAAAGAGGATTCAGCTACGGGATCGGCTTCATATCAGGAAAGAGCTTGCCCTTGAATGGTAGCAGGTTGTTGTCAGTGCATCTGTATCCACAATGTGACATAGGCTTTTGTAGGCCGACCTGGCGTCATAAATGACAACAAAGAAGCCACTTCTTTCCAAGAAAAACATCAAGTAGAGACTGACGTTCTGCAGGAAGTATATGGATTGGACTGCAGAGGGCTTGGGTAAAGATATGCTTCTGATGAACACCCCCTTACAGACTATTTTGGGACATCTATAAGAATAATTGTGCCTAGAAGAGAAGGTGAGCACCACCATACGTCCTGTGTTATTGAAACAAAAATAGAAATCCTCTGTCCTTTCATGCGTGACGTTGCTTTCCATCCAAGGTAAGTGATTTTCCCTAAGACACTGCCATTAATAAAGAATGGGATCTAAACATCCTGAAGAGCAACTGCTCTCAATGATCCAGGAGCAATTTTTTGCTTTTTTTCAACATGATGGAGACCATGGCAAAAGTGATGACTGAGTGGCTCAGCAAACATAAACATTGAAATTTGGGGTACATGACCAGAAACCTCCCCAAACCTCAATCTCAATGAAAACTTATGGTCGATCCTGAAAAAGTTGACAAATGAAAACACAGAAATTGTGATAAGCTCCAAGCATTGGATAAGTACGAATGGCTTGTCATCAGTCATGATTTGGCCAAAAAGCTAATATTCAGCATGCCTTGATGAAGAACAGGAAACTTGAATAACAAGTTTCATCACTGTAAATATTGAGTCTTTGCATTAACTTGATATATGTGTCACTAAAAGTGTAAAACCTTAAAAAATGCTGATAATTGTACTGCAGTAGCCATAGAAACATCTAGCTAAATATCTAAAAGCGCCGAAAGCAAACTTTGTGAAAAGCAAAACGTGTGTCAGCGTCAAAACTTTTGGCCAATATTGTATTAAACAAGCTCTAAAATTTTTACTAACAATTAGCCTGCAAATAAGGTTATTCTCTGGAAGGACTTGATTATATTATTACAATTATTTCACAAACACTTTGCTAATTATATATATATATATATTTTTCCTTTCAATGTTGTTTTTAAGATAATAAACGTAGGAATGGAAAAGGGGACTTATTGGAAGTGTTACGTGACACAAGTGAAACATTAGCTACTTTAAGATTCAAAGCTGTTCTTCAAGGCTCTTATTGAAGACTATAACAATGCTGCTCAAATGTCTGAGAGACACTTTACTGCTTGGAAGAGAAAAGTGCATGAAAGAATGTACTTATTACAGGAAATATAAAGCATTTAGTGCTATTAAAGGAGCATTAAACATAAAATGTTCTGCTTATAAAGAGAGCTGCTAATATCACTCACACAGACAATATGTTTATGAATGTTCCTGGAGGTTCTCAACAATGGAGATATCCGATGTAGACGTGCCTAGCTATAGGGGTGCCAAGGCAGCAAATATATCTGCTCCCTAATACTTGAAAAGACCCAAATGACCTTCATAACAAAAGACCTGTATTAAAAATAACACCTAGTAGGTAGAACTTTTCCTTTAGGACCCACTTATCCTTTTAGTGGTATAAGCCATGGTCCTTCGTGTAGAGATCATGGCAGCAATCCCAATGTAGATCACTGCAACCAGTTATTCCCGGGCCTAAATTAACCATTAAAAGTTACAGGACTAATGTTTCTTTAGGTCCATGTAAATCTACTGTATATTACAATATCTAGATTCTCTAACTTCTGTAACTTCAGTATTTTCTTGCATAGACCCTCAGGTCAATAATCCACACACACACCATATTATTGGTTACCAACTTATGTTTTGGAAAGTGATCTAAAAAACCACAAATAATATTAGCAAACATCACTGAAAATTAATTTCAAGCAAAGAGGGATCAATACCACGTAATAATACAGACAATATAGTTTAAAAATATCTGGTATAAGTAATGTAGCCTTTGAAGAGAATTTGTTAGCAGGTTTCTTCAATTCAATTAGTGTTTTATTACTGCACCACTCCATCATTTTTTTTAATGTAGTGGTGCCACTAATCTACTTTCCCAGACCCAAGTATTATAGTTACCAGCCGCCATCTTTGGTTCTTCCCGACACTGCTCTGGTCCCATACCTCCATCTTGTGTCCAGAAGTCAGAGGTAACAGTCACAAGCTATGAGAATATCTTTCTAGCCTCATTTCTGGCTCCATAGACTTACATTAAGTTATGACTTTCAGATCCCTAAACAAACTTAGGAGCGTTCCGGCAGGTCGTAAACTAGTGACGACCGACCGGAGTGGCGTCAGAAACAGCTTAAGTCCGTAACTGTCAGTATAAGACAAGGGGCAAGGACCTTAGATTAGTAACACCACTCCAGGGCTGCACTAAAAAAATGCCGGAGTGAAGCTTTAATTTCCTTTGTGTTGAGATTTATGCTCCAACCCTACTATGAGAAGAAGCTTTTGCTCGTATTTTATCGACAATGCTTATTGGTTTGATCCAAATAGAGTGGCATGAGATCCGATGTCTCTGTAATTGCGCGTAACTTTTAAAGCACTGAATAAAAACTTGGTTTTGGGCAAACATCCTTTTGTGGTACTTCTTTAAGAAACCAGTTATTTAAAGAAAACAATTAAATGTATTATTCATCCATGTTTGCTCACTGTCATCGGCGTGATTATGCCTCCTGTAAACAGCTTCTAGTTTCCAGTAATATCATTAAAAATTCCCTATCAAGTAAATAGCCCTTGAGAATTCGATGTCCACGGTTAAATGTTTTTCATCTCATTTCTTTTAACTACTATTGTTGGGATGACATTTACATCTCAGTGACAGTATCCTTATTAATAACAAAGCCATAACCTTTCACAACGAGTCAATGGAATGTTATTTAGTGTGGGACAGACTCTGTGATCAGTATTGAATTTAATTTAGTGGAGGGCAAGCACCCCTGATCAGTGGTGAGTGTCATTCAGTCGGAGGCAGACTGACTGATTGGCGATGTGCAGCACAGCGGAGGACAGCCTAATTGATCGGTACTAAGTGTTATTCATTAGATGACAGACCCTTTGGTAAGCAGGAAGGAGGCAGATTGAATCGGAGCTCTGGTGTTTGGGTTATTTTCAGCTGTTTTTATGTTAACGTATTCAGCTTTGTTATAGACAGGAAAAATAAGACAATACCTTTGACTAAGCCAAATTATAATAGTAAGCATCGATGGACTATAATTTCATTGCATTCTTCACTATGTATGGTTACAGGACAGGACAAGCAGGCCCATTTACGTAAATGCTCTTTATAAGAGTGGGTGTGAATTAGTCAAAGGATTTCATTGTTTTTCTACATAGACATTTTGAATACTGTGCTGTCCTCAGATGTGTTGAACTTGGGTACATGACGCCCACCAGATTACTACAGTGAATTATCCTGAGACATTCACCATACGGAACAAATTTATGTTCACTCTATTGCATTTTAAAATTTTCCCACACTGGTTATATGTGTAGTCATGAGTAATAGTTTATTTATGGGATATCCCCATAACATGATAGATCCCTTACGCAAATAAATTGTCACTGAGGTTTAATATGATGTATCAGAACCATGGCCTACCAGAGGTTCCTCTCCCCCTTCCCCTATGGGCCAGTCAAGAGCTAGTCCTTAGTCACAAGCAATATCTTTAACTTAGGAGGTTTTTCCTACTGTATTATCAAAGCATTGATGACCTATCCATATAGAAGAATAGTCACATTTTTAGTTGAGGTAATGGGGCTTAGACCTGTTATTGATCACAGTACATCCAAATTCATCTGGTACTTGAGGATATACAATAAAGAATGCATGGTGCATGCTGAACCATCAGTGAAAGATCACTTTAAAGATAAATGCCACAGGATAATTATGGAATGAGACACTGTTGTGTTGCATTTATCTTCTGTTTTAACATTTAATTTTCATCCAATGGTCTCTATATGTCAAAGATCATAACTGCTGTACCTTAGATACAAAATGGCTGTGATTGGAAGGGGAAGTAAAAATGCAAGATGTAACATCAACTTTCACTCCCTCTCCATATGATGAAGGGTACATATATGATTGCTGGTCTGTCTACTGAGAACTCCTCCAATTCCATGAATGGAAGGGTCAAACTCCTCTTTGTGAATGGAGCTATATAGTGAATATGTGCAACCACCACTCTTAAAGACATTGAATGGAGCTGTGGTCACACATGCTCAATACTGCTCAACAACCACAGAAGATATGGGAACGTTCTCATAATCAGGGTTGAACTGGCCCAAAGGGGAACAGGAGAACCCCTCATGGGGCTACTTATCCTCTTATATGAGCAGTAGCTTGCACAATACAGTTGATTCACTTTGTACAGACAGAAGCAGCAAACTCATCATTCAATAAACAAACTACCTAGTTTATTATATATAAATCTATGAATGTGGTTTAACATAATATTTGCATGTAGCTATACAGTGGGCCCCTAGAGTCAATGTTACTGCTGGGCACTGGGAACCCCAGTTCTACTCATAATTACTAAGGGTTCCAGCGACTCTACATTTATTATCTATCCTTTTGATAGATGATATAGGTAATTTTATCTATTTTAACAGTAGACTAGAATGCTGCTTTAAAAATATACACCATATATACAAATATATAAAAGTATATACTTATTACCTTTTCTCTGCAGATTTCACTAAAAGTAATTCTATATGTGAATGCCAGTTATCCAATCTTACAATCATATTTGATTTAAACTAAAACCTGAAGCCATTTTGTTAATGGAGGCTCACTCAAGACAGGATGAAACGGAGGTTGCTTAAGCATGAACTGCTACTTAATCTGTAAATGGTTGGGAATATCTGCTTCTGAATTGGCTATTAAGTAGAGAGAGATGTCACTCACTATTGTAAGCATTGTATCCCAGAGAGTAGTACCTAGTTTGATCTACGCAGCAGAAAAACCGCATTGCTGGCACTGATTATTGTTCACCAGACAGAAAAAAATGTAGTTGAAAATGTGAGTTGTTATAGAGTGTGGGCATTTGCCGAGTGTAAAGGCTGTCTAGTATGTCAGTCTTCCTTAACAAACTAGATTGAAAAGCGCTAGCATTCATGTCAAATGCTAGAGAAGAAATGTAACTGTTCCGTGGTACCATGAAAAAAAAGACGATTCGCAGGAGTGCTGAATGATACATGTGCAGTCTTTCAATCCTATGACCTAGAGTATGCTAGAATATTTCCGTTGACTATTCATTGAGAACTGCTTTTTAGATCTTTCTCCAACCTCAGTCATATGCGTGACCTTCAACACGAAATTGCGGAGTCCAATATGGAATGTTACATCTGCATGCTGGTCAACCACTGGGAGGCTTCTTCTTGATCTTCACTCTTGATCATTTATTTATCAATGCTAGATGTACCCCAAAGGAGATTATCTAGCAAATATTTTAATAATAATTCTAATTAGTTCTGTAAAAACCAGTATTGGCTTTTTTTTAAATCCAGCCTGTTTGGTCTCTGAATGCTTATAGCAACCAAACCAAATCCATGGAATACTTTTTACTGAACAGTTATTAAATACTTTACCACATTCAGTATCTCAGATTGTATGAAAATGCACAAGATGTAGAGACACTGTATAGAGACATTCATGCACAGCCTTAATTTATCTTATCATATTCCACAGCATTTTACAGACATCATCATCATCATTGTCCCCATTGGGGGATCATGAGCTTAATTCCCTATTAGTATGTCTTGGAGTGTGGGAGGAAACCGGAGAACCAGGAGGAAACTCACACAAACATGGGTAGAACATACAATCTTCTTGCAGATGTTGTTCTTGGTGGGATTGGAACTTAGGACCCCAGTGCTGTAAGGTCATGCTGCTTGCGGTAGTAAATTGATTTCCTATCTATTTTAGTAAATTTTGTAAATTGATTTCCTATCTATTTTAGTAAATTGATTTCCTATCTATTTTAGTAAATTTAGTAAATTGATTTCCTATCTATTTTATCTATATTGTGGTTATTGACTTTTCTGAGTAATCCAATGGATGTCTAAGGTAAGTCACTCTAACAATTTAAGGCAGGAACCTACTCATATAATATAGATAATTAAGAAGATAATGAAAAAAGGTAAACTAAAAAAAGGCATTGGGCAGAGGAGAGAGGGTCAGGGAACTTCATGTCATAGGGTAGTGGCGACATTAAAAAGTTGTACAAACACATAGACTCAAAGGAGGACACACATTAATTTTGGATGCCTATTCTGAACAGAAATTATATTAAAGGGCTTATCCAGGGCTATTTTTTTTAATATGGGCCTAAAAACTAACAGGTAGGAAGTTATTGGCTACCTGCCTTCTCTACCTGGTGCCAGCTCAGAGCGGTCTACTGCTGGCAATTCAGCTGCTCAACATCAACAGAGCAGCTCTTCATCTTCTAGGACACAGCTAGGCAGGGGGATCTGGCAGTTAATCAGCGTGTTGTCAGCAGTCATGCCATGTCAACAGGGCACAGCAGAAGAGAAGCCGCTGCTCAGTCGACGTGACGTCTGCTGAATTGCCAGTAGGAGCGGTCTGCGACTGCTCTGAGCCGGCAGAGATTGGCGCCGGGCACAACAGGCAGGTAGTAGGCAGCCCTGGATAAACCCTTTAAGAAAAGTCTTGAAAAAACCCAAAGGAGGAATGTACCATTTTCAGGGGCAGTGCAAACAGAATAGCTGGCATGTCTGGTAAGAATGCTGCATGGCCAATTAACTTTTGCTATACGATCCACTTTAAAGCACAAATGATGCCAGTTATGTTGAGATAACAATATGTGCATTGTCTATATCAAATGAAAACATCATATTATCTTAAAATATGCCAAATAGTCGTTGCCCAAATTTATTATTCTCACAGTCACATTCACATCTTTAAGAAACCACTGTTGAACCTTGAACTATTTCAGAACTTTTATCTCCATCTCTGATGCACATAAATCCAGCATTTGATGAACAGTTAAGAAGGCAGACACAGAATCGGGTTTGGGAATGTAATGTCAAAATGATGACACTGCCATAAAATGACTGGAAAAGGTGTCCTGACACTGAACTGATATATCCAAGCAAAAAAAAGAGAAAATAATCATCCAAAATCTTTTAAGTGCCATGCCTCGGCAGACAAGCCGCCCTAAATCACTATTATATGTAAGCTTATAGGCACATCTGTATATCTTGTATACTCTATTATAGGATAAAGCCCTTTATTTCTTCCCAATGTGAATTATGTCTCTGTAGAAAAATTACATTTCTGAAATTCTCTATCACGGGACAGGAGATTTTAATCAAAGATTTGGCGTTAAGCTTGAATTATTTATCATCCAATACAGGAGGAAACAAATGACTGAGTCTCTCTCAGCACCGCTGTTATAGCAGAGGCCCTCTGGGGCAAACAAGATCCGAGCTACAGAAGCAGAGTATTCCTTGATTGTCCTGTTATCAACGCAGCGGCTGGTATACCTGTGACATGGTAGAAGGTGTAGCGGCATTACACCTAGAGAAATAAATAGATTCATGTCAGCATTCTCACTTAAAGGGGTTTTCCACTATATTTTAAGTCATTTGACCCAAATAATATATAAAAAAATGAAATAAAAAAGATTTACTCACTTCCCTGAGGAGTCCTGCTGTGTCCTCTCCCCACCGGTCTGCCAGCAATAACATCCAGCGGATTCTTGACTCCAGGCGGAATGACAAGACTACAACCGCTTAGTGGCTGCTCATTTACTACAACTGCCATGTGACATTCCCACAAGCTGTTTCTTCCTGCAGTTCAGCGGGGAACATACACTGACGAGCAAAAGGGTAACAATGTTTTGAAGTTTTGACTTTCAGGCTTCATATCTCACCATCCACTACTGCTTCTAATGTGAGACTACTAGTGATGAGTGAGTATACTCGTTACTTGAGATTTCCTGAGAATGCTCCACTGGTCTCTGAGTATTTAGATGTGCTCGGAGATTTAGCTTCTGTCTCCGTAGCTGCATGATTTGCAGCTGCTAGCCAGCCTGAGTACAGGTGGGAGTTGCTTGTTTGTTAGGAAATTCCCACATGTATTCAGGCTTTCTAGCAGCTGCAAATCATGCAGCTACGGAGACAGAAACTAGATCTCCGAGCTTGCCAAAATACTCAGAGACCACCTGAGCATGCTTGGGAAATCTCATGTAACGAGCATACTCGCTCATCACTAGAGACTAACATCATTTTATAGACAATCATATTGGATAAATCATACATACATTTGACCGGTAACTATTTTGCGTATGATTAGTTATGCAGATTCTTTTCATGTCGCTGCATTGTTACTTTTTTGCTCCTGGTGGTGGAAAAATCTTTTTCTTCCAGTCTACTACAAAATACAACCTGTTCTACCATTCCCTAATATCTCTGTGTGTTATTAGGTTGATTCACAAGAAAAAAGTCACTGGTTTGAATCGAGGAGCAGCCATGAAGAAGATTTTCCGAGAAAAGAGAAAACAGCATCATCCAGCTCATCAATTGCCGTCTCACAAGTAAAAAAATTGCCAAATTGCATCATATGAGTGAGATGACAGTTGGAATAATACGAAATAACATCCGTTCCTCCATTCAAAATCCAAGAGGTGGATGTCCAGGCAAAATATGGAGTTAGTATGTCTGCTCATTGCAAGGTCTGTCTGTTTTGGTGTGACAAATACAGCAGTGGAGGTGGCTGGTATGCTTCATAATAGTGAGATCACAGATGTTCACGCAAGCACTGTGCGATGTTCGTTACACAAGTCTGGAATGGTGGCCCGAAAAACGGTGAAAAAGCCTCAACTTCAATATCATCATAATAAGCTCGAGTTTACAAAAAAGTACGAAAAGTGGACAGTGGATTGGAATTTGTTGATTTTGAGTGATGAGACAAGAGTCAATACAAGAGAAAAAAGGACTAACAGATTGAGAAGTTTAAAAAACTGTCAAGTTCGTTGAAGTTAGCTAAAGGCATTGAAAACTTGACAAGGATTGATGGTGGTCTCAATACTGAGCTATATGTGAGTATCCTACAATACATGTTACTTTGTATACTCAGGAACTATGGGTGTGAAAAGGAGAAAAGAATGACATAGGGTCCCAGCAGGACAGTGTCCTGAAGCATACGTCAAGTTTGGTAAAAAAAAAGATGATTCCATGACAAAGAATTAAAGGTGCTGGATTGGCCTCTACAGTCCCCAGACCTCAACCCAAGCAAACAACTGTGGGTAGAGTTTAAGAAAAAGCTGTATACATGCGCAAGTGAGTCGATCAGATTTTGGTTGAGACATGCTTGAATCTGATCGAAAGCATACCCAGAAGGATTTAGGCTGTGTTGAAAGCAAAAGTAGAAATTACAAAATACTAACAAAATACTAAAAATGTAAATGTAGATTTTTACCAAAATATAGATTCAAAAAGCAGAAATAGCCAATCTTAGCCAGAAGCATTCTGTACTTGCTTCTCTATAATAAATAACCTATTACCGATTAGTGGACAAGTCCATATAGCTACAACAATATGAGTACTAAGTACCCACAGACCACTATATCACACTGTTATAAAATCAATAAAGTTTATTGAAAATAAGTTAAAAATAGTACATCCTACCATATGAAATTTGTCAAAGAGAATTAGTCAAAAGATTCCATGAGCAGCAGAAAAAATCGCATCCAGCCATGTCATGTCAAGCATGCTTGACATGACATGGCTGGATGCGATTTTTTCTGCTGCTCATGGAATCTTTTGACTAATTCTCTTTGACAAATTTCATATGGTAGGATGTACTATTTTTAACTTATTTTCAATAAATGTAGATTTTTAGAAGCAAAATAGTAACAATGCAGTGACATGACAAGAATCTGCATAACTAATCATACAATAAATAGTTGCAAGTCAAATTTATGTATGAGATAGCCAAGATGATTGCCTATAAAATGCTGGTGGTCTCGCGTTCCAAGCAGTACTGGATGCTGAGATTTGGAGCCTGAAAGTCAAAAGTTCAAAACATGGTTACCTTTTTGCTCATCAGTGTGCATGTGAGAAAGAAAGAATGGCACTCTTCAGGGAAGGGAGTATAGTTTTTTTAATTTTATTATACCCCCTGGATCAAAGGAGCCTTACTAAGAAAAGTTGTGGAACACACCTTTAAAGGGGTACAAAGTACATTTTAATTAATAGGGACAGGGAGAAGGACTTGGGGGTCCTAGTTAATGATAAACTTACCTGGAGCAGCCAGTGCCAGGCAGCAGCTGCCAAGGCAAACAGGATCATGGGGTGCATTAAAAGAGGTCTGGATACACATGATGAGAGCATTATACTGCCTCTGTACAAATCCCTAGTTAGACCGCACATGGAGTACTGTGTCCAGTTTTGGGCACCGGTGCTCAGGAAGGATATAATGGAACTAGAGAGAGTACAAAGGAGGGCAACAAAATTAATAAAGGGGATGGGAGAACTACAATACCCAGATAGATTAGCGAAATTAGGATTATTTAGTCTAGAAAAAAGATGACTGAGGGGCGATCTAATAACCATGTATAAGTATATAAGGGGACAATACAAATATCTCGCTGAGGATCTGTTTATACCAAGGAAGGTGACGGGCACAAGGGGGCATTCTTTGCGTCTGGAGGAGAGAAGGTTTTTCCACCAACATAGAAGAGGATTCTTTACTGTTAGGGCAGTGAGAATCTGGAATTGCTTGCCTGAGGAGGTGGTGATGGCGAACTCAGTCGAGGGGTTCAAGAGAGGCCTGGATGTCTTCCTGGAGCAGAACAATATTGTATCATACAATTAGGTTCTGTAGAAGGACGTAGATCTGGGGATTTATTATGATGGAATATAGGCTGAACTGGATGGACAAATGTCTTTTTTCGGCCTTACTAACTATGTTACTATGTTACTAATATATTTTGGAATAATAATAATTTCCACATTTTGATCTATTAAATAAAATGTTCCTGTGCTGAGATAATCTTATAAATGTGCCTCTGCTGTCTACTGTGAAATGGCCGCGTCTGACTGTGCAGCAACATGGTCTTATCAAGCCACAGCTCTTGGGTAGTGGAGGAATAAAAGTGAGTTAAACACACAGGACAGCACGAGATCACAGATGATTCTTTCTGTGAGGTAAAACATGTTTCTAAACAGGCAGTGAAATATTTTACCTATACAAACAGCAGCTATGATCCCCCGCTATCCTGTCTGTATACTCGCTTATTCCTCCCCTGCCCAGGAGCTGTGGTATGATCTGACCATGCTCCTGTATTGTCAGACACAGCCATTACACAGTACACAACAGGGGCACATATATAAAATTATCTCAGGACAGGAATGTTTTTTTTTTTTTATCCAATTGTGGAACTTATTTTGAATCCAAGATCTATTGATTACAATGTACTATGTTCATGGGGCAACACCTCTAAGCCCTGAAGCCAGTGTCACCTGAAGGTCTGTCCACATTAGTCTTAAGTGACAAGTACAGTGAGGCTATTCAACCAGCAGCAACATGAATAAAGGAGGCCCTCAGGACAGAGGAGGAAGCAGACATTCCCAATCAGCAGAAAACACATACCACCCACCTGTCAGGGTTTTCTATAGTTTTAGAATAAAAATAAAGCTGGGCAACTGCATAAAAGCTTACATAGTTATCCAGCAATTTGTGATTTTAATGCACTCCCTAACATTCTCTCTCCCAGTTACCAACAAGTACCAGTAATTTCCCCCTGCCATGGAGACCCCTGAGGATGTTTCAGATTACTAAATTCTGCCCTAAACTTATTTTCCAGTTGGTGACCAGTTCCTTTTTGTACCAAACAATCTTGTTTTATTTTTATATTATTTTATTATTAATGATTTTTCGATGATTGTATCAAAATTTGGGACTTGCACCAGAATTGTGCTATTTTTGCCAAAATTTCAAAAATCATAAAAAAATATTCATGTTATCTTATCATGCCTTAAGGCCATGTTGACAGGCTAATGGTATTTGTCAGGATTTTGGTTTGTATATTCAGTGCTTCAATCCTAAAAAGTAAGTGCTGACATTCCATAGGCAATGCATGCATAGCATGGGCTCAAGAGAAATGTTGAAAAGGTAATTTTCACACCACTGAATTATAATAGGTCTAATCCACAGCAGATTTCTGCCACAGCCATAGCCTAAGTTAAAATCCTGAAGCATATGTAACAGAAAAATCCATATACAACTCCAGGCATGCTGTTGACTTTTACATCAGCAATATGTCTTTTTATTACTCTAACAAAAAATGAGACATATGCTCTAGAACCACATTCTTTGAACTCAGTGACAGTCTGGGTTTCATAATTGTGATTTTGTTTTCCATAGTTTGAGAAGCTCCTTGTTATGTCTACTGAAAAGTCTTCTATAGCAGGTGGTGCAAAGGAAATCATTTTAAGCTCTGACTATATGAGGAAGGTAAAAGACAAGTAAAATAAATATTATTGTGCCTTATTTTTCTTTCATTTTGCAACTTTCTACACGTACAGTATATGTTTGCTTGTGTTTTTTAGATGTAGGAAACAAAGAGTTGTTGTAAATGATACATTCCCTAAGTTGGATAAAGTCAGCAGTGAGGACCACAGGAGTAAGTGTTGGGGTCATTCTTTTGAATCTCTTTAATAATGCCCTTGTCGATGGGATTGACAGTAAAATATCAGTTTTTGCTGATGGTACAAAACTATAATAGGATAACAAGAATCTATGCTTGGCCATGTATTATTGTAATATTACTTAATGATTTAGATAAGACGTCTATATGGGTAAACACATGGCAGAAGAAGTTTAATGAGTTGTCCGGTCTAAAATGAAAAGTCTGAAGACTTGTGTGACTGCAGACTTGTGAATCCTCTCAGCGCACATACTATTCACTGTGAGTGTTAGGGTTGGCGGAACCCACCGAATATATTTACTAGAAGAATTGGTGCGTTCGCAACCCGGGATCCACCGTGCAGGAAAGAACCCGCTGCTAAGTAAGGCGGTGAAGTATATTGGTATAAACGAACTCTGTTACTTCACAGAGTCCGTTAGCAAAGAGAACGCTGTGCCCTGTTTAGCTCACAGGGGAACACAGCTACTTAGTAGAGCCGACAATGGTCATGCAGTCAAATGCAAACACGCAGCTCCTCTCCGGTGGAGCCAGAATTCTAATGGCTATTAGCCAGCCATGAATCCACTCACATAAAACTCCTCGCTGGAGGTGCCAGCATTCTAGGGGCTTATTTCAGCTGGGTCCCTAAATGCACACAAAAGAAACTCCTTGCCGGAGGTGCCAGCATTCTAGGGGCTTATATCATCCGGGTCCCTGACTGCACACACATGACCACACTGGCGCTGAGCACATACATAATTTACACTAGCGCATGGCCGTGCGGACCTGTGAATGTTTTGTAGTTGCAGCTCTACAGGACCTTCCAGGAGGACCAATGGGAGCTGCTACAGGGCCTGAGCATGTGACCCTCGACCTCCAATGAGAGGTCCTCCCATGGGCATGCTCAGTGTGTGCAAAGCAGGACTTAGTCCCAGAAAAGCCTGCTTGCTGCAGACCAGTAAAGGGTACAATAGCAGGGCCTGAAAAGGCAGCAGTAACCCTTTGCACAATACCAGACTGAGTGAGAGATGCTGGGACTGATGCCTCCGCTAAGCAGGCTCCACTGCGGCTGATGCAGAATGGGAGACCACAGCGGACATGGCTCGAGATTCCCCCTGTGCAGCGACGTGAACTCGACTCCTAACAGTGAGGAGTTGATGTTGTCTGCCCTGGAAACAGCTATCAAGTATGTGATATGAATACTCCCGGGCAGAATCAGTCTAGTGGGCACATCCTCGCTCAGTACAATTTCTCCCTGTCTTCCACTCTCTCAAAGACAGTCAGGAAAGCCTCAACATCATCCTCCAAACTCATCTTTGTTAAATCCTCCTGTAACGTTTTCCTCACCCGGATAGCTTCACTTTGGCTGGTGTGTGGTGCCATCTACCTGGCTCGGACACTTTCTGCAAGGAGAGCCATCTTCTGCTGATGCTGCTGCTGAACCTGCTGTAACTGCTGCTGATGCTGTTATATCTGCTACTGCATTTGCTGTATCTGCTGCTGACACTGTTATATCTGCTACTGCTTCGCCTGAACTTAATTGCTCCATAAGCTCCTCAATGCTTTCTGACTGTGCTTTCAATGCTTTAGCTGCCTTTACCCAGGATATTAAATCTTTACACTGCAATCGCCTGTGCTCTTTGGAACTTCATGCCTGCATTCTCCACCAAGTGTAGGGACTCACTTTTTGGTAGGCATTAGGCCTTAGTTAGCGTTCACATAAGCAATGCAGTTTTGGTCCAAACCTGCAGTTTTTATTGTTTTCCACAGGTTGCACAGCAACAAAACAAGGTCAAAAACATGAATCCCTAGCCTGGTCCAGGTGCTAACTAAACAGAACAGACCCTGGAAACTCACAAATGGCTGAGCTAAA
Source organism: Ranitomeya imitator (assembly GCF_032444005.1). Classification (NCBI taxonomy): domain Eukaryota; kingdom Metazoa; phylum Chordata; class Amphibia; order Anura; family Dendrobatidae; genus Ranitomeya; species Ranitomeya imitator. The sequence continues at coordinate 577,282,155 of NC_091283.1, read as the reverse complement.
CCTAGCTTGATCAAACCAAATAGGTATTGTCCATAGCAACCTCTGACACCTTTGATTCTCTGCAAATGGCATGTACAACTCTTCTCAGAGAGGGATTCTGGCTTTTCTCTATCTTCAGCTCCAAGACACATCCAGTCTGGTCAGTTTCCCTGAGCTGACTGATGAACACCTAGTCTATTTATATGCAGAGCTAGTCAGGTGAACCAATCAAAGTCTGCAGAGCTAGGATTTAATCTTAGCCTCCTTGGCATTACTACGATATACATTCAGATGAACACATAGATACAAGGGAGACATCTGGAGGGAACAATGTGCAGGGTGATGGGAGAGCTGTGTCTGCAGTTGTTTGCATAAAAGCAACGATTCAGCTCTGTTGAATAGTGTATCCCACCCAAACAGCATAAAAGTCACATGACTGTGATATCACATAAGATTCCAGAGCTAGGAAGCCAAGAGAAATGGACATGACACTGTAGGAAGCCAAAGTATTGTCAGCCAAAGATTCCTGTGATCAAGAGAGTGGCTCAGGTTACAGAAAGCTTAATTTTTCAAAAGAGCTTTTCTATAGCAGTTAGGTCATATAAAAGGGACTTATAAAGTAGTGACCAACCCCTTTAAGATAGGTTGAACGTGATGGACGTATGTCTTTTTTCACTCTAAGTAATTTTGTCTTGTGTAGGCAAACTCTAGACCCAGGTACACAATGCACCTATAAATGGCTAACTGAGTTGTATTTTTATTGATGTCCAAGGTCATGTTCCTATGACATCAAATACATGTTTATATCATTTATGATGTCCACTTAGTGTGTATGCCGGGAAATGTTCCCAATGTACATGCTAAGAATATCTATAGGTTACAATTAGACCAAGTGCGGCCAAAAGAGTGTCATTTCAGAATCTATTGTGCCGCTATGCAAAAAAGTAATAGCTTAACAGTAGTCTACATAATTCTCTACAAAGGGATATGACAGAAAATTGTAGGCTTTTTAACAATCAGACTATACGGATTCTGTTGGTGGCTTCCATTCATTGACTTTTTCCAGCATATAAGTCAAATGGAGGTCATAAATGTGATATTAACATGGCTTTCGAACATTATTTTGGCATATGGTGGTGTGAGTAGACTAGCCTACAAATTTCAGGATTCAACACACACCTTTCACAAGTTTTACCCATGCTACATTAACTCTTTTAGCTAATTATTAGTATCCAGGTCCTTGAACATCAATCATGGGTTAGGAATATTTTCTCATTGGTAAATTGCCTTTTAAAATAACATAATGCTTTATCTGGACAACTTGTCTTTGTATCCTCACATTGTAGTACAAAATATAGTCAGGTTATGTGTACTAGAGACATACTGATTATAGCTACAACCTTCACGCTGTCCAGAAAATGACCAAAGGGCTCTGTAACCAAGAGTTGAGATGTATAGAAGTAAATGAAATATACAAAATAAAGCTAATATTTAGATACATTCATCTTTAAACTACACTAATACTATAGGAAAGCAGAAACAAAAAAGCTGACATTTTGGTAAAAGCGCTAATAAGAAAGACTAGTTTATGTGAAAATAATGCAAGGGAGGCAACTGAAGATCAATATAAATCATTTACATCTCCATCCTAATTTACTGGGCTAAAGACATTGATATATTGAAAACAGTGAGAGGGAAAGTTTGCAGTGACAGAAAATGAATATAAAGCAGCCAATACATATTGTACATAGGACTGTAAGAAGGAAGCCAGATTTTGACATAGAAGCAAAATATAGCACTGTTTAGTATAGGGTAGTAATATACTGTTTCACTATGTATTAAAGGGTGTCATGATCCGTTCCAGGGTTTAATCCTGTCTGTCCTTTTTCCGGGCGGATCATGTCAAGGGTTAACTTTGCTCTGCCTCATTCTGGGTTCAGGTTTGCTATTTAGCTCCAATGCATCCTGTATCAGCCATAGTTCTGCCTTTGGCGTGTGAACCTGACTCTGGTAGCTCTTGATCTGTCCTGCTGTGATCCCTGACTTGCCCCGTGTCTGTTGACTCCATCTGTCTGCCCTTTTCCCAGTGTTTCCCTGTTTGTTGGCTTGATTCTCTGTTTTTTGACTAAGCTCATCTTTGGACTCGCTTCTGCCTTCTGTCTTTGTCTTATCCGCTTCTGACCGTTGCTGAACCCCCTGGCTTATTCCTGACCATGTATACTGCTGCTACTATTGGTACTTCTGCTTCTAACGGCTTTTTGACTCGGCTTGTCTGACCGCTCTCACCACTTGGTGGCGTCTGTGCTGCTGCTCTGTGTGTGCAGTCTTACTTCCCTCTCAAGCTTCTCCTGGTGGAGGTTGCACTATACTACACTGCAGCAGCATGACAAAGGGGTTGCCCAGTAATGTGATGACCCTTTCTCAATCACCATGTTTCCCCCTTATAAAATAATAACGTCTATAATCTCACCTCGAGCGCGCACGCTATTCAAGTAGTGATGGCTCTGGCTTTCCCAGGGCTCACATGACATTATGTCACACGATCACTGTTGGCAATCAGTGGTCGCTTTCCATCCTTCAGACAAATCAAACATCTAAAGGAAGTGATTGCTGCGGCTGATCTCTCGCCTTTTCTCACCTCTGGATATCTGATTTGACTGAAGCAGCTGCTGATTGGCCACTGGAATGGTGTCGGCACCGGAGGGGAGTATAAGGTGTTATTATTTTATAAGGGCGAAACATGGTGATTAAAAAGGAGTTGACTGAGTAGTGAATAACTCATTTAATTAGAGAATTTCTACTAAGAACTAGTCTACACAGGGGATAGAAGCAGGGGCGTAACTACCACGGTCGCAGCAGTCACCACTGCAACCGGGCCCGGGGGGCCAGGGGCCCGGTAGGTCAGAGGCATGCCAACACCAGCAAAAATTTAAAATATGTTGCCGTGCAGGAGATTCCTCACGCATGGCAACAGACAGACCTGCCCTCCACCTGACCTTCCGGGCCCATACATCAGCTCAGTAGCTGACACCTGAACTGTTAGAAAGCAAGAGCTGAAGGACCTGTGGTGATGTCATCATCATCATAGGTCCTTCACCATTTATCAGCTCCACCTCCTGATCACATGACGATGACATCACCACAGGTCCTTCAGCTCTCAGCAGCAGCTCCATCCTGGTTGTGTGCAGCTCTTGTTCTCTGGTATCAGCCAGCAGCAGATTTATGGTTCCTGCCGTTCTGGTGAGATGTGGAGTCAGATAGGGCAGAATGTGGAGACAGATGGGGCAGAATGTGGAGATAGATGGGGAAGAATGTGGAGTCAGATAGGGCAGAATGTGGAGAAAGATGGGGAAGAATGTAGAGTCAGATGGGGCAGAATGTGGAGAAAGATGGGGCAGAATGTGGATTCAGATAGGGCAGAATGTGGAGCCAGATGGGGCAGAATGTGGAGAAAGATGGGGCAGAATGTGGAGGCATATGGGGCAGAATGTGGAGGCAGATGGGGCAGAATAGAGTCAGATGGGGCAGAATGTAGATACAGATGGGGCATAATGTGGAGGCAGATGGGGCAGAATGTGGAGGCAGATGGGGCAGGATATGCGCAGAATGTGGATTTGGGTGGAAAATATTTTAGCGTAGATCCTATATGTCCCTTTGATTGTCAGTAACCCTTGTTGGTCAAGGGAGGTGACTGCAGCTTTCTGTAATATACAAGTAGGTTATGAGCAAGAGGGTGGGTTATTTAGAAATGTTCCAACCAGCAGCTCTGCATTAGCTACTGCATGTTGTCTCATTTCTAGCTGCATGAATTGACTCCCACCCGCACAAGAACACACGGGCTACACATGGTCACATATGTGGTACCAAAACACTATGTGTAGGAGCAGCTCCTCCTAGCATCAGTGGCACACTTCCCTGACTTGTGGACCTGCATGCCTTGTCATGTATTGTCAAGCTCTACATACATACAACACAGCAACATCAACACATGCCAAGCAGCACACATCGCTGACCAACAACCACACGACTGCCTGAAAGTAGCATCCGGTTATCATCACTGGGGAACTAATACTGATCTGTTCAGCTTTACTAAGGTGCCATTATTAGAAATCCTGACTTCACCAGAAAATTCTGATAAAGAGTTGCTCATTGGAGCCAATAACAATCCAAGATGGACCAGAAATGATCCATCTAAAATACAAGCAAAACCAAGACTAAGTATTGCAACCAACCAACCAACCAACCGAATCGGCATGAGAAAATAATCACAGATCTTCACTGCCTCATAGCATACCACTGGGCCAAGTTCTGTCCGATAAACATCACATACCACTCGGCTGTGTTATATTCTCATATGAGCAAGCCCTTGGGTAGAGAGGATACAAAACCCCAGCCAAGAGTGAGTTCCAGGATCCGATAGTCAGAGCTAATTGCTGAGGAAGCAGAACTGTAACCTATTGAGCAACAAATCGAGAAAATTATAGACGATATATAAAGCAAAGGCGGAACAACAGAGGCTTTGTCAGGGGGAGAGGACTCACCGTTACAAGAGTGTAACATTATAAATTATGGCCCCAGATCAAGCTGACAGAGCTGAGCACAATCACGAATGGTTTTGAATAGGTATTTATCATAGGATAGACATGTGACAAAAATTAAAACCGGTACATCAGAAAGAGTTTATCCACTGAGTTCTATAGATCATAGTAATATGAGGAAGACGCACAAGGGAAAGAAATGTCTACAGCAACATAGAGTGGCCAATGTGTGAATGAGTCCCATAAACTCAAGCTTAAATGAAAAGCGGACTGGGTTAACCCTTCTTGTGCCAGATCTTTACATCTCCCACACAACACAGTCTACAGTATAGTCGCAATGCATATATGTAGCAGATCCATAGACGGTGGTAGAACAACGTCATAAAACAAACACAATCTTCAAAATTTCAGAGACTGTATGTGATCAACAAGCGCAGCTTAACTCCTTTCTACCCTCGGGCGGAATAGTACGTCCGAGGGCAGAACCCCGTTTTGATGATGTGGGCGCCGGCGGTGTGCCCGCCTCAAAGCCGGGACATGTCAGCTGTTTTGAACAGCTGACATGTGCCCGCAATAGGCGAGGGCGGAATCGCTATCTGCTCATGGAACGCCTGCCAGGGCCGTGGGGTACTCGGTACCGGATACGGTACTCAAAGGGATGTGTCACGGCTGCAATTACCCAGTCCTGAGCACCCATGTTAAGGGAAAAGTCTTTAAAGGAGTGATGAATAAAGTTTGTGTTCGAGACACCACCTGTGGTATTCGGTCAGGGATGTCCGACGCTGCTTAAAGGGGTCTGCTGTGGTGATGTTATGGCAGCTAAGATGGTATAACTTCCCACAGGTGAAGTTGGGTCCCCAGGGCTCCCGATGTGTAGATGAAGATGGTGGGTGGTGCGGTTAGAAACAGAGGACACAGGTTTGCACTCTCTTTACCTGGTTTACTGAAGACTTCAGGCAACCACAGTACAGGGCACAAGATCACAGGTATAGGCAGGGTCCGGCCGGCTTGGAAGCGAGTTCAGAGTCCCCTTTACCAGGTGGAGTTAGAAGCCTTCCTACTACTAATAATAATCTTTATTTTTGTATAGCGCTAACATATTCCGCAGCGCTTTAAAGTTTTGCACACATTATCATCGCTGCCCCTGTTGGGGCTCACAATCTAAATTCCCTATAAGTATGTCTTTGGAATGTGAGAGGAAACCGGAGTACCTGGAGGAAACCCACGCAAACACACAGAGAACATACAAACTCTTTGCAGATTTTGTCCTTAGTGGGGTTTGAACCCAGGACTCCAGGGCTGCAAGACTGCTGTGCTATCCACTGCGCCACCGTGCTGCCTACTAGCGCTGTGGTGTAGTCCCTTGCTGCCTGTGGCTTCTGTCAAGGTCCTCACTGTTCTCTCTGTCCTCCATAAAGGTGGGACACTAACCCGTATGAGAGGTGGCTCGAGCCTTTTTACAGGGTCTCTATCTCGACCCAGGCTCTATGTGCCACTGTGTCTCCAGGTGTTAGGGCAGACAGGTGACGTGTAGTCAAGCTGTCCTGCCGGTTTCTGCTGTGCCACTTGGACTTCGACACAACCCCGGTCTTCCATTACCGGTGTCTGCGCTCTGCCAGGGGGGAGCTCAGACGCAGCTATTCTCCCCAGGTTTCACTCTCCTGTTCTCCACTCTCCTGCATGCTCATTACAAGCTGTTCTTCCTTCTGTGTTATCTCTGTCCAGGAGCTGCAGCACCCTCTTGGCTGCACTCTTGGCCCCTCTGCTTTCCTCTCTGCCTCAGACTGCTCCACTCTGCTGTCTGGCACTCGCTCCTTCCTCTCACTGACTCTCTGACTTTCCCTCCAGACCGGGATATATAGGGGAGCCATCCACAAGCTGGGTCAGAGCTCCCCCTTCTTCCCTGGAGTGTGAACATGTTGTATGTTTGTGTTTACCTGATAAAGAAGATCCTCCCTCGCTTCCATGCGTGACATAACTCTCCCCGTAAGGAAAGCAATGTCTCTGTAACAACCAGGACCCTGGGGTGTTACACTAACGCCTATTAACTAGTTAAATGCTGCTGTCAAACTCTGACAGCGGCATTTAACAAGCGCTTCCTGCCATCTGGCCGGAAATGCGTGCACCGGTGACCCCATCACATGATCGGGGGTCTTCAGTGCATTGCCATAACAACCAAAGGTCTAAAGCAGACCTCTATGGTTGTTGATGCCAGATTGCTATGAGCGCCACCCTGTGGTTGGCGCTCATAGCAATGCAGTAGTTCTACTACATAGGGACGATCTGAGCATTGCCTCTACGTAGCAGAGGTGATCGAGTTGTGGCAGCTTCTAGCCTCCCATGGAGGCTATTGAAGCATGGCAAAAGTAAACAAAAAAGTTTTAGAAAATATGAAAAAAATTAAAAAAATATAAAAGTTTAAATCACCCCTTTTTTGCCCCATTCAAAATAAAACAATAAAAAAAATCAAACCTACACATATTTGGTATCGCCTCATTCAGAATTGCCCGATATATCAATAAAAAAAGTATTAACCTGATCGCTAAACAGCGTAGCGAGAAAAAAAGTTAAAACGCCAGAATTACCTTCTTTTGGACGCCGCAACATTGCATTAAAGTGCTATAATGAGCAATCAAAAGAACGTATCTTCACCAAATTGATATCACTTAAAACATCAGCTCGGCGCACAAAAAATAAGCCCTCACCCAATCCGACATCTTGAAAAATGGAGGAGCTACGGGTATCGTAAAATTGCACAATTTTTTTTTCTTTTTTAGCAAAGTTTGGACTTTTTTTCACCACTTAGACAAATTTGGTGTCTATGAACTCGTAATGACCTGGAGAATCATAATGGCAGGTTAGTTTTAGCATTTAGTGAACCTAGCAAAAAAGCCAAACAAAAAACAAGTGTGGGATTGCACTTGTTTTTACAATTTCACCACACTTGGTATTTTTTTCCCATTTTCTAATACATGACATGGTAAAACCAATGATGTCTTTCAAAAGTACAACTTGTCCCGCAAAAAATAAGCCCTTACATGGCCATATTGATGGAAAAATAAAAAAGTTATGGATCTGGGAAGAAGGGGAGCGAAAACGCAAAATGCAAAAACGAAAAACCCGGGTCATTAAGGGGTTACAGTGATTTCGATTTTACTGTGTTTTAAAAATCCTTTTAAATGTAGGGTGAAAATTCAATTTTCGTTGACTATGTGAGGAGGATCCAGGGGGCTATCTGTCTATGTAATAAAGGGGGGGGGGGGACAGAGGTCTGAATGAAGGGAGGAGTATGGAGAGTCCTGATAGTGACAGGAAGATGCAGAGAGAGGACAGAGTGCCGTCTGTGGTGGGCCAGGGATGCGAGGGAGACATTTCTGAATTTGTGCCTCTAGCTTCATTCATATGCATTTGTGGACCTATAAATCTTTGATGGAAGAAAGTGTATCCTTATTCATAGCTCTTGCAAGAATTGCTTGCTTAGCTGTCACTATTCCCTCCGCCTTTTCGCACTGTCCCCAGGGACATTCAACTCCCCCACCTGCTGAATGCGAATATTAATGACGGCAGAATTAATTTCAAACAGGACGGGTGGGCACATAAACTCGGAGATCGCACTGAACAGGCCCCTTTGTATGATAATGTTTTTCCCTTGTGACAGAAAACCCCATATGCACCTCATATAGCGCTGCTCACACAGACACCGCATACGGAGGGAGGTGGATTATAGCCAAGAGCTATGTATATGTGAGACACTTAGAAATCACAGTCTTGGGAAATGTGCTGTGATATATAGCTACATGGCAAATACATAACATCACAATGAAGTGAGATATGAATGCGCCAAGCAGGTCATGCCAGTGGGATGATTTTACAGAGACGAACAATTGCCTATGGGCAGATTATGGGTGTCAAAACTGTGTCTTCGCTACCAGATACTAAGACAAAAATAGCTAGGGGACTAGTATTGGCAGTGACAGTCACACCATATGTGCAGCCTCGGCAACTGCACAGGGGCCCTGGAGGCAAAAAAGCCCATTTCCAACATAAAAAAGAAAATAGTGCTGACTACTTTCTACTAGATTGTATGTATAAGGTTATTTATTATTGGTGGACTTATATCCAACATAGAAATTGGCATGCTCGAAAAATGCTGTCATACAAGTACTACATTCTCAGTAAAGGACCTCTCATAGAGCAAGCAATACATTTCCTGCACAGGGGTCATTGTTCTCTGAACTTTGGGGACAATATTATTCACCAGGGATGTAATGATCACACCCTCTGCAACCGCGACTGGAAAGGGAGGTAAAGCGGCCCACCTGATTGCCTGCTCAGTCACTCCTTTTAGTGGTAATACCTGCAGTGAGAGCTGTGTGGACAGAGACTACTACTGCTGGGATTACACAGACATTCACAGCACCAGACTGTAAAGATTCTCTTCCTGCACTGCTCTGGACTACAACTCCAAGCAGACATTGCTCCTCTCTGCATCACAGGGGAGGAGGAGCAGCAGAGGAAGGGGCTGATTGTCTGAGCAGGTTGGAGAATAAAGGTGGAGATAGCAGCAACGGAAGCAATGTGTGTGATCCTCCATTACAGAAATGTGAGCGTCCGATCCTGGAGAGCAGGGGATAAGAGGCAAAGAGTGAGTGCTAATAGTCCAACCGCTCAGTATGTGAAGGGAGAAGATAATCCCACAGCTGATCCACATCTACAGACCAGCCTGATTACCAGGAGATATGTAGCATCCCAGGGTACTAGTTGTTACAGTGGCATTGATTTCCTCACGGGGAGAGTGATATCACTCTTGGAAGGCAAGGAAGATCTCTTTCATCAGGTAAACACAAGCATACAACATGTTCACACTCCAGGCCAGAAGGGGGAGCTCTGATCCAGCTTATGGGTGGCTCCCCTATATATATATTCTGGTCTGGAGGGAAAGTTAGTTTGCTCCTGTCAGAGAGACAGAGGAGGAGGGAGTAGTAAGAGGGAGCTCCCTGTCAGAGGGGGCTAGAGAGAGATTGCCAGAAGGGAGCTTGTCGAGGAACATCAGCTTAGGCGGAGCTGCTACGAGAGGAGTGCAGCTGAGCAAACATGGGAGTCTGCAGCTCCTGGCAGACAGCGAAGAGAGGTAAAGGACTGAGGGGCCGTGCAGCCATGAGAAAGTGCTGCAGCTCCTGGACAGATATAACACAGAAGGAACAACAGCTTGTAGAGAGCGTGCAGGAGAGCGAAGCACAGGAGTGACAATTGGGGAGGACAACTGCGACTGGGCTACCTCCTTACAGAGCGCAGACACCAGTAGCCGGAAGACCGAGGTTGTGAGGGACTCCAATACTTACAGCAGAAACCGGCAGGACAGCTGGACTATATGTAACCTGTCCGCCCTAGTACCCAGGAGACACAGTGGTGCATAGAGCCTGGGTCGTGACAGAGACCCTGTAAAAAGGCTCAAGCCACCTGTCATACAGGTTTGTGTCCCACCTTTATGGAGGACAGAGAGAACTGTGAGGACCTTGACAGAAGCCACAGGCAGGAAGGGACTACACCACAGTGCTGGTAGGAAGGCTTTTATCTCCACCTAGTAAAGGGGACTCTGAACTCGTTTCCAAGCCGACCGGACCCTGCCTGTACCTGTGATCCGGTGCCCTGGACTTTGGCTGCCTGAAGTCTCCAGTAAACCAGGTAAAGAGACAGCAAACTTGTGTCCTCCGTTCTTCACTGCACCACTCACCATCCTCATCTATACACCGGGAGCCTTGGGGACATATTTCACCTGTGGGAAGTTATACCATCTTAGCTGCCATAAAATCACCCCAGTGGACCCCTTTAAGCAGTGTTGGTCCCCACTGACCAAACACCACAGGTGGCATCAAGAGCACAAACTTTATTCTGCAAACCCCTTTAAGGACATTCCCTTTTAACATGGGCGCCCAGGGTCATGAACCGGGTCGCCACCATTGTGACATCCCCCTTTAAGTACCGGACCCAGTACTGAGCACCCCACGGCCCTGGCGGGTGTTCCATATGTCCATCACTGCTAGGAGTGTGTTTGCTGTCTCTTACAGGGGAAGTGCCATCTGTAACTGAGGGCCAGCAGTGTAAGTAGAATTGGGGAACTTATGTGTGATTCCAGTACTGTTGTACCTCCCCAGACATTGCCCTGTGCTATCACAACATCTAGGCTGGCTGCAAAGCATGTCCTTTACCTTTAAGTGCATAGCACATCTGCTGTGTTGGTGTGATATCCTTTGTTCACTGCTCTTTGTTATGCCCCTGCCTTTTACATCTTTAACTCCTGTACAATAAACCTGTTAAGTGTTTCAACCTCATCTCTTGTGAGTGTGTACAGAGTCTACCTCTGGCAGAAGAGGAAGACTCTCTGCATCCCAATACAGCTCCAAGCAAAATTTGGGTGGAGGCACTGCGCCATATTTAGGTGAGAACTACCGGACTACCCTGCCAACGAAGGCAGCTAAAAGGAGTGTTACATAACTATATCGGTGTTTTTGTGGCGTGGATACTTACTCACTGTGGCGGAGCAGCGAGACCTAGCTCACTAGCTCTGGTAAGCTATGGTACATCATAGACTGATTAATGTCTGTGGTAATTTACCCTGCAGCCTGACACATGATCATCACCTGACCGCAGGCTACATGGTAAAGTAGAGGGAGAATGTCACTGCTCGTCCTGAAAGCGGGTATGATTTTTTTTAATTGAAAATCAGAGTATTGGAGGAAACTAAAAAGGACATCAATAGTTTGATGGGGACAAAGAGAGCATTATTTTTATTGCATGGGGTAAAGGGGGTATTACTATTATTGTATGGGGCATAGGAGGCATTAGTAATATTGTATGGGAACATACATATTTTATGGAGCACAAACATGGACATAATTATTGTATGTGGGGTAAAGAGACACAACATTTTTGTATAGGGCTTCAAAGAGGGATATAATTATTGTGTTGGGGCACAAAAAGAGACATATCTTTATCATGTGGGGCTGCAACTAGGGACAGGATTACTAATTGGAGCCACAAAGAGGGAAATAATTAATTGAATGGGGGTGCAAAGAAAGACATAATTATTGTATGAGGCACACAGTGTGACATTGCAAAGGGGTAATGACTTCTTTGTGAAGAATCAAAGGTAGTACTGTTACTGCGTGAAGGCATTGAGCAGGCACTATAGCTCTGTGGAGCTACACACTGTATTGTTGATATATTTGTTTTTTTTTTTATGTTTTCTTTTGGGGAAGAGGGAGATATTTCTTTATAGATCATAGCAAACTCACAGGGTCCCATGTGTCAAAGCAAAAACCTCATGGATGTGGGCTGCCCATGTCCAAAACTTACACCGTGGCATGTAGGACTCTAGTCACCTCCCTGTCATTAGCCACTAACCATCCTATTCATTAAATTTATTTGAATAATGGACAATTACTATGTAAACATTTGACAATTAGGTGAAGAACTAAACAAGTAAATGCCCCTCCCTGTAACAGAACTCCTATTGCTAAATTGCACCAATTGCTAAATAATGTTGACTTATCGTTCTCATACAACGTGTGAAGAATAAGGCTGGAGTCACATGAGCATATATTATCACCGAGAGATCAGATTGATTATATAAATGACACTCGATTCAAACTCTGATCAGGGTTTGAGCCGAGTGTCAACTTAGTGTCATCTGATTGTCTCGGATGAGAGAAATCGTGTCACAGGTCAGAAGATGGAGAACAAAACTTCTCCATTGTGTGAGTCCATGGAAATCAGACTGTACTCAGATATCATCCAAGTGCAGTCCAATTTTTTCCATGTCCCCATAGATTTGTGCTATGATTTTTTTAATACTGATGCGGCAGAGAAAAAACACTGATCAGCACTGCCCCATAGTACAACATTGGTCTGAGTGCTATCTGATAAAACATCAGATAGCACTGGTTTGATGTATACGCGAGATATAAATGTGATCGTGATATTAGTAGCTAGCATGGATCACATTTTTTTGGCTCACTTAAAAAAATACACGACTCCTATATATGCAAAAACACTCGTGGAGATACTTGGTGAGCTTGCTGGGCAAAGCTACTAACTAGCTTTTGTGTTCTTCTAACTGGCCACTTGGATCGTAAGCATGGCCATCATACACAGTATTCATAGCAAAGTTTTAATAAAGTTAAACCCCATGCATTTTAGAAAAGCTCCTTTTCTAGTAGGACCTGGCAATAGCCTAAGGGTGTCCATATACATTAAACTAAAATTGCCAGGTGTAATGTAACTTGGACTTGGCTCATTGATAACTTGAAAAAAGTAATCACGTTATGATTTTTTGTCCAGTAGAAAAAAAGATCTATCATACTAAAACTTTTCTTTCAAAGAATATCCCAGAACAATCTTCCGTCCTTCGCGCAGTGTAATTGCACATGCATGGCCTGGTTAAATTACTGTAATCACCAAACCTATGTATTACCACATCAAAGGAATTAGTTTTACAAACCATTAACTAATTTAATGAGCATTACTAAAGGCCCCTTCACATTTAGCGACGCTGCAGCGATACCGACAACGATCCGAATTGCTGCAGCGTCGCTGTTTGGTCGCTGGAGAGCTGTCACACAGACCGCTCTCCAGCGACCAACGATGCCGGTAACCAGGGTAAACATCGGGTAACTAAGCGCAGGGCCGCGCTTAGTAACCCGATGTTTACCCTGGTTACCATGCTAAAAGTAAAAAAAAAACAAACAGTACATACTTACCTACCGCTGTCTGTCCTCCAGCGCTGCGCTCTGCTTCTCTGCTCTCCTCCTGTACTGTCTGTGAGCCGGAAAGCAGAGCGGTGACGTCACCGCTCTGCTTTCCGGCTCACAGCCAGTACAGGAGGAGAGCAGAGCGCAGCGCTGGAGGACAGACAGCTGTAGGTAAGTATGTAGTGTTTGTTTTTTTTTACTTTTAGCATGGTAACCAGGGTAAACATCGGGTTACTAAGCGTGGCCCTGCGCTTAGTTACCCGATGTTTACCCTGGTTACCAGTGAAGACATCGCTGGATCGGTGTCACACACGCCGATCCAGCGATGTCTCCAGGGAGTCCAGCGACGAAATAAAGTTCTGGACTTTATTCAGCGACCAACGATCTCCCAGCAGGGGCCTGATCGTTGGTCGCTGTCACACAGAACGATTTCATTAACGATATCGTTGCTACGTCACAAATAGCAACGATATCGTTAACAATATCGTTATGTGTGAAGGTACCTTAAGTTAAAGGTGTTATGCCAAGTCTGGTAGCTATCCCTTATCTGTGGGGATAAGTGGGAAAAGGGATAGCTTCCCGGTCGCTGGGTCCAACAGCTGGAACATCTACAAATCTCGATAATGGAGCATAAGTGCGAAAGTATATGCATCTCCGCAATATTCATTTTTATTGGGATCGCCGGAGATAGCCAAGCATTGCACTCAGCCATCATTCCCATTAAGAATGAATAATGTGACCATGCACATGCTTGACCTGCTCTACATTTAGACTTGGCTCTTTTAGGCCTTATTTTGGGATTGATGTGGGTTCCAGTGGCCTGAATCCCAGTGACTGGGGATGTCTATCCAACAAATAGGGGTTAACTTCCCAGCTTGGCACAACCTTTTTAAGACATTGTCAAAGAAGAAAAATTCTTTGTGGCCTCCATGTCTTGTGACTCAGTTGAGTTGTGACTCATTGTTGAACTAGTACAAATCACCTGAATGTTCCAGCTTTTAAAGAGTGGGATTTTCATTATGGTTTTATAAGAGGGAATTATGGTCCATTCAATTCACTAAGACATAAATGTTGCTTCTATACATTCCATAGGCAAACCTAAACTTTAAGTATTCATAACACAGCACTGGTGACAAAGCCATAAGGAATTCTACAAATGGGGACATCACGACGTACAATTTTCCTGAGTAATTTAGCCATAATAATAAAAGTACCTGTCAATTTTCTTCCGCAGAACAATCTAGATCAGTGTTTTTCAACTCCAGTCCTCAAAACCCCTCAACAGGTCAAGTTTTCATGATATCCTTAGTATTACACAGGTGACAATTTCATCACCTGCTCAAGCATTAATTCCATCACCTGTGCAATACTAAGGAAATCATGAAGACATGACCTGTTGGTGGGTGTTGAGGACTGGAGTTGAGAAACACTGGTCTAGATAGTATCTGAGCTAGGCTTGGATCTTCTGACCAGTACTCCATATCCTTATTTATGCCCACAAGGCTGTTGAATTTGGGCTTGGGGACCATCTGTGGCTTGTCCGGATATTGCATTCCCTACGCAGACTATGAATTTCAGATTTGTGAAAACACTTATAAGACTTGTACACTTTTAGAAAAGTGGACCCCAACAATTCCTGCACTATAAAATAACAATAACAGTGATCGATCGCTATTATCACTGCTGCAGCCAATCACTTAGATCAGCGGCTTGCATTGTCTTAGTGGATTCACTGAGCTCAGTGATTGGCGGCATCCATGAAGTGACCAGTGATGTAATCGCTACAGCCAAAACACAGACTTCAGCAGCAGGGAATAAGCACTGGAGCGAGGGGGGTGAATATTATCTTGTGTCCAGAACAACCTCCACCCTTATGTATAAAATATTAAAACTCTATTTCAAACTATTAAAAAATAACCCACTTACCAACACACACAAAAAAGATTAATTCATATGTGGTAATATTTAATCCAATTAGTGAAGAAGTATGGAGAATGGAAGCAACAAATATTCCATAATCACCTTATACCATATATTCCCCAAAAGAGATATTAAAAAATATTCTTTATATTTAAAGTGCACAAAAAGGGATATACAAGGAAACAAACCCCAGGTGATTAAGTAGAATATCCCTTTAAATAGACCATACCAAGTTCTGTTGTTCCAAGTTCCAATGCTGGTGAATATCTTTATAATGGGAGTCTCTAAGAACCAGTCTCCCAAGTCCCTGTATCCATGGGTTTCCCCCTTATCAGTGGCCAGGGTCCATCAGGGGACAATCGACCATATTGGACGTGATGGTCCATATTCCAAACAGCAAGGTGCAATCATGTACAGTACTATATGTCTTTATTATTTTACATTACAAGAATTGTTTGAGGTCCAACTTTCTAAAAATGGGAAACCTCTTTAAGATTGTCCACTTGGGATTGAAGGTTCGCTGGACGATATCACCTATGGAAGGTTTAATGGAAGCTTTGCCAGAAGCAAAGAAATAAGTTGAATTGGTAACAAAGGGTTGTCTCGTCATAGACAGTGGTGCCAGATCACCACCAGGATGTGTCGCCAATATCTAATCTTCAGGGGGATGCTATGACCCTGGCTCTCCCCAATTTCTTGTTTTTTAATGGCAAAGGCTGATTATACGGCCATTCGAAGAATCCTAGTAGCGTTCATTCTAGCAGTTCTAGGCCATTCATTTTTAAATGGGGTTTTCATCACTCCCCCATACTTTGGATGCATATTTTAGAGAAATGTCTCAAATTTCTATAATGAGAAAACCCTTTTAACAGCGGTGGCTGATTTTTTTTTCCTATTTTAGAGAAAAATGATCTCTAAATAAAACATAACAGTATGCAAATTACCGTTAATCTCACAACACACTTTATGATTAAAAGGAATTGTAAACTTGTTAAAAAATTGACTGCTAAATTGCCTTCCTTGAAGCTGTCTAAGATACATTTTTATGATTACTATAGGACACTGAAGTCGAGCCATGGTTGTTAATTTTGCCATTTTGCAAACGCTACATGTCCTACATGACAAGTCTTTTCCTCTGGGAAGATAAATATATGTACACAGCCCTGCGTGCTTTTTTCTAAAGCAGTCTACCTTATGCATTAATCAAATTTGTAATAACCTTGTTGGAGAAAACCACTGCATTTAGATCAGAATATGGCATGATGTATAATCTCTATACTGCAAGCACCACTAGACAGACAGCATTCCTGCTAAAGGAAAAATGGAGAAACGCGACAGATGCAGAATTCCATCTGGAGGAAATCCCAGACTGCTTAAGTATATTCCATTGACTCTCTGATATCCCTTCTTTTGAATTAAGATTTTGTTTTAACATTAAAACTGTAAAAAATACAAGAAAATGCAATAAAGAAACCATCCAATAAACATAAAAATATATATTGAAAGTGCCCACAGATTGAGCTTCCAAAAAAAACTATATAGCTAAAGTTTAACCACTATTTTTACCAATAGTACACATGAAAATAAGAAACTTTGTAATAGATCTGATCAGAGAAATCTGCTTCTTTCTCCTCCTGGACTGATCATTCATTCTTCAAATTCTCAATTCACAGGTAAACTCTGTCTTCATTGAATACAGCTATTCCCATTACTGAGATAGATTGGTGCTATGTAGAACTGTAACTCTCATTTCAGGAGAATTTGCAGCAGAATGTACGTGTACCCTCTCCATAGAATGTTCTAAGCACCAATTTTCATCTCTTATCTCATTAATGGTAACATCTGTCTTCACTAAATACAGATATTATAGATTTTACTCATGAAAATTGAGAATGAAAGAGCAAACCAGGAGGCGAGAGAAGTCAATTTCTCTGATTAATATTACAGACTTTCTGATTTTCATGTGTACTATTGAATTGTGAAATAAAAATTAAGACGATGGCTACTCTTCACGCGCAAGTCTGTGTTCTTATCTGAAACTGCAGTGTAGGCTTTTTAAAATAGACCTTTAGTATAGAAAAATAGGAGACAGAAAAGCGCAAATAGGGTCTTATCCCCAGGATTGCTTCTAATGAATTGTGAGAGAACTGCTCACCTGGTGGTACACAGTACAGGCGTGTAATTTTTCAGCTGCTGCAGATCCACAGGTCGGTGCTGCGACCACTTAGAACCATTAAAATAGATGAAATGTAGATTAAATCGACAAATAATGGATCCAGATATAATTGTAAGGTGTTCGGGTGGTTTATTCAATGCGTTTCGAAGCTCATGGCTTCTTCTTCAGGAAGTTTCCACACAAAGATATGACACGTGGTACTGTTGCCCCGCTTATATACATTCAGAATTCAAATAACGGCGCCAAGCAGTCTTCTGGCATGTGACAGATAGTGTCAAAGTTAAAAAAAAAAGCCGTATTATATAAAAATAAGCTATTTTCAACATTTACGTAAATCATTGATATCATGATTACAATTGACGAACAATATACTAAAATTTCACTTATTTTTCAGATTCTGAAATACTACTACTTGGACACTACTTGGACAATGTCTTGTCATACCCCTCGCTTGGCTCCAAAAAAATAATAAAAGCTTATACTCACGTCCTGTGCCACCACTGTTCCCAATAGTGTGAGGACTCATTTTCCCGGAGCTCCTATGCTGTTATTGTGACACGTGACGCCGGTGCCCAATCAGCACTGGCATCACTGTCTCCGCCTTCGGACAAATCGAACATGACAAGGAAGTTAGAAAGCAGCTGGAGCCCACACTTCCTCTTCATGTTTGATTTGTACTAAGTGACAACAGCGCTGATTGGGCATCAGCGTCATGTGTCACAACACCGCATAAGAGCCCCCGATAGAGTGAGTGCCAACACCGCAGGAACGGCGCCGGCCTGGGAAGTGAGTATAGGCTTTATTATTTTATGGGGGCCAAACATTTTGTTCAAGAAGGGGTTGTCCTAGTAGTGGACAATCTCTCTAAGCCTGCATGGTCTAGGGATTCTAATGAGAACATTTCCTTTACTGATTTCTATCAAGAGTCAAATTAATAAAATTTACAAAATACACTGCATATCGCCTACATATGAGCATACATAACTCACAAAATTCAGAAGTGGTCTTGTTTTCAGCAGATTATTTAATCTTCATAGTATATGACTTCATACTTATCACTCCAGTATTTAAATGTGTTACTATTTTCCATAAAAACAATTTTTAATGTTACGTGAGGGAAACACAGTAACTCTAATTGTTTAATTAAAATGAACCACCACTCTAGTCACTTTCCAAATTGCCCTGAAATGGTTGTCTCTAGGATTCTTCCATATTTTGGAAAGTATATAGCTAATAAGACTATTTTACTTCTCACCCTCTAAGGCATTTTCATGAACACACTATCTATAAAGCATATCTATGTAAAAAGAAAGTATGAACACTTGAATGTGGTCTTGAATCCCCTCCTGTTACTTCCTATAAGCTCAGCTCTTTGACCACTAGGATTATTCTCCTTTTAGTTTTTAGAACAATAAATCTGACTGCGAATGTCAGCCATATTAACTTCCTTGTGGTTGCTTTTCCTGTCATTCGGTCACTCAATGGGTACCTCATCCCAGTTGCTTAATAATAGTATCTGAGGATGCCTAACAGCCCCTCAGACAAAATTGTCTGAAATTTATACGCTAGAAGATTAAAAAGCACAGAATGCTGTGGAGAGTCAAGAAGGAAGTAGCTAACTTCTTCTCTTACAAGAGAAGTCAATAGACTAATAATCCATGTCAAGTACAAAACTATTTATTGTGTAACCCTCACCAAATATATTCTCTGCCAGCTATCAGCCTGGTATTTCAACCATAAACAACTAGACATATGAAGATAACAGATGACCTCTCTTGGCACAAGTGTGGTCACCGTCTGGCCATATTCCCTAAATATAAAGCAGCCAAACTGGGAACCAACAGATTAGTAAGCGACCAGATCCCCCCATACAGGGAACATTATCAGTAATAATGTGAACATGAAATAAGGAATTTCTGCTTCTTCCTCTTGTTTTACATTTTACTAGTCAGATTCCAAGAGTCTTGGGCGATTACATGAATGTATGAACCATTTCATTGAGACAACTGTCAATTATTATGCCACACTGGGGAGGGGGGGACTCTCCTTTCCAAGATCTTTTGAGATTAGAATTGGAGGTTGTGAATAACAGACGCCATGCGCACAAAAAGCTGTTGATTGCCGTGGCTGATGCTGGCACAGTTACGATGTGTTCGGTTTTGTATTTTGCTGCATAGTATTAGACTTTTTGATGTCAAGGACGAGCAAGATTACATGAATAAAACTGGTTTCTCAAAGAGAGCGATTTGCCAGCGAAATACCATGGAAGTAAAAAGGAACAACTTTTACTGATTCCATTCCGCAGATGTTTGTGCCTCTAAAATACATGGCTGTTTATTAGTTATTAAAATTGAGGTAAGGTCAATTATGTAAATGTGAAAAAATATTTCTCAGAAGTACATTTACCTTTTGTGACATTCACCGTCAGCCTGACATTCAGCAAATACATAAAAGGATCTTTTTTTTTAACTGCATGAAGGATTTTACATTTTTAAACAATGATCATTTTTTTGCCAGTGAATAATCCAGAAATATAAATGTTTCAGGGACTGTGCAAAGCAAGGAAGCAGTGAGGGAAGAATGTTCTGTGCACACAGGTCCAATGTAGACCGATGTGCTGCCATGGTTCTATAGCTACAGATGTTTAAGTAGTGACGGAGCCAAATTTTTTAAATCTGACCTGTGTCACTTTATGTGACAATAAGGCTACTTTCACACTGGCATTTTTTGCCAGACGTCGCAATGCGTCGTTTATGGCAAAAAACGCATCCTGCAAAGTTGTTTGCAGGATGCGTTTTTGCACCATAGATTAACATTAGCGACGCATTGCGACGCTTTGCCACACGTCGCAACCGTCGTGCGATGGTTGCGCGCGTGTTGTGGCGGACCGCCGGGAGCAAAAAACGTTACATGTAACGTTTTTTGCTCCTGGCGGACCGCTTTTTCTGACCGCGCATGCGCGGCCGGAACTCCGCCCCTACCTCCCCGCACCTCACAATGGGGCAGCAGATGCGCCGGAGAAATGCATCCGCTGCACCCATTGTGCAGTGCGTTAAACGCTAGCATCGGAATCTCTGCCCGACACATTGCGACGGGGAGATTCCGATGCTAGTGTGAAAGTAGCCTAACTCTGCAATGCTTCAACAAATCCCAATAATTTTGAGACTGTTTTTTCGTGACATATTATACTTTATGATAATGATAAATTTAGGTCAACATGTTTTGTGCTTATTTATAAAAAATATCAAAAATTTGAGAAAAATGTTAAAAAATTAGCAATTTCCAAAGTTTGAATGATTATCCCTTTAATTCAGATAGTCATACCACAGCAAACCATTAATAAATAGCATTTCCCACATGTCTGCTTTACATCAGCACCATTTGTAAAATGTTCTTTTATTTTGTTAGCATTTTAGGAGGTTTAAAAATGTAGCAGCAATTTTTCATTTTTTCAAGGAAATTTACAACATTTATTTTTTTAGGGACCTATCCATGTTTGAAGTGACTTTAGGGGTCACATATATTGGGAAACCCCCAAACGTGATACCATTTTAAAAACAGCACCCCCTGACATATTGAAAACTGCTTTCAGGTAGTTTTTTAACCCTTCAGGTGCTTTACAGGAATTAATGCAAAGTGGTATGACAGAAATGAAAATGTGTATTTTTACCACCTAAATGCCTCTAACTTCTAAACAGATTACTACAGCCGACAGACTCTAAGGCCGCTATTTGGTCGTGAATTACCATCGCAAACATCAGGACCACACAATCATGATCTGCGGGCAACAATTGGGATAAAGAGGAAGCCCCCACACTCTGTTAACCATTTATAATGATGTAGTCACTATTGACAGCAGCATCTAAAGGGTTAAAAAGATATGGACGGCGCCAACACTGATCGTGGCTGGTACAGCAAGTTGTCAGGGAGAGTGTACAGCCGACAGCTGCTGGATTGTCACCAGTATGGGGAGGCTATTCTCTTATATGTCAGGTCAGTTAAAAGACGTATTGGCTGTCACTAAGGGGTTAATGCCCTATCAAGGATATATCCATCATGGAGTGGGTTAGCTTGTGCATAGTTGACTAAGTTGCTGGGCCCGCTTCATACACTGCAGATGCTGGTTATATTAGATATCAGATATGTGTCTTAGCTGCCATCTTGGTATTTTTAAGCAGCTCAGCCACACACTGAACTTCAAAAAGACAAGAGATTTTCACTCTGTATTGCCAAATCTTAACCCCTTCACCCCCGGAGCTTTTTTCATTTTTTTTGCTTTTGTTTTTCACTCCCCTTATTTCCAGAGCCATAACGTTTTTAATTTTCTGTCAATATGGCCATGTGAGGGCTTATTTTTTGCGGGACGAGTTGCACTTTTGAACGGCACCATTGGTTTTACCATGTCGTGTAACAGAAAACGGGAAAAAAATTCCAAGTGCGATGAAATTGCAAAAAAAGTGCAATCCCACACTTGTTTTTTGTTTGGCTTTTTTGCTAGGTTCACTAAAAGCTAAAACTGACCTGCCATTATGATTCTCCAGGTCACTACGAGTTCATAGACACCAAACATGTCTAGGTTCTTATTTATCTAAGTGGTAAACAAAATGCCAAAATTTGCTAAAAAAAAATTAAAATTGCGCAATTTTCCGATAACAGTAGCGTCTCCAATTTTCGTGATCTGGGGTCAGGTGAGGGCTTATTTTTTGTGTGCCAAGCTAATATTTTTAAGGAACCCTCACCAGAGCCCCCAGGCCGATCAGGATGAGCCAGATGAAAGGCATGAACAAGATCGGCAGCATGAACATCAGAGGCAAAAACCCAGGAATTATCTTCCTGACCATAACCCTTCCACTTGACCAGGTACTGAAGTTTCCGTCTCGAAATACGAGAATCCAAAATCTTCTCCACCACATTCTCCAACTCCCCCTTAACCAACACCGGGGCAGGGGGATCAACGGAGGGAACCATAGGCGCCACGTATCTCCGCAACAACGACCTATGGAACACATTATGGATGGCAAAAGAAGCTGGAAGGTCCAAACGAAATGACACAGGATTAAGAACTTCAGAAATCTTATAAGGCCCAATGAAACGAGGTTTAAACTTAGGAGAGGAAACCTTCATAGGAACGTGACGAGATGACAACCAAACCAAATCCCCAACACGAAGTCGGGGACCAACACAACGCCGGCGGTTAGCGAAAAGTTGAGCCTTCTCCTGGGACAATGTCAAATTGTCCACCACATGAGTCCAAATCCGCTGCAACCTGTCCACCACCGCATCCACACCAGGACAGTCCGAAGGCTCAACCTGCCCTGAAGAGAAACGAGGATGGAAACCAGAATTACAGAAAAAAGGAGAAACTAAAGTAGCCGAGCTGGCCCGATTATTGAGGGCGAACTCAGCCAAAGGCAAGAAGGACACCCAATCATCCTGATCAGCAGAAACAAAGCATCTCAGATATGTCTCCAAAGTCTGATTAGTTCGTTCGGTTTGGCCATTAGTCTGAGGATGGAAAGCCGAAGAAAAAGACAAATCAATGCCCATCTTAGCACAAAAGGACCGCCAAAACCTCAAAACAAACTGGGAACCTCTGTCCGAGACGATGTTCTCTGGAATGCCATGCAAATGAACCACATGCTGGAAAAACAATGGCACCAAATCAGAGGAGGAAGGCAATTTAGACAAGGGCACCAAATGGACAATCTTAGAGAAGCGATCACAAACCACCCAAATGACCGACATCCATTGAGAAACAGGGAGATCTGAAATAAAATCCATGGAAATATGCGTCCAGGGCCTCTTCGGGATCGGCAAGGGCAAAAGCAACCCACTGGCACGAGAACAGCAGGGCTTAGCCCGAGCACAAGTCCCACAGGACTGCACAAAGGAACGCACATCCCATGACAAAGAAGGCCACCAAAAGGATCTAGCCACCAAATCTCTGGTACCAAAGATTCCAGGATGACCAGCCAACACTGAACAATGAATCTCAGAGATAACTCTACTAGTCCATCTATCAGGGACAAACAGTTTCTCCGTAGGACAACGGTCAGGTCTATCAGCCTGAAACTTTTGCAGCACACGCCGCAAATCAGGGGAAATGGCAGACAAAATTACCCCTTGTTTAAGAATACCCGCCGGCTCCGGAATACCCGGAGAGTCAGGCACAAAACTCCTTGACAGGTCGTCAGCCTTCACATTCTTAGATCCCGGAAGGTATGAAACCACAAAATCAAAACGGGAGAAAAAGAGCGACCATCGAGCCTGTCTAGGATTCAACCGTTTGGCAGACTCGAGATAAGTTAAATTCTTGTGATCCGTCAAGACCACCACGCGATGTTTAGCTCCTTCAAGCCAATGTCGCCACTCCTCGAATGCCCACTTCATGGCCAACAACTCCCGATTGCCCACATCATAATTGCGCTCAGCAGGCGAGAATTTTCTAGAAAAGAAGGCACAGGGTTTCATCACCGAGCCATCAGAACTTCTTTGCGACAAAACAGCCCCTGCTCCAATTTCAGAAGCATGAACCTCAAACTGAAAAGGGAGCAAAACATCTGGCTGGCACAACACAGGGGCAGAAGCAAAACGTCGCTTCAACTCCCGAAAAGCCTCTACAGCCGCAGAGGATCAATTGACCACATCAGTACCTTTCTTGGTCAAATCAGTCAACGGTTTAGCAACACTGGAAAAATTAGCGATGAAGCGACGATAAAAATTAGCAAAGCCCAGGAACTTCTGCAAGCTCTTCACAGATGTAGGCTGAGTCCAATCGTGAATGACCTGAACTTTAACAGGGTCCACCTCGATAGTAGAAGGGGAAAAAATGAAACCCAAAAATGAAACCTTCTGAACACCAAAGAGACACTTTGACCCCTTCACAAACAAGGAATTCGCACGAAGGACCTGGAACACCATTCTGACCTGCTTCACATGAGACTCCCAATCATCCGAAAAGACCAAAATGTCATCCAAATATACAATCATGAATCTATCCCGGTACTCTCGGAAGATGTCATGCATAAAGGACTGAAACACAGATGGAGCATTAGAAAGCCCGAATGGCATAACCAGGTACTCAAATTGGCCCTCGGGCGTATTAAATGCCGTTTTCCATTCATCACCCTGTTTAATTCGCACAAGATTATAGGCACCACGCAGATCTATCTTGGTGAACCAACTAGCCCCCTTAATCCGAGCAAATAAATCAGACAGCAGCGGCAAAGGATACTGAAATTTGACTGTGATCTTATTAAGAAGGCAGTAATCAATACAAGGTCTCAAAGAACCATCCTTCTTGGCCGCAAAAAAGAACCCTGCTCCCAATGGTGACGACGACGGACGAATATGACCCTTCTCCAAGGATTCCTTTATATAACTCCGCATAGCGGCGTGCTCTGGCACAGATAAATTAAACAGACGGCCCTTAGGAAACTTACTACCAGGAATCAAATTAATAGCACAGTCGCAATCCCTATGAGGGGGTAGGGCACCGGATTTGGGCTCTTCAAATACATCCCGGTAATCTGATAAAAACTCAGGGACTTCAGAAGGAGTGGAAGGCGAAATAGACAGCAATGGAACATCACCATGTACCCCCTGACAACCCCAGCTGGACACAGATATAGATTTCCAATCCAACACTGGATTATGGACCTGTAGCCATGGCAACCCCAAAACGACCACATCATGCAGATTATGCAACACCAAAAAGCGAATATCCTCCTGATGTGCAGGAGCCATGCACATGGTCAATTGAGTCCAGTACTGAGGCTTATTCTTGGCCAAAGGCGAAGCATCAATTCCTCTCAATGGAATAGGATACTGCAAGGGCTCCAAGAAAAAACCACAGCGCCTGACAAACTGCAGATCCATCAAATTCAGGGCAGCGCCTGAATCCACAAATGCCATTACAGAATAGGACGACAGAGAGCAAATCAGAGTAACGGACAAAAGAAATTTAGACTGTACCGTACCAATGGTGACAGACCCAGCGAACCGCTTAGTGCGCTTAGGACAATCGGAGATAGCATGAGTGGATTCACCACAGTAAAAACACAGCCCATTACGTCTGTGTTCTTGCCTTTCAGCTCTGGTCAAAGTCCTATCACACTGCATAGGCTCAGGCCTATGCTCAGAGAAGACCGCCAGATGGTGCACAGCTTTGCGCTCACATATGCGCCGATCGATCTGAATGGCCAAAGACATAGACTCATTCAGACCAGCAGGCACATTCATTCCACTGAGTAAGCACAGACCACTTTCTAAACTTCTGACAGTACACCTCCACTTCATCCTGACCCTGACACAAAGCCAGCAAGATTTTCTCTGCCTGATCCACTGAATTTGGTTCATCATAAAGCAATCCAAGCGCCAGAAAAAACGCATCAACATCACGCAATGCAGGATCTCCTGGCGCAAGGGAAAATGCCCAGTCTTGAGGGTCACCACGCAACAAAGAAATAATGATTTTTACTTGTTGAGCGGGGTCACCAGAGGAGCGGGGTTTCAAAGCTAGAAACAGTTTACAATTATTTTTGAAATTCAAGAACCTAGATCTATCCCCAGAAAATAAGTCAGGAATAGGAATTCTAGGCTCTAACATAGGATTCTGAACCACAAAATCTTGAATGTTTTGTATCCTTGTAGTGAGATGATCCACACAAGAGGACAGACCTTGAATGTCCATACCTACACCTGTGTCCTGAACCACCCAAAGGTCTAGGGGAAAAGAGAAACAAAACACAGTGCAAAGAAAAAAAAATGGTCTCAGAAGTTCTCTTATCCCTCTATTGAGATGCATTAATACTTTGGGCCAGCTGTACTGTTATGACCTGGTGGTTAGGAGCACCCGGAATGACCTGATAGTTAAACCTCATACAGGACGAGCTCTGGAATGTGGGAACTCTGCTGACCGCAAGCCCTAATCCTATCACACACACTAGAAATAGCCATGGAGCGCTCCTGACCAGACCTAGGCGCCTCGTCACAGCCTAAGAACTATCTAGCCCTAGAGATGGAAAATAAAGCCTACCTTGCCTCAGAGAAATTCCCCAAAGGTAAAGGAAGCCCCCCACATATATTGACTGTGAGTAAAGATGAAAGTCACAAACACAGAAATGAAACAGGTTTCAGCAAAGGGAGGCCAGACTTACTAAATAGACAGAGGATAGGAAAGGTAACTTTGCGATCAGCACAAAAACCTACAAAAGACCACACAGAGTGTGCAAAAAAGACCTCCGCGCCGACTCACGGTGCGGAGGGACCACTCTGCATCCCAGAGCTTCCAGCTAGCAAGACAAAATCATGATAACCAGCTGGACAAGAAAACAAAAAACAAATAATGACTATCAGGAACTTAGCTTCTGCAGGAGAAGGCAGGACACCAGAGAGATCCAGGAGCGAACTGAACAAATGCAAAAACATTGACAGCTGGCATGGAGTAACGATCTGAGAGGAGTTAAATAGAGCAGCCAACCAAAGGATTAACCACGTCACCTGTGTAAGGAACCTCAGAAGCCGCAGCTTCACTCATAGCCACCAGAGGGAGCCCATAGACAGAACTCGCCGAAGTACTATTCACGACCACAGGAGGGAGCTCGACAACAGAATTCACAACAGGCACCCAAGTGATGGGTGTCTCAATATGGAAACTGCTGGTGGTACCAGGCTCTTGTGCGGTACCAGCAGCGGAACACCGTCGCACCCCACACACACACTGTATACACTGTACGCACCACAGACACACACACACTTTATGCGCCATGTGCACCACACACACAGACACACACTGCATACGTCGTATGCAGCCTCTTGAGCGGTACCACCAGTCGAATACCATCGTGAACACGCCGTCGCCAGGATCAGCCTAATGATTCACTGACCACCGCCATCTATGTCCAGGAGGAGTGGATGCGCAGTTTTAATGTGACCGCTGATATTGTATCTGTCCGCACAGAGATGGCGGTGGTCTGATTTACTGCACCTGCGCGAATTCCGCGCAGGTGCAGTGAATCATTCGGCTGATCCCGGCGGCAGATGCATGACGTTTCTACGGGCAGAGGAAGCCGGTCACATCAAAGGGGTTTTCCCCACAAATAAAAGTTCATTTTAATAATTGTCTGTGTCTGACCGTGTACAGAGCATACCACATCTCCTGGGCAGGGGAGGAAGCAAAAGGTGATACTGACATTACAGCAGGGGATCACAGAGGATATCTTTTGTCGGGTAAAATATTTCACTGACTGTTTTTAAACAATATTTTACCTCATAAAATGTATAAAATGTTACCTTTACATACTTTGCTTTCATTTTAACACAGGGGGAGGGGTGAATGCACATGGGAAAGAGGACACACAGGGGGGAGACAACTCAAACGAGAGAACACATGAGGGAATTAGACAGCAAAGTGGTGGAGAAAGATAGAGAGCAGTCAAGGGGGGAGAGCACATGGGGTACACAGGTCAAAGAAGAGATGAAATGAGAGGAAAAGACATCAGATGGGGGAGAGAGAAAGAGCACAGGGGTGAGAGACAGAGCACAGAGGGAGACAGCTCAAACGGGACAGCACATGAGAGGGGAACACAGCACAGGAAGGAGAGAGACTGCAGACAAGGGGGATAGCACATGGGGTAGACATGTCAAAAGAGAGCGCACAGATGGGAGAAGTCAGCACATGGGGAAAGAGAGAGTGGATAGGTGGGGGAGCATATGGGGCCACCATCTAGTATAGTATAAGTGATCAGTTGATTGCAAATTCAAGTTTCCTAAGGGGACTAATTTTTTTTTTTAATATATAAAAATACAAACCACCGTCTTTTTCTCCCATTAACAACAAAGAAATTAAAAGCCTCAAAACACACCCTGTATCACCGCATCCATAAAAGTCCTGTATATCAAAATTAATAAACACATATAGCAAACACTCTAAAGAGAAAATAAAATGGAACGGAAGGTTAACTGTTTTTCGGGCACCACACTTTTATAAAAAAAAAAAAACAGGAAGCGATCAAAACACCATATCTACTCCAAAATGATATCAATAAAACCATCAGCTTATCACATGGAAAATAAGCCTTCACACAATTCCTTCAAGAGAAAAATAAAAATGTTATGAGACACAGAAAACGGAGACAGAAACCAAAATGTTTTCTTTTTTACTAATTTCTAAATGTTTGTAATAATAAAAAAGAAAATATTGTGCTAGTTGGGTATTGGTGTAATCAAACTAACCTGGAGAATAATCTTTCTAACTCATTTTTAGCATGCAATGAACACCATAAAAAGAAAACCCAAATAAGGTTTTTATTCACCATTTCACCATTTTGCAACTTTCATCTCACTTTTTTCTGTTTTTTAGTACATTCTATGATAAAATGAAAGCAAGCCCTTACCTATCTATGTCGACAGAAAAATAAAAAAGTTATGGCTCTTGGAAGTAGTCAGGGAAAAAACGCGATCGCAAAAAGGAAAAATTGCCTGAGCCTTAAGGGGTTAAGTCACGTGTTGCTCCCTTATATTTAAGCCCCATCAACGTTTTAAGAAAAGTGATAAAGGCATCTAGAAATAAATTTAAGTTGCATTTTGGCCCAAAAATACATGAGCCAAAATGTGCTACTCTTTCCTCTCCAGGAAACTAACGTACAAGCCTTAAAAAATCCCTCCCCCCCTTTGTTTTTAGCTAAATCTGGACTGGGAAAATAACTTCACACTGTGCAGTTATATGTGAAGAAACAAAATTGTCTTTTATGAGACAAGCTACATTAAAACAAGGAAAGATTGGTATATTTATAAGGTATTAGCATGCGGCGACAGAGCTACTTTCTCCCTGTAGAAGAACTGAATTTTATGAGTTGAAATTTCAATGGAATGTCTTTTTTTACTATCTAAATGTATTTCATATAGGTGAACACGCACATAAAAAAATAACACACACGCAAAAGGAAAAAACAAAGTTGACTACTTCACAACCATAAGGCAAGAAGATCCTGGAGATGAATTTTGGTTTGTTTTTCTTCTTGCAGATTACATTTGCAACTGTTTATGCCTATTCATGCTAATTTTGTCAAAATCTTCCTTACTGTGTCTCCATTACGGCAATGCCTCTCCCTCACACATTGGATTCAATTTTGTCAATGTCATCATCAATTTACAAGTCAACCAAAGCAACTGTAAAATAAAGAAAAGGTTGTCCAAAATAAAAAAAAAAAAAGAAGAGCAGGGGAAGAGTCAAAATACTAAAATAACATAAGCCCTCTCCCCGTATACATTTCACGAAAGTAGGCTGAACCCACAGATATTGACCATTAGTCTAATATATCAGGGCTTTCCCATTCCCCGACAACAGAGGATGTCAAAGAAAAAAGGATCCAGCCTGTTGGATTTCCCAAAACCGAGACTATTGGTCCTATTAAGTCTATTGCTTAATCATCTGCCAGAAAAGTCAGGGAAGGGCTCACTCATGGACCTGAGGCTGAGGGTTCATATGTACTGTATGTGGGAGTAAGGGGAGATAGCTGTTGTCTAACAATGGGAATAATGGGAAAATGTGAATAATTGGACCTTTGGTGTAGGTGGTAAAAAGTTATATGAAAGGAAAACTATCGCCAGAAAACCAGAAAATTACGTATTGGTTAAATCAGGCTTTTGTGATATCTACCATATAATTGTCTAAGGGTCACTTCCGTCTCTCTGTCAAAGATATTCATTGGTCATGGCCTCTGTCTGCCATGGAAATCCAAGTCGCTGATTTGTCGTGGCAAAACAGCCATGACCAATCAGCGACGGGCACAGTCCGGAAGAAAATGGCCGCTCCTTCCTCCCCGCAGTCAGTGCCTGGCGCCCGCATACACCCTCCGGTCAGCGCTCAAGGTTAATGGCAGCGTTGACCGCACTCCATTAACGCTGCTATTAAACCTGTGTGACCAACTTTTTACTATTCATGCGGCCTATGCAGCATGAACAGTAAAAAAATCTAATGTTAAAAATAATAAAAAAATGAAATAAAAAATCGTTATATACTCATCGTCCGTCGGCCCCTCGGATCCACAACAGGCCTTTCCCGCTCGCGATGCTCCGGTAACTGGTCCATGCTGCGAACTCGCGAGATGATGACGTAGCGGTCTCGCGAGACCGCTACGTCATCATCTCGCGAGACCGCGATGCACTCTTCAGACCGAAGCGCGCGAGGACCATCGGTAACCGGCCGCTTCAATCGGGAGGCTCCGGAAGGTGAGTATGTAACTATTTTTTATTTTAATTCTTTTTTTTAACAGGGATATGGTGCATACTACGTGATTGGCCAATATACTACGTGACTGGGCAGTATACTATGTGGTTGAGCAATATACTATGTGGCTGGGCAATATACTCTGTGGCTGGGCAATATACTATGTGGCTGGGCAATATACTACGTGACTGGGCAATATACTATGTGGCTGGGCAATATACTACATGGCTGGGCAATATACTACGTGGCTGGGCAATATACTATGTGGCTGCGCAATATACTATGTGGCTGGGCAATGTACTATGTGGCTGAGCAATATACTATGTGGCTGGGCAATATACTACGCGGCTGGGCAATATACTACGTGCTGGGCAATATACTATGTGGCTGGGCAATATACAACATGGGCTGTGCAATATACTATGTGGCTGGGCAATATACTATGTGGCTGGGCAATATACTACGTGGCTGGGTAATATACTACGTGACTGGGCAATATACTATGTGGCTGGGCAATATACTATGTGGCTGGGCAATATACTACGTGGCTGGGCAATATACTACGTGACTGGGCAATATACTATGTGGCTGGGCAATATACTATGTGGCTGGGCAATATACTACGTGGCTGGGCAATATACTATGTGGCTGGGCAATATACTGTGTGGCTGGGCAATATTCTACGTGACTGGGCAATATACTATGTGGCTGGGCAATATACTACGTGGCTGGGCAATATACTACGTGGCTGGGCAATATACTATGTGGCTGGGCAATATACTATGTGGCTGGGCAATATACTACGTGGCTGGGCAATATACTATATGGCTGGGCAATATACTACATGGGCTGTGCAATATACTCCGTGGCTCTGTGCTGTATAATATGTCACTGGGCAATGTGCTATGGCGCTAAGCAATATATTACGTGGCTGGGCAATATACTACGTGGCTGGGCAATATACTACGTGGCTGGGCAATATACTACGTGACTGGGCAATATACTATGTGGCTGGGCAATATATGTGGCTAGGCAATATACTACGTGGCTGGGCAATATACTATGTGGCTGGGCAATATACTATGTGGCTGGGCAATATTCTACATGGGTTGTGCAATATAGTGCTGTATACTACGTCACTGGGCAATGTACTATGTGTCTAGGCAATATACTACGTGGCTGGGCAATATACTACGTGGCTGGGCAATATACTATGTGATTGGGCAATATACTACGTGGCTGGGCAATATACTATGTGACTGGGCAAAATACTACGTGGCTGGGCAATATACTACGTGGCTGGGCAATATACTACATGGCTGGGCAATATACTACGTGACTGGGCAATATACTACGTGACTGGGCAATATACTATGTGGCTGGGCAATATACTATGTGGCTGGGCAATATACTACGTGGCTGGGCAATAAATTATGTGGCTGGGCAATATACTATGTGGCTGGGCAATATTCTACATGGGTTGTGCAATATAGTGCTGTATACTACGTCACTGGGCAATGTACTATGTGGCTAGGCACTATACTACGTGGCTGGGCAATATACTATGTGGCTGGGCAATATACTATGTGACTGGGCAATATACTACGTGGCTGGGCAATATACTACGTGACTGGGCAATATACTACGTGGCTGGGCAATATACTACGTGGCTGGGCAATATACTATGTGGCTGGGCAATATACTACGTCACTGTGCAATATACTATGTGGCTGGGCAATATACTACGTGGTTAGGCAATAAACTACATGGACATGCATATTCTAGACTAACCGATCCGTTAGAATGGGGCCACCATCTAGTATATAGATAGAAACAGTAGATAGATAGATAGATAGATAGATAGACAGATAAAAAAGATCAAAATTATATATATATATATATATATATATATATATAATTTTGACATTGGCCACTGGGTCTTTTTTAGATACAGACTTATTCTTGTTCCAGGAAACAACACATGTACATTGCCACAATGGTCAGACATGTACACTATCTTTTGTATTGAAGTGTCTAATGGGCCTGCGCACACATCAATGAGAAGGGAGGGCGATGAGGGGAGATATGATATCACCTATTGTGATTGGTGGATTCTGTGCTATTAGCTGTGTTTTGAGGTGTTAATTGTCATTGTAATTCTGCCTTTCATAATAAGAAAACTCCTGTAAACTCTTTTTGAAAGGACAGGAAGTATGAATCTAAAAAAAGACTCAGTGGCCAGTGTGAAAATTGCAATATGACAAATTGTATGTATTCTTTTTAATAAACTGTGTTGTGAAAAAAATATTACCAAATTAAAAAAAAATGCATGTAACGCAAAAACCTGATTTAATCATTAGCTCATTTTCTGATGACAGTTTCCCTATTAGTTATTTTGTAATTTAGTCACATCCCCTACTATTTGTCACTTATTTAAAAGTCCTGAGCAACCACTTTTAATTCATTCAAAGACATGCAAGGATGCATAATTTCTGCACATCACCATAGCAATGGCATTTTTTTAGATGGTCGATAAGTAGGCTCCTGAGGTTTATAATTGTTTGTTGGTCAAGAAGAGGTTAATACTCATGAACCTGAAAACGCCAGGACGTCTGTGGAAAAATTCCGGGGGTTTGATTTGGTAAAATCGGCAAAGAATTTTAATGTGACATGTTTATTATTTTTCATTCTAAAAATATGTAAATGGCTTCTCTTTTACAAGAAAGAGAAACAACCTCTGAAGTGCTATTTACTGACATTATCTTCTTTTTGGAGGGGAGATATTTACATATTTTCCCATAAAGCATTACTTTATTTTTCTGCTGATTTTCCCTATGAGAGTCAGTATTCCAGTGAGATACAACTTGTTAATAACCACCCAAATTCTCAATTTACAAAACTAAAAGCAATTATCTCTGTACAGGAAAAGATTTGAATAACTGAATCATATATAGATCTTAAAGGGAAGCTAACATCAGAAAATGACCTATTGTTTAAATCAAGTTTTTTGTTACAAGTATTTTTAATAATTAATTTGCCATTTTGTTTTCGTATCACAATCTTCATTAAAAAGGTAATTAAATGAACAATCTTGCATTTTTTATACTGGCCAATTGAGCGTTTTAAAACTTAAAATTTCAGTCCTTTTATGAAAAGCTTAGTTAAGTTTTCTTAACAGTAGATACATGATTAGAATGATAGGTAATACCTCTGTACACAATTGATAAAACTGGATCCTCCAATCAAAATACGTGATTTCACACCTGATCCTGCCCTCTCACTTCAGATACTATGTGCATGTGTTGCTTCCTTAAACAAAAGCAAGTATGAGTTTAAAAAATCCCCAGTGACCAGTATGATTATTGCAATATTTCAAAATTTTATTTTTAATACAGATTGCGCTATGTAAAAAGCCAATATTCAAAAATAAATAAATCTAACCTAAAAATCTGATTTAATTATTAAGTTGATTTCTGGTGATAAGCTTCCCTTTAATAACTTATTTGCAGACAAATAACTTAAAAGGTCCAGGGCTCCAGTGTAAAATGTCTAATAGGGGCCCAATCAATCAAGTGCTCTTTTTAATATGAGTGGGCTCTTTGGCATCCCTCTGGCTCCTGTGGATAGATACAGGTGATTTATCTACAACCAACAAATCAATTATTGGTAAACAGTAATTAAAGGGGTTGTTTCATCAAGAAAACTCCTATATAAAATAATTTGTGACTTGACAGAAAGGAACAGATGAAGTGTAGAGGTGGCCATGCATGGAACTATCTTCATTATATTGTATGGACGCAGTGAAACACTAGACTGTTCTAGCAACTCAATTAAACCACAATTGGAAGAGTCACATGCATCAAATATTCTTCAAATGCAGTTAAAACATTTCAGGATGGAAGCTGAGATCTGTATTTATTTTTGCAGACTCTAGTGAAAAGACTTGAGAAACAACACTGATCATCTATCTACAAGATAGGTTATACTAAATAATTACTTGGGGTCTAATCAATGGAATCCCAAGAACTGAAGATTTGTGTTCCCATGTAAAACAAGCAGTATTGCACGTGAATGCATAAAGCGTTGGTCAAGCATGCGCACTACTGCTTCACTCAAATGGGGATACAAGACTTTTAAAGGGACTCTGTCACCTGAATTTGGAGGGAACAATCTTCAGCCATGGAGGCGGGGTTTTGGGGTTTTTGATTCACCCTTTCCTTATCCGCTGTCTGCATGCTGTCTGCAATAGTGGATTGAAGTTCATTCTCTGTCCTCCGTAGTACACGCCTGCACAAGGTAATCTTGCCTTGCGCAGGCGTGTACTATGGAGGACAGAGAATGAACTTCAATCCAATATTGCAGCCAGCATGCAGCCAGCGGGTAAGGAAAGGGTGAATCAAAAACCCCAAAACCCTGCCTCCATGGCTGAAGATTGTTCCCTCCAAATTCAGGTGACAGTGTCCCTTTAATCTTAGGATAAGCCCCCAGTGACTATGCATATGTCACCTATTTTGTCCAGCTTGTGAAAAGAGTTGATCAATGTTTTTTTCTCATGTCTTTTACTATAATCACCATGGAATCTGGTACCCTCATACTTGGGAAATATGGACAGACAATTGTTTGGGCCCCCAAATGATCATATATTTCCTATTTCCTCTCCTGTGGTTAAGTGTTAAAGCACCACTTCAGCATTCCCTGCCCCCGGTCTTATACTTACCAACTGCAATCTTCATCTGTTCCCAGTTTGTGACCTGCCGGATCACTCCAGTGTTTGCTGGGTGATCCAAAAGTCAAAACTCAATGTAAGTCTATGAGAGCCATATCGAGGCCATAACGAGGGTCTCAGTCTTAAATTTACAGCTTGTGTACGATATCTCTTAATTCCGGTCAGTCAGAAGTTGGGATTACAAGATGGTGGTGCGGGACCGAAGCAATGCAGAAAACAGCTGAAGACAGCAACTGGTAAGTATAAGTCTAGGGGCAGGAGTTTAGATTAGTAGCACCGCTGCAATGCTCCAGAACTGGAGTGGTGATTTAAATGTTGTCCAACACTTTAATACACTGCAAGAGTACAAGTCCACCTTCAAACTACTGGTAGATATGTCCCTTATTACCCCAGTAATGTAGAAATAAGACTTGTTATCCACAAATGGAAGAAAGCCAAGAACCTGCACAAAAGCATGATTTTTCAGAGCAGTGATTATTTTCCAGTATGCAGATTTTAGAGTGTTTTTACTCTATAGTCTCATACATCAAATGCCTGACCATAATATTCCTATGTGCTCCGGTTTCCTCACACACTCCTACAAGATGCTCATTAGGGAATTTAGATTATGAGCCCCAATGGGGACAGTGATGACAATATCTGTATGGCACTGCAGAAACTGCTGGTGCTACAAAAGCAAGCCTAATAATTAATTAACATCCAGCCTGTTCTGTAAGTCACTTGTTGCCTCTGTTACAAGAGTTTTAATAATTTTAGTCATTTTTATCAAATACCATACCAGCATTTCCAGACCAATGAGTGTTGGATTAAAGCACCTTTTCTGTGCTAGGCTAACTAGCTTGCTTGGAAATAGACCATTTAAATTCACGTGGATACAGGCTCGGACTGGCCCACCGGAGAACCGGAGGATTCTCCGGTGGGCCCAGGCACTTCTCCAGGGCCCCCACTGCTACAGGCCCCCCCCCCCCCGCACTCACCCGCCTCCCTCCCACCCACCCTCCTTGAAGACGATACTCACCTGACCCTGCTCCAGCGATGCCTGGTCTCGGCGTCAGCAGCTCCTCCTGAATGAGCGGTCACGTGGTATCGCTCATTAAGGTCATGAATATGCGCATATTCATGACCTTAATGAGCGGTATCACATGATCGCACACACAGGAAGAAGGTGCTGCGCCGGGAGTCAGGACAGAGGCAGAGGGTTGTCGGCGCGGCCGCGCGGTGTGTGGGGTGGGACAGGTGACGCCGGTCAGGTGAGTATGAGGGATGGGGGGACAGGGGGATGAAGGAGGACATAAGCCAGCGCGCCATGCAGGAGCAGGAGCGGGAGCGGGGGGGTGTGGTGGAGAGAAGCCATGCATACAGGAAGGGGGAATATGAGCCAGAGCCATGCATTCAGGAGGGGGAATATGAGCCATGCATTCAGGGGGGGGATATGAGCCAGAGCCATGCATTCAGGAGGGGGGAATATGAGCCATGCATTGGGGGGAGGGAATATGAGCCAGAGCCATGCATACAGGAGGGTTAATGTGAGCCATGCATTCAGGGGGAGATATGAGCCAGAGCCATGCATACAGGAGGGGGGAATATGAGCCAGAGCCATGCATACAGGAGGGGGGGATATGAGCCATGCATTCAGGGGGGGGATATGAGCCAGAGCCATGCATTCAGGAGGGGGGAATATGAGCCATGCATTCGGAGGGGGGGGGATATGAGCCAGAGCCATGCATACAGGAGGGGGAATATGAGCCATGCATACAGGAGGGGGGATATCAGCCACCATGCCTACAGGAGGGGGGGTCATTATACAGTATTGAGCATCATGTGGGATCATTATACAGTATGGAGAACTGTGTGTGGGCATTATACAGTATTGAGCATCATGTGTGGCGGTTATACAGTATGGAACATCATGTGTGACCATTATACAGTATTGAGCATCATGTGTGGCCATTATACAGTGTGGAACATCATGTGTGGCCATTATACAGTATGGAGCATCATGTGTGGCCGTTATACAGTATGGAGCATCATTTGTGGCCATTATACAGTATTGAGCATCATGTGGGATCATTATACAGTATGGAGCGCTATGTGTGACCATTATACAGTATTCAGCATCATGTGTGGCCATTATACAGTATGGAGCATCATGTGTGGCCATTATACAGTATTGAGCATCATGTGGGATCATTATACAGTATGGAGCGCTATGTGTGACCATTATACAGTATGGAGCACTGTGTGGCCATTATACATTATGGAGCATCATGTGTGGCCATTATACACTATGGAGCATCATGTGTGGCCATTATACAGTATTGAGCATCATGTGTGGCCATTATACAGTATGGAGAACTGTGTGTGGCCATTATACAGTATGGAGCATCATGTGTGGCTATTATGTGTGGCCATATTTCTTTTTGTTTATAATTATTGTATATAAAACAGTGTGATCAGCAGTGCTAAATGGCTGTGGTTGGGACGTGGATATGGGTGTGACTAGTTGTGAAATGGGTGTGGTCAGAGACGTGGCCTAAAATTTGCCGCGGCACACTACGCGCGCCACAAACTTTATACCTCCTTCCCTTCTTCAAAAGTTGAGAGGTATGGTACCACATTTGCAAGATCACAGCAAGTGCCGCAAATCCCATAGGGAATGAATGAGGCCGAATGCAGTGTTGCTGTAAGTGATCCGTTACGCGGCAGATGCAGAAAAACTGCCCGATCTGCTGCAAAAGGCGACTTTCACATCAGTGATTCTTGCCAAAGTCACTGCCGATAGTGTCATACTCACCAAAGGGGGAGGCAGCACTAAAAGTGCCTAGGGCAGCAGAAAATCTAAATATGGCCCTGGGGGGCTACATTATATTCTGTGGGGGGACTGCAATATACTCAGGGTACTACATTATATTTAGGGGGTGCTACAGTATACTCTATGGGGGGGCTGCATTATATTCTGTGGTGGAACTGCATTCTCTCAGGGGACTGCATTATATTCTGTGAGGGGGCTACCCCAACCCTTGCTACATTATTAAGACGTGGACTACTTTATTTTACACCCTGATATTAGCGCTTTTTTCCGCACAATTGGTGGTCTTGTATCTATTTCTATGTAGCTACATAGTGGGCCCCAAGAATGATTTTCTCTGGTGGGCCCAAGGTGCTCCAGTCCGATGCTGCGTGGATACTAAGTCAGCTATGCGACAGTAGGCTATCCATAGGCTGCAGATCTTCTTTCCATTATCTGCAATTAAATTGGTATATTTGGATTCTTCAGGGACCGTTATGTAATCTTTATGGGAGAAGACACAAAGTGGGTGCTATTCTCCAAACTGCTGTTGCTAAGTGGTAAAAAAAGTAAAAAATGGTTTGCAAGAATCCATAATCTACAAACGTTATTCAATTATTCAAGGCATAGAATTGGCCCTTAGTAACTGCAACGTAACATCAGAAATTAACGACCCTATTGGCTGCTTGTTATACTTGGTATCAGTATTAATGATATTTGCATACTTTGGAAAAGGCAATGGGTAACCTGGAAATTACACAATATTTAAATAACTGATTTTTCTTCTAAGTATGTTTTAAAATGTCTTTTTATGAGACTATCACTAAAAATATACCTGTTTTTATGTGATAATTATTGATTTAAAAAATCTTTAAATATTGCATTAGCAAGATCCAATATACTGACCTTCCTGACTTTTGCATTTCTTTGTCAGCTTTGCTGTATAGAGTGGGACAGGACGAGGAGTCTTTTTTATCATTAGAGAGCAGGAGGCTGGCTCTGTCTTACTGGTGGAAGCTTAGATAAGGCAGGATAGTAGTACTATATGCACACATTTAAAGCACTACAAGCAACTCCCCTGCTATCGCCGGTTCTCCAGGGGATGAGGTTGTACTTCAACACTTATCGGAGACTATAAAAGTGTCTAACAATTAGCTGTCAATATATAACTAATTTCAGATGCTATGAAACACATGATATATAATCTATATATAATCTATATAGAAGACACAGGAAGGAAACGTGTATCATCTATATGGTTGCCCTTAGAAAAGTTTTTAGAAATAAAAAAAAGGTGTAGCCACAACAATTAGGCAAATTAGGACATATTAATCAATACAGACCTAAAATACACCAGCTTTATTAGAATCATAGAATGTTAGAGTTGGAAGTGACCACCGGGGTCATCGTGTTCAACCCCCTGCTTAATGCGGGATTCACTTAATCATCTCAGACAGATAGATGTCTGTCCAACCTCTGTTTGAAGACTTCCATTGAAGGAGAACTCATCACCTCTCGTGGCAGCCTGTTCCACTCATTGATCACCATCACTGTCTAAAGCTTTTTCAATATCTAATCTGTATCTTCCCCTTTCAGTTTCATTCCATTGCTTCTCGTGTCTCCATGTGCAAATGAGAATAAAGGTACCTTCACACTGAACGATATCGCTAGCGATCCGTGACGTTGCAGCGTCCTGGCTAGCGATATCGTTCAGTTTCACACGCAGCAGCGATCAGGATCCTGCTGTGATGTCGTTGGTCGCTGCAGAAAGTCCAGCACTTTATTTCGTCGCTGGACTCCCTGCAGACATCGCTGAATCGGCGTGTGTGACGCCGATTCAGTGATGTCTTCACTGGTAACCAGGGTAAACATCGGGTTACTAAGCCCAGGGCCGCGCTTAGTAACCTGATAATTACCCTGGTTACCAGCGTAAAAGTAAAAAAAACAAACACTACATACTTACCTTCCTCTGTCTGTCCCCGGCGCTCTGCTTCCTGCACTGGCTGTGAGCGCCGGCCAGCCGGAAAGCACAGTGGTGACGTCACCGCTCTGCTTTCCGGCCGCTGTGCTCACAGTCAGTGCAGGAAAGCACAGCGCCGAGGACAGACAGCGGAAGGTAAGTATGTAGTGTTTGTTTTTTTTAACTTTTACACTGGTAACCAGGGTAAACATCGGGTTACTAAGCACGGCCCTGTGCTTAGTAACCCGATGTTTACCCTGGTTACCGGCATCATTGGTCGCTGGAGAGCTGTCTGTGTGACAGCTCTCCAGTGACCAAACAGCGACGCTGCAGCGATCGACATCGTTGTCGGTATCGCTGCAGCATCGCTGAGTGTGAAGGTACCTTAAGGATGATCCCTCTACACTGTGACAGCCCTTCAGATATTTGTTGACAGCTATTAAGTCTCCTCTTAGCCTTCTATGCAAGCTTCACATTCTCAGATCCTTTAACCGTTCCTCGTAGGAAATACTTTGTAGCCAGCTCACATCCTGATAGCTCTCCTCTGAACTTGCTCCAGTTAAAATGTGCCCAGAGCTAGACACAGTATTCCAGATGAAGATGAAGCCTGATCAAGCAGGAGTAGAGGGGGATAATTACTTCACATAATCTAGACTCTATGCTTCTTTTAATACATCCTAGAACTGTGTTTGCCTTTTTTGTTGTTGCATCACTGTTGACTCATGTGATCTATTAGTATACCCAAGTCTTTTTCACAAATGGTGTTGCTTAGGCTACATTCACATTGGCGTTCCGCCAATGTGCGTCGCTGTTGCGCCGGCGACGCAGCGGCGACGCAGCGGCGACGCGCCCCTATGTTTAACATAGGGGACGCGTGCGTCGTTTTGGTGGCGTTTTTCGCCACGTGCGTCGTTTCCGACGC
Organism: Ranitomeya imitator; assembly: GCF_032444005.1. NCBI lineage: Eukaryota > Metazoa > Chordata > Amphibia > Anura > Dendrobatidae > Ranitomeya > Ranitomeya imitator. The sequence continues at coordinate 577,241,165 of NC_091283.1, read as the reverse complement.
TAGCGTCGGACGCAAGAAAACGCTACATGTAGCATTTTCTGTGCGTCCGATTTTCGTCGGAAAACGACGCACGCGTCGCAAAACGCGCGTGTTTTTGCGCGCGTTTGCGCGCGTTTTAGCGTGCGTTGCGTCGCCGACGCACGGCGGCGCAACGCTAATGTGAACGTAGCCTTAGTTCTAATTCTTCCCATTCTGTAGTTGTAATTTTTGTTTTTCTTGAGCAGATGTAGAATCTTGCATGTATCCCTGTTAAATACCATTCTATTAGGTCTGCCCATTGTTCAAGCTTATCTAGATCCTTCTAAATCCTTTCTCTATCTTCTCTAGCGTTAGCTATCCTTTGTAGTTTTGCATCATCTGCAAATTTGACTACTTTACCTTCAGTTCCCTTATCCAGATCATTTATAAAAATGTTGAACAACATTGGGGCCTGGACACAGCTTTGTGTTATTCCACTTGAAACACTCTTCCATTTGGATGTGCGACCATTTACTATCACTCTTTGAGTACGGTCAATGAGCCAGTTATAAATCCAACCATAGCCTTGTAAATCCCATACTTGGTCACTTTTTCAATGAGGATTGTATAAGATACTTTATCAATTGTTTCTCTTCTAGATGCAGCCTGAGTTGAGGCCATCTGGCCTTGTGCATGGCCCAAGCTATTAGCAAAAAGGATTTAGATTCTGAAATGTCACCTAGTGTCTGGCTCAGACTATTAGCACAAACTATTTAGAATCTGAAATGTGGCATGGTGTATGGTCCACACTAGTATCAGAAAGGATTTAGATGCTGGAAGCCCAATTTCACACAGAATCCTAACTGAACTATCTGACTACTTGGAGCAGCAGGAGCAGTCTCTCTGCGCTGTTACACTGACAAAATGCCTCAAAAACATGTCCACTTTTTATATGGAAAGAGACATGTGACTTCTGCAGCCAATGACAGAAACCCTTGTGTCTTGACTAGTGTTGAGCATTCCGATACCGCAAGTATCGGGTATCGGCCGATATTTGCGGTATCGGAATTCCGATACCGAGTTCCGATATTTTTGTGATATCGGGAATCGGTATCGGGATTTAGATTAATGTGTAAAATAAAGAATAAAAATAAAAAATATTGATATACTTACCCTCGGACGGGCCCTGGTTGTCACCGCTGCAATCACCATGCTTTTCTTCCTAAGAATGAGCGCGTTAAGGACCTTCGATGACGTCGCGGCTTGTGATTGGTCGCGTGAGCGGTCACATGACCGCTCAGCGACTAATCACAAGCCGCGATGTCATCGAAGGTCATTAAAGCGCTCATTCTTAGGAAGAAAAGCATGGTGATTGCAGCGGTGACAACCAGGGCCCGTCCGAGGGTAAGTATATCAATATTTTTTATTTTTATTCTTTATTTTACACATTAATATGGATCCCAGGGCCTGAAGGAGAGTTTCCTCTCCTTCAGACCCTGGGAACCATTACGGATACCTTCCGATATTTGTGTCCCATTGACTTGTATTGGTATCGGATATCGGTATCGGCGATATCCGATATTTTTCGGATTTCGGCCGATACCATCCGATACCGATACTTTCAAATATCGGACGGTATCGCTCAACACTAGTCTTGACAATGTGGATGGCTTCTGCACCCAGATTGGCTACTGGAATCTCCACACATTAACCACTTCACTCCCAAGCATGTTTTCAACTTCATGCCCGGACCAAATTTTACAATTCTGACCAGTGTCACCTTATGTGGTAATAACTCTGGAAAGCTTCAACGAATCCACTGATTCTGAGAATATTTTTTCGTGACATATTGCACTTAATGACAGTAGTCAAATTTCTTTGTTATGACTTGCGTTTATTTGTGAAAAAAATGGAAATTTGCAGAAAATTTTAAAAATTTAGCATGAAACATGAAAGCTTTCTGCCCTTAAATCAGAGTTATTTCATACAAAATAGCTAATAAACAACATTTTCCACATGTCTACTTTACATCAGAACAATTTTTAAAACATATTTTTTTGTTAGGAAGTTATAAGGGTTAAAAGTTGACCAGTGATTTCTAATTTTTCCAACAAAATTTACAAAACCATTTTTTATGGACTACATTACATTTGAAGTGACTTTGAGGGGCCTATATGACAGAACATACCCAAAAGTTGTAGAATTATAAAAAGTGCACCCCTCAAAGTGCTCAAAACCACATTCAAGTTTTTTTTTAACCCTTCAGGTGCTTCACAGGAATTTTTGGAATGTGGAAGGAAAAAATGAATATTTCACTTTTTGTCACAAATTTTAATTTAGACCCACTTTTTTATTCTCTCAAGGGTAACAGGAAAAAATGGACCCCAAAATATGTTGTGAACTTTCTCTTGAACATGCCGATACACCATATGTGGGGGAATACCAGTTTGGGCACACGGCAGGGCTTGGAAGGAAGGGGCACCATTTGACTTTTTGAATGTAAAATTTGCTGGAATAATTATTGAACACCATGTTGCATTAGGAGAGCCGTACATATACTTAAATAATGGAAACTTCATACAAGTGACACCATTTTGGAAACTTATCTAGCTGTGTAATGAGGACCTTGAACCTCAAGGTGCTACTCAGAAATGTATAACATTGAGCCGTGAAAATTAAAAAAATCCCATTTTCCCCACAAAAATATTTTTTGCCCCAAATTTTGCATTTTCACAAGTGCAACAGGAGAAATTGCACTACACAATATGTTGTGCAATATCTCCTGAGTACGCCAATACCCCATATGTGGGGGAAAACTACTGTTTGGGTGCACAGCAGGGTTTGGAAGGGACGCAGCACCATTTGACTTCTTGAATGCAAAATTTTCTGGAATAATTAGCTGACGCCATGTCGCATTTGGAGAGCCCCTGATGTGCCTAAACAGTGGAAATCCCCCACAAGTGACACCATTTTGGAATATAGACCCCTCACGGAACTTGTCTAAATGTGTGGTGAGCTCCTTGAACCCCCAGGTGTTTTACAGAAGTTTATAACATTGAGTTGCAAAAATAAAAAAAATCAAATTTTTCCAACAAAAATATTATTTAGCCCCAATTATTTTATTTTCACAAGGATAGCAGTAGAAAACCAACACCAAAATTTGTTGTGCAATTTCTCCTGAGTTCGCAGATACCCCATATGTGGGGGCAAACTACTGTGTAGGCTCATGGCAGGTCTCAGAAAAGAAGTGACGTTTTGGAACGCAGACTATGATGAAATGGTCTGCCAGTGTCATGTCTCACTTTGAGAGCCCCTAATGTGCCTATATAGTGGAACACACCCACAAGTAAACCTATTTTGGGAGCTAGACCCCTCAAGGAAAGTATCTAGAAGTGTGGGACGCACCTTAAACCCTCATCTGCTTCACAGAAGTTTATAACGCAGAGCAGTGAAAATAATAAAAATCTAATTTTTCCCATAAAAATTGTATTTTAACCCCATTTTTTTATTTTCACAAGGACAGCAGGAGAAAATGGACCCTAACATTTTGTTTAATAATTTCTCCTGTCTTTGCCAATACCCCATATGTGGTCAAAAACTACTTTTGAGGTACAGTACAAAGCTCAGAAGGGAAGAAGTGCCATATTGGAGTTCACATTTTGCTGAACTGGTTTGAGGGTGCCAAGTCAATTTGGCAGAGCCCCTGATGTGCCTGAACAGCAGAACCCCCATGAGAGACTCCATTTTACAAACAACACCTCTCAATGAATTCAACTAGGGATACAGGTAGGTCACAGAATTTTTTACCATTGGGCAATGAAGAAAAAAATTATTATATTTTTACCACCCAAATTTTACTTCAGCCGCAGATTACATTACAATTTCTGCTGAATCTAGAAATACCCCAAATGTGACTGTACAGTATTGCTTAGCCATATGGTGAGACTTGGGAGGGACAGAGAGCTATTGTCAAATTTTCTGATCACCCAGCAAACATTGGAGTGATCCGGCAGATCTCAACCTGCAAAAGTCCGACTGGAGAGGTGCTGAGTAGTGATGAGCGAATATACTCGTTACATGTGGGGGTTGCCTGGTTGCTAGGGAATCTCCACATGTACTTATGCTGGCTAACAGATGTAAATCATTCAGCTGCGGCAAGAAAAACTAAATCTCCGAGCACTAAAAAATACTTGGAGGACCCCCGAGCATGCTCGAGAAATCTCGAGTAACGAGTATATTCGCTCATCACTAGTGCTGAGAGCTGATGAAGATGGCAGTTGGTAAATATAATACTACTAGATGGTGGCCCGATTCTAACGCATCGGGTATTCTAGAATATGCATGTCCACGTAGTATATTGCCCAGCCACGTAGTATATTGCCCAGCCACATAGTATATTGCCCAGTCACATAGTATATTGCCCAGCCACGTAGTATATTGCCCAGCCACGTAGTATATTGCCCAGTCATGTAGTATATTGCCCAGTGATGTAGTATATTGCCCAGCCATGTAGTATATTGCCCAGTGACATAGTATATTGCCCAGCCACGTAGTATATTGCCCAGTCACATAGTATATTGCCCAGTGACGTAGTATATTGCCCAGCCACGTAGCATATTGCCCAGTTACGTAGTATATTGCCCAGTGACGTAGTATACATCACAGAGCCACATAATATATTGCCCAGCCACGTAGTATATTGCCCAGCCACATAGTATATTGCCCAGTGACATAGTATATTGCCCAGCCACATAGCATATTGCCCAACCACGTAGTATATTGCCCAGTCACATAGTATATTGCCCAGCCGCGTAGTATATTGCCCAGCCACGTAGTATATTGCCCAGTCATGTAGTATATTGCCCAGTGACGTAGTATATTGCCCAGTGATATAGTATATTGCCCAGCCACGTAGTATATTGCCCAGTCACATAGTATATTGCCCAGTGACGTAGTATATTGCCCAGCCACGTAGCATATTGCCCAGTTACGTAGTATATTGCCCAGTGACGTAGTATACATCACAGAGCCACATAATATATTGCCCAGCCATGTAGAATATTGGCCAGTCACGTAGTATATTGCCCAGCTACATAGTATATTGCCCAGCCACGTATGTCACAGGTTAAAAAATAAAAAAATAAACATATACTCACCTTCTGAGGGCCCCTTGTAGTTCAGTCACATGACCGTGACGTCATGGCAGGTCCTTCTCGAGCAGGCGCGCAGGACCTGTGATGACGTCGTGGTCACATGACCGTGACATCATGGCAGGTCCTTCTCGTGCAGGCACGCAGGACCTGTGATGACATCGTGGTCACATGACTGTGACGTCATGGCAGGTCCTTCTCCCATACCATCCTTGCCACTGATACCTGCCGCTTGCATGGAGCAGTCACCGGAGCGTCGCGAAAGGTGAGTATATAATGATTTATTTTTTTTTCATTATTTTTAACATTAAATGTTTTTACTATTGACGCTGCATAGGCAGCATCAATAGTAAAAACTTGGTCACACAGGTTTAATAGCGGCAGTAACGGAGTGAGTTACCCGCGGCATAATGCGGTCCGTTACCGCTGGCATTAACCCTGTGTGAGCTGTGACTGCGGGGAGTATGGAGCGGGCGCTGACTGCAGGGCAGTAGGGAGGGACTAATCGGACTGTGGCCATCGCTGATTGGTCGCGGCAGCCATGACAGGCAGCTGGCTAGACCAATCAGCGACTTGGATTCCATGACAGACAGAGGCCGCGACCAATGAATATCCCTGACAGACAGAAGGACAGACAGACAGAAAGAAGGAAGTGACCCTTAGACAATTATATAGTAGAAGGGCAAGGAACCTAGATTTGCAGCACAATCCAGTGTTGCAACAACAACAAAAAAATACTGGAGTGGTGCTTGAAACATTGATTTAAACGTTTCTTTTATAATTGTTATGGTAAATGTTTTATATTTTTCTTTCATTATTATTTAGACAATTAAATATACCTATATATCTTTGATAATTTAGTATTTTAGTATGAGTTTTATAAGTTTTATTCATAAAAGCAATAACACATGGCATTGTCTCTGATAAAGACATATCTTTGTGTTAAAGTTTTCCTTTGTTTCTAAAAGTATAGCAAACTGGACAGAGCTAGTTTCAAGGAATTCAGCAGAATCGATAATTTACGACTTTGTTATTCCCAACTTAAATATTTTCTTTCTTAGGTAATGTAATGTATTAAGCCATTCCCCTTTTCTTATCTTTGTGATATTAATAAAAACTTCTGACTGAGTATCTGAGATTCAGACAAGCCTCGTACACTTACAGAAACTGGATGTGTGCTGTTACCTCTGATTAATCGACTCCCTGATTTGATCAAAACTGGCAAACATGTAAAACCTTTTGAGTTTCTCCTTTCTTTCCATATAGAAGGTTTCCTCATCATAATCTTTCTTATGATCTGATTCTTACTTTGGTAGATGGCTATACAATCTAAAGGGGTTGTCTGTTTTTGAAAACTTTACCTTATTCAGAATCCTCATTTTTGAGGCACAACGGAAAATGGTTAGAAAAACAACTTTTTCTTTGAGAAACTTGTGCTGTTCATCCCATTCATTGATTTGACATTAGGTAACAGTTCATTCTCCTTTTATTTTTTTAAGCAAAATTGAACACTTTCTGTCTAGCTTCCCCTTAGATTACAACTTAACATTTGAGTTCTTAGTCACTAGATCTTTATGAGCTAATTATCAAGAGATGTTTTAACAGTTATTGGATGTCCAAATTGAACCCCTCCCTTCAAGATTCCTGCAATAAAGGCTTGTTGTGTACCACTGTATGTTGCAGTATGGGTGCAGACATATAGTTTTAAGGTAAACAATCATATTATGGCAGCGCATTACTGACAGAGAAAGCTCTGTATGATTTTGTGTGAATATAGAGACATACTTAAGATCTTACAGTCTACAGGTGGTATATTTTGGCTTGCAAAACACGGAGTCTGTCGAATCTTGATTTTTAGTACTCTTGAGGATTTGTTTGTAGATCAATGTTTGTGCAACTTTCATGGCAGTCTACAATTCAGAGTGAAGGGCTGAAGGACATTCTATAGTGCTGCGATCTCTTAGGCTGGGTTCACATTGAGTTATAGGCGTACGTTAGATGGACTACATTACACTGCAGCATAACGCGGTGTAACGCAGTCCGTTAATGCTGCCATTAAGTCCGATGTCGGACGCATCACTAGCACACGCCCACAATGGGCGTGTGCTAGCGATGTCCCTTCATTGAGTGACGGACCCTGGGACACGGGCTGCAGCATTTCCTGGTCCGTCACTGCTAGCGCAGATAGAGCTAGCAGATGCTCTAACTGCGATAGCGCGATGACATATCGGCATTTGCGTTAACAGCAGCCCGTTAACACATGTGTTGAACGGGCTGCTGTTAACGCAATGTGAACCTAGCCTTACATGGTTATGAAGCTCTTATTTCTTTCTGCGTTAACTTGTAACAGTTATTACATGTCATTGTGCAGGGTTTACAAATGTTCATCAAGCAAAATGGGTCAACAATTTAAGCCAACAAAAATTATCAAGAAATTACTCGAATTAACATAAATAAACATTGCTTTTTAACACGAATAAACTTTTCAGACAAAAGCAAAACATAAAACACCTCTACTAAAGGTCCTTAATAGTGATGAGCGAGTATACTCGTTGCTCGGGTGTTCGAGTATTTGTAATGCTCGGAAATTCAGTTTTCCTTGCTGCAGCTGCATGATTTGGGGCTACTAGACAGCTTGATTACATGTGGGGATTCCCTAGCAACCAGGCAACCCCCACATGTACTCAGGCTCTGAGCAGTCATAAATACTCGGAGACCACCCTAGCGTGCTCAGGAAAACCCGAGCAACGAGTACACTTGCTCATCACTAGTCCTTAAGTATTACAGTTCTACCATACTTTAAATGCTTCTAAAATATGTTAATATCTGAAATATGGAATTTAAAGTTCTGACATTGGCATATTCAAAACTAATGAAAAGTATGAAAATATGTATTTATAAAAATACATAAAACACAAAGAAATAAGAGTGCAACAAAATAAAACAAAATCTTTAACAAACAAAATAAAACTATTCCTTTGTTTTAAAATAAAAGTTTTAACTAGAGTCTAGCATAATTGGGATTATATGTTAATATGTGATAATATAATGTATATACAATTTATAACATCTATTAATTCAATTTACATACAGTGGGGCAAAAAAGTATTTAGTCAGTCAGCAATAGTGCAAGTTCCACCACTTAAAAAGATGAGAGGTGTCTGTAATTTACATCATAGGTAGACCTCAACTATGGGAGACAAACTGAGAAAAAAAAATCCAGAAAATCACATTCTGTTTTTTTTTAACAATTTATTTGCATATTATGGTGGAAAATAAGTATTTGGTCAGAAACAAACAATCAAGATTTCTGGCTCTCACAGACCTGTAACTTCTTCTTTAAGAGTCTCCTCTTTCCTCCACTCATTACCTGTAGTAATGGCACCTGTTTAAACTTGTTATCAGTATAAAAAGACACCTGTGCACACCCTCAAACAGTCTGACTCCAAACTCCACTATGGTGAAGACCAAAGAGCTGTCAAAGGACACCAGAAACAAAATTGTAGCCCTGCACCAGGCTGGGAAGACTGAATCTGCAATAGCCAACCAGCTTGGAGTGAAGAAATCAACAGTGGGAGCAATAATTAGAAAATGGAAGACATACAAGACCACTGATAATCTCCCTCGATCTGGGGCTCCACGCAAAATCCCACCCCGTGGGGTCAGAATGATCACAAGAACGGTGAGCAAAAATCCCAGAACCACGCGGGGGGACCTAGTGAATGAACTGCAGAGAGCTGGGACCAATGTAACAAGGCCTACCATAAGTAACACACTACGCCACCATGGACTCAGATCCTGCAGTGCCAGACGTGTCCCACTGCTTAAGCCAGTACATGTCCGGGCCCGTCTGAAGTTTGCTAGAGAGCATTTGGATGATCCAGAGGAGTTTTGGGAGAATGTCCTATGGTCTGATGAAACCAAACTGGAACTGTTTGGTAGAAACACAACTTGTCGTGTTTGGAGGAAAAAGAATACTGAGTTGCATCCATCAAACACCATACCTACTGTAAAGCATGGTGGTGGAAACATCATGCTTTGGGGTTGTTTCTCTGCAAAGGGGCCAGGACGACTGATCCGGGTACATGAAAGAATGAATGGGGCCATGTATCGTGAGATTTTGAGTGCAAACCTCCTTCCATCAGCAAGGGCATTGAAGATGAAACGTGGCTGGGTCTTTCAACGTGACAATGATCCAAAGCACACCGCCAGGGCAACGAAGGAGTGGCTTCGTAAGAAGCATTTCAAGGTCCTGGAGTGGCCTAGCCAGTCTCCAGATCTCAACCCTATAGAAAACCTTTGGAGGGAGTTGAAAGTCCATGTTGCCAAGCGAAAAGCCAAAAACATCACTGCTCTAGAGGAGATCTGCATGGAGGAATGGGTCAACATACCAACAACAGTGTGTGGCAACCTTGTGAAGACTTACAGAAAACGTTTGACCTCTGTCATTGCCAACAAAGGATATATTACAAAGTATTGAGATGAAATTTTGTTTCTGACCAAATACTTATTTTCCACCATAATATGCAAATAAATTGTTAAAAAAAACAGACAATGTGATTTTCTGGATTTTTTTTTTTTCAGTTTGTCTCCCATAGTTGAGGTCTACCTATGATGTAAATTACAGACACCTCTCATCTTTTTAAGTGGTGGAACTTGCACTATTGCTGACTGACTAAATACTTTTTTGCCCCACTGTATAGGAAAGGGAGTGTTAATAAAAATGTCTTATAAAAGTTATAGGAAGTTAACCCACCCCCATTATAATCAATATCTATTTTTTTAAATACTACTCATCAGATATAGTGATTATTTCGTAAGAAATTATGCAAATCTCATTGCGTGCACAGGTAGTTGACATAATTTACCATGAATAGGTGAACACCTTTTAACTTTGATTGTAGAGGCTTAGGGATTTGTTATATTAAATGTATCTACACCTTAGGTTATAGTCTCCAGAATATTCTCTGATACTGGGAGTGAGCAGTCATGTGACCACTATAATGCGATTTGCATACTTCCGGCCACATAGAACTAGACATGTCCAGTGCGCGTCTAGTCGGCACTTGACTACATGTATGGAAAAAGGATACTTGCAGTCACACGTCGTGCTGACATCAAAGAATCCTCTCAGCACTCAATGCTTGCGATCTGAATTTACAAGTCTGCAGTCACATATAGTAACTGCAGACTTGCACTCTAAGGCTGGACAAGCCCTTAAAGCAAGGGTGAAATTGATGCGTTGCAAAAGTTCAAGGCCATAAGTCAGTTAATAGTGGTTCTACGGGGGTGTAACAGAAACAAAGTCACAAATGTATTGGTGTGGAATAGAATTCAGCAACTAAAAAGACAAAATCAGGACTAAGTGCTGAAAATGGAACCAGAAAGGTATGAAAATATATGTGTTAGTTTAGCGCCAGTGCCGCTTCACAAGTCCCCTTCCTCCTCTCAGCAGGAACCCCGTCGTATTCACTTACCCTCCCATTCTGCTCCGGTCTCAGCAGCGTCTGCTTTCACCCAGGACCTTAGCACGATACCCAGGTTTACTGGGAGTGTGTTTAGGGAGTGCGTTTTCTGCCTCTTAATTTGGCAGTGTGTGCGCTTCTCAAAACATGCCCAGCAATTAGCAGCGAGATGTCTGATATATAAGGCTCCCTTCGCTATTGGGAGGTGCCTTAGCAACATTATCTATCAGTCTGCATTCCTGTTACCTAGTCGTAAGGTCCCTGTACCTGTGCTCCCAGAATATGAACCTGTCCATCCTGTCTGAACCAGATTCTGCTCATCCTGTCTGAACTTGATCATGTCCATCCTGCTTTAACCTGAGCCTGTCCTACCTCTAGCCAAGTCCTGAGCCTGATCTGTCTTGTCCTCATCTATACCGTTACATTTACCTGTTCAGTCTGAATGAGCACCTGTGATCCTGCTCCCGAGCTTGCCTTGTGTTCCTGGAACTATGTGGTGCGTTACTGATCCTGAACCTGTTTTTTCTAACCAGCTGCATATCCTTCAGTTAGCAAGTTCTTAACTGGTTCTGGTTCCCTGCCTCTTTGGTGGTCAGCTGCTACAGCTCCAGGGTCTGTCCTGGATTGGCAACGGGTGTCCACTTGGGTTCAAGTCTAACCACACCATCTGGGATTCTAGTGAAGAAACAGGTGTTTGTTTAGTTACGCCCCTTCAGGCTTTCCCAGAACAGTGGTACAGTGGTTCCACAACCACGTGCTAATAGTTTGCTAAAGGTACCTTCACATTTAGCGACGCTGCAGCGATACCGACAACGATCCGGATCGCTGCAGCGTCGCTGTTTGGTCGCTGGAGAGCTGTCACACAGACCGCTCTCCAGCGACCAACGATGCCGGTAACCAGGGTAAACATCGGGTAACTAAGCGCAGGGCCGCGCTTAGTAACCCGATGTTTACCCTGGTTACCATGCTAAAAGTAAAAAAAAACAAACACTAGATACTTACCTACCGCTGTCTGTCCTCCAGCGCTGCGCTCTGCTTCTCTGCTCTCCTCCTGTACTGTCTGGGAGCCGGAAAGCAGAGCGGTGACGTCACCGCTCTGCTTTCCGGCTCACAGACAGTACAGGAGGAGTGCAGAGCGCAGCGCTGGAGGACAGACAGCGGTAGGTAAGTATGTACTGTTTTTTTTTTTTTACTTTTAGCATGGTAACCAGGGTAAACATCGGGTTACTAAGCGCGGCCCTGCGCTTAGTTACCCGATGTTTACCCTGGTTACCAGTGAAGACATCGCTGGATCGGTGTCACACACGCCGATCCAGCGATGTCTCCAGGGAGTCCAGCGACGAAATAAAGTTCTGGACTTTATTCAGCGACCAACGATCTCCCAGCAGGGGCCTGATCGTTGGTCGCTGTCACACATAACGATTTAATTAACGATATCGTTGCTACGTCACAAATAGCAACGATATCGTTAACAATATCGTTATGTGTGAAGGTACCTTAAGGCAATGGAACCTGCTGACTGTCATACCCCTCCATCGGAGAGACCAGCAAGATAAGATCTTGAGATTTCTGTGGACTGTGAACACTCACCTGAAAACACTATAACATCTGCAGCACTAACCCCTCTGGTTCAAGCTGCAGCAATCTCGTCCGTAACTATTCAGTCCGCAAGTCATGTTCCAGGTCTTGGACCCCGTCTGTCTTCACTATCATGTTTTGACAGAGATCTGAAGCAATGCCAAGGATTTATTAACCAGGGCTTTCTGCACTTTGAACTACTGTATATTTATCAGAACCCAAAGGAAGGAAAAAAGGAATGTATTTAACAATACGCAAAATTTATTAATGCATTTACATCAAAATAAATAAATAAAAATAAATAAAAATGGATGCCTCATGTCAGACAATAGAGACACAGAAAAAAATTGACTAACACCCTTTTTTTTAGGTAAAGTATAGTGTTGCATTAAGCTAAGTGGTCACAATCACCTGCACATTTGGCTGCATGAATAGATATATATTGCATTATATTTTCAATCCTAGGCTAAAGTGCTTGTTGTAAAAGTGTATGTGACTATACATGTTCATATAGAAGGATAATATTAATCAAGTAGTCATAAGGTGCCATGGTGCGTGGAGAATCTACTGTTGCTGTTGTCTAGAGTACAATGAATACAGCAATGAATACATTCATAGAATAGGACTGAATAAATGGTCATAAGGTGCCACAGTGCATAGAAAATAAGCTGTTGTAAAGTGCAATAGTAATTTATACCATCATCACATATAAAATATGACAATATAAGTGTAACACCCACATTGAGTAAAGTGCATAATGAATTATACATGGGGTAAGCCAAAATTTTCTGCGTCTCCCATCCCAACACGCATTTAGAGGATTAATATTCCGGGTGAGTGCTCAAATGGAGAGGTTATGATTATTTAAAGTGCCCATGGACCAATCTGAAATCGTTTGTGCTGACACGTGATGTCAGTATGAAATGGAGGCTGATCACTGTGATGAAGTCCGCCCCATCCTAATCATGTAAGCTGTGATAATTGTCGGCTCATCTGGTACTGACATCACTGCTGCAAGGGACCTCCCACTTCCGGTGGTGATGGAATGCATGCATTCCACCCGGACGTTTGGGCTCAGCAAACTACATCTTCTGCCATCTCCTCTATACTTGTGTCATAGTTTATCTGGACGATATCTTGGTATTCTCTCCAGATCTGCCCTCTCATAGGTGGAGTGTTCGCCAAGTCCTGCAGTGTCTTAAGGAGAATAGCCTGCATGCTAAATTTGAAAAATGCAGTTTTGAACAATCGTCTGTTTTTTCAGGTAATATCATCTTGGACACAGGCTTGAAGATGGATCTGGAGAAAGTGTCTTCCATCCTCAAGTGGCTGTGCCCTGCTGGCATAAAGGCTATCCAGTGATTCCTAGGATTCGCCAATTACTACCGACAATTTATTCTGCATTTCTCGTGCTGACAGCTCTCATTTCTGTTATGATCTTTTAGGGTGCTAATCCAAAGGTATGGACTCCTGTGGCTGAGAACACTTTTCTCTCCCTGAACAGGTCTTTTCCTCCACTTCAGTATTACATAGACCAAAAGTGAACAAACAATTCTTGCTGGAGGTAGATGCTTCGTCTTCTGGGGAAGGAGCAGTTCTCACCCAAAAGTGTCCCTCCGGTTGTATGGTTACCTCTGTTTTTTTCTCCAAGGCCTTCTCTGTACCGGAGTGCAACTATTCGATTGGTGTCTGAGAGTTGTTGGCAATTAAGATGGATCTAGAAGAGTGGTGGGATCTTCTCGAGGGAGCAGTCCATCATATTGTGATTTATACAGACCATAAGAACCTGGCCTATCTATAGGTAGCACAAAGATTGAACCTTCACCAGGCTAGTCGGTCGTTATTTTTTGCCAGTTTTGACTTTGTTCTGCATTTTCAACCAGCTGCCAAGAATATCAAGGCTTATGTACTTTCTCACTCCTTTCTGTCCATCTACCAAGGAGGAGGAACAACTCAACATCTAGCCATCCAAGATAGTTACTATGGCTCCGGTAAAATTGTCCCAAATTCTTCCAGGAAAGACCTCAGTGGAAAAATTGGATGAGAGGCGAGTCCTGCTAAGAGTTCACTCCTCTAAGGTGGCCAGCCATGCCAGGCAAAGAAAGGCATTGCAGCTGATCTGACATCACTATTGGAAGGTCCACCATGTGCAAGGAAATTATGGAGTTCGTTACCGCCTGTCCTTTCTGTGCCTGCAACAAGTCCAAGGCAACTGCAGTCCAGGTGATTGCTACCGCTGTTTTTTGCTCTCTGTGCCTCAGTAGCATATCTCCATGGACTTTATCACGTACCTACCTGTGTCTTCTGGCTACTCTGTCATCTGGGTAGTGGTGGATCACTCCTTGAAAATAGCTCATATTACTGCATTGCCAAGCCTGCCTTCCACTCCAGAGCTTGCGAGCTTTGTGCAAACTTTTAACAGTAGTGGTGACCTTCTCTTCTGCGTACTATCCTCAATCCAACGGACAGAGAGAGTCAGCCAGGTTCTGGCCAGCTTCTTGTAGCACTTCACAAATGCAAATCATGATGATTGGGTCAAACGCTTACCATGGGCAGAGTTCTCCTATAACAATCACGTGAGTCTTCGTCACTGTCCTTTGGGTGACAGCCAGGAATCATTCTTCTGGTGTCAGCTACTTCTGGTGCACCAGCAGCCAATGCTTTCACAAAAGATTTCTCGCAGGTATGGTAGGACACAAAAGCCACTCTAGAGAGATTGCTTGAGTGTATGAAGAAACATGTGAACAAGAGATGCTTGTACCCACCTTGTTAACATCCAGGGGATAAGGTGTGGCTACCTTCTAAGTACATCCATCTCAAGATCACATCCTACAAGTTGGGCACTCACTTCATCGGTCCCTTTGAAGTTATCAAGTAAAATAAAGCTGTATCTTATAAATTGAAACTGCCAGTCTTTTTAAGAGTACCCACATGTCCCTAGTGAAGCTGGTCATCTTCAATTCCTTCTTCAAGGATCCTGGTACAAAGCCTGTTCCCATCAGCTCTGAGGATGTCTTTGAGGTGAAGATTATCTCAGCCTTGAAGGTGAGAGTAAAAACTTTTCTTAGTTGATTGGAAGGGATTTGGACCTTAAGAAAGGTCTTGGGTGCCCAAAGAAAATATTCAAGCTCCACTTCTTCTACAGAAATTCCTTGCGGGTTTGAAGAAAAGGAAGGGAATTAGAACAGTGCTGGTGCCCCTGCACAAGTTCACTTCCTCCTCTCATGAACGCTGGCGTGTTCATTTCCTTTCCAAGCCTACTCTGATCACAGCTGCATCTGCTTCCCCTCAGGACTGCGCACGGTACACAAGTCTCCTGGGAGTGTGCTTAGGGTGTGCTTTCTGCCTGTTAAAGAGGCAGTGTGCTATTCTGATAAAATCCCCAGCCAATAGCTTGTTGTAAGGTCCCTGTACCTGTGCTGATGTCTTCATTAGGTGATAGATCAGCACAGTTTCTATACTGCATTTATTTCCTACTAGCTGAAGAGCCCGGCGTTGCCTGGGCATAGTAAATATCTGTGGTTAGTTATAGCACATCACTTCTCTTATTTTCCCATCACGCCTCTCATTTTCCCAATCACATCTTTAATTTTCCCCCTCACATCTCTCATTTTCTCCCTCACACCTCTCATTTTCTCCCTCACTCCTCTCATTCCCCCCTAACACTTGTCATTTCGACCTCACATCTGTCATTTTCCGATCACTACACTATTTTCCCTCACTCCTCTCATTTTGCACTCACACCTTATACATCTCCTGTATATAGTATATACCTGTATGTCATCTCCCCTGTATATAGTATATACCTGCTGTGTGTCATCTCCCCTGTATATAGTATATACCTGTATGTCATCTCCTCCTATATATAGTA
The DNA here is from genome assembly GCF_032444005.1 of Ranitomeya imitator. NCBI lineage: Eukaryota > Metazoa > Chordata > Amphibia > Anura > Dendrobatidae > Ranitomeya > Ranitomeya imitator. The sequence goes on along the minus strand of NC_091283.1, from coordinate 577,225,143 downwards.
TATACCTGTATGTCATCTCCTCCTATATATAGTATATACGTGTATGTCATCTCCTCCTATATATAGTATATACCTGTATGTCATCTCCTTCTATATATAGTATATACCTGTATGTCATCTCCTCCTATATATAGTATATACCTGTGTGTCATCTCCCCTGTATATAGTATATATCTGTGTGTCATCTCCCCTGTATATAGTATATATCTGTGTGTCATCTCCTCCTGTATATAGTATATACCTGTATGTCATCTTCTATATATAGCATATACCTGTATGTCATCTCCTCCTGTATATAGTATATACCTGTAGATAATCTGCTCCTGTATATTGTATATACCTGTGTGTCATCTCCTCCTCTATATAGTATATACCTGTGTGTCATCTCTCCTGTATATAGTATATATCTGTGTGTCATCTCCCCTGTATATAGTATATACCTGTGTGATCTCCTGTATTAGACCTCATTAACACGTTATTTGCTCAGTATTTTTACCTCAGTATTTGTAAGATAAATTGGCAGCCTGATAAATCCCCAGCCAACAGGAAGCCCTCCCCCTGGCAGTATATATTAGCTTACACATACACATAATAGACAGGTCATGTGACTGACAGCTGCTGTATTTCCTATATGGTACATTTGTTGCTCTTGTAGTTTGTCTGCTTATTAATCAGATTTTTATTTTTGAAGGCTAATACCAGACTTGTGTGTGTTTTAGGGCGAGTTTCGTTTGTCAAGTAGTGTGTGTTGAGTTGTGTGTGGCGACATGCATGTAGCGACTTTTGTGAGATGAGTTTTGTGTGGCAACATGCGTGTAGCAACTTTTTGTGTGTCGAGTTGCATGTGACAGGTTAGTGTAGCAAGTTGTGTGCAGCAAGATTTGCGCATGGCGAGTTTTGCGCGTGGTTAGTTTTATGTCTGGTGCCTTTTGAGTATGTGCAAGTTTTGTGTAAGGCAACTTTTGCATGTGTTGCAAATTTTGTGCATGTGGCAATTTTTCCGTGTGTGCAAGTTTTGCGTGTGGCGAGTTTTCCATGAGGTGAGTTTTGCACTTGTGGCGAGTTTTGCGTGAGCCTAGTTTTTGCATGTGGCGAGTTTTGCGCGTGGCGAGTTTTGAGCGGCGACTTTTGTGTTCCGACTTTTATGTGGCGAGGTTGGTGTATGTGTGGTGAAATGTGTGCTGAGGGTGGTATATGTGTTCAAGCACGTGGTAGTGTGTGGCGCATTTTGTGTGTGTGTTCATATCCCCGTGTGTGGTGAGTATCCCATGTCGGGGCCCCACCTTAGCAACTGTACGGTATATACTCTTTTGCGCCATCGCTCTCATTCTTTAAGTCCCCCTTGTTCACATCTGGCAGCTGTCAATTTGCCTCCAACACTTTTCCTTTCACTTTTCCCCATTATGTAGATAGGGGAAAAATAGTTTGGTGAATTGGAAAGCGCGGAGTTAAAATTTCACCTCACAACATAGCCTATGATGCTCTCAGGGTCCAGACGTGTGACTGTTCAAAATTTTGTGGCTGTAGCTGCGACGCCTCCAACACTTTTCCTTTCACTTTTTTCCCCATTATGTAGATAGGGGCAAAATTGTTTGGTGAATTGGAAAGCGCGGGGTTAAAATTTCCCCTCACAACGTAGGCTATGATGCTCTCAGGGTCCAGACGTGTGACTGTGCAAAATTTTGTTTCTGTAGCTGCGACGCCTCCAACACTTTTCCTTTCACTTTTTTCCCCATTATGTAGATAGGGGCAAAATTGTTTGGTGAATTGGAAAGCGTGGGGTTAAAATTTCACCTCACAACGTAGCCTATGACGCTCTCAGGGTCCAGACGTGTGACTGTGCAAAATTTTGTTGCTGTAGCTGCGACGCTTCCAACACTTTTCCTTTCACTTTTTTCCCCATTATGTAGATAGGGGCAAAATTGTTTGGTGAATTGGAAAGTGCGGGGTTAAAATTTCCCCTCACAACGTAGGCTATGATGCTCTCAGGGTCCAGACGTGTGACTGTGCAAAATTTTGTTTCTGTAGCTGCGACGCCTCCAACACTTTTCCTTTCACTTTTTTCCCCATTATGTAGATAGGTGCAAAATTGTTTGGTGAATTGGAAAGCGTGGGGTTAAAATTTCACCTCACAACGTAGCCTATGACGCTCTCAGGGTCCAGACGTGTGACTGTGCAAAATTTTGTTGCTGTAGCTGCGACGCTTCCAACACTTTTCCTTTCACTTTTTTCCCCATTATGTAGATAGGGGCAAAATTGTTTGGTGAATTGGAAAGCGCGGGGTTAAAATTTCCCCTCACAACGTAGGCTATGATGCTCTCAGGGTCCAGACGTGTGACTGTGCAAAATTTTGTTTCTGTAGCTGCGACGCCTCCAACACTTTTCCTTTCACTTTTTTCCCCATTATGTAGATAGGGGCAAAATTGTTTGGTGAATTGGAAAGCGTGGGGTTAAAATTTCACCTCACAACGTAGCCTATGACGCTCTCAGGGTCCAGACGTGTGACTGTGCAAAATTTTGTTGCTGTAGCTGCGACGCTTCCAACACTTTTCCTTTCACTTTTTTCCCCATTATGTAGATAGGGGCAAAATTGTTTGGTGAATTGGAAAGCGCGGGGTTAAAATTTCCCCTCACAACATAGGCTATGATGCTCTCAGGGTCCAGACGTGTGACTGTGCAAAATTTTGTTTCTGTAGCTGCGACGCCTCCAACACTTTTCCTTTCACTTTTTTCCCCATTATGTAGATAGGGGCAAAATTGTTTGGTGAATTGGAAAGCGTGGGGTTAAAATTTCACCTCACAACGTAGCCTATGACGCTCTCAGGGTCCAGACGTGTGACTGTGCAAAATTTTGTTGCTGTAGCTGCGATGCTTCCAACACTTTTCCTTTCACTTTTTTCCCCTTTATGTAGATAGGGGCAAAATTGTTTGGTGAATTGGAAAGCGCGGGGTTAAAATTTCCCCTCACAACGTAGGCTATGATGCTCTCAGGGTCCAGACGTGTGACTGTGCAAAATTTTGTTTCTGTAGCTGCGACGCCTCCAACACTTTTCCTTTCACTTTTTTCCCCATTATGTAGATAGGGGCAAAATTGTTTGGTGAATTGGAAAGCGTGGGGTTAAAATTTCACCTCACAATGTAGCCTATGACGCTCTCAGGGTCCAGACGTGTGACTGTGCAAAATTTTGTTGCTGTAGCTGCGACGCCTCCAACACTTTTCCTTTCACTTTTTTCCCCATTATGTAGATAGGGGCAAAATTGTTTGGTGAATTGGAAAGTGCGGGGTTAAAATTTCACCTCACAACATAGCCTATGACGCTCTCGGGGTCCAGACGTGTGACTGTGCAAAATTTTGTGGCTGTAGCTGCGACGGTGCAGATGCCAATCCCGGACATACACACACACACACATACACACACACACATTCAGCTTTATATAGTAGATTCATGTACTCCTTATTGACAGTCTTTCTTTCTCCACCCAGAGACTAACTCCCTGCGACTGAGATATATTTTCCCCTTTCTACTTTTGAGATCTATGCGACAGCCCCTCCCCCCACACACCTCTGCTATCTGTACCAGTTAACACAGAGAAAATAGAGTAGAAGAACAGAGAGAGCAGTAGGAACCAGTATCGCTGTCGGATTTGTAACATTTTTGCATAGCACTCAGCTAGATATGGAAATTACAGACATCTGCATCAGCTAAATGGTAAAAACATTTCAATGTAGGCTACTTAGCATGTTGCTTAACTTTAATTTAAGTACGAAAAATTAACAATAAAAAAATTCAGCATGAAGTTATATGTAGTCTTTAAGTGTATATTCGCACAGCATGTTTTAGATGCTGGAATACCCGAATCGATTTTGAAGCAGAAGATGCTTCAGTAAAACACCAGCAGCGTTTCTCCTGAAGTGCCTTCTTTGATGTCTTATGGATCAGGTTTAGGCAGCTTTACCACCTTGTTTTCTTTTCTTTTTTAATTACATATTTGAGATAGTTTCATCAGAAGAATGATCAGGTTACTTAGTTTACCAGTTTCAAATAGAGATGAGCGAATGTGCTCTGATGAGGTGTGATTCGATCATGGTCGGGTGCTAACCGAGTGATTTCGGCATGCTCGAATTATTTGTTTGAGTCCCCGTGCCTGCATGTCTCGTGACTGTTCAACAGCTGCAGCACATGCAAGGATTGGCTAACAAACTGGAAATCCAAGCATGTGTTGCAGCTGTCGAGCAGCCATGAGACATGCAACTGCGACTAGGGTTGAGCGAAACGGGTCGTTCATTTTCAAAAGTCGCCGACTTTTGGCAAAGTCGGGTTTCATGAAACCCGATCCGACCCCTGTGCGGGGTCGGCCATGCGGTACGCGACTTTCGCGCCAAAGTCGCGTTTCAATGACGCGAAAAGCGCCATTTCTCAGCCAATGAAGGTAAACGCAGAGTGTGGGCAGCGTGATGACATAGGTCCTGGTCCCCACCATCTTAGAGAAGGGCATGGCAGTGATTGGCTTGCTGTCTGCGGCGTCACAGGGGCTATAAAGGGGAGTTCCCGCCGATCGCCATGTTACTGCTGCTGATCTGAGCTTAGGGAGAGGTTGCTGCCGCTTCGTCAGAAGCAGGGATAGCGTTAGGCAGGGTCCATTAACCACCAAACCGCTTGTGCTGTAGCGATTTCCACTGCCCAACACCACCTTCGGTGTGCAGGGACAGTGGAAGCTACATTTTTTTTTTTTTTTCCCTCAGCGCTGTAGCTCATTGGGCTGCCCTAGAAGGCTCCCTGATAGCTGCATTGCTGTGTGTACGCCGCTGTGCAAACCAACTGCTTTTTTCAAAGCACAAATCCTCTTGTTCCTTCCTTTCTGCACAGCTATCTTGTTTGTTTGTCCACACTTTTTATTTAATTTGTGCATCAGTCCACTCCTTATTGCTGCCTGCCATACCTGGCTGAGATTACTGCAGGGAGATAGTAATTGAAGGACACTCCCTGTTTTTTTTTTTTTTTTTGTGGGAGATTAAGATTGACATTTCTGCTAGAGTGCCATCCCTGTCTGTGTCATCTCTCACTCAGTGGGCCATAGAAAGCCTATTTATTTTTTTGCTTGATTTGGGTTACAAAATCTACCTGAAAAAATCACTACATCAATCAGTGGGAGAAAAATATTGGCCTCAGGGCTTGTGTGCCACTCTTGACTCCTGTCTGCATCATCACTCACTCAGTGGGCCATAGAAAGCCTATTTATTTTTTTGCTTGATTTTGGTTCTAAAATCTACCTGAAAAAATCACTACATCAATCAGTGGGAGAAAAATATTGGCCTCAGGGCTTGTGTGCCACTCCTGACTCCTGTGTGCATCATCACTCACACAGTGGGCCATAGAAAGGCCATTTTTTTTTTTTTTTTTGCTTTATTTGGGTTCTAAATTCTACCTGAAAAAATCAATAAATCAATCAGTGGGAGATTAATATTGGCCTTTGGGCTTGTGTGCCAGTCCTAAGCGTGCCATCTCTCTCTCTCAGATAGTGGGCCATAGAAAGCCTATTTATTTATTTTTTTTTTTATTGGGTTTATAAATTTTCCCTGGAAAAAAAAAAAAAGTGGGAGATTAATATTGGCCTCTGGGCTTGTGTGCCACTCCTGAGCGTGCCATTTCTCTCACAAATAGTGGGCCATAGAAAGCCTATTTATTTTTTTTTTTTTGGTTTTATAAATTCTCCCTTAAAAAAAAAAGGGAGATTAATATTGGCCTTTGGGCTTGTGTGCCAGTCCTAAGCGTGCCATCTCTCTCTGTCTCTCAGATAGCGGGCCATAGAAAGCCTATTTATTATTTTTTTTATTGGGTTTATAAATTTTCCCTGGAACAAAAAAAAAAAAGTGGGAGATAAATATTGGCCTCTGGGCTTGTGTGCCACTCCTGACTCCTGTGTGCGTCATCTCTCACTCAGTGGGCCATAGAAAGCCTTTTTTTGTTTTATTTGTTTTCTAAATTCTCCCTGAAAAAATCATTTTATTTTATTTGGTTTCTAAATTCTTCCTGAAAAAATCATTTTATTCTTTTTTTTTTTTTCCTAAAGTCTCCCTGAAAAAAAAAAAAAAAAAAAAATCAGTGGGAGATTAATATTGCCCTTTCTGCTTGTGTGCCAGTCTTGACTCCTGGGTGTGCCATCTCTCTCTCTCTCTCCAATTGTGGGCCATAGAAAGCCTATTATTTTTTTAGCTTGATTTGGGTTCCAAAATCTACCTGAAAAAATCACTACATCAATCAGTGGGAGATAAATATTGGCCTCTGGGCTTGTGTGCCACTCCTGACTCCTGTGTGCGTCATCTCTCACTCAGTGGGCCATAGAAAGCCTTTTTTTGTTTTATTTGTTTTCTAAATTCTCCCTGAAAAAATCATTTTATTTTATTTGGTTTCTAAATTCTTCCTGAAAAAATCATTTTATTCTATTTTTTTTTTCCTAAAGTCTCCCTGAAAAAACAAAAACAAAAAACAAATCAGTGGGAGATTAATATTGCCCTTTCTGCTTGTGTGCCAGTCTTGACTCCTGGGTGTGCCATCTCTCTCTCTCTCTCCAATTGTGGGCCATAGAAAGCCTATTATTTTTTTTAGCTTGATTTGGGTTCCAAAATCTACCTGAAAAAATCACTACATCAATCAGTGGGAGATAAATATTGGCCTCTGGGCTTGTGTGCCACTCCTGACTCCTGTGTGCGTCATCTCTCACTCAGTGGGCCATAGAAAGCCTTTTTTTGTTTTATTTGTTTTCTAAATTCTCCCTGAAAAAATCATTTTATTTTATTTGGTTTCTAAATTCTTCCTGAAAAAATCATTTTATTCTATTTTTTTTTCCTAAAGTCTCCCTGAAAAAAAAAAAAAAAAAAACAAATCAGTGGGAGATTAATATTGCCCTTTCTGCTTGTGTGCCAGTCTTGACTCCTGGGTGTGCCATCTCTCTCTCTCTCTCCAATTGTGGGCCATAGAAAGCCTATTATTTTTTTTAGCTTGATTTGGGTTCCAAAATCTACCTGAAAAAATCACTACATCAATCAGTGGGAGATAAATATTGGCCTCTGGGCTTGTGTGCCACTCCTGACTCCTGTGTGCGTCATCTCTCACTCAGTGGGCCATAGAAAGCCTTTTTTTGTTTTATTTGTTTTCTAAATTCTCCCTGAAAAAATCATTTTATTTTATTTGGTTTCTAAATTCTTCCTGAAAAAATCATTTTATTCTTTTTTTTTTTTTTTCCTAAAGTCTCCCTGAAAAAAAAAAAAAAAAACAAATCAGTGGGAGATTAATATTGCCCTTTCTGCTTGTGTGCCAGTCTTGACTCCTGGGTGTGCCATCTCTCTCTCTCTCTCCAATTGTGGGCCATAGAAAGCCTATTATTTTTTTAGCTTGATTTGGGTTCCAAAATCTACCTGAAAAAATCACTACATCAATCAGTGGGAGATAAATATTGGCCTCTGGGCTTGTGTGCCACTCCTGACTCCTGTGTGCGTCATCTCTCACTCAGTGGGCCATAGAAAGCCTTTTTTTGTTTTATTTGTTTTCTAAATTCTCCCTGAAAAAATCATTTTATTTTATTTGGTTTCTAAATTCTTCCTGAAAAAATCATTTTATTCTATTTTTTTTTCCTAAAGTCTCCCTGAAAAAAACAAAAAAAAAAAACAAATCAGTGGGAGATTAATATTGCCCTTTCTGCTTGTGTGCCAGTCTTGACTCCTGGGTGTGCCATCTCTCTCTCTCTCTAAAATTGTGGGCCATAGAAAGCCTATTATTTTTTTTAGCTTGATTTGGGTTCCAAAATCTACCTGAAAAAATCACTACATCAATCAGTGGGAGATAAATATTGGCCTCTGGGCTTGTGTGCCACTCCTGACTCCTGTGTGCGTCATCTCTCACTCAGTGGGCCATAGAAAGCCTTTTTTTGTTTTATTTGTTTTCTAAATTCTCCCTGAAAAAATCATTTTATTTTATTTGGTTTCTAAATTCTTCCTGAAAAAATCATTTTATTCTATTTTTTTTTCCTAAAGTCTCCCTGAAAAAAAAAAAAAAAAAACCAAATCAGTGGGAGATTAATATTGCCCTTTCTGCTTGTGTGCCAGTCTTGACTCCTGGGTGTGCCATCTCTCTCTCTCTCTCCAATTGTGGGCCATAGAAAGCCTATTATTTTTTTTAGCTTGATTTGGGTTCCAAAATCTACCTGAAAAAATCACTACATCAATCAGTGGGAGATAAATATTGGCCTCTGGGCTTGTGTGCCACTCCTGACTCCTGTGTGCGTCATCTCTCACTCAGTGGGCCATAGAAAGCCTTTTTTTGTTTTATTTGTTTTCTAAATTCTCCCTGAAAAAATCATTTTATTTTATTTGGTTTCTAAATTCTTCCTGAAAAAATCATTTTATTCTATTTTTTTTTTCCTAAAGTCTCCCTGAAAAAACAAAAAAAAAAAACAAATCAGTGGGAGATTAATATTGCCCTTTCTGCTTGTGTGCCAGTCTTGACTCCTGGGTGTGCCATCTCTCTCTCTCTCTCCAATTGTGGGCCATAGAAAGCCTATTATTTTTTTTAGCTTGATTTGGGTTCCAAAATCTACCTGAAAAAATCACTACATCAATCAGTGGGAGATAAATATTGGCCTCTGGGCTTGTGTGCCACTCCTGACTCCTGTGTGCGTCATCTCTCACTCAGTGGGCCATAGAAAGCCTTTTTTTGTTTTATTTGTTTTCTAAATTCTCCCTGAAAAAATCATTTTATTTTATTTGGTTTCTAAATTCTTCCTGAAAAAATCATTTTATTCTTTTTTTTTTTTTTCCTAAAGTCTCCCTGAAAAAAAAAAAAAAAAACAAATCAGTGGGAGATTAATATTGCCCTTTCTGCTTGTGTGCCAGTCTTGACTCCTGGGTGTGCCATCTCTCTCTCTCTCTCCAATTGTGGGCCATAGAAAGCCTATTATTTTTTTAGCTTGATTTGGGTTCCAAAATCTACCTGAAAAAATCACTACATCAATCAGTGGGAGATAAATATTGGCCTCTGGGCTTGTGTGCCACTCCTGACTCCTGTGTGCGTCATCTCTCACTCAGTGGGCCATAGAAAGCCTTTTTTTGTTTTATTTGTTTTCTAAATTCTCCCTGAAAAAATCATTTTATTTTATTTGGTTTCTAAATTCTTCCTGAAAAAATCATTTTATTCTATTTTTTTTTCCTAAAGTCTCCCTGAAAAAAAACAAACAAAAACAAATCAGTGGGAGATTAATATTGCCCTTTCTGCTTGTGTGCCAGTCTTGACTCCTGGGTGTGCCATCTCTCTCTCTCTCTCCAATTGTGGGCCATAGAAAGCCTATTATTTTTTTTAGCTTGATTTGGGTTCCAAAATCTACCTGAAAAAATCACTACATCAATCAGTGGGAGATAAATATTGGCCTCTGGGCTTGTGTGCCACTCCTGACTCCTGTGTGCGTCATCTCTCACTCAGTGGGCCATAGAAAGCCTTTTTTTGTTTTATTTGTTTTCTAAATTCTCCCTGAAAAAATCATTTTATTTTATTTGGTTTCTAAATTCTTCCTGAAAAAATCATTTTATTCTATTTTTTTTTCCTAAAGTCTCCCTGAAAAAAACAAAACAAAAACAAATCAGTGGGAGATTAATATTGCCCTTTCTGCTTGTGTGCCAGTCTTGACTCCTGGGTGTGCCATCTCTCTCTCTCTCTCCAATTGTGGGCCATAGAAAGCCTATTATTTTTTTTAGCTTGATTTGGGTTCCAAAATCTACCTGAAAAAATCACTACATCAATCAGTGGGAGATAAATATTGGCCTCTGGGCTTGTGTGCCACTCCTGACTCCTGTGTGCGTCATCTCTCACTCAGTGGGCCATAGAAAGCCTTTTTTTGTTTTATTTGTTTTCTAAATTCTCCCTGAAAAAATCATTTTATTTTATTTGGTTTCTAAATTCTTCCTGAAAAAATCATTTTATTCTATTTTTTTTTTCCTAAAGTCTCCCTGAAAAAAAACAAAACAAAAACAAATCAGTGGGAGATTAATATTGCCCTTTCTGCTTGTGTGCCAGTCTTGACTCCTGGGTGTGCCATCTCTCTCTCTCTCTCCAATTGTGGGCCATAGAAAGCCTATTATTTTCTTTAGCTTGATTTGGGTTCCAAAATCTACCTGAAAAAATCACTACATCAATCAGTGGGAGATAAATATTGGCCTCTGGGCTTGTGTGCCACTCCTGACTCCTGTGTGCGTCATCTCTCACTCAGTGGGCCATAGAAAGCCTTTTTTTGTTTTATTTGTTTTCTAAATTCTCCCTGAAAAAATCATTTTATTTTATTTGGTTTCTAAATTCTTCCTGAAAAAATCATTTTATTCTATTTTTTTTTCCTAAAGTCTCCCTGAAAAAAAAAAAAAACAAAACAAATCAGTGGGAGATTAATATTGCCCTTTCTGCTTGTGTGCCAGTCTTGACTCCTGGGTGTGCCATCTCTCTCTCTCTCTCTCCAATTGTGGGCCATAGAAAGCCTATTATTTTTTTTTAGCTTGATTTTGGTTCCAAAATCTACCTGAAAAAATCACTACATCAATCAGTGGGAGATAAATATTGGCCTCTGGGCTTGTGTGCCACTCCTGACTCCTGTGTGCGTCATCTCTCACTCAGTGGGCCATAGAAAGCCTTTTTTTGTTTTATTTGTTTTCTAAATTCTCCCTGAAAAAATCATTTTATTTTCTTTGGTTTCTAAATTCTTCCTGAAAAAATCATTTTATTCTATTTTTTTTTTCCTAAAGTCTCCCTAAAAAAAAAAAAAAAAAATCAAATCAGTGGGAGATTAATATTTACATTTGTGCTTCAGTGACAGTCCTGCGTGTGTGGCATCTCTCTCATTTGTTGCCACCAACAACAGAGTGTGTAACATTGTGCCTGATTTTCGTTGTGGTCTCACTCACCTGTAAAGGGGTAGCTAAATCATACTGAAGTTATAGCTCACCGTGTAATTTGTGTGACAGCAACAAATACCGTTAGTTTGTTTACGTTTTTAAAACAATGAGGAAGTATGGTGGAAGAGGTCGTGGCCGGGGGCGTTCATTGTCAGCTGGTAATGAGGGTAGTGGTAGTGGTGGAGCATCAGCTGGTCGTGGGAAAAAAAATATTGCACCTAAGTCTGGAGCTGTGGAGCCAGGTTCGTCGTCTGGCTACACAAGGCCTCGAACGCTCCCTTTTCTGGGAGTAGGAAAACCGCTTTTAAAGCCGGAGCAGCAAGAGCAAGTTTTGGCTTATCTTGCTGACTCAGCCTCTAGCTCTTTTGCCTCCTCTCGTGAAACTGGTAAATGTCAAAGCAGCGCGTCGTTAGTGGATGTTCACGGTCAGGGACAAGTCGCTTCCTTGTCCTCTTCAGCAAAAACAACAACAGAGAAGAATGCAGCAGGCGACACAACGGGTTACTCCATGGAGCTCTTTACACATACCGTCCCTGGCTTAGAAAGTGAAGCAGTTAACAGTCCATGCCCATTACAAGTTGAATCTGACATGGAGTGCACTGATGCACAGCCACAGACAGACTACTATGCTGGTCCTTTGACTCAGACCACAACATTGCCCTCGCAGGGTGCTGATCAAGAATCAGACCCTGATGAGACTATGTTGCCCCATCACGAACGCTATACCACCGACCGACACGGTGACACAGACGAAGTTGCACACGAGCTACAAGAAGAGGTAATAGATGACCCAGTTCTTGACCCCGATTGGCAGCCATTGGGGGAACAGGGTGCAGGCGGCAGCAGTTCTGAAGCGGAGGAGGAGGGGCCGCAGCAGGCATCAACAACGCAACAGGTTCCATCTGCCGGGCCCGTATCTTGCCCAAAACGCGTGGCAAAGCTAAAACCTGCTGGAGGACAGCGTGGCCATCCGGTTAAAGCTCAGTCTGCAATGCCTGAAAAGGTATCCGATGCTAGAAAGAGTGCAGTCTGGCATTTTTTTAAACAACATCCAATTGATCAGCGCAAAGTCATCTGTCAAAAATGTTCAACTACCTTAAGCAGAGGACAGAATCTGAAAAGTCTCAATACAAGTTGCATGCATAGACATTTAACCACCATGCATTTGCAAGCCTGGACTAACTACCAAACGTCCCTTAAGGTTGTAGCACCCTCGGCCAATGAAGCTAGTCAGCAACGCAACATCCCTTCCGGCAGTGTAGGGCCACCATTTTCCGCACCACCTGCAGTATCTGTGCAGGTTTCTTTGCCCGGCCAAAGCCGTCAGGGTCAGGGAATCACCAGTTTCGTAGTAGGAAACACTGCATCTAGGGCACCGGTGGCAACAATACCATCTCCCACCGTCTCTCAGTCTGCCATGTCCACCGGCACCCCTGCTAGTTCCACGATCTCCAGCTCTCCAGTCCAGCTCACCCTACATGAGACTATGGTTAGAAAAAGGAAGTACTTAGCCTCGCATCCGCGTACACAGGGTTTGAACGCACACATAGCTAGACTAATCTCGTTAGAGATGATGCCCTACCGGTTAGTTGAAAGCGAAGCTTTCAAAGCCCTGATGGACTACGCTGTACCACGCTACGAGCTACCCAGTCGACACTTTTTTTCCAGAAAAGCCATCCCAGCCCTCCACCAGCATGTTAAAGAGCGCATCGTCCATGCACTCAGGCAATCTGTGAGCACAAAGGTGCACCTGACAACAGATGCATGGACCAGTAGGCATGGCCAGGGACGTTACGTGTCCATCACGGCACACTGGGTAAATGTGGTGGATGCAGGGTCCACAGGGGACAGCAAGTTTGGGACAGTTCTGCCTAGCCCACGGTCTAGGAAACAATTGGCTGTAGCCGTTCGCACCCCCTCCTCCTCCTCTTCGTCCTCCTGCAGAAGCGAGAGCTCGTCCACAGACCGCAGTCGCACAACCACTCCATCCGCAGCTGCCACTGTTGCACACCAGGTCTCCCATTATGGGGCAGCTACTGGCAAACGTCAGCAGGCTGTATTGGCTATGAAGTGTTTGGGCGACAACAGACACACCGCGGAAGTTCTGTCCGAGTTCTTGCAGAAAGAAACGCAGTCGTGGCAGGGCACTGTAGATCTTGAGGCAGGCAAGGTAGTGAGTGATAACGGAAGGAATTTCATGGCTGCCATCTCCCTTTCCCAACTGAAACACATTCCTTGCCTGGCTCACACCTTAAACCTGGTGGTGCAGTGCTTCCTGAAAAGTTATCCGGGGTTATCCGACCTGCTCCTCAAAGTGCGTGGACTTTGCTCACATATCCGCCGTTCGCCCGTACACTCCAGCCGTATGCAGACCTATCAGCGTTCTTTGAACCTTCCCCAGCATCGCCTAATCATAGACGTTGCAACAAGGTGGAACTCAACACTGCACATGCTTCAGAGACTGTGTGAACAGAGGCGGGCTGTTATGTTTTTGTGGGAGGATACACATACACGGGCAGGCAGTAGGATGGCAGACATGGAGTTGTCAGGTGTGCAGTGGTCGAAGATTCAAGACATGTGTCAAGTCCTTCAGTGTTTTGAGGAATGCACACGGCTGGTTAGTGCAGACAACGCCATAATAAGCATGAGCATCCCCCTAATGCGTCTGCTGATGCAAAGTTTGACGCACATAAAGGATCAGGCGTCTGCAGCTGAGGAAGAGGAAAGCCTTGATGACAGTCAGCCATTGTCTGGCCAGGGCAGTGTACAGGACGAGGTAGCGGGTGAAGAGGAGGAGGAGGACGAGGAGGATGATGGGGATGATTATATTTTTAATGAGGAAGCTTTTCCGGGGCCACTGGAAATTGGTGGCGCGGCAAGGCCGGGTTCTGGTTTTTGGAGGGACACAAGTGACGTGGATTTGCCTGAAACTGCCCCTCAACCAAGCACAACCGCAGATTTGAGAACTGGAACTTTGGCCCACATGGCGGATTATGCCTTACGTATCCTCAAAAGGGACACACGCATAACTAAAATGATGAATGATGACGATTACTGGTTGGCCTGCCTCCTTGATCTTCGCTATAAAGGCAAATTGCAAAATATAATGCCACATGAGAACTTGGAACTAATATTAGCAACCAAACAATCAACTCTTGTTGACCGTTTGCTTCTGGCATTCCCTGCACACAGCGCCCGTGATCGTTCTCACACGAGCTGCAGGGGCCAGCAGACCAGAGGAGTTAGAGGGGCAGAAATCAGAAGTGGCGTTGGCCAGAGGGGTTTTCTGACCAGGTTGTGGAGTGATTTTGCTATGACCGCAGACAGGACAGGTACTGCAGCATCAATTCAAAGTGACAGGAGACAACATTTGTCCAGTATGGTTACAAACTATTTTTCATCCCTTATCGATGTTCTCCCTCAACCGTCATTCCCATTTGATTACTGGGCATCAAAATTAGACACCTGGCCAGAATTGGCAGAATATGCATTGCAGGAGCTTTCTTGCCCGGCAGCTAGTGTCCTATCAGAAAGAGTATTCAGTGCTGCAGGTTCAATACTAACAGAAAAAAGGACTCGTCTGGCTACCCAAAATGTAGATGATCTAACCTTCATTAAAATGAACCACAACTGGATTTCGAAATCTTTTGCCCCACCTTGCCCGGCTGACACCTAGCTTTCCTATGAAAAGGTCTTGCCTGTGGACTATTCTGAATGCCTTTTCCAATCTCGTAATTTTCTGCACCTGATTGTCCAGCATACGACATGTTTACACCTCACTAAATGGCCAAACTCCCCACACGGGGCCGTGGTATCGACACTTGGCGACAGCACCCGTGAGAGTGCAGTTTGTCTGAAGAGGTGGGTGAGCCCGCTTTTGGTCGACGGCACTGCCACTGGGTCCCTCCTAGTACAATAAAGTGTCTCTGGCGGTGGTGGTGCGCACCCAACGTCAGACACACCGTTGTAATATGAGGGGCCCTGGGCCTGTACCGCCGGCCACAAGACAGTTTCCCCCCACCCCAGCTCAAACAGTGCTCTACCACTTGCAAAATTATCTCACAGCTCCACCAATGTTTAGTCTATGCGCTGACATCCTTCAATGCCTGCCACTGACAATACCATTGTATTGACATTTTTGTTATGTTAGGCCTTCGATGCCTGTCTGTGGTCACTCCTTCCACTAGGCCTCCACTGACCACACCACTGCTGCCCGTGTACCCCTGTAACCAATTTAAAATTGCCTACAGCCATGTGTTATTATTTTAGGCCTTCGATGCCTGTCTGCGGTGACTCCTTCCACTAGGCCTCCACTGACCACACCACTGCTGCCCGTGTACCCCTGGAACCAATTTAAAATTGCCTACAGCCATGTGTTATTATTTTAGGCCTTCGATGCCTGTCTGCGGTCACTCCTTCCACTAGGCCTCCACTGACCACACCACTGCTGCCCGTGTACCCCTGGAACCAATTTAAAATTGCCTACAGCCATGTGTTATTATTTTAGGCCTTCGATGCCTGTCTGTGGTCACTCCTTCCACTAGGCCTCCACTGACCACACCACTGCTGCCCGTGTACCCCTGGAACCAATTTAAAATTGCCTACAGCCATGTGTTATTATTTTAGGCCTTCGATGCCTGTCTGCGGTGACTCCTTCCACTAGGCCTCCACTGACCACACCACTGCTGCCCGTGTACCCCTGGAACCAATTTAAAATTGCCTACAGCCATGTGTTATTATTTTAGGCCTTCGATGCCTGTCTGCGGTGACTCCTTCCACTAGGCCTCCACTGACCACACCATTGCTGCCCGTGTACCCCTGTAACCAATTTAAAATTGCCGACAGCCATGTGTTATTATTTTAGGCCTTCGATGCCTGTCTGCGGTGACTCCTTCCACTAGGCCTCCACTGACAACAACACTGCTGCCCGTGTACCCCTGGAACCAATTTAAAATTGCCTACAGCCATGTGTTATTATTTTAGGCCTTCGATGCCTGTCTGCGGTGACTCCTTCCACTAGGCCTCCACTGACCACACCACTGCTGCCCGTGTACCCCTGGAACCAATTTAAAATTGCCTACAGCCATGTGTTATTATTTTAGGCCTTCGATGCCTGTCTGCGGTCACTCCTTCCACTAGGCCTCCACTGACCACACCACTGCTGCCCGTGTACCCCTGTAACCAATTTAAAATTGCCTACAGCCATGTGTTATTATTTTAGGCCTTCGATGCCTGTCTGCGGTCACTCCTTCCACTAGGCCTCCACTGACCACACCACTGCTGCCCGTGTACCCCTGGAACCAATTTAAAATTGCCTACAGCCATGTGTTATTATTTTAGGCCTTCGATGCCTGTCTGCGGTCACTCCTTCCACTAGGCCTCCACTGACCACACCACTGCTGCCCGTGTACCCCTGTAACCAATTTAAAATTGCCTACAGCCATGTGTTATTATTTTAGGCCTTCGATGCCTGTCTGCGGTCACTCCTTCCACTAGGCCTCCACTGACCACACCACTGCTGCCCGTGTACCCCTGGAACCAACATCAGAAAATATAAAAATAAGTATTTTGCTTATAAAAAAGAAAATACTGGAGAGATATCAAATGCAGACATTTTAACATTAAAAACAAACACATACAACAAAAATCTGGTACAGTACTAAAAATGGCCACCAGCTACAATAACTTTCTCCTGCAAGTAGTTAACTGAAAGGTTTTTTCAATTTTAAACACAGATATGGCATCCACCGAGTGTTGTCCTGTCGCGTCTTCTTTATATTATTGCCAAGAAGATGCAAAACAATGAAAATAATAAAATCATTATTTACCAAAAAATAGAGTAAGTCAAAACCACATTGCAAATAAACATTCATTGCAAATAAAGAAGCAGGGCGCGTCCGAGGGTGAGTATATACCTAATAAGAATATAATCACCCTCGGACGTGCCCTGCTTCTTTCCGACAGCCTTCCTTCCTAAGAATCAGCCCTTCCGTGGTGTAGAGAGAGGGTTTGTTACACTCCAAGGTGTTCCCCAGGTTGCCTTTCCTGAGCTTCGATCTTCCGGCTCTCGTTTAGTAGTTGTTGGAAATTACGCTGCATTGGGCCTACAAATTGGGTATGGGGTGTAGAGAGATGGTGTGTTCCACTCCAAGGTGTTCCCCAGGTTGCCTTTCCTGAGCTTCGATCTTCCGGCTCTCGTTTAGTAGTTGTTGGAAACTACGCTGCATTAGGCCTACAAATTGGGTATGGGGTGTAGAGAGATGGTGTGTTCGACTGTAGAGAGATGGTGTGTTCCACTCCAAGGTGTTCCCCAGGTTTCCTCTCCATTGCTTCGATCTTCCGGCTCTCGTTTAGTAGTTGTTGGAAACTACGCTGCATTAGGCCTACAAATTGGGTATGGGGTGTAGAGAGATGGTGTGTTACACTCCAAGGTGTTCCCCAGGTTTCCTCTCCATTGCTTCGATCTTCCGGCTCTCGTTTAGTAGTTGTTGGAAACTACGCTGCATTAGGCCTACAAATTGGGTATGGGGTGTAGAGAGATGGTGTGTTACACTCCAAGGTGTTCCCCAGGTTTCCTCTCCATTGCTTCGATCTTCCGGCTCTCGTTTAGTAGTTGTTGGAAACTACGCTGCATTAGGCCTACAAATTGGGTATGGGGTGTAGAGAGATGGTGTGTTCCACTGTAGAGAGATGGTGTGTTCCACTCCAAGGTGTTCCCCAGGTTTCCTCGCCAATGCTTCGATCATCATGCTCTCGTTTAGTAGTTGTTGGAAACTACGCTGCATTGGGCCTACATATTGGGTATGGGGTGTAGAGAGATGGTGTGTTCCACTCCAAGGTGTTCTCCAGGTTGCCTTTCCTGAGCTTCGATCTTCCGGCTCTCGTTTAGTAGTTGTTGGAAACTACGCTGCATTGGGCCTACAAATTGGGTATGGGGTGTAGAGAGATGGTGTGTTCCACTCCAAGGTGTTCTCCAGGTTGCCTTTCCTGAGCTTCGATCTTCCGGCTCTCGTTTAGTAGTTGTTGGAAACTACGCTGCATTGGGCCTACAAATTGGGTATGGGGTGTAGATAGATGGTGTGTTTCACTCCAAGGTGTTCTCCAGGTTGCCTTTCCTGAGCTTCGATCTTCCGGCTCTCGTTTAGTAGTTGTTGGAAACTACGCTGCATTAGGCCTACAAATTGGGTATGGGGTGTAGAGAGATGGTGTCTTACACTCCAAGGTGTTCCCCAGGTTTCCTCTCCATTGCTTCGATCTTCCGGCTCTCGTTTAGTAGTTGTTGGAAACTACGCTGCATTAGGCCTACAAATTGGGTATGGGGTGTAGAGAGATGGTGTGTTCCACTGTAGAGAGATGGTGTGTTCCACTCCAAGGTGTTCCCCAGGTTTCCTCGCCAATGTTTCGATCATCATGCTCTCGTTTAGTAGTTGTTGGAAACTACGCTGCATTAGGCCTACAAATTGGGTATGGGGTGTAGAGAGATGGTGTGTTCCACTCCAAGGTGTTCTCCAGGTTGCCTTTCCTGAACTTCTATCTTCAGGCTCTCATTAAATTGTGGTTAAACGGAACAACTGCATTTGGCGTACTAGTTGGTTTGGGGCCTACTATCGGTGTCTGCCGCTCCTTGCTGTTCTCCTGGTTTCCTGTCCTGAAATTCCGTTTTCAGGCGCTCGTTAAGTAGTTGTTAATGTTAGACTGCATTTGGCCTACTAGTTGGGTTGGGGCCTACTATCGGTGTCTGCCACTCCTTGCTGTTCTCCTCCACTGAACAAAGCTGTGCCGCCTGTTTACTACTGTTGCCAATTTTGAACTGCATTTCGACTACTTACTGATTTGGGCCTACTCTCTGTGTCAGCCTCTCATTCCAGTTGTCCTCCACTGCAATGCCCCCTGATTAGTCCTGTGTTACCAATTTTGAACTGCATTTAGCCCACTTTATTCTTTGGGCCTATACAGTGGGGCAAAAAAGTATTTAGTCAGTCAGCAATAGTGCAAGTTCCACCACTTAAAAAGATGAGAGGCGTCTGTAATTTACATCATAGGTAGACCTCAACTATGGAAGACAAACTGAGAAAAAAAAATCCAGAAAATCACATTGTCTGTTTTTTTTTACATTTTATTTGCATATTATGGTGGAAAATAAGTATTTGGTCAGAAACAAACAATCAAGATTTCTGGCTCTCACAGACTTGTAACTTCTTCTTTAAGAGTCTCCTCTTTCCTCCACTCATTACCTGTTGTAATGGCACCTGTTTAAACTTGTTATCAGTATAAAAAGACACCTGTGCACACCCTCAAACAGTCTGACTCCAAACTCCACTATGGTGAAGACCAAAGAGCTGTCAAAGGACACCAGAAACAAAATTGTAGCCCTGCACCAGGCTGGGAAGACTGAATCTGCAATAGACAACCAGCTTGGAGTGAAGAAATCAACAGTGGGAGCAATAATTAGAAAATGGAAGACATACAAGACCACTGATAATCTCCCTTGATCTGGGGCTCCACGCAAAATCCCACCCCGTGGGGTCAGAATGATCACAAGAACAGTGAGCAAAAATCACAGAACCATGCGGGGGGACCTAGTGAATGAACTGCAGAGAGCTGGGACCAATGTAACAAGGCCTACCATAAGTAACACACTACGCCACCATGGGCTCAGATCCTGCAGTGCCAGACGTGTCCCACTGCTTAAGCCAGTACATGTCCGGGCCCGTCTGAAGTTTGCTAGAGAGCATTTGGATGATCCAGAGGAGTTTTGGGAGAATGTCCTATGGTCTGATGAAACCAAACTGGAACTGTTTGGTAGAAACACAACTTGTCGTGTTTGGAGGAAAAAGAATACTGAGTTGCATCCATCAAACACCATACCTACTGTAAAGCATGGTGGTGGAAACATCATGCTTTGGGGCTGTTTCTCTGCAAAGGGGCCAGGACGACTGATCCGGGTACATGAAAGAATGAATGGGGCCATGTATCGTGAGATTTTGAGTGCAAACCTCCTTCCATCAGCAAGGGCATTGAAGATGAAACGTGGCTGGGTCTTTCAACATGACATTGATCCAAAGCACACCGCCAGGGCAACGAAGGAGTGGCTTCGTAAGAAGCATTTCAAGGTCCTGGAGTGGCCTAGCCAGTCTCCAGATCTCAACCCTATAGAAAACCTTTGGAGGGAGTTGAAAGTCCGTGTTGACAAGCGAAAAGCCAAAAACATCACTGCTCTAGAGGAGATCTGCATGGAGGAATGGGCCAACATACCAACAACAGTGTGTGGCAACCTTGTGAAGACTTAGAGAAAACGTTTGACCTCTGTCATTGCCAACAAAGGATATATTACAAAGTATTGAGATGAAATTTTGTTTCTGACCAAATACTTATTTTCCACCATAATATGCAAATAAAATGTTAAAAAAACAGACAATGTGATTTTCGGGATTTTTTTTTCTCAGTTTGTCTCCCATAGTTGAGGTCTACCTATGATGTAAATTACAGACGCCTCTCATCTTTTTAAGTGGTGGGACTTGCACTATTGCTGACTGACTAAATACTTTTTTGCCCCACTGTATCTGTGTTTCCTCCTCATCCTGCCCATTGCCCAGCCAGTGATAGATGAGTCTGCTGGTACATTGACCCATAACGCAACATTTCCCGTGCACGCTACACTGCAAGATTGTGACCCTGCTGAAAGTCAGGTCCCCCTTCCCGCATACCATACCACCTTACACGGGGACAAACAGGAAGGTGCAGATGAAAGTGCAGGTTCCTTCATCAGGTGGGGGGAGGAATACTAGTTGGCGACGTCACTGGCACAGGGCCTCTCATGGTACGCAAAAGTGTTGCTGCCGGTGGGAGGCGCCCCCGCCGTGCAAACACACCGCTGTACTTTGAGGGGCCCTGTGCCAGTGCCAATGCCAACGAGTGGGCCCCCCCTGCTTGCTCAGGTTCACAGCACTTGCAAAGTTGAAATACTTACCTCTCCCTGCTCCACTGCCGTGACGTGGTCCAGATTTCCTGGGCCCACTAATTACTTGAACCAGCCCTACCCACCACAACTTTAGCCAAATGACCCCAAATTTCAAATGCCTTCCAATTATTATAAGGTAAATTACGCTTGACAAGCTTCATTAAGAAGAATGGATGGTTTTGACATTAAAATGGGCACTCTAGGTGTTTTCCTGGCCCCCACTCACTGCCGACTATGCTGCCCCATTGACTTGCATTGGGTTTCGTGTTTCGGTCGATCCCGACTTTACGTCATAATCGGCCGATTTCACTCGACCCGACTTTTGAGATAGTCGGGTTTCGCGAAACCCGGCTCGACTCTAAAAAGGTCAAGGTCGCTCAACTCTAACTGCGACAACTGGAACATATCATTTGATCATGCTGAAGTCACTCGGTTAGCACCCAAGTATGCTCAGATAACACCTTATCCGAGCATGTTTGCTCATCACTACCTTCAAAGCCTGAAGCAGATAAAAGAAGTTACAAAAGACGGATCATATGTACAGCAAATGGTTTTGACATTGTTGTGTTTGTGAAAAAGATGCTGTTGTAAAACTTTTTTAAGATCATTTTTTTGAGATGTTGAGGGGGAGGTGTATGGGACTGAACAACCCACTTAAAGATATTTTAACATTATATGTCTCCTTTAACATGAATACTATTATCAGCGAGTGACATTGAACTCAATGATTTTCTCTTTTCAGCATAAAATACCAATCGGCCCCAGGGAGAAATGTCCAAGCTGTGTTGTAATGAATTTGATATGGTATGCCAAGTTTTGAGTTAGTTTTTTTCTAAAGTATGTTATGTACTTTATGAAATTGTCAAGCTGCGGATTCCGTCCTGATGTACTCCTCACAGGAGTGACAAGCTAACAGACTGATTGCCATTGCCAATTACATGCATTATATAAAAAAAACAATGTTCAGAATTTTACGTCTGACAATGCAGCCAGAATGCTGCTATAGGAACCACAATACAGTACGTTAAAGCCTAGCCAATGACAAGCTCTATCCTCCCTCTCACAGCCCAAAGAAAGATGCAGAAAATGTTTCCTCAAAAGAGAAATAAACGGGAGTGAGAGAAAAGAGAACAGCAAAGTGGTAGATGATTGTTATAGAGCAAAATAAAAAAGCAAAGAAACCTTCATGTAAAGCCAATACTCTGGAATACACACTTTACAAGCACACAGTAATAACACCTAGAGCACTTACAAGCTCTTTTCTATAGAGCATGACATCTCCTCTCTAAGCCGGCCAGATCCGGTCAGTCTCAGCGCCCATGTGCACCTCTGATGCTCTAGAAGTAAATTTGTCTATGACTGCAGATTCAGAGAGTGCACAGTTTGAGCCACCCATGCAACAAGGACACTGGTCAGAGCTGTCACTTACTGCTTGGACAACCCCTTCGCATTCCCCATGTTTGGCCCCTTTACAATAAAACATTCATACTTACCTCCCGTGCCTGCGCCGTTCCAGCAGTGTCAGTATTGGCTATCCTGAAGCTTACATGAGTTTATTATGTCATGTCAACCCTGTCTCCAAACAGCGCTCACGTCACTGTCCCTGCCACTGCCTTCAGATGTATAAGAAATTAACAGGAAGTGAGAAGCCGCTGCAGCTCTCACTTCCTGTTATTACAGACAGCACACTAGTTAGTCAGCGGGTGCCCAGGCCTCCCTAGCAATTCATCCAATACTTGCCAAAAATATAGAAAGGAAAAAGGAGGCAGAACTCTAAGAAGTTTTTTCAAAAAAATAAGATGGATTTTAATAGACCCCATGGCGTGGCGACGTTTCGGCTCACATGAGTCTTTTTCATGCAGTGAGCACATTATACAAACAGGTATATATAGGGGTGATTAAACCAACATCAGTTAAGGAATTATTCATAAAAAGTGCAATACAATACATTGCTTTGTCGATAGTGCAATATATATGACAGTCATGTGTTGATCTAAAGTGCCTGTGCTATAAAGTGCTTAATAGAGACATGTACAGTTATATCAGAAACACATAAATTGCATTTGATTGTTAAGTTGACGCATCTGTGACATACATTATAATGGTTTACATTGGTGTACATTGCTGTATTTTATATTGAGAACATGCATGCCGAGTTCGGCGTCCATAGCATCTCACTGCGCATGTCTCAGCGTGTCATATGTTTGTCATAAGCTGAGCAGCCAATCAGGGCATAGGTGCGGCAGGTTTTACCCGCGTATGTGCATTTTAGAGAAGAGGACGTACCGGCGCCACATTTGATATCTCATACCAAAAATACATCACTACGTCTGTCCGCAATACTTTTACTCCACCGTTACCCATATTGTTGTTGCTTGAAAGTTAGGTATATTTATAATTAATCTCTTAGTTCATTTATAGCTACTTTATTGAAATATGTTATTAAAGTTGAACTATGCTTATTAGTCTTTACTTAATTTCTCTATATAGGTGGCCAGAGTAGGGTAATACATATATATCTTAATAGAGTATTAAGGAAGTAGGGATGTTGGTATTGAACCCTTAGCCTAGCATTCCGAACAGTCCCCTGTATGGGGATACTTTCAGAATAGGAGACATGGAACCCCTCCGAGTACACATGCCTCGACCAATGTGACCATAACGGTAATTCTGGGTACATGCACCAATCCACAACACAATAAAACCACAAATTCTATATAGGATAATATAATACTGTTCTATTATTTATTAATAATTGCTGACCGATCAAGACAACAAGAATAATTATAGCTTACAATTTTTTTAAATAAAAAAATAAATAAGTAAAAAAAGAAGAAAGACAAGCTGAATTTTCCTTCTTCATTACAATGTTTTTTTCCTGAGTGAGTATATATCCCCACAGTGATTCTCAAGATATTGTGATGTATCTGTGAAAATACACATAGATATCAAAGGTTAAAAACATACCAAAAAATATATTTTCTGTTGAACTTGGAGATGCTTAGATCTCCATTATACTACCATGGATGAGGTATATTATTATTATTAACCCAAGGTGGAACCCTACAAAGTCTTTGTTGATTACTAGATTATTGAGTGAATTTTGAAGTCTACATTTAGGCCTGACGGTTTAAGAGTGTTTAATTTATTGTTCCACTCTAACTATGCTAGTTATGTATACGTCTGAAGGCAGCGCCAGTGATGCCAGTGCTGAATGGGCACAGGGCTCTCGTGACATAATAACCTCACATGAGCCCCGGGAATGCGAGTGCCAACAATGCTGGAATGGTGCTCAGAGGGGAAGTGAGTACAAGAGTTTTATTTTATTTTGGAAGCCAAGTGGCTGGGACGTGGTGCATTCTTAAATGGAACGTGACAGGTGATCGTGGATTGAGCAGCATGATACTGGTTGCATGATTTTAGCTATGCATGTTTGACTGTAAAACGCTGCAGCATTTCAAAGAAAAACATACCGTATATACTTGTGTATAAGCCGAGTTTTTCAGCACACTGTTTTGTGCTGAAAACACCCCCCCTCGGCTTATACACGAGTCAATTGTCCCTGAAAGATGGTGAGGGAGGGGAGCGGCGGAGCAGCGGGTCACAAAGGAAGGAGATGGCAGCTGTGGCTAAAGCCTTTGCCGCTGCTAAAGAGAAATTAATATTCACTGTGCTGGCAGTGAATATTCATTTCTCTGTAATAAGGCACAGTGACAGCCGCTGGCTTCCAGCACACATCCTGCTTACCTTCCCTGCGTGCCCTCTCTGCATCTCGTTCGTTCCGGTGCCAGCAACTCTTCCGGCCGAGCGATCACATGGCTCCACTCATTAAGATAATGAATATAAATGCCTTTCCACTCCCATAGGTATGGAGTGTATATTCATTACCTTAATGAGGGGGGCCACGTGATCACTCGGCAGGAAGAGCTGTTGGATTCGGAACGATATGCAGCAAGGGCACGCAGGCAAGGTAAGTAGAATTTTTTTTTTGTTTGTTTTTTTTAGAAGCCATGCATACAAGAATAGGGGATAAGGAGCCATGCATACAAGGAAAAGGGATAAGGAGCCATGCATACAAGGACATGATGGTGGAGCCATGCACACAAGGACAGCGATGGGGGAGCTATGAATACAAGGACAGGGACCGGAGAGCCATGCATACAAGGACAGGGACCGGGGAGACATGCATACAAGGACAGGGACCGGGGAGCCATGCACATAAGGACAGGGAGCGGGGAGCCATGCATACAAGGACAGGGATGGGAGAGCAATGCATATCTGGATAGAGATGAGGGAGCAATGCATACCCGACATATACTTGAGTCAATAAGTTTACCTAGTTTTTCATGGCAAAATTAGGTGCTTCGGCTTATACTCGGGTCGGCTTATACTCAAGTGTATACGGTACTTTAAAAGCCGCCCAAACTATTTTAGACTCCTATGTCCTGTCCTTTCAGGAAAACATATCAGTAGGCTCTTTATCATCAATATGTTTAGATGATGCTATGAGGTGTTGGTGAAAAATCCTGAAATACTGCAGTTTTCACTCTAGTCACTGAGCCTCACAATAGGCTGTTACTTCTTGTTAGGTAGATATTCTGTGATGATCACAACTCAGCTTGTACATTGACTACAACAGGTCACTGAGCATGCCTGAAGAAAATGATATCCATATGGCCACTGTAAAACACATCCCTAAATGCTTCTGATCAAGCAGAGTAGCAACTCATTCCAAATGGCCATGCCCATAATGGTGTACAAAAAACTCAATAAAAACCTACAGATAAAAAAAAAATGTTTTTTTTCAGTGCTTCTCTGGTTTTAATTAGTAAAACAAAAAGACCTAAAAAATAGCTAGGTAACACTTTCCCTTTCAGATGATCTGACACGTGATAGCACAGCTTACAGTAGTATGGACCGCATGCTGATTCTGTCTCCGCTTAGCTGTTGTGGTATTTGGCTGCTGTATATAAATCTGCAGTGCTAGTAAATGGAACTTTATACAATTCCTATTCACACTTTTCATTTTTTTTCAACTGTGATTTTGAATTAGTTTTAGATCATGCTGTGGCTTTCTGAGATTTCAGTATCCTCTTGGTATATCAAATGGATTCAGAATATAAAAATGCACGTAGGAACCCTAGGTGTCATTTTTTATTTCAGAAAAGGGGGTTTTCCACAGAAACAATTCTGGAAACATTAGATGAAAAATTCCTAATGCTAATTTATGTTATAGAGTGTGAAGAACTAAATAATTTATATTCAATATTCAGCTATATCTAAATTCATCCTCTGCAGGATTACAATAACAGATAATACCACTATACACCACAGGATCCAGCATTTACAATAAGTGATAACTCCCTATGTCCCCCCCCAACAATGATTTTTGCACACCCTTATTAGATGAAAAAAAAATATCTAAATCCATCTATTGCTGCTAATTTACATGTGGATTTCCTGAAACAACATGAGGTTAGAGTACAGAAAAGCCCCTATGGCCAGTGCAAAAATTGCAAGATTTATAAAAAAAAAATAATAACACAGAGTGTAATGAAAACAAAAATTGACATTTAAAGCAGAAAAAAAAATAGCGCTAAGAGCTGATTTAAATTATAAGTTATTTCTTATAAAAAATTACTTTTAAGGTAGTGACCTCCCAGAGATGAGATCACGCAGCACAGTGACATGACTCCATCACACTGCCTGCTACTGCAGACATTAGGAAAGCTACCCACTGCTCCTGGGAGTGTGGTGAGGAGGGTTTCCATTTATGTTGCTTTTAAAGAAAGGGTAACGAAGAACTGAAGCAATTATTACTGTGTAGACAGGGTCGTTACAACCACAGTCGCCACAGTCGCCACTCTAATCAATTCCGGCGGATAAGGGGATCAGAAACTTTAACTGGATGTGTCTTTGTACAAATATCCAGGTGAAATGTAATGCGGTACACAGACACATCGGGTCCGTGCATCACAATATACACAGCCGGCCAGCAGCTGACTTTAGTGTGCACATGATGGGACACATGGCAGTGACGTCACGCACTTCCGTCACACTCCGAAGTCAGCTGCTGACTTCACAAGAGGAAACGAGCGGTGAGGGAGCAAAGGAAATGCATTTATTTATCATTTTTAAAAAATCAGTGGCCATACTAGTACATGGATGACTATGGGGTGCATTGTACTTTAGAATGACTATGGGGTGCGTTATACTTTATAGATGACTATTGGGGCCCATTATATATTAGAATGACCTTTGGTTTGCATGATACTTTATGGATAACTATGGGGGTGCTTTATACTTTATGGATGACTACTATGGGGTATATTATACTTTATGAATGACTATAGGCTGTCCATTATACTTTATGGATACCAACCAAAACAACAAAAGACATGGATAGCCAAAAATATCAAGCAGGAAATAGATAATAGATAATAAAATGCCTTTATTAGGTAGAAATGGCTAGATAATAAAATTAGTAATAGAAATTGTACACGTATCAGGACAAGAATAACATCATTAATATATATATATATATATATATATATATATATATATATATATATATATATATACATATATATATATATATAGCCAAATAAAAAATGGCAGACCCTATTACCCCATTTTATAAATATATTCCTCAATTGGGTAATCCAAAAATAAAAATCAAAAATAAAGTAATATAGTGATATACACCGCCCCCCAAAATAAAGGGAACACTTAAACAACAGAATATAACTCCAAGTAAATCAAACTTCTGTTAAATCAAACTGTCCACTTAGGAAGCAAGACTGGTTGACAATCAATTTCACATGCTGTTGTGCAAATGGAATAGACAATAGATTGAAATTATTGGCAATTATCAATACACACGCAATAAAGGAGTGGTTCTGCAGATGGGGACCACAGACCACGTCTCAGTACCAATGCTTTCTGCCTGATGTTTTGGTCACTTTTGAATGTTGTTTGTGCTTTCACACTTGTGGTAGCATGAGCCGAACTCTACAACCCACACAAGTGGCTCAGGTAGTGCAGCTCATCCAGGATGGCACATCAATGCGAGTTGTGGCAAGAAGGTTTGCTATGTCTGTCAGCGTAGTGTCCGGAGGCTGGAGGCACAACCAGGAGACAGGCCAGTACACCAGGAGAGATGGAGGGGGACGTAGGAGGGCAACAACCCAGCAGCAGGACCACTACCTCAGCCTTTGTGCAAGGAGGAACTGGAGGAGCACTGCCAGAGCCCTGCAAAATGACCTCCAGCAGGCCACAAATGTGCATGTGTCTGCGCAAACAGTTAGAAACCGACTACATGAGGATGGTCTGAGTGCCTGATGTCCACAGATGGGGGTTGTCCTCACAGCCCAACACCATGCAGGATGCTTGGCATTTGCCACAGAACACTAGGATTAGCAAATTTGCCACTGGCGCCCTGTGCTTTTCACAGATGAAAGCAGGTTCACACTGAGCACATGTGACAGAGTCAGCAGACGCCGTGGAGAGCGATCTGCTGCCTGCAACATCCTTCAGCATTACCGGTTTGGCAGTGGATCGGTAATGGTGTGGGGTGGCATGTCTTTGGAGGGCCACACAGCCGTCCATGTGCTCGCCAGAGGTAACCTGACTGCCATTAGGTACTGAGATGAGATCCTCAGACCCCTTGTGAGACCATATGCTGGTGTGGTTGGCCCTGGGTTCCTCCTAATGCAGGACAATGCCAGATCTCTTGTGGCTGGAGTGTGTCAGCAGTTCCTGCAAGATGAAGGCTTTGAAGCTATGGACTGGCCTGCCCATTCCCCAGACCTGAATCCGATTGAACACATCTGGGACATCATGTCTAGCACCATCCACCAATGTCACGTTGCACCACATACTGTCCAGGAGCTGGCGGTTGCTTTAGTCCGGGTTTGGGAGTAGATCCCTCAAGAGACCATCCGCCGCCTCATCAGGAGCATGCCCAGGCATTGTAGGGAGGTCATACAGGCACGTGGAGGCTACACACACTACTGAGCATCATTTCCTTGCCTTGAGGCAATTCCACTGAAGTTGGTTCAGCCTGTAACTTCATTTTCCACTTTGATTTTGAGCATCATTCCAACGCCAGACCTCCGTGGGGACATTAGTTGTGATTTACGTTGATCATTTTTAGGTTTTATTGTTCTCAACACATTCCACTATGTAATGAATAAAGATTTACAACTGGAATATTTCATTCAGTGATATCTAGGATGTGGGATTTTAGTGTTCTCTTTATTTTTTTGAGCAGTGTATATAATTCATAATTGGGGAGGGGGGGGCGGTCCAAATCTTGTGCTAGGGACCATTAGACTCTAGTTACGCCACTGTGTGTAGAGGCACAAAGGGGAAATTATTACTTTCTGCAGGCATAGAGGCAGGCTATGTTAAGACTGAATAGTGGGAGTATTAATATGTGGAGCCACAGAAGGAACATTATTCGTGTGTGAAGTCACAATGGGGGCACTTCTACTTTGCGCTGGTACCAAGATGGCATTATTACTATATGGAGACACAGAGGGTGCGCTTTTAATATACCGATGCACAATTTGGGGATTATTACTGTGTGGAGGCACAATGAGGACATTTCAACTATCTGTAGGCACAGAGGCAGGCTTTGTGAAGACTGAATAGGGTGAGTATTAATATGTAGAGGCACAGAGGGGGCACTATTAGTTTTTGAAGGAACATTAGGGTCACTACTAGTGTGTGGAGGCACCAAGATGACACTATTACTATATGGAGGCACAATACAGCAGTATGTGGTTTGTGTAACTGAGAGTAATGTTGGCAGGGTGCTGGAGAAGCAATTAGTCACAGAAAATATTTGTACAGTATACACATATACCAGGTTACCAACAATCCAGAAATTCCTGGACAGTCCAGAAAAATGAGGAACGTTTTCTTAAAAAAAGTAATGCATCTGTGATTTTTTGAAGCAGGAGAACGTTATACAGATTATTATGACTGAAATTACCATGATTTGACAGTCCACAGTGAATGCAGCTGATGTCTTCATATCAGAATTATGGGCTGTAGACATGCACCACTCACATTCTTAATGATTTATTATGGTTTTCCAATGTGTCCATATAGGTTATTGGCTGTTTATGATTTTTTTTGCCACAAACAAAGAGTAGACCTTTCAGCTCTCAAATGCTAGGGATGAATTTCACTCCCAGTCTAGACATGCTTCACCCCCACACAATTATGGCAATAAAATTTTCCATTATTTTCAAGTCATAATCATCTAGATAATTCACAAGCATTACTCCAGACGAAATATAGATCTATGTACTGCCTCTCTGTTCTAATAGAAAAGGGCCCAAATTGGGACATACCCTCTATTAAATGCATATGTGCTTATTGACATATGTCATAAAGGTAGAATCCATATTACGTGTATTCCGAATGCTCTGTTACAGGGGTTGTCCAGGTCTAAGATATGGAGGACATACCCTTAGTAGAGGTCAACAATTATAAAACAGTGGGGTCCATTACCTGGTATCCACACCGATTAGCTCTTAGGGCAGGGGTGTCAAACTGCATTTCTCGAGGGCCGCAAACCATGCATGTTTTCAAGATTTCCTTAGCTTTGCACAAGGTGCTGTAATCATTATGTGTTTAGGTGATTAAATCATCACCTGTGCAGTACAAGGAAATCCTGAAAACATGACCTGTTTGCAGCCCTCGAGGAATGCAGTTTGACTCCCCTGTCTTAGGGTATGTTCACATTAGCGTTTTGCGGGGCTGCGTTGGGCGCAGCCGTGGCGACGCATGCATCATGCGCCCCTATATTTAACATGGGGGCGCATGGACATGCATTGTCTTGCGTTTTGTGACGCATGCGTCTTTTTTGGCGCAAGCGTCAGGTCGCAGAGGACGCAGCAAGTTGCATTTTTTTTGCGTCCAAAATCATGCCAAAAAAGGACGCATGCGTCACAAAACAATGCGTTTTGCATGCGTTTTTGTTTGCGTTGTGCGTTGCGTCGCCGAAGTAGCCCCGCACAACGCAAATGTGAACGTAGCCTTAGTGTCCGTTCACTTCAATAGTAGCTGAGCTACAGCACCCAAGAACTGGCACTACAGAGTTTAGTATTCTGGTTCCATACACGTTTACTTCCGGCAGCTGCAGGACCTGGGAACATGACCCATGTGCAAGATTCTCACAAATCTGATGTTGGTGACATATCCCAGAATTACGCATTTCAGCTCCGTTCAATGCGTATGCATGCGGCCACAACTAGAGCCATATATACAATATTGATGACCTATCCTAAGGAAAGCTCATCAATTTCTTGCAACCAGAAGACCCCATCGAATTAGTTTTTTCAAAATATGCTGTTTCCAGGGTGACACTCGGCAAGGGTTGCCAACTTGACCTTTTATTTTTTTCTGGACATCTTATTCTAAAATATCACGGGCGAACAACATGTTTTACGGACAAACTGGGAAACCATAACAAAACATTACGATTCTAAGTGTCTACAATCCATAATTCTGATAAGAAGACATCATGTAAAATGATGAGAATTACAATCCAAATAATCTGTAAATGTTCCTTCAGCTTCAAAAGAAATCATGGACATCTCAAATTATTTTTTACGGGTAAATATAGTGCCATATTTTCATGGACTGTCATGGACTTTCTGGACAGTTGGCAGCC
The DNA here is from genome assembly GCF_032444005.1 of Ranitomeya imitator. Taxonomy (NCBI): domain Eukaryota; kingdom Metazoa; phylum Chordata; class Amphibia; order Anura; family Dendrobatidae; genus Ranitomeya; species Ranitomeya imitator. Next base: position 577,193,565 of record NC_091283.1, on the reverse strand, counting down.
CTGGACTTGACCCAAGAAACAAAGATTCACATTCAAGGATGAGGCCTGCAATATACTGTAGTTCTGTATTCTGGCCCAAAATGGAAATACCTGTGTGAATGAGTCAAGACGCAGGATGGTTATTGAAAGCAAGGTTTCACCTGAGATGACCCTTGTATCAATATTATGGAGAATAATTCATATGAACTTTTTAATGTATACCTATTACATGAATTACTCCCACTTGCCAAAGAAATGATTAGAGAGAAGCACTTGTGAAGTGTTGTGGAGAGAAAACCCCCATAGACTGCGGCGCGGCCCATTGAAGATGCTTTTACAGAATTGACATTCTGTTTATGTCCCCCTCCCCCAACATTAACTGCACTACCATATCATTTCAGATTCTATCTGAACGACTCCTATAGTATGGCTCATCCTGATTTTTTATAAGAGAATGAAAACAGATCTACAATAAACCCTATACATACGATGTGTCATTTGTAATACTGCTGTTTTTCTGCATGATCGACTGGCCTTTGGGCTCAACCAGGCACACTGGACTGGATGTGACTGCTACCTCTGTAGCTACAGCGCTAGCAGAGAGAAAAATACATTTTTTTCCTACAGATCCAAAGTTTGGATCTCTATTGTTTTCAATGGGGTTCAAGTTTGGCTATAATTTTGGAACCTAAACCTTTTCTCTGCGTAATGCACGTGTAGCCATTTTTTAATATATATATTCTCTTCTTCTTGGATCTCTGCTTCTTCTCCCCTCATTATATTATTATCCTTATTCTTTTTGTATCATCGCCTCATTATTGGAAAGATGGTAAGTCACTTGCATTGTGTGAGTGGAGAGTATATGGTTAAACCAATGGTTAACTTGAGCTTTTTGCTAAGCCTTTTTAGAAACTGGTGGTTGTTTTGGCTTAAGGTTCTTTCTTAGGTAAAATATTTATTAAAGTTACCGTATTTTTCGGACTATAAGACGCACCGGACCATAAGACGCACCCCAAATTTGGGGTGAAAATTGCAGAAAAAAAGATTTTTTATAACATGGGGGTCCGTCTTATTGTCCGAATTTACCGTATCTTATGGCGGTGGCAGAGCAGGGTCACAGGAGGCAAGGTGGGATGATGCTGGGATGAGGAGGTGCTGGGATGAGAAGGTGCTGGGATGAGAAGGTGCTGGGATGAGAAGGTGCTGGGATCAGGAGGTGCTGGGATCAGGAGGTGCTGGGATCAGGAGGTGCTGGGATCAGGAGGTGCTGGGATCAGGAGGTGCTGGGATCAGGAGGTGCTGGGATCAGGAGGTGCTGGGATCAGGAGGTGCTGGGATCAGGAGGTGCTGGGATCAGGAGGTGCAGTGAGAGGTATGGCGTGAGAGGGGTCCCTGGCGTACCATGCAGGCTTACCTAGGTGGCAGAGGTGCGGTGGCAGAGGTCCGGTGGCAGAGGTGCGGTGGCGGGGGTGTGGCAGCAGAGGAGGCGCAGGAAGCGGGGTCCCTTTCCCCGGTATGGTGATGCAGCAGGCCCGGTATGCAGCAGAGCCGGGTGAATCCTCTTGTTATCGGTGGGCGCGGCCATCTTCCTGAGGCCGCGCGTGTGCAGATGAAGCGCTCTGCTCCCGGGGCTTCAGGAAAATGGCCGCGGGAGGCCGCACGTGCGCAGATGGAGATCGCGGCGGCCATTTTCCTGAAGCCCCGGGAAGCAGAGCGCTCCATCTGCGCACGCGCGGCCTCCGGAAAATGGCCGCCACCACCGATAACAAGAGGATTCACCCGGCTCTGCTGCATACCGGGCCTGCTGCATCACCATACCGGGGAAAGGGATCCCGCTTACTGCGCCTCCTCTGCCGCCACACCCCCGCAACCGCACCTCTGCCACCGGACCTCTGCCACCGCACCTCTGCCACCTAGGTAAGCCTGCATTGCGACTATTAGATGCACCCCCCATTTTCCCCCCTTTTTTTTGGGGGAAAAAGTGCGTCTTTTAGTCCGAAAAATACGGTATATTTTTTAAATTACACTTAATAAAGATGGACAAGGCCAATGCCTTCACTTTATCTTATTATTATTATTATTATTTATTGTTATAGCGCCACTTATTCCATGGCGCTTTACATGTGAGGAGGAGTATACATAATAAAAACAAGTACAATAATCTTAAACAATACAAGTCATAACTGGTACAGGAGGAGGGTGGACCCTGCCCGCGAGGGTTCACAATCTACAAGGGATGGGTGAGGATACAGTAGGCGAGGGTAGAGCTAGTTGTGCAGCAGTTTGGTCGATCGGTGGTTACTGCAGGTTGTACGCTTGTCGGAAGAGGTGGGTCTTCAGGTTCTTTTTGAAGGTTTCGATGGTAGGCGAGAGTCTGATGTGTTGTGGTAGAGGGTTCCAGAGTAGGGGTGATACGCGAGAGAAATCTTGTATGCGATTGTGGGAAGAGGAGATAAGAGGGGAGTAGAGAAGGAGATCTTGTGAGGATCGGCGGTTGCGTGCAGGAAAGTACCGGGAGACGAGGTCACAGATGTATGGAGGAGACAGGTTGTGGATGGCTTTGTATGTCATGGTTAGGGTTTTGTACTGGAGTCTCTGGGTGATGGGGAGCCAGTGAAGGGATTGACAGAGGGGAGAGGCCAGGGAATAGAGGGGGGACAGGTGGATTAGTCAGGCAGCAGAGTTTAGAATTGATTGGAGGGGTGCGAGAGTGTTAGAGGGGAGGCCACAGAGCAGGAGGTTGCAGTAGTCAAGGCGAGAGATGATGAGGGCATGGACTAGGGTTTTTGCAGATTCTGGGTTGAGGAATGTACGGATTCGTGAAATATTTTTGAGTTGAAGTCGGCAGGAAGTGGAGAGGGCTTGGATATGTTGTTTGAAGGAGAGATCAGCGTCAAGGATTACCCCAAGGCAGAGAGCTTGTGGGACTGGGGAGAGTGGGCAGCCATGCACTGTATCTAGTATTTTATGTTTGGTAAGGGATGATGCTAGTATTTTAAGGCAATCTGCCAGCAGGTTTTTGCTATGTAATCTCACAGGAGCAAAATGTATGGCTAGAAACCCTGATTCCAGTTAAGGCGGTGTTTTTTTTTCAATAAAATCAGTATTTTATCAGCACGAGATTATCACCACAGGACTAGATGTCTTGTGCCACGTAGTCCGCTTGCCCTGTATAACAGGCACCATCGCTGATTGCTAGCTTTCTGTCTACTACTACTCAGACAACAGAGAGTGAGGGTAAAACAGTGTGGCAATGCTTTACTGAACCACAAAACAGGCAGATGACACATAGAACAGTCCCAGCAAAATTCCCTAGCATGGTGCACATTACAGAGTCTCACCCTTCCGCTGACGCGCCGGGATAATGGCAGATATTACGTCGGAGCTCCCAGGGTCGGCTACTCCACCTGTGGTACACACAGAGAGGAGGTAACAAGCATAGAAAAATGACAGTCCATTGAGTTCATATGAGGTGCAAGGCCAGTTGACACGAGAGTCTCAACCTGGCTTATCCGAACATCTTCATGGAGCCAGGCGACCAGTGGGTCCCAATCCTGGCTTTCTCCAAATGTATCCATGGTCCAGCGATGGTCATTGGAGTAGATCTGCATTCTTCCAACCGGAGCTGAAAACCCCTAGGTTGTTTCCTGTAGAATGTTAGATCCGTGTCCCTCGTGATGGTGCCATGATATTGGCTGCTGTCTTGTATCTGGTCCTTTGGATGTATGTGTTTTGTCAGAATCTCTGGCTGTCTCTCTCCCTGTCTTTGAGTCTCTTTATACAGAGGCATGTAACCTATTTTTAGATTTACCTAGTGTCCTTCAGTCCAGCATCAAGATGAAGGGAAAATGCTGATGAGATCAAGTAGCATTTAATATATTTTCATAGTTTTTCCCTCTCTGTTTTCAGAGCCAACAAACTGGCTTCATAATACAATGCATAATTAGCATATCAGCAAATATCACTAGTCATCAAAGATAAGCTCACACTATGTTATATGAAACATCAGCTTACAAGTCACTATTACAGGCTTACACAAGCAAAAGTAGAGATAATAGCATATTTATCTTGGTTTGGTAAAAATAGTCATCTGGGTAATTAAGATATAATCCAGTTTCTTCACAGACCGCTACAATACCAGTGAGTGACACATCACTGGAATCAGGCTTTCAGACCCTACAGTACATCATGCTGTTCTCAGATTATACAGCAAAAACAGTCTGTTAGATACCCTTTAAAGTAGAAGGTTTGGTGTGCACCAAATAATCTTATGATAATCCAATGGCTCTACAATACACACTTGTACATTCTGCGTTCGCGAATCTATGTTACAAAGCCATTGGACCCTGTAATAATGACCAAAATGGGTTTTCAAGCAATTATGTCCTGTGTAATGCAGCCTAAATGACTCAGAAGCAACATTAGAATATTACAAGACTTCCCAAAACATTGTATAGGGGAAATAGTCTCCCATGATTAGCCATACAATGTCAGTCTTTGGATAAATATTGGTTAACAGCTGTGACATTATCTTCTACGGACCCAAAATCTATATTTATGGGATCTCTTCTAATTCTTAATGGCCAAGTCTGTGTACAGTAATACAGCAATATATTCCGGCCTTGGAGAGGTAATGTAAATGTAATTTTGTCTGTCTCTTCAATAAAGCAATGGGATTAGTCTGATGTCATAAGAGTCGTTCCTGTGAAGGTAATGTATCACGTAAAAATGTATTCTACTTCTCTAATTAATGAGGTAACTCAAGTGTTAGCAAATGTCTTATTGAAAACCCATTCGGTTTTAACCTCCTCTCAATCACCTTGTTCAGGCTCACTTCTGATTCACAAGGGCACATCACGGAGTACTAGGAAATGGATTTTGGCATTTTATGTAACTGTCACAGGCTGTAGGGATTCAAAGAATTATTACTGTAATCATTTTAACAATTTCAGATTGCAGCAAATGATGTGGTAGAATTAAACGGAACGCTTCAGATAAACACCCATACCCTACCATAGCAATCATAGTGCTTTCATGCCTTCACAGTCATGCCATGTATTATATGAATAAAGCATGCAATACCTGTCAAACTGAATAAAATCTAACAATGCAAGTATAACTTTAGTAAAAGCCTAATGTAAAGGTACTGTATACTAGACTAAAACCCAACAAAAGTGCCTGTTCACGTTAAATAGATGCTATTACATGGATTGGTTTAGTTTAGAATAGGAAATCTATACTATGCCATTTTAAATATGGACTAGTGTGCACATTTGCATCCTTTAAAATGACTGTATAATTAGAAAATGACCTATTATTTAAATCTGATTTTTGTATATTTTTTAAAATTTTTGCAATGGTTTTCCTTTTCATATTATGATCTGTTTTTTTTAAAAAAGAAAGATTTTGCAATTTTCACATTTGCCAATGGGGCTATTTTAGACTCAAATTTCCTGTTCTTTCAGAAGTCTCATTATTATCCTAAGTAAGATTACAATGACAAAAACACCTCTATGTAGAATCCACCAATCACAATAGGTGTTGCAAACCCTCTTCGCTCTGTAACAGAGGCACTGTTCGTGGTCACCTGACAGGGCTAAAGATGGCTACTGTAAGGGGGACGGTAGCACCGCGGTTACCTGTGTGCCGGGTCCAGAGCTGAAAAGGCTGCATCCTCTGTTCCAGGAGAGAAGCTTTAGTGAGGCGGACCTTCCTCTGTTGCCTGGGAGAAGCTGGAATGAGGGATAACTTCCTCCTGACCGAAGGGGGCGGAGATATAAAAGGGAAAAGCGCACGCAGCAGAGCAGTTTGGCGCCAACCCAGGGCAGCACGCATGAAGGTGAGTGACGTGCTCCGCTTCCCCTCCCCACTACAGGGTACCGGCTCTGCGGCAGGGCCCTACCATCTGAAGAGGACCGCCACACTGAGGGGAAAAGTGCCCAGCAGCGATCCAGAGAGACGGACCACTCCAGAGAGAGGGACCACTACAGAGAGTGCAGAGCCAAGTGTGTTCAGCAGCAACCAGGGAGAGAAGTGCTCCATCCCTGGAGCACCAGCCACACGCAGTTCAGCATCTGTTGTCTCCCACCGCCAGCCGCAGGGACCAGTGAGTGCGGCGGTCCCGGAGCATCCGTATAGCACAGCACCGTGCTCAAGCACCCCCATCGCCACTGCTGACAGACTGTGAGGAGAAACGTGCTGGGTGTCCATTGATCACCACGGAGCAAGGTGCTGAACATTCCAAGCTAGTGAGTACTGTGTGCGAGCTGCCAAAGAGAGATCGGGTGCAGCACTCTGCAAGAAAAGCAGCGCCCCAGTGGTTATCGGTGCTTCAATCTTGGCAGGAGCAGGCAGCACGCAGCATGGTGAGAGGAGAGCAGTGTGCCCAGTGGCTGACAGAGATCGAGGCGCTGTGTGCTTCATGACCGTGAGTGCAGCGCGCGTGCCGCAAAGAGAGAACCAAGTACTGGATAGACTTTTGTAACCCACCTAACCAGCATATACTTTCCCGCTCATGGGAGACCCTGATTTTGCCAGTTTATATTTGCTGAGCCACATTGGGCTCGTACAGTACTGTGGCCCGCACCCTTATCAGCCACTGTAACATATGGACTAGGCTCAGTGGAAGGTACCGGAGTCAGACAGCTGCCGGCAGAAGATGGAGCATTGTTGCCCACAGAACCTTCCTGAAAAAGACACCGCACCAGCCGTTGCCGGGGCTATTGAGTTGACAGCAGGAGTTACAGTTTGAGAAACTCCTGACCCAAGTACAACCGAACTGCCGTTATCTGAACTGTTGTTCTTCACCTCACGATATCCTTTGCCATTTAAACTGTTTAATCCCCTGTTTAACGCTTTACCTCCCTGCGTGGAGTATACCCCTGATATTAAACCTGTTAACCATTGCTCTGCCTCCGGTCCATCACTGCATCCCGCCACCTGCTAACATGCCACAAACAGGCGTGGCCAGGGCCGGTGTTAGTCAAAGTAATGCCCTGGGCAAAGTTTAAAGTGGGGCCCCAAATGCTCATATATCACCATCACACAGAAACATTTCTGTTGTATTTACGAGGGCAAGGTTCAGGCTGCTAAACAAGTGTGATCAATGTTGCTCAATGCTTGCTTCCCGGCCTCCTTAGGGTAGGTGCACACTTTCAGTAACTGGCAGCTCTTTGGATGCAGCACATGTCCACTGCATCCAAATCACTACTGGCTATTAAACACAGGTGAATCTGCATGTGTTCATTGAACCGTGCGGATTCCCTGTTTCCAATACAATGTACGGGTGAAATTTATCTTGCAGAGACAAATAAAGATAAATTCACATGTTGCAGTCTGGAGACACGAGCCGCATGTCCGTCTCCGCAGGTGAGCTGCGGGTGTCTGTGCACATACAGTGGGCACGGGATTTCTTGAAATCCCATCCACTAATCCACTATGCTGTAATATCTGGCCGCTGCACAAGTACGTGACATCCAGGTACAGGTAGTCCTCGATACAGTATAATGCAGGTCCTATTTGTTACATATCGTAAAATGCACTCCCCATGGTCCTTGGCAGAGAATACTGCAGCCCCCCTCATAGACTATACTGCAGCCCCCTCAGAGTATAAATGCAGCCACCTCAGAGTATAATGCAGCCCCACACACACACACAGTATAATGCAGTCCCCTCAGAGTATGATACAGCCCCCTCAGATTATAATGCAGCCCCTCACCGTATAATGGAGCCCCACACACACACAGTATAATGCAGCCCCCTCAGAGTATAATGCAGCTCCACACACACAGTATAATGCAGGCCTCACCCCCACAAACACACACAGTATCGTGTAGCCCCTTCACATACAGTGTAATGCAGCAATCCCACGCACAGTATAATGCAGCACCACACACAGAATAATGCAGGCCTCACACAGTATAATTCAGCCCCCCCTCAAACACAGTATAGTGTAGTACTCCTACACACTATCATGCAGCAGACACACACACTATAATGTAGACAGACAGATATACACACACACACACAATACCTACCTCTCCTCAATCCCCAGCTGCTCTGATTTTAGCAGAACGTCTCAGCATCTTATTTCTCAATCCCCAGTTGCTCTGACTTCTGCAGAGCATCTCAGCATCTTAGGCCTCTTTCACACTTCCGTCGTTGGCTGTGCATCATAGTGCAGTGAAATGACGCGTCAACAGACGTTGTGAAAATAGAGGAAAACGTGTGTGACGCATCCAGTATTTTGACGGATGCGTCGACTGAGTTCTTGGGCGAGAGAGAAGATTTTTTTTTTCCCCAGATTTCAAATCTTTCCAAGCATGCTCACAGTACAAAAACGGGATACATCGCTGGATTTCTGTGTGTGACGGTCAGCGACGGATCCTGCGTCCATAGGCTTCCATTATAGCCGATGACAGACCGCGCAGGACCGGTCGCTGAGCGATTTTCCGACGTGCACAAAAAACGTTCCTCTGAACGTTTTCTCTGCACAACGGACCACTATTTTCCGACTGATCCAGTGCATGACAGATGAAACGGATGGTCAGAAAAATTTTCAGGATCCTGTTTTTTCAAAACTCAATGGATTTTGACTTGAGACAAAAGATGGAAGTGTGAAAGAGGTCTTATCCGCTCCACTGCTGAAACACTCTGAGTCAGAGAGGGGAGTGATGGGAGAGGGAGTGTCAGATGATGGTCTCTCCCCATCACTGTTATCAAATTTATCGGCATCTATGATGCCGATAAGTTGAATGCACGATGCGGGGAGGGGGCGGTGCCAGGCCCATAGCAGCCACTGGCTGGGAGCCCCTAAGGAGCGGGGGACCTAGGTGGCTTCCTGGTCTGCCTACCCCCAACACCAACCCTGGTCATAGCACTAGCTACTCCGTTTTCCAGCTCCCCGGGGTTGTCCTGTCTTCACCCTTTTCCCCCTATACATAAATCTGGACTTAACAGAGACCCCTAGGTTGAGGCTATGTAGCTAGCTGCTGTTCGGTGGTGCAAGCTGGCAAGCTGAATGTAGTCTGGTCAGAACCAAGAGGTCAGCGCAAGAACCAAATTATAAGGCAAGAGAGTAGTAAAAAAGCAGGCAAGGTCAAAATCAAGAGTGTCTACTGGGAATTAAAGCAGGATATTAAGATGATCACTGGAGCTAGTCAAATTATAACTGGCAGTGGACGGCAGGGTCTCAGGAGCTTAAAAAGCTTGCAGCCACATCAAGGCCAAACGGGAGGAAGCAAACACTGACAAATGTTAACTCTTGATCTCTGAACATGAACAAAGCTACAAGTCCTAGAGGACACAGAACTAGTGTTGTTGTCTTGTATCGTCTGCAACCAGAGTGTTGCGCAAATTGGTAACAGAAGCAGAGACAAGAAGGGCAGGCACTGATACAGATGCCACAATATCAGTATTTTACGAGAGGCCTTTGTACCCTTAGGGTACCGTCACACTATACGATTTACCTACGATCATGACCAGCGATACGACCTGGCCGTGATCGTAGGTAAATCGTAGTGTGGTCGCTGGGGAGCTGTCACACAGACAGCTCTCCAGCGACCAACGATGCCGAGGTCCCCGGGTAACCAGGGTAAACATCGGGTTACTAAGCGCAGGACCGCGCTTAGTAACCCGATGTTTACCCTGGTTACCAGCGTAAAAAAAACCAAACAGCACATACTTACATTCCGGTATCTGTCCCTTGCCGTCTGCTTCCCGCACTCAGTGACTGCCGGCCGTAAAGTGAAAGCACAGCACAGCTGTGACGTCACCGCTGTGCTCTGCTTTCACTTTACGGCCGGCAGTCAGTGAGTGCGGGAAGCAGACGGCAAGGGACCTGACGGACACCGGAATGTAAGTATGTACTGTTTTTTTTTTTTTACATTTACGCTGGTAACCAGGGTAAACATCGGGTTACTAAGCGCGGCCCTGCGCTTAGTAACCCGATGTTTACCCTGGTTACAAGCGAACGCATCGCTAGATCGCATCGCTAGATCGGTGTCACACACACCGATCTAGCGATGACAGCGGGAGATCCAGCGACGAAAGAAAGTTCCATACCATCTGCTACGACGTACGATTCTCAGCAGGATCCCTGATCGCTGCTGCGTGTCAGACACAGCGATATCGTAACGATATCGCTGGAACGTCACGAATCGTACCGTCGTAGCGATCGAAATGGCACTGTGTGACGGTACCCTTAGGGCCGTATACAGGGAGAAATCCCACCATACCATGACCAGCTCACATATTACCATCACTTGGTGACCAAATAATACCAATACCAAATAACTGATTTTATTAGCCGACATCCGCAATCTTTCCTCTGGCCCATAACCCTTCCAATGAATGAAATATTGAAGAGATCCTCTAACAACCATAGAGTCAAGGATCTTTTGTACCTCAAACTCAAGATTGCCCTGATCAGGATGTGAGAAGGACTACTGACAAAAGTTAGCTCTTGATGTCCCAGCATGGACAAGACTACAAGTCCTCAAGGACACACAACTAGAGTTGTAAAAAAAACCTCATAATCAAATATTTTTAAGAAAAAATGTAACATAAAAACCTGATTTAAACAGCAAGTTATTTTCTGCTAACATATTCTCTTCATAGGTGTTGTCCTATCTGGACTGGGTATCCCTTTTTCTAAATGAGGACCTGCAGATCATCAGCTACTTGCAGTATTCTCTGCAGGTAAATCGCTTCTAGCCATCGGCTGTAATATTTTTGTAAATCGGCATGAGGCTGCACCCACTGCAGCGCCCACTCCATTGGAAATGTTGTATTACATGGAGCTAGTTTAAATGGTCATGCTCAAGTCTCCAGAATGCAAGTTGCTCACTGTAGTTCATTTCTGCTGTAGCTAATTAGATATAGTAAGGTCTGAGCTGCTAATGCAAAAAACTGACTACAGGCTGTTAGGAATAACCTGACCATATGTTGCTCATTCGGCAATAACAGCTGATTGTGTGCAGAGAAGACATGTTTGCTTCTGTTTAAAAAGGTTTATCTTCATCAGAACATCTTTCATATATAACTATATATTGGTTAAAGCTGATATTTTTGATTGTTTATAGACCTGTGAGTGGAAATGAATCATAAAATAAAAAATAAGGATTACTGTGAAGGATGGCACTTGAGAGATCACACAGAATCCCACTGCTGCCACCACAAGTGACAAACCCACACCTCGCCACCCACTTGACGTCACTATTATGTCAGATGGATCACGTAATGCAGTCTCCCCACTATCACTATCGTAACGTTCTATACCCCCTGGGAACACGAGGTAAGCTTGGTACAATTTTACACAGACACCCCTAGTCCACACGGACCCAGAAAGGCATGGAGCGTGAGAGGATGTGGCCTAAACAGTCACTGACGTGGCACCACACTTGCTCACAACCCTGACAGTCTGAGAGGCTCTTTCACTTGCAGCAGTGAAACAGCACTATCAGCCTGGTAGGACTGCCACCATTAGCTAAAAGCCCAGTCTGTTAATGGGATTATATCGCAACAGAAACCAGCCCCGCTAGCATGGAAAGGTAAATCGAGAAATGGACGTTTGGATTTGTGGATTGAGATAAAAGCGCAGTTCATGGCTAAATTATATATTTAATCGCCTTAAGGGCACACTTGAAAATACACTATATAAACAATGGTTACACATATACAATGGTCAGATATGCAAATACAGATAGTGGTAGGATAAAAGATATCAGCTACCAGTAGATGGAAGGCCTGACCTTTGGGAGGAGGGGCTGCCACACTGGAGGCTTGTGGTCCCTTCTGTTCCTTGACTTCTCCCCATACAATGTGCATGATATGTGGTTGCAATCTCCCACAGAAAAATAAATCTTCCATGCTGTACATAAGCATTTAACCCTTTTTGGTCAACTTCCCTCCTGCCCTCTGGGCTGAAACTAAATACTCTCCCCTTGTCTCTGGCAGCTAAAAACTCCAAATCCTAAGATGAGTCATAACTCTTTAATGGACGGTCCTACGGAGGCAATTTTGGCACCATCAAATCCAGCTAGGCTCCTGCTATGCTCCATGCCCCTGGTTGTTAGAACGGGTCAAAACCCAGGCGGGCATTGTAGCATATATATATATATATATATATATATATATATATATATATATATATATATACATACAGTTAAGTCCATATATATTTGGACAGAGACAACATTTTTCTAATTTTAGTTATAGACATTACCACAATGAATTTTAAACAAAACAATTCAGATGCAGTTGAAGTTCAGACTTTCAGCTTTCATTTGAGGGTATCCGCATTAAAATTGGATGAAGGGTTTAGGAGTTTCAGCTCCTTAACATGTGCCACCCTGTTTTTAAAGGGACCAAAAGTAATTGGAGAATTGACTCCAAGGTTATTTCATGGAGAGGTGTGGGCAATCCCTTCATTATGTCATTCTCAATTACTGTAAGCAGATAAAAGGCCTGGAGTTGATTTGAGGTGTAGTGATTGCATTTGGAAGGTTTTGCTGTGAAGTAAACATGCGGTCAAAGGAGCTCTCCATGCAGGTGAAACAAGCCATCCTTAAGCTGTGAAAACAGAAAAAACCCATCCGAAAAATTGCTACAATATTAGGAGTGGCAAAATGTATAGTTTGGTACATCCTGAGAAAGAAAGAAAGCACTGGTGAACTCATCAATGTAAAAAGACCTGGGTGCCCACGGAAGACAACAGTGGTGGATGATCGCAGAATAATCTCCATGGTGAAGAGAAACCCCTTCACAACAGCCGACCAAGTGAACAACACTCTCCAGGAGGTCGGCGTATCAATATCCAAATCTACCATAAAGAGAAGACTGCATGAAAGTAAACAGGGAGGGTTCACTGCACGGTGCAAGCCACTCATAAGCATCAAGTATAAAAAGGCTAGACTGGACTTTGCTAAAAAACATCTAAAAAAGCCAACACAGTTCTGGAAGAACATTCTTTGGACAGATGAAACCAAGATCAACCGCTACCAGAATGGTGGAAAGCGAAAAGTATGGCGAAGGCGTGGTACAGCTCATGATCCAAAGCATACCACATCATCTGTAAAACACGGCGGAGGCAGTGTGATGGCTTGGGCATGCATGGCTGCCAGTGGCACAGGGTCACTAGTGTTTATTGATGATGTGACACAGGACAGAAGCAGCTGAATGAATTCTGAGGTATTCAGAGCCATACTGTGTGCTCAGATCCAGCCAAATGCAGCCAAACTGATTGGTCGTCATTTCATACTACAGATGGACAATGACCCAAAACATAAAGCCAAAGCAACCCAGGAGTTTATTAAAGCAAAGAAGTGGAATATTCTTGAATGGCCAAGTCAGTCACCTGATCTCAACCCAATTGAGCATGCATTTCACTTGTTAAAGACTAAACTTCAGACAGAAAGGCCCACAAACAAACAGCAACTGAAAACCACTGCAGTGAAGGCCTGGCAGAGCATCAAAAAGGAGGACACACAGCATCTGGTGATGTCCATGAGCTCAAGACTTCAGGCAGTCATTGCCAACAAAGGGTTTTCAGCCAAGTACTAAAAATGAACATTTTATTTAAAATTATTTAATCTGTCCAATTACTTTTAGTCCCTTTAAAAATAGGGTGGCACATGTTAAGGAGCTGAAACTCCTAAACCTTTCATCCAATTTTAATGTGGATACCCTCAAATAAAAGCTGAAAGTCTGAACTTCAACTGCATCTGAATTGTTTTGTTTAAAATTCATTGTGGTAATGTCTATAACCAAAATTAGAAAAATGTTGTCTCTGTCCTAATATATATGAACGTAACTGTATATAATGCCACTGGAGACCTGTGTATTACCTGTACACTGACTCTCTATACAGAGCTCCTGCGTGTAATGTCATTGGTGATCACTGTATTACCTGTACACTGGCACTATATACAGTACTCCTGTGTATAATGTCACCGGTGAGCACTGTATTAAGTATACAATTACACTATACACTATATACAGAGCTCCTGTTATTACTGTATTACCTGTACACTATATACTATTTACACAGTTTTTGTGTGTAACATCACTAGTGGTCACTGGTCAGAGTAATTACCTTACACTGACACTATATACAGAGCTCCTGTGTATCATGTCACTGGTGAGTCGCTGTATTACCTGTACACTATACACTATATACAGAACTCCTGGGTATAAAGTCACCAGTGATCACTGTATTACTTGTACATTATACACTATATACTATCTCCAAAGCTCATGTGTATAATATCACCTGCGATCACTGTATTACCTGTACACTATACACTATACAGAGCTCATGTGTATAATGGCACTGATGGTAATATTAGTTTTATTAGTATTGTGGGTTTTATCAATGTTCAATGTTATAGTGTTCGGTTGCTATGTGGTGGTATTATGTTCTATGTGGCATTATTTGGTCACTGAGTGATGGTAATGTGTGAGCTGGTCATGGTATGGTGAGATTTCTCTCTGTATATGGTGGTATTTGGTCACTATTTGGTGGTAATATGTGGTCTGGTCATGGTGTGGTGGTATTTTGCGCATATTTGGCCTGTGGCTACTGAGGCCAAAGTTTAGGTGCAAAAGACAGTTGATCTGACAGATGGAAAGTAGGTCATCCTTTCCAATTAGCACTAATTTTCAAAATTTGTAGAAAACCCCTTTAATCTCCTACACACTATACTAAGAAGTGACTGACAGTGACTGGAACAATGTGGGTTGGAGGCAATGAGACTTACTATGAAGGTAAAGGTGGGGTAAGCAGGGGAAAGTGCTTACTTGTATTTTGTGGATAAGGAAAGTGCGCATGAAATACCACAGTGAAATATGTAGAGGTTTATATGTGTAACCAGCAGTAGTTTACCATCTGTCCTGGAGGCTGCAGGTCTCACATGGATCACAGCATATATTATTTTGAGAAAGCAGTCTACTGTCTCCAATCTTGACAGGGGGTCTGGCTGGGAACCAGGAAGAATGGGGAATGTTTCACACCTTTGGCTTTTTGAAGAGAGATGTCAATTACAGCCTGACACTATCTATCCATGAGAAACTTTACACAGGGAATCTCAGAGGAAATAATATATTCTTTGGGGAACGGACGTGGTCTAATCAAAAACAAGCAATTATAATATTAACATGAGAGGCTGGTCTAGAAATTTAACCTCCAGAGTAACTCTATAAATTAGGCTTGTACGTAAATGTATATAAAGTTGTTCACATGTGGGGGCAGCCTGGGAAGCTGATGTGTTCCATTCCATATTTCTCCCTCCCTCAGGGAGCAGAAAGCAGACTACAAAGTTAGCTATTTCTGTAAGTTTTCTCCTGTTTATTTTTATAACTGTTTTGCATATTTGTGTGTCTTTTTATTACCATATTTTATACCTTTTCCTTGTAAGCACTGCATTTTTGTATTAAAGCATAAAACTTTAACAAGTTGAACCTTGTATGTTCTAAAGAATCCACAGCCTTAAAGTGTTTGATCCTTATGATTGGCAGACAATGGTAGTAATATTTCTGGGACTCATCGCCGATTTGTTCAGTGAGTGGTGGCAACATGTATGACCGTGTGTGTGGCCTGGGTCGGTGTGTGATTTATGCTCCCATTACAGCATAGGACAGTGGTTGAATGCTGGACTGAGAGAAGGGAGATAGATTAACCCTTGCAGGTGCAACCCCAAGTCGCGTGCTGTGAAGCGGGCACGTGACAAATTGGTGGTAGCACTGGGGGATCTGTGACAACCACGATGCCCCTTGCTACATTTACCTTAAAGTGTCCTTTTAATGCTTCCAATCTGTCTAATCTTGCTACATGCAAAACTCACCAGGGGAGTACTAGCAGGGGAGTAATCAACAGGGTTGGTAAAGTTTAGGACAGAAACAATTTGACTGATGTCAGCACATGGAGAAACCCTCATTTATTCTATAAGGATTAGTGATGAGCGGGTTTACTCGTTGCTTGGGTTTTCCCGAGCACGCATGGGTGACCTCCGAGTACTTATGACTGCTCGGACATTTAGTTTTCATTGCGGCAGCTGAATGATTTACAGCTATTAGCCAGAATGAGTACATGTGGGGGTTGCCTGGTTGCTAGGGAATCCCGAAATGTAATCAAGCTCGCTAGTAGCTGTAAATCATTCAGCTGCCGCGATGAAAACTAAATCTCCGAGCACTAACAAATACTCGGAGATCACCCGAGTGTGCTCAGGAAAACCCGAGCAACGAGTACACTCGCTCATCACTAATAAGGATCCATGACCAGTTTATAAAAAAGATGTGAAAAATAACTGTATGGGGATCAAGCTGCAGATGCTAGTGCTGGGTAGAGATACAATCTCAATAGGCAGAGGATCAGCTGGATAGGGAAACAACCTCAATAGGCAGAGGATCAGGAAGTGCTTTGTCATACCCAGGTCACTTAACTATTAATTTACATATTAATTAAAAAACTAATCTCCAAGGAATGCAGCAACAGATAGAAGAAATAAAGTTGTCGATGGATTTCCATTTTAAAGACCTGCATGCCCATATGTTCAGTTTTGAGTGCTCAATCTTACTGACAGAATTCCTTTAATACAGGTGTATCCACTATATTTTATATCCCTGGCCTACAAATATAAATATATCCACTGCTTCTGGAGGAAAGAAGGTTTCACCATCATCATAGAAAGTTTGTTATTACTGTCAAAGCAGGGAGTCTACATAACTTTCTGCCTTAGGACACTGTGCTGGAATTAATTAAATTAATTCAACCTTTAATTAATTAAAGGGGTTAGATGCTTTTTCTCTAGAATGGAAAAAAAATTCCACATTAACTGTATCAGATTACTTGGGATGTGTAATTAAATCATAGATTTTATCTTTGAATTGGCATTCTATTTCTCCTGCTTCCAAGATGGCTGGCACAATGGCACGGGGAGTGCAGAGGTAATTCACTGAAAATGATCTAAAAATTCAAACAGCTTCACAGAAAAAAAGTCACACTACTATTGCACTAATATTTAACAGATTTGCAATGTATCCATAAAAATCCAATTCTATACTGTGGCTCCGCATGGCATCCAATTTTTTTTCATGTTCCCCAAAAGGCTTTAATGGGCGAGTCTCATCCGATTTATGGAAGAAACTAGTGCATGCTGCAATTTTTTTCACATACAGATTTGGCCAGTGAAAGAAATCACTGTTCTGAACTGCCTCATTGAATAACATTAGTCTAAATGCTGTCTGATTTTTCACCGAACAGCGCTCGGAAAAACAAATCGGCCATATGAGCGAGCCGCTAGTGACCCCCATACTATCAGATCTGCAGACTATATAAGTACACCTCACAGGCATAGACACCCCAATTTATCCAGCCAACACCAAAGATCATTCGTAGTGTGGTCTGGAGTGCAGCGGTAAGTCTGATCGACGTCTCCTATGCCTTTCCTCTGCTAGAAAAGGGAAGGAAAAGTAGCAAGGTATGGTTTAGACTCACCAGTACATTCCCATGCCAACATGGTCACTATCTTGAAAGTAGAAGGAAAAGAATTAATCAAAGCGGAGAAAGAAGCAGGAAGCAAACAGAGGGGTCCAGGTAGGGTGACTATACATGATATATAGTCATTTTTCAGTCTTAAGAGGGGGTCACTTTAGGAAGGATTAATCCATAAAAAGGTAAAAACAATATCCAGTGGGGAAAATAAGTATTTAATGCATTGCCAAATTTGCACGTTTTCCTACTGTATCTACAATGAATTGAGAGGTCTGCAATTTTTATCGTAGGTACACTTCAACTGTGGGAGACAAAATCTTAAAAAATAATAGGGAAAATCACATTGGATGATTATTACATAATTGATTTGCATTTTATTGCATGAAATAAGTAGAAAAACAGAACTTAATATTTGGTAAAGAAACCTATGATTGTAGTTACAGAAGTCAGACGATTACTGTAGTTCTTCACCAAGTTTGCTCACACTGCAGAGGGATGTTTGGCCCACTCCTCCATACAGATCTTCTCCAGACCTTTCAGGTTTTGGGGCTGTCGCAGGGCAACATTAAGTTTCAGCTCCCTCAAAAGATTTTCTATTGGGTTCAGGTCTGGAAACTGGCTAGGCCACTCCAGGACCTTAAAATGTTTTGTACGGAGTCACTCCTTAGTTGCCCTGGAAGTGTGTTTCGGGTCATTGTAATGCTGAAAGACCCAGCCTCGACCCATCTTCAATGCTCTTACTGAGGGAAGGCAGTTGTTGGCCAAAATCTCGCCATACATAACCCCATCCATCCTCCCTTCAATATGGTGCAGCCGTCCTGTCCCGTTTGCTGAAAAGCACCCCCAAGTATGATGTTTCCCCCATCATGCTTCAGACTTGGACAGTGTTCTTGGGGTTGTTCTCATCTTTCTTCTTCCTCCAAACCATTGAGTAGATACTAGTGATGAGCGAGTGGACTCGTTGCTCTGGTTTTCCCGAGCACGCTAGGGTGATCTCCGAGTATTTGTAAATGCTCGGAGATTTCATTTTCATTGCCTCAACTGCATGATTTACAGCTGCTAGACAGCTTGATTACATGTGGGGATTCCCTAGCAACTAGGCAACCCCCACATGTACTCAGGCTGGCTAGCAGCCATAAATCATGAAGCTGCATCAACAGAAACTAAAGCTCTGAACAGTTACAAATACTCGGGGACTACCCGAGCAACGAGTACACTCACTCATCACTAATAGACACCAAAAAGTTCTAGTTTGGTCTCATATGACCACATTACCTTCTCCCATGCATCCTCTAGATCAACCAGATGGTCATTGGTGAACTTCATACGGGCCTGGACATGTGCTGGCATAAGCCAAGGGACATTGTGTGCCCTGCAGGATTTTACAGCATGACAGCATAGCGTGTTACTACCAGTAATGTTGGGGACTGTGGTCCCATCTTTATTCAGGTTATTGACCAGGTCCTCTCATGTAGTTCTTGATTGATTCCTATTTTTTCTGAGAATCATCTTTACCCCACGAGGTGAGATCTTGCATGGAGCCCAAGACTGAGGAAGATTGACAGTTGTCTTATGTTTCTTCCATTTTCTAATATTTGTGCCAACAGTTGTTGCACTTTCACCAAGCTGCTTGCCTATTGTCCTTGTGAGAACCAAAATTCTTGCTGGTTGTTAGGTGCTCAAATACTTATTTCATGCAATACATTGCAAATCAATTATGTAAAACTCACACAATGTGATTTTCTGCAAAAACCACAAAAGACACACTGGCGCTAAAAGGATTCTGAAGCTGCTGATATCACGACAAACGCTGTGCCACCTTTGTCAGAATAAAGAAAACGTACATAAAAAGTAGTATATCGCGCTACAGCTATGGCCTAGAAATTGCCTAATAACAAAAGAACCGCTTTCAGTAGAATGTTTATTTGGGACTACTGCTTAATACTAGAGTTGAGCGACCTTGACCTTTTTAGAGTCGCGAAACCCGACTATCTCAAAAGTCGGGTCGAGTGAAATCGGCCGATTATGGCGAAAAGTCGGGATCGACCGAAACACGAAACCCAATGCAAGTCAATGGGGCAGCATAGTCGGCAGTGAGTGGGGGCCAGGAAAACACCTAGAGTGCCCATTTTAATGTCAAAACCATCCATTCTTCTTAATGAAGCTTGTCAAGCGTAATTTACCTTATAATAATTGGAAGGCATTTGAAATTGGGGGTCATTTGGCTAAAGTTGTGTGGGGTAGGGCTGGTTCAAGTAATTAGTGGGCCGAGGAAATCTGGACCACGTCACGGCAGTGGAGCAGGGAGAGGTAAGTATTTCAACTTTGCAAGTGCTGTGATCCTGAGCAAGCAGGGGGGGCCCACTTGTTGGCATTGGCACTGGCACAGGGCCCCTCAAAGTACAGCGGTGTGTTTGCACGGCGGGGGCGCCTCCCACCGGCAGCAACACTTTTGCATACTATGAGAGGCCCTGTGCCAGTGACGTCGCCAACTAGTATTCCTCCCCCCACCTGATGAAGGAACCTGCACTTTCATCTGCACCTTCCTCTTTGTCCCCGTGTAAGGTGGTATGGTATGCGGGAAGAGCAACCTGACTTTCAGCAGGGTCACAATGTTGTTGTGTAGCATGCACGGGGAATGTTGCGTTATGGGTCAATGTACCAGCAGACTCATCTATCACTGGCTGGGCAATGGGCACGATGAAGTGGAAACACAGATATAGGCCCAAAGAATAAAGTGGGCTAAATGCAGTTCAAAATTGGTAACACAGGAATAAGCAGGGGGCATTGCAGTGGAGGACAACTGGAATGAGAGGCTGACACAGAGAGTAGGGCCAAATCAGTAAGTAGTCGAAATGCAGTTCAAAATTGGCAACCGTAGTAAACAGGCGGCACAGCTTTGTTCAGTGGAGGAGAACAGCAAGGAGTGGCAGACACCGATAGTAGGCCCCAACCCAACTAGTAGGCCAAATGCAGTCTAACATTAACAACTACTTAACGAGAGCCTGAAAATGGAATTTCAGGACAGGAAACCAGGAGAACAGCAAGGAGTGGCAGACACCGATAGTAGGCCCCAAACCAACTAGTACGCCAAATGCAGTTGTTCCATTTAACCACAATTTAATGAGAGCCTGAAGATGGAAGCTCAGGAAAGGCAACCTGGGGAACACCTTGGAGTGTAACACACCATCTCTCTCCACCCCATACCCATTTTGTAGGCCTAATGCAGTGTACTTTTCTACTACTACTAAACGAGAGTCAGAAGACCGAAGCAATGGCAAGGAAACCTGGGGAACACCTTGGAGTGTAACACACCATCTCTCTCCACCCCATACCCAATTTGTAGGCCTAATGCAGTGTAGTTTCCAAGAACTACTAAACGAGAGCCGGAAGATCGAAGCTCAGGAAAGGCAACCTGGGGAACACCTTGGAGTGTAACACACCCTCTCTCTACACCCCATACCCAATTTGAAGGCCTAATGCAGTGTAGTTTCCAAGAACTACTAAACGAGAGCCGGAAGATCGAAGCTCAGGAAAGGCAACCTGGGGAACACCTTGGAGTGTAACACACCCTCTCTCTACACCCCATACCCAATTTGAAGGCCTAATGCAGCGTAGTTTCCAACAACTACTAAACGAGAGCCGGAAGATCGAAGCTCAGGAAAGGCAACCTGGGGAACACCTTGGAGTGTAACAAACCCTCTCTCTACACCCCATACCCAATTTGTAGGCCTAATGCAGCGTAGTTTCCGACAACTACTAAACGAGAGCATGAAGATCGAAGCTCAGGAAAGGCAACCTGGGGAACACCTTGGAGTGTAACACACCCTCTCTCTACACCCCATACCCAATTTGAAGGCCTAATGCAGTGTAGTTTCCAAGAACTACTAAACGAGAGCCGGAAGTTCGAAGCTCAGGAAAGGCAACCTGGGGAACACCTTGGAGTGGAACACACCCTCTCTCTACACCCCATACCCAATTTGAAGGCCTAGTGCAGCGTAGTTTCCAACAACTACTAAACGAGAGCCAGAAGATCGAAGCTCAGGAAAGGCAACCTGGGGAACACCTTGGAGTGTAACACACCCTCTCTCTACACCGCATACCCAATTTGAAGGCCTAATGCAGTGTAGTTTCCAAGAACTACTAAACGAGAGCCGGAAGATCGAAGCTCAGGAAAGACAACCTGGGGAACACCTTGAAGTGTAACACAACGTCTCTCTACACCACGGAAGGGCTGATTCTTAGGAAGGAAGGCTGTTGGAAATAAGCATTGCGCGTCCGAGGGTGATTATATTCTTATTAGGTATATACTCACCCTCGGACGCGCCCTGCTTCTTTATTTGGAATGAATGTTTATTTGCAATGTGGTGTTGACTTTCTCTATTATTTTGGTAATTAATGATTTTATTATTTTCATTGTTTTGCATCTTCTCGGCAATAATATAAAGAAGACGCGACAGGACAACACTCGGTGGATGCCATATCTGTGTTTTCAATTTAAAAAACCTTTCAGTTAAATACTTGCAGGATAAAGTAATTGTAGCTGGTGGCCATTTTTAGTACTGTACCAGATTTTAGTTGTGTGTTTGTTTTTAATGTTAAAATGTCTGCATTTGATATCTCACCAGTATTTTCTTTTTTATAAGCAAAATACCTTTTTTTTATTTTATGATGTTGGTTCAAGGGGTACACGGGCAGCAGTAGACAGGTCAGTGGAGGCCTAGTGGAAGGAGGGACCGCAGACAGGCTTCGAAGCCCTAACATAATAAATTGGGCTTCCTGTAGGCAGTTTAAAATTGGTTCCAGGGGAACACGGGCAGCAGTAGACAGGTCAGTGGAGGCCTAGTGGAAGGAGGGACCGCAGACAGGCTTCGAAGCCCTAACATAATAAATTGGGCTGCCTGTAGGCAATTTAAAATTGGTTCCAGGGGAACACGGGCAGCAGTAGACAGGTAAGTGGAGGCCTAGTGGAAGGAGGGACCGCAGACAGGCTTCGAAGGCCTAACATAATAAAATGGGCTGGCTGTAGGCAATTTAAAATTGGTTCCAGGGGAACACGGGCAGCAGTAGACAGGTCAGTGGAGGCCTAGTGGAAGGAGGGACCGCAGACAGGCTTCGAAGGCCTAACATAATAAAATGGGCTGGCTGTAGGCAATTTAAAATTGGTTCCAGGGGAACACGGGCAGCAGTAGACAGGTAAGTGGAGGCCT
Organism: Ranitomeya imitator; assembly: GCF_032444005.1. NCBI lineage: Eukaryota > Metazoa > Chordata > Amphibia > Anura > Dendrobatidae > Ranitomeya > Ranitomeya imitator. The sequence continues at coordinate 577,170,888 of NC_091283.1, read as the reverse complement.
AGTGGAAGGAGGGACCGCAGACAGGCTTCGAAGGCCTAACATAATAAATTGGGCTGCCTGTAGGCAATTTAAAATTGGTTCCAGGGGAACACGGGCAGCAGTAGACAGGTAAGTGGAGGCCTAGTGGAAGGAGGGACCGCAGACAGGCTTCGAAGGCCTAACGTAATAAAATGGGCTGGCTGTAGGCAATTTACAATTGGTTCCATGGGAACACGGGCAGCAGTAGACAGGTCAGTGGAGGCCTAGTGGAAGGAGTGACGGCAGACAGGCATCAAAGGCCTAACATCATAACATTGGGCTGTTGGCAATTTAAAATTGGTTCCAGGGGTACACGGGCAACAGTGGTCTGGTCAGTGGAAGTCTAGTGGAAGGAGTGACGGCAGACAGGCTAAGAAGGCCTAACATAACAAAATTGGGCTGGCTGTAGGCAAGTTTAAATTGGTTCCAGGGGAACACGGCCAGCAGTGGCCTGGTCAGTGTAGTAGTTGTAGAAAGAACGGACCGCAGACAGGCTTCGAAGGCCTAACATAACAAAAATGTCAAAACAATGGTATTGTCAGTGCCAGGCATTGAAGGATGTCAGCGCATAGACTAAACATTGGTGAAGCTGTGAGAGATAATTTTGCTAGTGGTAGAGCACTGTTTGAGCTGGGGGGGGGAACTGTCTTGTGGCCGGCGGTACAGGCCCAGGGCCCCTCATATTACAATGGTGTGTCTGACGTTGGGTGCGCACCACCACCGCCAGAGACACTTTATTGTACTATGAGGGACCCAGTGGCAGTGCCGTCGACCAAAAGCGGGCACACCCACCTCTTCAGACAAACAGCACTCTCACGGGTGCTGGCGCAAAGTGGCGATACCACGGCCCCGTGTGGGGAGTTTGGCCATTTTGTTAGGAGTAAACATGTTGTATGCTGGACAATCAGGTGCAGAAAATTACGAGATTGGAAAAGTCATTCAGAAGAGTCCACAGGCAAGACCTTTTCATAGGAAAGTTAGGTGTCAGCCGGGCAAGGTGGGGCAAAAGATTTCGAAATCCAGTTGTGGTTCATTTTAATGAAGGTTAGATCATCTACATTTTGGGTAGCCAGACGAGTCCTTTTTTCAGTTAGTATTGAACCTGCAGCACTGAATACTCTTTCTGATAGGACACTAGCTGCCGGGCAAGCAAGCTCCTGCAATGCATATTCTGCCAATTCTGGCCAGGTGTCTAATTTGGATGCCCAGTAATCAAATGGGAATGACGGTTGAGGGAGAACGTCGATAAGGGATGAAAAATAGTTTGTAACCATACTGGACAAATGTTGTCTCCTGTCACTTTGAATTGATGCTGCAGTACCTGTCCTGTCTGCGGTCATAGCAAAATCACTCCACAACCTGGTCAGAAAACCCCTCTGGCCAACGCCACTTCTGATTTCTGCCCCTCTAACACCTCTGGTCTGCTGGTCCCTGGAGCTCGTGTGAGAACGATCACGGGCGCTGTGTGCAGGGAATGCCAGAAGCAAACGGTCAACAAGAGTTGATTGTTTTGTTGCTAATATTAGTTCCAAGTTCTCATGTGGCATAATATTTTGCAATTTGCCTTTATAGCGAGGATCAAGGAGGCAGGCCAACCAGTAATCGTCATCGTTCATCATTTTTGTAATGCGTGTGTCCCTTTTGAGGATACGCAAGGCATAATCCGCCATGTGGGCCAAAGTTCCAGTTGTCAAATCTGCGGTTGTGCTTGGTTGAGGGGCAGTTGCAGGCAAATCTACGTCACTTGTGTCCCTCAAAAAACCAGAACCCGCCCTTGCCACGCCACCAATTTCCAATGACCCCCGGAAAGCTTCCTCATTAAAAATATACTCATCCCCATCATCCTCCTCATCCTCCACCTCCTCTTCGCCCGCTACCTCGTCCTGTACACTGCCCTGACCAGACAATGGCTGACTGTCATCAAGGCTTTCCTCTTCCTCTGGTGCAGACGCCTGATCCTTTATGTGCGTCAAACTTTGCATCAGCAGACACATTAGGGGGATGCTCATGCTTATTATGGCGTTGTCTGCACTAACCAGCTGTGTGCATTCCTCAAAACACTGAAGGACTTGACACATGTCTTGAATCTTCGACCACTGCACACCTGACAACTCTTGTCTGCCATCCTACTGCCTGCCCGTGTATGTGTATCCTCCCACAAAAACATAACAGCCCGCCTCTGTTCGCACAGTCTCTGAAGCATGTGCAGTGTTGAGTTCCACCTTGTAACAACGTCTATGATTAGGCGATGCTGGGGAAGGTTCAAAGAATGCTGATAGGTCTGCATACGGCTGGAGTGTACAGGCGAACGGCGGATATGTGCGCAAAGTCCACGCACTTTGAGGAGCAGGTCGGATAACCCCGGATAACTTTTCAGGAAGCACTGCACCACCAGGTTTAAGGTGTGAGCCAGGCAAGGAATGTGTTTCAGTTGGGAAAGGGAGATGGCAGCCATGAAATTCCTTCCGTTATCACTCACTACCTTGCCTGCCTCAAGATCTACAGTGGCCAGCCACGACTGCGTTTCTTGCTGCAAGAACTCGGACAGAACTTCCGCGGTGTGTCTGTTGTCGCCCAAACACTTCATAGCCAATACAGCCTGCTGACGTTTGCCAGTAGCTGCCCCATAATGGGAGACCTGGTGTGCAACAGTGGCAGCTGCAGATGGAGTGGTTGTGCGACTGCGGTCTGTGGACGAGCTCTCGCTTCTGCAGGAGGACGAGGAGGAGGAGGAGGGGGTGCGAACGGCTACAGCCAACTGTTTCCTAGACCGTGGGCTAGGCAGAACTGTCCCAAACTTGCTGTCCCCTGTGGACCGTGAATCCACCACATTTACCCAGTGTGCCGTGATGGACACGTAACGTCCCTGGCCATGCCTACTGGTGCATGCATCTGTTGTCAGGTGCACCTTTGTGCTCACAGATTGCCTGAGTGCATGGACGATGCGCTCTTTAACATGCTGGTGGAGGGCTGGGATGGCTTTTCTGGAAAAAAAGTGTCGACTGGGTAGCTCGTAGCGTGGTACAGCGTAGTCCATCAGGTCTTTGAAAGCTTCGCTTTCAACTAACCGGTAGGGCATCATCTCTAACGAGATTAGTCTAGCTATGTGGGCGTTCAAACCCTGTGTACGCAGATGCGAGGCTAAGTACTTCCTTTTTCTAACCATAGTCTCATGTAGGGTGAGCTGGACTGGAGAGCTGGAGATCGTGGAACTAGCGGGGGTGCCGGTGGACATGGCAGACTGAGAGACGGTGGGAGATGGTATTGTTGCCGCCGGTGCCCTAGATGCAGTGTTTCCTACTACGAAACTGGAGATTCCCTGACCCTGACTGCTTTGGCCTGGCAAAGAAACCTGCACAGATACTGCAGGTGGTGCAGAAAATGGTGGCCCTACACTGCCGGAAGGGATGTTGCGTTGATGAGTAGCTTCATTGGCCGAGGGTGCTACAACCTTAAGGGACGTTTGGTAGTTAGTCCAAGCTTGCAAATGCATGGTGGTTAAATGTCTATGCATGCAACTTGTATTGAGACTTTTCAGATTATGCCCTCTGCTTAAGGTAGTTGAACATTTTTGACAGATTACTTTGTGCTGATCAATTGGATGTTGTTTAAAAAAAATGCCAGACTGCACTCTTTCTAGCATCGGATACCTTTTCAGGCATTGCAGACTGAGCTTTAACCGGATGGCCACGCTGTCCTCCAACAGGTTTTGACTTTGCCACGAGTTTTGGCCAAGATACGGGCCCGGCAGATGGAACCTGTTGCGATGTTGATGCCTGCTGCGGCCCCTCCTCCTCCGCTTCAGAACTGCTGCCGCCTGCACCCTGTTCCCCCAATGGCTGCCAATCGGGGTCAAGAACTGGGTCATCTATTACCTCTTCTTGTAGCTCGTGTGCAACTTCGTCTGTGTCACCGTGTCGGTCGGTGGTATAGCGTTCGTGATGGGGCAACATAGTCTCATCAGGGTCTGATTCTTGATCAGCACCCTGCGAGGGCAATGTTGTGGTCTGAGTCAAAGGACCAGCATAGTAGTCTGGCTGTGGCTGTGCATCAGTGCACTCCATGTCAGATTCAACTTGTAATGGGCATGGACTGTTAACTGCTTCACTTTCTAAGCCAGGGACGGTATGTGTAAAGAGCTCCATGGAGTAACCCGTTGTGTCGCCTGCTGCATTCTTCTCTGTTGTTGTTTTTGCTGAAGAGGACAAGGAAGCGACTTGTCCCTGACCGTGAACATCCACTAACGACGCGCTGCTTTTACTTTTACAAGTTTCACGAGAGGAGGCAAAAGAGCTAGAGGCTGAGTCAGCAAGATAAGCCAAAACTTGCTCTTGATGCTCCGGCTTTAAAAGCGGTTTTCCTACTCCCAGAAAAGGGAGGGTTCGAGGCCTTGTGTAGCCAGACGACGAACCTGGCTCCACAGCTCCAGACTTAGGGGCAATATTTTTTTTCCCACGACCACCTGATGCTCCACCACTACCACTACCCTCATTACCAGCTGACAATGAACGCCCCCGGCCACGACCTCTTCCACCAGACTTCCTCATTGTTTTAAAAACGTTACCAAACGAACGGTATTTGTTGCTGTCACACAACTTACACGGTGAGCTATAACTTCAGTATGATTTAGCTACCCCTTTACAGGTGGGTGAGACCACAACGAAAATCAGCCACAATGTTACACTCTGTTGTTGTTGGCAACAAATGAGATGGCACACACGCAGGACTGTCACTGAAGCGCAAATGTAAATATTTATCTCCCACTGATTTGTGTTTGTTTTTTTTAAAAGGGAGACTTCAGAAAAAAAAAAAATTAAAAAAAAATTATTTTTTACAGAAGAATTTATAAAACAAATAAAATGAAATGATTGTTTCAGGGAGAATTTAGGGAAAAAAAAAAAAAAAAGGCTTTGTAGGGCCCACTGAGTGAGAGAGGACGCACACAGGAGTCAGGAGTGGCACACAAGCCCAGAGGCCAATATTAATCTCCCACTGATTGATTTAGTTATTTTTTTTGGTAGATTTTGGAACCCAAATCAAGCAAAAAAATTAATAGGCTTTCTATGGCCCACAATTGGGGAGAGAGAGAGAGATGGCACACCCAGGAGTCAAGACTGGCACACAAGCAGAAGGGGCAAAATGAATCTCCCACAGATTTTTTTTTTTTTTTTTTTTTCAGGGAGACTTGAGAGAAAAAAAAATACAAAAAAAATGATTTTTTTCAGGAATAATTTAGAAACCAAAGAAAATAAAATGATTGTTTCAGGGAGAATTTAGAAAACAAATAAAACAAAAAATAGGCTTTCTAGGGCCCACTGAGTGACAGATGACGCACACAGGAGTCAGGAGTGGCACACAAGCCCAGAGGCCAATATTAATCTCCCACTGATTGATTTAGTTATTTTTTTTTGGTAGATTTTGGAACCCAAATCAAGCAAAAAAATTAATAGGCTTTCTATGGCCCACAATTGGGGAGAGAGAGAGATGGCACACCCAGGAGTCAAGACTGGCACACAAGCAGAAGGGGCAATATGAATCTCCCACAGATTTTTTTTTTTTTTTTTTTTTTCAGGGAGACTTGAGAGAAAAAAAAAATACAAAAAAAAATGATTTTTTTCAGGAATAATTTAGAAACCAAAGAAAATAAAATGATTTTTTCAGGGAGAATTTAGAAAACAAATAAAACAAAAAATAGGCTTTCTAGGGCCCACTGAGTGACAGATGACGCACACAGGAGTCAGGAGTGGCAGACAAGCCCAGAGGCCAATATTAATCTCCCACTGATTGATTTAGTGATTATTTTTGGTAGATTTTGGAACCCAAATCAAGCAAAAAAATTAATAGGCTTTCTATGGCCCACAATTGGGGAGAGAGAGAGAGAGATGGCACACCCAGGAGTCAAGACTGGCACACAAGCAGAAGGGGCAATATGAATCTCCCACAGATTTTTTTTTTTTTTTTTCAGGGAGACTTTAGAGAAAAAAAAATACAAAAAAAATGATTTTTTTCAGGAATAATTTAGAAACCAAAGAAAATAAAATGATTTTTTCAGGGAGAATTTAGAAAACAAATAAAACAAAAAATAGGCTTTCTAGGGCCCACTGAGTGACAGATGACGCTCACAGGAGTCAGGAGTGGCACACAAGCCCAGAGGCCAATATTAATCTCCCACTGATTGATTTAGTGATTTTTTTGGTAGATTTTGGAACCCAAATCAAGCAAAAGAATTAATAGGCTTTCTATGGCCCACTATTTGTGAGAGAGATGGCACGCTCAGGACTGGCACACAAGCCCAGAGGCCAATATTAATCTCCCACTGATTGATTGATTGATTTTTTCAGGTAGAATTATGAACCCAAATCAACCAAAAAAATAAATAGGCTTTCTATGGCCCACTATTTGTGAGAGAGATGGCACGCTCAGGACTGGCACACAAGCCCAGAGGCCAATATTAATCTCCCACTTTTTTTTTTCCAGGGAAAATTTATAAACCCAATAAAATAATAAAAAAATAGGCTTTCTATGGCCCACTATCTGAGAGAGAGAGAGAGATGGCACGCTTAGGACTGGCACACAAGCCCAAAGGCCAATATTAATCTCCCACTGATTGATTTAATGATTTTTTCAGGTAGAATTTAGAACCCAAATCAAGCAAAAAAATTAATAGGCTTTCTATGGCCCACTGAGTGAGAGATGGCACACACAGGAGTAAGGAGTGGCACACAAGCCCTGAGGCCAATATTTTTCTCCCACTGATTGATTGATTGATTTTTTCAGGTAGAATTATGAACCCAAATCAACCAAAAAAATAAATAGGCTTTCTATGGCCCACTATTTGTGAGAGAGATGGCACGCTCAGGACTGGCACACAAGCCCAGAGGCCAATATTAATCTCCCATTTGTTTTTTTTTCCAGGGAAAATTTATAAACCCAATAAAAAAAATAATAATAAATAGGCTTTCTATGGCCCACTATCTGAAAGAGAGAGATGGCACGCTTAGGACTGGCACACAAGCCCAAAGGCCAATATTAATCTCCCACTGATTGATTGATTGATTTTTTCAGGTAGAATTATGAACCCAAATCAACCAAAAAAATAAATAGGCTTTCTATGGCCCACTATTTGTGAGAGAGATGGCACGCTCAGGACTGGCACACAAGCCCAGAGGCCAATATTAATCTCCCACTTTTTTTTTTTTCCAGGGAAAATTTATAAACCCAATAAAATAATAAAAAAATAGGCTTTCTATGGCCCACTATCTGAGAGAGAGAGAGATGGCACGCTTAGGACTGGCACACAAGCCCAAAGGCCAATATTAATCTCCCACTGATTGATTTATTGATTTTTTCAGGTAGAATTTAGAACCCAAATCAAGCAAAAAAATTAATAGGCTTTCTATGGCCCACTGAGTGAGAGATGGCACACACAGGAGTAAGGAGTGGCACACAAGCCCTGAGGCCAATATTTTTCTCCCACTGATTGATGTTGTGATTTTTTCTGGTAGATTTTGGAACCCAAATCAAGCAAAAAAATAAATAGGCTTTCTATGGCCCACTGAGTGAGAGATGACACAGACAGAGATGGCACTCTAGCAGAAATGTCAATCTTAATCTCCCACAAAAAAAAAAAGAAAAAAAGGAACTGTCCTTCAATTACTATCTCCCTGCAGTAATCTCAGCCAGGTATGGCAGGCAGCAATAAGGAGTGGACTGATGCACAAATTAAATAAAAAGTGTGGACAAACAAACAAGATAGCTGTGCAGAAAGGAAGGAACAAGAGGATTTGTGCTTTGAAAAAAGCAGTTGGTTTGCACAGCGGCGTACACACAGCAATGCAGCTATCAGGGAGCCTTCTAGGGCAGCCCAATGAGCTACAGCGCTGAGGAAAAAAAAAAAAAAAGGAGCTTCCACTGTCCCTGCACACCGAAGGTGGTGTTGGGCAGTGGAAATCGCTACAGCACAAGCGGTTTTGTGGTTAATGGACCCTGCCTAACGCTATCCCTGCTTCTGACGAAGCGGCAGCAACCTCTCCCTAAGCTCAGATCAGCAGCAGTAACATGGCGGTCGGCGGGAACTCCCCTTTATAGCCCCTGTGACGCCGCAGACAGCAAGCCAATCACTGCAATGCCCTTCTCTAAGATGGTGGGGACCAGGACCTATGTCATCACGCTGCCCACACTCTGCGTTTACCTTCATTGGCTGAGAAATGGCGCTTTTCGCGTCATTGAAACGCGACTTTGGCGCGAAAGTCGCGTACCGCATGGCCGACCACGCACAGGGGTCGGATCGGGTTTCATGAAACTCGACTTCGCCAAAAGTCGGCGACTTTTGAAAATGTTCGACCAGTTTCGCTCAACCCTACTTAATACTATACTAGATAACCAGCTCTAGATATCAGTCTTCAAGCCCTGATTTTGTGCACCAAATAGATGGTATTCGCACTATACCTGTCAAAAGAGTGTGTGTGGTATGTGATAGCAGGTATCAACCACACCTCACACACACTAAAGAATATATAGAATACAGTTAGGGCCAGAAATATTTGGACAGTGACACAAGTTTTGTTATTTTAGCTGTTTACAAAAACATGTTCAGAAATACAATTATATATATAATATGGGCTGAAAGTGCACACTCCCAGCTGCAATATGATAGTTTCCACATCCAAATCGGAGAAAGGGTTTAGGAATCATAGCTCTGTAATGCATAGCGTCCTCTTTTTCAAGGGACCAAAAGTAATTGGACAATGGACTCTAAGGGCTGCAATTAACTCTGAAGGCGTCTCCCTCGTTAACCTGTAATCAATGAAGTAGTTAAAAGGTCAGAGGTGGATTCCAGGTGTATGGTTTTGCATTTTGAAGCTGTTGCTGTGAGCAGACAACATGCGGTCAAAGGAACTCTCAATTGAAGTGAAGCAGAACATCCTGAGGCTGAAAAAAATAGAAAAAATCTTTCAGAGAGATAGCAGACATGCTTGGAGTAGCAAAATCAACAGTTGGGTACATTCTGAGAAAAAAGGAATTGACTGGTCAGCTTGGGAACTCAAAAAGGCCTGGGCGTCCACGGATGACAACAGTGGTGGATGATCGCCGCATACTTAATTTGGTGAAGAAGAACCCGTTCACAACATCAACTGAAGTCCAGAACACTCTCAGTGAAGTAGGTGTATCTGTCTCTAAGTCAACAGTAAAGAGAAGACTCCATGACAGTAAATACAAAGGGTTCACATCTAGATGCAAACCATTCATCAATACCAAAAATAGACAGGCCAGAGTTAAATTTGCAGAAAAACACCTCAAGAAGCCAGCTCAGTTCTGGAAAAGTATTCTATGGACAGATGAGACAAAGATCAACCTGTACCAGAATGATGGGAAGAAAAAAGTTTGGAGAAGAAAGGGAACGGCACATGATCCAAGGCACACCACATCCTCTGTAAAACATGGTGGAGGCAACGTGATGGCATGGGCATGCATGGCTTTCAATGGCACTGGGTCACTTGTGTTTATTGATGACATAAGAGCAGACAAGAGTAGCCGGATGAATTCTGAAGTGTACCGGGATATACTTTCAACCCAGATTCAGCCAAATGCTGCAAAGTTGATTGGACGGCGCTTCATAGTACAGATGGACAATGACCCCAAGCATACATCCAAAGCTACCCAGGAATTCATGAGTGCCAAAAAGTGGAACATTCTGCAATGGCCAAGTCAATCTCCAGATCTAAACCCAATTGAGCATGCATTTCACTTGCTGAAATCCAGACTTAAGACGGAAAGACCCACAAACAAGCAAGACCTGAAGGCTGCGGCTGTAAAGGCCTGGCAAAGCATTAAAAAGGAGGAAACCCAGCGTTTGGTGATGTGCATGGGTTCCAGACTTAAGGCAGTGATTGCCTCCAAAGGATTTGCAACAAAATATTGAAAATAAAAATATTTTGTTTGGGTTATGTTTATTTGTCCAATTACTTTTGACCTCCTAAAATGTGGAGTGTTTGTAAAGAAATGTGTACAATTCCTACATTTTCTATCAGATATTTTTGTTCAACCCTTCAAATTAAACGTTACAATCTGCACTTGAATTCTGTTGTAGAGGTTTCATTTCAAATCCAATGTGGTGGCATGCAGAGCCCAACTCGCGAAAATTGTGTCACTGTCCAAATATTTCTGGCCCTAACTGTATATAGGTGTCCGGCGCAAATGTTAAATCGTGCCAAATGGTGTATAGTGAGTGTAGGTACTCAGCACTGGCAATAACTGTGGTCCAGATATTTCATTCACTGACCCACAGATATTGCCAGTGCAGCACTGGCAAAAACTTGCAGTGCATCAAATACTTATTTTCCCCACTGTTAGTGAAGATGACAACAGTATGAAAGTACAGTAGGTCGTTATGGAGCAGTTATACCACTTCAAGATGGCTTCAAGATATTCTGGCCTTGAGTAATAATAACTCTATTTGAGAGTATGCAAAAACGATGTTGCAGACCAGTTAGGGTGTGTATACATGAGACGTGTACAGTCACTTTCCAGTGCCTGGGTGATTGGTCTCTTTTATTAGCCAAATAATATAACATTTCAGGTAACAAAGTATTTTGTATTGATGATTCTATTAGTTAGTATTATGAGCTAGGTACTAACGCCATAAGCATTGATGATCCTAAAATAAATTCACCATACCTGCTTTATACACACATTTATTTAGCTATAGGCAGTAGCAGAAAAGAAGTTTCAAAGCCTTACCCAGAAGCAATGTTACGACTAAGGATGCTTATTCTAGAATACTTGGCATGGCAAAAAAAATATACAGATTTTATTTATATAAGCGACAATCAAGGTTAAACTGCTGGATTCTGATTATGTGCCCTGCTGCTGTCATTTTCGGAATACCAAGAAGACAAGGCATTATCTTAATGAGAGGTCACGTAAATGGTATTTTCATAAACGACATCTCCTACAATAGTGACGCCTTTTTGACGATTTAATTGAAAAAATTAAATCACAATGTCCACTCCTGTGCTTCGGGATAATTTGTATCATGCTGCCAGCCCTCTACTTTCCATGGTAGTGACAAGGTAAAAGATCTTAGCAAAGTTAAAGCCATACATCCATACATTTGTGGTGGTCAAAAGGATTGACATGGACCCTGAAAAAGAAAGGATTCCTACATTGTAGGGTTGTAAAACTTAATAGAATGAGCCCTGCTGTGATTACATACACCTCTGATGTCAAGAGCAATTCCTGTGGCAGTTTCAGGGTCAGAGTTATTGGTTTCATATCCACATAGATGCCCCTATAACCTTATACTGAAAGGACAACAAAGACCACAATGTTCTTCACTAGGACAGAGGACCTTCATTCGACCATCATTCGATCATTAGACCATCATTCATCATCATCAAGCCTGACTTAATTAAAAGGCCAATGAAGTATGATGCGCTGTATTTAAAGAAGTTGTCCGGTCCACATCAGTAAGTCTGTAGTCACCGGAATTTGCCGGTATCTGACCCGAAACTGGAAGGTACTGTATGTATGCGTTATACATACTCAGCTCCAGTGTGAAGGGACTCTCTTCTATACACCTGTATGGAGCAAAGCTGCGCCTATTGGCTGGGAGTATGCATAACTCATACATATCCTCCGGTCCCCGGTCTGAAGCCGGTTAATCCCCGCTGCGCACAGTGCGTGTGCTGGGGGGGATTCATAAGTCTAGTGTCAAACAGAGTGACTGCAGACTTATCTTTTTGGACCCGACAACCCCTTTATCATGCGACGCACCCCTCTTAACATATTAGGCACATTTCTTGCTGTGTGTGCGTGTGCCCAGAAAATCTGATCAACGTCAGTCACTGATGTCCACTATAATTTATCCTAAATACTGATGTGACTTATAGTACATTTTTCTTGCTTCGTACGGCTCTGAACGCTTCCACCAAACTACACTGTTCACATTCTAGGAAAGTATGGCAAGTAGCAGGAAAAACAGAAAAAAGGTGAACATTTTTCTGAAAATATGTGTGTGTGGCTGTGAGATAACTTGTGGGGTTTTCCTTTACACCAGTTTTTTGGGAAAGAGGAAATGATAAATTCCCCAGTGACTTCATATATTATAGTGTGTGATTTAAGGATATAGTCACAAGATGCAATTGTGCTGCTTTTTTATTACGGATGCATTCTTTCCACAAATTTGGAAAATTGTGGCAAAGAAATGCAACAAATTTCTTTATTTTACTCACTTATATGGCGCCATTTATTCCACAACACTTTGCTTACATTATTATCACTGTCTCTATTGGGGCTCACAATCTAAATTCCCTATGAGCATGTCTTTGGAGTGTGGGAGGAGACCGAAGAACCCGACAGAAACCCACGCAAACACGGAGAGAACATACAAATTCCTGCAGATGTTGTCCTTGGTGAGATTTAAACCCAGGACCCCATTGCTGCAAGGCTGCTGTGCTAAGCACACTAATAACACTCTAGGTTATTATGGTTGTATGGATACCAACTTTTGGAAAGGTTATTTTTTTGTTTTTTTTTACATTTTTCTCATGCGTGTTTTATCCATTTTATTTTTTTTTAATTTGCTCACTAGTAGATCATAAAAGTTCTCTGGGGAACATTTTGTCATCTTTTATTCTTCATTTTTCCCACTGTAACTGGGGCACCAATAGGAGCCTTAGTTACATGGTAAAATTGTCACCTACTGTGCCTAACATCACTGGCAGAGTTAATCTGGGTATGTTTTGACCCAGCAGCTCAGCTTTGCTGTCGATCAAGTAATTGATGTTTCTGTACCCTAAATAGTGCTCACTGAGTGTTATGTAGCATGCAAAGGAGAAGACAGAAGCAGTACTAAACCTATTCTGTCTTCTCCCAAAGATCCCCAGCTGTGTTATATAGCCAGAGACATTAATGATAGACTGCAGGAGCAAGAGCTTTATCCCCTCTGTGTAGACTTACAATAGGAAGACGTTAGAGGTCAAGAATAAGTGCCGTAATTTTATAGTGATTGGATCAGCTTAATTGTAAAATGCTGCAGAATATGTTGGCGCTGTAATGCTGCCACAGCGCAGTATCATGTGTCCTATCCCAGGAGTTGCTGGAGAGGGAAGATAGGTAGAACTGTGGCTCAGTGGATAGCATTGCAGCGCTGGAGTCCTGGGTTCAAATCCCACCAAGTTCAACATCTGCAAGGAGTTGGTATGTTCTCCTCGTGTTTGCGTGGGTTTTTCTCCAGGTACTCCGGTTTCCTCCCATATTACAAAGACATACTGATAGGGAATTTAGATTGTGAGCCCCATCAGGGACAGCGATAATAATGTGTGCAAAATGTAAAGCCCTGTGGAATATGGTAGCGCTATATAAAAATAAAGATTATTTATTTATAGAACTCACGGAGTAACACTTCAGTGCAGCAGCGCAGGCGCCACTAGATGGTGAGAGATAGGTCTGACATGCCGGGTCAGGAACGGATAGGAAATGCAGTACCAAGGGAAATAGTAATACACGTGGTCAGATACAAGCTAAAGAAGTCGGAGCCAGTCGGAAGCAGAGACGTGAGACAGCGAAACAGGTCAGAGGACAAGCCGGGTAAATACCAAGGTCATATGATGGGGAGCAAACAGCAAGACAAGGGGGGAAGCAGGAATGGGAAGGCAGGGGAACTGAGTAAATGGACAGGGGACAAATCTGGGTGTAACGGGGTCAGTTGCTCAAGCCAGGGGCCAGAACTATAGCTGATGCTGCCTGAAGGCAGCCGTGGATTGAAACAGCAAAGCAGATCCCAAAATGAGGCAAAGAAGGTTAACCCCAGCATGACCAGACCGGGGAGAGAATAACAAGAAACAAACCCCGGCCTGGATCATGACAGGTGCTATATACGGTAAATAAAATTATTATTATGCAGTTAAAAGTGTTTTCAATTAAAAAAGTTTCTTAGGGGCTTGGATCTATAAAAAATAATTAATACTCCCTAACCAGTCCCCACCTGCATCCAGAGTACGCCACTAAGTGACACAGGAAAAGGAAACTTCAACATTCTGCTAGTAATAGGACCATGGTCTCATCTGATTGGTTTCTGCAGTCAGGTGAATAGAGCAATGCAACAAACTAATGAGGTGCTGCTAAAGTCACCTGACCTCGGCAGCCAGTCAGAGGCCCTAGTGGTCCTGCTGCTGGTGGAATGGTGACATCTCTGTGTAAGCACAAACCACAGAGCAGCTTCTGGATCCAGATTATGACCAAAAGTTCAGTATCAATAAGTTTGTTTTTTTTTTTTACAGATCCAAGTCTCTGGACAAACTCTTCAAGAACTCTCAGGTAGCTATTGATTTCAATGGAAGTTTAGAAGTGGCCAGCTTGTAAATGCAGCTCTTATGAGCCCCCTCTATTAGTTTATCATGTCTATATGTCTTACTTCTGGAAAGACATTTTCTGAAGGCCACATTCACTATTTCTAATCCCTAAGTATAAAATAATAAACTTGAGATTTGTATGCTTTTGATAGCAGTAACTATCTCAAGATATAAATTATTGAAATTATTTTGCTATAACACATATTTCAGTGACTATAAAGCCGCATTTCTTAATAAAATACAGCTGTCATGTAGTCTATTCTGTCTATCATGATCCTATAATTCAAGCACAGGATATTTATTGGTACAATGTAAAGCTATTTGTTTGACAAATGTATTTTATTAGCAGCATTGTTTATGGAGCCTTAGCTGATAGAAGGGGAGCAATGCATTCAATTATGTATCTGTTAGAGGATTGTCTATATCTATATATTTCTTTTAATGATTGTGAAGACTCGATGAGCCTTCACTTAAACTTTATGCATAGTGGAGCCATAACAGGTGCAGACATGTTCTGAGCTTCTTGAGAACTAGAGAAGGAAAGATGAATAGCTGTCAATGAGACGGGTACATTGAAAGTGGCTTTTAATTTTACTTCTAAAGCAGATGCCTAATGAGATGCCAATCCCAATGCAAACTCAAAACACAACATTCTCACACAGTATTTCTAACCCTTGTTGGGTTCAAAGAAATGGTAGTGCCCCCTGAGGGTACAAATTCAATTTTAAAATGCAATGAGATTTCTGGATTTCTACTACAAGAAGCTCTCAAGGAGCGGAAGACGAATCATTTCTGAAAGTAAAGATATATTCTAACTGTTCTAATATATGAACCGGCAACATAAGCATATAGACATCTTAACCCCTTCATGGTACTTGATGTATACATACGTTATTCAATGTGTTGAGGTTTATAGAGCGGCACAGTTCGTGAGATTGCTCCACAGATGGTGGTTGTGTCCTACAGCTGGATTTTCTTTGTATTGTTTAAAGGGAACCTGACAGTGAGTACTTGCTGATTGGACCATGGGCATCATGTACCACACACAGAATGTATGACATTTAGACAAAAACATAGTTTAAATGTTGGCCAGGGACCAAATCGCATGGTTGACTAGTCAAAAAGACCAGTCCCTAAGAGCTTTTCCACACCCCTTGAGTGACGAGTCTCTCCCTGTGTGCGTTTATAAGGTAAAACCTGTCAGTCATTGGCAGTGGGTGGGGATAAGTCATCAGGGACTGGATTTTTCAACTAGTATCCAATGTGGCTTGCTCCTAAGTGGATTTTCACGTATATATATATGTTGAAATGCCACAGCATTTATGAGTCACACATACGTGGCTGTAATCAAATATCCAGTGTCTCAAATATGCTGCCCGTGGTTCAAGCAGCATGTATCAGCTTGCAGGTTCCCTTTAACTCCTTAATATAATAGTTAATTACTGATAGGTCCTTCTCAGTTGCACAAACACTTGGGCGCCCATTGGCCATCCTGTGACGTGAAAAAAGAACTTAAAAAAAAATACAAAAATCATGAAAATTCAAATCACCACTATTTTCACCCATTAAGAATAATTACAAGAAAAGCACATTTGGTCTTTCTGCATCTGTAAAAGTATGGTCTATGAACATATAACATTATTTAATTCATATTGTACATATAAAGAAAAAAATTGAAAGACCAAATTTCTTATGTTATCTCAACAAAATTTTTCACCAAAAATGTAATAAAAATAGATCCAAATTTCATGTATACGCCATAATGTTAACATGAAAAACTAAAGCACAGGACACAAGGAAAAGGTCCAGTCTAACCATGAATGAGGATTGTCACAGGTATAAACACAGGCAGCGGCAGCAGCCTCTCTTGTATGGAGTCCAGTAACTCATGATGCGTTCAGTTGAGACTCCCACTGTTGATCTCCCTGAGATGTGCTGCAGCCATTCATGTCCGGCAGCAGCTCTCTCATAAACAACACAGGAGTGCTTGGCCGAACAGGTGCTACTATGTACAGTACAGACCAAAAGTTTGGACACACCTTCTCATTTAAAGATTTTTGTGTATTTTCATGACTATGAAAATTGTACATTCACACTGAAGGCATCAAAACTATGAATTAACACATGTGGAATTATATACTTAACAAAAAAGTGTGAAATAACTGAAAATATGACTTATATTCTAGGTTCCTCAAAATAGTCACCTTTTGCTTTGAAGACTGCTTTGCACACTCTTGGCATTCTCTTGTTGAGCTTTTTTCTCTTTTTTTAAGCACAAAACTTCATCAGCATGCACAGAGATAAATGTATTTGATAAAAATGTAGCAGAAAATACGCATTTGCCTTACTGTCGAGAGCAGGTTTTGCCTGCCAAAAAAAAAACCGCAACATGTGAATGCAGCCTAAGATAGCTGCCAGACAAATGGCCCCAATGGAGCTCACAATCTAGATTCCCTATCAGTATGTCTTTAGAGTGTGGGAGAACCCGCACTCAAGGAAACCCACGCAAACACAGGGAGAACATACAAACTCCTTGCTGATGTTGTCCTTGGTGGAGTTTGAATCCAGGAACCTGGAGCTCAAGGCTGCAGTGCTAAGCACTGAGCCACCGTGCTGCCCAAATATTGCCATGGTTAATGGATGTTATTTATTTGCTCACCTGATTAAATGTTGCGATCCTTGAGTTTATGGCGAACATTCAGAGAAAAGTTTAAAGTAGGTCTAATAATTGTTCTGAGTGATGAAATAAATTTCCATTAGTTTGAACTGATTATTTAAGTACCATAGAAATAATGATTGTCAGCCGGCTTGCCATTTATTATCATTATGTCTGTACCGCACCTCTCCAGACATGTACCGTTTGACTATATTAGGTTCATTGCTATGTGGTAATTGGATTTGAGAGATTGAATTGCTCGGAATTACTAACAAGGGTATATAAATGACTTCCTGTCAGCTGGAGTGGCCAGCACCTGATGTCCTCTCTGGGTGACCACTGTTTGGTCACCGGACGTTCTACCTCTTAAGAGGCTCCATTCACAAACTTGTTTTAGGTCTCTTCTACTCAAGACAAGAATTCTAAGAAGATTATACAAGAAAGGAAAGTTGTACAACATTAAAGGCACATATTTCTGAATAAAATTATGCGCTGAAACATATTTTGTCTTTTGTTTTCAAAATGTGTATTTTTAGATGTTATGTTCTTTATACGGTTAATGAAGCGGGCTTTTTGCATGACTAGCTGCTCAGAACTGTGAAAAGCAGTTGCGAGATTTGTTTTCTTGTATGTACATGGATGTAAGAAACGTCAGGCAGAAAATGATCTATTGATTGTTTGGGCAGCATGTATCTCCTGCCTTTAAATTTACAATATTTTCCACATGCAGATATAGCAGACACTGACCAAACAGTTTACTAGGAGCTAAACATTAGTGATGAGCGAACGTGCCAGGATAAGGTGTTACCGGAGCATGCTCGGGTGCCAAACGACTGTCTTCGGCGTGCTTGAATAATATGTTTGAGTCCCCGTGGCTGTTTGACAGCAGCAAAACATGAGGAACTACCTAACAAACAGGCAATCCCTGCACGTGCTGAGGCTGTCAAACAGCCGAGAGACATGTAGTGGTGTTGACTTGAACTATCTTTCGAGAATGCCGAAAAAACGTCATCGGATACCACCTTATCCAAGCATGTACGCTCATCACTACTAAACATAGTTTCCACACCACAGCTACACTAGAGGCGTCCACACACATTAGATGAAAATTTACTAAACACGCCAAGTTTTATGTAAATGAAAGTGAGAACTCTGCTACATCTATACAATGGTGTTTCCAGATGATTTTAACTTGATAGGTCATTCAACATACAATGCCACAAACACCGCCTATTAGAGGCACATGTGATTGGCTGGAAGCGTCAGCTAATTAGCCTGAACATTTAAAGGGAATGTATCACACAGGATTAGATGCATAGCTCAGTAATTAGTATCACACCTTATATGATTAGATACACAACTCAGTGGACTGTATTAGACATGATGGATTAGATACACGGCCCAACAGACTGTATCACACAGGAAAGGATTAGATTATACGGCTCCACAGATTAGCACATATGATAGGATTAAATACATGGCTCAGTGGTCTGTATCACACATGGTAGGATTAGATACATTGATATGTAGACTGCATCACATGTGATATGATTAGATACACGACTCCGCAAACGATATCAAATATGATGGGATTAGATACATAGCTAAGTCATAACAGAGGGAAATTGTAACCCAAGCGCACAGCGTAGGTCTACAAAAAAAATGGCACTGGGCACCACCTACAGCTGTGAACTGTCATCATGCCAGGTCCGCATGTGACAATGCCATGTCATAGGATATAGAGTTGAACACCGACCATAATCTCTTATGGCCTGGGACTGCTGTATTTTCAGGAAGTGTCATGATGTGATACACAGCAGCAACTAAAAATGGCAGTCCCCAATGGTTCAGTTAAAAAGTTAAAAAAAAATAAACATTGCACCATTTAATCTTCTACATTTATAAATTAACTTTTTTTTAAAACATAGTCCAAACATTTAAAGGGATTGTTCAGGCAAAATTAAAATTTGATGTTTCCGCATAAAAATATATACAGTACAGACCAAAAGTTTGGACACACCTTCTCATTTAAAGATTTTTCTGTATTTTCATGACTATGATAATTGTAAATTCACACTGAATGCATCAAAACTATGAATTAACACATGTGGAATTATATACTTAACAAAAAAGTGTGAAACAACTGAAAAAATGTCTTATATTCTAGGTTCTTCAAAGTAGCCACCTTTTGCTTTGATGACTGCTTTGCACACTCTTGGCATTGTCTTGATGAGCTTCAAGAGGTAGTCTTCGGAAATGGTTTTCACTTCACAGGTGTGCCCTCTCTTAGGACTATCAGCTGTGTATCCACCAGACTCCTGCTCAACACAACTGATGGTCCCAACTCCATTTATAAGGCAAGAAATCCCACTTATCAAACCTGAGAGGGCACACCTGAGAAGTGAAAACCATTTCCGGTGACTACCTCTTGAAGCTCATCAAGAGAATGCCAAGAGTGTGCAAAGCAGTCATCAAAGCAAAATGTGGCTACTTTGAAGAACCTAGAATATACGACATATTTTCAGTTGTTTCACACTTTTTTGCTAAGTATATAATTCCACATGTGTTAATTCATAGTTTTCATGCCTTCATTGTGAATTTACAATTTTCATAGTCATGGAGATACAGAAAAATCTTTAAATGAGAAGGTGTGTCCAAACTTTTGGTCTGTACTGTACATGCTGAAGTCAGGGGAATTTACCAGATCATCGTGTCTGATGTCTTCAATGAAGCACTGCTACAGTCACCTGATCGTAATGACCAATCAAAGACTAAAGTGTGCCTGCTGCTAGAGGAATGGTGATAAGGAAAGTCACTGTGAGGCCTGTGCTGGATCATGGTAAGGGTTAGCAGGTGAGTATCACTTCTTTTGTTATTTTTTAAATACCAAGCCACTAGTGAAATTTTAATTTTCTCCGGACAATCCCTTTAACTATCTATTCTCTGCATTACTTATAGGAGTTATCTGGAATATTGGCTTTAGGGCTAAGAACGTAACAACCTGCCTATTCTGCCATGTGACAAGCTCTCCTGACTCAGGTGACAATTTTCCAGCGTCATTTAACATCACGTCAAGCAGAGCAGCTTTTCCATTTACAGTCTTCTATGTGGACAGAAGTCACTGCCAACATCATGCTGATTGACAGCCGTCTCTCTGCAGTTAGGTAGCAGGGAGTCAGTTGTCAATCAGCATGACCTCACATTAAAGAGAGCAGAGCGTAAAAGACGAAGCTACTCTGTCGACGTGACATCACCAGAAGTAGGAGAATCACCAGGCAGTAAGTTCTCAGCCCCATAGCTGAAAAACCTCAAAGTCCCAGATAACCTTTTAAAGTACATTTCCTTAAGGTAGGGGCACACGGTCAATAAATACTGCGGGTTGGATGCTACGTACTTGTCCAGATGTTACAGCATAGCGGATGGAATTTCAAGAAATCTCATGCCCACTATACGTCCAGAGTTGCCTGCGGATCACCTTCGGAGACTGACATGCGGCACTACTTTCCAGACCACAGCCTGTCTATTTATCTTGCGGAGACGCAAGTCTCTGTAGGATAAATTTCACCAATACAATGGATGCAGTAAATCTGCACGGTTCAATAGACGGCAGCAGCGCTTTGGATGCTGCGGACATGTGCTGCGTCCAAAGCACTGCCAATTTCTGAACGTCTGCACATACCCTTATTGTCTATTAGAGCCTCACTTCTTGCTGCAAAAGTTCTGGGAGGCAACACATTTGGCTTGATTGACTTTCAAGGCATGCTTGATTGTAAGGTTCACATTAATACAAGATTCTACATTGAACCCTATATTTGGATTCCTGTCAGAATCCCCTAAAAAAATGTATTTTGATGGGAACTCTGATAAAACCCTGATAAAGCCTTTCACTTGAATGAAGCTTTTGAAGTCATTGTGGACACTGTCTGACCTATGACTTGGCAGTATTTGGATTCAGATATGCACAAAAATGTGTGAGTCTGAAACATAGTTAGCGACATATTCGTGTAAAAAAAAAAAAGACGAATACTGTCAGGACAGAGGCCAGGGGGTGTCCACAGAGACTCCATCAGCTACATTCACGGGAATGGTTTCACCGTGGCTTTGTAGTGGTTCCCATCAGAATATAACTTATCAGGAATTCTGAACACTCAGATAGTGCTCAACAGACTGTATTAATATGAGCCTAGCCTAAGGGTTGTACATTTTTCACAAGAAGTGAGGTTAAAACCTTATTTAAAATACATTTAGAAAACCTGCTGGTAGTAATTGTAAATCCTGCACGTTCCAGCAATGCTGCTCTTCGTAATGACTAAGATAACCATTGCTCGAAACACGTTGGCCTCATTGCTGATGCCAACAGTATCTTTGATTACGGACTAAATACAATTTGGGGATTTTAACCTCACTCCTGGTGCTGGATATACAGCTCTTGGATTCATTCTCATTCTTGATTTAAAGGTAAAAAACTTATTTTATTGAATCACCTTAGTTTCTTTCTTTTCCTTTAAAGGGAACCTGTTACCAGTCTTTGAACCTATGAACAAATGCCATCACGTTTAACTGCACCTGTTCTACATTCCACAAACGGGTCTATCAGCTTCTGACTCTCCCTGTATACCTCCCAAAAAATGTGATATGCTCCCATGCTGTATGTAAACGATGATGAGCTGGTCTGATGGGCGTCCTTGCTGCTGCGTCTGTGCCTCCTCTTCTGCTCCTAATTGCATCCTCCTGCTTTGATTGATGTGGATGATGCATCCTGCATCATCAACATAGCAAACCAAGATCTCGTGCCTGCACAGTAGCCTCACAGGACCGCGCAGTCGCACTCTGCTCTGCACTACTAGTATGAGCAGAGCATAAAAGAGCACTGCGCAAGCACATAGCAACGTCATCGGAATGAGCTTACTGCACAGGTACGAGATCTCGATTCGCTATGTGGACGATGCAGGACACGTCATTCACATCAAAATATCGAACTGAGATCTTGCATCTCGCACTCTACTCTGTACTACTGAGAGCAGAGTATAAAACAGCACTGCACAAGTGACTAGCTTTGACTGATGCGAATGACATGTCCTGCGTCATCTACATAGCAAATCGAGATCTCGGGCCTGCACAGTAACTTAATTTCGATGACGTCGCTAAGTGCTTGTGCAGTGCTGTTTTATCAATATTGGAGTTGGTAGACAGGGGTGGAAACTTTCTCGAACGTGGTCTAATGGAAGGTGGAATCTTACCCTGATGGAGGTAAGATTCCACCTTCCATTAGACCACGTTCGAGAAAGTTTCCACCCCTGTCTACCAACTCCAATATTGATCTGTTTGTTCAGGTGGTCACCCAGGATCTCCTAAAAATACCACAACGTTTTGGGAGGGATAATCTCAGTCGTGAGGAAAGGTCGAGGCTGCAGTATCTGAAAAACATCCAAGATATCGTTCTGAAACCAGCCGACAAGGGAGGGAATGTGGTCATTTGGCCCAAAGCAATGTATGAGAAAGAGGCCTATCGGCAATTAAATAATACCGTATGTTACAGAAAATTGACCTTTAATCCCTTGTCGGCTTTCAGCTCTGAATTGGAAGATATTCTTAATTCGGCTGTTGAGGGTGGGGTTATCACCAAGGAACTTGCCCTGGCCCTCCGTGTAACAGAGCCTGCAGCCTCGACCTTTTACCTTCTCCCCAAGATACATAAGGATGCCAGGGTGCCACCGGGCAGACCCATTATCTCTGGGAATGGAAACTTTCTCGAAAACGTTAATCAGTGGATAGACTTCCATCTACAACCTCTTGTTGAAGATTTGCCTTCCTTCCTGAGGGACACTGGAGAGCTCCTCAAGAAGGTTGACTCTGTTCATTTGGACGGAGATGCCATCCTGACTACAGCTGATGTAGAGTCATTGTACACTAGCATTAGGCATCAGGATGGTTTAAATGCAGTACGCTTTTTCCTCGGCATGTCAAGTTCTTCCTCTGATTTTTGTAATCTTATACTTACCCTGCTGGAGTTCGCGCTAACGCATAATTTTTTTGTTTTTAAGGGGTCCTTTTTCCTGCAGCTCCAGGGAACAGCTATGGGAGCGGCCTTTGCGCCCTCCTATGCTAATCTGTTCCTGGGGCTGTGGGAAAGGGACCTCTTCCTGTCAGATCGGTGGGAGTCGATGAACCGGGTCCCGCTTTGGACCCGGTACATCGACGACGTATTCCTGATCTGGCATGGCTCCCCAGAGGAGTTATCCACATTTATGGATTTCTTGAATGACAACTGTTTGAACATTCATCTAACCTTTAACTGGGATCCTGTTAGTATCGAATTTTTGGACGTTATGGTGAGAAAGGACTCCTCTGGTCTTATACAAACTGACCTATTCCGTAAACCCACCTCTACAAATACTTTATTGCATGCATCTTCCTGTCATCCCTCCCATATTATTAGAGCAGTACCAACAGGTCAATTTCTCCGTTTACGAAGGATATGTTCATCTGAGTCAGATTTTGAACGACAAGCGAAGGAGTTACAGATACGTTTTCTCAACCGTGGTTACAGTAGGCGGGCTGTTAAAAAGGCCTATAATCGGGCTAGGTCCACTACACGTACATCTCTACTTTATAATCATGTAGAGGATAGAAATTCTAACCAACAATTACGTTTTGTTACCAACTTCAACTCCCAGTCTGACAAAATCCGTGAGGCACTACGGAAATCCTGGCCCATTCTGAAGGTTGATAGGACCATTGCCAAAATTCTACCGGAGCGTCCTCTCATATCCTTCAGAAGGGCGAGAAATTTAAAAGATCATCTTACGCGGAGCCACTACGAGGGAATACCGAGAACTACATTTCTCGATGGTTTCCCTACTCGTTGTGGCTCCTTTCCATGTGGCCACTGTGTTGCGTGCCCCAACGTAGATCGGATAGACACGTTTTCCAATTCCGCTGGTAGTAAGACCTTTAAGATCAAAAAAGAGATTACTTGTAACACACGCTTTGTAATCTATTATGCCACCTGCCCTTGTGGCCTTATCTATGTTGGCCTTACGATGCGTCAATTTAAAGTACGTATACGCGAACACGTACTTGGGATTGAATCTGCGGCAGGATGTACGGACCACTCTACTTTAAAAACGATCCCTAGACACTTTAAGTCTTTTCATGGGAGTAATGGGAGACTTATTCGTTTTCGTGGGATTGACGCTCTGAATGTGGGCATACGGGGTGGTAAGTTGTCCTCCAAATTGGCTCGTCTTGAGTCAAGGTGGATTTGGACACTGCAGACTGTATACCCCCTTGGACTCAATGAGAACCTTAGTTTTGCCCCCTTTTTGTGATCATCTGGCTGTGGGGATCTCTTTTGGCTTCCAGTTCCTCACTAGACGTGTTTTAATTTGTTTTAATACACTTTTTATATATTTTTAGATTCTTACTTCTTGGTCGTGTATATGAAGTGCTGCTTCGCCTGCTGACCTTGGAATATGAAGTCTGGAACTCCTTCACTAGTTGGGACTATGCGTCTTGGAGCAGGATTTACCTACTGTATCATTATCATTATTTTATCTTTTTGAATTATGAGGCATATTTGTTTGAACCATATGGCATATGTGTATATACTTTGGAAGTGAGATTTGTTTATTTATTTTGCACTAGTATATACTTTTGAGATCTACACTTCTGAGTAATTATATGAATTATGTATGATTATGTCTCCCAGATTTTAGTGACGTATCTGTATTATATCACTGTATTATATCTGGTGTCTGTGACCTATTATAGATATGTCCTCTTCTGGATATGTATATTTACAACTTTTTTTCCTTTTTGCTGATAGGTGTGGATTTTGATTTTATTTGTTTTCATATATTCCGGTGTGTCCTGCTCCCCCAGATATATATATCTTTCCACACCATATATGTCTGCGTGTATGTTGCCTTTTGGCATCTTAATACTGCTTTTTGACTATATGGTGGTTTGTACCGCTATTTCATCTGTGCGCATGCTCGTACCTGCCGGCCTTAGGTAGCGGCGCCGTCTGGAGCTTTGTTGTGTGCGGATCACGTGGGGCCCCACGTGACTCCGGCACGCACGGCCTGGAGGACGCTTTGCCTGGTCGCTAGGATACGACCGTGTGCTTCCTGTGCTCAGTCTTTGAGCACTTCTGGTGCATCAGCTTATGCACGCATAGTCCCGATTACTCGGCGTCCTTGTTGCTAGGGAACGCCCGAGTATTTCCGGCCCTCACGATTGAAGCACTTCCGGTACTCGGCCTTTTTAATCTCCGGTCTCACCACTGTTTAGCGTGCCCCCTGACGAAGGTTTCCCGAAACGCGCGTTGGGGCGGGCGCTGGGACCCACTATCTGCCTGCACTTGCTGTTATCTCCCGGGTGATGTATTTATTTATTATTGTTAATGTAATATAGGTCATATTGATTATACTTGGTTATACATCCAGCTCCTGTTTTGCTGAGCTGGGATGACGTATATGTACATGTTTATCTGGTATGTTTATCTCTTATATTTCCCTATGTTGCACCTTACAATGGTTGTTATGTACTCTCGCCCGGGAATACCTATTATGATTATGTTCTATACATCTTACATTTCTTAAATGGCATTTTGTGGTTTCCCAGTACCCTTGCTTTCTATTCCGTCTGGTGACTTCTTGTTGCTGTCACCACTCTCATGCCCTGCACTAATAAAGCATTTTTATAGACTTTGGCTATCTTTTGGAGTTTGTTCTCCCCCCCCCCCATACATCACAGCAGAACAGAGCAGAATGCGCCTGCGCGGTCCTGTGAGGCGAGAGATCTTGATTTGCTATGATGTAGGACACGTCATCCACATCAATCAGAGCAGGAGGATGCGATTAGTAGCAGCGAGGAGGAGCAGATGCCGCAGCGAGGATGCCCATCAGAACGGACCGCCCTCCTTTAATTACAGTGCGGGAGCATATCAAATGTTATTTTTTGGTATACACAGGAGGAGTCAGGAGCTGATAGACACATTTGTGGAATGCAGCACAGGATTTGTTAAAGGTGGTGGTATTTGCTCATAGGCTCAAAAACTTGTGACAGGCTCCCTTTATTTATTTATTTTTTTAATATATATATATTGGATTAACATTTTAGTGGGTTGGAACCAACTGCTAGTTTTCCATAAAAATGTTGTCTAAAGTTACAATGGATTCAACTTACAATGTTGATCCCAGAACCAGTTAATAATGTAACTTGAGGGACCACTGTAAATGGTAAGCATACATGGAAACCACAACCACATCAGCAAGTGTAAAAAAATAAGATTAGAATAAGAAATTTGATATGACACTAGACTTTTCCTAACAAACAAGGCAAGGGGGGAATATGCAGGAACAAGATAAGCCATACACATTAGACTAATGACGCCGATATCGACAGGTTCCGAACAAATGTTTGTTGCAAGATTAAAAAGTACATGTCATGTCAAAAAAGTTATCAATATTCAAATATAGGGTTAATCTGCAGGTTAATAGCGTTCTAATATACAGCCGCCGACTGATGGGATAAAATTAACTTTATTGTCCCCGGCAGCCTCCATCTTTCAGTCATATATGCACGTCTTCAGTTAAAGGGAACCTTTCACCATATTTTGGGCTCATAAACCCTGCTCATCACCTTTAAGATCATGTAAATGGGATCCCTACAATTCAATACCTTTTTATCTCTGAAAATGTGTGTGGCACCCCTAGGGGTATTTGCCACAAAAATAGTTACTGACAGTAAGTACAAATACTAAAATAGCAAGACTGCACTACCACCTCCGGCCAGAAGGGGGAGCTCCAGAGACTCCCCTTGATCCATTCTGGTCTGAGAGAAGAACTGGCAGTTGGGCCAAGGAGCTGATAGTGAGAGGTCATACAGTTGAATCTCTAACAGCCCTGTGACTGTTACCAGGCCTAAATCACCGGCCTGAGGAGAAGAGGGATAGAGAAAAAGGACATTGTGAGAACCGGGTAGCATTAATCACTACCCAGAACAGGCGCAAAGACGGATACCGGATCCGTGGCTGTATTCATTATATATAATACAGCAACCGGAAAAACGTGAGGTGATATCAGCTTCACTAGGGTCGGATGCAGCAACAGACACAGAGTTCAGCGGTACTCCCAGAGGGAGTAAACCGATAAAAGGACTCGGGTTGCCCGTCGAACCAGGACCCGGAGGGGACAGATTGGGCCGGCAGCCAGTTCACATACAGCAGCAGGGCCACACAGAAATTGCGCACAATAAGAGGCGAAGACCCCGGCAGGGTCAAAGTAACTCAGAGTTCCCATACAGACTCCGGTGACAGGACTGGTTGTAAATCCTTTTATGTTAAAGTAAACTGGTTAAACGTTTCAGTGCCTCAGTCTTTCATTTGGACAATAGCCATCTATCCAGGATCAGGATCGTCACCGCTGGGAGAACCTGCTGCTGATCAAGTAAGTGCCTGTCTCCTCATGATATCCCTTACACTGTGCATTGCCTGAGGCCACAGCACCGGGTCAAGCCACCCGTGACATCCCCCTCAAGAGACAGACTCCATTGGTCCGGTGCTGGGTATCCCGGTCTCCTGGGCGTCACAATTGGCGTCACGAACAGGATCTAGCCAGCCCGTATACCGGGTATTGTGTGCCATGATTGAAGCCCAAAACTGTGAAAACTGGGATGAAAAATCTTGAAAATTGACTTTATTAAAGAAAAATCCATTCCCCATTGAAAACTATTGAAAGTGACTTTTCCCCATTGGTTATAATGGAGTAAAGATGGCCGCCATCCCCTGAGGTAATCACTTCATAACCGTTAGGCACGAGACTGTTAATTGAGCTACGCCATCACCTGAGCCCCAGTCTAACTGAAAAACTTCAGAATCCGCCATTACAAAGCGCGGTGGGTGGGAGCAGCAGGGGGCGTGTCATTGTGGGCGGCACCAAGCTGAGCGCTCTGACATCAGAGCAAGGGGAAAATCGATCCTGCTGCACAGCGGAACGAATCTACACTATCCCGACGGAAGCGGAGGACCGGAAGGGTCCGGATTAACTAAGGGGGCACAGTATGTCGCAGCACGGAGACGCCGCAGCACTCGGCAACGCTAATGCAGCTGAAAGACAGAGTGTCAATAGAGAGTCCGGCAGCGCAGCGGTGCAAGGAGTGGCGCCCATCATGCCGGTGCTGATGCCATATACCCCGGGTGGCCCATGGCTTCCAATGTATGAAGGTGAGCCTAATACCCTTGACGATTTCAGAGAAAAGATGCTGGCCCATTTTGACATGTTCCCTGTGGGTGAAGTTCAGCGTGTTAGTCTCCTGATGATGCAGTTAAGTGGCCATGCTAAGCGAGAAGTCACAGCATGGGCAGCTGATCTAAAAGGCACTGTTGAACGCATATTTGCTGGATTAAAAGCTACATTTGAAACCACGGCCAGCAGCAAAGCTAAAATACGATTCTTTAGTTGCAAACAAAAAGCTAATGAGGGCGTGAGAGACTTTGCCTTAAACCTGCAGGAAGCCCTTAAATCACTTACACTGGCTGAACCCATTTTTAACACCGGAGCGGATAAACTGCTAAGAGATCAATTTATTGAGGGACTCTACACCCCTTCTCACCGGGGGCATGTGAGCATGCTTGTTTTTAAGAACCCTGAATTGACATTTGCCCAATTAAAGGAGAGCGCTATACGTCTCCAGCTGGCAGAGGCACCTCGGGATCAGGATCCTGCGCAACCCATGGCAGAGGCACCTCAACAACAGGGAGTGCCAGTGACATCAGCTATGTCTGGGGCCATTGCTAAGCCCCTGGGGCCCAGTACTAATGAGGCTCTTCAACAAAAGCTTGACTCTTTAGCTGATGTTGTTGCTTCAATGGCTAAAACCATGCAGGAGATGAGAGGACACAAGATGGAGTTGGCAAACTGTAGAGAGGATGTTCCATGGATGAGACCCCGGAGATACCCGACATGGAGAGGACGACCCCGCGACCGCTACCAACCGGATGGACAGCCCATTTGCCGCCGTTGCCAGCAGCCGGGCCACTTTGCACGAGATTGTGATTTAACCCCTTCCCGACCTTTGACGCCACGTAGGCGTCATGAAAGTCGGTGCCATTCCGACCCATGACGCCTATGCGGCGTCATGGAAAGATCGCGTCCCTGCAGATCGGGTGAAAGGGTTAACTCCCATTTCACCCGATCTGCAGGGACAGGGGGAGTGGTAGTTTAGCCCAGGGGGGGTGGCTTCACCCCCTCGTGGCTACGATCGCTCTGATTGGCTGTTGAAAGTGAAACTGCCAATCAGAGCGATTTGTAATATTTCACCCATTATAACGGGTGAAATATTACAATCCAGCCATGGCCGATGCTGAAATATCATCGGCCATGGCTGGAAATACTAGTATGCCCCCACCCCACCCCTCCGATCGCCCCCCCAGCCCTCCGATCTGGCCGGTACACTGCTCCGGCTCCCCTCCGTCCAGTGCTCCGCTCCCCCCGTGCTCTTGTCCGCTCCCCCCGTGCTCCAATCACCCCCCCGTGCTCCAATCACCCCCCATGCACTCCGATCCACCCCCCCCGGTGCTCCGTTCCACCCCCCCGTGCTCCATTCCAGCCCCCCCGTGCTCCGTTCCACGCCCCCCGTGCTCCGTTCCACCCCTCCCGCACTCCGATTCCCCCCCCCCGTGCTCCGATCCCCCCCCCGTGGTCCCCCCCACCCCATCATACTTACCGATCCAGCCGGGGTCCCGTCCGTCTTCTCCCTGGGCGCCGCCATCTTCCAAAATGGCGGGCGCATGCGCAGTGCGCCCGCCGAATCTGCCGGCCGGCAGATTCGTTCCAAAGTGCATTTTGATCACTGAGATATAATCTATCTCAGTGATCAAAATAAAAAAAATAATAAGTGACCCCCCCCCCCTTTGTCACCCCCATAGGTAGGGACAATAAAAAAATAAAGAAATTTTTTTTTTCCACTAATGTTAGAATAGGGTTAGGGTTAGGGGTAGGGGTAGGGGTAGGGGTAGGGTTAGGGCTAGGGTTAGGGTTAGGGCTAGGGGTAGGGTTAGGGTTAGGGCTAGGGGTAGGGGTAGGGTTAGGGTTAGGGTTAGGGCTAGGGGTAGGGGTAGGGTTAGGGTTAGGGCTAGGGTTAGGGTTTCGGTATGTGCACACGTATTCTGGTCCTCTGCGGATTTTTCCGCTGCGGATTTGATAAATCCGCAGTGCTAAACCGCTGCGGATTTATGGCGGATTTACCGCGGTTTTTCTGCGCATTTCACTGCGGTTTTACAACTGCGATTTTCTATTTGAGCAGTTGTAAAACCGCTGCGGAATCCGCACAAAGAAGTGACATGCTGCGGAATGTAAACCGCTGCGTTTCCGTGCAGTTTTTCCGCAGCATGGGCACAGCGATTTTTGTTTCCCGTAGGTTTACATTGAACTGTAAACTCATGGGAAACTGCTGCGGATCCGCAGCGTTTTCCGCAGCGTGTGCACATACCTTTAGAATTAGGCTATGTGCACACTGTGCGGATTTGGCTGCGGATTCGCAGCAGTGTTCCATCAGGTTTACAGTACCATGTAAACATATGGAAACCAAATCCGCTGTGCCCATGGTGCAGAAAATACCACGCGGAAACGCTGCGTTGTATTTTCCGCAGCATGTCAATTCTTTGTGCGGATTCCGCAGCGTTTTACACCTGTTCCTCAATAGGAATCCGCAGGTGAAATCCGCACAAAAAACACTGGAAATCCGCGGAAAATCCGCAGGTAAAACGCAGTGCCTTTTACCCGCGGATTTTTCAAAAATGATGCGAAAATATCTCACACGAATCCGCAACGTGGGCACATAGCCTTAGGGTTAGGGTTGGAATTAGGGTTGTGGTTATGGTTAGGGGTGTGTTGGGGTTAGGGTTGTGGTTAGGGGTGTGTTGCGGTTAGGGTTGTGTTTAGGGTTATGGCTACAGTTGGGATTAGGGTTAGGGGTGTGTTGGGGTTAGTGTTGGAGGTAGAATTGAGGGGTTACCACTGTTTAGGCACATCAGGGGTCTCCAAACGCAACATGGCGCCACCATTGATTCCAGCCAATCTCGTATTCAAAAAGTCAAATGGTGCTCCCTCACTTCCGAGCCCTGACGTGTGCCCAAACAGTGGTTTACCCCCACATATGGGGTACCAGCATACTCAGGACAAACTGCGCAACAATTACTGGGGTCCAATTTCTCCTGTTACCCTTGTGAATCAAAAAAAATGTTTGCTAAAACATCATTTTTGAGGAAAGAAAAATGATTTTTTATTTTCACGGCTCTGCGTTGTAAACGTCTGTGAAGCACTTGGGGGTTCAAAGTGCTCACCACATATCTAGATAAGTTCCTTGGGGGTCTAATTTCTAAAATGGGGTCACTTGTGGGGGTTTCTACTGTTTAGGCACACCAGGGGCTCTGCAAACGCAACGTGACACCCGCAGACCATTCCATCAAAGTCTGCATTTCAAAAGTCACTACTTCCCTTCTGAGCCCCGACGTGTGCCCAAACAGTGGTTTACCCCCACTCATGGGGTATCAGCGTACTCAGGAGAAACTGGACAACAACTTTTGGGGTCCAATTTTTCCTGTAACCCTTGGGAAAATAAAAAATTCTGGGCTAAATAATTATTTTTGAGGAAAGAAAACGTATTTATTATTTTCACGGCTCTGCATTATAAACTTCTATGAAGCACTTGGGGGTTCAAAGTGCTCACCACACATCTAGATAAGTTCCTTTCGGGGTCTAGTTTCCAAAATGGGGTCACTTGTGGGGGGTTTCTACTGTTTAGGCACATCAGGGGCTCTGCAAACGCAACGTGACGCCCGCAGAGCATTCCATCAAAGTCTGCATTTCAAAACGTCACTACTTCAATTCCAAGCCCCGGCATGTGCCCAAACAGTAGTTTACCCCCACATATGGGGTATCACCATACTCAGGAGAAACTGGACAACAAATATTGGGGTCAAATTTCTCCTGTTACCCTTGGGAAAATTAAAAAATTCTGGGCTAAATAATTATTTTTGAGGAAAGAAAACGTATTTATTATTTTCACGGCTCTGCATTATAAACTTCTATGAAGCGCTTGGGGGTTCAAAGTGCTCACCACACATCTAGATAAGTTCCTTTCGGGGTCTAGTTTCCAAAATGCGGTCACTTGTGGGGGGTTTCTACTGGTAAGCCACATCAGGGGCTCTGCAAACGCAACGTGACGCCCGCAGAGCATTCCATCAAAGTCTGCATTTCAAAACGTCACTACTTCAATTCCAAGCCCCGGCATGTGCCCAAACAGTAGTTTACCCCCACATATGGGGTATCACCATACTCAGGAGAAACTGGACAACAAATATTGGGGTCAAATTTCTCCTGTTACCCTTGGGAAAATTAAAAAATTCTGGGCTAAATAATTATTTTTGAGGAAAGAAAACGTATTTATTATTTTCACGGCTCTGCATTATAAACTTCTATGAAGCGCTTGGGGGTTCAAAGTGCTCACCACACATCTAGATAAGTTCCTTTCGGGGTCTAGTTTCCAAAATGCGGTCACTTGTGGGGGGTTTCTACTGGTAAGCCACATCAGGGGCTCTGCAAACGCAACGTGACGCCCACAGAGCATTCCATCAAAGTCTGCATTTCAAAACGTCACTACTTCACTTCCGAGCCTCGGCATGTGCCCAAACAGTGGTTTACCCCCACATATGGGGTATCAGCGTACTCAGGAGAAACTGGACAACAACTTTTGGGGTCAAATTTCTCCTGTTACCCTTGGGAAAATAAAAAATTGCAGGCTAAAAGATCATTTTTTAGAAAATAATTTTTTTTTTTTTTTCATGGCTCTGCGTTATAAACTTCTGTGAAGCACTTGGGGGTTCAAAGTCCTCACCACACATCTAGATTAGTTCCTTTGGGGGTCTAGTTTCCAAAATGGTGTCATTTCTGGGGGATCTCCAATGTTTAGGCACACAGGGGCTCTCCAAACGTGACATGGTGTCCGCTAATGATTGGAGCTAATTTTCCATTTAAAAAGCCAAATGGCGTGCCATCCCTTCCGAGCCCTGCCGTGCGCCCAAACAGTGGTTTACCCCCACATGTTGGGTATCTGCGTACTCAGGACAAACAGGACAACAATATTTGGGGTCCAATTTCTCCTATTATCCTTGGCAAAATAGGAAATTCCAGGCTAAAAAATCATTTTTGAGGAAAGAAAAATTATTTTTTATTTTCATGGCTCTGCGTTATAAACTTCTGTGAAGCACCTGGGGGTTTAAAGTGCTCAATATGCATCTAGATAAGTTCCTTGGGGGGTCTAGTTTCCAAAATGGGGTCACTTGTGGGGGAGCTCCAATGTTTAGGCACACAGGGGCTCTCCAAACGCGACATGGTGTCCGCTAACAATTGGAGCTAATTTTCCATTCAAAAAGTCAAATGGCGCGCCTTCCCTTCCGAGCCCTGCCGAGTGCCCAAACAGTGGTTTACCCCCACATATGAGGTATCGACGTACTCGGGAGAAATTGCTCAACACATTTTAGGATCCATTTTACCCTACTGCCCATGTGAAAATGAAAAAATTGAGGCGAAAAGAATTTTTTTGTGAAAAAAAAGTACTTTTTCATTTTTACAGATCAATTTGTGAAGCACCTGAGGGTTTAAAGTGCTCACTAGGCATCTAAATAAGTTCCTTGGGGGGTCTAGTTTCCAAAATGGGGTCACTTGTGGGGGAGCGCCAATGTTTAGGCACACAGGAGCTCTCCAAACGCGACATGGTGTCCGCTAACGATGGAAATAATTTTTCATTCAAAAAGTCAAATGGCGCTCCTTCCCTTCCAAGCCCTGCCGTGCGCCCAAACAGTGGTTTACCCCCACATATGAGGTATCAGCGTACTCAGGACAAATTGACAACAACTTTCGTG
Organism: Ranitomeya imitator; assembly: GCF_032444005.1. Lineage (NCBI taxonomy): Eukaryota > Metazoa > Chordata > Amphibia > Anura > Dendrobatidae > Ranitomeya > Ranitomeya imitator. Next base: position 577,136,930 of record NC_091283.1, on the reverse strand, counting down.
GTTCAGTTTCTCCTTTTACCATTGGGAAAATAAAAAAATTGTTGCTAAAAGATAATTTTTGTGACTAAAAAGTTAAATGTTCATTTTTTCCTTCCATGTTGCTTCTGCTGCTGTGAAGCACCTGAAGGGTTAATAAACTTCTTGAATGTGGTTTTGAGTACCTTGAGGGGTGCAGTTTTTAGAATGGTGTCACTTTTGGGTATTTTCAGCCATATAGACCCCTCAAACTGACTTCAAATGTGAGGTGGTCCCTAAAAAAAATGGTTTTGTAAATTTCGTTGTAAAAATGACAAATCGCTGGTCAAATTTTAACCCTTATAACTTCCTAACAAAAAAAAATGTTGTTTCCAAAATTGTGCTGATGTAAAGTAAACATGTGGGAAATGTTATTTATTAACTATTTTGTGTCACATATCTCTCTGGTTTAACAGAATAAAAATTCAAAATGTGAAAATTGCAAAATTTTCAAAATTTTCGCCAAATTTCCGTTTTTATCACAAATAAACGCAGAATTTATTGACCTAAATTTACCACTAACATGAAGCCCAATATGTCACGAAAAAACAATCTCAGAACCGCTAGGATCCGTTGAAGCGTTCCTGAGTTATTACCTCATAAAGGGACACTGGTCAGAATTGCAAAAAACGGCAAGGTCTTTAAGGTCAAAATAGGCTGGGTCATGAAGGGGTTAAACGGGAATCCCCTGGGAATGCGGGCCGCTTCGCAGGAATGAACTTTCAAGGCCCAACACCCTGGCACGACAGGTACATCGGAGGACGACCCATTATCCCTATCGTGCTGGACGGAATTCCCCTCAACGCTTTGCTGGACACAGGTTCCCAGATTTCATCTATACCGTATATCCTTTATAAGAGGTACTGGGCTGATGCAGATATTGATAAAGGGCCCTCTGATGTTGAACTAGATATATGGGCCAGTAATGGTAAGTTGGTACCGAAACTAGGATTCAGGGAGATGACCATAAAGATTGGTAAAGTAGAACTGAAGAAACAGGGTATAATTGTTGTTGATGTTGACCGGCGGAACTGTGAACCAACTGTATTGATAGGAATGAATGTGTTAGAGAACTGCTTTTCCGAAGTCATTTCTGTCTTACAGCAAATTGCTGAAACTGCCCAATCCTGCCAGCAGAGAGTTCTCCGGAGGGAAATAAAAGTATTGATGTTAAGGCAACAGGTAGAAGTTGCAGGTGGAGAAATCGGCAGTGTGAGGGTAAGTGATCCAACGTCTATTGTAATCCCACCAAAAACAGAAATGCTGGTATGGTGTAGAGCAGCCATTGGTACTAAGGGACGAGATTATCAAGCCTTAATAGAACCAGTGTACACCGACAGCAGGCCCACTATACTCACAGCACGAGGGATAGTCGAGGTACACTGGGGACGAGTGCCGGTACGACTTTTGAACTGTGGAGAGGAAGAGGTCACTTTGCCAAGGTATGCTACAATGGCAAAGCTATATACTGTTGACAACAATGCCATCACAACCATTGAGCCCTTAGAACCAACCTGTCAGGTGGAAGGCAATGGCTCAGATGGAGAAATGGAGGATTGGTGCCAACAGCTACACGTGGGCATAAATTCAACACCTACCCATCAAAAACAAGGTGTGTATAGGCTAGTGACGGAATATGAACAAGTCTTCAGTAAACACCCATTGGACTTCGGACGGATAGAAGGGGTAGAACACACAATCCCCACAGGTGACCATCCCCCAATAAAAGAAAGATATAGACCCATACCGCCCGCTCACTATCAATGTGCAAAAGATATGCTGAGGGAAATGAAACAGGCCGGGGTAATAAGAGACAGCTGTAGCCCCTGGGCGGCCCCTCTAGTGATTGTCAAAAAAAAGGACGGAACCATGAGAATGTGCGTAGACTACCGGAAGATTAATAACATCACCCATAAAGACGCCTACCCCTTGCCTAGGATAGAAGAGTCCTTAACTGCTTTGAAATCTGCTAATTATTTTTCCACCTTAGACTTAACAAGCGGGTATTGGCAAGTCCCTGTGGCTGAGAGAGATAAGGAAAAGACGGCATTCACCACACCAATGGGTCTATGTGAATTTAATCGCATGCCGTTCGGACTCTGCAACGCATCCGGTACCTTCCAGCGGCTGATGGAATGCTGCCTCGGACACAAGAACTTCGAGACCGTCCTCCTGTACCTAGATGATGTGATCGTCTACTCAAAAACTTACGAACAACACTTAATAGACCTGGCAGAAGTGTTCGAAGCCTTATCCAGGTATGGCATGAAAGTCAAGCCATCCAAATGTCACCTTCTCAAGCCAAAGGTACAGTACCTGGGACACATCGTGAGTTCGGAGGGAGTAGCACCAGATCCCGAGAAAATAAGCGCCATAAGGGATTGGCCAAGACCTACCAGCGCAAAAGAAGTGAGACAATTCCTGGGATTGGTGGGTTACTATCGCAGATTTATAAAAGGATTTACCAAGTTGGCAGCACCCTTGCAAGACACCTTGGTAGGGCAGACGAAGAAACCTTCAAACCGAAACCCTCCTTTTCAGTGGAACGACGAAAGGGAAGACTCCTTTGAACAACTAAAGAAGGCACTAACCGGAGAAGAGGTTCTGGCATACCCAGATTACCATAAACCTTTCATCCTCTACACCGATGCCAGTAATGTGGGACTAGGAGCGGTGCTGTCACAAAAGCAAGAAGGTCGGGAGAAAGTCATCGCCTTTGCAAGTAGAAAGCTCCGGCCTACTGAAAGAAATTCAGAAAATTACAGCTCCTTCAAATTGGAACTACTGGCAGTAGTTTGGGCTGTGACGGAGCGTTTCAAACACTATCTGGCCGCTGCAGAATTTATTGTCTATACTGACAACAATCCGTTGACCCACCTGGACACAGCCAAATTAGGTACGTTAGAACAGCGATGGATAGCCCGGTTATCTAATTACAACTTCATAATCAAGTATCGAGCAGGTCGCAAGAATGGAAATGCCGATGCCCTATCCCGGATGCCACACTTGAGAGATGTAGAAGAGGAAACGGGGGAGCTTGAAGAAATTGAACTACCAGCCTTCCATCGTCCCAAGGCAAAACATCATCAGTCAAGTACCTATCAGAAACAACAAGAGGTGAATTTTAATCCGTTAGCACACCATAGATGGGCTGACACCCAAGACAGCAATCCAGCTGTGAAGTTGGTGAAGGAACTGTTGACTGAGCAAAGTGCATATCCCTATGAGGATGCCCCAGAAGAGACGCATCAACTCTGGAAAGAGAGAGGCAAAATGTTCCTGTATCAAGGGAAGCTCTGTAGAAGATACACCAATCCGAAAACACATGAATTGGTTTGGCAGATTATTGTGCCTAAACAAGATGTGAAGATGGTCCTCGAAGCTTACCATAATGGTGCTGGTCACTTCGGTTGGAAAAAGTTAGAAGTACTTCTAAGAGAAAGATTTTATTGGGTCGGGATGAGAAAATCAATCGAACAGTGGTGCAGAAATTGTGGCCCGTGTAACCTCAGAAGAAACGATCAAAAGAACCAAAGAGCACCACTGCAGCCCATAATCACCAAACAACCACTTGAACTTGTAGCCATGGACCACGTGAAGTTGACACCAAGCCGGTCCGGCTATGTCTATGCCTTGACCATCGTGGACCATTATTCACGTTTCTTGGTAGTAGTACCCGTAAAAGATCTGACAGCAAAAACAGCAGCCAAAGCGTTCCAAACGTACTTTTGTAGACCCCATGGATATCCGGAACAGGTTCTCACCGACCAAGGTACAGCCTTTGAATCAGAGATCTTCAGAGAATTCTGTAATATGTATGGTTGCAAAAAGATCCGGACGACGGCCTATCATCCACAAACAAACGGCTTATGCGAGAAGATGAACCATATTGTAATAGACCTACTAAAGACTTTACCTGAGACAGAAAGGAATCAATGGCCAGAGAAATTGCCTGACTTGGTGGATCTGTATAATCATGTCCCGGTGAGCTCCACCAACTGCACCCCAGCTTACCTTATGCGTGCAAGACCCGGCCAATTACCAATCGATCTAGAAATGGGAATTCTGAAACCAGACGCAGAAGTTCAAGACTCCAATTGGGATATCATACGGCAAAAGCAGTATCGCCAAGTGCAAGAGAGTGTGGAAAGAAGCCTTCAGCAAACTAGAGAAAGACAAGAGCGAACTTTCAACCAGAATGCTCTAGCGACCCCATTAAGACCGGGTGACCAAGTGCTCAAGAGAAATCGTCGAACCAATAAACTGGACAATCAGTGGGAAGCCGTACCCTACACAGTTTTACCAACAAGAGTGGATAATCCTAAAATGTGTCTCATTAGCAAAAACGGAGGCTTAACATCTGTACTAGTGTCAAGAGACAATCTTAAATTATGTCCGGAAGCATTGAAAGAGCCAGACGTTGTCCAGCCAGAACCAGAAGTTATTCAACCCATACAGGTTCAACCAGTAAAGGAAAAAGAAGAGGAAGTGTATCACACCTGTATAGGAGACTTTCCCAAAACCCTACTAACATACCATGGTGCAGTAGTGGTTCCCATGGTGGCCTTTTACCCAACACCGAACCCAATACCAGAAGTCCCAAGACAGGAAGAGGCTGACCCCGTACTACAGGAGGTTCCAGGCCAGGAAGAACAGATTCCTGGTCAGAGTAATCCCATTCACGGTGGACTTGCCAACTCCATAGTCGTGGAATTATCTTTAGCAGAGCGGGCAGATACTACATCCGCAGTAGACAGTAGTACACCACATGAAGAGACACCGCTATTACGTAGATCACAGCGTAGTACCCAGGGTCAATTACCGGCCAGGTATGCAGATTACCAACTATAAAGCTCATAATGTGAATTGTATATATGTTATGCCGTATATAGTTAAACAGAAAATGTAGTATAGTCATTGCTATCAGTCTGCAACGTTTAAGCCCAGGGCCTACAGAGACTTGTCTGTATGAACTTATTGCATATTCTTGAACTTTTTATCAGCCCGGAGGCACTAAATCAAAGCTCCGGAAAGACTGCTTTTTGAACTTTGCTTTTTGCTCTTTTTGAACTTTCTTTAGACTTTATATTGATAACTCCGTTGGAAAAATGGAACTAAATTCCTGGACACTAAGTACAGTGCCGTTCCTAATACCGTCAAGGATAGAACTGTATTAATGGACGCTATTTGAAGTGACTTTTTACAGAACTCTATTTTTGTTTCCTTGAGTGGTTTTTGTAACTTTTCATTTTCAAGACTCTGTACATATTAATTGTTATTTCAAAATGTTATTGTCCCACAGTCCCGGAGTACTGTTCTTAACTAAGGGGGAATGTGGCACCCCTAGGGGTATTTGCCACAAAAATAGTTACTGACAGTAAGTACAAATACTAAAATAGCAAGACTGCACTACCACCTCCGGCCAGAAGAGGGAGCTCCAGAGACTCCCCTTGATCCATTCTGGTCTGAGAGAAGAAATGGCAGTTGGGCCAAGGAGCTGATAGTGAGAGGTCATACAGTTGAATCTCTAACAGCCCTGTGACTGTTACCAGGCCTAAATCACCGGCCTGAGGAGAAGAGGGATAGAGAAAAAGGACATTGTGAGAACCGGGTAGCATTAATCACTACCCAGAACAGGCGCAAAGACGGATACCGGATCCGTGGCTGTATTCATTATATATAATACAGCAACCGGAAAAACGTGAGGTGATATCAGCTTCACTAGGGTCGGATGCAGCAACAGACACAGAGTTCAGCGGTACTCCCAGAGGGAGTAAACCGATAAAAGGACTCGGGTTGCCCGTCGAACCAGGACCCGGAGGGGACAGATTGGGCCGGCAGCCAGTTCACATACAGCAGCAGGGCCACACAGAAATTGCGCACAATAAGAGGCGAAGACCCCGGCAGGGTCAAAGTAACTCAGAGTTCCCATACAGACTCCGGTGACAGGACTGGTTGTAAACCCTTTTATGTTAAAGTAAACTGGTTAAACGTTTCAGTGCCTCAGTCTTTCATTTGGACAATAGCCATCTATCCAGGATCAGGATCGTCACCGCTGGGAGAACCTGCTGCTGATCAAGTAAGTGCCTGTCTCCTCATGATATCCCTTACACTGTGCATTGCCTGAGGCCACAGCACCGGGTCAAGCCACCCGTGACATCCCCCTCAAGAGACAGACTCCATTGGTCCGGTGCTGGGTATCCCGGTCTCCTGGGCGTCACATGTGTTTTATACAAGTCCCTTGCTGCATGTAAATTGCCCAGTTCGGTCCAATGGGCGAATCCAGATTGCAATAATCGCTGCCCCGGTCCCTTCAAACTCAGCCTCTTCTCACTGGATGTAAGTGGATGTTGTCTCTATGTCATCCACACAGTGCCCAAAGTTTTGTGCTGGTGCAGTGGAATCAGACGGGCAGCCCAAAGTCAAGTCACCAGCTCACTGACTGCTCAATAGGTCAGAGTGAGGTGTGCCTCATTTACGTTCAGAGAGATGAGGTGTCGTTTTAAGGGACCTGGGCGGCCCGGAGTGCTATCTGGATTTGCCCATGGGACCAGACCATGCTATCTACATCCTTTGTGGGACATGTATAAAACAAATTTTTGGAGGTATGCAGGGGCACCTCTGAGGATATAAAGGAGTTGTAGGAACCACATTCACATGATCTTAAAGGTGATTGGCAGAGTTTATAAGCAACAAAAATGGTGATATATTCCCTTGAAGGATCTGGCATGTTTTCCTTTAAGGATCGGGCATGTTCTATTTTGGAATGCCGATCCTTCTCTTCTCTCTGATATAAGACACTGCCAAACATGGCCAAATGTGTGCTCCTGTGTATAGCAAAACCAGCCAAGATAGCTGCCGGCCGAACGATCAGCTGCAGCCTCACTTGGCTGACAGTCATCTCATGCGTATGGTTGGCATTTAGATATTCCATTACACCTGTGTAGTGATAAAAAGACTTGGCTAAGATACAGCATAACAAACAAAACTAGACTTTTATTTCTGCACTGAGGGCCTTATTTTCCATGTTTTCAGCTGATTTGGAGCTGATTTGCTTACGACAATGTGTATTAGTAACACAGCTTACGAGACCGCAATCAGTTTACAACATATTATTCCATGAATGCCAAGATTCTCACTTCTTTTGTGTATTTTTCTTTATAGTGTAAAAACTGGCAGAAGAAACTTAATAAATGTTGGCATTTTTCCACATTAATTTGCAGCACTACCGTTCTTCAGTGCAGTCGTTTTGATAAATGTCTATAATTGTATTTCTTAAAGAAGAAAAATTGATATAGGCGGTCACTAAGCATCTTATAGACTGCCTGCTGTCAAGAGGACAAATACGGCTGGTGTAGTGGTGGTAGTGCTGGAAACTTTGCCTGTGCCATGTAAATTATATAGGGGCTCAAGATTATGTATGGACACTGGCATTATATTGCATAGCTGTACAAGCCATTGTGCTAGGCACAGGTTAAAAGGGAAAACCCTGGAGGTGTTTTATGGCTGAATATTGCAAATAAACATTTCAAGCGCTTATATATAGATGGCTTATTAAAGTTTAATGGCCTTTTAAACAGGAAAATAAACTAAAGTAAAGAATCATTATAAATTCATAACATATTTATAATATGCATGTCATTGTTATCTTTACCTACTACTGCAGTGCCGGATATAAATAATAAATGACACTTATGAATGGTATCGAGGACATAAAAATACAAGAGGCCCATGATAAACTCACAACTTATGGACACAATTTCTGTTACCCCAGGAAAAACTCATACGTTTCATATATTACAAATGGATTGCAAATGCAGAAAGATTTGTGGATATTTTATAATATCAGCCTGTACTTCGGAAACTGAAAAATATAATAAATGTTGTAATTCCCAGTAGAGAGAGTGATGGATGGCAGATGATAACTCCCCCATTCTCAGGTTAGAGGGGGCTGAAATTGTATACTTGCAGGCATGGGATAAAGGCCTGACAAACCGAGAGGAATCACAACCGTAATTCATTTGGTGAATGGGCTGTCGGTGGACGCTTCCACCCACCTTCTGTCCAACATGTTTCTGAAAAATAATAGCCGCCTTGGTGTTTGCTCTTCTTTATTTATGGTGTACTCTGTTTTGCTTCCATTTTTTACTTAAATCAATGCCATGATCAACATTTATATGAATTGTGTGGTTTAAAACATCATATTATGTCCCTTATAGCTGTAAAGCAACCATGCTTTATCCTGAATTTACTGATTCGATGCCCTGGTTTTCTATTGCTTTGCTGTTTGTGGAAAGCTCTTATATGGCCATTTTTATTAGAACGGCGAAGATTATTTTTCTAGTATATATTAGTTTTAGTTTTCACAAAGCCCTTGATAAGCCCAGATGATCCTAAATTGTCACTGTCACATACAATGTAAACTGCGATCACAGAACTCCTTCAAAAGTTGGTGCCTGTTTATTTTATACTAATTAGAAAATCCAGCCACCCACAAAAACTTTTTCCAAAAATCGGACTGAGAAAGAACCAGACAATTATAGGATGTTCAGAATAGCTCTATGTGCGGCAATACTTTACCTATGTCTAGAGGATGCATACTAGTTATGATATACAGTTAGGGCCAGAAATATTTGGACAGTGACACAATTTTCGCGAGTTGGGCTCTGCATGCCACCACATTGGATTTGAAATGAAACCTCTACAACAGAATTCAAGTGCAGATTGTAACGTTTAATTTGAAGGGTTGAACAAAAATATCTGATAGAAAATGTAGGAATTGTACACATTTCTTTACAAACACTCCACATTTTAGGAGGTCAAAAGTAATTGGACAAATAAACATAACCCAAACAAAATATTTTTATTTTCAATATTTTGTTGCAAATCCTTTGGAGGCAATCACTGCCTTAAGTCTGGAACCCATGCACATCACCAAACGCTGGGTTTCCTCCTTCTTAATGCTTTGCCAGGCATTTACAGCCGCAGCCTTCAGGTCTTGCTTGTTTGTGGGTCTTTCCGTCTTAAGTCTGGATTTGAGCAAGTGAAATGCATGCTCAATTGGGTTTAGATCTGGAGATTGACTTGGCCATTGCAGAATGTTCCACTTTTTGGCACTCATGAACTCCTGGGTAGCTTTGGCTGTATGCTTGGGGTCATTGTCCATCTGTACTATGAAGCGCCGTCCAATCAACTTTGCAGCATTTGGCTGAATCTGGGCTGAAAGTATATCCCGGTACACTTCAGAATTCATCCGGCTACTCTTGTCTGCTCTTATGTCATCAATAAACACAAGTGACCCAGTGCCATTGAAAGCCATGCATGCCCATGCCATCACGTTGCCTCCACCATGTTTTACAGAGGATGTGGTGTGCCTTGGATCATGTGCTGTTCCCTTTCTTCTCCAAACTTTTTTCTTCCCATCATTCTGGTACAGGTTGATCTTTGTCTCATCTGTGCATAGAATACTTTTCCAGAACTGAGCTGGCTTCTTGAGGTGTTTTTCTGCAAATTTAACTCTGGCCTGTCTATTTTTGGCATTGATGAATGGTTTGCATCTAGTTGTGAACCCTTTGTATTTACTGTCATGGAGTCTTCTCTTTACTGTTGACTTAGAGACAGATACACCTACTTCACTGAGAGTGTTCTGGACTTCAGTTGATGTTGTGAACGGGTTCTTCTTCACCAAATTAAGTAACATAGTAACATAGTTAGTAAGGCCGAAAAAAGACATTTGTCCATCCAGTTCAGCCTATATTCCATCATAATAAATACCCAGATCTACGTCCTTCTACAGAACCTAATAATTGTATGATACAATATTGTTCTGCTCCAGGAAGACATCCAGGCCTCTCTTGAACCCCTCGACTGAGTTCGCCATCACCACCTCCTCAGGCAAGCAATTCCAGATTCTCACTGCCCTAACAGTAAAGAATCCTCTTCTATGTTGGTGGAAAAACCTTCTCTCCTCCAGACGCAAAGAATGCCCCCTTGTGCCCGTCACCTTCCTTGGTATAAACAGATCCTCAGCGAGATATTTGTATTGTCCCCTTATATACTTATACATGGTTATTAGATCGCCCCTCAGTCGTCTTTTTTCTAGACTAAATAATCCTAATTTCGCTAATCTATCTGGGTATTGTAGTTCTCCCATCCCCTTTATTAATTTTGTTGCCCTCCTTTGTACTCTCTCTAGTTCCATTATATCCTTCCTGAGCACCGGTGCCCAAAACTGGACACAGTACTCCATGTGCGGTCTAACTAGGGATTTGTACAGAGGCAGTATAATGCTCTCATCATGTGTATCCAGACCTCTTTTAATGCACCCCATGATCCTGTTTGCCTTGGCAGCTGCTGCCTGGCACTGGCTGCTCCAGGTAAGTTTATCATTAACTAGGATCCCCAAGTCCTTCTCCCTGTCAGATTTACCCAGTGGTTTCCCGTTCAGTGTGTAATGGTGATATTGATTCCCTCTTCCCATGTGTATAACCTTACATTTATCATTGTTAAACCTAATCTGCCACCTTTCAGCCCAAGTTTCCAACTTATCCAGATCCATCTGTAGCAGAATACTATCTTCTCTTGTATTAACTGCTTTACATAGTTTTGTATCATCTGCAAATATCGATATTTTACTGTGTAAACCTTCTACCAGATCATTAATGAATATGTTGAAGAGAACAGGTCCCAATACTGACCCCTGCGGTACCCCACTGGTCACAGCGACCCAGTTAGAGACTATACCATTTATAACCACCCTCTGCTTTCTATCACTAAGCCAGTTACTAACCCATTTACACACATTTTCCCCCAGACCAAGCATTCTCATTTTGTGTACCAACCTCTTGTGCGGCACGGTATCAAACGCTTTGGAAAAATCGAGATATACCACGTCCAATGACTCACCGTGGTCTAGTCTATAGCTTACCTCTTCATAAAAACTGATTAGATTGGTTTGACAGGAGCGATTTCTCATAAACCCATGCTGATATGGAGTTAAACAGTTATTCTCATTGAGATAATCCAGAATAACATCCCTCAGAAACCCTTCAAATATTTTACCAACAATAGAGGTTAGACTTACTGGCCTATAATTTCCAGGTTCACTTTTAGAGCCCTTTTTGAATATTGGCACCACATTTGCTATGCGCCAGTCCTGCGGAACAGACCCTGTCGCTATAGAGTCCCTAAAAATAAGAAATAATGGTTTATCTATTACATTACTTAGTTCTCTTAGTACTCGTGGGTGTATGCCATCCGGACCCGGAGATTTATCTATTTTAATCTTATTTAGCCGGTTTCGCACCTCTTCTTGGGTTAGATTGGTGACCCTTAATATAGGGTTTTCATTGTTTCTTGGGATTTCACCTAGCATTTCATTTTCCACCGTGAATACCGTGGAGAAGAAGGTGTTTAATATGTTAGCTTTTTCCTCATCATCTACAACCATTCTTTCCTCACTATTTTTTAAGGGGCCTACATTTTCAGTTTTTATTCTTTTACTATTGATATAGTTGAAGAACAGTTTGGGATTAGTTTTACTCTCCTTAGCAATGTGCTTCTCTGTTTCCTTTTTGGCAGCTTTAATTAGTTTTTTAGATAAAGTATTTTTCTCCCTATAGTTTTTTAGAGCTTCAATGGTGCCATCCTGCTTTAGTAGTGCAAATGCTTTCTTTTTACTGTTAATTGCCTGTCTTACTTCTTTGTTTAGCCACATTGGGTTTTTCCTATTTCTAGTCCTTTTATTCCCACAAGGTATAAACCTCTTACACTGCCTATTTAGGATGTTCTTAAACATTTCCCATTTATTATCTGTATTCTCATTTCTGAGGATATTGTCCCAGTCTACCAGATTAAGGGCATCTCTAAGCTGGTCAAACTTTGCCTTCCTAAAGTTCAATGTTTTTGTGACTCCCTGACAAGTCCCCCTAGTGAAAGACAGGTGAAACTGCACAATATTGTGGTCGCTATTTCCTAAATGCCAAACCACCTGCAGATTTGTTATTCTGTCAGGTCTATTAGATAGTATTAGGTCTAAAAGTGCTGCTCCTCTGGTTGGATTCTGCACCAATTGTGAAAGATAATTTTTCTTGGTTATTAGCAGAAACCTGTTGCCTTTATGGGTTTCACAGGTTTCTGTTTCCCAGTTAATATCCGGGTAGTTAAAGTCCCCCATAACCAGGACCTCATTATGGGTTGCAGCTTCATCTATCTGCTTTAGAAGTAGACTTTCCATGCTTTCTGTTATATTTGGGGGTTTGTAACAGACCCCAATGAGAATTTTGTTACCATTTTTCCCTCCATGAATTTCAACCCATATGGACTCGACATCCTCATTCCCTTCGCTAATATCCTCCCTTAAAGTGGACTTTAGACAAGACTTTACATAGAGACAAACCCCTCCTCCTCTCCGATTTTTACGATCCTTTCTAAACAGACTGTAACCCTGTAAGTTAACTGCCCAGTCATAGCTTTCATCTAACCATGTCTCGGTTATTCCCACTATGTCAAAGTTACCTGTAGATATTTCTGCTTCTAGTTCTTCCATCTTGTTTGTCAGGCTTCTGGCGTTTGCGAGCATGCAGTTTAGAGGATTTTGTTTTGTTCCAATCTCCTCACTGTGGATTGTTTTAGAAATGTTCTTACCTCCCTTCTGAGTATGTTTTCCTGGGTCGTCTTTGTTCGAGTCTAATGTTTTTCTTCCCGTCCCCTCTTCTTCTAGTTTAACGCCCTCCTGATGAGTGTAGCGAGTCTTCTGGCGAATGTGTGTTTCCCAGGTTTGTTGAGGTGTAGTCCGTCTCTGGCGAGGAGTCTATCATACCAGTAATTCACACCGTGGTCCAGGAATCCAAATCCTTGTTGTTTGCACCATCGTCTTAGCCAGTTGTTTGCATCAAGGATCCTGTTCCATCTCCTGGTGCCATGCCCGTCTACTGGAAGGATAGAAGAAAAAACTACCTGTGCATCCAGTTCCTTTACTTTCTTCCCCAACTCTTCAAAGTCCTTGCAGATTGTCGGTAGGTCCTTCCTTGCCGTGTCATTGGTGCCAACATGTATCAGAAGAAATGGGTGGACGTCCTTGGAGCTGAAGAGCTTTGGTATCCTATCGGTCACATCCTTGATCATCGCACCTGGAAGGCAGCATACTTCTCTTGCAGTTATGTCCGGTCTGCAGATGGCTGCTTCGGTGCCTCTCAGTAGTGAGTCTCCCACCACCACCACTCTTCGTTGCTTCTTGGCTGTACTTTTTGCTGTCACTTGTTGCTGTGTGCCCTTTTCTTTTTTGCTTGCTGGTATTGCTTCATTCTTAGGTGTGCCATCTTCATCCTCTACAAAGATTTGATATCGGTTCTTCAGTTGTGTGGTTGGTGATTTCTCCATGGTCTTCTTGCTTCTTTTGGTCACATGCTTCCACTCATCTGCTTTTGGAGGTTCTCTGACACTTTTTGCACCTTCTGTGACCAGTAGAGATGCTTCTGTTCTGTCTAGAAAGTCTTCATTCTCTTTGATGAGTTTCAAAGTTGCTATTCTTTCTTCCAGACCCCGCACCTTTTCTTCTAAAAGGGCCACTAGTCTACACTTCTGACAGGTGAAATTGGATTCTTCTTCTGGTCGATCTGTGAACATGTAGCACATGCTGCAGCTCACCATGTAGGTTGTCACATCTGCCATGTTGCTCCTAGATCCTGCTGACTTGCTGTGTGTTTTCCTTCTTGTGTAATCTACTCAGCCAAGCTCTCTTGCAATAATGTCCTACAGGCAAAGCTTGAATCCCTGGTTTGGTGATGCTTTCGAAGCAGCTGGTCCTGGCTGTACCCAACGATCTTCTAGCTTAGGGAGACTTCGCTTCTCCCAGAAGGCACCTGGAATATGCAAATTAGCCTCCTGAAGCTTGAATCCCTGGTTTGGTGATGCTTTCGAAGCAGCTGGTCCCGGCTGTACCCAACGATCTTCTAGCTTAGGGAGACTTCGCTTCTCCCAGAAGGCACCTGGAATATGCAAATTAGCCTCCTGAAGCTTGAATCCCTGGTTTGGTGATGCTTTCGAAGCAGCTGGTCCCGGCTGTACCCAACGATCTTCTAGCTTAGGGAGACTTCGCTTCTCCCAGAAGGCACCTGGAATATGCAAATTAGCCTCCTGAAGCTTGAATCCCTGGTTTGGTGATGCTTTCGAAGCAGCTGGTCCCGGCTGTACCCAACGATCTTCTAGCTTAGGGAGACTTCGCTTCTCCCAGAAGGCACCTGGAATATGCAAATTAGCCTCCTGAAGCTTGAATCCCTGGTTTTGTATGCGGCGATCATCCACCACTGTTGTCATCCGTGGACGCCCAGGCCTTTTTAAGTTCCCAAGCTCACCAGTCAATTCCTTTTTTCTCAGAATGTACCCAACTGTTGATTTTGCTACTCCAAGCATGTCTGCTATCTCTCTGATGGATTTTTTCTTTTTTTTCAGCCTCAGGATGTTCTGCTTCACCTCAATTGAGAGTTCCTTTGACCGCATGTTGTCTGCTCACAGCAACAGCTTCCAAATGCAAAACCACACACCTGGAATCCACCCCTGACCTTTTAACTACTTCATTGATTACAGGTTAACGAGGGAGACGCCTTCAGAGTTAATTGCAGCCCTTAGAGTCCATTGTCCAATTACTTTTGGTCCCTTGAAAAAGATGACGCTATGCATTACAGAGCTATGATTCCTAAACCCTTTCTCCGATTTGGATGTGGAAACTATCATATTGCAGCTGGGAGTGTGCACTTTCAGCCCATATTATATATATAATTGTATTTCTGAACATGTTTTTGTAAACAGCTAAAATAACAAAACTTGTGTCACTGTCCAAATATTTCTGGCCCTAACTGTATATGACCATATTTATCTCAAAGATTATTGACAGTCATGTTTTTTAACATGTACACACCGACAAGACATAAGTGAATTTCCTGAAATTTGTTTGAAGTAGACAACAAATTCGATTCCAACCAAAAAAAATATGTCCAAGTCAAAATTGTTTTCAAAATGTGTTCGCTATACGCTTATTCCTCCATCTACCCAAAAGCATAATAAACAGAGGGCCAGGAAGGGGTTAAAAATAATAAAAGCTTATACTCACGAGTCCTAGGATTGCCCTTCTCCTATCTTGCCTCATAAGCCAGGACCTACAAAGCCAGGACCTCCAAAACCTCCTGTTACTACAGCTATTTGGATTTTTTGACATTGGTCTCACGTGGCCACGTGTGGCATGAGTGTTGAGTTGGGACTATTTGAGGAAGATCCGAAGAGCAGCTAAAGAGTGACTGGAATGAGCGAGCAGACGGCCCAGAAGGGAGTTGTTACAGCAGGATAGATGAGAGGCGAGCCTAGACTGATGAGTATAAGCGTGTATTATTTTTTAACCACTTTCTAGCTTTATGAAGAATTAGCAGCTAAAAGGTCACCAGCATGCTGAATTCATGGAAATTGAGTTACAAAAAATTTGGATTCAATTGAGGGTGCATTCAATTGATCACAAATCGATTCTTTCACATCTAACTCAGACTTAAGCTGAACAAAGTCTTGACTTAACAATTGGCTCCAAAAGATTTGTCCCATAACTATTTGCCCTAACACTACCATAAATATGCCTAGTTTGTTCAATATGGCAGGACATTTCTAAGGTGGAAGCACGAATGACACCATGAAACTCATGCAAGGTTTGATCTGATTTTTAACCCAGTCTATCTGATTCCTGTTTCGTCCAATGATAGATGTTGGATGAGTCTTCCTTTAACCATAGACATTGTGAGCTTTACAAATATATTATTGGATGAACAACACATGACAAGAAGTGTCAAGACTATGAGTTAGGTGCTGTGAAGTGGTAGAAGAAAATTACAAAAAAAAAAAGACTACTAGTAACAATGAATTCAGCAGCTATGCATACCATGCATAATTGACTTTAATTTTCAGGTCTCCTTGAAAAAGGAAAGTCATTGCCAACCACAACCATCTCAAAACTTGAAGTTTGATTTTTTGGCACAGGTCCTGTATCAACAACAGGTTTGTCACTGATGATAGGAAGTTCTTTTTTTGTTCTAAAGTGGCATTTTACTATAGTAAAAGATACAAGAAATAAAACATCTTGCCATTCCATAATGCTGAACTTATCAGAGAATAGCTCCCGATAGGACCTTACCATTAGTCCAATTACCTTCAATAAAACTGCTAAATTCTAATGAAATCTATGTAGAGAAGCTAAATAAAAAGCTTGCATTATCCAGATGGAGTCTTAGACCATGTTATTAATATATGCTCAAGAAATTAGCTATTGGACTGAAAGGGTGAAAATTCAGGAGCTGTCTTCAGAGAGAATTAAAGAAGAGAATTACCGAATAGAAAATAAATAAATACAAGGTAACATAAGCATCATCAGCTGAAGCCAACCAGATACTGTCATCTTAGCCATCCTCCAGGCCCACCTATCATCCTAAACATCCCCTAGCCCCACCTATTCATGTAGCCCAGGGTACCAAGGTACTTTCATATTGGTCTATATAAAAACAACCATACGCAGGCTGCTAGTAAATGGTGGTCTTCAAAAACATGAAAATGTTTGAAAAAATCTATCAGAGCTTTGAAGAATGAGGTGAGATTTGGCTTTCAGCAACTTAACAAAACATTTGTATTTCCGTTTTATTCCTTCACACATTTTCATGCTTGTAGTTATAGTAGTTTAGGTCACAAGAGTCAGATTGTATAACTAGTAACTCAAAATTAAAAACCTTTGAGGTTTTATTATTTTGATAGAGGTAGAATGCAGAGACTTAAGAGGTTTCATATTTTTGATCCAGAGGAAGGCAAAAAATCCATGAAGCAGATGCTAATTGCCCCATATTAGAAAATTCCCTGTTGACTCCATATAAAACAATCAGACTAGTTCCCTGGATCGATGTCCCATCACAGAATCTAGTATCCATAACCTGTAATATTATATTTTAGAGGAAAGTCATCCATGTTAGGGCATGTTAGGTTAGGCTATGGGTTGAACTAGATGGACATATAGTCTTCCTTCAACCTTAATAACTATGCTGCCCGTGAACTTGCATAGTGAACCAACCATTACAACATCATGTGGCAGAATGTCCCATAGACTCAACTGTGAAGATAATTAAACCCCCTTTCCTTTAGGTGTAGAGGATGCCTCCTTGTCCCTGTTGAAGGCCTATGTGTAAAAAGATCATTAGAAAGATCTCTGGACTCTCCCTTCATATATTGAAAACATATTTCTAGATTTCCCCCAAGCTACCATTTTTCCAAACTGAATAACCCAAAATTTGATTACCTGTCTCAATAGCCTTTTTTCGTATATGAAATATTCCATAAACACTTATCACTTATTCATAGGTGATAGATAATAAATGTATAATCAATACACTTATCTTCATGAGACTGCCAGTGATCCTAAGAATGGGGGTCCCTATGTCCCCTCTATGAATGAAGTGTATGGGGATATGTGCGACCACCACTTCAATAGACAGTGAATGGTCAGCACATGCTCACAACTACTCGATTCGCATAGGGGTCTTTGGGACCCCCATTCTCAAGATAGGACATTTATCATATGTCTTGTAGATAGGAGATATTTGTGTATGATACATTCCCTTTAAGCAGTATCCTTTACAATGAATTTGAATTGGTCATCAGAGAGAAAGCAGTTGAACCATCGCATTTAGTCTGAAGTGTTGTATTGCTTTGCATCTATGGAATTTTCTCTGTGACCATATAATACATGGTATAATAATAATGGAACCAGGCGCGCTATTATGCAAAGATAATCAAGGGAGGTTCAAAAGCCAGAAGTAAAAACAAATAATGATGCCAAAAAGAAGAAAAACACTACTGTAAGGCATGCACACTACACCAAAATAATAAAATATAATCATTTCATTGACCCACAATTACAGAAAACAGAAAACACAAGTAAAATCATGTGAGAACAACCACCCAAACCCACTGCAATAAACAGATACAATAAGTGCAATGCAATCTTATAACCCTGAGGCAATATAGCTCCTAATAAATATTTATCCAATGCACCCTGGGATATCAATAATTAGGACATGTCAAAATTTGGACGATCCCTAGTATGTCCTAAAATGGACCAAATCAGGAGGAAAGAACTCAGCGTTGTAGAACCAGCACAGAGCATCCCTACAAGTAGGGTAAATGTAAGGAACCCCCCAAAAACCTGGGTTTATACGATGAGCGCTGTGAGTAACAGATCAGTCAAACAGGACTGATATTGGTAACCAATGACTGATAAACCACTGAAGGAGTAATGGCCAAATGTACCAGAAAAGACACACAGAAGGAAAGCCTGGAGAGCCAGGCAGGAACGTCCAAACAGCAGGGGATATGCGTGGGGGAAGCCGCACGGGTTACGGCGATACGCGTGAGTCATTCTGGGGTCCCCCCGCCGCTATTAACTAGTTAAATGCCGCTATTAAATGCTGACAGAGGCATTTAACAAGTGCATCTGGACATCCGTCAGGAAATAGGCGCACCAGTGACCCCTGTCACGTGATCGGGGGTCATCGGTGCATTGGTATAACAACCAGAGGTCTTCTGAAGAGCTCTATGGTTGTTGATGCCAGATTGCTGTGAGTGCCCCCCTGTGGTCAGTGCTCATAGCAATGCTGTAATTCTACTACATAGGAGTGATCTGAGCATCGCCTTTATGTAGCAAAGCCGATCAGGCTATGCCAGCTTCCCATGGAGGCTATTGAAGCATGGCAAAAGTACAAAAAAATTTTTCAAAAATAAGAAAAAATAAATAAATAAAAAAGTTAAATCACACCCCTTCACCCCATTCAGAATAAAACAAAAACAAACCTACACATATTTGGTATTGCCGCGTTCAGAATCGCCCAATCTGTCAATAAAAAAGAATTAACTTGATCGCTAAACGGCATAGCGAGAAAAAATTCAAAACGCCAGAATTACTTTTTTTGGTTGCCGCGACATTGCATTAAAATGCAATAACAGGCGATCAAAAGAACGTATCTGCACCAAAATGGTATAATTAAAAATGTCAGCTCGGCACGCAAAAATATTAGCCCTCACCCAACCCCAGATCACGAAAAATGGAGATGCTACGTGTATCGGAAAATTGCACAATTTTTTTTTTTAGCAAACTTTGGAATTTTTTTTCACCACTTACATAAAAAGTAATCTAGACATGTTTGGTATCTATCAACTCATAATGACCTGGAAAATCATAATGGCAGGTCAGGTTTAGCATTTAGTGAACCTAGCAAAAAAGCCAAACAAAAAACAAGTGTGGGATGGCACTTTTTTTGCAATTTTGGAATTTTTTTTCTGTTTTCTAGTACACAACGTAGTAAAACCAATGGTGTCACATGGCCATATTGAGGGAAAAATAAAAAAAAGTTATGGCTCTGGGAAGGAGGGGAGCGACAAACGAAAACGCAAAACCGAAAAGAGCTCGTCATTAAGGGGTTAAGTCACCACTCCAGCGATATTTTTATTGCAGTGCTAGAGTGGTGAAAGTTACATGCCCCTATTCTTATACTTACGAGCTGCCATCTTTGTCTTTTATTGGTGCCACTTCGCACTGTCTCAAGCAGTTTTTGACCATTTGCTCCACTGTTTGCTGGGTGATCCGGAAGTCATAACTCAACCTTAGTCTATGAGAGCCAGGACGAGAGGCTTTCAGTCAGTAAGAAGTTGCCGTCTAGAGCAGCACCGGAGCAGCACCGGGAGCAGCTGAAGATGCAGAAGATGGCAGCTTTTAAATATAATACTAGGGTCAGGGAACTTACATAAGGAGCACCACTCCCGCATTGAAATAAAAAAACGCTGTAGTGGTGCTTTTAAAGATTTATTGCCAAAAAAAAATCTAATTTGAAACCACTGAAGCTGCAATAAATGTGTGATTTCTTATAAGGATATTTTTTTTCAATTATTGGAAATGTCATTAGGGTAATACTATATATACACATTTTTTGGCTGTAAATAAATGAAATGATTTTCAAAAATTATTGGTCTGATTTCTCCTTACAAGAGCAGTCATCATTACCGTATAGTTGGACTGATGACATAGATAAATCATTTTCTGTCCATAAGTGCCTAGGCACATTCACTTTTACTGACAAAACTATTGGCTAAACCTATGTTTATCTGACAGCCTCGAATCCCAATCTCTCCATCAAAAATCACATTCAGTGTGACCAAATATATGTATTATTGTCTCTCGTAGTAGAAGGTCAATTGGCTTGAAGAATATTCCGCAATACAAGAGAAGAGCAATTCAGTTTGTGCTGCCATAGTCTGGCACCTACAGTGGCTTGTAAAAGTTTGGGCACTCCTGGCTAAAATTGCTGTTATTGTGAACAGTTAAGCAAGTTGAAGATGAAATCATTTCTAAAAGGCCAAAAGTTAAAGATGATACATTTCCTTTGTATTTTAGGCAAATAAAAAAATATCTAGGCTAACAAAATAAAATAACATTTTAAAAATGGTGCTGATGTAAAGCAGACATGAGGGAAATTTTATTTTTTTATGTTTTTCTGTGGTATAACTATCTGGATTAAAGGGATAATCATATAAAGTTTGAAAATTGCTAATTTTTTTAAAATTTTTGTCAAATGTCTGATGGTTTTTATAAATAAACACAAAACTTATCGACCTAAATTTACCGTTATCATGAAGTATAATGTGTCATGAAAAAACAATCTCAAAATCAGTGGGATTTGTTGAAGCGTTCCAGAGTTATCTAATATATAAAACCGAATGTGTGTGTGTGTGTCCGGGATTGGCATCTGCACCGTCGCAGCTACAGCCACAAAATTTTGCACAGTCACACGTCTGGACCCCGAGAGCGTCATAGGCTATGTTGTGAGGTGAAATTTTAACCCCACGCGTTCCAATTCACCAAACAATTTTGCCCCTATCTACATAATGGGGAAAAAGAGAAAGGAAAAGTGTTAGAGAGAAATTGACAGCTGCCAGATGTGAACAAGGGGGACTTAAAGAGTGAGAGCGATGGCGCCAAAAAGTATATACCGTACAGTTGCTAAGGTGGGCCCCGACATGGGATACTCACCACACACGGGGATATGAACACACACACAAAATGCGCCACACACTACCACGTGCTTGAACACATGTACCACCCTCAGCACACATTTCACCACACATACACCAACCTCGCCACATAAAAGTCGAAACACAAAAGTTGCCGCTCAAAACTCGCCACGCGCAAAACTCGCCACACGTGCAAAACTCACCTCATGCAAAACTCGCCACATGTGCAAAACTCGCCACACATGCAAAACTCACCTCATGGAAAACTCGCCAGACGCAAAACGTGAACACGTAGAAAAATTGCCACATGCACAAAAGTTGCAACACATGCAAAAGTTGCCTCACACAAAACTTGCACATACTCAAAACGCACCACACATAAAACTCGCCACGCGCAAAACTTGCTGCACACAACTTGCTACACTAACCTGTCACATGCAACTCGACACACAAAAAGTTGCTACACGCATGTCGCCACACAAAACTCATCTCACAAAAGTCGCTACATGCAAGTCGCCACACGCAACTCAACACACACAACTTGACACTTGAAACTCGCCCTAAAACACACATAAGAGTTGGATTATGTGTGAACTAATATATACTGCCAGGGGGGAGGGCTTCCTGTTGGCTGGAGATTTATCAGGCTGCCAATAGCAATCAATCACAGCTCAGCTTCTATTTTGCTACAGTTAATTAATCTGAGCTCTGATTGGTTAATATAGGCAACAAAGGACATTCTCAGTGTAACAAAGCTTGTATATATAAAAATGATTGTATGTGTATATCAACGATGATGTCATAATGGTTGCCATGGCGACTATATCATAAAGGTTGCCATGGAGAAGATGTCATAATGGTTGCCATGGCGACGATTATGTCATAATAGATTGCAATGGTGACGTGATGTCATAATGGTTGCTATGGTAACAATGATGTTATAATAGGTTGTAATGGTGACGGTTGTGTCATAATGGTTGCCATGGTGACGATGATATCATAAGTTGCCATGGCGACGATGATGTCAGAATGGTTGCTATGGCAAAGATGATTTCTTAATGGGTATATTGGCACGGAACTATGGGATGGAGGATGTGTAATGGATATATGGGCACAGGACAATGGGATGGAGGATATGTATGATAGGTATATGGGCACAGGACTATGGGATGGAGGATATGTATGATGGGTATATGGGCACGGGACTATGGAATGGAGGATGTGTATGATGGGTATATCAGCACGAGATTATGGGATGGAGGATGTGTATGATGGGTATATGGGCACGGGACTATAGGATGGAGGATGTGTATGATGGGTATATGGGCATGGGACTATGGAATGGAGGATGTCTATGATGGGTATATGGGCACGGGATTATGGAATGGAGGCTGTGTATGATGGGTATATGGGCACGGGACTATGGGATAGAGGATAATCATTTTAATTTGTTATAACTAACCGCAGTTAGTTACTATGCCAGGGCAACGCCGGGCTCTTCAGATAGTTACCATATAAAGTGACACAGATATTAAAAATTTGGCACGGTCACTAAGGGGTTAACTTTGCATCTTTCATCAATTCAGAAATGGGGGACTTTAGGGGTCTGCAATTACAAATACATATTAGATTTGTATCACTCCCATGTTTTATGTTCTACCTTAAATACATAAGAGATTAGTCAAACCACCTGGTCGTCCCATCGTGCCCCTGACCGATTCAGTCCTGTCACCTCTATCTATGGTACTGGAAAAAATTTTAACTCCACTAGTTAAGACCACCCGCTCCTTCCTACTGGATACCAGTGACTTCATTCAAATTATCAAATCATTGGGCCCCTTAGCCCCCTCTTCCCTGCTTATTACCTGGGATGTCAACAGTTTATATACCTCAATAATACATGAGAAGGGCCTAGCAGCCACAGATAGACTTCTGAGTGAGAACAGAGTGGACATCAAAATTCGTCACTTCTGTGCCGACCTTTTGGGCATGGTACTCAAAGAAAATTACTTCATGTTTCAAGACACCTTCTATGCCCAACAACAAGGCACAGCCATGGGAGGGAACGTAGCGCCCCCTTACGCAATAGCATACATGGTGGCTTTTGAAAGTGACTTTGTGTACAATCACCCTTTATTTACGGCTCACTGCAGGGTTTGGCGGAGATATATCGATGATATATTTTGCGTCTGGGATGGCCCTATTGAGTCACTCTTGCCTTTTGACCAACACATTAACAGCATCTGGCCTGAACTCAAATTTACCATACAACATGACACGCACAAAATTAGCTTTCTGGACACCCTGGTATACAAGGAGAGGGAGGGTCGTTTGGGTATCGATTTATTTACAAAACCTACTGATCGTAATGGTCTCTTGCATTTTTCCAGCTGCCACCCACCCTCCATTAAGAGATCCATCCCCAAATCACAGTTTCACAGGGTAGAAAGGATTGTCTCCGATATGGATATAAAAAAAACTAGACTCATGGAGATGGAACAAAAATTCACTGATAGGGGTTACCCCCAAGGGGTATTGACAGATGCCAAACAGAACTTATCACCCAGCAAACCCAAGGATAATCAAAAGAGAATCCCCTTTGTGTCTACCTTTCATCCATTCTCGGGCCTAGTACAGTCCACCATTAGGAGACATTGGAATATTTTATCCAAAAGCTACCCGACAGTTCCAGAATTCAAAGTACCGTTCCTACCATGCTTCAAGCGAGCTAGGAACCTCAAGGACAGGTTAGTCAAGGCGGATATTGGCTCAGGCTCAGTGGTCCCAAAACAAACTTTTCTACAAACCCAGAAACGTGGTACATTCCCCTGCCTCAACTGTCTTCAGTGCAGTAACGTACAAAAGGGTTCCTCTGTTTTTCACCCAAAAACTGGTAAGGCCATTCCCATAAAAGGTTTTTACACCTGTGAGTCCACATTTGTGGTCTATCTCATCAAATACACATGGGAAGAAGGAATCAATATCACCATTACACACTGAATGGGAAACCACTGGGTAAATCTGACAGGGAGAAGGACTTGGGGATCCTAGTTAATGATAAACTTACCTGGAGCAGCCAGTGCCAGGCAGCAGCTGCCAAGGCAAACAGGATCATGGGGTGCATTAAAAGAGGTCTGGATACACATGATGAGAGCATTATACTGCCTCTGTACAAATCCCTAGTTAGACCGCACATGGAGTACTGTGTCCAGTTTTGGGCACCGGTGCTCAGGAAGGATATAATGGAACTAGAGAGAGTACAAAGGAGGGCAACAAAATTAATAAAGGGGATGGGAGAACTACAATACCCAGATAGATTAGCGAAATTAGGATTATTTAGTCTAGAAAAAAGACGACTGAGGGGCGATCTAATAACCATGTATAAGTATATAAGGTGACAATACAAATATCTCGCTGAGGATCTGTTTATACCAAGGAAAGTGACGGGCACAAGGGGGCATTCTTTGCGTCTGGAGGAGAGAAGGTTTTTCCACCAACATAGAAGAGGATTCTTTACTGTTAGGGCAGTGAGAATCTGGAATTTGCTTGCCTGAGGAGGTGGTGATGGCGAACTCAGTCGAGGGGTTCAAGAGAGGCCTGGATGTCTTCCTGGAGCAGAACAATATTGTATCATACAATTAGGTTCTGTAGAAGGACGTAGATCTGGGGATTTATTATGATGGAATATAGGCTGAACTGGATGGACAAATGTCTTTTTTCGGCCTTACTAACTATGTTACTATGTTACTATGTTAAATGCCCATGCGGTCTGGCCTACGTGGGCGAGACCACGCAAGCAGTGAGGGACAGGGTGGCCCAACATAAATCCACTATCCGATGTAACAAGACACATCTCCCCCTCCCACACCATTTTGCCATAAAAAACCACAGCATTGCCCAACTCCGGTTCCAGGTTCTAGAACAGGTGGACATCCCTAGAAGAGGACAAAACTATACCAGAATGCTCCAAAGGAGGGAAGCATACTGGATCTACACACTTCAGACCCTAGAACCAAAGGGATTAAATAGAGATTACGATGTCTCAGCTTTTTTGTAATTTTCTGTATTATAGTGTATAAGGCGTTAGCACATCTATCGGATGTGTTGACCTTGCTTGACTGATTTTGTCCTGATTTTAACTGCCTTTTATTTTTCTCCACAGAACCGCTAATCACGCCCTGCACACCGAGCACTGGTCTTACCCCATATGGTACAGTATCTATACACTATGCCTATTTAGATATAGAGTGCTAGCCTGGTCTCTATATCACCTGTGTGTGACCACCTTTTAGGGTCTTGCTTTGATCTCTCAGGTCAGCAAATCCCCCCTTCTCTTTATCGGATTGTTCTCCCTATAGAGTGCCCCTACATTTGGCCTGTACCCCGCTCTAATATCAGCGCTCAGCCCCTTTTATCCAGCGGTCCACCTGTGTTTTGTTTTTGCTCGGGGCCATGGCCCCCTCCTGCACACGGCCACCACCAGCTTTTACACTAGGTCCTGGTCTTTCATGCACAGGCGCCATTCAGCCCTGATCTTCTCATCCTCTCTGCGCACACGCAGCCGACCCGGTCACGTGTCTCCTATGACGCGACGGGTCAGGTGACCGCCGGGCGTCGCGCACTTAAACCCGGAAGTGCCGCCGCCTGGCACCAGCCCCGGGAGTATCGCAGCCTCTGCAGCACGGCGCCGGCGTCCTCCGGTTTAACAGGTACTTACAGTTTCCCAGTCCAGTGGTGCTCGCCTTTTCCTGTACTCTCCTCGGCCCAGTCTCCTAGTTACCCATTACCTGCTTTTATTCCGCAGCGCTCCTGCTCCTGCGAGTATTTCGCTTCCCTCAGCGCTCGTCTCTCATACCCTCAGACTTACAGGTAACAGTGACTATGTTAGGGGGGTATCCCTACACTGAGCTACATAGGCAGCATCTTGCAATGTGTTCCTCTGTTTCTCCCTGTTGTACTCCCTAGGCGCCCTCCCTCTCGCGGGACTGCTCTGATGCTGGCACCTTATGGGCCTTTTCAGATCTTCTGCGTCATCCAGGTAGTTATGTTGGGACTCTCTTAGACAATCCTTCCGTAGCACATGGTGTTCTGTGGATTTTACTGGCTATTCTTTGATCAATGTATGCAGGCTCTAGGTGGTCACACTTCAGGACTGGTCCTTGTGCCCTGAAGGTCCTACGGGGCTTTTTGCCCAGGCATATTGTACCATCCCTGCACAATGGCATTAGTGTATTATTCACAT
Source organism: Ranitomeya imitator (assembly GCF_032444005.1). Taxonomy (NCBI): domain Eukaryota; kingdom Metazoa; phylum Chordata; class Amphibia; order Anura; family Dendrobatidae; genus Ranitomeya; species Ranitomeya imitator. The sequence goes on along the minus strand of NC_091283.1, from coordinate 577,110,592 downwards.
TTTTGTGTTTTTATGTTTTAGGCTGTTCACTTTGCACCTTAGCCCATCGACCACTGGTCATGAAGGTCACCGCACTTTCTGTATCCTTTGGGGGTGGTCAATCCGCAGTCCACTCGCCCGTTTCCCTAGCAGGACTTGATATTCTTCTTCTTATTGTTCCTATACACGTCCACAGTCTTTAGCATTTCTTCTACGAAGCTCACGACTCACGGAACACCAGGCCGGATCCGTTTAGACCGCCACTGTTCTTGCCTACTATTCAACAAGTGATGTCTATTTATTTTTTGATTTCGTTGAGCAATATGTATTGTATTTGTATCTTTTCTGTGCATCATTTTTTCTAAAAACATTTTTTTGTGTTTTTCTACGTATGTATTACAGTACTCAAAATAACCATTTCTGATGAAGGTCTTATGATTAGACCGAAAACGTTTAAATGTGGAACTGGATGCACCAAATAAACAAATTGTTCACTTCTTGCAAAAATTATCTCCTGAGTGCCAAGTAATTTATTATTTATGATTGATGGGTTGGATACCTAACTTGTGCACCTCCAACAAACCCTGAGTGCCGTGTCTTCTATTACTACATATTAGATTGTCAGCAAATCCCCTCCAATATGACTGATATCAGAGCACTGCCCATGAGCAAAATGTACTGAATGAACATTGAGTGAAACATAGGCATATATAACATATTAGGGGTATCCAGCCTTTGTGTAGAACTGAAGAATTTGTCAATCGCAATCTGTATTTAAATTATCACTAAAACTGTATTGTGACAATCCCAGGACCCATCAGAGGGAACCGTATATCTGTATGTGCTCTTTAAGATAGTGTATGTTTCCTCTGGGATCTCTGGTTTCTTCCACTGATCCAGGAACATACTGGTAGGTTTATTGCCTTTCTAAGCAATTAGTCCGGTCTAGTTGTGCACAGTAAATGTGCCTTTTGTAGGGAAAATTATATTGTCAGCTCCACTGAGGCAAGGCTGACTTGAAAGACTAAATTCTCTCTACAGTGCTGCATAATAGAGGTCAGAGCAGTCAGACACAGTCAGTGGCAATGGTAAGGTAAAAGACAGACAGATGCACAATATATTTGCACTATATAATACACATCAATGGAAAAAAGATCAATATAGATTAGTTTCAGCTCACACCTGCAAGAAGAATTTCATTCAACTTTCCATCATAGGAGAAAAAAAAATAGCATTCATGTAGGAGTATACGACAACTGCAGGCTTATACTGTTGTGGGACTGTCTGTAAAAGGCAGCAGTTGGTGATGTGTTCTATACTATATCGTATGTCCTCTCTCTCTCTGGTTTGTTTTGTGCATGTCAGTTCTCTTCCTGTAAGGGCTCGCTCACACTAGTGTCTGTCACAGGATGAAAAACAATGATATGTCGAATGACCCCAATGAGTTTTATGGGGTTTGTATTTCATTTTTTTAATAGAATCTACAATGGAAGCTCCTACCTTACAATGTCTTACAATGTGGGACTTTGGCTGATGTTATGAAGGTGCTGTGTCTGACATCCTGGCTGTTAATGGGGTGGGTGGCAATGTATGGAGGCACACAATGGCAAGAACTGTAAGCGTATGTTCACACTGAGCTTTATTAGGTGGATTTTATGTATGCACATTTTTCTGCATGCGGCATTTTATTTTGTTTTTGATTCATTCAATAGGTAAAATTGGAGCATTTCTAATAGTAAAACAATTCCAAGAATGGATGAAACAGTATAGGTGCATTTTCCCATGATATCCAATAGGACATTTATTTAAAAAAACAAAACTAAGCCATTTTATGTGCACTTTAAAGTAAAACACTCAGTGTGAACATACCTTAATCAGGAGACATGGTTTCACTTTTCTAATCAAAATGATCTTCCGCAAGAGCTCATTTGTTATTATAAAGAATAATATGGCAATTTGCAAAAAATATGACATGGCTTCTCATTGTCTAATAACTTACAGGATGAGTACATGTTGTTTCATAAAAGAAGCCGATAATGTGTAATAATATAAAGATCAGATATTTAACAGCGGTTACATGAATGAGATTCCTTTTTCTGACTCAGCAAGCCACTGTGAACCATTGGCGTAATTTCTTGGGATAAATAAAAGCTGCGTGTGTAACCTAAAAGAAACCCTCGTGAACCATTAAAGACCTATTTGCAGAGATTGTAATCACTGATACAATATTTCTCACTGATGATAATCTGAGCATTGAAATTGACTATAACCTTTGGCCACGCCATGCTGCACACTAGGAGGGAGCACAATTCACCTTGACCTTTCTAGGCCATCAATAAAATGGCAGAAATATAAAACTGTCAGAACCAGTGTGACACTTACACGGTTACACTGGCGCGTCTACTGAACAGCACATAGATCACCATAGAACCTTGTAGTGATCTCATATCAGCTTAGGCTACTTTCACACTGGCGTTTTTTGCCAGACGTCGCAATGCGTCGTTTATGGCAAAAAACGCATCCTGCAAAGTTGTTTGCAGGATGCGTTTTTGCTCCATAGATTAACATTAGTGACGCATTGCGACGCTTTGCCACACGTCGCAACCGTCGTGCGACGGTTGCGCCGTGTTGTGGCGGACCGCCAGGAGCAAAAAATGTTACATGTAACTTTTTTGCTCCTGACGGACCGCTTTTTCTGACCGTGCATGCGTGGCCGGAACTCCGTCCCCACCTCCCCGCACCTCACAATGAGGCAGCGGATGCGCTGGAGGAATGCATCCGCTGCCTCCGTTGTGCAGTGCGTTAAACGCTAGCATCGGAATCTCTGCCCGACGCATTGCGACGGGGAGATTCCGACGCTAGTGTGAAAGTAGTCTTAACAGGACTGTGGGATGCCGGTCGGGATGCTGCAGCTAAAATACCGATCATAAAAATGTGTCTGAACTGGCCTAAAGGTACTATGACGTGAAACCTACAGGGGTATTAATCTTCCAACCTAAAACTCACCTCACTATTGTCTCTTAAAGGATAAGACATAACTTGATTAGAGTGAATCTGTCAACATGTTTTGCTGTGTAATCTGAAAGCAGCATGATGTAGGAGCTGAGATCCTGATTCCAGTGATGTATTACTTACGAGGCCGCTAAGTGAAGTTTTGCTAGAATCCCTGTTTATTTCTGTTGTAGATGTAATAGTGCCAAGATTGATAAACTGTGTATAACTCCACCCACAACCATGATTGGCTGCTTCCTGTGCATACCGCACATTGTGAGCAACCTGCCGATAAGTGGTCGGGGGCAGGGTTACACAGATTAGCTGGACTGGCTTGCACATAAAACCTAGTCCTGCATTGATATATCTCTTCCTGATAAAATGCTGATTATATTGAAACTACAGCATACAGCCTAATAAGTGACACATAACTGTAATCAGGCTCTCCTGCCCTATATTATGCTGCTCTTAGATTAAATAGTAAAAACCTGCTGACAGATTCCCTTTAAGGAGGACAGTTCACCAAATTTTTCATTCGGAACTGGACCCAGGATGGAGAGATGAATAAAATGTTGAGCAGAATAAAATATTGGTTGCTTAATGCAATAAAATGTTGTATAATTTTTCATTTTGCCTCTGGGTTGCGAAGAAATTAGCAAAATATTGGCATCTAATGAGCTAAGTTTTAAGTTCAAGTGGGTGTTATCAGATAGCAGCTCATACAGGGGAAAGAAGTACACGCCCCAGTGAAAACTATCTAATAACACCCACTTGGACTTGACTAACGTTAACTCATTAGGCCCCAAATACCTTGCTAAAATCTATGCAGCAGAAAATCGAAAATTAAAAAAAAATTACAAAATCATTTTAGTCCGTTCTGCAGCCACTAATACATTGTCTGTCCATATCCATCATGAAAGCTCATTTATTTCAATAAAGAAATAGAAGATCTGTCATGGTCAGATTGTTAATAGCTTCCAAATACAGGCAGAGATATTTATTTGTGCTGCAAAAGAAACAAAAAAAAGAAGGAAAGAGCAAAAACAGTCATGGAGAAATATATTTTTTCTTCCATTTATTGATGATTCGGAGAACTTCTCTTTAAAAAGATGTTCAGAAGCATTTCTAAACTTTCCACTGGATAAGTTAATAAATACTGGATTGATTGAAATCTGACAACTGGGATTTCAATGATCTCTATAACTACGGGCTATGTTCCATGGTACGGACAGAAACAGCCGAGGAGTGTGTTGCATACTTGGAATCGGTAGAAGTCCCAGTGGTAGTTTCAGTGCAATGATGATAAAAGCGTCTGACCAGAAAACCTCTTTATAATATACTGTATATAACATTGTGCTATGATTGTATTAGTCTGCTAAGTTGTTCTGTGCGTGTTCGTATGTTTCAATGAGCAGAGTAACGGTATCCCACCAAGAGCCTCCTAGCAAAAATTATTGATAAATACTAAAAAGTAGACGAGTCTAAATCAACGTGAACATCGTCAGAAGCTGTAGTCTGGACCCCACTGTTAAAACTACTTTACTGTCAATTGCTTGAACCTCTGGGTTGACAGACTGTAATTTTGTGCTTTGGACTCTGCTGTAGACTGAGCACAGAGCCAAGACCTGTGTGAGAACATGCTGGCATTGCTCTGTCAGGAGCAGACACTTAACCAGAGGGGGAGGATGCAAAAGATATTCAGGCTCAGAGTTTATATTTCTTGTATGATTTCACAAGATGTAAAATCCGAAGCGTACACAAAAACGGCAAAAATACAGAAAATATGAATGACGTTGTTAAAGTAATTTCCTTCCATTGTTGCGATGTGTTCTGAACAGTTCCCATTTCAGACAAGTATTGCTATGTAAGGCCCAATCCTCGACATGCCCCAGTAAATTAATTTACAATTCTTTCAAACATGACTCTGTCTGTCTACTTTTCAATGAGAATTAAAAGTGATACTTTTTTAAAAAAAAAAAAAGCTTTTCTTGTATTATAATGACTTATGAAGAGTCATGTGGGGGTTCACGCTAGGGTTAGGGCTAGGGTTGGGGCAAGGGTTAGGGTTGGGGCTAGGGTTAGGGTTAGGATTGGGGCTAGGGTTAGGGCTAGGGTTAGGGTTGGAGCTAGGGTTGGGGTTAGGGCTACAGAAAGGGTTGGGGCTAAAGTTAGGGTTAGGGTTGAGGCTAAAGTTAGGGTTAGGGTTGGGGCTAAAGTTAGGGTTAGGGTTTGGATTACATTTACGGTTGGGATTAGGGTTAGAGGTGTGTCAGGGTTAGGGGTGTGGTTAGGGTTATTGTTGGGATTAGGGTTAGGGGTGTGTTGGAGTTAGGGGTGTGGTTAGGGTTGGGATTAGGGTTAGGGGTCTGTTGGGTTAGGGGTGTGTTGAGGTTAGGGGTGTGGTTGGGGTTAGGGGCATGTTCGGGTTAGGGGTGTGGTTAGGGTTATGGGTAGAGTTGGGATTAGGGTTAGGGGTGTGTTTGGATAAGGGTTTCAGTTACAATTGGGGGCTTCCACTGTTTAGGCACATCAAGGGCTCTCCAAACGCGACATGGCGTCCGATCTCAATTCCAGACATTTCTGCATTAAAAAAGTAAAACAGTGCTCCTTCTCTTTTAAAGCTTAATATTTTTGGAAGCTGGAGTGTGTTTTTTTTAGTTTTGGCTACCTTAGGAGGATATCTGTTTGTGCAGGTGACTATTGCTGTGCAGAATTATTAGGCAACCTAATAAAAACCAAATATTTTCCCATCTCACTTGTTTATTTTCACCAGGTAAACCAATATAACTGCACACAATTTAGAAATAAACATTTCTGACATACACCAAAAAAATTAGTAACCAATATAGCCACCTTTCTTTATGATAACACTCAACAGCCTTCTATCCATAGATTCTGTCAGTTGCTTGATCTCTTTACGATCAACATTGCGTGCAGCAGCCACACAGCCTCCCAGACACTGTTCCGAGAGGTGTACTGTTTTCCCTCCCTGTAGATCTCACATTCTATGAAGGACCACAGGTTCTCTATGGGGGTTCAGATCAGGTGAACAAGGGGGCCATGTCATTATTGTTTCATATTGAGACATTTACTGGCCAGCCACGCTGTGGAGTAGTTGGAAGCATGTGATGGAGCATTGTCCTGCATGAAAATCATGTTTTTCTTGAATGATACCGACTTCTTCCTGTACCACTGCTTGAAGAAGTGGCAGTAGGTCTGGGAGTTGAGCTTCACTCCATCGTCAACCCAAAAAGGTCCCACAAGTTCATCTTTGATGATACCAGCCCATACCAGTACCCCACCTCCACCTTACTGGCTTCTGAGTCGGAGTGGAGCTCTCTGCCCTTTACTGATCCAGCCTCTGGCCCATCAAGAGTCACTCTTATTTCATCAGTCCATAAAACCTTTGAAGAGTCAGTCATAAGATAATTCTTGGCCCAGTCTTGACGTTTTATCTTATGTTTCATGTTCAGAGGTGGTCATTTTTCAGCCTTCCTTACCTTGGCCATGTCCCTGAGTATTGCACACCTTGTGCTTTTTGTTACCCCAGTAACGTTGCAGCTCTGAAATATGGCAAAACTGGTGGCAAATGGCATATTGGCAGCTTCACGCTTGATTTTCCTCAATTCATGGACAGTTATTTTGCACCTTTGTTTGCCCAACACGCTTCTTGCAACCCTGTTGGCTATTTGCCATGAGATGCTTGAATGTTCGGTGAACATAAAAAGTTTGGCAATTTCAAGACTGCTGCATCCCTCTGCAAGACATCTCACAATTTTGGACATTTCAAAGCCCGTCAAATCTCTCTTCTGACTCATTTTACCAAAGGAAAGGAAGTTGCCTAATAATTAAGCACACCTTATATAGGGTTTTGATGTCATTAGACAACACCCTCCTCATTGCAGAGATGCACATCACCTGATTTACTTAATTGGTAGTTGGCTCTCACACCTGAACAGCTTGGAGTAGGACAACATGTATAAAAAGTATCATGTGATCAAAATACAACTTGCCTAATAATTCTGCACTCAGTGTATAGACCCCTCAAAATTACTTTAAATGCGATGTGGTCCCTAAAAAAAAATGGTGTGGTAAAAATGAGAAATTGCTAGTCAACTTTTAACCCTTATAACTCCCTAACAAAAAAAAATTGGTTCCAGATTTGTGCTGATGTAAAGTAGACATGTGGGAAATGTTACTTATTAAGTATTTTGTTTGACATATCTCTGTGACATAAGGGCATAAAAATTCAAAGTTGGAAAATTGCGAAATTTTCAAACTTTTTGCCAAATTTCCTTTTTTTTCACAAATAAACGCAGGTAATATCAAAGAAATGTTACCACTGTCATGAAGTACAATATGTCACGAGAAAACGAAGTCAGAATCATCAGGATCCGTTGAAGCGTTGCAGAGTTAAAACCTCATAAAGGGACAGTGGTTAGAATTGTAAAAATTGGCCTGGTCATTAACGTGCAAACCACCCTTGAGAGTTAAGGGGTGAAAAGGAACCTGTAACCTTGTACATGTGGTCTGATCTGTGGACAACAGGGTGTATAAGAGAAGCTGAGCAGAATTATATATATATATATATATATATATATATATATATATATATATATGATTGTGGGAAAAGTTTCAGCATAACTTTTATTTTATTCATTAAAATCCCTGGTGTTAGCATACATATGGGTCCAGTGTGCGGGCCTATTGGTGATTGACATCTTTTGACATCTATCTCTACATGCCCAATCATACAGGGAAGACTGTCAAACACTGAATGCGACTGCATGCAGGACCCTTATACATGCAAACACTAGATATTTAAATGAGTAAAATACAAGTTTTACCAACAGTTTTCCCACAATAATGTCAGTCTGATCAGCTCCTCCTGCCTGCAAAACATATACTATTCTAAACATGGCATGTTCCCTTTAAATTATCAAGATTAGTGGCATAAATTAAAGCCTTGTCTTATGGTCCGAAGGGACATTTGAGCATAGGTTTCTGATAACTAGCATATGTAGGCTTTCCTTAGCCTGAGGCACACATTTAGTTTACCTTGATAGCCATCTAAATAACCTGTTTTAAAGGAGCACTCCCATCAAAGTTTTTATCCTCTTAATATATTGCAATCATCATATTATTGTTATGAACTTGGTTGTGGAACCACTGTGCCATAGTCCAGCGAGAACCTGGAGGGACTTATCTAAGCGACCACCTGGTTCTTCACTAGAGCCCCAGATGGTGTGGTTAAACTTGAACCCAGGTGGATGCCAGGTTCCTCTCTCTCTAGGACAGACCCCAAAGCCATGGCAGCTGACCCTAAAGGGCAGGGAAGCAGGACCAGCTAGTAACTGGACAGCAGGGGGGAAGTGTCTGGTAGACTGATGCTGGATCAGGTATGAACAGGATAGGTCCAGGAACACAGGATGGACTTGGGTACAGGATCCCAAGTACAGACAAGGCGAGCACCTCGGGCAGCAGCAGACAAGGAAAGAGAAGAAAGAGCGGGACGTAGGCCGTGGCAGTGAGTGAGTCGCGTCCCTGCCAGGGAAAAGGGGCAGTGTGCAGGGATGCCGGTGCTATGCTGGCAGCTTTAGCTTATAAGATATGGCATTAATTCGCTTGATCACTTCAAAAGGGACAGATGAAGTGAAGAACCAACTTGTAGGATTGGATCTTGAGAAGGATGTACTAAGAAGATAGCCACACCTTAACCTCTAGAAGATAAAAAAAGGTGTCTCAAGCATCTCTTTCTGTATGCCTTTTCGAGAAATACTTTGTGAGAGCATCAGCTGCTGGAACTCCAGCTATTGCCCAAAGACAATCAAGAATGGAGAACTTGCAGAAAACTCACTTACATGGTTGTAATTGGAGAACTCTGCCCATAGTAAGAGCTTGACCAAATTGTTAAAGGCCCCTTCACATTAAGCGACGCTGCAGCGATACCGACAACGATCCGGATCGCTGCAGCGTCGCTGTTTGGTCGCTGGAGAGCTGTCACACAGACCGCTCTCCAGCGACTAACGATCCCGAAGTCCCCGGGTAACCAGGGTAAACATCGGGTAACTAAGCGCAGGGCCGCGCTTAGTAACCCCATGTTTACCCTGGTTACCATGCTAAAAGTAAAAAAAAACAAACACTAGATACTTACCTACCGCTGTCTGTCCTCCAGCGCTGCGCTCTGCTTCTCTGCTCTCCTCCTGTACTGGCTGTGAGCCGGAAAGCAGAGCGGTGACGTCACCGCTCTGCTTTCCGGCTCACAGCCAGTACAGGAAGAGTGCAGAGCACAGCGCTGGAGGACAGACAGCGGTAGGTAAGTATCTAGTGTTTGTTTTTTTTTACTTTTAGCATGGTAACCAGGGTAAACATCGGGTTACCAAGCGCGGCCCTGCGCTTAGTTACCCGATGTTTACCCTGGTTACCAGTGAAGACATCGCTGGATCGGTGTCACACACGCCGATCCAGCGATGTCAGCAGGAGTCCAGCGACTAAATAAAGTTCTGGACTTTATTCAGCGACCAACGATCTCCCAGCAGGGGCCTGATCGTTGGTCGCTGTCACACATAACGATTTCATTAACGATATCGTTGCTACGTCACAAATAGCAACGATATCTTTAACAATATCGTTATGTGTGAAGGTACCTTAAGATGCGCGTTAGGGAAGTGCTGCATTAAATTAGCTGATCCTCTCTACCCATCCTTTGGGTTAAGAGTGGTATGCAGATGAGAAGTCCAGCACTATTTTCAGAAGTTTGCACAAGGCTCGCCAGAATCTGGATGTGAACTGGACACCTCAGTCGGACACGGAGTGAAGTGGAAACTCGTGAAAATGCACAATCTGATGGATGAATTCTCCACAAGCTCCGCAGTGGATGGGAGGCCCAACAATGGGGTAAAATGTTCCATTTTTGAGAAGTGATCTACCACTACCCAGATGGCGGAGCAGCCAGAGGACACACGGAGGTCTGTAATAAAGTACATGGTGATATGCTGCCAAGGCACCAAGCGCACAGGAAGTGGTAGGAGTTGCACGGAAGGGAGTTGCCTGGGAGTTTTGTTGCGGGCACAAGAGAGACAAGGCAGAAACAAACTCCAGAGAGTGGTCAGAGATGAGAAATGCAGAATGAATTGACGCTATTAATTAGCGAATCATAGGAATCGCAGGATTGCCTTAATGGCATCAGGGCACTGCCACTTGGTGATGGAAAACACTTTCTCCAAATCCATCTTCAAGCCCGTGTCCAAGATGATATAACCTAAGAAAAGCAGAGAATATTGTTCAAAAACTAATTTTTCAAATTTAGCACACAGGCGATTCTACCTAAGTCGCTACAGGACTTGATGAACATTCTACCCTTAAGAAGGCCGATCTGGAGAGCAGACCAAGATATCCTCCAGGAATACCACAACACAAATACAAAGAAGGTCTCAGAAGATGTCTTTCACAAATTTTTGGAAGACAGCTGGGCAACTGCTGAGCCCAAAAGGCATAACTTGGTACTCGTAATGACCATCCCGGGTGTTGAAAGCAGTCTCTCCATTTATCTCCTCGGCGTATCTGGATTAGATTATATGATCCTCTCAGTTCCAGCTTGGTGACAATCCTACACCTTTGAGGCAGTCGAACAACTCTGGAATCAACAGAAATTTATATTTGTTCTTAATCGTGGTCTGATTGAGACCTCTATAATCTATGCAAGGCTGGAGGGTCACATCCTTTTTTTTTAACAAAAAAGAAGCCAGCTCCTGCTGGAGAAGAGAACTTTTGAATGAATCCTATTGCTAGGTTCTCCTTTACACATTTGGACATGGTTAAGTGTCTCTGCCTAGGGCGGGGTATATACAGCCTCATGGGGGTGATGACCAGGTCTATAGGGCAGTCGTACGGCCTATGTGGAGGTAACATCTCTGCTTCTTTCTTATCGAAGATGTTGGCATACGACCAGTAGGCAGATGGTAATCTTGTAATAAAGACATCCCACCATGGAGAGCAGTATCGCGGATCTCACACACATACTAATAGTATAATGTTTGGGAAAGTACCGGTGCTAGAGATCCATCAGATCAGAGGTTTTCTAGATGGTAATCTTGGCAGAGAAGAGGTTGCTACCAGCAATTGAACAGGTCATACAAGTACAACAAGATATTTCTAATGTCAGGACTGTCCCCACCAAAGCACCTCTCTGGATCTCTAGTGAAGGACTGGTTCATGCACACAGAGCCACGTAAGACAAAAGAGAAGTGGATGAGACCGACTAGGGAGCACGTAGAAGTCAATGTTCTAAGTATGCAGCATTCCAAACTGAATCTCTACTTGTTCGATGACCACAGGGATGACTTCAGATAGGGGTCTCACATTGATGGATGACACCAACAACAGAATCTGAAGTCGTTGAACTGGGATCTTGTAATGATCTACCACTACTTGCTGGATAAAGCTCCCTGCACTCTGTAATTCAGGTTTGCTGTCTCAATGAATCAGGAACCTCCACATGCCACAGATATGGTCAGCATCAATGGTGGAGAGTGACTACTGACTTCATAGGAAAACAATGGATGAGGTGTCCTGTACCTCCACAATAGAAGCATAGATCATTGGCTTGCCAGATCTCCCGCTGCTGCTCTGTCAGCTCTAATCTGTCAACCTGCATAGGTTCTAGATAGGTTTCAGCCATGAATGGCTAAGGAATGAGGGGGAGCTAGACAATATGGTATTCTTTCACTCGTTGTCTCTCATGAGCGCTCCTGGAGGACAATGTGCATGGACAGGGAAATTAGATTGTCCAGTGTAGTGGGAATGTCTCGATCAGCTAGCTCATCATTGATCCTTCCAGACAATCTCTCATAGAAGGCAGCTACCAGTGCCTTATTGTTCCAGACTTGCCTGGTGTTATGGACTGACCTGGTTTGGAGCAGTGGTATTGCAATCACTAGGTGCAGCAGCAGCAGGTAGCATAGTCAGGAATAGCTAGAAGTCCGTGCACAGGAACAGCAATGAAGTATCTTGATGATAAGGAGCAGGTGAAAGGAAGCTTGACTAGAGGCTGGTAGATCAATAATCTTGCAAGGAAGGAACTGCTATGCCAGGTTTAAATAGGGTGTTCAATCAGGATGGAGCCAATCAGAAAAACAGGGTGGTGACCAAAGGAATTCAGGGTGGAGACCATCAGAAACAACATAGGTACAAGTATTTAGTTGGCACGGAACTATCTAGACAGCAGAATAGCTTAGAGGGAAGAGATGCCGTGTGGTGCACAGGAGATGCTGGGTTCGAATCTGACTTGGTCTCCTTTCTCCCACAACGGGTTGAGCCATGTAAGGGTTTCTCCTCATAGAAGGGGCATGAGGTATGCCACCTTCACCCAATCAGATGAAAACTGGTGAGCCAGCAATTCAAAATGCAGAGAGCACTGGTTAATGAACTGTTGGCACTATTTGGGATCTCCAACAAAATGTGGTGGAGCAGACAAACGGAGTCCTGGAATGTAACTAGTGGGCTGCACAGTCACTATTGAGGTTGCTGCAGTTTGGACCAGAGTGTACACAGCTCCAGATGTCAGAGCGTCCAGTTGGTTGGTCACTGTGCGCAGATATGACATGATCTTGTCTTGCTGGTCTCTGACTGGTCACCTCCCAGAACAGCTCTGTGACTCTAGAGGTATGAGAGTCAGCAGGTTCCATGGCCTTAGCAAACTTTTATGCATGTGGCTGTGGAACCACTGTGCGACAGTCCAGGGAGAGCATGGAGAGGCGTAACTAAGTGACCACTTGGTTAGTCACTAGAGCCCCTGATGGTGTGGTTAGACTAGAACCCAGGTGGATGCCAGGTGCTACTTCAGGATAGCCACAAAGCCACGGCGGCTATCCCAAAAGGGCAGGCAAGCAGGACTGGCCAGTGATTGGATAGCAGGAGGGAAGTGGATCGTAGACAGATGCTGGATCAAGCACAAACAGGATAGGTCCAGGGACTCAGGAAGGACTTGGGTACAGGATCCCAGGTGCAGGGTCAGACTGGACAGATGAGGATAGTCGTATGTGTGTGGACAAGGCAGGTCTGGCTGAGGGCAAGGTAGGGACAAGATGGACTCGGGTATGGTTAACAGCAGGCCGGACAGAGTCAAGTGGTGACAGGATGGACAGGGTCAGATTCAGGAAGCACAGGAAGCTCTGATGCAAATGATGTCAAGGCATCTCCCATTTGGGGAGTGTGTCTTAAGTACCTAATGCCTCCCAGCCATTGGCTGGGGACGTTTTGTAGATGCGCATATGTCCCTTTAAAGAAGCAGGGAGTCCCAAGTCCTATGCATTCTCCCAGGAGATCTGTGTGTCATTTACAGATCCTGGGAAGAAACATATGCTGCTGAAGTGTGTTCGGTTAAGTGAACACAGCGGTATCTCTACTTGGAAGAGGAAGGGGAACTCGTACAGGGGCGTCAGTGCTCTCCTAACAATTGTACTGCATTATGTACTTACAACTTCTTATTTTGCCTTTCTACCCAGTAAATTCTTTTCTTTTCTCTGCTCCATGTAGAAACAGTCTCTTTTCCCTGCATAAGCCATCCCCCTCTTCAGTTCCTGACCCAGATGCTCCCTCCTCCCCTGTCAGGCTTTTTTGCAGTGACTGATAAGTCATGCAGGGAAAATTGACTTCCTGTTTCTACATGGAGCTTAAAAGAATTCAACTAGTGAATTTTTAATGATGTGATGTGATAGATCTAATGGAAAAGAGAAGATTTAGCCAGGTAGAAGGGCAAACTGAGCAATTGTAAGTACACAGTGCTATAGAATATGATAAGTGCAATATATTCCGAGGATAAAACTTTGACGGGAGAGCCTCTTTAATATAATAAAGTGATTTGATGGTGCCCTTTCTGCATCTAGCACATGGTGTACGTCCCCAGCCACCCTACCCAAGTTATTGCAACTCTATGGGTTGGGGGGGGGGAGTATGGAAACAGAGGAGTGATAGCAAATAGTGGCTCTCCTCAATAAGGCATGAAGGGACATATCTGTATATATCTGATCCCATAGTAATTGCAGCCATACCAGATGCAGTTCATATGTGATAAAACAAAATAGTGAGCATAATTTCCCATCCTTTGTTCCCATACATGAGTACCACATATAGTACCCAGTTATAAATTTGTAGCAGCACAAATAGGGGACATCTTGTCCTCAGACGAACCCTCAAGCAAACAGGATTGTTATAGCAGATCACACCTTTTATAGGGTTCTTCTTTAACATGTGTTAAAGTCATACTGTACTTCATAGATACAATACAAACACCTTATTTTATTGTTTATTGTGATAAATTCTTTATAAAAAGATTCTTCTTGCTCCCAGAATGTATTTATATTTTCCACCCATTGGGTATTGTAGGATATAAATAGGAATTTCACTCTTATCCTGGGCAATGAGCATAAAACAAAATGTTCTTAATTTTCTTTATATTGTGCATACATATTAAAAGAACTTAGATTTGAACAGATTTAATGCTTATTCAGTGGAGTTGAAATGATATATCATTCATAATATTCCATGGAACAGGACCTCAGATGGCTTGTGCAAGAAAATTCCATGTTTTATCAAGCAGGGATTAACATGCCTTTACAATTAACTGTAACTAAAGGACTCCATGGAATGGCAATATCTAGCTCAAACCACATCATACCCATAGACAGTTGTGAATGTTTTGTGTAGCTTTTTATTTATGTATGTATATATATACATATATATATATATATATATATATATATGTATATATATATATATATATATATGTGTGTATATATATATACATACATATATATACGGTATATATATAGCAACCTTACAAGTCATTATCGACCTTTTAACGAGCCTTGAAATATTATTTTAGTTAAAAGCAAAATCAGAAGCTCAATTGCAGACATGGTGTTTCCGGGTATTGCCCCTTATCAACACAAAGTATGAGATCTTATTTGGCTGGGTGGGAGGCTAAGAATGGGTTCTAAGGGGTAAGGTTTTTCCTTGTGGAGAATGACATGCCAGGTCTGGCACACCAGTATATGTAGACTTAACTGTCTTGCATGCTCCTCTGGGAATTAAATATACTAATTGTCTGTTCAGAGAAGAAGAGACATTGAAAAGGTTTAAAAGATATGAGAAAAACAACAACTCTGAGAGGAATAAAAAAAAATTTCTCAAAATGTAAAATGTATGCTCGCTCTATTTGACCATATTCCTCCTGCTGTCATAAAAAAACAAAACAAATAAAACCTAAAACTCTCCAAATACTTGGGAGAGGAGGATGCAAACTGCTGCACTGTCTCTTAACCCTTTTGCGCCAGGGCCTGTATTTTCCTTTCTGACCAGGCCCATTTCATAAATTCTTACTAGTGTCACCTTATGTGGTAATAACTCTGGATAGCTTCAACGTGTCCCGCTGATTCTGAGATCTTATCTTTGTGATATGTTGTATGTAATTGGTAAATTTAGGTCAATGTTTTTTTCTGTTTATTTGTGAATATATTTGAATTTTGGAGAACATTTTCAACATTTTGCAATTTTCAAAATTGTATTTTTACACCCTTAACCCCTTAGTGACAGAGCCAATTTGGTACTTAATGACCGGGCCAATTTTTACAATTCTGACCACTGTCACTTTATGAGGTTATAACTCTGGAACGCTTCAATAGATCCCGCTGATTCATAGATTGTTTTTTCGTGACATATTGTACTTCATGTTAGTGGTAACATTTCTTTGATATTACTTACGATTATTTATGAAAAAAACAGAAATATGGCGAAAATTTTAAAAATTTAGCAATTTTCAAACTTTGTATTTTTATGCCCTTAAATCGGAGAAATATGTCACAAAAAATAGTTAATAAATAACATTTCCCACATGTCTACTTTACATCAGCACAAATTTGGAAACAACATTTTTTTTTGTTATGGAGTTATAAGGGTTAAAAGTTGACCAGCAATTTCTCATTTTTACAACACCATTTTTTTTAGGGACCACGTCACATTTGAAGTCATTTTGAAGGGTCTATATGATAGAAAATACCCAAGTGTGACACCATTCTGAAAACTGCCCCCCTCAAGGTGCTCAAAACTACATTCAAGAAGTTTATTAACCCTTTACGTGCTTCACAGGAACTGAAACAATGTGGAAGGAAAAAATGAACATTGAATCTATTTACATTTAATTTTGTTTTTCCTGCTATATTTATGATTACACGACTTACCGTATTTTCCACTTTGTAAGATGCACTTTATTTCCCCCAAATTTGGGGGGGAAATGGGGGTGCGTCTTACAAAGCGGATATACCACTTACAGGCTGGGATGAGGGGGTGTCCCCCGCCGCTGCCGCCCGAACCGGCTCCGCTGCCGCTCGCCACCGCTGTCACCTCACCCGCCACCGCTGCTGCCCCGGGTGATGCTGGAAACTCTGGTGCTGCGGGGGGCTCTGGCGAAATTTTGTGAAAGACCAGAGCCCCCCAACACTTCTTCCATGCGTTCCTGTATGACTGACTTCGGGAAAATGGCCACCGGAATCTCGGGAGATGAGATTTCAGCGCTGAGATCTCATCTCTCGAGATTCCGGCGGCCATTTTCCCGGAGTCAGTCATACAGGAACGCATGGAAGAAGTGCCGGGGGGCTCTGATCTTTCACAAAATGTCGCCAGAGCCCCCCGCAGCACCAGAGACAGCCCTGCAGCACCGGAGCCCCCCTGCAGACCCCCTCATCCCAGCCTGCAGCACAGGAGCCCCTGCAGACCCCCTCATCCCAGCCTGCAGCACAGGAGGCTCCTGCAGCACCGGAGCCCCCCTGCAGACCCCATCATCCCAGCCTGCAGCACAGGAGCCCCCTGCAGCACAGAAGCACAATGTTTGCATTGCATATATTTTGAGAGCTATAGTTTGTTTATATTTCTGCTGACAGTCATGTCAGGGCTTGTTTTTTGCGGGATGAGTTGGTGTTTTTATTGGTACCATTTTTGGGCACATAATATTTTAGATCGCTTTCTATTCAGATTTTTGGGAGGCAAAAAGTGGGGCCCGTACTGCAAGCCTCAGCCTGTAGAGGGGAGGGCCTCTAATAGGGATTAAGCAGAAGTAAATTAGAATGGAGTTTTGGGGGGAGAGTTAGGATCTAAAATCATGGAATAAAGGAAGGTAGGAGGGGATTCGGATGAAATTATTGTGGGAGTTAGTAAAAGGGGGTGTGAATGGGGCCATTTGATTGGTTAAGGGGACTGGGTATATAAGGAGGATTGGAAGGGGCTGGGACAGTCTGTTAGTGCATCTGAGTCAGGGACACAATACCATGATGGAGAGACTCTATTCAAGCACTTTAAGGGTATGTGCCCACGCTGCGGATTTTCCTGTGGATTTTTCCGCAGCGGATTTGGAAAATCCTCAGTGCAAAACCACTGTGGTTTTCACTGCGTATTTTCTTGCGGTTTCTCCTGCGGATTCTTCTGCGGGTTTTCACCAGCACTTTCCTATTGGTGCTGGTTGAAACCCGCTGCGGAATCCGCACAAACAATTGACATGCTGCGGAAAATTATCCGCAGCGTTTCCGCGCGGCTTTTTCCGCAGCATGTGCACAGCGGGTTTTTTTCCCCATAGGTTTACATTGTACTGTAAACTTTGGGAAAACTGCTGCGGATCCGCAGCGGCCAAATCTGCTGCGGATCCGCAGCAAAATCCGCAGCGTGTGCACACAGCATTAGAAACTGTCAGCAACAAAGAGCACAACTTGGCTGCAGGAGCAGTTGTGGCTGTTGAGTGGCAGCAGCGACAGGTTAGCTGTGGACTCGATGCCCCCAAAATGCCCTAGAAGGTCATGGCCTCCTGAGAGAGTGAGCCCTGAACTGCCATCCAGGGCACAAAGAAAGGTGGGAACCCACACAGGGACCATCCGAGTTGGGATGCGAGCAGCCGGGAGACGCAAGAGGCTTTGAATCTGCACCAAGAGTCTGCTATGATTGCGAGTATGCGTAGGAGCTGGGAGGTGATGTCATCTTCTGGTGTGGAGGTGCCAGCGTCATAGAGAGATGAGGTCAAGGGGCGCTGGAAGGAGGTACAAGGAAGTGGCTGGAGTATCCCGGGACCAAGGACCTTAGCGGGCAGTCCAGCGCTCTGCCTCCTTGGGAGGACTGAGCATGCAGAGTGGCCCTGGGAATATAGAAAAGACCGATAGGACACCTGCTACATCATGCAGGGCCAACAAAAGAACAAGAAGCAGACGAGCTGTAGGTCCAAGGGATGACGGATCGTAACGGGAGGATGAGGACTTTCGGAGGATTGCTGGCTGGAGGCATGTAGCTTAAGTGCCTTCCACTACTGCAGGCACTCTGGACATTCACAACACTGATGCAACAAGGGCCGAGGGGTCCTTGGTTGCAGGGGCATCACTGATGGAGTCTGAGGATGAGGGCGGATGAAGGCAATTGGAGGATTGCTGGCTGCAGGCGTGCAGCTCAAGTGCCTTCCACCACCGCAGGTACTATGGACATTCGCAACACTGACGCAACAAGGGCCAAGGGGTACTTGGTTACTGGGGCGTCGCCCGGTGGAGTCTGAGGAGGAGGGCTGAGTATCTACAGGAGAAGAATCGGAGGACCATTGGGGGAGATACACAGCAGTCATCTCGAGGGGGACTCAAAATCGGCCCGGTAAGCATTGTGGTCACTGTAATGCAGTGAGTGGTTGCGATGAGGGTGGCTCGCGACAGGTTGTGTCTGAGGGGTCGGCAGGTAGCGAGGTGTCGCAGTTGTTGGGAATAATTCCTGAATTGATGGGCGTGGCTATGTCTTCCCCAGCTGCGGTGTGGCAAGCGGGTGGGGCACACATAGCACAAACGGCTCCTGTGGTTTCAGCCTCGGAAGTGGTGGCAAGTGATACTAAGCTTGGGGCCCCGCTTGAGGGGGCCCCTGAATCAGAGAGTGCGGGGAGTATTGACCCAGTGAGACTAGATGATAAGGCTTGTGGGAAAGTATATGTGTGTCTTGATGGGCCATTGGGTGCACATTTAAAACCGGAGGTGAAAGAGAAGATATGGAGGGATGAATATGTAGATTTTTTTGCTTTTGCTGTTGGAGAAGTTTAATTAGGACAGGGTGAAGTTGACGGAGAGTAAGAAAGAGGAAGAGGAAAGGCGTAGGTATCGGTTGATTCCCCAAACTTTTGCCAACTGGCTGCAGGCCTTCTCTACATTGGCTAGTGTGGTGGGGAAAAAGGCCCCAGAAAAGTGTTCTTCTCTCTCTTTTGCTATCTGGAACAGTTTAGACAAAGATGGGATAACAAGGACATAAGTTTATGGATGCGTTTAATGTTGGTACCAAGAGCATCTTAGTCTTCCTTTCTTGGGGCCACCAGGGTTTCTGCTAGTTCAGGGGCACTACCGGCGGGAGCAAAGAAGGATTTGTGTTGGCGCTTTAATGAGAAGGAATGTCCTTTAACATCCTGTAGGTTTAAGCACAAATGTTCCGGTTGCAGGGGGACACCACAACTTCACAAAGTGTTTTAAGAGAGGAAAGGGAAAGCCTGGGGAAGCTGCGGGTAAGAGGGACAACTCCAGTGAGGGTAGAGTGGATGGAGCAGTATTTAGATAATTACCCTGATAGGGAGGCAGCATGTTTGTTGAAGGAGGGTTTTCGTTTTGGTTTCAAGATCCCTTCTTCAGTTGTGAAGGAAGTGTCAGTTTTGGTTCGGAATTTGAGGTCTGATATGGAGCAACCAGAGTTAGTTGGTCAAAAACTGGGTAAGGAAGTGGAGTTGGGCAGGATGGCGAGTCCATTTAGGGAATTATTATTACCGCATTTAAAGATTTCTCTGTTGGGTTAGATCCCAAAGAAGGAACCAAATAAGTATCGGTTGATACACCATTTATCGTACCCAGAGATGGAGTCGATCCATGACAGCATTGATCCAGAGTTGGTCTCGGTGTCTTACATCTCATTCGATAAGGCGGTGGAGTGGGTAAGGTGGTATGTTCATGGTGCACTGTTGGCCAAGATGGACATAGAGGCGGGTTTTTATTGTTGCCGGTTCATCCCAACAGTTTTCACCTGTTGGGCTGTTTTTTGAAGGACATTATTACATTGATTGTTGCTTGCCCATGGGTTGCTCTATCTCATGTGGGTATTTTGAGAAGTTTAATTCCTTTTTGGAATGGGTGGTTCGCACGGAGGCAGGCGCAGATTCTATTATTCCCTATCTTGATGATGTTTTGTGTATTGGACCAGCTGGGTCTCCAGTGTGTGCAATATTATTGCGAACGATGGAACAAGTAGTTGAGAGGTTTGGGATTCCTTTGGCCCCAGAAAAGACTGTGGGTCCAACCACCACGCTGTGTTTTCTGGGCATTGAGACAGTGTTGATGTAACGTCGTTTGCCATTTTAGAAGCTGGAGGATTCGAAAAGAGTCATACACAAGGTGTTGAGAGCCCGCAAGATTCGTTTGCACCAGTTGCAATCTTTACTGGGTAAATTGAATTTTGCGTGCAGGATTTTACCCATGGGTGGAATATTTACCAGGAGGTTGGCTGTAGCAATGGCGGATGCGACTCACCCACAGCATTTTATTCGGTTGAATACAGGGCAAAAAGTGGATTAACACATATGAGAGTAGTTTTTGGGCAGTTATAACGGACGATCGTTGTGGATGTATGATGTGGTTGACAATGTTGACTTGGAGTTGGTTATTGATGCTGCAGTATCATTGGGATTTGCAGCCTATTTTCAAGGTAAATGGTTGGCCGGGAAGTGGTCAGAGGAGTGGAGAGTGAATGAATTTATGGGTCTTAGAGCTTTTCCCCATTGTGGTAGCCGTGGAAGTGTGGGGGGGAGACTTTGCGTGATAACATGAGCATGGTGAAGAGTATTAATCACTTGTCAGCTCATTCTTCTAATGTGGTGAATTTGATGCATCATTTGGCACTTCAATTCTTGCATTTGAATGTATGGTTGGGGGCGAAGCATGTCCCATGAGTCAAAAATTCCATTGCTGATGCAATTTCTCGCTTTCAGTGGGGTCTGTTTAGAAGCTGGCGCTGGAGTTGGAGCAGCACGGAACACAATGGCCGGCAAGCTTATGGAATCTGGCATCGGATCAGCAATGAGGTTGATTGCAGCATCTGTGGCTCCTGGGACGTGGCATCGATATAATTCTGTGTGGGACTGTTGATGAAGGTTGGAGTCGAGTACAGGGAGTTAGAAGGGACAGAAAAACGGTCATAGGAGCGCATGCGAGATGGCGAGTTGATAAAAAATCTTCATTTATTAGTTTCCACAAGGCATTTCAACAGAATAGCTCCGTCTCCCTCAGGTGACCGTTTTTTTGTCCCTTCTTGTTTGATCCTCTTGCGAGGCATCCGGCTGGAGCTGCAGCATATCTTCCGTTTTAACAACCTCTAACACCAGCTTGGCGCTCCTGTGAAGCTGTTCATCATTTTCTTTTTCTCTAGAGTACAGAGAGTTGCCAGTCAGATGAAGATAGAGTGGATCTGTTATTATACATGATCGGCAGGTCATGTGAGGAATGGGTGTCGTTGTTGGTGTTGAATAGTCGAATTGGCACTTTTGTTCAAATTGTCTGGCGTGGAAGACGTTACCAAGGCTTTTGAGATACGACAAGCATTGAAGGAGTACAGGAAAGGAAGGGCAGTTCGGGACTGGAGGCATCTTATCCAATTTCATATGTTGGGTAGACTGTTAGCAGCGTTGGAGAAGGTGTGTCGGTCTAAATAAGAGACAATGTTGTTTCAGACGGCATTTAGTTTAGCTTTCTTTGGCACATTTCGAATAACGAATTAGTGATTAAGAATTGCTGTCATCAAGGGGGTTTGCAATTTCATGATATGGTATTTGAACCCAAGGTTATCTTTTGTTTACTTCAGAGGATGAAGACAGATATCTATAGCAATAGTTATAGTTGTATGGTGGAACTGTGAGTGGTGGAAGGATTAATGGAGTGCCCGGTATATAGAACATCTCAATTTTTATTGGTAAGGGGCAGAGCCGGGGGTTCTTTGTTGATTCATCAGGATGGTTCGGCTTTGTCTAAATTCCAGTATATAGCCATATTCAGGAGGTGCTTAGGTTCAATTGGCATAGATGATTCAAAATTCGGGTCCTATTCGTTTCGTATAGTGCAGCGGCAGTATGTAAGATTGGGAGATGGGAGTTATTGTGTCATATGACCATACAGGAATGCTGGATATTTAACAGTGGAAAAGGGGGTTTGCCTGTGGGGTTGCAAGTTACAATTTTGGTTGTTTTCTTTTGCAGATGGTCCACTGTTGGTGTGGGTGTTAGGACACTTGTGCGTAATGTGGGGAGCTTTATGGGCTGACGTCAGACCGTCCATCTGGCAGCTTGGGTTAAGACAGTATGAAGCAACAGGATGGTGGATTGGGATTAGTGGAATGCTATGGTCCGGGTTGGTTCCAGAATTTTGTTTTTATGTGGGTTTGGATAGACCCCCAGATGTTTTATTGATTCATGTGGGGGGGTAATGATTTGGGGGTCCGCACTTCCAGGGATTTAGTTTGGGACAATAAGTTTGACTGTTTGCGGCTCATGGCTGCTCACTCGGGGATGGTCATTGTTTGGTCCAATATTGTGGCTCATTTTGACATGCCCACCAGGGCCGTGGTGTACTTGGACCCGGGTCAGACAGTTCTTTTGGGAAGTCACGGTGCCGTGATCCGACTCCATGGCCCTGGCTGTGCCATAAAATGGATAATATGTATATGGGATTTAACGTGATGCCACCTGTGGTGTTCGGCAGCGGGTGGCCGATGCTGCTAAAGGAGACCACTGGGGCTGATGGTGACGCAGCTGGGATGGTTCTGCTTCCAACAGGTGGAGCAGGACCCCAGGGCTACCGCTTGCGTTTATGTCAGGCTTAATGTATCTTGTGGTGCAGGACTCAGGGCGCAAGAGATAAGTGAATAACACAAGGGCTGTAGTTTTCTTTTCCTTGATGGTTGATAGTACAGACCGGGGTACTGGTAACAGATCATAATGGAGAGCCGGGCAGCCTGGAAGAAATTTTTGGATACATCTGGCCAGGTAGGTACAGAGGCCTTCCTTCTGTGCTGCCCTCCCTTTTTCCTTGCTGCCTAACAGCTCACCCTCATGGCAGGCAGCTCGAGCCTATCACAGGTGCCGCTACTTTGTGTCGGCTCCAGGCTCTGGTATACTCCTGTGCCGCCGGGTATTATATCAGGCCAGGAGACCTGCAGTCCCCTGCCCTCCAGATTTAGCTGCCGGGACTTCAGTACCCACGCAACCACGGACTCCGGTATCCGGTTCCTAGTGCTCAGCTCTGGAGCAAGTTTAATCACAGCTCCACTCCCCAGGTTCTGTTCAACTTCTCTTCTACTGACACCTGGTAAGAGAACCCTTCCTTGCTTTCAGGCATCACATTACCCCCTATGAGGGAGGCAATGCCACTGTGGCAACTGGACTCCTGGGGTGTCACATTTTGGCATGGAAATGTGGTCATTCAGTGGAACACATAAATAAGGCCCGGATTAAGGTGAATCGGGAGATGTCACTTTTTTTGTCTAGGAACGGGGCGGTGGTAGTACAGCATCTCGATCTGGGGTACATTTGACACCTCAGTATATATATCTGGGCACTGGGTTTGAGAGAGGGTTTAGAGAAGGCTGGTAAGGTGTGGAGGGACATTCATGCACAAGGTGTCATGCATGTCTGACGTGGCGGGAACGGGTCTGTGGAGAGCCAGGTGAAGGTAGCAGAGGGGAGAGTAGGGGGCCCGTTTTGGTGGGACAGTTACCTACCCCTCCCCTCTTTTGCTTTATTTGGTGGTCAGAGTATAATTTAATTAAATGGATGCCTACTGGGCTGAGGTCTCAGTGGAACAATTAAATTTGTGGCGCCATTCAGTTGGGTCCTTGAACCAGTGTGGTGCGGATGAGTGCATAAGCAGGAGGGTACTTGAACCGGTGTGGTGCAGTTGAGGGTCTTAGGTGCGGCTGATGGCGCAAAAAAGCTGGTGCACCTTATTTGGCAATGTTATATTGATATGTTCATTTGTGTATGTAAATATGTTAATAAACAGGGCTGCTGTTGCCAATTTATCCAAAAGGTTCGGAATGTGTGATTATTGTAGGTGTAGGGGTTACACAAGATGGGGATTGAAAGGGGGGCTGAAAAAATAAACAGGGACACCTCATATATGACCCACAGAAACAAGCAAACATATTTCAAGATTACTATTCCTGTCTATATTCATTACCCTCCACTCTGCCCATAGACCAGATTGATAGATCTGAAAGACTCAAAACTTACCAACCTTGAGTGCGGAAGCCCTTTTAACACTAAACAACATAATAACTGAAGAACTGGAGAATACAATTAAAGAATTTCCCCAGGGTAAAGCCCCAGGACCTGATGGGTTTACATATTTATATTTCAAAACATTCCAGAAAGAATTAATGGCCTTTTATGTTACCGCTCTTTAATTCCTTCATGTCAGGTTCTCCCATTCCCCCCTTTATGCTGAGTTCACATACCACAGTAATACATAAACAGGGAAAGGACCCTGCTGATTGCGCCAGCTATCGTCCTATATCCCTACTAAATGCCGATCTTAAAATATTTACTAAAATCCTGGCTAATAGATTGAGTTTGCTTCTTCCGGATTTAATCCATAAAATCAGGTCGGTTTTGTGGCAAATAGGCAAGCGGGTGATAACACTAGACGTACTATAGATCTTGTTGATGTCCTTGAAAGAAATGGGTAATCTGGTCTTCTACTCAGTTTAGATGCTGAGAAGGCATTCGACCGACTGAGTTGGCCTTTTTTATTTGCGTCTTTACGCAGGTATGGCCCATCGGGTCCATTTCTTCAGGCTATACAAGCTTTATATTCCTTGCCCAATGCTGTGGTTAAACTCCCCCATGCGTCTTCCTCTCGTATCAATATCTCAAATGGATCTAGACAAGGGTGTCCTCTCTCTCCCCTGCTGTTTGTCCTCTGTATAGAGCCCTTGGCTTCCAAAATAAGGAATAATCCAGATATCCAGGGCATTAAGGTATGGAAGAGAGAGTTCAAGTTGTCTCTATTTGCGGATGATATTCTCCTCACCCTCACCAACCCACACATTTCCCTCCCTAATCTCCAATCTACATTGACAGAATATGGACTACTCTCAGGGTACAAGGTAAATACAACAAAGAAGCTCTCCCAATTAACTTACCGTGTGCAATGGTGGACGTTCTGAAATCCAAGTTCAAATTTGCTTGGAAGGACACCAAAATTAAATATTTGGGTATTTTCCTGACTGGCTCTTACGACTCCCTTTATAGACATAATTTCCCGGCCTTCTTTCAAAAGATTAATGGGTTACTTTCTAGATGGTCTAAACTTCCTCTCTCACTTTTGGCAGAGCAAATGCGATAAAGATGTCTATTATGCCTAAGTTCTTATACATGGTGGAGGTTTTGCCGGTGCCAATCGCACGAGCGGTGTTGAGGAGGTTTCAGACTGTGCTTCTTAATTTTTTTGGGGGTCAGAGACGACATTGAATATCTAAATCACTCCTCACATCTCCAAAAACGCAGGGGGGTATTGCCTTTCTAGACATCTGGAGATATTACTTGGCCGTGCACCTTAGAAGGATACCAGCTTGGGCCTCCTTGCGGGCTTATAGCAAATGGGTAGAAATCGAGAAACTTTGGATGGCTCCAGCGCATCCCAATTCATTGCTATGGGGAGATGGGAGTACATGCCCCTCAATGCCTCTGCTGGGCTCTATGGCATTTACAATGAAAATCTGGAGGATAAGCAGCAAGGCCTTTCCATTGATCTCCCCCAAGTCCCCTATGATATCTTTCCTTTTTACACCCTCCATACCTGATAGTCTTACTGCAGCTATGACAGAAACATGGCTTCAAGCACAATTATTTTATTACGCGGATATTGTAGACCCCTTTAATAGAAATATTCTTCCTTTGCAGACTCTTAGAGAGCGGTTTAAACTCCCACTTAGGACCTACTTCTCATACTTACAAATCCGCCACCTGGCTTTAACTTTATATAAAAACACAATGTTCTCCACCCCCACTCCCTTTGAGCGACTCTGTAAAGGGAATCCCTCTACAAAGGGTTTGATCACGGACATTTATAGTATACTGTTCACTCCGCCATCAGACCCCCCTCCTAAACATGCTTACATGATAAAGTGGGAGAGATACCTGGGGAGGGAACTTCCGCTTCCTATCTGGCAGGTCATATGTTCTAAGGCAGCTAAATCATCACCATGTATAACATAAAAGGAAAATCAGAACAAGATACTGATGCATTGGTATCATACGAGGTTTTACATAATATTTACCCTGCCACGTCGGATAAATGCTGGAGAGGAGATGCCTGGGGGCTGTGGGCTCATTGCCACATATACTGTATTCTGGGATTGCCAGACTATATCCCCATTCTGGAAGAGAGTACAGGGGTTGATTTCTCAGGTGTTAGATGTAGAGATTCCTCTGGATCCTGTGACTTTTTTGCTTAATGTTCCCACCGTGCCCATGACAAAGGGCACAGCCAGGCTTCTCCTCCATATCCTAACATCGGCGAAGTGTCTATTAGCCTCGTACTGGAAGAAAAGATCAGCTCCCTCCATGAAAAAACTCCGGATGAAGATTAAAGAAATGAGACGTATGGAGAATCTTACGGCTTGTATTAATAATCAACTTGATTTTTTCAATCGCATCTGGGCTCCATGGGTTGACTATGTAACTAAGCTAACCAACTGATGTTACGTGCCTTTTTTTTCTTTCTGTGTCTTTTCCCCTCCCTGACTTTTTCCCTATCCCTTCCCTGTACCCCACCTACTCTTAGATGATGCATTAGATGATTGCCCTAAGTTTAGTAGGAGCAGCAGTGCTGCGCACTGTGCCACTGGAAGAAACATCTAAAATTTTTTGCATTGTTTTGCTTAATTTTGCTACAACTATACTTATGTTTATGATGTTATTTGAATGAGAAAAAGGAAAATTTTTCAAAAATAAACAGTTAAAAAAAAAGAAAGGGGGGCTGAGTTAAACATTCCTAGGTCATGAACAATAACCAGCAATTCAGGATTTCTTTTTTGAGGGGTTTTGTTAATGCTGTTCACAGTGTGATAAAATGGATAAGGCAGCTTTATTCTTTGGGTCAGTATGACTACATACTTTTTATACGTGTTCTTTTTTTGTTTGTTTTTACATAAATATACGTTTTATTGGTTTAATCTTTGTTTCATTTCTATATTTACTTTGTGATTTTTTTTTTATTGTTTAAAAATATTAACCTATTTAAAACTTTTTTACTTAGTCCCTTTATGGGATTTCAATTTTATTTCTCGGATCGCTGGTCACATGCAAAAAACGTAGAGAAACTTCGGCGCTACATAAAGCCCAGCAAACGTTGTTATTTACCATCGGCGGTCGTGAAGGGGTTTAATCCTGTAGTAATGGTCGCAAAAATGCATGCACATAGTGAGTACTGTGCTTGAAAAATGCAATGAAAAAATGTAGGTCCAGACGTGCTTGAAAAATGCAAGAAAGTGGTTTAATCAATGCGTTTCAAAGTCCAAATGACTTCTTCATCATACATGCGTGTGGTAATTTCCTGAAGAAGAAGTTACTTGGACTTTGAAACGCGTTGATTAAACCACTTTCTTCCATTTTTTAAGCACGTCTGGACCTACATTTTTTCAGCAGTGCGGATTAAATCCACAGAATGCCTTTTAATTTATTCTACGGAGCCGTGCACATCTCCAATTTTTTATTTGGATAGTGTCTGTCTGAGGAAAAATCGCTGCATGTCCGAGTTTGATCCGATATTGGTAGTTTGATGTTTCACACGCACTTATTGACTTGAATCAGACTCTGCAATTCAAGTCAATGAGTGCGTGTAAAACATCGAACTGCACTTGGATGTTATCTGAGTCCAATCAGATTTCCACGAACTTACAGTATAGAGAAGATGGGGACATTTTTTCCTCCATCTTCTCCTCATCCGAGAGAATCAGAGCACACTCTGACCAAACTCTGATTACAGTTTGATCAGAGAGTGATTTACATAATCAGCCGATTCTCTCAGATGAGAAAGTCTAGGGTCATCTGCACCTAGGCCAATGGAATTATTAGGTTTATATATTCATTAAATTTATTGTTATTAGGTCTAGATTTTTACACTTTCGGCCTTAGCCTTTAACCCCTTAATCCCATATGACGTACTATACCGTCGAGGTGACTTGGGACTTAATTCCCAGTGACGGGATAGTACGTCATATGCAATCGACCACGCTCATGGGGGGAGCGCGGCCGAACGTGGCTGGGTATCAGCTGACTATCGCAGCTGACATCCGGCACTATGTGCCAGGAGTGGTCACTGACCACTCCCGGCACATTAACCCCTCGAAACACTGCAATCAAACATGATTGCAGCGTTCCGGGGGCAAAGGAAAGCATCACACAGGGAGGGGGCTCCCAGCAGGCTTCCCTGAGACCCTCGGTAAAAGGTGATGTGCTCACCTTGTTCCGAGCGTCTCCTCCCTGCAGGCCCCAGATCCAAAATGGCCGTGGGGCTACTTCCGGGTCCTGCAGGGAGGTGGCTTACAAGCGCTTGCTGAGAGCAGGCACTGGTAAACCTGCAGCCCTGCTTGTCAGATCGTTGATCTGACACACTGCTGTACAAAGTGTCAGATCAGCGCTCTGACCCTATAGTGTGATGTCCCCCCCGAGACAACGTTAAAAAATAAAAAAAAAAAATTTAGTTGAATAAAAAAAAAAATTCCTAAATAAAAAAAAAAAATGTTCCCATAAATAAATTTCTTTATCTAATTAATAAAAAAATAAAAGTACACATATTTAGTATCGCGGCGTCTGTAACGACCCCACCTATAAAACTGTCCCACTAGATAACCCCTTTAGGGAACGCCGTAAAAAAGAGGCAAAAAACAACGCTTTATTATCATACCGCCGAACAAAAAGTGGAATAACACGCGATCAAAAAGACGGATATAAATAACCATGGTACCGCTGAAAACGACATCTTGTCCTGCAAAAAATGAGCCACCACACAGCATCATCAGTGAAAAAATAAAAAAGTTATAGTCCTCAGAATAAAGCGATGCAAAAATAATTATTTTTTCTAAAAAATACTTTTTATCGTATAAAAGCGCCAAAACATAAAAAAAGATATAGATGAGATATCGCTGTAATTGTTCTGACCCGAAGAATAAAACTGCTTCCTCAATTTTACCAAACGTGGAATGGTATAACCGTCTCCCCCAAAAGAAATTCATGAATAGCTGGTTTTTGGTCATTCTGCCTCACAAAAATCGGAATAAAAAGCGGTCAAAAAATGTCACGTGCTCGAAGATGATACCAATAAAAACGTCAACTCGTCCCGCAAAAAACAAGACCTCACATGACTCTGTGGACAAAAATATGAAAAATTGGAGCTCTCAAAATGTGGAGACGCAAAAACTATTTTTTGCAATAAACAGCGTCTTTTAGTGTGTGACAGCTGCCAATCATAAAAATCCACTAAAATACCCGCTATAAATAGTAAATCAAATCCCCCTTCATCACACCCTTCGTTAGGGAAAAATAATAAAATTTAAAAAATGTATTTATTTCCATTTTCCCATTAGGGTTAGGGCTAGGGTTAGGGTTAGGGCTAGGGTTAGGACTAGGGTTAGGGCTAGGGTTAGGGTTAGTGCTAGGGTTAGGGCTAGGGTTAGGGTTAGGGTTAGGGCTAGGATTAGGGTTGGGGCTAGGGTTAGGGCTACAGTTAGGGTTGGGGCTAAAGTTAGGGTTAGGGCTACAGTTAGGGCTGGGGCTAAAGTTAGGGTTAGGGTTGGGGCTAAAGTTAGGGTTAGGGTTGGGGCTAAAGTTAGGGTTTGGGTGGGGGCTAAAGTTAGGGATAGGGCTACAGTTAGGGTTGAGGCTAAAGTTAGGGTTTGGATTACATTTACAGTTGGGATTAGGGTTAGGGGTGTGTCAGGGTTAGGGGTGTGGTTAGGGTTATGGTTGGGATTAAGGTTAGGGGTGTGTTGGAGTTAGGGGTGTAGTTAGGGTTGGGATTAGGGTTAAGGGTGTGGTTGGGGTTAGGGGTGTGGTTGGGATTAGGGGTGTGTTTGGTTATGTTTCAGTTAGAATTGGGGGTTTCCACTGTTTAGGCACATCAGGGCTCTCCAATTGTGACATGACGTCTGATCTCAATTCCAGCCAATTCTGCGGTGAAAAAGTAAAACAGTGCTCCTTCCCTTCCGAGCTCCCCCGTGTGCCCAAACACCCCATATGTATCAGCGTACTTAGGACAAATTGGACAACAACTTTCGGGGTCCAATTTCACCTGTTACCCTTGGGAAAATACAAAACAGGGGGCTAAAAAATAATTTTTGTGTAAAAAAAAGAATTTTTATTTTCACGGCTCTGCATTATAAACTGTAGTGAAACGCTTGGTGGTTCAAAGCTCTCACAACACAGCTAGATAAGTTCCTTAGGGGGTCTACTTTCCAAAGTGGTGTCAACTGTGGCCAAACGCAACATGGCATCCCATCTCAATTCCTGTCAATTTTGCATTGAAAAGTCAAACGGCGCTTCTTCCCTTCTGAGCTCTGCCATGCACCCAAACAGTGGTTTACCCCCACATATAGGGTATCAGCATACTCAGGACAAATTGCACAACAGCTTTTGGGGTTCAAATTTCTTCTCTTACCCTTGGGAAAATAAAAAATTGGGGGTGAAAAGATCATTTTTGTAAAAAAATATTATTTTTTATTTTTACGGCTCTGCATTATAAACTTCTGTGAAGCACTTGGTGGGTCAAAGTGCTCACCACACATCTAGATAAGTTCCTTAGGGGGTCTACTTTCCCAAATGGTGTCACTTGTGGGGGGTTTCAATGTTTAGGCACATCAGCGGCTCTCAAAACGCAACATGGCATCCCATCTCAATTCCAGTCAATTTTGGATGGAAAAGTCAAATGTCGCTCCTTCCCTTCCAAGCTCTGCCATGCGCCCAAACAGTGGTTTACCCCCACATTTGGGGTATCGGTGTACTCAGGACAAATTGTACAACAACTTTTCTCCTGTTACCCTTGGTAAAATAAAACAAATTGGAGCTGAAGTAAATTTTTTGTGAAAAAAAGTTAAATGTTCATTTTTTTTAAACATTCCTAAAAATTTCTGTGAAACACCTGAAGGGTTAATAAACTTCTTGATTGCGTTTTTGAGCACCTTGAGGGGTGCAGTTTTTAGAATGATGTTATACTTGGTTATTTTCTTATCATATAGATGGTTATCATATAGACCCCTCAAAATGACTTCAAATGTGATGTGGTCCCTAAAAAAATATGGTGTTGTAAAAATTAGAAATTGCTGGTCAACTTTTAACCCTTATAGCTCCCTAACAAAAAAATTTTTGGCTCCAAAATTGTGCTGATGTAAAGTAGACATGTGGAAAATGTTACATATTAAGTATTTTGTGTGACATATCTCTGTGATTGAAGGACATAAAAATTCAAACTTGGAAAATTGCGAAATTTTCAAAATTTTTGCCAAATTTCCATTTTGTTCACAAATAAACGCAGGTAATATCAAATAAATTTGACCACTTTCATGAAGTACAATATGTCACTAGAAAACGTCAGAATTATCAGGATCCATTGAAGCGTTCCAGAGTTATAACCTCATAAAAGGACAGTGGTCAGAATTGTAAAAATTGGCCCGTTCGTTAACGTGCAAACCACCCTTGGGGCTTAAGGGGTTAAGCACACTGCTGAAGGGAGTTATTTATCCTCCTTTATGCCTTTTTGAACTTATGATTCACTCTGAAAACTGCTAAAATCTGTTCTACCAGTGATGAATTCACAGCTACACTGCTCAGTACTGCAAGATATTTTCCTCCATGCTTCTGCTACTTCTGAACATGATGTTTACAGAGACAGGAAAGCAGTAATCCCTCATGTCTCTGTGTACTGTGTATATGAGACATCTACCCACTAGCTTAGCTGCAACTGCAAATTAAAATTACAACCTGTAAAGGGAAAAATATGTGGAAAAATGCAGGATACAAGTCATATTACTGTATATCCGAAAGTTGACATCCCTAAGTTATACACACATAACAACTCAATTTGAAAAGTCACCAATAGGAATTCTTAAGGTATATTTTATGATAAATAGCGTCACAGATGGGTCCTACAGGTCCACCAGGTCCACATTCTATCCATACAGATCTTGTGCACATCCACATATAACTTCTCAGTAAAATTTGTTGCCATCTTTGGAACCTCTCTGACTATTATTTTGTTAATCGAGTCTGTGCCCACTATAAGATTTTCTGGTGGGTTAGCCTAAACCTGTCAAGAATTGTGGTAGTGAGGACCCAGAAAGATATGCTTATCTCCTACAATGTGTGGGTCTTCCACCTTTAATTGGCGTGCTGTGTAAGATTTTCTTTTGAAATATTTTTTTTCTTTTTTCATTGGAAACACAGTAGAGTATCTTTCGTATAAATACTGTATATGATGATTTCAATTTCAGTTTTGCTTATTATTTGTATTAGATGATAGTTTTAGCTAAGCTGATAAACCCATCTAAAATACATTGTCACATAATTATAGAATAGGCATTATATTGTTCTTCTTAATCAGTGCAAACTTAATTAGTGGCAGAGCAGTGTATTTTATGCAATTTGTATTCATAATTGCTTTTTAACATTTGATTATTTTGGTTTTAGTCTATACTTCATTTTAAACTAATTATTAAACAAATCAAAACTTGTTCATTGAGATTCCGACTTTTTATTTTTGCAAATTTTTGAAAATTTGTCACGTTATGTGTTGCGTTGTAAAATATTGTTTTTTATGCTTTTGATATATTGCACATAAATATGTCCACCAGAAGGCATACTATATCTATTCATGTCAAGTGTTTCTCAAGGTTTATAGAAAGAGGTAAAAAAAATTTCAGACCTTCAAAGAGATTGTTGGTGTCACAACACGATGAGAATAGTTCTCCTTCTTAAAATTCATAGAGTGCCATAAAAACATTACATAAGTAGGTTGGCTGGCAGAAATATCTCCATGTGATGGGAGATGGTTTAAAGGTCCTTCATAGGGCAGTCAGGCAATCTAGATGGTGGTCAACAAATTTCATCCCAATTAAAAAAATATATAAAAATATACTGGGAGATCTCAATACATCTCCTTGACCAGCTGGTCATCACACTTTTCTCCCATTTTCCAGTGGTCTTCACCATGGCTAAAGGATCTGGCCTCAGCAGCAGATCCAGCTTCCTTCTAGGACATTCTGTACACTACGCATACATATATATGTATATATATATATATATATATATATATATATATAACCACTTTCTCATATACAGCACCATGGAATCAATGGTGCTATATAAATAAATAATAATAATAAAAAACTATACTATAATCCAACCTGGTAAATAATGTAAAAAAAAGTCCCCAAAACTTAGTGGCAAATCTGCTGTTTTCTGTTTGTTCCACCTGTGATAAGAAACTCCTTACTAAAGTTGTTGATTGGAAATCAAAATGTTTAGGGTCTTTGAATTCAACCGAAATACAAAAGTCGAAAGAAAACCCAATATCAGTTGGGTACTGTTGCAATCGTAAAAACTTACAGAATAAAACTATCATAACATTTATCTCATGGTGACCATAGTAAAAAATCACCAAACCAATGGCAGAATCATTGTTTTTTTTAATCACCCAATTTCTTAAAAAGATGAATAAATATATTTATTGAACAGATTATATGTACAGGAAGTAATGCCATGTAAAAGTACAATTCATCTTGTAAAAAATTAGCCCTCATAGGTCAATAAAAAAAAAGATTTTGAAACTGAAAAAAAATGTAGACAAAGACCTAAATGTTATTATGTGCCTAGCTAGATTATGTCCTTAAAGGTAATCTATCAGTAATTTTAACTTCCATCCCCCCCAAACTGCATATATGAATTTGCAGGTGTTTGAAATGTAAATAAACCTTTATTTCTTCTATCTGTTGCTGCTTTACTGAATAATTAGTGTTTCATTACCAATACAAATAATGCATTAAGTTCTCAGGGTGTGACCAACCAATTAAGAAGCCTCTGCTTTCCGAGATTGTTTTCTCACTCAACACTAGCCTCTTTAGCTGGATTAGTAGCTCACTGGCTGTGTGACATCAGGCACAAGGCAAGGAAATCAGGCAGTAGGCTATTAATCAAGCTAAAGAGGCTGGTGCCAGGCAGGGAAAAAACTTAGTTGGCAGAGGCTCATTAAGTGCTCTGTCACGGTCAGAGCATTTAACACCTCATTTGCATGTCACTTAAAATGCAAAATAGTCTGGAAAGCAGCAACAGATAGAGAATATAAAGGTGTCAAAAAACGTCAATGGATTTACATTTTAAATACCTGTTTGTCCATATATGAGGTTTGAGGGGGTGGTTGAAATTACTGACAGATTCCCTTAAAGGGAATAAATCTATCACAAACAATACTTTCCTTGTACATTAGCTCATTATTTCGCCCTAATATCACACTAGTTGCAGTTATTCCCCATTTGATTTACTTTTTTTCAGTCTTGAACATTATCTGCTGTCATGCATCCATTGACCACACTGACCTTCTATTACCCTTACGTCTAGCCTTTCAATTCCCAACATTGTCTGGTGTACTGATGTACACAACATTTTCTCTGTTCACACTCTAACCCTTTGCAATATGGTCTCTGTTCTTCACATTCTACAAAAGCAGCTCTTACAAAACAACTGACAGTTGCATTTTGGATGTTTTTGCTGCATTTTGACACAGTAGATCGCGCCTTGTTTCTCAAGGCTTCTAATATCATGTATTTGATATTTGCTTCATTCTTTAGAAGTAACGTTGCAAGTTGATTACAAGACGTAAAACAAGGAGCAAACACATTATTTCTCTTAAATAATGTGTTTGCTCCTTGTTTTACGTCTTGTAATCAATTATTATTTTTTTTTTTTTTAAAGACTAACTATAAGGCCACGTTCACGTGTCCAGTATTTGGTGAGTTTTTTACCTCAGTATTTGTAAGCCAAAACCAGGAGTGGAACAATCAGCGGAAAAGTATAATAGAAACACGTCACCACTTCTGTATTTATCACCCACTCCTGGTTTTGGCTGACAAATACTGAGGTAAAAAACTCACCAAATACTGATAGTGTGCACATGGCCTATTAGAAACACGTCACCAGTCACCACTTCTGTATTTATCACCCACTCCTGGTACTGGTTTTCAGATATTGAGGTAAAAAACTCACCACATACTGACAGTGTGCACGTGGTCTAATAGGGGCAGCCATACATTCCTGTATTAGTTGTATTGGCTGTACATCAAGATATTAGTGCTATATAGGGTTGAGCAAAACAGGTCGGCCATTTTCAGAAGTCGCCGAATTTTGGCAAGGTCGGGTTTCATGAAACCCGACCCGACCCCTGTGCGGGGTCGGCCATGAGGTCGGCGATCTTCTGAATCTGGTATCGGAATTCCGATACCGATTCCCGATATGTTTGCAATATCGGAAATCGGTATTGGAATCCATATTTAAGTGTAAAAGAAAGAATTAAAATAAAAAATATTGCTATACTCACCCTCTGACGCGCCCTGGTACTAACCGGCAGTCTTCCTTCCTTAGAATCAGCGCTTGGAAGACCTTCGGTGACGTCGCGGCTTGTGATTGGTCGCGCAACGGCCCATGTGACCGCTCACGCGACCAATCACAAGCCGTGACGTCACCGAAGGTCCTTCAAGCACTGATTCTTAGGAGGGAAGGCTGCCGGAAAGAAGCAGGGCGCGTCCGAGGGTGAGTATATTCTTATTAGGTATATACTCACCCTCGGACGTGCCCTGCTTCTTTCCGGCAGCCTTCCTTCCGTAGAATCAGCGCTTGAAGGACCTTCGGTGATGTCGCGGCTTGTGATTGGTCGCGTGAGCGGTCACATGGGCCGTCGCGCGACCAATCACAAGCCGCGACGTCACCGAAGGTCTTTCAAGCGCTGATTCTAAGGAAGGAAGACTGCCGGTTAGTATCAGGGCGCGTCAGAGGGTAAGTATAGCGATATTTTTTATTTTAATTCTTTCTTTTACACTTAAATATGGATCCCAGGGCCTGAAGGAGAGTTTCCTCTCCTTTAGACCCTGGGAACCATAGTAACCCATTGCAATGCATTGGGTTTCGGCCGACCCCGACTTTTTTATAGGATCGGCCGATTTCACTCGACGCGACTTTTGAGAAAGTCGGGTTTCGTGAAACCCGACCCGATCCTATAAAAGTAAAGGTCGCTCAACCCTAGTGCTATATAAATCTTGTGGACTATTGAAGTCTTAGTTTTGTCCCTTAGGTTCTTAGTTGAAGTTGAGTTTTGCCCCTTAATCCAAAGATTAGCACGTGCCGGGGGGGCTACAAATATCTGTGAGTATACTGAATAGTGCTTCTATTTAAAAGTTAAATTACCCATTCTCTGCCAGCTCTGTCTTAGCTATTCAGCTGACAAGAAAGCTACAAAAAGACAGAAAGATGTTTGATGTGGCATCCACTACAGAAACTGGGATATTATTAGATGCTTTAATATAAATGGCCACATAAAAAAGGTTTTTGGTTATCTCTCTTTCGGGATATTCAGGTCCAATTTACTTGCTAAGATCATACATATTTCCCATTGGCAGGGTCATGACTAACGGGGTGAATGCCACTTATCAGCGGCTGATCCCTCTTGACCGGGGGATCTCCTCAAGGATAATTTACCAATTTGGAGGCTAAAATGATATTAGGCTGCACTGCTGTAATAAAGAATTCTTAGGACCAAGATGATTTGGAAGGTTTTTATGTCCACAACGCGCTTCAGTGCTGGACTAGAAGTGAAAAAATGAAATGCGTTTGCTTTTTTCACTTCTAAAAGCGCAGGTCCAGCATTAAAACGCGTTGTGGAAATAAATGCTGTTCAACTCATTTTGGTCCTAAGGATTTTTTTTTTTACAGCAGTGCAGTCTAATATCGTTAGCATCCAAATTGGTCAGCATTTTGAAGTAGGGGCAGAGACCTTGATTCCATCGATGTGTCACTTACTAGGTTGCTTTCTTCAGGTTTGATAAAATCACTATTTTATATTCTCCAAATCTACCAGTTCTCTGAATGCTGAGCTCTGTATATCCCGATCATTGATTGGCAGCTTCATGTGTTCACTGTGCATAGGCAGAAAGTTTCCAATCAGTGGCGAAGTTATACAGGCCTAATGAATATGAGAGACTACATGGCACCAGGTTTTCGAGTCCTCTAGGGATAATCTCCAACTGATAAAACTGCGATTTTATTAAAATTACACCAAGCAGTCCATTCAAGGGAATCTGTCTCCAGGTTTCTGCTACATCATCTGAAAGCACTGTAATGTAAGAAAAAAAGACCCTGATTACAGCGATGTGTCACAACTTCTGCACAGAGAAAACTACCAGAATTCTTAGATGTAGCAGAGCTACACCATATCTTTCTGTGTACATTGTCTATTGACAGCTACTTATCAGAGGAGAAGGTGAGGTCAGACAACAGCTCTCCTGAGCTCCAGTGCTGGCATTGATAATTTAATGATGATAAAACCTTCATTCTATGGAAAGAACAGCACACAGCCTAATAAATGACATATCGCTGAAATCTGTGTCTCAGCTGCCTCCTCATGCTGCCCTCAGATTGTATAGAAAAAACCTGCTGACAGATTTCTTTTAAGTAACACATCACTGGAATGAGGGACTCTGCCCCTACATTATTCTGCTCTCAGATTAGGTGTTAAAACCTAGTGACATATTCTCTTTAAAATGTTTCTGCATTTGTAATGCAGTCTTTCTTACAAACTTACATAAATCTAACCCCCCCACCCCGTCGATGCCTAGAAGCCCATTGTCTTGGGCTTATACATTACTCTGACTTGTCCCTTATTCAGGTGCGATGCTAAATCACTCACAGTAGACACTACTAAATCATTAATTCATGCCTTCATCATTTATTGCCTGGACTGTTGTATCACTTTATTAATTGGCTTTTACTAACTAAACGGGCTCCTCTTCAATCATCTGTGAATACTTTAGCAGGTTGAACTTTCTGTCTATTGGTTATAGTAACACTTGTGCGGCTTACCAGTCATTGCGAGAATACAGAATGCAATTTAAAGCTTCGCTTGTTGCCCGCATAGCTTTCCGCAAGCTTGAAGCTTCCGAAAAACCTTATTTCTGTTTACCTTTTTATGTGCAATCTCACATCAGGCAATGTCCTATGGCTACCATCTTCTATTATCACACATCCCATTTCCTTCTCCAACATTTCAGCCATGATACACCTCTGCTCTGCCTCACACTAATTGTATTCAATATTCCAGGAAGATATCTCTCTAGTGATGACTGTCAGATTTCCTAACTGCAAAACAGTTTAGATCCCCCACCTAATTCGCCCTAAATCAAGACAATAACAGCGTAACAGGATCCTGATTGTGCTTGCAACCTCCTTATTCATTTCTATATGCCCATTTATAGAGGGTTGAATCACTTGAATGAACAGAGCAAGAGATGAATTGCTATCAGGCAAATGCATCTTTAATACATGTTAAGAGGGAGCTAGCAAGCTGACTGTTCTATTGGAATCAAATTTCTTTACCTTAAAAGAACAGCTAAAACGTTTGTGTTTCTATAACTCATTGATGGGAGAAATCCAGAATATCAAACAGTACAAAAATGTACATCTTCATATATTACTATAATTTTCCACCCGCAAATGACCAGGCTGGTTTAATGCTTGATGGCCAATTATTTTTTTTGATTGTTTTAATTAAAGTGTGCATTTAAACAGCCATAACTTATTATTATTATTATTATTATTATTATTTTTCTGTCTATATAACTATAAAGATGGTCATGAATATCAAACAATAGAAAAATGTAGATCTTCATATATTACTGTAATTTTTACCCGCAAATGACCAGGCTGGTTTAATGCTTGATGGCCAATTATTTTTTTTGATTGTTTTAATTAAAGTGTGCATTTAAACAGCCATAACTTATTATTATTATTATTATTATTATTATTATTATTTTTCTGTCTATATAACTATAAAGATGGTCATGAATATCAAACAATAGAAAAATGTAGATCTTCATATATTACTGTAATTTTTACCCGCAAATGACCAGGCTGGTTTAATGCTTGATGGCCAATTATTTTTTTGATTATTTTAATTAAAGTTTGCATTTAAACAGCCATAACTTTTTATTATTATTATTTTTCTGTCTATATAACTATAAAGATGGTCATGTTTTTTTTTTTGGCGAGACAAGTTGTTTTTTAAATGACACCATTTTGAATCACATGTAATATATTGATTAGAATAGATGCAATCTCATTTCCATGTATAAATTCATACATTAACAGTACAAAAAAAACCTACACATCAATTATTCCTTCCAAGGACCTCACAAAGGACAAGGTATTCATTACATGCGGAAGAAAGGCAATTCTGGCAGTTAAATAGGAATGGGATCTGTACAGTTAGAGCAGTCAGACTGTGCAAAGCCCTACTAAAAGATGTAGTAATGGCAGAGACTATAACAAATTGCAAGCTTTTGAGACTACTCAGGTCTCTTAACCATTCTATGCCTGATAAAGAGACCTGAGTAGTCTTGAAAGCTTGTAATTTGTTACCATCTTTTCAGTTAGCCA
The DNA here is from genome assembly GCF_032444005.1 of Ranitomeya imitator. NCBI lineage: Eukaryota > Metazoa > Chordata > Amphibia > Anura > Dendrobatidae > Ranitomeya > Ranitomeya imitator. The sequence goes on along the minus strand of NC_091283.1, from coordinate 577,070,841 downwards.
TTAAAAGTTGTCGACCATTGAGGACTCTCAATTCTAAATATCTACTGGCTAACACAGTACAAAGATATATTTTTTTCCAGAGACTATAACAGCATTTAAAAAAGGCTGGATGCTTCTGTCATAACAAATTGCATTGTTGTTTATCGATGTAACTATTACTCTATGTCTTCTACTGGACAACCCCTTATTAATAAGCCCAGAGAGGTGAGAAAAAAAAATGATACTCACCTCCTGGACCTCTGTTATTCCTTCATACTTAGGGGAATGCAATAATTGGGTGTAGCATTCATGTGACACCCTCGCAAGACATTGACCTGGTACGGGATGAAGTACAGGGGAGCAGTGCCAAACCAGTAGGTGAGTATCACATTTTTTCTTCATCTTCGTTGACCCACCAGTAAGGAGTTGTTCAGTAGTGGACATCTTCTTTCCAATTATCCATAATTGATGGATAAAAGATTGCAGTTACATGTTCTTGTTTTAGGCTATGGTAGGGCAAGCACTAACTCGTGAAGTCCTCTGCTGTAAGAACACTAGGAGAACATATAGGATAGCGGTTTCCAATGGGTGACAGCAGAAAACCAGCCTTCTTGATCTTGGAGAAGAATTAATTTGCATACAATTTTCCCCAGAAGCATTGCCTGGCCTAAAAGTCTCCCTACACTAGCTTGGGAAGCTCAATAACATTATCTCCTATACCTAGTATAAGAGCTAGAACATAGATAGAATATGTGCAACAGTTTTTTTGATCGTCCAAATGGTCCTTTATTTCATTTTGAACAATAGGTCTCCAACAAAAGTAAAAAAATAAATAATATGCAACTAACATTGTAACACATAAATAGAGAATCTGCGCACCATTAAGAGGACATTATCTCTATCTAAATGAGAACCTGCATTTAAAGTACACACGTATGAAGCTATTTATAGCAGTACCGTCCAATTATCGCAAGCTGTGACCCATATACTTGTTATTACCATGAGCTGATGGGCTGGAAAGTATTCGCAGGCTATAGAATAAATACAGTGTTGAGACTCTTTGGGGGGCCCATGTGATTGATTGATCATCAGTTCTCAATGTCTGAGTGTGAATAACAAGGTAAGATGAGTATTTGCTGGCAATGTACAGAATAATAATGGAGGGTATTATGTGCATACATAAAAGGACATTGAGCCATGGGAGAAATAATGCTTTTACATGGGACAGTGTTTAACTATTTAATAGCCCAGTACACATAAGAGGATATAAGCATACATAAGATGGTACCGCGTGTGGCTAAGAGGATAATATGGACACCTATATAGTGTAAATCCTAAATTCCTGACAATAGGTTTTGCATTGAGTATAAATGCTCCGGGGTATGTGTAAGTGGAAACAATTCATACAGACAGCAGCTTATCCTATCAGACCAATGCTCACTAATGAAATGCTCCCAGGAGAACTGTTCGGTTTAGTTATTAACATTTAGTTGGATTCTCGAGGGATAACAGAATCCCAGCAGATTTGTCCGCTAGCCGTAGAATAAGGACAATATTTAACATAATCAGTTCATTCAGTATCTTTTCCACTCACCAGCCTCTATAAAGTCAGCCTCTATTCCGCATATCTTTTCTGCCTTATATATCACAAGGAAAATCACATTTCTGTTCTACTGAGATACAAATACCAAACACATGGTAGAGTAATTGCAGTGACGTTTCATCTATTCCATTGCTGCAGTCCAGATATTAGGAATTCATGGAGGGAAAGTCTTTCTCCTTATTACTGAGGCCGATTACATATACCATAAGGACAGAAGACTCCAGTTGTTGTCACGGGTGTGTCAGAGGCTGCAGACAGTCGCATTGAATCTCCCCCAGCCTTAATGGTGTCACCTGGATCTAGGTGTTTATAACTCCCAAGTTCCTGTTGGGAGTTGCGGGTGTTATTTTCTGTTTGCACTTCCCTGTTGAGGCTTGGAGCTGCAGCAGTCGGCTAGCGTCCTCTTTGGAGTTTGAAGGACGACGGGGTTTCTCTCTGAGGCTACTCAAGCTAAGTGTCTGAAAGCACAGCTCTTTCATAGGAAACACTGAAACTCTTGGCCGAACCAAGTGTCCTTAACCCTTTACCGACATATGACGTACTGGTACATCATATGACAGGTCCCTGACTTTGAGGAAAAAAAATTAAAAATTTCAAAAAACTGACCGTCACATCCAAACATAGATCAAGTGTGAACAGGTACTGAACCTAGAGTCACCAACTCGTATACAATCAAACAAATAAGACTGTGTACGAGTTCGTGACTCTAGGTTCAGCACCTGTTCACACTTGATCTATGTTTGCATGTGACGGTCAGTTTTTTAAAATTTGTTTTTACTAGCCTTCTGACCGAGCACTCTGCCTCCTAGCCACAGGTGTTATGATCTGGTAATTCAGTACCACAATGGACATAGAAGTCAGAGCACATACAGTGACCTGACAATAACCCAAAAACATAGAACGAGCTCTGAGACGTGGGAACTCTGCTGACCGCAATCCCTAATCCTCTCCAACCACACTAGAGGAAGCCGTGGATTGCGCCTAATGCTCCCTATGCAACTCGGCACAGCCTGAGAAACTAGCTAGCCTGAAGATAGAAAATAAGCCTACCTTGCCTCAGAGAAATACCCCAAAGGAAAAGGCAACCCCCACATATAATGACTGTGAGTTAAGATGAAAAGACAAACGTAGAAATGAAATAGATTTAGCAAAGTGAGGCCCGACTTTCTGAACAGAGCGAGGATAGGAAAGGTAACTTTGCGGTCAACACAAAACCCTACAAACAACCACGCAAAGGGGGCAAAAAGACCCTCCGTACCGAACTAACGGCACGGAGGTACACCCTCTGCGTCCCAGAGCTTCCAGCAAGCAAGAAAAAACAAATAAGCCAGCTGGACAGAAAAAAACAGCAAACAAAATAGCAAAAGCGGAACTTAGCTATGCAGAGCAGCAGGCCACAGGAACGATCCAGGAGGAAACAGGTCCAATACTAGAACATTGACTGGAGGCCAGGATCAAAGCACTAGGTGGAGTTAAATAGAGCAGCACCTAACGACTTCACCACATCACCTGAGAAAGGAAACTCAGAAGCCGCAGTACCACTTTCCTCCACTAACGGAAGCTCACGGAGAGAATCAGCCGAAGTACCACTTGTGACCACAGGAGGGAGCTCTGCCACAGAATTCACAACAGTACCCCCCCCTTGAGGAGGGGTCACCGAACCCTCACCAGAGCCCCCAGGACAACCAGGATGAGCCATATGAAAGGCACGAACAAGATCGGGAGCATGGACATCAGAGGCAAAGACCCAGGAATTATCTTCCTGAGCATAACCCTTCCACTTAACCAGATACTGGAGTTTCCATCTTGAAACACGAGAATCCAAAATCTTCTCCACAATATACTCCAACTCCCCCTCCACCAAAACCGGGGCAGGAGGATCAACAGATGGAACCATAGGTGCCACGTATCTCCGCAACAATGACCTATGGAATACGTTATGAATGGAAAAAGAATCTGGAAGGGTCAGACGAAAAGACACAGGATTAAGAACCTCAGAAATCCTATACGGACTAATGAAACGAGGTTTAAACTTAGGAGAGGAAACCTTCATAGGAATATGACGAGAAGATAACCAAACCAAATCCCCAACACGAAGTCGGGGACCCACACAGCGTCTGCGATTAGCGAAACGTTGAGCCTTCTCCTGGGACAAGGTCAAATTGTCCACTACATGAGTCCAAATCTGCTGCAACCTGTCCACCACAGTATCCACACCAGGACAGTCCGAAGACTCAACCTGCCCTGAAGAGAAACGAGGATGGAACCCAGAGTTGCAGAAAAACGGCGAAACCAAGGTAGCCGAGCTGGCCCGATTATTAAGGGCGAACTCAGCCAAAGGCAAAAAGGACACCCAGTCATCCTGATCAGCAGAAACAAAGCATCTCAGATATGTTTCCAAGGTCTGATTGGTTCGTTCGGTCTGGCCATTAGTCTGAGGATGGAAAGCCGAGGAAAAAGACAAGTCAATGCCCATCCTACCACAAAAGGCTCGCCAAAACCTCGAAACAAACTGGGAACCTCTGTCAGAAACGATATTCTCTGGAATGCCATGTAAACGAACCACATGCTGGAAGAACAATGGCACCAAATCAGAGGAGGAAGGTAATTTAGACAAGGGTACCAAATGGACCATCTTAGAGAAGCGATCACAAACCACCCACATGACTGACATTTTTTGAAAGACGGGAAGATCTGAAATAAAATCCATAGAGATATGTGTCCAAGGCCTCTTCGGGACCGGCAAGGGCAAAAGCAACCCACTGGCACGAGAACAGCAGGGCTTAGCCCGAGCACAAATCCCACAGGACTGCACAAAAGAACGCACATCCCGCGACAGAGATGGCCACCAAAAGGATCTAGCCACTAACTCTCTGGTACCAAAGATTCCAGGATGACCAGCCAACACCGAACAATGAACCTCAGAGATAACTTTATTCGTCCACCTATCAGGGACAAACAGTTTCTCCGCTGGGCAACGATCAGGTTTATTAGCCTGAAATTTTTGAAGCACCCGCCGCAAATCAGGGGAGATGGCAGACACAATTACTCCCTCTTTGAGAATACCCGCCGGCTCAGATAAACCCAGAGAGTCGGGCACAAAACTCCTAGACAGAGCATCCGCCTTCACATTTTTAGAACCCGGAAGGTACGAAATCACAAAGTCAAAACGGGCAAAAAACAGCGACCAACGAGCCTTTCTAGGATTCAACCGCTTGGCTGACTCGAGATAAGTCAAGTTCTTATGATCAGTCAAGACCACCACGCGATGCTTAGCTCCTTCAAGCCAATGACGCCACTCCTCGAATGCCCACTTCATGGCCAGCAACTCTCGATTGCCAACATCATAATTTCGCTCAGCAGGCGAAAACTTCCTGGAAAAGAAGGCGCATGGTTTCATCACCGAGCAATCAGAACTTCTCTGCGACAAAACAGCCCCTGCTCCAATCTCAGAAGCATCAACCTCGACCTGGAATGGAAGTGAAACATCTGGTTGACACAACACAGGGGCAGAAGAAAAACGACGCTTCAACTCTTGAAAAGCTTCCACAGCAGCAGAAGACCAATTGACCACATCAGCACCCTTCTTGGTCAAATCGGTCAATGGTTTAGCAATACTAGAAAAATTGCAGATGAAGCGACGATAAAAATTAGCAAAGCCCAGGAACTTTTGCAGACTTTTCAGAGATGTAGGCTGAGTCCAATCATGGATGGCTTGGACCTTAACAGGGTCCATCTCGATAGTAGAAGGGGAAAAGATGAACCCCAAAAATGAAACCTTCTGAACACCAAAGAGACACTTTGATCCCTTCACAAACAAAGAATTAGCACGCAGGACCTGAAACACCGTTCTGACCTGCTTCACATGAGACTCCCAATCATCTGAGAAGATCAAAATGTCATCCAAGTACACAATCAGGAATTTATCCAGGTACTCTCGGAAGATGTCATGCATAAAGGACTGAAACACTGATGGAGCATTGGCAAGTCCGAATGGCATTACTAGATACTCAAAATGGCCCTCGGGCATATTAAATGCAGTTTTCCATTCATCGCCTCGCATAATACGCACAAGATTATACGCACCACGAAGATCTATCTTGGTGAACCAACTAGCCCCCTTAATCCGAGCAAACAAATCAGATAACAACGGCAAGGGGTACTGAAATTTAACCGTGATCTTATTTAGAAGGCGGTAATCTATACAAGGTCTCAGCGAACCATCCTTCTTGGCCACAAAAAAGAACCCTGCTCCTAATGGCGACGATGACGGGCGAATATGCCCCTTCTCCAAGGACTCCTTCACGTAACTCCGCATAGCGGCGTGCTCAGGCACAGATAAATTAAACAGTCGACCCTTTGGGAATTTACTACCAGGAATCAAATTGATAGCACAATCACAATCCCTATGCGGAGGTAGGGTATCGGACTTAGGCTCATCAAATACATCCCGGTAATCAGACAAGAACTCTGGAACCTCAGAAGGGGTGGATGACGAAATAGACAGAAATGGGACATCACCATGTACCCCCTGACAACCCCAGCTGGACACCGACATGGATTTCCAATCTAACACTGGATTATGGACTTGTAGCCATGGCAACCCCAACACGACCACATCATGCAAATTATGCAACACCAGAAAGCGAATAACCTCCTGATGTGCAGGAGCCATGCACATGGTCAGCTGGGTCCAGTACTGAGGCTTATTCTTGGCCAAAGGCGTAGCATCAATTCCTCTCAATGGAATAGGACACTGCAAGGGCTCCAAGAAAAACCCACAACGCCTAGCATACTCCAAGTCCATCAAATTCAGGGCAGCGCCTGAATCCACAAATGCCATGACAGAATAAGATGACAAAGAGCAGATCAAGGTAACGGATAAAAGAAATTTTGACTGTACCGTACCAATGGTGGCAGACCTAGCGAACCGCTTAGTGCGCTTAGGACAATCAGAGATAGCATGAGTGGAATCACCACAGTAGAAACACAGACCATTCAGACGTCTGTGTTCTTGCCGTTCAACTCTGGTCAAAGTCCTATCGCACTGCATAGGCTCAGGTTTATGCTCAGATAATACTGCCAAATGGTGCACAGATTTACGCTCACGCAAGCGTCGACCGATCTGGATGGCCAAAGACATAGACTCATTCAGACCAGCAGGCATAGGAAATCTCACCATGACATCTTTAAGGGCTTCAGAGAAACCCTTTCTGAAAATAGCTGCGAGCGCACCTTCATTCCATTGAGTGAGTACGGACCACTTTCTAAATTTCTGACAATATACCTCTATCTCATCCTGACCCTGACACAGAGCCAGCAAATTTTTCTCTGCCTGATCCACTGAATTAGGTTCATCGTACAGCAATCCGAGCGCCAGGAAAAACGCATCAATATTACTTAATGCAGGATCTCCTTGCACAAGGGAAAATGCCCAGTCTTGAGGGTCGCCACGCAAAAAAGAAATAATAATTCTCACTTGTTGAACTGGGTCACCAGAGGAGCGAGGTTTCAGGGCCAGAAACAGTTTGCAATTATTTTTGAAATTCACAAACTTGGCTCTATCACCATAAAACAAATCAGGAATAGGAATTCTTGGTTCTAACATAGGATTCTGAACCACCAAATCTTGAATCTTTTGTACATTTATAACGAGCTTATCCATTGAAGAGCACAGACCCTGAATGTCCATGTCCACACCTGTGTCCTGAACCACCCAAATGTCTAGGGGAAAAAAAAGGCAAAACACAGTGCAAAGAAAAAAAAATGGTCTCAGAACTTCTTTTTTCCCTCTATTGGGAATCATTAGTACTTTTGGCCTCCAGTACTGTTATGATCTGGTAATTCAGTACCACAATGGACATAGAAGTCAGAGCACATACAGTGACCTGACAATAACCCAAAAACATAGAACGAGCTCTGAGACGTGGGAACTCTGCTGACCGCAATCCCTAATCCTCTCCAACCACACTAGAGGCAGCCGTGGATTGCGCCTAACGCTCCCTATGCAACTCGACACAGCCTGAGAAACTAGCTAGCCTGAAGATAGAAAATAAGCCTACCTTGCCTCAGAGAAATACCCCAAAGGAAAAGGCAGCCCCCACATATAATGACTGTGAGTTAAGATGAAAAGACAAACGTAGAGATGAAATAGATTTAGCAAAGTGAGGCCCGACTTTCTGAACAGAGCGAGGATAGGAAAGGTAACTTTGCGGTCAACACAAAACCCTACAAACAACCACGCAAAGGGGGCAAAAAGACCCTCCGTACCGAACTAACGGCACGGAGGTACACCCTCTGCGTCCCAGAGCTTCCAGCAAGCAAGAAAAAACAAATAAGCCAGCTGGACAGAAAAAAACAGCAAACAAAATAGCAAAAGCGGAACTTAGCTATGCAGAGCAGCAGGCCACAGGAACGATCCAGGAGGAAACAGGTCCAATACTAGAACATTGACTGGAGGCCAGGATCAAAGCACTAGGTGGAGTTAAATAGAGCAGCACCTAACGACTTCACCACATCACCTGAGGAAGGAAACTCAGAAGCCGCAGTACCACTCTCCTCCACCAACGGAAGCTCACAGAGAGAATCAGCCAAAGTACCACTTGTGACCACAGGAGGGAGCTCTGCCACAGAATTCACAACACACAGGTGTTTTAATCGCAGCAGGTCCATTAGCCCTCCACAGAGAGAGAGAAATTTAGTCTAAGAAGAGACTTCACAGGTACCCATTCAGATGAAGACGTTTATTCTCAGCGAAGAAAGGAAAGTGTTGGACCTGGTATAAGAGAGATGCCGTAATGTGGCTACCAGGTACACATGAATTGGCCAATTTATGCGCTAAACGCTCTCATTTTTTCATATTTCTAGTGCAGTAATGCAGTTCAACTTTCATGTTTCATGTTTGCATGTTTTAGCGCTACAGTGTCCTGACTTTGAGGAACACATGCAAGCAGAAGTGGTGCTATTAATGTCTGATAGTGGCATTTAACAGGCGCCGGCTGGTGGCATGTCATTCCACGCACCCATCGGTGTCCATGACATGATCGTGGGGTGCCAATGGGTTGAAACGATAGCCATGGATCTGCTGTAGATCTCTGTGCCTATTATTATGATACTCATGTGAGAGCCAGCATTTACCCGCCGTTCATAGGAAATCATGATTTTAACAATACATAGCAGTAGTGATGAACCACTATCTATAGAACAAGCGATCGGAGGTTCACAGCTTCAAGTCCCCTAAAAGTACTAATATAGGAAAAAGTGAAAGTTTACCGTACGGTGAGCATGGAAAATAAAAACGATTGTGGAATTTCCCCTTTTTTTCCAATTTCGAAGCACTTGGGTTTTTTTTTACCGTGTTTCAGTGCATCACTTGATAAAATGAATGCTGTCATTCAAAAGTACAACTCGTCCCACAAGAAACAAGCCCTCACGTGGCTATATGGATGGAAAAATAAAAAAGTTATGAATCTTGGAAGAAGGGGAAGGAAAAACGGAAATGAAAAACTGGAAAATAACCCCTTCAGGAAGAGGTTAAAATTGAGGCTGATTACATATTCCATAAGGACAGAAGACTCCAACTGTTCTACATTACTCAGTGGACTCCCCAAACACATTAGACTAAAGGCGGCGGAACCTGGGCCAAGTGTTTCTGTGTATGACGAAGTTGGAAGAGATAGCGGTCGGCAAAACAGCTATCCTACAGTTTTTCTTTTTTTAATAAATTTGCAAACATTTCTACATTTGTTTTTTTTCAGTCAACATGTGGTGCAGAGTGTACATTAATGAGAAAAAATGAACCTTTTTGAATTTACCAAATGGCTGCAATGAAGCAAAGAGTGAAAAATTTAAAGGGATCTGAATACTTTCAGTACCCACTGTATGTAATGAAGGCCTTTATACTTAGAATAGGAGAGATTGCCGAATCGAATAAGACTTTAAAATTGAATCTGTTACTGTTAGCACAGAACGAGTAAGCTACAACTATTTTGTTGGGGTTCCTTGACATAAACCTCGATGATTCCCAACCATCAGAATTTCCTTGTTGCATTAATTAGTTTTAATAAAATGATAATTAGCTTACATGCCTTTTATGTGAAAAAATGTCAAGGCATGGTCTGCTGGAGCTCTTCCTGAAAAGTTTGAAAAAGGCTGCATTAAAGAGTTTGCCATTGATCTTTAGGAGCACACCACACCCAAGCTTTGACTACCTACTTGACTTTCTACTTCCCGGAGTATGGTGTGCTCCTAATTGAAAAATTAATAGTTTGGACAAGTGGAATAATTGCACCACTGACCAGTACCCTCTCCTATGTTGCAAATACAGGTAACTTTGCCTCTGTAGCATTGGGGGATTCGGAGATACAACCTGCTGCAGATCCAGATCTATGAAAAAGAACTTGTAAGCACTTTTGTTCTTTGCCTTGGAGACTGACCACTGGTGATAGACTTCAGCTGTAGCCGGTAATCTAAGGAGTGAGACCGGAGAATGGAGAGTTCCATTTGGGACTCTATTCTGTTACATCCTCCTTATACAGAAAGGTAGATGAGAGTAACAAGACCACATAGGACATTTTAGGAGGACCTTTTCCTTATAAGAGAAAGTAAATACTGCCAAATCCATGTGTGATGTCAGTAGCGACAAAAATTCCTATCTCTCCTGCATTTTTTAGGCAGAATTTCTTCCTTTTATGTGGTAGAAACCAGAAATTGACCTATACATTTATTTTCTGATGGTGCATCGTGTATTGTCTAAACTCATTTGTAGCTGAGATTTTAAATCTAGATGCAAAATAAATATGTGAAGCGGCATATTATACAGATCCAACACTGCAGTAAATTGTTGAATATACAATATCCAATAACTGGCCCCTGCCGGGAACCGCTACCACTGTTTGCTTTTTCTTTCCATTGTTCTGACTGACATATTTTGCTGGGTCATGTACGTAACCTGATTCTCAAACACAAAAGGCTTTTCTAATATAAAAGAGTAAATAGCAAAATTCATAACAGACAATCATATATTAATTCTGGAATGCCGGGTGCAAGACAAACAGATGTTTGATCGCTCGCTTCTGGCTGCAACCTGGCAGTGCTATTTGTACCAAGTTATGCAATAAGTCCTTTTATTGTTTGTGATTAAAAGAGCATCGATAAGGGCACGACCCAGCAAAGCATCAACCTTTTAGGTAATCTTAGTAATTTATCCTTTGGGAAATTCTTCTACAACATCTATATAATGATGTGAACATTTGTTCCACCCAGGAATGGGTCAAGAGGTACACAGATTTCATAGGAAATACCGTTCATACTGTGCACTTGCGTTCAACAAAATCATGTTGGCTTAAAAGTTATGTTCCCAATACTATAGATTTTAGGAGTCAGTGAGTCCACTTTAGGATTAACAGCGATAAGGCAAGGGGGACTTTGGGTTGGGAGCCTTAAAAAGGTTGGCCAGTAAGGGCTGTCCAGTGGCCACTGCTTTTCTTTATTGATGGCCTAGTCTTAATAATATCTGACTGACTGCGATGCGATACCTGGCCCACCCAACAATTAGCTGCTACTGGGGGACAGAAGTTCTCTGATGGCACTGGACCACACAGGTTCTATAAAAACTGTAGTGATCACAACCAGGTGCCCCCTATTAATTTGAAAACTTGGCTATGGCGCTTTTGAAATTTAGGACCTGCTGTGTGCCAGCAGCATCTGAGAACTTCTGGTCGGTACCAGTAACAACTGATTGGCAGGGCTGCCAGATGTCACAATTCCTCCATTCAGATGATGATGGAGTATTTAGGATAAAAAAGTAGGGGCCCAAGTCACAAAGGCTGACCAGGAAGCTCCAGAGATTAAGCAAAGAGACATCTCAGGGCCAAATGCCAAGCTGACGTCAAACATTTACAGTACAGACCAAAAGTTTGGACACACCTTTTCGTTTAAAGATTTTTCTGTATTTTCATGAGTATGAAAATTGTACATTCACACCGAAGGCATCAAAACTATGAATTAACACATGCGGAATTATAAAAAAAAAATTGGAATTTGGAATTATGTACTTAACAAAAAAGTGTGAAACAACTGAAATTATGTCTTATATTCTAGGTTCTTAAAAGTAGCCACCTTTTGCTTTGATGACTGCTTTGCACACTCTTGGCATTCTCTTGATGAGCTTCAAGAGGTAGTCACTGGGAATGGTCTTCCAACAATCTTGAAGGAGTTCCCAGAGATGCTTAGCACTTGTTGGCCCTTTTGCCTTCACTCTGCGGTCCAGCTCACCCCAAACCATCTCGATTGGGTTCAGGTCTGGTGATTGTGGAGGTCAGGTCATCTGGTGTAGCACCCCATCACTCTCCTTCTTGGTCAAATAGCCCTTACACAGTCTGGAGGTGCGTTTGGGGTCATTGCCCTGTTGAAAAATAAATGATGGTCCAACTAAACGCAAACCGGATGGAATAGCATGCCGCTGCAAGATGCTGTGGTAGCCATGCTGGTTCAGTATGCCTTCAATTTTGAATAAATCCCCAACAGTGTCACCAGCAAAGCACCCCCACACCATCACACCTCCTCCTCCATGCTTCACGGTGGGAACCAGGCATGTAGAGTCCATCCGTTCACCTTTTCTGCGTCGCACAAAGACACGGTGGTTGGAACCAAAGATCGCAAATTTGGACTCATCAGACCAAAGCACAGATTTCCACTGGTCTAATATCCATTCCTTGTGTTCTTTAGCCCAAACAAGTCTCTTCTGCTTGTTGCCTGTCCTTATCAGTGGTTTCCTAGCAGCTATTTTACCATGAAGGCCTGCTGCACAAAGTCTCCTCTTAACAGTTGTTGCAGAGATGTGTCTGCTGCTAGAACTCTGTGTAGCATTGACCTGGTCTCTAATCTGAGCTGCTGTTAACCTGCGAATTCTGAGGCTGGTGACTCGGATAAACTTATCTTCAGAAGCAGAGGTGACTCTTGATCTTCCTTTCCTGGGGCGGTCCTCATGTGAGCCAGTTTTTTTGTAGCGCTTGATGGTTTTTGCCACTACACTTGGGGTCACTTTCAAAGTCTGCCCAATTTTTCGGACTCATTGACCTTAATTTCTTAAAGTAATGATGGACACTCGTTTTTCTTTACTTAGCTGCTTTTCTCTTGCCATAATACAAATTCTAACAGTCTATTCAGTAGGACTATCAGCTGTGTATCCACCAGACTTCTGCACAACACAACTGATGATCCCAACCCCTTTTGTAAGGCAAGAAATCCCGCTTATTGAACTGATAGGACTTTGAAGAACCTAGAATATAAGACATAATTTCCGTTGTTTCACACTTTTTTGTTAAGTATATAATTCCACATGTGTTAATGCATAGTTTTGATGCCTTCAGTGTGAATGTACAATTTTCATAGTCAAGAAAATACAGAAAAATCTTTAAATGAGAAGGTGTGTCCAAACTTTTGGTCTGTACTGTATGTCCATGACTTTGAGATATTTTGGAATGAAAGGTTAAGATTAAGAGGTGTATTGTCCATATCATTCACCCATGGGTCAGGTGGGAGCCGAGGACAGAGCAGTGGAATAAAAGGATGAGATGATTAGGTAAGACAAAATAGATTGGGACGTGAGAGTAGATCTTATATGTTTAGCACAGAACTGGGTATTAAATAGAAATCTCACATATATAAAATGTTTCAGCAATATTATCAAAACCTATACTCCCTCCCGCAGCCCCCTTCCCCGATCCGCATTCAGAACTTCCTCAAAGATCTGACACTACCTAAAGTCCCAGACACAGACACAGCTTATCTCCAAGCACCAATCAACTCTGACGAAATAAAAGCAACGATAAAAAATTTGAAAAAAAACAAGGCTCCTGGGCCTGATGGACTCACAGCACAGTACTACAAAAAATTTGACAGCTTACTCATACCTCACATACAGAGCTTCTGTAATGCTCTACTAAACGGAACTCAAATGCCACCTGAATTTTATATTGCCCACGTAACTGTAATTCCAAAACCGAAGAAAGATCACCTTTACCCCAAGAACTATAGGCCTATTTCATTGCTAAACATAGATTTAAAAATTTTTACATCCATAATCACGGCCAGAATCAATAAAATACTACCCATCCTGGTTCATCGAGATCAGGTAGGGTTCATCCCCAAGAGACAGGGCCCTGACAATATTAGGAGGAACCTTAACTTAATACATTCAGCTAATCACTCCAAGCAATCCTTACTCTTGTTAGCACTCGATATAGAGAAGGCCTTTGACTCGGTATCATGGTCATACTTATTCGAAGTCCTCACTAAGTTTGGCTTCCCAAGAGGTATTACCTCTTGCCTTAAACTGCTATATGATCGCCCCACGGCCTATCTGAAATTACCTTCAAACCAGCCTACCCCTATTAACATACAACGTGGTACCAGGCAGGGATGTCCGCTTTCTCCGGCCTTATTCGCATTAGCCATGGAACCCCTAGCGGAAGCTATCAGAGCCAACCCCAACATTAATGGACCTATAATTAGAGACGATCAATACAAGGCTAGCCTTTTTGCAGATGATCTACTATTATCCATAGTCAACCCCGCTATTACACTCCCAAATCTCTTTGTCGCTCTCCATGAGTTTGAACTGGTTTCTGGTCTCAAAATTAACGTTGACAAATCTGAAGCCCTATTTATTAACACCCCCAGAGACATACAAAACAACATAACAACACAATTTAAGTTTACCAGAAATGAGCAGTACTTAACCTATCTCGGCATCAATCTAACGCCCCATAGGTCGACTTTATTTAAATGGAACTATGCCCCCTTAATTAAAAATCTCAAATCGGATCTTACCAGATGGTCATCTATGCCCTTATCCTGGTTAGGTAGGCTACACGCCATTAAGATGGTTTCCTTACCACGATTTCTGTATGTTTTCCGATCTTTGCCCATCCCTGTCCCTGCCAAAACGTTACTAGATATTCATAGCACGATCTCAAAATTTTTATGGCAGGGAAAAAGACCTAGGATAAGACTTAAAACCATGTTTATTAGTAGAAGACGAGGAGGTATGTCTCTGCCCAACTTCACTTTATACCATAGAGCGGCCCAACTAGCCCAGCTAATAAGTGCTAATGCGGACAACCATAGCGCACCCAGATGGGTGAATCTTGAATCTCACTTCCTGACCCCATTCACTCTACCAGGCCTCATGTGGTCGTTGCAAAGACTTCCAAAAGGGATCCATGTATCAGCTCCATTCACAGCACATTCCCTGATGTTATGGAGGAAGGAAAGATTTAAACACTCCCTACAATCCAAAACTTCCTTAATGACGCATATTTTTCATAATCCAGCTTTTCCACCAGGGTTGGAGCCCCGCCCTTTCCATTGGTGGGTGTCTAGAGGTCTAAATACCCTTAAACATCTTACTTCGCCATTTAATATTCTACTCACCAAACAAGAGTTCATCCAAAAGTACTCTCCACCTAGCTCTGAAATATTGCGTATCATTCAAATTTTTCACTTTGCTGAACAGATCCTGGGACATGGTGTCACCCACCGCCCATCGGGTTACGAGCAAATATGTTTAAATGACCCACTGGGCAGGGGAGCCATCTCTTTGATTTACTCAAACCTAAACGCAATATCAGAGGATGTAAAACTCACATATATGATACAATGGGAAAGAGACCTTAATAAGATAATGTCCCCATTGGAGTGGCAAAAGTGCTGCTGCACCCTCTCTAAGGGAAGTCTTCAAACCTCTTTAGTTGAAACATCCATCAAGCTCCTACATAGGACATATTTAGTTCCGAGCAAATTACATGCCATCTACCCAAATCTATCAGATCGGTGTTTCAGGGGGTGTGGAGCTCTGGGAGATCTAAAGCATACGTGGTGGGATTGTCCGGTCGTTTCCACACTCTGGTCAAAGATCAAATCTATTGTAGAGGAGCTTTATGGTGGAACGATTCAGTTAGACACAACGGTGTTCCTGCTGGGAGCTAGATACCCGGGCTTCTCCAACAAACTCCATATTCTAGTCAATCAGCTGTTCCTCGCCGCTAAGCTACACATTGCAACAAAATGGAAAACAACTACCCTATCTCTTTCCTCAGTAATTGACAAGATGAACACTATCATGTTATGTGAACGAATACAAGCTACAAGAGAGGACTCATGGGAGCCTTACTATCAAATATGGAGACCGTGGATTGAAAGGAACTCTAGCAGTAATCTTGACCAAGTCCTAACACTATCTCTATGAGGCCAATCTGGTGTTAAATTGCCTTCCTTTGATTGGGTCCTTATACCCGACCATTGATAGTACTCTGACGCAGTAATGGATCTCTTACCCCCTTCCCCCCCCCTTGTCTTTTTCAACCACCTGTCTTTGTCTCCGTGTTTAACTGTATTGTTTAATTACCATCAAGGTTAATTTAGAATTTGATAATATTCATATATACTCCCCTGCGAGGGATTTTGTTGTGAAACTTTCTTGGTTTTTTGTTGAAAAATAAAAACTTGTTGAAACTAAATAGAAATCTCACAAGGTCAGACATGAATTAATAAAGGGCGATAAACAGAGCATCAGATTGGCCAATAAATCCTGTACTTTCAAAAACAATTGTTTTATTTAATTTTTTCCATGTGATAATCTATTTGTTATTTATTGCGTCTTTGTTGGGTCCTAAATTTATAATGGTGTTGTAGAATTGCCAACAGTCCTGATTTTGCTGGGAAAATCCGGCAAACCATGTTGGATCTCTGCAAGCATCATTCTAAAGTGGTAGTTTTGAGGGTGTCCTAAAGTATTTTGGTGCAATCCTGGCCAGACCCAGTAAAAGCCTAAATGTCCCAGCTTGGAGCTTCAAACCGTTGGTGGGAATTGAGTATATTATAGTAGGGGATAGTAGTAGAGGTTGTTCAGAATTTTTCAAAAATTACTTAAACTCAGGAAATTTGATAAAAGTACAAAATAACTTATACTCACCAGAAAATCCCGGACTCAAGTGCCAAGGCTATATTGGGCAAGGGCAGAATGGTGGCTCAGTGGTAAGCACTTCAGCCTTGCAGCACTGGGGTCCTGGGTTCATACCTCACCAAGGACAACATCTTCAACGCATTTGTATCTTCTCCACATGCTTCTCTGGTTTTTCTCCGGTTTCTTCCTGTACTCCAAAAATATACTTATAGAGAATCTAGATTGTGAGCCCCAATTGGAAGAGTGCTGATAATGTCTGAAAAGCACTGTGGAATTAATGGTGCTATGTAAGTGAGTAAAATTAATAAATAAATGGTAGTCTCATCAGTTTTTACTACTTATTCTGTAGTGATGATGTGCTGACCATGAACACGAGACCTCTGCAGCCAAATTAGTCTTGTCAGAGATATTCTCCCGTACATGCAGTCTGCAGTCTTTGTCTCTGAGAACAGTGCTTGGCTGCTGTGGTCTCTTGTGCATGGTTGGTATGTAAAAAAAAGACAGATGGGAGTACCAGAGTGTTGTCACTGGAATGGTGGAGACTTATGGCATGTGTACATGGAGTTTTTTGAGGAGTCTTAAAAATCATTCAAAAATGCTTGAAATACTCTTCCTATTCATTTTTATTGTAAAACTACCGTACTTTGCTGTTCAAATGTTCAATTTTTTGAGCATTTTTTTCCCACATCATGTTTTGAAAAAAGAAAAGAGAGTGCATGTCACTTGTTTGAAGCGGCTCCTAATGAAATCCACTACACTATCCACTAGTTGACACTGCCCAATCAGACGGCTGAAAAAAAAAGAACAAATAAAGGGAATCTGTCACCAATTTTCACCTATCTAAACTACTAATATGGGAAAGCAGATTATAAACTACTGAAAAAAGTTGTGACACCTGTATGTCTCACATTGGATTACTTTTGCCGAGAAATTATCTTTTATCAGTTTCTGTAAATTCCATGTTCTAGGCTATGGGCAGAACATTGTCCAGAAGATAACTCTACCTTCACGCTTCATCTGCATTTATCTCACCTATCATAAGCATCACTCTGTCCCTGTGACATCGGCCGCTTGAGAGGAAATCTCATGCGTGCATCTTACTGTTCTGTTCCTTCATCCGCAGTGTTCCACCGTTCTAGGGACATAGACATCAAGTGCCTTCTGTGAAGGTGCCGTTACCAGTGTTCTCTGGCACGTCGATAAGCGTGGTGGCCTCCTGACTTCTTGCTTCTCTCCCTGCTCAGCAATGCGCAAATTTTCCTCTCATGCAGATGACATCTGTGATGGGAAGTAAGATATTTGGAAGTGTGGAGATTATTTCTCAACAAGGCATCTGATATGAGGCACACAGGTGGGACTCTTTTTTTTAGCCCTTTATAGCTTGTATGCCCATATTAATAGCTAAGTATGTTGAATGTGGTCACAGATTCCATTTAAGAAAAAATTCTTCCAAAACTCTTCCAAACTGCTTTTGCAAACAAAAAAAAATTCCTCCAAAAACTCCTCCAAGAAGGAACGTTTTCAGAAGCAGACTCCACTAGAAAAGTTGTCATTTTTGACCGCCTGGAAAAAACCCTTACTAAAGTTATTTTATTGTTTTATTACATTCTCAGTTTTAAGGGAAAATTAGAAGAAAAAAAACCTTGAATAACCCCTTTAACAAATTGTCTCACAAGTGGCAACAACATATACAAAACGTATAACATAGTTTGACACTAATGATACAACCTCGTACTAATATTCATCTGGGAAGTTGGGAACTCTACAGAAAATGCCTTCAGGAATATAGCACATCTCTTAAAAATACCAGAAGGGAAAAGAAGAACACAGCAGGAGTGAAATGATTTGGTTTCGCATTTGATTCTTCGTCTAAATAACGTAATTGTCAGACTAATGCACAGGTGTCGGTAGGACATCCCTTGTGTATGGCCATGTACTGGTCTAGTAGACCTTACTTTCCGTAATTACACTGCCGATGATTGAATGTATCACCTCTGCAATTAATGCATTGTGCTCCATTATTTCCTAGGTACTAGTTTCAGTGTTAGCTGTCAGAAGCCCATGATTTATCCATGAAACGAATGAACAAAATGGTTCCTAGGTGTACTGAATCATGTGCCCATTAAACATTAGCTAACAGCAAGTTCGGTATGAGTTTACCTGATCATACATTATTTACTCCTACCTGCTTCCACGGTGGATCTCCGCTTTCCTTTCTGCTCATAGCCTAAGGGTTATCTCTGTCATTTTCTAATCAGAAGCTCTAAAAGCTGCTAATTGCAATGCAAATCACCATGACAGGTGACCTAGTAGAAGCATTTACGTCGTGCTATATGGACCACTGAATATGACAGCATACACGAATACTAAATGCTATTTGTTCAAGTAGTACTTAAGACTTTCTCACAGCTCGTTGAATCTGTTATCTTTATTTTTTGGGGGGTGATTTTCCTCAGCAACTGCAACCATTGGAGACACCGGCTTAAAGTAGTCATTACTTTTATTTAGCTACTCATTGATAAACTTTACAGTTACCCACTCATTAACACAATTTCACACTCAGTGATAAGCCATATACCTTAACAAAAGAAAAAAGAGAGCTGGTTGCAGTCACTGGAGAAAAGCATTTTTCTACATGAACAATCCTTATAACCACCCACTCATTAAAAGACTAGAAAGTGTTCATTATCTTAAGCCAGGAAAACGGCATGAGGAGGCTTGTGAATTGCGGCAATGGTGTTATAACATATGCAGGTACCTAGGATTATTCCAGTTTAAGAAATGTAAATGATAATGTACCGAACGAAAAAAAAGCCTGCATTTCGAGCATTTTTCCCCTGGCCTCACAGGCATCATTAGGTAAGAAACTAGTATGTGTCACTGACTTATCATCTACTGATATATAGCAAAAAATAAGATTAATAATAATTCTGCAATTGTAACATATACTGGAATAAAATATTTAGGGTCGGCCTTAGCGGTGTTAATCTGCCATATCTTGTTTCAGCCATTCTTGCTGAAGGAGATGCAAATGATGTTCTTGCCCTTGTAACCATAACTAACCTTAAAGAAGCACTCCTACTCCCATCAAAGTTTTTATCATCTTAATATATTGCAATCATGATATTATACAGCACTATGCACTTACAATTGCTCATTTTGCCTTTCTACCTGTTAATTCTTCTCGTTTCTATTAGGTCTATGACATCACGTGATGGAAAACAGATTAATCTGATGGCTACAATTTTTTGGCTATTTGTTCACTGTAAAAATCCAATTTCTACAGTGTATTTTTTTGTAAATCTCTTTCCACTTTTTCCAGAAGACTTGAAGATAGATTTTAGAATGCATGAAGCTCAAATTAATTTAGCTACAAAAACACAAGACAGGCCACTTAAAGGGCACCTGACATGTCCCAAAATGCTATTAACCTGTGGATACATGGTTATTCAGCGCCCCAGAGATCTGGTCATTGCAGTATGGCACTCTGCCACTAAGGGGAGTGATGGTACGTCTGGTGGCACTGAAGGAATTCTACTGACCAGGTATCACCACCACACATTACACTTCACACTCCGGCCACTAGGGGGAGAAAAAGGCTTTATTTATTGGGCCACTCCTCACACTGGTAAAACTAGGGGTTGGATAGGAAGTTAGTCAGAAGCTGACTGGGTTGGATTCAGGCAACATCCCGTGGCAGGGGGTGTTGCAGGGAGAAGACACAGGGGGGTCCCTGTCAGGCGTGGGAACCTAGCAGGTGCCTAGCGAACAGAACAGAACATAACGGAACTGCGCCTGCACTACCTTGCGGCGGTATCCTAAGAAAGAGACACAAAGGGAAGGATATTGTGGAACAGTGTAAACGAGATCAAGCACAAAGGAGTACCAGTAGGAGTCGTGCCGTGAGACCGAGGCAACATCCTACTGAGGCGCGTAGCCGGTGGCCGGAACACCGCGGGAGTAACTGACTCTAGGCCTTAAGGTACCGTCACACTAGACGATATCGCTAGCGATCCGTGACGTTGCAGCGTCCTGGCTAGCGATATTGTCCAGTGTGACAGGCAGCAGCGATCAGGCCCCTGCTGTGCTGTCGCTGGTCGGGGAAGAAAGTCCAGAACTTTATTTGGTCGCTGGACTCCCCGCAGACATCGCTGAATCGGCGTGTGTGACACCGATTCAGCGATGTCTTCGCTGGTAACCAGAGTAAACATCGGGTAACTAAGCGCAGGGCCGCGCTTAGTAACCCGATGTTTACCCTGGTTACCATCGTTAAAGTAAAAAAACAAACACTACATACTTACCTACCGCTGTCTGTCCTCGGCGCTCTGCTTCTCTGCTCTGGCTGTGAGCGCCGGGCAGCCGGAAAGCAGAGCGGTGACGTCACCGCTCTGCTTTCCGGCCGCTGTGCTCACAGCCAGACCAGAGAAGCAGAGCGCCGAGGACAGACAGCGGTAGGTAAGTATGTAGTGTTTGTTTTTTTACTTTAATGATGGTAACCAGGGTAAACATCGGGTTACTAAGCGCGGCCCTGCGCTTAGTAACCCGATGTTTACCCTGGTTACCGGCATCGTTGGTCGCTGGAGAGCGGTCTGTGTGACAGCTCTCCAGCGACCAAACAGCGACGCTGCAGCGATCCGGATTGTTGTCGGTATCGCTGCAGCGTCGCTTAGTGTGACGGTACCTTTACTTCGAACTCCGCAGGACAGTTAATTATAGGTTGGCTGTCTGCCTTAAATTTCCTACGAAGACATAGGGGGCAACAGTGGGAGAGGGGCGTCTCTAGGGTCCCGGAAGACCTCCAGGCCTTCCCGTCATACGGGTGCATCCTAGCCATAACATATCTGGGGGACGAGAAACTAGCAACATCTGGAACTAAAGAGAGAGAGAGCTGTAGAGAATGACGAACGAGAACAGCAGTTGTAAGGACTATTCGGAATGCTCAGCAGGGTAGGACTACAACACAAACAGGCGCTAGTGGTAGGCAACGATTTCCATCTGCGAAGGAAACTCTGGAAGTGCCCATCGGACCGGCCGGTCTCAGATAGCCCTGTTAAACGTGCTCTGGATTGAGGATCCTGAAGTCTTCAGTAAAGAGGTAAAGAGACTGCAACCTTGTGTCCTCGTTATTGACTGCACCTCACACATCACCATCCACCTCACTGGGAAGCCCTGGGGACATACTTCACCTGTGGGAAGGTATACCGTCCAGCTGCCATTCCATCACCCCAGCGGACCCCACAGCAGCATCGGTCACCCTGACCGAACACCACAGGTGGTGTCACGGACCCCTGACAGACTGCACCACCTTTATTGGACGCCCCTTAACAGGGTCGCGGACCGGGTCTAGCCACCGTGACAGCCTCAGAACCGAACCAGAGAGGCCCGGTACCAAGAACTCGTGGCCCTGTGTCTAGGGGCGATCCAACTTGGCATCACGAACAGGATCGTACTTAAGCCTGAGAAGCAGGTCATGTGTGCCTTGGAGCTGTGATTGAAACGTGTTTGAACTGTGATTTATTGCAAGGACTGTGTATTGCTATCTGCTGCAAGATTCCCGCCAAAACCGCCGCCATTACAGCGCCACGAGGAGCGCAGGAGAAGAAGAAGGGCGTGGACATGTGGGCGTGGACAAGCTGAGGAGCACGAACGACAATGGCCGCCCAGTCTAAATATTTCTGTACTTTGAGGACGTGTCCGTCAGCAGCCGAGATCCGCCTTCTGATCCTCAGTGGAGGGCGGAGACAAAGAAAACAAAACCGCCCATGAAGGTGGGAGTGGGAAAAGGACAAGGAGGGAGAAAAAGTGAACCACGTGGGAGACGCCATGGCCAGCCGACCGGGATTGGGATCGGAGTGTGGGGTCGGAGCAGAGGACTCCCCCAGCTACCCAGAGAGATACCGCGGCCAAGCGTCACCTCTGAGCCCCGACTTCCTGCAGGCCGGAGTGGACGAGCTCGGCGATCGACTCCGGTGGACGCAGTTGAACGCTGAGGCCGGGTGTAAGGAGACCGTTACCGGGGGCCTCACCAGACGTCTGTCGGTAGCCTCGTCTGGTCCGGAGCAAGAAAGAAGTTCCAGCGCTCCGAAGCCAGAAAGCAAGGTCCTGCCGGAAAGCGAGCTACTGCAAACAGAGATGGCAACACCGCAGCGCAAGGCCCCGCTGTCGGCGTTCCGGAGCCCGCCGTCAGCAGAGTCGGCTGACCCTGAGGACACCGTGGTGGCAGGTAAGAACGCCGACCCTGCCCCAGTGACAGAAGACCTACTGATAGGCTCCGCAGCAGCGCCACCTGCTGCCATGACTAAGACTAACTCTGAACTGACAAATCCTAATACTACTACCACGGTGGGCATTATTGCCGCTACTGAACCTACAACCAAAACTGACATTCGAACCCAGATTGTACCTGAAAAACCGACTAGTGACATTGATACCGCATCAGATGAGAAAAGAGATCTGCAAAGCCATAAGACCCCCATCTGGAGTGAGGGAGCCCCTTATGTGGCACCTGGTAGCCGCTAGTATCCAGCTGGGCTACTCCGACCAGTGCTACCCTCTGAGTTACAGTAACAAACCTCGGAAGCCCGCAAATGTACATAGTTAACTCTTTGCTTTCCTTCCCCTTTTTCTACTTAAACCCGTAGGGGTTAGAGAGAGAGTCCTCCTGAGAACTGTAGAAAGATGGTCGGCACAATGACAGTAGGCCCAGCCAAGGAGCTAGGCGGTCCTGAATTGGGGAAGTTAGAACGGAAAGAAAAGTTGAGTTATTTATATAGTATTTTATAGTAGGCATTTAGTGGGATCAGCTTATACGCCCTTAAAGGAAAAAGTTAAATTATTGTTCAGAGTTTGCACTTGGTAGAATACTCGGCTGGGTACAGAGAGTTATTTATAGTCAACCTGTTATTTAAAAAAATATTTAATCTTGTTTTTGTTTGTAACGTTTAAGTGTCCTCACCTCCCATAAAGGGAAGCCTTGTTATATTTACACGTTTCAAGCATTTCAAAATTTTGTATGTCTTTTGCTGATGTGTATTGTTGTTCTTCTTCCCAGTCCAGGAGTACTGGATTTAACCGGGGGGGGAGTGCAGCGCCCCAGAGATCTGGTCGTTGCAGTATGACACTCTGCCACTAAGGGGTGTGATGGTACGTCTGATGGCACTGAAGGAATTCTACTGACCAGGTATCACCAGCACACATTACACTTCACACTCCGGCCACTAGGGGGAGAAAAAGGCTTTATTCATTGGGCCACTCCTCACACTGGTAAAACTAGGGGTTGGATAGGAAGTTAGTCAGAAGCTGACTGGGTTGGATTCAGGCAACATCCCGTGGCAGGGGGTGTTGCAGGGAGAAGACACAAGGGGGTCCCTGTCAGGCGTGGGAACCTGGCAGGTGCCTAGCGAACAGAACGTTACGGAACCATGCCTGCACTACCTTGCGGCAGTATCCTAAGAAAGAGACACGAAGGGAAGGATATTGTGGAACAGTGTAAACGAGATCAAGCACAAAGGAGTACCAGTAGGAGTCGTGCCGTGAGACCGAGGCAACATCCTACTGAGGCACGTAGCCGGTGGCCGGAACACCGTGGGAGTAACTGATTCTAGGCCTTACTTCGAACTCCGCAGGGCAGTTAATTATAGGTTGGCTGTCTACCTTAAATTTCCTACAAAGACATAGGGGGCAACAGTGGGAGAGGGGCGTCTCTAGGGTCCTGGAAGACCTCCAGGCCTTCCCGTCATACGGGTGCGTCCTAGCCATAACATATCTGGGGGACGAGAAACTAGCAACATCTGGAACTAAGGAGAGAGAGAGCTGTAGAGAACGATGAACGAGAACAGCAGTTGTAAGGACTATTCCGAATGCTCAGCAGGGTAGGACTACAACACAAACAGGCGCTAGTGGTAGGCAACGATTTCCATCTGCGAAGGAAACTCTGGAAGTGCCCATCGGACCGGCCGGTCTCAGATAGCCCTGTTAAATGTGCTCTGGATTGAGGATCCTGAAGTCTTCAGTAAAGAGGTAAAGAGACTGCAACCTTGTGTCCTCGTTATTGACTGCACCTCACACCATCACCATCCACCTTACTGGGAAGCCCTGGGGACATACTTCACCTGTGGGAAGGTATACCATCCAGCTGCCATTCCATCACCCCAGCGGACCCCACAGCAGCATCGGTCACCCTGACCGAACACCACAGATGGTGTCACGAACCCCTGACAGACTGTACCACCTTTATTGGACGCCCCTTAGCAGGGTTGCGGACCGGGTCTAGCCACCGTGACAGCCTCAGAACCGAACCAGAGAGGCCCGGTACCGAGAACTCGTGGTCCTGTGTCTACGGGCGATCTATTAATCTGCAGGTTAATTGCGTTCTAAAATTATGCAGTTGTTGCACTAAAAAGCCCAGCGGGAGAAAATTAACTTTATTCTTCCTGGCAGCCCCCAGCTTTCAGTCACAGAGGCATGGCCGATGCTTTTTCAGTCACCACTCAGTACATTGTGAGCGGCAGCTGTAACTACACCCTGGCACTGACTGACAGCTGGCTCAGCACTGATGCACTGTAGAGTCAGCTGTCAATCAGTGCTGGGGTGTGGTTACATCTGTCATTCACTATGAATTGGGCGGTGACAGAAGCTGTGCCAGCCCACCACTATGACTAAAAGGCTGAGGCCGTCTGGAGGAATAAATCTCATTTATTCCCAGCAGCTGGGCTTACAATGCAGCAGCCGCATGGCTTTAGAATGCCATTTACCTGTAGATTAATCCCATATCTGCAGGTTAATAGTGTTTTAGGACATGACAGGTTCCCTTTAAGCTGATACACTCACTTGATTTCTATGTGGTTTAGCGATTGGGCCTTTGTGTAGGTCAGTCAGGTTATCAAACAAAACTATTTCAGGTAGAAGGGTGACCACAAAGTAAGTGGCCCAACCCGTGAACAGCGGTCATTATCCTTCCGTACTGTCAGAATGTCAGATGGTGAAAGAGTTATTATTCCATGTCTTTCAATGCCACAGATAGTGGTTGACATTGTGTGGCATGGCAATGGGCACATTAATGATGAGTCTGCTAAGGAACAGATCTATTGATTTAGCTTAGCGCTAAGTAATGAGTGTTACAACAGGGCAGAGGATTTGATTTGGTCAATGACATATGACTAACTTTTTCACACCTGAGCTGCTGTTTTTAAGGAGCATAAAATGACAATCACAATAACATGAAAGTACATGAGATCCTCAGATTGTGCCAGTCTATTTCTGTTGACTGTCTATGGAGACTTTCTTGCTAGATGTTATTCATCTGTTGCTGCCATCATTTACAGATAGCACCATCATGATCCTAAGAATGAAAGAGCCCAAGCATTATTGTAGGACGGCTGTTCCATTGCTCATTTTCCTGCACTGGGGTGCGCCTTGCTACCTCTTGTGCATGGACATACAATGCTGTGTCTCAGTTTCTTGCACAGAGGGGAGCAGAAAAAACTGCCATGTAGGGAATAAGCTAAAAGGATCTTCTTTCTTGAGAGGGCAAGGATCCCAAAAATTGTACCTCCATTGATCATGATGTTGTGACATATCCTTGTGATGTGCCGTATCATTATTTGGTGGGAATAACTATGTAAAGGGTGGCCTGAAAATTAACCATAATCATGCTACAGACAGACAAACAGCATCCCCAATAATATTATCACAAAAACACTTTGTAGCAGCTAGGTTACTATGGTATTTGGTTTTTCAGAAAATTGTAATTGCTTTCTTATTACGCCAGCGGATACACAACAACCCCTTATGGCAAACAAGAAAATATGCAGCATGCTATCTTGTTGCCCTTTCTACAGAAAGAGAGGGCAAAGGTGCCAATTCCACGGAGGGTATGCTAACAACTACAAGGCACTGTAAAAAATGACAGCAGGGCTACAGCAAAGCACAGGGAGACATATGAAATGTTTTGTACCTATAGAAATATAGATAAATATATACATAGGTTGGTGATAGATAGATACGATAGATAGATAGATAGATAGATAGATAGATAGATAGATAGATAGATAGATAGATAGATAGATAGATAGATTCAGAAAAAAGAGGCAGCACTCCAGTGCTTTCAAAAATGCAAAAGGAACTTTAATAGCCCTCGTGACGTTTCCACCTTTCGGCTGCAATGAGCCTTTGTTTACAATACATTTCTGTCCCATGCCTCATAGGGTGGGGGAGGGGACAGATAAAGGTTTAACATGAGCATATCAAGGTCGGAGACTCGGGCCTCTCTACCTTCAAGAGTACCCCTGGGACAGGGATAGCTAGGGTCCCAGTTAAAGGGACAGTTTGAGGCCCCACTTTCTTACCAAAGACCGTCACAGCATGACAGTTGAGATTTCAAACAACTCTTTTACCTCACAACAGGGCTGGATTCACATCTATGCTGCTCAGTACTGCTGTGAAATTATCTCCATGCTGCTACTGCTTCTGTCTGCATGCTAACTAATGAATGAAGATCAGAAATACTTCTCTGTGCACTGTTTATGGGAAAAGATATAGCAGCTAGATGTCTCCAACCAGCTCAGAGAACCCTCAGTGAGAAAAAAATGATAAAATTTGCAGGATAAGAGACATATAATGTCCAGAAATTGTGTTATTCCTCATCTACACATAGGACAGCTTATTTTGAAAAGTTACTTCAAAGCATGGTTACCCAGAAATGTGAACACCATGTTTCCCCTATAGAGCTTGTAGGTACAGAAAAGCTAAAGTTAATATATAGCGTAAGACAATGCCCTATGTGTCAGCTTTTTTGCCAGCTATGAGAATAACTAAAGATGTTGTATTTAAAGCAAATGTTTTCATGTATTGTATAAGCCTTATTTTAAGATCCAGGCTGTTTTTGGCTTTCGGCACTACACCAGAAATTTGTATTTGCATCTCACCACTTGTGTAACCCCGCTCCCACCAATCAGTAGCAGCTTGGTCACTATGCAGAATGTACACCGAAAGTCAGGGGTGTGGGTGGGTTTATATGCAGTTTAACTCTTAGGCCATGTTCACACAGTGCGTTTTTTACCGCGGAACCGCGGCGGTTTTGCCGCTGCGGTTCCGCAGCTGTTTTCCATGCAGGGTACAGTACACTGTACCCTATGGAAAACAGGACACACTGTGCACATGGTCCGGAAATTGTAAAAAAAAAGCCGCGCTGAATAGCTCCCGGAAAAAAGAAGGAGCATGTCAATTCTTCTTCCTGAACCGCAGCGGTTCTGCACCCATAGACCTCCATTGTGAGGTCAAAATCGCAGTAAAACCCGCAGATCAAAAATATATCTGCGGGTTTTACTGCGATTTGATGTGCAGAACCGCTGCAGCAGGAAGTGCGGGGGAGCGGGCGGAAGTGCGTGGGCGGAGTGTGGCTGCCCCCCCGTGCTCCGATCCCGCCCCCCCGTGCTCCGATGCCCCCCCCCGTGCTCCGATGCCCCCCCCAGTGCTCCGATGCCCCCCCCGTGCCCTAATCTCCCCCCCTTATACTTACCCGGCGTCCCGGTGTCCGTCCGGCCGTCTTCTCCCTGGGCGCCGCCATCTTGCAAAATGGCGGGCGCATGCGCAGTGCGCCCGCCGAATCTGCCGGCCGGCAGATTCGCTCCAAAGTGCATTTTGATCACTGAGATATAACCTATCTCAGTGATCAAAATAAAAAAATAGTAAATGACACTCCCCCCACTTTGTCACCCCCATTGGTAGGGACAATAAAAAAATTAAGAATTTTTTTTTTTTTTTCACTAAGGTTAGAATAGGGTTAGGGTTAGGGGTAGGGTTAGGGGTAGGGTTAGGGGTAGGGTTAGGGGTAGGGTTAGGGTTAGGGTTAGGGGTAGGGTTAGGGTTAGGGTTAGGGGTAGGGTTAGGGTTAGGGTTAGGGGTAGGGTTAGGGGTAGGGGTAGGGTTAGGGTTAGGGGTAGGGTTAGGGGTAGGGTTAGGGGTAGGGGTAGGGTTAGGGGTAGGGGTAGGGGTAGGGTTAGGGGTAGGGTTAGGGTTAGGGGTAGGGTTAGGGTATTTTCAGCCATTTTAGCCCTAAAAAGCTTCCTAGGAAACACACAGTAAAAAAAGGATAAAAAAACGCATCAAAAAACGTATCAAAAAACGCATCAAAAAACGCATCAAAAACGCATCAAAAAAGGACAAAAAAAGGACCTGCGTTTTCTGCCAAGAGCTGCAGTTTTTTTAAAAAAACTGTCCTGAAAAAAAAAGGATGGAAATCCTGAACGTGTGAACATACCCTTAGCTTTGCTGCATCTACATCAGAGAAAAAAAAGTATCATATGAAAACTACTCCAAGCAGCCCAGTAAGTGATACATCCCTGGAATCAGGATTGTTCGCTTTCTGCTACGCCGCTGAGATTATACATCAAAAACCTGCTGATAAATTCATTTTGAAAGGAATTATTAAACAGAAGCTTTTTTAATCACAAAATTCAGAGCATTTTGCCTATTCTTAGAAAATATCTACCTGTTCCACTGGTACAAGACTCTTATTCAAGTGAATGGGTTACCATACAAGGCCTCTTTTACACGTCAGTGTCTCCAGTACGTGTACTGACAGTTTTCTCACGTCCCGGAGACACTGACACACGTAGAACCATTCAAATGAATGGGTCTATGCACATGTCTCTGTGTTTTCATGGACCGTGTGTCCGTGTTGAAAACACGGAGACATGTCCGCTTATCTCCAGCTGCACGGGCCGCAAAGCGTCCTGCACACGTGCACACGGAGAACAATGTGCACTTTCCTCCGTGTCCACGTACCGCGGTAGGAGAGACAGCGCTACAGTAAGGGCTGTCCCCTCTGCGTGTGGTGCTGAAGGCGGCATTCATCTCTTGTCCCCTGCAGGAGAGAAGAGATGAAAAATCAAGTTTTTTTTTGTTTAAAATAAAGTTTGGGGGTCACCTCCCGCCTTCCACCCCCGTGCGCCCGCCCACTTGATGAGAAAATAGAAACACTCACCCAGCTCCCGCGATGTCTCCTCTCAGCGCCTGCAGCCTGTCTTGTTTGAGCGGTCACGTGGTACCGCTCATTACAGTGATCAATATGCGCATATTCATCACTGTAATGAGCGGTACCACGTGACGGCTTGCACAGGACAAGCTGCCGGCGCTGATAGCAGACATCGCAGGAGCTGGGTGAGTATTTCTCAGCAAGCAGGCGGGCGCACGGGGGATGGGAGGCGGGAGGTGACCCCCAAACTTTATTTTAAACAAAAAAAACTTGATCTTTCATCCCTTCTCTCCTGCAAGCGCTGCTTTTAGCTGAGCAGGACAGAAGGGATGAATGCTGGCTTCAGCACCACAAGCAGGGGACAGCGCTGTCTCTCCTGCACGGTCTGTGTGGTCCTCAGGCGGCACATGGGCGGCACATGGCTGCCGCACTTGTACCACAGTGATGTGCCACGTGAGCACATGAACACACGGACACGGATAACTCCAGTACCGTTTTCTCTGGTACCGGAATTATCTGGACGTGTGAAACTGGCCTAATACATGGTCTAAGAAATCCACTGGAGTAATAGTTACTATTTGCACTGTTTGCAGTAGCTTTTGGCTCTGGCTGGTACAGATTTATTCAAAATTTCACACATCCAATGCAGTAATTAAAAAATGTTACATCAAAGTAATGTTTAATTTTGTTTAGAGTGCCCCTATTCTTGTCAGGTTCTGGTGGAAATAAAAAAAAAAGTGTATGTCACTTCTTGGAAGCATCTCCTAATGGAATCTTCTCCAAACTAGGAACTGTCTATTCAAAGGGCTGCAAAGA
The DNA here is from genome assembly GCF_032444005.1 of Ranitomeya imitator. Taxonomy (NCBI): domain Eukaryota; kingdom Metazoa; phylum Chordata; class Amphibia; order Anura; family Dendrobatidae; genus Ranitomeya; species Ranitomeya imitator. The sequence goes on along the minus strand of NC_091283.1, from coordinate 577,040,499 downwards.
CAGCTTGAGAAAAAGAAACTGCTTTAAAAAAACATAAAACACTTCTTAAAAGAGTTTTGAAGGAGGTTATCACCTGAGTCTGTTGTGCAAAGGCAGGCACAACAGTGGGGAAATGTGTAGTCAATCCTAATAGCCGCTGCTCTACCCGCTGGACTCCATGAAATCCAGATAGAAATCCAAGGCCTAGCTCTTTCTTCAGGCTGCGTGATGAAGGAGCTAAATCGGCTCCGAAACACATAGCAACGTATTCAATTTTTATACAATCATCCCAGTGGTAGACTTTTCACACCAGTGGCAGCGCTGAACCAAATCACCATTTTTTTTTCTCCTTTCTTGGATAAAATTCTTCCGGAAACTTCCCAAACAAGAAGCACTTCCTAAGGCTTTGTTCACACTGCGTTAGCAGCAGCCCGTTCAGCACATACGCTAACGGGTAACTGTAACGCAAGTGCCGCCGTTTGCATCGCGCTAGCGCAGATAGAGCATCTACTAGCTCTATCTGCGCTAACAGTGACGGACCCGGAAACACTGCAGCCCGCGTCTCGGGGTCCGTCACTCAATGACGGCACATCCCTAGCGCACGCCCATTGTGGGCGTGCACTAGCGATGTGTCCGACATTGCTTTCAATGGCGGTGTTAACGGACTACGTTACACCGCGTTATGCAACGGTGTAACGTAGTCCGTTTAACGGACGACATGAACGCAATGTGAACCTGGCCTAAGGCCCCTTTCACACATCAGTTTTTTGCCATCAGTCACAAGCCGTCAAATTTTGAAAAAAACGGATCCGTCGCAGGTTGTGAAAAACTGATGCGACGGAACCATTTTTTCGTCGGATCCGACTAGCTAATTGGATCCTAAAAAAAATCAGAGCATGCTCAGTTAAAAAAAACGGAATCCGTCGCCGGATTCCATCATTTGATGGTTCCAATGCCATAGGCTTCCATTCTAGCAAACAACGGACAGCGACAGATCCGTCGCTGTCCGTTTTTTCAATGGACAAAAAAAAATTACTATGTCCGTTGTCTACGGCCGCTGAACAAACAATTTTCGATGGATCCGGTAAACGACAGTTGAAATGTGATGCCATATTTCGCAATCTGCATTTTTTTCCAAAATTCAACGGATTGCGACTGATGGCAAAAAACTGATGTATGAAAGGGGCCTAATGCATTTATTGCTTCTGTACATAGCCTTTGTTGTTCTTGCCAACTATTCTTAGTTCCCGCAGACTTATACCACCTATTCACTATGCACTAATAAATACACATGTAGCCCCAGGACTTGCATATGTGGCTTTGGCTAAGACACCCCACTCATTAACTGTGCACATCTTTAATGAACAGAACTGAGTGTTCCAGAATCCAGGCACAGGGGAAACAGCATGCACAATGATCCCTATGGCTATCCTTCTGCATTACATACACAAGAAGAAATGTGGCAGGTGCTTAATGGCATGGAAAGAGCACCCAATGTGCTGACCTGGTTTCGAAAACGTACAGGACCCTGACCTATTATGTAAGCCACTTTCAGACTTTCCTTTAAACACAGCCATAAAGCAGTTTAATAAGCAGACACAATGCTAAATTGTTTTCCGTGAATTATCTGTCACCATTTATCTTAGTAAATGGATATGCCACATTATAATATGCAAAAATAATTGTGTATTTCGTCATTGCATTGTAGACAGCGGCTGCAGAGCATGTTGCTCCACAGTGTATTATTCTGATAAGGGTTATTAAGCTTGTTTTATTGCGATTCGCAGACAAAGTGACTCGGGAAACACAAAACAGACCTGACATTGAATGTCAGATCATAGGGGAAGACTGCAGCACCTTTACAAAGCATATAAATTATACCGATTAACAGGAAACTTTGCAGCACCTTCAATAACATGGATCAAACGCCTCGATTTAGTACATCTCTCTGGAACAAGCCCTAAAACATGACATTTAACTGTATGTCAAGGCCTTTCTTCCGCATGAGCAAGTGTACGACCAGTCAAGCAGAACAAGGAAATACCAAGAGTGGCCATTTTGTCATAGGAACCGGATTGAATAATCACTGCTTGACTTCAAATAGCTGATGGACATCTTACATAGGAAAGAAACATTTTGAGCCAGCTGAAGAATAAATAAAACCCATTGAGCCTTACAAGACTTTTTTGGATTATTTTTTGCAATCAAATATAATTTTAGAGCATTTATTTTCTAAGTTATAGCTGAGCCGATGCTTTTTCACCCTAAAGCAACTGCTCTCCTACAAGACCGGCTGAAATGAGTAATTATTTGATCAAAATTGTCTATGCAATTTTAGTGCGTCTACATTTTTTTTTCTCCGAAACCGGCAGTTTAATTGATTAAGAGTGTCTTCATATTATACTTGTAAAGGCTGTAGGCTGTTTCTTTAGTAATTACCATTCCCTTTTTTTTTTGCTTCCTATCACAAAAGAATGGACATATACCGTAGATCAGCTCACCACTAGTGTATTCAGGTTGCATGGACATCGACTTGGTCCATAGATCATACAATCCCAAACATAGACAAATTCCAGCAATTCAAAAAAAAAATCCCATAAGACTTAAAATGGTAACAGTCATTTCAAGAAATTTTGTATAAATCAATATTACAAGCAACAATGCAAAACATTGTAATACAAGTTATCAGTGAAATCTGCTTTATTTGTCACTTGTCATCCACTAATTCTTCTGATTGTCTCCTGAACTTGTCATCCACTCTAAAAAAAAACATGGAGAGAGGAGAGGTAGTGAGGAGCAGGGAGAGAAAACAAGCAGAGGGAGACACAAAAACATAGCGCTGAGCTCTCTAAGAAATCTTTGACCTCACCAGAGAGATTGATTCACATAGAGGAAGCTCAGTACTGATATATGATGTCCTCCTTGCTTGGGCTGCTTGTCTCCATGTACTGAGCGGTGTATAGAAGAGATAATTACAGCTAAACCTAGAGTCAATTGCAAATTAAGGAGTAGAGCCTGTGGAGGGGAAAATCAGTGAAAATGCAGGACACAAGTCACATAATGGCCAAAAATAGTGTTGCTCCTCATGTACACACAGACTGAGAAAAACTTACAGTTACCCTTTAATGTTTTTTACATCATGATTAAAATAAGGTCCCACAAATATACAGGTTGCTATAATCTAAGCTTCACGTTTTCAGCAAGTTATACTTTATTCATGACCAAAAGTACTAAAGATTATTCTATATACAGCTGAATATAACTCCTATTATCTTAAGTGTCAGCTACACACATATCGCCCTTCTAGTGGCACGTGGAGGCAGTCAAGAGTGTGAAGGGACAGAGGAACTGTGCTCGATACCAAAGAAATAGAGCGCCAAAGCTTTATCAATTATGTTATAAAAGTGCTATACATTATTTATGCTGTTGGTTTCTTAGAAAGTAGAGTTACGCTGTCGGTGTTAATGATCTGTAATCTATACAACAAAAATCAATAGAAAAGCTGTTTAAGAGAAGCAGACTTAGCTAGCTAGTTAAAACTTTAAATTTTTGATTGATTTCAGACTAGTTAGTTACTGCCATAGATATATGGTGATTTTACCCTAAAGCAGAAATGTGAAGCCACTAAGTATTACATTTATAACCTTATGACATAGATGTTAACGGGCATTAATGTGATTTTGACTCCAATATCTTTAAATGTTTGGGCTTTATTCAGGTCATAATATTATGACATAGGCGTTTTGACCTTCTTAGGTCTTCTTCTAGGTCTCTAAGAAGAAGACCTAAGAAGGTCGAAACGCGTTGTTTGTACGCATAAAGCAGCAGTGTGCCCTTTCTTTGATCCCCCTGTGTACATCAAGGATTTCTGCAAAAAGGAATATGAATATTTTAAAGACAAAATAATAAAATGGATTTTAACTGCCAAGTAGGAGAGATCGGCTGGAATTATTTGTTGTTTCCTGTGACTATTCTATTTTGTTTCTAGTTTAACATGAGGGGACCCCTTTACAGAAGTTGTGCCACGTAATGACTGTGTGGGAACATGGTCTGAACATATCACAGCTTATGGCCAGAATAAGAGCAAAAACAGGCATCCGGGGATGGGGTTAAACAACGGAAAAACAAAAATGTTACGGGTCTCATAAAATGGAGACACAAACCGCCAATTTTTTTTTTTTTTTACAAATTTCTATTTTTTTTTGTGGCTTTTATACTACGTCATATTGTACGACTTCGTTAAAGAGTTGATTGTGACTTGTAGGATCGCTACTTCCAACAGGTGGCGCTATAGAGTTTAAGTCCTCTTTTTCTCAGAAGAGGCAATTTGCATATTATATTTCCCAGAGGAGCATTGCATGGCAAATAAGCCTCCTTACCTTGACAAGCCAGAGATGGTATGTCACTCTCCATAAGGAGAAACGATACCCCTTAGACCACAGTCCAGAGCCTCTCACCTAGCCAAATTAGTTATCATGCTTCGCACTGACGAGGGCCAACAGCCCAAAACACCGAGTCTGCGAATTGAGATACTGATTTGGCTTTTATCCCAAGTCATATTGCACGACTCGTTAAAGAGTTGATTGTGACTTGTAGGATCGCTACTTCCAACAGGTGGCGCTATAGAGTTTAAGTCCTCTTTCTCAGAAGAGGCAATTTGCATATTATATTTTTTTTCATTTAATTTAAAAAAAAAATCTGTATAAGTTTCGTATCACTGTAATCATACTGACGTGAAGGATCATAATTCAGAGTAACTTTTACCACAAAATGTACACCATAAAAACAAAACACAAAAAACAATGGTGGTATTGCATTTTGTTTCCCAATTTCACCCCACTTGGAATTTTTTTTGTGCTCATTTTCAATTCATTGAATGGTAAACTGAATGGTGTCATTCAAAACGACAATTCGTCCTGCATAAAAGAAATCTGTCTTATGTCTCATGGAAGAAGGGGAGGAAAAAATGAAAGCAAAGAAAAATTTAAATTTGCTGTGCAAGGACGTGTTTGAAAGGGCTCAACTTGGCTGCAGATATCCTTTGCACTAGTTGGTGATAAGTGAGGTGGGTGTCATTGGATTTTATGTGTGACTAACGTGTCACCAAGATAGGTTCTAAGTTCTCTTCTCTTGGACCTCCTTAAAAAAAGAGAAGCTTATTCCCAGCATTCAAAAGACATGTGTACCAAATGACATGCAATTCTTCATTGTGTGGGCTAATAATCATAATAATAATAATCTTTATTTATATCGCGCTAACATATTCCGCAGCATTTTACAGTTTAACTGTTTCAAACACAACAGTCATAAGTAAAAATATTAACAATAATAAAATGATTAAAGCAAAATAAGACGACCCTGCTCGTGAGAGCTTACAATCTACAATGAGGTGGGGAGATACAAAGTAGAGGTGTGTATTTACAATGATGTATTTACAATGATGGTGCAGCCATCTTCAGGGAGTGGGGGATAGATAGAGATAGTAAATGGGATACACACACACTTACACATAAAATGACTTTGCTTAGGGAACGTGATAGGCCGCTCTGAACAAATGTGTTTTGAGGGAGCGCCGTAAGCTGTGCAAGTTGTGGCTGGTCCTAATATCTTGGGGTAGAGCATTCCAGAGGATTGGCGCAGCGCGGGAGAAGTCTTGGAGTTGGGAGTGGGAGGTACGGATTAGTGGAGAGGTTAGTTGAAAGTCGCTTGCAGAGTGCAGTGATCGGCTAGGCTTATAGACAGAAATAAGGGAGGTGATGTTAGGGGGTGCCGCACTGTGAAGAGCTTTGTGGGTGAGAACAAGTACTTTGAATTGTATTCTGTACTGAATAGGCAGCCAGTGTAATGATTGGCGAAGAGCAGATGCGTTTGAGTAACGATTAGCCAGGTAGATGACCCTGGCTGCTGCATTAAGGATGGACTGGAGAGGGGAAAATAAAGTGAGGGGAGACCAATTACTAGAGCGTTACAGTAGTCCAGGAGGGAGTGGATCAGGGCGACAGTGAGGGTTTTTGTTGTTTCCATGGTGAAAAAAGGGCGGATTCTAGAGATGTTCTTTAGGTGTAAGTGGCATGAGCGGGCAAGAGATTGTATATGGGAGGAGAAGGAGAGATCGGAGTCAAACATAACACCCAGACAGTGCGCCTGCTGCCGGGGTGTTATTATGGTGCCACCCACGGAGAGGGAAATGTCAGGTTTAGGGAGGTTAGTAGATGGCGGGAACAGAAGAAGTTCAGTTTTGGAAAGGTTGAGCTTCAGATAGAGGGCGGACATGATATTGTAGACTGCGGACTGCGGCTACTAATCTTCGGGATAGTTTACAAAGCAGATTAACAGGACACCTAGCGTGTTATTTTCTACCTAAGTCTGCGGAACAACAAGGCTGACCCTTGCCACCAACATATGCACCTCTGCAAATATCAGAACATTCTTGTCATACAGAACAGAAACCTGTTGATTAGTGTTGAGCATTCTGATACCGCAAGTATCGGGTATCGGCCGATATTTGCGGTATCGGAATTCCGATACCGAGTTTCAATATTTTTGTGATATCGGAAATCGGTATCGGGATTAAGATTAATGTGTAAAATAAAGAATAAAAATAAAAAATATTGATATACTTACCCTCTGACGCGCCCTGGTCGTCACCGCTGCAACTGCCTTGCTTTCGTTCCGAAGAATGAGCACGTAAAGGGCCTTCGATGACGTCGCGGCTTGTGATTGGTCGCGACATCATTCTTCGGAACGAAAGCAAGGCGGTTGCAGCGGTGACGACCAGGGCGCGTCAGAGGGTAAGTATACCAATATTTTTTATTTTTATTCTTTATTTTACACATGAATATGGATCCCAGGGCCTGAAGGAGAGTTTCCTCTCCTTCAGACCCTGGGATCCATTCCAGGATACCTTCCGATATTTGTGTCCCATTGACTTGTATTGGTATCGGATATCGGTATCGGCGATATCCGATATTTTTCGGATATCGGCCGATACCATCCGATACCGATACTTTCAAATATCGAACGGTATCGCTCAACACTACTGTTGATATATTTTTTGACCAGCTCGTAAAGAAATAATAGTTCCATGCAGGTTTGCCTCTCATCTTGTTTGCTGTTTATCTCACAAGGTTATGCAGAATTATAGAGATAATTTCCTGTTCATCTCATAAGACACTCCACACCTTTTCCCATAGGAGGTAAATGTGGTGGGAGTGTTATGATGTAGATATTAGGAACAGATGCACACAATTATGGCTGTTAGTGAAGATTGCCTTCCCATGTAGAAGTATCTAAGGAAACATATGTAGAGCACTGTGGGCATTTCTGAAAATGACGCCATTCAAGCACAAGTTGGGTTATTAATATATTATTTCTAGAATCCACTAGTTTGCAGCTCTTGGAATTTTTACACAATTTTGAACCACTAAAATAGGAGGAGCTGATAGAGGAATCGTGGTGGCATGGGTCATGATTATGCCCGCAAGTTCCGTGCACTAGAAATGTTACTCCAGTCCCTGACTAGAGTAACATTTCTGGTAAGGTGCAAGCCACTAATAAGATGAATGGCGTGCGTCTCTTAATAAATTCAGCACATCTTAGTCAAGCACGTTAGTCTTACACAAAAACCCGCTGCATGAAACTGGAGTCATGAAAGGGTATAGTAATACTGAGTGCAACATAGTTTCACATTTTTGGAAACAATTCCAACATATTCGGTTATGTGTCAGTCTAAGGTGGCGCAGTTTCAATAACCCCTGTATAAAAGTGTGAATTGAAGTCTGTTTTTTGGTCTGAACTAAAATGTCCCAATAGAGATGTTGGTAAGTTATATGTCTGTAGTGGCATATAGCAGAGGTTGCACACCATGTGGATGAGCACTAGCTCTCAGGATGTGTTTTTGCAGTTACCGTACGTAATGTAGCTCGTGAGATATGTTAGATCAATATAAGTTGATTGGATGCTGAATATAGGCAATGAATGTACAGTGAACATAGTATATAGTCCGAGAGTCAGAAATCACAATGAATCATCAATATGGCACTTGGAAATACAGAGGTGCTGGGGTAAACAGTGTTGCTTACTTACCTACCCTCCAGCAAGTAATCAGACTCCACTTGTCTTTGTGCAAATTAAGTTTAGATCCTATAAGAAAATACATCCAAGTGGTTCTTATGAGCGACGTCACGCTTTTCTCTCTACTAGTTGTCTTACAGTGGACTAATTGGCGTTCTATGAAATTAGACAAACCTCTTTCAGTATATGTGTGTGTAAGCCTGAGATAATCAGGTTGTGGGAGCGCAATGCCGCCTGATGACAAGGGAATGCATCCTCCTGTATGTACAGCAATGCAGGGAATGGGAAATATCTAGTTAAAATAAAATACCTTCTACTTGTAAATGATGTTTGGAAACACTGTCCTCAGATAAAGCAAAGAAAAAACACAGAGGACATTTATAGCAGTGCTTCTCACTAAATTTGAATAGCATCAAAAAGTTAATTTATTTTAGTTCTTAAGGGGAACCTGTCAGCAGGATTGTGCACAGTAACCTACAGACAGTGTCAGGTCGGCGCCGTTATACTGATTAAAATGATACCTTGGTTGATGAAATTTGTCTTGTGGTTGTTGTTTAATCTTTATTTTCACTTTTTAGCTAATGATATACTCGTGCTTTCGGGCGGAGCTGTGGGGGGTCTTCATGTGGTGTTCTGATTAGGTTTTCATAATGCAGCCTGCTGACAGATCACTGATCCCTCACTGCCCCGCCCCCTTGTTTTACATAATGAATATTATATATACCTTGGACAAAAAACCCTTCTGCAGGCAGGTGTCAGCCGTGGCACCTGCGCTGTAGCATAATCGCAAGTTTAGTGTCCTAGTTGTTGATGTTATTGAGCAAGTACAAAAAAAAAAATCAATTTGAAAATGGTACCCGCAGCGCCTGCTCAGTAGCAGCTATCGGTGTGTATAGATAGAGGTTTTTTTTTGCAGTATGTACAGGTATTCATTATGTAAACTAGGGGGCGGGACACAGAGATCAGTGACCTGTCAGAAGCTATACTGATGAATATCTATTCAGAGCACCACATGAAGACCACCACAGATCGCCCCAGGGGACGTGCATATCATTATCTCAAAACTGAAAATAAAGATTACACAGGATTTCAAGAAATTCCATGCCCACTATGCATGCACAGACACCTGTGGATCACCCGCAGAGACGGACATGCGGCGCGTCTATTCAGACCGCAATATGTCATTTTCACCCACACAATGTATTTGATGCCGTAAATCTGCACGGTTAAGTGAACACATGAGGATTCACCTACTTTCGATAGACGACAGCACTTTGGATGTGGCGAACATGCTCTGCGTCCAAACGCTGCTACTTCCGGATCATGGGCACATAGCCTTACAGATTATCATACCTTACACAGTGGTGGACCACCTCATATCAGCGGTTCCCAGTGGATCACAGTTCTCACGGTAGAGCTATACTCTATTTCCAGAGTCTATTTCGCCTAATGAGTATAAGCTCTTATGATCAGCACAGTGCTCTCTCCACTCTCCCCCACATGTATTTTCTGAGCAAATAGAAGCTTTTCAGTATTGAAATTTGAGCAAATTTATTTGCCCCAAACCAAATTTTTGGTGAAAATTTGGCAAAGTCGGTGAATTAGAATTGTAAAAGATGATGTGTTCATCTCTACTCACGTCGCTTTGCAGACATTCATGCAGGTGATACAAAAAATGTTAAAGCAATTGGCATTGGATGTGCATTTATGGGTGGCAACCATTGAAGAAAGCTGTTAAAGTGAATCTGTCAGCATGTTTTTGCTATGCAATCTGAGAGCACCATAATCTAGGGCCAGAGACCCTATTTCCAGTAATGTATTACTTACTAGGCTGTGTTTTGCTGTTTCAATACAATCAGTATTTTATCAGCAGGAGATTATCACTACGGGACAAGCTGCCTCATGCCTCATAGTCCAATCACACCCGAGCACAGATTTGCAGCTGTGTATCAATATATATTGTACCGTAAAGCTGTGCTGCAGGCAGGGCTACACAGGGATCAACATTCTGAGCTCTGCTAGGTCTGCAGCAGAGAAAACTATGATTCTCTCATAACTGCTGCATCTAATAAACTAAGTAATATATAGCTGAAATCCAGGTCTCTGTCCTTGCATCAAGCTGCTGTCAGATTACATAGCAAAAGCCTACTGACAGATTCCTTTTAAATAGGACATCATGGAGGGCTTACAATCTGAAAACAAGGGTGCCACAAAGGCTATATGTTCTACATGACATACTTTGGATTAAATCAGGTGTAGAATACATATTTCACATACAATGTTGGTGAATGGCTGAAACCAGAACATGATCTTTAAGGAAATAATATAGATATGATGTAGTTCCATTAATGTAACTATTAAAGACAGACATCTGAAAGACATCTGTGTTTTTTATCATTTGTGATCTGTTCCTATAATTTTAAATATATGGAATAAAGAATATTATTTTATCCTAAATGGATCCCGTGCAGGAAGGTTACCTTTTCTAGTCCATGCCACTGACAGCACTTCAGTCTTCCATGCACACTTCCTAAGATACCATTTGATTGACATCTGAATAGGGAGCTGACTATCTCCGTCTTACTAATTGTAATGTAGCAATAATTTTTTTCTGCAGACTAATTATTAAAATGCCGACAACTATTCATAAAATACTGTTTATAGACAACATCTAGAGATATAACTTTCAGTGACATCTTCGTATGATCAAAAGTGAAATAAAAATACAGCTAGCATTGAAAAGTACTGTAATACATTATTGCAATGTAAAATAGAGAGGCTGGCACTGCTAACATTCCCACATGGTGTGATAGGAACGTCTTGTGTAAATAAGAATTAACCGCATCTGATCACCGACGTACGTTTTGTCAGAAATGTTACTCTAACCAGAAACTGAAGTAACATTTCTTGTTTACTTTACGCCACAACTTTTGGTGAATTTATCCGTCAAGCTTTATCACATCCTGTCCTGACTTTGGCAGAGCTGGTCGAAACTTGCATGAGAAGAACGCCAAAAGTCACACATTGTTTTGAGCATTTTTTTCTTGCACAAAAATGTTGCTACATTTGAAGCTGTTTCGCGCCATCAATCTAGCGAAAACACCCTGATGAATCGGCCCTTACGCTTTTCAACCAAAATATCAGGTGCTTAGAATTCTTCAAACTCTAGACACTAATCAAGGTATCTGCAGGTAAACACAGAGATTAAAATGTGTCGAAAGGTGTTTAATTTTTTTTTTAACCCACTGACTTTGGCAGGACTGGGAGAACAACTCTTCACCGATGGCAGATGTTAGGGAAAAAAAAGAATAGGCATGTTGGGTTTCCACATGCCTAATCCATGGTTGACATGGGTAGTATGGTGTCTAGTAGAAGCCTATTTCCCTCTGCCTACTGAGAACAAATGCACGGGGGGCCAACTTCTATTTGAGATGTATGGTCACCGACACTTTATAATATTGGGCTCTTACAATTCTAACAATTCAGACAAGTATTAAATATAGCAAAAAATCATATAACAATATAAATTGCTGATCCCTATTCTTACAACATTGTGATGACATGAACTCAGGCTTGACCGTACCTTCAATAGTATGAATCACGAATGCCTATGTTTAGACTCCCATAATGACGCAAAGATATGTTGACCTTGTAGTGAAATTGAAAGTTCACTTATGTTTCATTATTAATTTTTATCTTTCATAAGGCTTTAGGATAAGTGTAGATGAAACAGGATAAAGTCGTTGGTTGGAGACTAAAGAACAGCAATAGATAGAAGGTTTCTATAAACATTCATGGAACTAGAACTGAAGGTTCAATGCTGAGCAAACATTATGAAAAACCTTATATTCACATTCAACATCGTTCTAGTTTTCAGTTTTTTCCCTCTTCATTTTTCTTAATCCTTCTTTTAGCACACTTTATTGATATTGGCCCCTCTCCAAAAGACCCCACCATTTTCGTCCTTGAGTCTTAGTGCTCAGCAATACACTGTGACCTCACCAGGAAAATTTAATGGATCACTGAATATGAAAGGTAATGCATGTGATTAGAAGCTTCTACAAGCCAAGTAATAATTGCCCTCTTTATTCTATGCTGTGTCAGGATTTCCCAATTACAGAATTACCCATGTGACATTGAAGAGATTATGGTATTTGTGTATATTGTGACATACTAGTGCTTGTGTTACAGGCAGCAGGTGAAGTTTCTATATGTATTTAAAGGATGTCAATGACTTTTTTTGACTTAAAAAACGTTTTGGCTTAAAATCATATTATTGGATTTTATTAAAAAAAATGTACACCATTTGTTGCTGTATGCAAAATGAGTTACCCGAGAATCCATCAGTAGGTCAGTTTTTACAGCAAAGTTTCCAAATCTTATCTTTCTTCTTCTGAGCTCCACTCAGCTTTTATGACCACATGAAAGTTGAGCTGAATTTTGTGGTCATAAATCAGTCGAGAGCTCAGAAAAAGCTCTCATAAGAGTAATAAATTCAGAACCAGCCCACGTCTCAGCTAAAGGTAACCTGTCGTTAGATTGATTCTGTCAAACCCTGGGCATCAGGAATCAGATCCTGGCTGAGCGATTGTAGACAGGTGTTGCAGCGTTTCAGAGAAAAGCAGGCCAAGGTCTTCCGGGAGGAACCTACATAGTCCAATGTGGCCCCTATCCTGCTTTTCTCTGCCCCGCTCCATTTGATTGACAGGTTATAGGGAAATAAGTTGTGAATTAACTGTAGTGAGGCATGGAGGAGACAACTGCAAGGTGCACCGATCTAGGCACGGCTCTCCCTATAGACTCTGACTAGCTTTTATAAACTATATTTTCTCTAAAATGTTACAGTAATTTCACAGCCAGGCTCTAATTCATGCTACCCATGTCAGATATGTCAGACAGCATGAAACAGGTTTCCTTTAACTCATTCTACAGCCAGCAATAGACAATGCACTACAAATTCAATAGACGCAAACGGTGTAAAAGTTTTAATAAAACCCAATGTCAAACATGATTTTTAGGAAGAAATACATGTAATTCAGTAGAATAAAATGTCATTGAAGGTGTCCATACCCTTTAACTGAACTGCCGTAGCTGCAATTTTGAGGGCTTGCTGTAGCTACAATTTTCAGACCTGCATCATGATGGTATTTATCCAGGCGGTTCAACCAGTATTTTTGCTTGCTAGGGCGAATAACAAAATGGCTTCAGAATTGAAAACTGGATTACATACATTCTAAAATGCTTACCCTCTTGACTGGTACCCAGAGGCAAAGCTTTTCACTTCCTGAGTGTTACGTGTCTACATTAAACCTCACATTTCGTGCATCTCATTGTTAGTTATAGGGTTGATATCGGTCTACATAAAGATGTGATTGTCATGAATCAATGTACAACCTCCATATTAAATTTAAGTAAGTGTTCTCCCTATACCTGAGTGATGTTCTGCTGCAGCATGTGCATCCCACAGCCTCATATTAGAGCCACCAAGTAGAACGTTAGACCAGCTTGGGTCATGACTACCTTCAAGTAAAGTATTAAATAACATTAGGGATCAAGACCACCAAACCAGAATCAGCTCTTGGTGAGCTTCTCTCGGTTTGGGCTTTTAGATGGGACTCGCCTCTATAATGCAAGGAGGACATATGGAGAGGTTGCCCTTATAAGACAACCGTTTTAATTAGCAGAAAAATCTACGGTAACTAATAAACCATTATGGATTATCCCATTGAATTTTACATGGTCTTGTATCGATGTTATTAAGGTCATGTCACATTACCTTCCTTCTATTTATGCCAGAACGTGCCACAATTAAATCCATTTAGCTTCAAAAGGCACCAAGTGATCAGTGCGTACCAATAATAAACTATAAAGAGCAAATTGGAGCCAATGATCTCAATAGAGGGACGGAACAGTTTTACCTTGTAATTCCCATCTGGTCAAGCTGTTTTTGAAGGTAATATGGGGAACTGATTGAAAGGCTTAGTTCTCATTCAGACGTCTGATTTTCATGTACATGTTAAATCATTTGTTTTTACAGATAAGACAGGAACCCATTATAATCTATTGGGCCATTTACATGTCTGCTGTTTTTCACAGACCACATGTCTGCAAAAAAAAAATCACAGAGATATGTCTGATTTTGTTCCAAGTCAGTTATCAGAATCGCCCATGCAAGGTCCATGAAAATCATTTTTAACATTTTTAATGATTTTAATATTGCAATGGGCAGAGAAAGCTTTTTTGCACATGAGTAAATTAATGATGATACACTAATAGTAAAAAATGACACTCACCAAATACTAATGAAAATTGGATACAAAACACTGATGAAAACGAGGCAGTTTTTCTGAGTATGAGAAAAATCATTGATGTCCGAATGAGGCCTTGGTATGACATATTTAGAAATTGACTATAACCTGATATGTACTGTATGTACACAAAATCTATACAAAACAATGTGTTTCACAAGGCCGGAGCTAACACTTCACCGCGTATAATGAGCTGTTGCTTATTATATTTTCTGCTATGCTGCCGATTCACATCATTTCTGAGTAACCATTTTTAATAAGCATTTTCTTATGAGTTGCACACTTGTGAAATGAATTTCATGCTTTTCTAGAAAACATTTAAAATCACTACAAATACAGACTTGTATCAAATAAGCTTCCTCATCAATCACTAGGTATATGACATATTCTGTCATTACATTGCTATAACATAGAGCGGTGACCTATGGATGCTGCCGTCATGAATCCGCTAGCAGCCTCTGCGATATAAATTCTAACCAACCTGTTGTCTGATGCATCTGAACATAGCAGCAGCCCAACTATATAGCTATGATGGTACAGAAGGCCATCTAAGCTGGGAACAGATAAGACACGGCAATTTCACAGCTAATGCACTAATATACCAAGATCCTGATTCTAATATTTTGCTGGTGCTGCTTGTGAAGTTTCACCACCAAGATGAACATAAGGAAAAAAGAACTAGTAGAAGAAGTCAATGATAATTCAGGTACAGTGTCCCTTCATTCTGGAACATCCCTTCCCATCCTGTGTAGAAGTAAAGGGTTGCCCGATCCTTTTACCATTGCCCATGAAAGCTACCTACATAAAGACTATGGATGTCCAAAAGGCTTTATTAGCTTGAGTAGGCCAAAATAATGTCATATAAGTCTTCACCATGCAGGTATAAAGTCCATTGGTATACCAGAAAAGAAGATATGAAATAGCATAATACAGTGGACTTAGCTATGCCATACAATGGTATCCAGGAGAAAAGGGTGTTTGTTTTCTTTCACAATGGGACACTATGGTTAACAGATACCTCCATATGGCACTGGTAAGGAGGGTCAGTTTCAAGGAAGTCCGTCAGCACAGAATGATTGCTCAAACCTTGGCATGGCCAAACATTTTGGTGCACCTTCCTACAAAATTGTTTTTTCTCAATCTCCAACACAACTCTGAATTACAGCTTTGGCTTCATAGAGCAGGTCAGAAACAGATAGAAAACAAGTAGGGAGGAAGGTGCACTTAAATCTTTGACCACGCCAAGGTTGCACCATTCCCCTGTACTTGGTTTGAACAGTCAAAATCTGCTGACAAATTGAATTAAGGAAATAAACATGATGACCTAAGTTGGGTTCCTCTCTTGCCACCTCTGGAAGTTAGCACCACTCTGATAGTGGCCTACTATACTGCCTATAATAGTTACTATATCAGGTGGTTATGACGTCTGATAGTTAGCACCTTCAACAGTCACCACCTCTGATAATTACCACTTCTGACAGTTATCACCTCAGATATGTATCACTTCAGATAGTTACCACTTCTGACAGTTACCACCTCAGATATGTACCACTTCAGATAGTTACCACTTCTGACAGTTAAGTTACCACCTCAGATGTGTTCCACCTCAGATAGTTGCCACTGCTGACAATTACCACCTCAGAGACAGTATGTCCCACCTCAGATAGTTACTACTTCTGACAGTTACTACCTCAGATATGTACCACCTCAGATAGATACCACTTCTGACAGTTACCACCTCAGATACACGTATGTTCCACCTCAGATAGATGCCACTGCTGACAATTATCACCTCAGATACAGTATGTCCCACCTCAGATAGTTACCACTTCTGACAGTTACTACCTCAGATATGTACAACCTACTATAGTTACCACTTCTGACAGTTACCACTTCAGATAGTTACCACTTCTGACAGTTACCACCTCAGATATGTTCTACCTCAGATAGTTGCCACTGCTGACAATTACCACCTCAGATATGTACCACCTCAGATAGGTACCACTTCTGACAGTTACTACCTCAGATATGTACCACCTGAGATAGTTACCACTTCTGACAGTTGCTACCTCAGATATGTACAACCTGAGATAGTTACCACTTCTGACAGTTACCACCTCAGATAGTTACCACTTCTGACAGTTACCACCTCAGATATGTTCTACCTCAGATAGTTGCCACTGCTGACAATTACCACCTCAGATATGTACCACCTCAGATAGGTACCACTTCTGACAGTTACTACCTCAGATATGTACCACCTGAGATAGTTACCACTTTTGACAGTTACCACCTCAGATATGTACCACCTGAGATAGTTACCACTTCTGACAGTTATCACCTCAGATATGTTCCACCTCAGATAGTTGCCACTGCTGACAATTACCACCTCAGATATGTACCACCTCCAACAATTGCATTATCAGATAGTAACCACCTCAGATAGTTACCATCTCTGATAATTAACGTCTCAAATAGATAGTTACCACCTCAAATAGTTTCCACCACAGATAGTTAACATCTCACCTTTCTCTGGTATTGTACATATAGGATGTTAAACTGTTCTGAGTAGAAAATTATCCCAATGGAACTAAAGAAAATTAAGTGAAAATTGTCAAAGTAAAGCTAAATGTAACATGTCTTCTATCACAGAGGAATTTATATTGCCTGTGTAATGTTCTTTAGAGAATGGAAGATATTAGTGAAGTAAATGACTAAAACACCTTCTGAGGTGATTAAATGAATACTTCTGAATGTGGAATCTTACATATTGCAGAATTTTTGAAGACTCATAATCGGTCCTGTCAAATGAAAATATTAGCAGTGCCAAATCTGTAATCTGCCTCTCTACAACATCATGCCTTTCTTTTGAAGCGAATCAAAGCCTTAACATATTTGGGATGCTGTATTATATAGTGAATTGATGTGTTGTGCTTCGGTGTATGAACATGTATGATATATTTACATGGAAATGATAAGCTTTGAATTCTTCAATGTAAACCACGTCCATGTTTAAAATAAATGACTTAGATAAGGGGTGCAGAAAGACAATAGGGGGATATGAGCGTGGAGTCACCCTTGGAACTGTTTATAGTCTTCCCTTTCCACCTCAGGACGGTGAGGCCTAGTACTAACTTACGTACACCCATCTCTTGTAGGAGAGTAGGTCATCGTGGCTCATTCATTGGTTTGTTTCAACCCTTCTCTGTATTAACACCTGTGGCATGGACTCTACGGGCAGAAAAGTTTGGTCAAACTGAGTGCCCCTATTAGTGCCCCTATTACCCAAAGGTCTCTTATCAACCGCGGACTGAGTCTATGGTACTACACCATTAGGATGAAATAATTGTATCTTGTTGGTGGGATTAGCACCTACATATAGCAGTCTATATACCTATTTATTGTGTATTTTTCATCCTTTACAAACCAAAAATGGCACTTTTTGGGATATTTGGAGACCAAATACCCAGTACCACACTCTGTTGACTCCTTTAAAATTGTAGAGGCGAGATAAGCCTAGGGTAGTGGCTTTATCATTCTTGAAGATATCTTCTGTGTTAGATATTTTAGCAGCTTTATTATCACATACATTATTAATATATTACCAGACGGCACCTTTATAGCAATCAACAGGTATCCAGGTATTTCATTTAAGCCTATATTACTTTTGCGTAATGGCTGCTCTTATTGTGTCGTCCTTTATTTGTGTGCTATATGACAGATGCTCTATGTACCACCACACAGGGTTGTAATATTGTAAAGTTTCGGCTGTATTGCGTGAACACATGGCAGATTGTGGTATTCAGACATATAATCTGGTTGTTGGGGTTCACTGACAGATGTTGTTGTACTGTAGTAGCTATACGGTGACTATGAACCAGATGGCGGCATTTTCTTGTATTAAATACAATGTTCTTGTCTATTATCTATGTGCAGGTTGTATTCTTCTCATTCTGATGTTTTGTGCTTCATACAAGTGACACATGCCGATGACATGCACCATATGTAATAGGTGATTAGAATGGATAACTTTGCATTGGTGTGCTGTGCCTGACACATAATAAGACATCGGAGGAAGTGTTATTTTATAGAAATACCAGTTGTATACCTGTGACTCATTGTACGGGCGACTAACTTACGTGCTGCCATATATAGGGCTGACTATAGCAATGCAGTAAATGCTGCAATTCTGTGACTCCGGCGTTTTGTCATGTGGCACATGTGCCCGTGTCTTAAATGAGCACTGCCATAAGTGCCGTATTATGTTGCTGCACATGCTTAGAGAATTTATGACTCTGGCATACGGACTGTATTGGGCACACGCTGACGGTACCATGCACAATGTGTGTTCTGTTGCTGAGACGTCCAGACATGGTTGTGTGGCACGGTGCCCTGTATGGCTTTACAGGAACTTATTGCGCCTTAAAATGTTTACTGGAAATTGTGACGACAAAATGTAGGACTCAACCTCCCCCTGGTTTGTGCACTTTTAAAGGCTGTAACATATCCGCCTACCTATGCATATGTGACGCTAAATAGGCATGTACATATGAACATCCAAAAAAAGACGTACGCTATAAAAACGCATGGAAGAACGTCAGACTGAGCCGTCCGTACACATGTGCTCCTCATACAGACACCTATTCTGTACACACAGACAGCTCCATTCACAGACACATCCCTCCCAGAGCCAGCTCGCACACATAGTCCTACCTTCTCAGCCCCTTGTCTCGTGCCTTGGGGTCCTACAGTTGAGGACCAGCAGACAGGTTGCCTCTTGCCCACTCAGCTAGCATCCTCCAATCCCCGTTCCATGCTGAGATCCACAATGAGCATCCAGCGCTGTCTGGGAAGGGGGACTGGGAATGGATATAAGAGCGAAGAAGCCGGGGCTCGAATCCCCCTCTCCTGCTCTCCCCTGCTGGAGATTCTGGGAATGCACAAGGAAAGGAGCAAGATGTGAGACTTGCTTACTGCTCACTGAGCTGGGCTGGAGGAGGCCACTGAATCCTGTAGGGGGGATCTAAATCTGAGGAAATCCCTTAAATGGCACAAACTAAGGGGATCAGCTGCGAAGCCCCCCTTATCCATTAACTCTTTCATTAGTCACCGTGCTGTCTCGAATATATATTAACTACTTAGTGACTAAGGAGCACAGCAAGGCATTTCGCAGCAGTGAGAGGCTGGCCCCCATGGAGTGGCTTGGTTAAGTATTGCTTTTTGATCACATTAGGTGGGGGCGATTGCCTTTTCCTCTTGCTTGTTCCCCACCCAACTGCACTTAATTCTCATGCAAAATTCTGTGGACATCAATTCCTGTTTAGGTGTGTGGCTTACCGACATGATAGAAGAGACATGACTTCATCTGACAGGTCACACAGGGATATCAGTGCTCAGCTGTGGGCTCAACACCGGGGATGTGACCTCCTTAATCTACAGTTATTTATTTGTATCACTGTGGTCCAAAGACAAAACACACTGAAAGAAGCAAAGCATGACACCTTGTGTCAGATAGGGGGGACGCGGGGGAACATGTGGAGATGCCAAGGACGGAGTGACATCCTACATCCTACACTGCTCATTGCCCTGAGGAAGCAGGTAACTTAGTGTGGCAAGGCTGCTACCTAGCGTAACCCTTGCATGCCCAGGCACATCTTAGATTGCTGTTTTCAGCACGGACAATAGGTTATTAATGCTTTCCTCTCAGTTTTTAAGGTGCCAATTTATCACTGTGGCTTAGCTGGTAATAGATTCTGGGATTTTATTTTGCCTTTCCTTTTGTGTTATATATATATATATATATATATATATATATATATATATATATATATATATATATATATATATATATATACATATATATATATATATCAGTATATATATGGAATTTACATAGGAAAAATAATATATAGATGACAGAACTCAAAATAAAAGCCCGACTAAAGATACATTTATTTATACATATATCATTTTCCCATGCAAATTCCATGTATATATATATATATATATATATATATATATATATATATATATATATACTAGTTGGCCCGTGCAAAATTTTCGCACATTGATTGTCGGGGCGCAGGCAATTTCAGGAGAATTAAGCTGGTCAAATGTAGATGTATTTAATGAGATGATGAGCACAGAGACACATGTGTGTCACTGACATATATATATATATATATATATATATATATGTATATATTCACGAATATTTGAGCCCATGGATCCATTATATCCATTTTGCAAGCTGGTGAGAGAATCTCACCATACAGATGTCACGCAGATGCTTACATGCGAGAAAATCGCATCCTTGCACTGCACACGGGTGACATACGAATCACTGTTCAAGTAACATTTCTGCGATTGTCGTCCATGTAAAACAGAACAATTTTTTATATGTTGTGTGTAGATCCCCCAACATTAAACATAATGGTATTTTACTTACTGATCAGAAGGGGTCTGATTGTCAGGACCTTGCAAAAGAACAGGGGAAGAAGCATTGTTTTCCCCTCCACAGCAGCACTGCCATCTATCTGCAGTGTAGGGAAGTGCAACACAGCCCTATGTATGTGAACGGAGCAGCTCCCTGTACAGCAGTGCCACTTTGACAGTAAAAATGATGATGGAGAATTGACCCCCTAACTGAGTGTATTTACACCATTGTATAATAATTGGGAATATCCCTTTTAAAAAAAAAGTAATATCTGCAGATTATTTTACCTTTTTTTTCCCTTTGGTTGGATTTTTTTTTTCAATTTTTGCAAGGTTGTTTCCACCAATCTCTCAATGTACAGTCTGAGTTATGTCAACACTTTTTAGTTTTTCACTTGGAACCAGAGGTGACTCCAGGTCACCAATAAGTTGCAACCTTAGAAGGAAGATAGACTTTTCAATGACTGTCCAATAATACAGAAAATCTGATGGTTCAGAACCTGTCCGGTCCCTTTTAGGCTGCATTCATTTATATCTTCAATTTTAAAGCTGAAGTCTTAAACGGGTAAAGTTTTACTTTTATTCTACTTCCACATATGTAGCACATATTTTATATGTACCTGTCTGAAATCGGCTGGACAAGGAGTTTGGCAAGCTGGAAGGCCCCCAAGGCAAATGTTAGGATTTGTTTCAGCTTTGTATTAGTATGCTTTGGGGTAGTGTGGTGCCACCTGCAGGACATTTTTCCTTACTGAAGTTTTATGAAGATAAATGTTTAAAGTGTATTTTGTGATAATGTCGTGGATGTGTGGTTTGTTTGGCTATTTCCTTGCTGAAGGGGGCAAGTTTACCTTTTAAATGGTGTCTCATTTGTGTGGGTGCAGTATGAATGGAGATACAAAGTAATCACCGAAAAAGAGTGTTTTGAAATAATATAGAAGGATATATATATACTAGCTATTGAACCCGTTCTATGCCCGGGTGGCGAGCATTTATATTGGTATATGGTCTCCATCCTGGTATGTGCTGCTCCCATCTTGCTCCCCCATCCTGTCATATGCTGCTCCATCCTGCGTCCCCTTCCTGTCATGTGCTGCTCCATCCTGCGTCCCCATCCTGTCTTGTGCTGCTCCACCCTGCACCCCCATCCTGTCATGTGCTGCTCCATCCTGCGTCCCCATTCTGTTATGTGCTGCTCCATCCTGCGTCCCCATCCTGTCATGTGCTGCTGCATCCTGCGTCCCCATCCTGTCATGTGCTGTTCCAACCTGCATCCCCATCCTGTCATGTGCTGCTCCATCCTGCGTCCCCATCCTGTCATGTGCTCCCATCCTGCGCCCCATCTTGTCATGTGCTGCTCCCATTCTGCCCCCATCCTGTCATGTGGTGTTCCCATCGTGCGCAACCATTCTGTCATGTGCTGTTCCCATCGTGCATCCCCATTTTGTCATGTGGTGCTCCCATCCTGCGCAACCATTCTGTCATGTTCTGCTCCCATCCTGTGCCCCCATTCTGTTGTAATGTGCTGCAACCATTCTGCCTGTTCCTGTTTCCATTCTGCCATATTTTGCTCCCATCTTTCTCTCTCCGGCTGTGCTGCCCGAGTGCGGGTGTGCTGAGTGCGGCTGTGCTGAGTGCGGCTGTGCTGCCTGAGTGCGGCTGTGCTGCCTGAGTGCAGCTATACTGAGCGCGGCTGTACTGTCTGAGTGCAGCTATACTGAGCGGGGCTGTACTGTCTGAGTGCAGCTATACTGAGCGCAGCTGTACTGCGTGAGTGTGGCTGTACTATGAGTGTGGCTGCACTGCGTGAGTGTGGCTGTACTGTGTGAGTGTGGCTGAGTGTGGCTGTACTGTGTGAGTGTGGCTGAGTGTGGCTGTACTGTGTGAGTGTGGCTGAGTGTGGCTGTACTGTGTGAGTGTGGCTGAGTGTGGCTGTACTGTGTGAGTGTGGCAGAGTGTGGCTGTACTGTGTGAGTATGGCTGAGTGTGGCTGTACTGTGTGAGTGCGGGCGAGTGTGGCTGTACTGTGTGAGTGTGGCTGAGTGTGGCTGTACTGTGTGAGTGCAGGCGAATGTGGCTGTACTGTGTGAGTGTGGCTGAGTGTGGCTGTACTGTGTGAGTGCGGGCGAGTGTGGCTGTACTGTGTGAGTGTGGCTGAGTGTGGCTGTACTGTGTGAGTGCAGGCGAATGTGGCTGTACTGTGTGAGTGCGGGCGAGTGTGGCTGTACTGCGTGAGTGTGGCTGTACTTACTGCCTGAGTACGGCGCTGGCTATAATGGATACAGCACCCCTGCAGCCAGCACAGCGAGGGCTGACTCCGCCAACTCGCATCACTGGTCAAATGCTGGTGACATCATCGAAGGTCCTGGAGCTCTGCTGAGCTCTACATCTACCCTGACCGGAGCTGCAGAGCACGGAGCCCCCATGGCCGCTATATTATGGGGGATACACGGGTGTGTGGAGCCCCCATGGCCGGTATATTGGGGGGATAAGTAAGTTCGGCTGCGTCACTCTTGTCCAGACTGCGCAGGCGCGGTGCGTCGCGCTTGCGCAGTCTATGAAGGCTTCGGACAGAGTGACGCTCCCACCGTTATATTATAGATATATATATATATATATATATATATATACGCACACAAATGCAATTTGCATAGGAACAAGATCGTGCATGACACAGGTGGAAATGTGATTTTCTCCTGCTTCAGAGAAACTATAAGTTTCAGAAAAACTTTACTGCTAAAGTATGACTCGCAAATTGAGTGATTCTTTAAAACACATCTTCTCTGTCTATTCTCCGTGAATCTTGAATCTGAAGAATTGATTCTACCTTACAAATGGTCACTTTACTAGTCTCCGCCAGACCAAATGTCAGTAAAGTTACTATTAAAATTTTGTTCCATATTATACAACTATTTTAGGGGCATTCCCAGGCTGATTTTATCAAGCATGTTTGTGAAGGGTTAAAGTACTAAGCGGTGTGGGTATGCTGTAACCTGTAGTTCTTAAACAGACTGACGTATGGATTGATTGATGCTGTAGATCAAAATACAACTCTGGCAAAAATTAAGAGACCACCACCTCATAACCCTGTCATGGGCAGCCCAATCTCCAGACCTGAACCCCATTGAACACCTCTGGAATGTAATCAAGAGGATGATGGATAGTCACAAGCCAGCAAACAAAGATGAACTGCTTACATTTTTAGAAGCAGTGTGAAAGACTGGTGGAAAGCATGCCAAGACGCATGAAAGCTGTGATTAAAAATCATGGTTATTCCACAAAATATTGATTTCAGAACTCTTCCTGAGGTAAAACATTAGTATTGCTGTTTCTAATGAACTTGTTTTCTTTGCATTACTTGATGTCTGAAAGCACTGGGGGTTTATTTTTAATTTTGACCATTTCTCCTTTTCAGAAAAAAAAAATTCAAAATGTATTGCTTGGAAATTCGGAGACATGTTGTCAGAAGTTTATAGACTAAAAGAACAATTTACATTTTACTCAAAAATATACCCATAAAGGGAAAAATCAGACAAACTGAACATTTTGCAGAGGTCTCTTATTTTTTTGCCAGAGCTGTATGTGCAAGTGTAGGAATAATAATGAAAATAAAGCTAGTCGTTAATTTTTGGTGACCCTGCACAAATCACCGGTATATCATCAAAATGTAATGTTATTATTGTAGCAGTTTCCTTAATAGTAGCAGGAGGGTACAGTTATTAATATGAGTAGGCTATGGAGAGTATGAGCATTCACATGTAATAATGCTGTAACATATCTCTAGGGTATTCATTGATATCATGATCGGCAGGATCTGTCTTCTGGGATTACTGCAGATCCGAAGTGCAAAGGGTCTAATGTGCCATTTGGCTTTTGCCTGCTCAGTGCAGGGAGTTGCCACACAGCTGTATTCAAATGAACAAGGACACAGCTCCGCAGGAAAAAATGGTGAGGGAGCCAGTCCACATTATCCTCGCAGATCCGGATGTGTGGCAATATGCAATCATCTTTAGCGGTGGGTATCATTACGATTGCCCTACAAATCCACGTCAATGATACACTGCAGGCAGTGATAACACAGGGATTTGACATTCCCAGGAACCCTTTGTGCTATTATTAATAATGATTGCTGACAATGACAGCAACACATTAGGTAATTACGTTTTAAGCAATTCTCCAATGTATTTATGTTATTGTGAGAACGTTGTTGCTTTTAAAGAGCTGCTCTACTGATAATATTAGGGAATGATTATTAAATTCTAGGTAATGTTTCTCTTTGTGTAGAGTGACATCCCGTCTCTGGCATGCCAACGTAAGGAGGCTTATTCAGATTGCAATGCTCCTCTGGGAAATTTAATAAGGAAATTGCCTCTTCAGAAAGGAAGAAGACTTGAACTCTATAGCGCCACCTGTTGGAAGTACCAATCCTACAAGTCACCTAGGCAAATCTGTTCTCATACTTTACACTGACGAGGGGCAATACCCCGAAATACCATGTCTGCAAATTGAGATTCTGATCTGGCTTTAATCCTAAGTCATGTTGCAAGACTTGTTAAAGGGAACCTGTCAGCAGTTTTGGCCATTATAAAATGCGGCCACTGCCTTTCAGGGCTTATCTACAGTATTCTATAATGCTGTAGATAAGCCCCCAGTCCGACCTGCAAGTGAAGAAAAAAGTGTTATATTATACTCTCCTTGGGGGGCAGTCCAATGGGTGTCGCAGGTCTGGGTCGGCGCCTCCCATCTTCTTGCGACATCGCCCTCCTGCTTCTTCATCGCTCCCCAGCATCGGTGCATACTTCTCTGCCCTGTTTAGGGCGGAGCAGAGTACTGCAGTGCGCAGGCGATGGGCCTCTCTGACCTTTTCCGGCACCTGCGCACTGCAGGACTTTGCTTATTTTTCTTCACTTGCAGGTCGGTTTAGAATACTGTAGATAAACCCTGAAAGGCTGTGACCGTAACTTGTAGAGGTAAAATCTGTTGACAGGTTCCCTTTAAAGAGTAGATAATGACTTGTAGGATTGCTGCTTCCAACAGGTGGCGCTATAGAGTTAAGGTCCTCTTTCTCTCTGAAGAGGCAATTTGCATATTAAATTCTAAAAATCCATAATGCACTTATGTTGTGTAAAGGTAACAGTGACACAATGGGGACTAATGTGATGGCGAAAAGAATGCTCACACGTTCTACTGGCAAGGATAGACGCAGGTAGACTAGTAATCAATGGTGGCTATACATCTCAGATAGCTATAGGATCAATTGAGAGAAAGATATTACTTCTGACCCACATCATACGCCTACCTTGTGAGGCAAGGGGTGTACATAAAATTCATGGGCACCATAGCAAAAGGTTTAGTTGCCTACTCCTCTAAAAAAAGCAGCAGAGTTGGCAGGGTCATGTAACCCAACTTTTATAAACAGGGAGAAGGACATGTAACCTCTTTTATGGCCATTATATAATTTGATACTCTCAAAAATGTCCTCACCCACACACACAGAGTATAATATCCCCACACCTGTCAGTATGACTGCACCCACTCAGTATAATGCTCCCACAGCCATTATTTAGCATGATACCCCCACACAGTATCATTGCCCCCACAACCACCCACACAGTATGATAGCTCCACAACCCTCCACTACGGAAGATGTACTTACTTCCCCCAGTCAGAATGAGTGCCCAACAGCCCACCCTCACTCAGTATGAAGTCACCTACTGCCCTCAATCTTACAAAGTATCATGGTTCCCACAGTCGCTTCCTCAGTATGATGACCCCCACAGTTTCCCCGATTCAGTATTATGGCCCCAATGCTAGGCTCCCACTCAGTATGATACTTAGTATGATGGTCCCCACAATCCACCATCACTCAGGATCATGGCCTCCAATGCCGGCCCCCATTCAATATGATGGCCCCACTGCCCTCACTTAGCATGTTGACCCCACATTCATACTTAGGAATGAAGAAGTTCCAGCACTACTCTCCAAATATGGTAAATACTCTTCTTTATTATGTCATATTAAAAGCAAGGTTGCAGGCAAGGGGAAAAAAGCGACGGCCGTTTCGCATTCACTAGTGCTTCTATGGGTGATCGTGCTCCCCACAGCCCACGCCATACTCAGGATGATGTCCCCCACATCCCATCCCCCACTCAGCACTATGTCCTTGCCAGTCTAATGTCCACTCAGTATGAGAAATACAATAAACACTACTCACCTTGCACGTTCCCCTGGCGTGCTGCTGAATCGCCCCAGGGTTCTGGTCATTGCAGTAATATAATTTCCCTCTAGGGGGAAGTGATGTTACGTCTGATGTCAATAAAGGAGATCCCTTTACCAGGTATCACAAACCATACACCACACTTCACACTCCAGTCCACCAGGGGGAGCTTTGCTCCTATATATTAGGGCACTCTGTTGTGAACAGGTAATTCAGAACCACAATGGACCTTGAAGTTCAGAGCACACAAAGTGACCTGACAATTACCAAAAACATAGGACGAGCTCTGAGACTTGGGAACTTTGCTGACCGCAATCCCTAATCCTATCCAACCACACTAAAGGTAGCCGTGGAGCGCTCCTGACCAGTCCTATGCGCCTTGAGCACAGCCTGAGAAACTAGCTAGCCCTGAAGATAGAAAAATAAGCCTACCTTGCCTCAGAGAAATACCCCAAAGGAAAAGGCAGCCCCCCAAATATAATGACTGTGAGTTGAGATGAAAATACAAACGCAGAGATTAAATAGATCCAGCAAAGTGAGGGCCAACCTACTGAACAGACCGAAGATAGGAAAGATTGCTTTGCGGTCAACACAAAACCCTACAAACAACCACGCAGAGGGGGCAAAAAGACCCTCCGCACCGACTAATGGTACGGAGGTGCTCCCTCTGCGTCCCAGAGCTTCCAGCAAGCAAGAAAAACCAATATAGCAAGCTGGACAGAAAAAATAGCAAACAAAAATAACACAAGCAAAACTTAGCTTATGCAGGACAGACAGGCCACAGGAACGATGCAGGAGAAAGCAAGACCAATACTAGAACATTGACTGGAGGCCAGGATCAAAGCACTAGGTGGAGTTAAATAGAGCAGCACCTAACGACTTAACCTCTTCACCTGAGGAAGGAAACTCAGAAGCCGCAGTACCACTCTCATCCACCAAAGGAAGCTCATAGACAGAACCAGCCGAAGTACCACTCACGACCACAGGAGGGAGCTTGGCCACAGAATCCACAACAGCACTCTTCACAATTAGGTAAAACTGGTGGGCTGGATAGAAGGAACTAAGGCAGAAGCTGACTGGGCTTCACCCAGGCAGCACCTGTCAGGCAGACAGGGGGAAGGAGGAATATCTACGAGCTGCAGACAGAGTGGTCCCTGACAGGGGTGGGATCCTGTCAGAAGCCTAGATAGAAGGCCACGGAGCTGCGCCTGCCCAACGTGCGGCAGCATCCTAAGAAAGGACTCGTAGAGAATTGTGTTGTAGCGGGTGAGAAATGAAGTCATAGCAAAAGGGGAGGAAACCAGAAGGAGTTCTGCCCTGCAAAAGGCTGCCTCCTTTCTGAGGCGCAGAAGCCAGTAGCTGGAACACTGAGGGAATCATCGTCTCCAAGCCTGGCTCCAGAGACCGGCAGGACAGCTAGTTCCATATTAGTTGCCCCACCTTATACCCAGGAGGCACGGTGGCAACTGTGGGGGCCGGGGTGTGATAGTGTCCCTGTAAAAAGCCTCAGGCCATCAGTCATATGGGTTTGTCCTATCCTTACCATCAGGGGGACAGAGAGAGAAAGAGACATAACATCTAGAACATCTACAACAGTTGTGAGGACCTTACCGAGAAGCTCAGCAGGGAGGTACTACAACACTCAGGTGCTAGAGGAAGGCTACTGATTTCGACCTGGATAAAGGGACTCTGGAATTGCCTTCAGACCGGCCGGACTCTGCCTCCCCTGTGATCTGGTGCTCTGGACTGTGGATGCTGAAGCCTTCAGTAAAAAGGTAAAGAGACTGCAACCTTCTGTCCTCGTTCTTCACTGTGCCTCACACCATCCATCACCTACACTCTGGGAAGCCGTGGGGATATACTTCACCTGTGGGAAGGTATACCATCTAGCTGCCATAACATCACCCCAGTGGACTCCTAAGCAGCGTTGGTCACCCTGACCAAATACCACAGGTGGCGTCACGAACATTATACCTTTAAAGACCTTTCCCCCCTTTTATCAATGGATGCCCCAAGGACCACGGACTAGGTCAGCCACTGTGACATCCCCCTCGAGAACCAAAGGGCCCGGCTCCGAGTAACCCCTAGCCCTTGGGGGCGATTCACTGCTCTAGTCTGTGCAGCGCGAATGCTGAGGCCCCACACTGCAGGCATGATATAGTGATGAGTCTCAAACTCTTAGGGAGAGGTAGAATGGTGGATCAGCCTTAAGCTCTCTGATTCACCATTCCATTCAATGTCATCCACATCCTGAGGATCCAGATGCCGCTGAAATTTTGACTGGCCCCTCAGTTTATGGTCCCCATAGTGGCTGCGTGATCTGCCACTATGTGCGTTACACTCCTGATGTTCACATGTTATCCGTGAGGCATCTCTAGTGGTGGTTTATTTCCAAGAGAACAAAAGAATCAGACATGTTGAACTAGAGAGTGTTTAATTCTTCCTTCCCTCAACATCTGCCACTTTCAGAGTCGTGACCCCCCATACATACTGGATAACCCATCAGGCCTGGATTTATCTGACATTCCCCTAATATGTCTGCCTTAAGAGTGCCATCAAATAAATTGATACTACCTTTGAAAGCCTTGCACCTTGACCACATACCACAAACTGATTTGTTGCCTATTTTTTCTGTGTTGATATTTAAAGCAGTTATTTCTACATTTTCAGGAGCACATGGTTCCTCTTACTCCTTTCTTCCTGTTTGCTGAGGTCGGTAGGTGGGGCCTTGCGCTCCTAGCCAGTTTCCTACTCCACACTGATGAGGGGCAAAAACCCCGAAACAGCTGTCTGTGGATGGATACCATGCTTGGCATAGGTGGTTTTCCTTTATTGGATGTTTTCCTTTATTGGATGCTGCCCTTCCCGTGGTTGTTCCTTCCCGGGGAAAGGCCTGGCTATTCATTGCTTGCGTTGAGAAACACGTGATGGTGTCTCCGCAGCTTACTTTACATGCATTTGCATATTTCCCATAAGGGATGGGGGCAGTGTTCTGGATCACTGCGTTGAGAAACACGTGATGGTGTCTCCGCGGTGTTGGATGTTTTGGTCTCCCCGAGGTCATTCATCTGTACCTTCACATTGCGCTCCTGATTGACATCTTGGTCTAGTGGTACGGTTGTGCCATTGGACCCAACTTTGCACTCTACCGCATCAGAGAAGTGCAAGGGTGCTGAAGCTTATTGAATCATGAGATCCAGCAGTATCAGAGCAGCACTTACAATCAAAGAGCTTGTAAACACTGCTCCTGACCTAGGAGACCAGCCATTGCAGTGATGACTGACAATCTAAGCGATGAGTAGATGACAATGAAGTGGAATGCTTCCACTCTAGAGAACAATGGGGATTTTTCATGTAAATTGTAATGTTGATTTTTTTACAAGCACTTTGCAATTTCACCCATCAAAGAACTTGAGAATAATTGTTTAATCTCGGGACACTTAGTAACCTGAATATGAAGCTGTTAGTCAGATTTCATCCTCTACATTTCGTACACATTATCATTTACTATAAATTGCATTTTGCCCTGCTCCATATGTATTTCCAATGAAATTGAAGTGATGCTTAGAATTGTGTGGCCATACTATACGTAGAGGACGATGGAAATGAAAAGAGAACAGGCAGCATACAATGAGCAAAACTATATCACAGCTGTCCTGACATTGAGACAGCTGGGTGTAGCATTCCTGGCTGTGGGTATTATGTTCCTGATGCTGAGATGTCAGTCTGTATATTTATGTATGGACGTAGAACACCTGTGCATGAATTGCACTCGCGCTGAAGTGATAAAGTAATGCCCGGACTCACCATCTGCATAGTTGGTTGTTATTGTGGATAACAATGATATAGAGTGAATTTAGAAATATCATGAAAAATTTGAATAAGGAAAGGTCACTTATAAGAACTTTATAAGGCTTTTGCGGACATTTAACCATGTATTCATGGCCACATACAGGGTCAGATCTCATGTGGTGAGATCAAGATGTTATTTCCTAAAATTGTAAAAACACTTGGCATCTTCATGTACATCAAGCATGTGGTGGCCACTGAAGGGCTATTGGGTACCTTCAAAGTGAGTGACAATGGCACCATGTTTTACAGCACAGATTTTGTTGGGTTTCATCTTTATGGAGAGGTTATATACAGCATACAATTCAAATATCCTATCCTATCCTATAATACTTTTATATCTGTTTATGGAAAGGCCAGTGATAACAAAGCTAATATTACAGGTCCTGTAGGTGTTGTCATCCATTTAGATGCATTTAAACTAGCTGATAATTGGGAACAAGCATTCCTTAGATGACGACTTGGAATGTACGTTTCTCAATTATTGGCATGTCTAACCAGGCTGCCTATCATCTGAAGAACAAACAAAACATTCTTTAATAGAAAAATTATTTTTAAGCATGCTTAAAAATTATCGTTTTTGGTTGCACTTTGTTCTATATAAACAGGACATGTAGTTGTTCGAAAGTTAGGGAAGCTATCATCAGAAAATGTTGTCATTTTTTTCATATTATGAATAGTCATGAGCGAGCATGCTTGGATAAGGTGTTATCTGAGCATGCTCATGTCTCAATCGAGTATTTCCGTGTGCATGAAAAATATGCTCGACTTGCATGTCTCGCGGCTGTTTGTCAGCCACAACACATGCAGTGATTCCCTGTTTGTTAGGCAAGCCCTGCATGTGTTGCGGCTGTTGAACATCTACAAGACATGCAGCCGCGATGACTCGAGCATTTTTTTAGAGCACGCCTAAAATACTGGATTAGAACATGAGCATTCTCACTCATCACTAATTATGAACTCTTTAAAATAAAACAATATTAGTAACCTTAAGGTACGTTTCTAATGCTCTCCTGGGAAGTTAAATATGCAAATAGTCTCTTTAGAGAAGAAAAGGACTAGAACTCTGGTGCCATCCAGTTGAAGTAGAAATCCTAAAAGTAAATATCGACCCTTTAACAAGCCTTGCCATATGTCTTAGGATAAAAGCCAAATCATATTCTCAATTTGCAGACACTGTGTTTCAGAGTACTGCCCCTCATCAGTGCAAAGTGTGAGATCTGGTTTGGCTCGATTAGAGGTGTCTGACTGCGATCAAGGGGGTAACTTTTCTCCTTGTGGGGAGTAACATGTCAAGCCTGCCATACCAAGGCATTGCAATGCTCCTATGGAAAATTTAATATGCAAATTGTCTCTTCAGAGAGGAAGAGGACAAGAACTCTAGTGTCACCTGGAAGTAGCAATCCTAAACTCAATATCAGAACTTTAACAAGCCTTGCCACATGACTTAAGAGAAAAGCCAAACCATAGTCTCAAATTGCAGGCATTATCTTAAGAGGTACTGCCCCTCATCGGTGCAGTAACCTTTGAACAAGCTCATTCAACACTTAAATACAATTAAACTTTATTGTCAGAGTCTGTTCATTGTGTCTATTCACATGTGTTGTTTCCTGAAACTATAATAAGTCTGAATAACCCTCAGTTGCCAATGTTAATATTTCAAGAGTTCTTTTTTTTATTTCATATTGTAATATGTTTAAGAAAAAAATGCCCAGAATAAAAATTATATACATTTAACACATAAACCTGAACTGAACAGTACAGTAGGTCATTTCCTACCTACATACAGTAGGTAAATACACAAATGCTTAGTATCTAGCAATGTCACTGCATACTTAGGCAAATTGACCTTCCAGCAGGATTAAGACCATTCGTGTAGGACAACCCCTGACAGCTTCGCCTGGCAGCCTGTCAATGGCCACAACCTATGTCAGCCAGCGTCTGTCAGCACAGAGAAACTGAATTCTTTCTTACTTATATCAAAAGGCTAAAAATTTGTTCTGATGGAGTGCTCATACAGGCACTCAGATCTACGGTGCCACCCATACAGTGGTCCGGGCATATTATCATCGTCTGAATGTAAACTATGAATTGTTCAATTCACTGTCAGCAAGCAGCGTTAAAACAAAAACAGCAAGAAATTAAATTGGAAAGTGACCTCATTTTTTTTGCCTGAGATATACTGTATAAAAGTAAAACTACCCCTTTAACGCTCATCTCTTTTTCAGTCTTTGGGATAAAGATTGTGATTGCAGTAGTTAAGAGATTACACGGCTGGATTAGATTAGTTGGTTGGAGCATGATGGGTCACACAAATGTCTGATCCAAATAGAATAGGCCTTTGGAAATATCAAAGTAAAGTTGGAAAAGTATGTATCTTTGGCAAATGATGTTGTAAACAAGTCATATTTATGTATCCTATACACTTTCTTCATTGGTTACTTTACATATAGTCAGCTATTAAATTAGCTGGATCATTAAGCAAATCATCCTGCTGGCTGTGGAACTTGCTGCAGCAGGCTTAGCTTTTCTTTTTGTTGCTTGTATATTAGGGTTTTTATTGAAAGGCCACGATTTTCTAATATGCTCTGCTGTATTTTAAAAGAACATTTTGCATATACAGATGTAGCAGAGCTGAACTGTTTCTTTTATGCACCATGACTACTTTCTGAGCTAAGAGTCTTCTCCTTGTAAATTGTCCATATACCTTATTATGTCCTACTAAGCCCAGGCTCTCCCAGTGAGTCACTATAAAGATGATCCCTAGAGATTATCTAAAGTTGCTGAAGATCTTGATGCAGTAAAGTATTTGAATGGCACCAGAGATGATTCTGGCTGTTAACATCTTACACTAATATCAGGGGATCACAGTGGGCTACAGCAACTGCATTGTGAATGGGCATGAGCTATGAAAAGAGTTTTCTTGCTCTTAAAATTAAAAATGTCCTTTCTGTAAAATTGGCCATCAATATTGAGTCAATGGGGCTTTAGCAGCTGCTTTAAGATGCCCTCCCGTGAAGATTTAGTGTTAACTAAATCTGTGTATATATGCATGTAGTATAATATGTATGTACTAATATAGTCACCTTCTGCAGGATTCAGCCCCGTTCTGCTCCTCTTCTCAGTGACATCATCACTCTGCAGACTACCCGGCTCACTCTATGCTCCATGCATAAGCCGGAAATCTCTTTTACAATGTAAGTCTATATGCCCTCGTTCTGACACTCCATAGACTCCATATTGTAGAAGCCTCTCCTGGCTCACGCAGAACGCAACAAGACCCGGTCAATCTGAAGACCAATGACGTCACTGAGAAGAGGAGCAGAATAGCAATGGATCCGGGAGAAGGCGAAGCATATTAACACGCTCACACTACAATAGATTCACTTTTATACAGATTTAGTAAAAAAATCTTCATGTGAGGGCTCTTTTAAGGTGTTGCAGCACTCCTGTGATCCTCCTTATACTGCACAACATCATACTTTTTGAAGTGACTGTCCTGAGTTTTCCAGCTTTGTCCCATTTACTTGTCAAGAGATGAACTACCACTGATCAAATATTAATGATCCATACTAAAAAACTAGTTACCCCTTTAAAACAACCCCTCTATAATAATAAAGTAAGTGTATCTGCAGTCGCGTAACAGAGTTGAATTTGTCAACCATTAAGCACATATATTTTAATTGGTGCTGCTGGTGGCAAAATATGTGATCATATAAAGTGCCTTGAAAAATTATTCATACCTCGTGAACTTTTCCACATTTTTTCACGTTACACCCACAAACTTAACTTATTGAGATTACATAAAGCTACATCACCTAAAAACAGTATGATTCCCCCACAGTACAACCCCCACAGTACATCCCCCACACAGTGTTATTTCCCCACAGTACATCCTCCACATACAGTAAGATGCTCCCACAGTACATTCCCCTCATACAAAGTATTAGGCCTCCACAGCCACCCTCAGCCTTCCAAACATCTTGCCAGTCACATCTTTGTTTGCTGCTGCTGGGTTAATGAAGTGGTCTCTGCACATCCAGCCTTCAGGTCACCTAACATTCTCAAAGGTTCCTGCTAGACCTTCAAATACTAGTTAGATAGAAATATGAAGAAAGAACATGTCGGCTGCTTGCCTCACCATTGTATTGAACTGTATCTGAGTCTTGAGTAGAGATGAGTGAATATTTCAATATTTGGTTTGGATTACGATCACAGTATTTGCAATATTTTCTGAACATAGCCGAATGTCATTGGAGTCAATGGGAGTACAGATGAGTGATTATGTTCACAAACGATTGTCAAACATAAATTCTGCACGAATATGGCAAATTCAGATTCGGCGATCGCTTTCCAAACATATTCGCTCATCTCTAGTCCTGAGTCCACAGAGGCAGTTGAAGTCGCAACTTATCTCCGACCTTCCAGGACAATGGGACAGATCCCCAAATTCAGGACTTTTCTGCTGAATTCGAGACAGATAGGAGGTACGTGCTGGATTGGATGTAGTACCTATGTCTAAAGCCAGGCCCCCCATCAGAGCAGAGAGGAATTTGATATTTAATGGAAGTCTGTAAGCACAAAATGACTGATGAAACCAAGCACAGGCACTAGATGCCCCCTTGGCATGACTATGCAATACACCTTCCCACCTACTTCCTTTTTTTCATCCCTTTTTGAATCCTATAAAACTAGAATTGTCGGTCAAGGAAGAAGGGATGGAGGTTGGAAACAAGTTGGCTGGGAAGGTGCACTGAACTGCTCGGCCAGCGAATGGTGCACTGAGTGCCTGTGCTTGGTGTAAAAAGTCCATTTTGTGCTGAGAGACTATCTTTAGGGTACTTTCACACTGGCGTTTTTTTTAATACGTCGCAATGCGTCGTTTAGGGGAAAAAATGCATCCTGCAAAGTTGTTTGCAGGATGCGTTTTTGCCCCACAGAGTAACATTACCGACGCATTGCGACGTATTAGCACACGTCGCAACCGTCGTGCAACGGTTGCGCCGTGTTGTGGCGGACCGCCGGGAGCAAAAAACGTTAAATGTAACATTTTTTGCTCCAGACGGACTGCTTTTTCCGACCGCGCATGCGCGGCCGGAACTCCGCCCCCACCTCCCCACACCTCACAATGGGGCAGCGGATGCGCCGGAGAATGCATCCGCTGCACCCGTTGTGTTGCGCTAACAACGCTAGCGTCGGAATCTCAGCCCGACGCAATGCGACGGGCCGAATTCCGACGCTAGTGTGAAAGTAGCCTTAAGTGTTTTTTGGATGAACCTTCAAAACTTACTAAGCTAAGATAGCTGGAATTCTTAGTAAAACCAAAGATATGACAAGGACAGCCATATCTGTAGTGTCCAACGCAAAGCCGAAAGGAATGAACTGGCGTATAAGTTGGTATAACATGAAGGAGCATGTTCACACTGGCAATTAAAAGTACTGAACCTAACCTAGAAAAAAATGAACATATATCTGTCTGTAACTAAATTGTGCATATAAATAAATACTGTTTTTGACAGCATGGTATATATTCATTTTTTTATTTCTTAGGTTATGCCTGTAGACTCTGTAGTATATTAGAAGAAAAGAGGAAACAAAAATTAAGACCGAAGAGCAGTAAGAAAAAAAAATAATACACTGTGAAAAATTAACATTTCTGCAAATGTTCTGTATGAGATGTGTGATACCTTTAGGAGTGCCAAGCTGTTGGCGCAGCAACATAACAGAGAGGTCACAGAATGAGCCGGTTCCTGCGGTGGTGTAATCTGCAGCTTGTCCTATATCACTTGTGCACTTACGGATGAAAAAATATGCTTGCTGTTCCACAAAAAACACATTATGCAGAGTCTCATGAACAAGTGTCTTTCCCTCATGAACAATTCTGACAGTACAGAATCTATTTTTCTCTGTCTGAGAAAACTGTCTCTCTCCGCTCAGCTACTTGCTCTGTAACTGCCGCCCTTCACTCATTACTGCGTTGCATGTTATCCGGCCGGCTAATGCGTCTCTCAGTTGGCACATCCCTGCTCTCCTCTTGGGTAATCATGGCTGGACCTTTGGTGTCTTGTCATCATTATGTAGTTGGTGCCTAAACTGACTTTCCACAAAGTCAGCGCTCAATCACTAATCCCTGAAGCCTAATTCTCACTCTCTGGAAATTGCTGCAGAAATATTCTTCAGGGCTAGAAAATGGGGAAAATTAGGTTTTTGCTGAACAGAAAATACCATCTAATAGTAGGCAGCCATTATTAGACTTCATGGAACAACTGCGGATAAAAACCAGAATTTATAAAATAAGTATAATGACCACTGCAGAGCACAAGCCACATAGTTACCGAATTCAGCCTTTAATGTCTTCCATGATAGATAGATAATTATCACAGAAATCAAGAACATGCCATGGATACGTCTGACTCCATCCCTTGTAGCTTGTCACATATTAATATTGTCTGATTTGCTTCTTTTCTAGGTTTCTCAGTTCTCATGCTTATTGGACCAACAACTGGACCTAAGAAGTAGAGAAATATCCTGTATACAGGTGAGACTTTATGCTATGAGAGCAATCACCAGATTATGACATACATACATTTGGTATTAATATTATTATGACAATGCTATTCTTTCAATCTAAGAAAAAAAGCAAAATGTGAAGCAGCATTAATCCAAAATGGAAAAACCTAGCATTTGCAAGCCCTCGGACCACAATACTGTATAGAGAAGGAGGCTGTAAGTAATATATGAAAATATAATGTGTTTTACTCGCACATGAACGTGATGTTTCGTCCAAATATGGGCCTTTCTCAAGCCAATATGTCCTGAGCTATCTCATATCTATGGATATAGTAACTAAGTGATTAAAACAGTTTTTTCAATCCAGCAAAGCGAATTAAATGCAATAATTCTTCATTGTGACTTCGTTAAAATAGTAACAAGGGTATAAAAAAACTGATGTGCTTCAAGTCTGGCTGACTCTTAATCATAGATCTACGATAAATAACTATATCTGAGATTTAATGAAGTCCCAATAAAGAATTTTTGCATTTAATTCACTTTACTGGATTGAAAAACTTATTTTCTTCCCATTGAACAAAGCTGCTTGATACCTTACACGCCTCTTCCATGGACAGTGGAGAAGATTGCCCCAGATTTCTTACATTATATTACTATATAACAATCTAATTTCTATCTTTCCATCTAGCTATTGATGTGATATCTATCTATCCATCCCATATGTATCTATCTATCTATCTATCTATCTATCTATCTAATATCTATCTATCTAATATCTATTTAATATCTATTATAAATCTGTTATCTTTCTTAGTATCTCTTTTATCTATCTCTACATAATTCTAATATCTGTTAATGTTTCTAATGACCTAATATCTATGTACTGTATATGCTTGACCTAATTTTGTTATCTATCTATCTTGAATGTATCTATCCATCCAATATGTATTTATCTAGTGCATCTATCATTTCCATAATCCATATCTAACAATCTTATAGCTAACTATGTAGCTATTTAGCTATCATGTATATATATATTTATTTATTGAATGTTTATCTGCCTACAGTAGGGGAATAAGTATTTGATAAACTGCCAATTTTGCAAGTTTTCCCACCTACAAAGAATGTAGAGGTCTGTATTTTTATCGTAGGTACACTTCAACTGTGAGAAACAGAATCTAAAAATAATCCAGAAAATCATATTGTATGATTTTTATATAATTATTTACACTTTATTGCATTAAATAAGTATTTGATACAATAAAAAAATAGAACTCAATATTTTGTACAGAAACCTTTGTTTGCAATTGCAGAGTTCAGATGTTTCCTGTAGTTCTAGACCACGTTTGCACACACTGCAGCAGGAATTTTGGCCCTCTTCTCCATACAGATCTTTTCCAGATCTTTCAGGTTTTGGGGCTCTGAGGGAAAGCCAGTGCAGTCGTCGTGGCCACCAGCATCTGAAAAAGTGTGCCATGGCCTTCCATCACGTAAACACGCTGCCTATCACTCAGCAATCAGCATACCTGCAGTGCCTGTCACTGCTCCATGAGGGTCCTCTGTACATTTCTGGAGGACCTCAGGATCCACTTTGGAAATAATGGAGTCACAGTCCAGTTCAACTTTAAATGGAGCAACTTTACTGAGACTTGTACACAGCATATTCATATTCTTTCCAGCATCATCATCATCAGGGTTCTGAACATACAGCTTCTCTTATGCCCCTTTCTTCCTGTGTCACTAAATTTGCTTCCGGGATGGACTGTACCTTCCGTATCCTCACTGTCTACTCTGTGCAGGCCTAATCCGTTAGAGGGCCTCATGACCGCTTCACCTCAGTCCTGAGGGCATCCGTCCATGTGATAAGCTGCCACATCCTGGGTGACCTGCCCGTACTGCTTAGTCTTCAGGGGAGCAGCTGCAGACCAACTTATTCTGCACTGCTCACCCTGCTGCACTGCTGTAGTTCCCTCTGTAACAATCGTGGTATATACTGGGCCTTTGGCTGAATGTTGCATGACACTGTGTTGCCCAGGGCTAGCCAGCCTGTTATGGACCTGGTGGTTAGGAGCACCCGGAACGACCTGATGGTTAAACTCACACAGGACAAGCTCTGGGAAGTGGGAACTCTGCTGACCGCAACCCCTAATCCTATCACACAACTAGAAATAGCCGTGGAGCGTACCTAACTCGGCCTAGACGCCTCTTCACAGCCTAAGAGCTAACTAGCCCTAGAAATAGAAAATAAAGCCTGTTATGACCTGGTGGTTAGGAGCACCCGGCACGACCTGATAGTTAAACTCACACAGGACAAGCTCTGGGATGTGGGAGCTCTGCTGACCGCAAGCCCTAATCCTATCACAACAACTAAAAATAGCCGTGGAGCGTTCCTGACTCTCCCTAGACGCCTCTTCACATCATATGGGATGTGATATCTATCTATCCATCCCATATGTATCTATCTATCTATCTATCTATCTATCTAATATCTATCTATCTAATATCTATTTAATATCTATTATAAATCTGTTATCTTTCTTAGTATCTCTTTTATCTATCTCTACATAATTCTAATATCTGTTAATGTTTCTAATGACCTAATATCTATGTACTGTATATGCTTGACCTAATTTTGTTATCTATCTATCTTGAATGTATCTATCCATCCAATATGTATTTATCTAGTGCATCTATCATTTCCATAATCCATATCTAACAATCTTATAGCTAACTATGTAGCTATTTAGCTATCATGTATATATATATTTATTTATTGAATGTTTATCTGCCTACAGTAGGGGAATAAGTATTTGATAAACTGCCAATTTTGCAAGTTTTCCCACCTACAAAGAATGTAGAGGTCTGTATTTTTATCGTAGGTACACTTCAACTGTGAGAAACAGAATCTAAAAATAATCCAGAAAATCATATTGTATGATTTTTATATAATTATTTACACTTTATTGCATTAAATAAGTATTTGATACAATAAAAAAATAGAACTCAATATTTTGTACAGAAACCTTTGTTTGCAATTGCAGAGTTCAGATGTTTCCTGTAGTTCTAGACCACGTTTGCACACACTGCAGCAGGAATTTTGGCCCTCTTCTCCATACAGATCTTTTCCAGATCTTTCAGGTTTTGGGGCTCTGAGGGAAAGCCAGTGCAGTCGTCGTGGCCACCAGCATCTGAAAAAGTGTGCCATGGCCTTCCATCACGTAAACACGCTGCCTATCACTCAGCAATCAGCATACCTGCAGTGCCTGTCACTGCTCCATGAGGGTCCTCTGTACATTTCTGGAGGACCTCAGGATCCACTTTGGAAATAATGGAGT
Source organism: Ranitomeya imitator (assembly GCF_032444005.1). NCBI lineage: Eukaryota > Metazoa > Chordata > Amphibia > Anura > Dendrobatidae > Ranitomeya > Ranitomeya imitator. The sequence goes on along the minus strand of NC_091283.1, from coordinate 576,999,793 downwards.
CACAGTCCAGTTCAACTTTAAATGGAGCAACTTTACTGAGACTTGTACACAGCATATTCATATTCTTTCCAGCATCATCATCATCAGGGTTCTGAACATACAGCTTCTCTTATGCCCCTTTCTTCCTGTGTCACTAAATTTGCTTCCGGGATGGACTGTACCTTCCGTATCCTCACTGTCTACTCTGTGCAGGCCTAATCCGTTAGAGGGCCTCATGACCGCTTCACCTCAGTCCTGAGGGCATCCGTCCATGTGATAAGCTGCCACATCCTGGGTGACCTGCCCGTACTGCTTAGTCTTCAGGGGAGCAGCTGCAGACCAACTTATTCTGCACTGCTCACCCTGCTGCACTGCTGTAGTTCCCTCTGTAACAATCGTGGTATATACTGGGCCTTTGGCTGAATGTTGCATGACACTGTGTTGCCCAGGGCTAGCCAGCCTGTTATGGACCTGGTGGTTAGGAGCACCCGGAACGACCTGATGGTTAAACTCACACAGGACAAGCTCTGGGAAGTGGGAACTCTGCTGACCGCAACCCCTAATCCTATCACACAACTAGAAATAGCCGTGGAGCGTACCTAACTCGGCCTAGACGCCTCTTCACAGCCTAAGAGCTAACTAGCCCTAGAAATAGAAAATAAAGCCTGTTATGACCTGGTGGTTAGGAGCACCCGGCACGACCTGATAGTTAAACTCACACAGGACAAGCTCTGGGATGTGGGAGCTCTGCTGACCGCAAGCCCTAATCCTATCACAACAACTAAAAATAGCCGTGGAGCGTTCCTGACTCTCCCTAGACGCCTCTTCACAGCCTAAGAGTTAGCTAGCCCTAGAGATAGAAAATAAAGCCTACCTTGCCTCAGAGAAATTCCCCAAAGGAAAAGGCAGCCCCCCACATATATTGACTGTGAGTAAAGATGAAGTCACAAACGCAGAAATGAAACAGGTTTCAGCAAAGGGAGGCCAGACTTACTAAACAGACAGAGTATAGGAAAGGTAACTTTGCGTTCAGCACAAAAACTACAAAAGACCACGCAGAGTGTGCAAAAAGACCTCCGCACCGACTAACGGTGTGGAGATGCCACTCTGCATCCCAGAGCTTCCAGCTAGCAAGACAAAATCATGATAACCAGCTGGACAAGGAAACAATGAACAAATAATAACTATCAGGAACTTAGCTTCTGCTGGAGAAGACAGGTCACCAGAAAGATCCAAGAGCGAACTGAACCAATGCAGGAACATTGATAGCTGGCAAGGAGTAATGATCTGAGTGGAGTTAAATAGAGCAGCCAATCAAAGGATAAACCACGTCACCTGTGCAAGGAACCTCAGAAGCAGCAGCTTCACTCACAGTCACTAGAGGGAGTCCATGGACAGAACTCGCCGAAGAACCATTCACGACCACAGGAGGGAGTTCGACAACAGAATTCACAACAGTACCCCCCCTTGCGGAGGGGTTACTGAACCCTCACCAGAGCCCCCAGGCCGATCAGGATGAGCCAAATGAAAGGCACGAACTAGATCGGCAGCATGAACATCAGAGGAAAAAACCCAGGAATTATCTTCCTGACCATAACCCTTCCACTTGACCAGGTACTGGAGTTTCCGTCTCGAAATACGAGAATCCAAAATCTTCTCCACCACATACTCCAACTCCCCCTCGACCAACACCGGGGCAGGAGGATCAACGGAGGGAACCATAGGAGCCACGTATCTCCGCAACAACGACCTATGGAACACATTATCGATGGCAAAAGAAGCTGGAAGGTCCAAACGAAATGACACAGGATTAAGAACTTCAGAAATCTTATATGGCCCAATGAAACGAGGCTTAAACTTAGGAGAGGAAACCTTCATAGGAACATGACGAGATGACAAACAAACCAAATGCCCAACACGAAGTCGTGGACCAACACAGCGCCGGCGGTTAGCAAAACGTTGAGCCTTCTCCTGGGACAATGTCAAATTGTCCACCACATGAGTCCAAATCTGCTGCAACCTGTCCACCACCGTATCCACACCAGGACAGTCCGAAGGCTCAACCTGCCCTGAAGAGAAACGAGGATGGAAACCAGAATTACAGAAAAAAGGAGAAACTAAAGTAGCCGAGCTGGCCCGATTATTAAGGGCGAACTCAGCCAAAGGCAAGAAGGACACCCAATCATCCTGATCAGCAGAAACAATGCATCTCAGATATGTTTCCAAAGTCTGATTAGTTCGTTCGGTTTGGCCATTAGTCTGGGGATGGAAAGCCGAAGAAAAAGACAAATCAATGCCCATCTTAGCACAAAAGGGCCGCCAAAACCTCGAAACAAACTGGGAACCTCTGTCCGAGACGATGTTCTCTGGAATGCCATGCAAACGAACCACATGCTGGAAAAACAATGGCACCAAATCAGAGGAGGAAGGCAATTTAGACAAGGGTACCAAATAGACCATCTTAGAGAAGCGATCACAAACCACCCAAATGACCGACATCCTTTGAGAAACAGGGAGATCAGAAATAAAATCCATGGAAATATGCGTCCAGGGCCTCTTCGGGACCGGCAAGGGCAAAAGCAACCCACTGGCACGAGAACAGCAGGGCTTAGCCCGAGCACAAGTCCCACAGGACTGCACAAAAGAATGCACATCCCGTGATAAGGAAGGCCACCAGAAGGATCTAGCCACCAAATCTCTGGTACCAAAGATTCCAGGATGACCAGCCAACACCGAACAATGAACCTCAGAGATAACTCTACTAGTCCATCTATCAGGGACAAACAGTTTCTCCGTAGGACAACGGTCAGGTCTATCAGCCTGAAACTTCTGCAGCACGCGCCGCAAATCAGGGGAGATGGCAGACAAAATTACCCCCTCTTTAAGAATACCCGCCGGCTCCGGAACACCCGGAAAATCAGGCACAAAACTCCTTGACAGGGCATCCGCCTTCACATTCTTAGATCCCGGAAGGTATGAAACCACAAAATCAAAACGGGAGAAAAAGAGCGACCATCGAGCCTGTCTAGGATTAAACCGTTTGGCAAACTCGAGATAAGTCAAATTCTTGTAATCCGTCAAGACCACCACGCGATGTTTAGCTCCTTCAAGCCAATGTCGCCACTCCTCGAATGCCCACTTCATGGCCAACAACTCTCGATTGCCAACATCATAATTGCGCTCAGCAGGTGAGAATTTTCTAGAAAAGAAGGCACATGGTTTCATCACCGAGCCATCAGAACTTCTTTGCAACAAAACAGCCCCTGCTCCAATCTCAGAAGCATCAACCTCGACCTGAAACGGGAGCGAAACATCTGGCTGGCACAACACAGGGGCAGAAGAAAAATGACGCTTCAACTCCTGAAAAGCCTCTACAGCCGCAGAGGACCAATTGACCACATCAGCACATTTCTGGGTCAAATCAGTCAACGGTTTAGCAATACTAGAAAAATTAGTGATGAAGCGTCGGTAAAAATTAGCAAAGCCCAGGAACTTCTGCAGGCTCTTCACAGATGTAGGCTGAGTCCAATCATAAATGGCCTGAACTTTAACAGGGTCCATCTCGATAGTAGAAGGGGAAAAAATGAAACCCAAAAATGAAACCTTCTGAACTCCAAAGAGACACTTTGACCCCTTCACAAACAAGGAATTCGCACGAAGGACCTGGAACACCATTCTGACCTGCTTCACATGAGACTCCCAATCATCCGAAAAGACCAAAATGTTATCCAAATATACAATCATGAATCTATCCAGGTACTCTCAGAAGATGTCATGCATAAAGGACTGAAACACAGATGGAGCATTAGAAAGCCCGAATGGCATAACCAGGTACTCAAAATGGCCCTCGGCGTATTAAATGCGGTTATTCCATTCATCGCCCTGTTTAATTCGCACAAGATTATACGCCCCTCGAAAATCTATCTTGGTGAACCAACCAGCCCCCTTAATCCGAGCAAACAAATCAGACAGCAGCGGCAAAGGATACTGAAATTTGACTGTGATCTTATTAAGAAGGCGGTAATCAATACAAGGTCTCAAAGAGCCATCCTTTTTGGCCACAAAAAAAAAAACCTGCTCCCAATGGTGACGACGACGGGCGAATATGACCCTTCTCCAAGGATTCCTTTACATAACTCCGCATAGCGGCGTGCTCTGGCACAGATAAATTAAACAGACGGCTCTTAGGAAACTTACTACCAGGAATCAAATTAATAGCACAATCGCAATCCCTATGAGGAGGTAGAGCACCGGATTTGGGCTCTTCAAATACATCCCGGTAATCTGATAAAAACTCAGGGACTTCAGAAGGAGTGGAAGGCGAAATTGACAACAATGGAACATCACCATGTACCCCCTGACAACCCCAGCCGGACACAGACATAGATTTCCAATCCAACACTGGATTATGGACCCGTAGCCATGGCAACCCCAAAACGACCACATCATGCAGATTATGCAACACCAAAAAGCGAATATCCTCCTGATGTGCAGGAGCCATGCACATGGTCAATTGAGTCCAGTACTGAGGCTTATTCTTGGCCAAAGGCGTAGCATCAATTCCTCTCAATGGAATAGGATACTGCAAGGGCTCCAAGAAAAAACCACAGCGCCTGGCAAACTCCAAGTCCATCAAATTCAGGGCAGCGCCTGAATCCACAAATGCCATAACAGAATAGGACGACAGAGAGCAAATCAGAGTAACGGACAAAAGAAATTTAGACTGTACCGTACCAATGGTGGCAGACCTAGCGAACCGCTTAGTGCGCTTAGGACAATCGGAGATAGCATGAGTGGATTCACCACAGTAAAAACACAGCCCATTCCGACGTCTGTGTTCTTGCCGTTCAGCTCTGGTCAAAGTCCTATCACACTGCATAGGCTCAGGCCTTTGCTCAGAGAATACCGCCAGATGGTGCACAGCTTTGCGCTCACGCAAGCGCCGATCGATCTGAATGGCCAAGGACATAGACTCATTCAGACCAGCAGGCGTGGGAAATCCCACCATGACATCCTTAAGGGCTTCAGAAAGACCCTTTCTGAAAATTGCCGCCAGGGCACACTCATTCCACTGAGTAAGCACAGACCACTTTCGAAACTTCTGACAATACACCTCCGCTTCATCCTGACCCTGACACAAAGCCAGGAAGATTTTCTCTGCCTGATCCACTGAATTTGGTTCATCATAAAGCAATCCAAGCGCCAGAAAAAACGCATCTACATCACGCAATGCAGGATCTCCTGGCTCAAGGGAAAATGCCCAGTCTTGAGGGTCACCACGCAACAAAGAAATAATGATTTTTACTTGTTGAACGGGGTCACCAGAGGAGCGGGGTTTCAAAGCTAGAAACAGTTTACAATTATTTTTGAAATTCAAGAACTTAGATCTATCCCCCGAAAATAAATCAGGAATAGGAATTCTAGGCTCTAACATAGGATTCCGAACCACAAAATCTTGAATGTTTTGTACCCTTGCAGTGAGATGATCCACACAAGAGGACAGACCTTGAATGTCCATATCTACACCTGTGTCCTGAACCACCCAAAGGTTTAGGGGAAAAGAAAGACAAAACACAGTGCAAAGAAAAAAAAATGGTCTCAGAACTTCTCTTATCCCTCTATTGAGATGCATTAATACTTTGGGCCAGCTGTAGTGTTATGACCTGGTGGTTAGGAGCACCCGGCACGACCTGATAGTTAAACTCACACAGGACAAGCTCTGGGATGTGGGAGCTCTGCTGACCGCAAGCCCTAATCCTATCACAACAACTAAAAATAGCCGTGGAGCGTTCCTGACTCTCCCTAGACGCCTCTTCACAGCCTAAGAGTTAGCTAGCCCTAGAGATAGAAAATAAAGCCTACATTGCCTCAGAGAAATTCCCCAAAGGAAAAGGCAGCCCCCCACATATATTGACTGTGAGTAAAGATGAAGTCACAAACGCAGAAATGAAACAGGTTTCAGCAAAGGGAGGCCAGACTTACTAAACAGACAGAGGATAGGAAAGGTAATTTTGCGGTCAGCACAAAAACTACAAAAGACCACGCAGAGTGTGCAAAAAGACCTCCGCACCGACTAACGGTGCGGAGATGCCACTCTGCATCCCAGACCTTCCAGCTAGCAAGACAAAATCATGATAACCAGCTGGACAAGGAAACAATGAACAAATAATAACTATCAGGAACTTAGCTTCTGCTGGAGAAGACAGGTCACCAGAAAGATCCAAGAGCGAACTAAACCAATGCAGGAACATTGACAGCTGGCAAGGAGTAACGATCTGAGTGGAGTTAAATAGAGCAGCCAACCAAAGGATAAACCACGTCACCTGTGCAAGGAACCTCAGAAGCAGCAGGTTCACGCACAGCCACCAGAGGGAGTCCATGGACAGAACTCGCCGAAGTACCATTCACGACCACAGGAGGGAGTTCGACAACAGAATTCACAACAAAAGCCTACCTTGCCTCAGAGAAATTCCCCAAAGGAAAAGGCAGCCCCCACATATATTGACTGTGAGTTAAGATGAAGTCACAAACACAGAAATGAAACAGGTTTCAGCAAAGGGAGGCCAGACTTACTAAACAGACTGAGGATAGGAAAGGTATCTTTGCAGTCAGCACAAAAACTACAAAAAGACCACGCAGAGTGTGCAAAAAGACCTCCGCACCGACTCACGGTGCGGAGGTGCCACTCTGCATCCCAGAGCTTCCAGCTAGCAAGGCAAAATCATGATAGCAAGCTGGACAAGAAAACAATGAACAAATATTTAACTAGCAGGGACTTAGCTTCTGCTGGAGTAGACAGATCACCAGAAAGATCCAAGAGCGAACTGAACCAGTACAAGAACATTGACAGCTGGCATGGAGTAACGATCTGATTGGAGTTAAATAGAGCAGCCAGCCAAAGAATAAACTCCGTCACCTGTGGAAGGAACCTCAGAAGCAGCAGCTCCACTCACAGCCACCAGAGGGAGTCCATGGACAGAACTCGCCGAAGTACCATTCATGACCACAGGAGGAAGTTCGATAACAGAATTCACAACACCAGCCCTCCTGAGCTAATGGGCACTCTTGCCCTGACTGAGAACTATCAGAAAGTCCTCTTATCCACCGTGCCCCTCCTATGTTAACCATTTCTACACTATGTATTACAATTCTCCATATAGTGGTCGACCCGGGGAAACACACTTTCCCTAAATATAACATGCATATTATACATGCCATAACAGCATTGCAAATATACTTAAAGGGGTTGGGGAAAAAAGTGCTACATATATTACAACCCCTTACAGGGCTGTCGCTGGGCAACTTTGAGTATCAGCTCTTTCAAAGATTTTCTATTGGGTTGAGGTCTGGAGACTGGTTACTCCACTCCAGGACCTTGAAATGCTTCTTATGGAGCCACTGCTTAGTTGCCCTGGCTGTGTGTTTTGGGTCATTGTCATGGTAGAAGACCAAGCCGCAACTCATCTTCAACGCTTACAAAGGGAAGGGGGTTGTTGGCCAAAATCTCGCAAAACATGACCCCATCCTTTCTCCCTTCAATATGGTACAGTCGTCCTGTCCCTTTTACAGAAAAGTGGTTGGGATGGTATTTTTGTTGTTGTACATGTCCTTTTTCTTACTTCAAATACAGTGAGTGGAGTTGATACCAAAAAAGGTTAATTTTGGCCTCATCTGACCACATGACCTCCCATGCCTCCTCTGGATCATTCAGATGGTCATTGGCGAACTTCAAAGGACCTGGACATGTGCTGGCATGAACAATTGGACCTTTCGTGCCCTGCAGGATTTTAATCTATCATGGCCTAGTGTATTACTAACGATAAGGTTTGATAGCTGGGGGTCCCAATCTGACTCACAATAAAATTAATTATTCGGTCTGTGACTCTCCCCAATTCCCTGTAAGGCTATGTGCACACAGAGTATATGCAGGGTTTTGCAGTACAGTTTGAAAAAAGGAATATAAACCAGCTCACCCGTGATGCATAAGCCAAATTTTGGGAGCATGGACCCGCTGTGTCCAGGCGAGTTGAATCCAAAAGAAGAAAATTTCCAGCTTCACCGAATCCATGAAAAAAAGTTTTCTTTATTCACAAACTTAAATGTATGTCATGATTAAGGGAGCTTAGTCTCCAGAAATGCGTTGAGATTCTTACCCATATGGTTTGTGCTGACGTTTGTATCCTCCATGTTTAAGTTTGTGAATAAAGAAAACTTTTTTCACGGATTTGGTGAAGCTGGACATTTTCTTCTTTTACAGTACAGTACAGTACAAGAAAAGTGAATGAGATCCCTGACGTCTCATGCACACGCTGCTTATTTTTTCCTTGCAGATTTGCAGCAGATTAAAATCTACATAATGTCAATTCTCGCAGCGTATTTTACCCTTACCAATGGGGAAAAATATGTAACAAAAGAATGGCAAAAATGTGGAAAAAATGTATTTTACGCAACTTTTTTCCTGCCAACACATTGGGATATGCAGCAGAATTATCTCCTGCAAATTCTGAACTTGTGCACATAGCATTTGTCCTGTCCTGTGTCCCCATCATTCACTATAATTCCTTGATAGCATCTAGTGATGAGCAAGCATGCTCGCCACCACTCGGTCCTCGCCCGAGCATCTCACTGCTCGAGATGTTCAGAGCTCGCCGAGTATTTTCGGGGTTGCTCGGCGGGAGCTCGGATCCCCTCCCTGCATGTTTGCCGCTCATGTTGGGTGTGGAATTACAAGTGATTGGCTGGCCGCACTTCGTCATCAGGTCTATATCAGACCTGGCACCGCCATGCTCGTCACAGACTACTCTGGAATCAGGCAGTGTAGGGAGAGGTGCTGCTGACTTAGGGAGAGATTTGTTTGCTTCTTAGTTACAGGTGGTTCACATTGCGTTAGTGCAATCCATTTAGCGGATACACTAACGGATTGCGCTAACGCAATGCCCAAAAAGGGATTGCGATTGGCAATCCCGCTAGCGCAGATGCCCAATCTGCACTAGCGAAGAACGGACCCTGAACGCTGCAAGCAGCGTTCGAGGTCCGTCCGAAACTAATGGCACATCACTGACGCATGCCAAAAAAGGCATACGTTAGCGGTGCGTTAGCGATCCGTTAGCACATTGCAGTCAATGGGTGCGCTAACGGATCCGTTACATAGCGTTAATTGTGACAATTGCGCCATGTAACGGAGTCCGTTAGCGGACACCCACTAACGCAATGTGAACCTATTAGTGTAGGTATACCACAATATATTATACACATATCCATCTCAACTATCAGTCCTTCTGAGGACTTATCCAGCTGCATAGATATCAGTGCTAGGCAGGCAGGCAGTGTATGTGGCAGACTGCAGTGCATAAAGCAAGAGGGTCCACTCCAGTACTGTCTGCTGCTGCTTTTACAGATATTTCTAGACATGGCCCCAGGGATCTGGGGCCAGGAATAATTTTTGTTGTATCTTAATCCTGATTATTGGCTTAAAAAGCAATCCAGAGAACACCATTTTTCTGCTCCATTTACTTGTTGGCACTGCAGAGTACAGCCAGATCCTTTCCATATTACAGCACTAAAAATCCAGCTATTTAAAACTGGTTTGTCCATCACACGGATCACATATAAGTGCGCTCAAAATTCTGCCATTTCTGGTCTCCATTTAAATTTTGTTGCAGTGTGCTAGCGAAGTTATTGACACCAGTTTGCTGTTAAAAACAGTTACCTACAAGCTAGCTTTTTAAAACTGTGATTTGTCCATCACACGGATCACATGTAAGTGAGCTCAAAATGCTGCCATTTCTGGGCTCCATTTAAATTTGTTGCAGTGTGTTAGTGAAGTTATTGACACCAGTTTGCTGTTAAAAATAGTTACCTCAGACCAGCTAATTAAAACTGTGGTTTGTCTGTCACATGGATCACATATAATTCTGCCATTTCTGGCCTCCATTTAAAATTTGTTGCAGCGTGCTAGCGAAACTATTGACACCAGTTTGCTGTTAAAGTAGTTACATACAGGCCAGCAATTTAAAACTCTGGTTTGTCCTTCACACAAATCACATATAAGTGCGCTCAAAATTCAGCCATTTGTAGTGAACGTGGAAAATATTGTCCTCCATTTAAAATGGGCAAGGCTTTGGGAGCTGGACGTGATGGTGATGGTCCATGCAGAGGCCGCAGCCGTGGGCAAGCTGAAATTGTGCCACAACAAACACCCACATCTTATCGCCCAACCTTCCTGTCCCAATTACTAAGGGACCACATCACAGCACTAGTGTTGAGCATTCCGATACCGCAAGTATCGGGTATCGGCCGATACTTGCGGTATCGGAATTCCGATACCGAGATCCGATATTTTTGTGATATCGGGTATCGGTATCGGAAGTGTAAAATAAAGAATTAAAATAAAAAATATTGTTATATTCACCTCTCCGGCGGCCCCTGGACATCAGCGGGAGGATCCGGCGTCCGGCACGGCTTCTTTCTTCAAAATGCGTGCCTTCAGGACCTGTGGAATGACGTCCCGGCTTCTGATTGGTCGCGTGGCGGTCACATGGGCGGCACGCGACCAATCAGAAGCCGGGACGTCATTCCACAGGTCCTGAAGGCGCGCATTTTGAAGAAAGAAGCCGTGCCGGACGCCGGATCCTCCCGCTGATGTCCAGGGGCCGCCGGAGAGGTGAATATAACAATATTTTTTATTTTAATTCTTTATTTTACACTTTAATATGGATCCCAGGGCCTGAAGGAGAGTTTCCTCTCCTTCAGACCCTGGGATCCATGAGGATACATTCCGATACTTGATGTCCCATTGACTTGTATTGGTATCGGATATCGGTATTGGCGATATCCGATATTTTTCGGGTATCGGCCGATACTATCCGATACCGATACTTTCAAGTATCGGACGGTATCGCTCAACACTACACAGCACTATTGAAGCCAGAGCAGTGTCAAAAGGTTGTTGGTTGGATAACGGATAATGCTACCAGTCACTTTGCCACCACAACACCCTGTCTTCCACAAGGTCAAGTCTCAGTAGCCATGAGTCTGGACCACATATTCCCTTTTCTGATCCACTTTTCTCCCACCATGCCGAGATCCCGGAGACAAATGATCCCACACTTGGACACTCCGAAGAGCTGTTCACTTCCATTAATAGATTCCGGCCTCTCACCCAGTCCGCTTGAAGCTGGGCAAGAGGAGATCACATGTAGCCATGACCAAATATTTGAGAAGCCACAGCCACATGGTGGGAAAGTGTCACAAGAGGTGGACGATGATGAGACACAATTGCCAAAAAGTCGAGACGAGGACAAGGGTGCGGAAGTGGAAGAGGAGGTGGTAGATGATATAGTAACTGACCCAACCTGGCAGGAGGACATGCAGAGTGAGGACAGCAGAACACAGGGGGAGAGAGGTGTAGTACCCCAACAGGCAGGAAGAAGCAGAGTGGTGGCCCCAGACAGAAGGCAGGCAACCGTTCCCCGTAACACCAGCATCACGAAAGTTGCCAGTACAACTTTTAGGTCTTCCCGAGTCTGGTTGTTTTTTAAAGACTCTGCCGATAGCCCCAAAAAGGCCATTTGCACCACCTGCCAGGCCAGCATCAGCAGTGGTAGCAAAACTACCAGCCTGACCACCACCAGCATGATCAGGCACATGGCAGTAAAGCATCCAACTTTGTATGCTGAACCCCTGGGTCCAGGAACAGTGTCTGCGGGTGACACCACTGCTTCTTCCACTGTTGTGCATACAAGCCAATCCCCGGTCCATGGTGCATGCGAAGATGCCTCCTGCCCTGCACCTGTTGTTGCACACATTCAAATTGCACTATCAGCAAGCACATCCATGTCCTTGCTCTAGCACAGCGTTCAGTTGTCCATACCCCAGTCCTTGGAACGCAAGTGCAAATACGCAGCCAGTGCCCCACAGGTCACACTACTAAATTCACACATTTCGCAACTGCATATGCTCGAAATGTTGCATTTTAGGCTCGTGGAGACGGAAGCTTTCTGCAACTTGATGGCAACGGCCGTCCCTCGGTACTCGGTCCTCAGCCGCCACTATTTCTCCCGATGTGCCTTTCCTGCATTGCACAAGCACGTATCCCACAACATTAGCCATGCCCTCAACAATACTTTTACTGGAAAGTCCACCTAACCACGGACACGTGGACAAGTGCTTATGGGCAGGGATGGTACATCTCGCTGATGGCACACTTGGTTAATATAGTGGAAGACGAGACCCAGTCGGACTTTGGGATGGAACACGTCCTCCCGACACAAAGGTTTGCGGGCCCTAGGTCAATTAGGGTTGCCCTTACAGTCTACAGCTCTTTCACCTCCTCCACCTCTTCAGCCTCCATCTCCGAAATGACCACATCAGTCAGAAGCTGGAAGCACTGCAGCACTGCCTTAGCCAAGCGGCAACAGGCTGTGCTGAAGCTAATCTGCTTAAGTGACAAACCGCAAAATGTTGAAGAGTTGTGGAGAACTTTGAAAGAGCAGGCAGATCTGTGGCTGACACCTCTGAACCTACAGCCAGGCATGGTCGTGTGTGACAATGGGGGGAACCTGGTTTCAGCTCTGAGGCGAGGCGAGCGCACACACGTACCATGCCTGCACATGTTCTTAACCTCGTGGTTCAGGGGTTTCTCAAAACCTACCCGGAACTGCCAGATCTGTCTGTCAAAGTACTTTGCCTGTGTGCCCATTTTAGAAAGTCAGCTACAGCTTCCACCGCCCTTGCCATGCTTCAGCAGCATTTGCAGCTTGCGGCTCACCTACTGGTGTGTGATGTCCTCACGCATTGGAACTCTACACTGCAGATGTTGGGAAGGATGTGTGAGAAGAAGAGGGCCATTGTTGACTACCAGCATCAACAAGGCCATTGGTATTCAGCTCAGACTCCACATATAAGACCTCAGGAGTGGACATGGATGCCAGACATATGTACCATCTTGCAAAACTATAAGGACTCCACCAAAACGATGAGCAGCGATGACACCATAATTAGCGTCACCATCCCGCTTCTCTGTGCTCTGAAACGCTCTCTGTTATGACCTGGTGGTTAGGAGCACCCGGCACGACCTGATAGTTAAACACACAGGACAAGCTCTGGGATGTGGGAACTCTGCTGACCGCAGGCCCTAATCCTATCACACAACTAAAAATAGCCGTGGAGCGTTCCTGACTCTCCCTAGACGCCTCTTCACAGCCTAAGAGCTAGCTAGCCCTAGAGATAGAAAATAAAGCCTACTTTGCCTCAGATAAATTCCCCAAAGGAAAAGGCAGCCCCCCACATATATTGACTGTGAGTAAAGATGAAAGTCACAAACGCAGAAATGAAACAGGTTTCAGCAAAGGGAGGCCAGACTTACTAAACAGACAGAGGATAGGAAAGGTATCTTTGCGGTCAGCACAAAAAACTACAAAAGACCACACAGAGTGTGCAAAAAGACCTCCGCACCGACTAACGGTGCGGAGATGCCACTCTGCATCCCAGACCTTCCAGCTAGCAAGACAAAATCATGATAACCAGCTGGACAAGGAAACAATGAACAAATAATAACTATCAGGAACTTAGCTTCTGCTGGAGAAGACAGGTCACCAGAAAGATCCAAGAGCGAACTAAACCAATGCAGGAACATTGACAGCTGGCATGGAGTAACGATCTGAGTGGAGTTAAATAGAGCAGCCAACCAAAGGATAAACCACGTCACCTGTGTAAGGAACCTCAGAAGCCGCAGCTTCACTCACAGCCACCAGAGGGAGTCCATGGACAGAACTCGCCGAAGTACCATTCACGACCACAGGAGGGAGTTCGACAACAGAAGTCACAACAGCTCTCTGCTCACAATGAAAGAGGATGCATTGCAGGTGGAGCACGATCTCATGGAGAAAGGAACCATACAGGGTGATCACACACAGCCTCATCTCATCCCAACAATGTGGATTGGGTGACAATGAGGAAGAGGAGCTAGTTTCATGCGCTATAAACGGTACTACCTGCACAACAGTCATACTGCCTGTTCAGCATGGATGGACTGAGGACAGGGAGGAGGAGGAGGAAGTGGAGAGCATGGTCAGTCGTCATCATGGTGAGGACATGGAAGTCTTGCCTGTTAGCAGTCTGGCACACATGGCCGAGTTTATGTTACACTGCCTTTCCTGTGACCCATTGCATTCTAAAAATTTTGGGTGACAGTCATTAGTGGTTGGTGACACTTCTAGACCCACACTACAAGGATAACTTTCTATCTCTTATTCCCGAGATGGACAGGTCTACTAAAATGGGGCAGTACCAGAAGGCCCTTGTTACGGAAATATTAAAAAAAAAAAACCCTGGCAGCAGAGGTCACAGTTCTTTGGACAACCAAGGAGAACAGGCAAGAGAGACACAACTCCAATCCAGCAGAGGCAGGGGAACACTGTCAAAGTTCTGGGAGAGTTTTTTCAGACCCTCCCATCGCACAGGCCCTGAGTCATGGGGCACTCTCACAAGGAGTGCAAAGTTTGGGAAGATGCTGAGGGAGTACCTTGTTGACCGTACCAACGCCCTCTGTGATTCCTCTGTGTCATATAATTATTGGGTATCCAAGACACATGGCATGAACTGTCTCTCTACTCATTGGAGGTCCTGGCCTGCCCTGCCACTAGCGTTTTGTCAGAGCGGGTTTTTAGCAAAGCTGGTGCAATTATAACTGATATGCGCATCCGCCTGTCAACTGAAAATGCTGACAGGCTGACTCTTATAAAAATGAACAAGGGCTGGATTGGGCCAGACTTCTCAACACCACTGAATGATAGCAACATAACATAAACTCAAATCCAGTGTGTTTTTTTTGAGAGATCTATTCCCATGCACCTCTTCACACCCACACATAGGTATACGCTTCCTGATTTTGGCTATTTGCTGTTGTCGTCCTCCTTCTCCTCATCCTCATCTTCCACCACCATATCACCAGGGTGACCGTGGTCCATGAAGCAACACCCACATCATTTTTAAAGGGTGTTTTGATGCCCATAAAAAATATTGTTATATAGTATGTTCATGTATACCCCCCAGGGGTAAATGTTTGTCAGCCCATACACTTAGTGCATGGGCATTACAAGTATAGGAGTCCTGCTCCTTTCTACTGGGAACATTTTTTTATGAGGCCCTCCTCCTCGTCTCTTCCAAGGGGCATTGGAGTGCCTCCAAATTTTTGGCAGCCCTTGCAGTCACTGTATAGGAAAACACTATGGGTGACCCACTTCCTAATAATGAGAACACTGTTTTCAGGAGGCCCTCCTGTACGTCTCTTCAAAAGGGTATTGTGTGTGTCCAATTTTGGGCAGCCCTGCTACTCACTGCATACGCAATATCAGTATAGGAGACCCTCTGTTTAATAATAGATACAACAAAGCATAGCCGGCTGATGGCTCTCAAAAAATAGTGAGGGATGACTGCTGGCCCTTTTGAAAATAGTAAAGGCCGCCTGACGGCCCTAGAAAAATAGGCTTTCTGACTTTCAGAGTCCCTCCTTCATAAATGAAACAGGATGTGTCTGATGATGTGTCACACACCACTTGGCCAGATAAGGTTGTAAAATGTTAAAATTACATTTCCCAGTGAATGCATTTGTCTTGATTGAAAGCAATGCTAAAGTTCCTAAACACATCAAAAACGCTATGTGTGAACATAGCCCAAGGTGTGGAGAAACATTTTCGTTTTTGGTTATTTATTTTGCCTTATATACTAGTCATTACTCTGCAATGGAAGTTCCTTAACATATTTCCCAGGAAAATTCATTTTGTTTACTATTTGTATGCTTTATTGTGAGTCTATAAAAGTGGTGTAAGACTATGACAGTATTGTTCACAGCAGTGACCTGGGAGTCAGAAATGCTTCCAGCGGTCTTCCCCATGCTGTTCCCATGTTATTTGAGCACTGTTCCCATCTATTTTAAATTTTTAGTCAATCTGCAGACCACTGGGGAGGCCGCCGGAAAAATGCTTGAGTTTCCAATAATAATAATAATAATTTTATTTATATAGCGCCAACATATTCCACAGTGTTTTGCATTATAGAGGGGACTTGTACAGACAAGACATTACAGCATAACAGTAAACACAGTTCAAAACAGATACCAGGAGGAATGAGGGCCCTGCTTGCAAGCTTACAAACTATGACGAAAAAGGGGAGACACGAGAGATGGATGGTAACAATTGTTTTCGTTGTTCAGACCAGCCATAGTGTAAGAATCGGGAGTTCATGTAAAGCTGCATGAACCAGATAACAGCCTAAATATGTAACAGTACATACACAGAGGGCTAATTAAATCCATAAAGTGTATGACAACATGATGCGAGGAACCTGATTTTGGTTTAAGCTTTTTGAATAGGCCACAAAAGGATAGTTAGGTTAACATGTTGAGGCGGTATGCCAGTCTGACCAAATGCGTTTTTAGGGCACGCTTAAAACTGTGGGGATTGGGGATTAATCGTATTAACCTAGGTAGTGCATTCCAAAGAATTGGTGCAGCACGTGAAAAGTCTTGGAGATGGGAGTGGGAGGTTCTGATTATTGAGGATGTTAACCTCAGGACATTAGCAGAACGAAGACACGGGTAGGGTGGTAGGCTGAGACCAGGGAGGAGATGTAGGGTGGTGCTGAGCCATGGAGTGCTTTGTGGATGAGGGTAATAAGTTTGTACTGGATTCTGGAGTGGATGGGTAACCAGTGTAATGATTGGCACAAGGTAGAGGCATCAGTATAACGATTGGCAAGGAATATGATCTTGGCTGCAGCATTCAGGACAGATTGGTGAGGGGAGAGTTTGGTAAGAGGGAGGCCGATTAGTAAAGAGTTACAATAGTCCAGACGAGATTGAATAAGAGAAACAGTAAGAGTTTTTGCAGAGTCGAAAATAAGAAGGCGAATTCTAGAAATGTTTTTGAGATGCAGATAAGTATCTGGAGCTCATAAGGAGCACTTTGAACCCCCAGATGCTTCACAAATTGATCCGTAAAAATGAAAAAGTACTTTTTTTCACACAAAATTTATTTTAGCCTCAATTTTTTCATTTTCACATGGGCAACAGGATAAAATGGATCATAAAATGTGTTGGACAATTTCTCCTGAGTAGACCGATACCTCATATGTGGTCACAAACCACTGTTTGTGCACACGGCAAGGCTCAGAAGGGAAGGAGCGCCATTTGACTTTTGAATGAAAAATTAGCTCCAATCGTTAGCGGACACCATGTCGCGTTTGGAGAGCCCCTGTGTGCTTAAACATTGGAGCTCCCCACATGTGACCACATTTTCGAACCAAACCCCCCCAAGGAACTTATCTAGATGCATAGTAAACACTTTGATCCCCCAGGTGCTTCACAAATTGATCCGAAAACATGAAAAAGTACATTTTTTTTCACAAAAAAAATGTTTGGGTACACGTCGGGGCTCGGAAGGGAGGGAGCACCATTTGACTTTTTGAACGCAAGATTGGCTGGAATCAATGGTGGTGCCATGTTGCGTTTGAAGACCCCTGATGTGCCTAAACAGTGGAAACCCCTCAATTCTAACTTCAACACTAATCCCAACACACCCCTAACTCTTATCCCAACTGTAGCCATAACCCTAATCACAACCCTAACCCCAACACACCCCTAACCACAACCCTAACCCCAACACACCCGTAACCCTAATCCAAACCCTAACCCTAATCCTAACCCTAATCCCAACCCTAACCCTAATCCCAACCCTAACCACAACTTTAACCCCAACACACCCCAAACCATATCCATAACCCTAACCAAAAGCCTAATCTTAACCCTATTTCCAACCCTAGCCCTAATTCCAACCATAACTCTAATTGCAACCCGAACCCTAAGGCTATGTGCCCATGTTGCAGATTCGTGTGAGATTTTTCCGCACGATTTTTGAAAAATCCGCAGGTAAAAGGCACTTCGTTTTACCTGCCGATTTACAGTGGATTTCCAGTGTTTTTTGTGTGGATTTCACCTGCGGATTCCTATTGAGGAACAGGTGTAAAACGCGTTTCCGCACGGTATTTTCCGCACCATGGGCACAGCAGATTTGGTTTTCCATAGGTTTACATGGTACTGTAAACCTGATGGAAACTGCTACGAATTCGCAGCGGGCAATCCGCTGTGGATCTGTGGCCAATCCGCAGCGGATCCGCGGCCAATCCGCACCGTGTGCACATACCCTAACCCTAACCCTAGCCCTAGCCCTAACCCTAACCCTAACCCTAACCCTAGTGGAAAAAGAAAAAAAAAATATTTTCTTTATTTTATTATTGTCCCTACCTATGGGGTGATAAAGGGGGGGGGGTCATTTACTATTATTTTTTATTTTGATCATTGTGATAGGTTATATCACAGTGATCAAAATATACCTGGAGCGAATCTGCCGGCCTGCAAATTCGGCGGGCGCACTGCGCATGCACCCGCCATTTTAGAAGATGGCGGCGCCCATGGAGAAGGTGGACGGACATCGGGAGGCCCGGTAAGCATGAGGGGGAGAGATCTGAGCATGGGGGGTGGATAGGAGGATGGGGGTGGCATCGGAGCACGGGGGGAGCGGGCAGTAGGATGGGGGAGCAGACAGGACGACGGAGGGGAGCGGAGCACTGGACGGAAGACCGGGGAGGAGATCGGTGGCGGTGGGGGTACATCAGTGTTTCCAGCCATGGCCGATGATATTGCAGCATCGGCCATGGCTGGATTGTAATAGTTCACCAGTTTTTTAGGTGAAATATTACAAATCGCTCTGATTGGCAGTTTCACTTTCAACAGCCAATCAGAGCGATCGTAGCCACGGTTTGGGGGGGGGGAGGGTGAAGCCACCCCCCTTGGGCTAAAGTACCACTTCCCCTGTCCCTGCAGATCAGGTGAAATTGGAGTTAACCCTTTCACCCGATCTGCAGGGACGCGATCTTTCCATGACGCCACATAGGCGTCACAGGTCAGATTGGCACCGACTTTCATGACGCCTACGTGGCGTCAAAGGTCGAGAAGGGGCTAAAGAAGCTGGCTGTTTTCAGAGGGCTGTATCCAAGCAAAATATTGCAAGGAATAGCTGACAATGATAGGTGTCTACTCAATGACATCAGAACCCTATAACATTTAACATTTGATATTATCCTGCATAAACCCTTCTCTGTCGCCCCATTTTGGTGCCATCATCATATCTCATAGGGTGCCAACCTCTGCTGGTAGGCGACAGAGAAGGTTTTATGCAGAGTAATATCAGATGTTAACACATTATAGGGTTCTGAAGTCATTGAGTAGACACCTATCATTGTCAGCTATTCCTTGCATTTTTTTGATTGGTCCCATAGAGATACTGGTTTTGACTAACTGTCATTCCCTTGGACACATTATTACCAAATTATCAAGGTGTCTGTCCAAGGAACGAGTTGGTTTGGTTTATTTTGCTTGGGTCTGCATGCAACTATATGTTCCTCTATATATCTAGGGTCATCTAGGGTGAATAGGGACAGCCACCGAGGATAGGGGGCGCCCCTATCCAATCCTCCTAAGGTGTCAATGCCCGCTGGAAGGCAGGCAACAGCTGTGGGAATAGGTTAGGGTGTGGATAGCAATTCCCTGTTCACATCTATATCTACATTTTTTCTTTGTATGTATGTCTGCTTTTGGATGTGATTCATTCTTTTAATGTATATCTATTAAATAGAAATGTT
Organism: Ranitomeya imitator; assembly: GCF_032444005.1. Classification (NCBI taxonomy): domain Eukaryota; kingdom Metazoa; phylum Chordata; class Amphibia; order Anura; family Dendrobatidae; genus Ranitomeya; species Ranitomeya imitator. The sequence goes on along the minus strand of NC_091283.1, from coordinate 576,980,116 downwards.
AAGTAAAATTTATTAGAGACCATATATTATACTTTTTTCACTAATCAAGCCACCCATGACCAATAGAGAACACCAGAAGCGTCTTACCTGGACCAAAAAGAAGAAGAACTGGACTGTTGCTTAGTAGTCCAAGGTGTTATTTTCAGATGAAACTAAATTTTGCATTTCATTTGGAAATCATGTCCCAGAGTCTGGAGGAAGAGTGAAGAGGCACACAATCCAAGCTGCTTGAGGTCTAGTGTGAAGTTTCCACAATCAGTGATGGTTTGAGGAGCCATGTCATCTGCTGGTGTAGGTCCACTGTGTTTTATCAAGACCAAAGTCAGCACAGCCGTCTACCAGGAAATTTTAGAGCACTTCATGCTTCCCTCTGCCAACACACTTTTTGGAGATGAAAATTTAATTCTCCAGCAGGACTTGGCACCTGTCCGCACTGCCACAAGTACCAATACCTGGTTTAACCCCTTTACCCCCAAGGGTGGTTTGCACGTTAATGACCGGGCCAATTTTTACAATTCTGACCACTGTCCCTTTGTGAGGTTATAACTCTGGAACGCTTCAACGGATCCCAGTGATTCTGACATTGTTTTCTCGTGACATATTGTACTTCATGACAATGGTAAAAATTCTTTGATAGTACCTGCGTTTATTTGTGAAAAAACGGAAATTCGGCGAAAATTATGAAAATTTCGCAATTTTCTAACTGAATTTTTATGCAATTAAATCACAGAGATATGTCACAAAAAATACTTAATAAGTAACATTTCCCACATGTCTACTTTACATCAGCACAATTTTGGAACCAAAATTTTTTTTTGCTAGGGAGTTATAAGGGTTAAAAGTTGACCAGCAATTTCTCATTTCTACAACACCATTTTTTTTTAGGGACCACATCTCATTTGAAGTCATTTTGAGGGGTCTATATGATAGAAAATACCCAAGTGTGACACCATTCTAAAAACTACACCCCTCAAGGTGCTCAAAACCATATTCAAGAAGTTTATTAACCCTTCTGGTGCTTCACAGGAATTTTTTGAATGTTTAAATAAAAATGAACATTTAACTTTCTTTCACAAAAAATTTAATTCAGCTCCAATTTGTTTTATTTTACCAAGGGTAACAGGAGAAAATGGACCACAAACATTGTTGTACAATTTGTCCTGAGTACGACAATACCCGATATGTGGGGGTAAACCACTGTTTGGGCGCATGGCAGAGCTCGGAAGCGAAGGAGCGCCATTTGATTTTTCAATGCAAAATTGACTGGAATTGAGATGGGACGCCATGTTTCGTTTGGAGAACCCCTGATGTGCCTAAACATTGAAACCCCCCACAAGTGACACCATTTTGGAAAGTAGACCCCCTAAGGAACTTATCTAGAGGTGTGGTGAGCACTTTGACCCACCAAGTGCTTCACAGAAGTTTATAATGTAGAACCGTAAAAATAAAAAATCATATTTTTTCACAAAAATTATCTTTTCGCCCCCATTTTTTTATTTTCCCAAGGGTAAGAGAAGAAATTGGACCCCAAAAGTTGTTGTACAATTTGTCCTGAGTACGCTGATACCCCATATGTGCGGGTAAACCACTGTTTGGGCGGATGGGAGAGCTCGGAAGGGAAGGAGCGCCGTTTGACTTTTCAATGCAAAATTGACAGGAATTGAGATGGGACGCCATGTTGCGTTTGGAGAGCCACTGATGTGCCTAAACATTGAAACCCCCCACAACTGACACCATTTTGGAAAGTAGACCCCCTAAGGAACTTATCTAGATGTGTGGTGAGCACTTTGACCCACCAAGTGCTTCACAGAAGTTTATAATGCAGAGCCGTAAAAATAAAACAAAAAATTTTTCCCACAAAAATTATTTTTTTAGCCCCCAGTTTTGTATTTTCCCGAGGGTAACAGGAGAAAGTGGACCCCAAAATTTGTTGCCCAATTTGTCCTGAGTGCGATGATACACCATATGTGGGGGGAACCCCTGTTTGGGCGCATGGGAGGGTTCGGAAGGGAAGGAGTGCCATTTGAATGCAGACTTAGATGGAATGGTCTGCAGGTGTCACATTGCGTTTGCAGAGCCCCTAATGTACCTAAACAGTAGAAACCCCCCACAAGTGACACCATTTTGGAAAGTAGACCCCCTAAGGAACTTATCTAAATGTGTCGTGAGCACTTTAACCCACCAAGGGCTTCACAGAAGTTTATAATGGAGAGCCGTAAAAATAAAACTAAAATTTTTTCCCACAAAAATTATTTTTTAGCCCCCAGTTTTGTATTTTCCCGAGGGTAACAGGAGAAATTGGACCCCAAAATTTGTTGTCCAATTTGTCCTGAGTGCGCTGATACCCCATATGTGGGAGGAACCACTGTTTTGGCGCATGGGAATGTTCGGAAGGGAAGGAGTGCCATTTGAATGCAGGCTTAGATGGAATGGTCTGCAGGTGTCACATTGCGTTTGCAGAGCCCCTAATGTACCTATACAGTAGAAACCCCCCACAAGTGACACCATTTTGGAAAGTAGACCCCCTAAGGAACTTATCTACATGTGTTGTGAGCACTTTGATCCACCAAGGGCTTCACAGAAGTTCATAATGGAGAGCCGTAAAAATAAAACAAAAATTTTTTCCCACAAAAATTATTTTTTAGCCCCCAGTTTTGTATTTTCCCGAGGGTAACAGGAGAAATTGGACCACAAAATTTGTTGCCCAATTTGTCCTGAGTGCGCTGATACCCCATATGTGGGGGGGAACCACTGTTTGGGCGCATGGGAGGGCTCGGAAGGGAAGGAGCTCCATTTGGAATGCAGACTTAGATGGAATGGTCTGCAGGTGTCACATTGCATTTGCAGAGCCCCTAATGTACCGAAACAGTACAAACCACCCACAAGTGACACCATTTTGGAAACTAGACCCCCTAAGGAACTCATCTAGATGTGTTGTGAGAGCTTTGAACCCCCAAGTGTTTCACTACAGTTTGTAACGCAGAGCCGTGAAAATTAAAAAAAAAATCTTTCCCCCCAAAATTATTTTTTAGCCCCCAGTTTTGTATTTTCCCGAGGGTAAGAGGAGAAATTTGACCACAAAAGTTGTCGTCCAATTTGTCCTGAGTACGCTGATACCCCATATGTTGGGGGGAACCACCGTTTGGGCGCATGGGAGGGCTCGGAAGGGAAGGAGTGCCATTTGGAATGCAGACTTAGATGGAATGGTCTGCAGGCGTCACATTGCGTTTGCAGAACCCCTAATGTACCTAAACAGTAGAAATCCCCCACAAGTGACCCCATATTGGAAACTAGACCCCCCATGGAACTTATTTAGATGTGTTGTGAGAACTTTGAACCCCCAAGTGTTTCGCTACAGTTTATAACGCAGAGCCGTGAAAATAAAAAATCTTTTTTTTTTCCCACAAAAATTATTTTTTAGCCACCAGTTTTATATTTTCCCAAGGGTAACAGGAGAAATTGGACCCCAAAAGTTGTTGTCCTATTTGTCCTGAGTACACTGATACCCCATAAGTTGGGGTAAACCCCTGTTTGGGCACACGGGAGAGCTCGGAAGGGAAGAAGCACTGTTTTACTTTTTCAACGCAGAATTGGCTGGAATTGAGATCGGACGCCATGTCGCGTTTGGAGAGCCCCTGATGTGCCTAAACAGTGGAAACCCCCAAATTATAACTGAAACCCTAATCCAAACACACCCCTAACCCTAATCCCAACAGTAACCCTAACCACACCTCTAACCCTGACACACCCCTAACCCTAATCCCAACCCTATTCCCAACTGTAAATGTAATCTAAACCCTAACCGTAACTTTAGCCCCAACCCTAACTGTAGCCCTAACCCTAGCCCTAACTCTAGCCCTAACCCTAGCCCTAGCCCTAACCCTAACCCTAACCCTAACCCTAACCCTAGCCCTAACCCTAACCCTAGCCCTAACCCTAGCCCTAACCCTAGCCCTAACCCTAGGCCTAACCCTAACCCTAACCCTAGCCCTAACCCTAGCCCTAACCCTAGCCCTAACCCTAGCCCTAACCCTAACCCTAGCCCTAACCCTAGCCCTAACCCTAGCCCTAATGGAAAAATGGAAATAAATACATTTTTTTAATTTTTCCCTAACTAAGGGGTGATGAAGGGGGGCTTGATTTACTTTTATAGCGGGTTTTTTAGCGGATTTTTATGATTGGCAGCCGTCACACACTGAAAGATGCTTTTTATTGCAAAAAATATTTTTTGCGTTACCACATTTTGAGAGCTATCATTTTTCCATATTTTGGTTCACAGAGTCATGTGAGGTCTTGTTTTTTGCGGGACGAGTTGACGTTTTTATTGGTAACATTTTCGGGCACGTTACATTTTTTGATCGCTTTTTATTCCGATTTTTGTGAGGCAGAATGACCAAAAACCAGCTATTCATGAATTTCTTTTAGGGGAGGCGTTTATACCGTTCCGCGTTTGGTAAAATTGATATATCAGTTTTATTCTTCGGGTCAGTACGATTACAGCGACACCTCATTTATATAATTTTTTTATGTTTTGGCGCTTTTATACGATAAAAACTATTTTATAGAAAAAATAATTATTTTTGCATCGCTTTATTCTCAGGACTATAACTCTTTTTTTTTTGCTGATGATGCTGTATGGCAGCTCGTTTTTTGCGGGACAAGATAACGCTTTCAGCGGTACCATGTTTATTTATATCTGTCTTTTTGATCGCGTGTTATTCCACTTTTTGTTCGGCGGTATGATAATAAAGCATTGTTTTTTGCCTCGTTTTTTTTTTTTTTTTCTTACGGTGTTTACTGAAGGGGTTAACTAGTGGGCCAGTTTTATAGGTCGGGCCGTTACGGACGCGGCGATACTAAATATGTGTACTTTTATTGTTTTTTTTTTATTTAGATAAAGAAATGTATTTAGGGGAATAATATATATATTTTTTTTCATTATTTAGGAATATTTTTTTTAATTTTTTTTACACATTTTGAAAAATTTTTTTTTAACTTTTTTACATTGTCCCAGAGGGGGACATCACAGATCAGTGATCTGACAGTGTGCACAGCACTCTGTCAGATCACCGATCTGAGAGAAGTGCAGGCTGCTTCACAGTGCCTGCTCTGAGCAGGCTCTGTGAAGCCACCTCCCTCCCTGCAGGACCCGGATCCGCGGCCATCTTGGATCCGGGCCTGGAACAAGCAGGGAGGGAGGTAAGACCCTCGCAGCAATGCGATCACATCGCGTTGCTGCGGGCGGCTCAGGGAAGCCCGCAGGGAGCCCCCTCCCTGCGCGATGCTTCCCTGTACCGCCGGCACATCGCAATCATGTTTGATCACGGTGTGCCGGGGGTTAATGTGACGGGAGCGGTCCGTGACCGCTCCTGGCACATAGTGCCAGATGTCAGCTGCGATAGGCAGCTGACACCCGGCCGTGATCGGCCGCACTCCCCCCGTGAGCGCCGCCGATCGCGCTGGACGTACTATCCCATCTGTGGTCATGGGGGCCCACCCCACCTCGACGGGATAGTACGTCCGATGTCAGAAAGGGGTTAAAACCAACAGTATCACTGTGCTTCATTAGCCAGCAAACTCGCAGTAATGTCAAGAGGGAGATGAGAGACACCAGCCTCCATTTCACGCAGCATTGATGCAGTAATTGATGCCAAAGGAGCCCCTACCAAGTATTGAGTGCATTTACTGAACATACATTTCTTTCTATCTATCTATCTATCTATCTATCTATCTATCTATCAAAAATAATTTGGCAACACTGCCAAAAAAAGGGTGCAATAAAACCTGTAAAGGTGATGCCCAAGCCTCCAAAATAGAAAATCAGAAAAAAACATGCAGCCCTCCAAAAATCAAAATGAAAAACCATGGCTTTCCTGATCCATTAGCAGCAACGTTTCAGTAGATTTCTCTGCCTTCTATCTATCTATCTATCTATCTATCTATCTATCTATCTATCTATCTATCTATCTATCTATCTATCTATCTATCTATCTTTCACACGTCTATCCATCTATTTATCACATATATATCTATTTCATATCTATCAATCACATGTCTATCTATCGCATATATATCTATCACATATCTATCTACTGTATCTCATTAGCTGTCTATTTATCTATCTATCCCATATCAAGATTCAAGATTCAAGATTCAAAGAAGCTTTATTGGCAGGACCAAATACACATCAGTTTTGCCAAAGCAAGTGTATAGAGGCAATAGGGATAGGGACTGTGGGGATGTTGGGTAGGAGCTGTGGGGGAGGTGGATGGGGCAGATCCAGGGTGGGGGCTATAGTCCATGGCATAGGGGAGGTGGATGGGGCAGGTCCATTGTGGGGGCTATAGTCCATGGCATAGGGGAGGTGGATGGGGCAGGTCCATTGTGGGGGCTATAGTCCATGGCATAGGGGAGGTGGATGGGGCAGATCCATTTTGGGGGTTATAGTCCATGACATAGGGGAGGTGGATGGGGCAGATCCAGGGTGGGGGCTATAGTCCATGGCATAGGGGAGGTGGATGGGGGCAGATCCATTGTGGGGGTTATAGTCCATGGCATAGGGAAGGTGGATGGGGCAGATCCAGGGTGGGGGCTATAGTCCATGGCATCATATCTATCTATCTATATATCCCATATCTATCTATCTATCTATCTATCTATCTATCTATCTATCTATCTATCTATCTATCTATCTATCCCATATCTATCTATCCCATATCTATCTATCTATCTATCTATCTATCTATCTATCTATCTATCTATCTATCTAACTATCCCTTATATATCTATCTATCCCATATCTATCGCATATCTATCTATCTATCTATCTATCTCATATCTATCTATCTAAAAATCAAAAAAGATTGAGGCAGCACAGCATATTTAAAGTTGAAAAAAGTGCTCTTTAATGGCCCATAATGGATTAGAAATCTTCAAGTTAACTAGGCAGTAATTAAACAAATGATATCAGTCACAAGAGTTATTTGGTTTGATCTAGACATCTTTTAATACCTCACATATGTAAAAAGATAAGCTTTCATATATTTGGCGTCATATGTCTTCATGTCTTAGTCATACACATTATGTTACTCATTCTTAATGCTGAGCTTGCTTGTATTAACTGTAAACTCAGAAGAGATTCTGGTAAAGAAACACGTTCAGTGTTTTAATGGATTTTGCAGGGAAGGCATATTTTTTCCTTTTGATTTTCAGAAAGAATCAAATTAGGTAAAGTTCTGGATGACCCTAAGTAACATCGTTGGGTGAAGATCAGGCGATGTTAATGAAAAGTGAGTATAACAGAGCACAGTATCACACATAGCTACAGAGATTAACAGGAGAGACAATCCAATTTCACTGTCCAATGTGAAACATCAACTTCCAACGACATGTCTTAGGGGATGTGCAGCAATGAAGAAACCCCTATTAAGCAGAACAAAAGAGACAGAGTAGACTCCTGTGGGCTGTAAATGGAAACATGGAACCATTGATCAGTCAGAACTGTGTTGTGGTTAAGGGAATTGCAAGCTGCAACAATTTAGGTCCAAGCACTTCTACAAAGAAAAGGTCTATTAGGCCATATGCTCATCTATGATTAAGGATAACATGTGGCCTAACAGAATGTAGATCACTAAGCAGGCTAGAAAAAGACCATGAATATAAAGCAAGGTGATATGAATTAATGTGATACTTTGTTTCCAAGCTCATATAAGAACCTGAAGAAATCTCCACAACTTCTAAATTATTCGTAATTTTTTTCCGGAGTTAAAGGTAAGGACCATGTCACATTGCTTGCCAACATGAAGGCAGCTAGATAGAAATCAGGAGATTATTATTATTATTTATTATTATAGCGCCATTTATTCCATGGCGCTTTACATGTGAGGAGGGCTATACATAACAAAAAACAAATACAATCTTAATACAAGTCACGACTGGTACATGAGGAGAGAGGACCCTGCCCGCGAGGGCTCACAATCTACAAGGGATGGGTGAGGATACAGTAGGCGAGGATAGAGCTGGTCGTGCAGTGGTTTGGTTAATCGGTGGCTAGTGCAGGTTGTAGGCTTGCCGGAAGAGGTAGGTCTTCAGGTTCCTTTAGAAGGTTTCCATAGTAGGCGATAGTCTGATATGTTGGGGTAGAGGGTTCCAGAGGAGGGGGATGCGTGGGAGAAATCTTGTATGCGATTGTGAAAAGAAGAGATAAGAGGGGAGTAGAGAAGGAGATCTTGTTAGGATCGGAAGTTGCGTGCTGGTCGGTACCAGGAGATGAGGTCACTAATGATGAGCGAATATACTCGTTACTCGAGATTTCTCGAGCATGCTTGGGGAGTCCTCCGAGTATATTTTAGTGCTCGGAGATTTAGTTTTCTGCACCGCAGCTGAATGATTTACATCTGTTAGCCAGCATAAGTACATATGGGGGTTGCCTGGTTACTAGGGAATCCCCACTTGTACTTATGCTGGCTAACAGGTGTAAATCATTCAGCTGTGGCAAGAAAAACTAAATCTCCGAGAACTAAAAAATACTCGGAGGACACCCTAGCGTGCTCGAGACATCTCAAGTAATGACTATATTCGCTCATCACTAGAGGTCACAGATGTATGGAGGAGACAGGTTGTGGATGGCTTTGTATGCCATGGTTAGGGTTTTGAACTGGAGCCTCTGGGTAATGGAGAGCCAGTGAAGGGATTGACAGAGGGGAGAGGCCGGGGAATAGCAGGGAGATAGGTGGATTAGTCAGGTAGCAGAGTTTAAGATACATTCAGTTTTTAGATGCTTGATGAATGGGTCATGGATGGGAGACACAACTGCTAATAAGGTACATTAAAACAGCTTATCTAATCCAGACAACTAACTTAAGAGGCACGATTGCCACCGCTGCCTCCCTTAGTGCCAGTGCCTCTGAGAATGGGTCTAGGTTTTCAATGTTTCTTAGATAAGCTCTATAGCACATAAACTGTTGGAACACAGCTTGGAATAAAAAATTTTCTAAACTGAAGCTGGATGTGTTTTTTGTGAAATGAAAATATTATATTGCTTTTTTCCCTTGGATGAATATAAAAATTGCATATACGTGTGATTTGTTCCATAACAATGCTCCTATGTCAGCTATAAAAAAACAAAAAAGAAATTAGATGAAATAAAAGAAAATATGTGAGAGAGATTCACTGAAGTTCTATATATTACTTGTGTTGTGGAACTGACTGCTAGAGAATTATAGGACACGTGTTACTGTGAAGCCCTAGTCTTAGCAGTGTGTTATAGTGTGATTTCAGCAGCTTTACAACCATATACCCAATAATAAATCATTTGAGTAATACACTGTGTTCAATGCGATGCAGGTGCAATGTTAGATTACAGTTAAAGGGTAATTCCCATTTCATCTCTTCATGGCTGAGTCGAGGATAAGTTTAGGTACCGACCACTGCCAAGATTGACTGAACTATGCTGTAGACGTAGCAGACTGCGTCCTGTAGATGTACGCTCCTGAAAAAAGTGTATGGCAGAGCACATGTTCACTCTGCCATCACCATTGCAGTCTATTGGCCCTGACACCACATTAGTCCTGACACCGCTTTGAGGTAGATTTCAGACGTATGCCCAGACAGGGACATAGAACGCATTGTGAAAGCACCCTTAAAGGGAAGGTGCCATGATTTTAGTTTTTGTATTAATCATTATTGATTATATAATCAATTTTTTTAATACAAAAGTATTAGTGTGGGTGTAAGTGTCTGGGCATGACACTTGCACACTTCACTTATGGCAGCCATGGGCATAGGAGCTAACAGTCAGACTCCGACCGAATCTCTTTCATTGAGGCTGCTCCTCCTGCTTCTTAGCTGTGACCTGGCCACGCCCACTGGGCTGCTAGGTCACAGCTGGGGGAGGAGTCGCGGCCATTTTGTTGCTTTATTTTCCTCTGTCATCGCACATACAGCTCAGTGCATGTGATAGCAGGAGCTGCCAGGCAGAAGCTGCTGCTGGGAAGCGAGGGTCCAAGGTATGTATCTGCAGCGAGGGGCTGTGATTGCAGCCTGTACTTAGTATCACAGTACACACTGCAATCTCTGCTCACTGCCGACCTGTTCAGAGCAGCGAGATCGTCACACTGCTCTGCCCTGAACATGATTCAGCACTTCCTGGGAGAGGAGGGGAGGTAAGTACAGGGTTTTTTTCTTATGCACCTACCACTGCTACCTGCCCCTATATACCACCTACCACTGCTACCTGCCTCTATATATACCACCTACCACTGCTACCTGTCCCTATATACCACTGCTACCTGCCTCTATATATACCACCTACCACTGCTACCTGCCTCTATATATACCTCTGCTACCTGCCTCTATATACTACCTACCACTGCTACCTGCCTCTATATATACCACTACTACCTGCCTCTATATACCACCTACCACTGCTACCTGCCCCTATATACCACTGCTACCTGCCTCCATATATACCACCTACCACTGCTACCTGTCCCTATATACCACTGCTACCTGCCTCTATATATACCATCTACCACTGCTACCTGCCTCTATATACCAACTACCACTGATAAGTGCCTCTGTATACCACCTACCACTGCTACCTGCCTTTATATGCTACCTGCCTCTATATACCACCTACCACTGCTAGCTGCCTCTATATACCACCTACCACTACCTGCTCCTCTATATACCACCTACCACTGCTATCTGCCTCTATATACCACCTACCACTGCTACCTGCCTCTATATATATACCACTGCTACCTGCCTCTATATACCACCTACCACTGCTACCTGCCCCTATATACCACTGCTACCTGCCTCTATATATACCACCTACCACTGCTACCTGTCCCTATATACCACTGCTATCTTTGTCCTGTGTAGCTAATCCAGTCCTGTGTAGCTAATCCAGTCCTGTGTAGCTAATCCTGTCCTGTGTAGCTAATCCTGTCCTGTGTAGCTAATCCTGTCCTGTGTAGCTAATTCTTTCCTGTGTGACACTGACTGCTGAGCTCTGTATCTAATCTAGTCCTGTGTATCTAATCCTGTCCTGTGTACAGTATCACACAAGATAGGATTAGATACATGGCTCAGCACAGTATCACACAGGGCAGGATTAGATACACGGCTCAGCAGTTGGTATCACACAGGACAGGATTTAGATACATGGCTCAGCAGTCGGTATCACACAGGACAGGATTTGATACACGGCTCAGCAGTCAGTATCTAATCCTCTCCTATGCACTCCTCTCCCCCCTGCATGTCTTTCCCCATTGTGGTTTATTATTTTTGTTGTAGGAGACGAGGGAGTCAAGGATTATGCGTTCGGCAAGTATGGTTTAAAAAAGAGTAATAAAGGACTTTATTCTGGCCGAGTCTTTATTAACAATACAACTATAGGATTAGTAATGGATGGGTACCTTATAGACGCCTCTCCATTACTAAGCCATGGGCTTGATGTCACCGGACAATATGAAGGTGACATTAACCCCACAAATATGAACCCCACTTGCTACCGCTTCAGGGCAAGTGGAAATTGCCAGGCAAAACGACAGAAAAGGCGCATGTAAAGGGCGGCTGAGAGCTGATGTTTTTAGCCTGGAGGGGACAATATCCATGGCACCTTCCTAGGCTATTAATATCAGCCCGCGGCTGTCTGCATAGCACTTGCTGGTTATTAATTATAGGGGGCCCCCAAGTCTTTTTTGGGGGGGTGTCTCCCATTTTAATAGCCAGTAAAGGCTAAGTATACAGTTGTGAGTGTGTGAGTGTGCGCACACTCCCCCCATAGACCAGTACACAGTTCTCCTGAAATACTCTGTGCTCCTGTCACCCTGCTCCTTCCACCACACATCTCAGTGACCTCCCTAGAGCAGCACAATACCATATGGATCACATATAATGCCGCCATATATATTTATCACATAATACTCCCATAAAGACCACACATTATGCCGATATATATATATATATATATATATATCACATTATGCCGCCAAGTATTGTGTGATCTATGTGACAGTATTATATGTGATCTATATGGCGGTATTATGTTTAATCACTATTGTGGAATGATGTAAAAACTATATGACGGTGGTATATGAGAACTATATTGTGGGATTATGTGTGATCTATGTGGCAGTACTAGGTGAGAATTATATGGTGGTTTTATGTGTGATCTATATGACAGTATTATCTGATTGGTATATGGCAGTATTATTTGTGATCTATATGGTGGTATGTGTGAAAAGTATATGGCGATATTATGTGTGATCTATATGGCAGTATTATGTGAGAAGCATATGGTGGTATGTGAGAACACTGGCGGCATTATGTGTGATCTATGTGATGGTATGTGTGGTCTATTTGACAGTTGTTTGTGTGATCTATTTGACAGTATTATGTGTGATCTATATGGCGGTATTATGTGTGATCTATGTGGTGGTATTATATGAGAACTATATAACAGTATTATGTGTGAGCTATATGGTGGTATTATGTGTGATCTATATGGCGGTATTATCTTCAGAAAGGGGACTCATTCTAGGGGGGTTCTGGCTGAGCAGCTGCACACGGGTGCTAATAGAGGGGGCAGCATGACCTACAGTTAGTTGCAGTTAGAGAAGGGCTGGTGAGGCAGCAGAAGAGAGGGGTCTCATTTTTATCATTACTATGTGGCTACATTTCCCCCCAGAATCCTTGCTGCCTGTCATCCTCTGTGACTGTTTACTTGTCAGTATAACTTTGCAGTCACCAACAAAATGGCTGCTCACTGTGTTCCTGAATCCTCTTATCCCTTAGCAAACACCCAGAAGGAGAGTAGAGGAGTGACATCACTTGTCAGCAGACTCCGCCCATAATTACTGCAGTGCAGTAATGTGAGCTAGTTGTACACTAGGTTTTTGTCAAATTTCAGTAGCTGCTCCCCCTAGTGTTTAAAAGTGGAAATGCCAAATTTTTTAAATGATTTTTTCATATTTTACTAAATTATAAACAAATTATAATATTTTTTAAGAAAATGTAAACATTAATTCTTTACGTTTTTCAATTGCTGGAATTTTTTTTTTATGGCACCTTCCCTTTAAAGAAATGTTATATCATGAAGGTTTTTCAGTCTTTGACTAATCTCAATCCTCTTCCCCCCCATTCACATGGTAATTTGTAGGAAAACCTAGCAGCTAGTGTTCAGTTTTCATACCTGTCCCTGCTCCAGTGCCAGGTTTTGCTTCCCTTTTCCCATGTCTTGCTCATTTTGTGCTAGTTTGCGCTGGATTAGTATAGTAGCCCAGCACTACTGTTGTCATTAACCTAAGGCCATGTGGCCACGGGGCGTATTGGCAACTCTTTGGACACAGTGGATAACCCGCTCCGCCCAAAGCCCTGGCCCCTTTTGTACGCGCGGTGATTCCGCATGTGTTCATTGAACACATGCGGAATCACCGCATCCTATAAATAGACTGTGTTATTTATCTTGCGGAGATGGAGCGTCTTCGCAAGATAAATAGACATGCTGCAGTCTATAAAGACGTGCCGCATGTCCTGTTAAGCAGGTCTGCCGCCTGTGTGTTTGAATGCATAGAGGAGATAGGATTTCATAAAATCCCCTCCACTATGCTATAACATCTGGAAGCTGCGGACTGGACGCTGCGGCTGAACGCAATATCCAATCCGCAGCAAAAACTCAAGCAATACGTCCCGTGGAATCATACCGTAAGCCTTCTTCTAAAGCCATTTAACTAGGATGCCTACCATTGATTATCCTGCCACCATGAGCTTTTCTAAGAGTTTGCCTCATCTTCCATTCGATTATGCACTAGAACAGCGTTTCTCAACTCCAGTCCTCAAGACCCACCAACAGGTCATGTTTTCGGGATTTCCTTAGCATTGCACAGATGATGGAATTAATGCTTGAGCGGGTGATGAAATTATCACCTGTGCAATACTAAGTATATCCTGAAAACTTGACCTGTCTTGGGTCTTGAGGACTGGAGTTGAGAAACGCTGCACTAGAAGCTTTGTACATCTTACACTGGTGCTATTGCACTCTCAGCTCTATTGTGTCAAGTTACATGGAAGCAAACTCGTCTCAGCAATCAAGATTCCAGAATACCAACTTCTCTCTACTTTGCTCAGTGTTGTTCACACCTTCATCTCTGCTATCAAGTAACCTGACAATTAAGTCATTTCATGCTAACAAAATATTTCTTGCCTGTACATCTGTGCTATTTAAGTGTGTAAGTGCACTTCTGCAAGAAAAATAGCAGTGAGTTTGCCCATACATTTATGTTTTTCCTTTGTGTAACTGCACTACTGTGGCAAGATATCAGCTGCTTACAAATCTCTGCTGTTCCTGTACTATCTGAACATCTGGCTCAGCTGCAAGTAGTGCTTCCAAATCAACTTGCTCATCTGCCACCTTGCCTACCCTGCTGTACAGATCTTCGCAATCCACATGTTGTCTGGCAAGTCCAGTCCATCTCCACTGCATCATTGCCTCTGGTCTGTGCCGCTTACCCTGACCTACAGCTTAGATGATTGACCTCACCAGGTAAACCCAAAATATCATTGAAGTTAAATGACTTTCCTTTTTGCAGGTCCTCGAGGGTAAAATACACTCTTTGAAGCTGCTCTTAACTCACACAACTTGGCTGACATATCTAATGAGGACTTTTAAACCCACCCACAACAATTGAACTATATTTTTTAGTAATTAAATATCATTATGATGTTTTCATGAGTCTTTGGGAATTTTTATTCTTTTATTCCTTTACTCTAAAAGGATTCAAAATATAACACATGTACAAGACTAGGCTATATTTCTAAATATCATTGAAATGCATCATATATGCTTGTTCATATCGTATTTCATCTGTCACTTTCACTTAATGGATTTCAAGATGGTTTGAATACTTTCCAACAAGTATTGGTTGTTAAAATGTATATTATACTGAAAATAAGTAAGCTTTGTGTTATGTTAAAACTGTTTTTTTCTTTTAAACAGCTGTCTTTTTATAGATTTTTGATGGATCATTTCTTAATATGAACAAAGATTTAAAGCTGAATATATTTAAGCAGTGAGGAAGGTTTGTGGAGATATCTTCACTATCTAGAGTGAAATAAATCTGCTTAAACATAAAAAATTAAGTTAGGGATGATAGTCGATGCCCACCACCCCAACAAGTATTCATTTAATAAATGATAGATAGTTTTTAACTTATGATAGATATGCCACTTGATGCTTTTCTTTGCCGTTGCCAGCCGGTAGAAATCACATTGGGTCTTGTAGCATAATTTTCATACATAAGAGATTCCAGACGAAGTATCGAGAACAGGACTATAAAGACAAGTGAAAGACAAAGTGTAATTTGTGGTCATGCTTTGCAAGGCTGAATCAAAGTTGGTGTTGAACCCCCATTATATAGGTATCAATATTAGCAAACACTCAATTGTAATCTTGAATTCTATATAGTGTCATCCCTGCACCAGCCATTTTGTGGTTGAGTGTCGTTTCCCCACTGATGAAGAAATTAAGTTAGGCTGCTTTCACACTAGCGTTTTTTGCAATGCGTCGTTTATGGGAAAAAACTCATCCTGCAAAGTTGTTTGTGTATAACAGCCCACATAGTATATAGCACAGCCCAAGCAGTGTATAACACAGCCCACATAGTATATAACACAGCCCACGCAGTGTATAACACAGCCCACGCAGTATATAGCACAGCCCACGCAGTGTATAACACAGCCCACGTAGTGTACAGCACAGCCCACGTAGTATATAACACAGCCACGCAGTATATTGCCCAGCTATGTATATTGCACATCTACATAGTATATAGCACAGCCATATCCTTGTTAAAAAAAAAGAATTAAAATGAAAAATTGTTATATACTCACCTTCCGGCGGCCCCCGGATCCAGGCGAGGCATTTAGCGATGTTCCTCGCGACGCTCCGGTTCCAAGAATGCATTGCGGTCTCGCGAGATGATGACGTAGCGGTCTCACGAGACCGCTACGTCATCATCTCGTGAGGCCGCAATGCATGGCCTGGAGTGTAGCGAGGAGCGGGAAAGGCACCGGAAGGTGAGTATATAATGATTTTTTTTTTTTTAATTATTTTTAACATTAGATCTTTTTACTATTGATGCTGCATAGCCAGCATCAATAGTAAAAAGTTGGTCACACAGGGTTATTAGCAGTGTTAACGGACTGCGTTACACTGCGGCATAACGCGGTATAACGCAGCCATTAACCCTGTGTGAGTGCTGACTGGAGGGGGCACTGACAGAGTAGGAAGGGGGAATTTGTGGCCAGACGGTGCCCGTCGCTGATTGGTCGTGGCCTACCGGCTACGCGGGATTTCCATGACAGACAGACAGACAAACAGTCTGAAGTACCCCTTAGACGATTATATATATAGATGTGTAGCAGTACCAACGTATACATGCACATTAATAAGATACATTATACACACTTAGAGGGGTTGAGGAGAAGACGGAACAAAAACATATTTATATCCCCTACACTACTTCTTTTTGTTAATTTTCTCTTGGGAACAATGCACTGCCATAGCTTTTCTGGCAAACCCACGTTTCTTCAGTTTACTCACACAGTTACTGCTAATTAATCCGTTACACTTCACTCACAGGAATCAGCATACAGATGCTCTAGTGAGGCAACTCATTCATCAAGCTTGTGGTAGATAATCTTGACCGACTTGGCAGATGCACTTTTTACTGACAGGAAAAAGCGTCTTAGCTCCCCTCAGTGGTGGAACTTATTGCCTTTACATTGTGTTTATATGGCACGTTAGACAGACTATGTTACACCGCGGCATAACACAGTGTAACATAAAGAGAAATGATCCAGCTGGAGGTGGAGGCAGTTCAGACTTTGTGAGACTTTATTAGACAACTAAAGCGATAAAAAGTTCTTCAACAAG